>NW_021939396.1:26736282-28190599 GCF_001715985.3 Manacus vitellinus | reverse complement strand
GGCGGGGAGGGACGGGGCGGTCCCGGCTTCCCCTTTCGTATAGGTGGGGATTTTCCGTGCCCACGTGTGTGAACTTTTTTTGCGTGACTGCCCATGGTGGCGGTTGTTGCCCGGGGGGCTGGGCACACCGCAGTGGTCTCTGTCGCCGACTCCGGAGCGGGAGAGGAGCCCCCTCACTCTGGGATTTGGGGCGGCTGTCGCGCTGGATGCGGGCGGGCACGTGGCACGCAGGCACACAAACACAGCCCGAGCCGTGGCTGTTCGTGTCTGTGCCCGGTTCCCGTTATCCGTCTGGCGCTGGTGTGTGCCGCTTCCATTCGTTCATCTGTTTATCTCGTGAAGCTAAGCCGGCGATGTGGGAAAAAAAGTTGCGCAGGAATCCCAGTGTCACAGCACTGATTTAAATACGCTCGTTACAACTTCCTCCTGCGGTACGGGCGGAGGGAGGGCAGTGTCCGGCCAGCGACCGCCTGTGAAACTGGGACTCGCTAGCGTGAAATTGGAATTGCGATACCGCGCTTAGCGGTACGGCCGTGGTGCGCTAATCGGATAACTCCGTATACTCAAGTTCCTCGCATTTAAATCTTTTTTTGCCGATTGCGTTGCCTTGGATTGAGTTGCTGAGTAAGAAGTTTGCAGTCGCTTGGTGTGTGTTTGAGATAAACATGCGGTTTCCTGAAAGCCGTGTTACTATGCCAGAGCTCCTCTAACGCTTTAGGAGTAGTGAAACTCTTCTTCCCGTTCTGGCTGAACTTAAAATCATCGCGTTTCTTGGCTGCTCTCATGAATGAGGCAGAGCTTGCTCTAGAACATACGTGGATGAAAAGCCCCTAAAGAATACTCGTTCGGAATCCGCAGCGTTCTGCAGCCTTTTCTCTTAGGATGAAAGTTCGTTCGCTCGATCGCCTCTTAAACTTGCCTCGGGGCATTAGCTAGTGTGCTTCAGGTTAGGCCAGTCCTTGAATTGTTAGGCTGTTAGCCGGAATTAATCCCCCATCGCTCCGATTTTCCCCATTTAGAACTCAGTTTTAGTTACGACACTCACCTTGGTTGTATAGCTTTGTCTGGAGCCCGAAATGTAACGCGGTAATTATACTGAGTTTAGTGCTTGAGCGCTTTAAGGAGCTCAGGGTACCTTGGACAAGAGCTGTGATTCAAATGTTTGGGTAGGATATCGGGATGACTGATAAAATGTTAGGTGAACGTAGGTTTTCTTAGAGCTACTTGGAAAAGGTATGCAAGTTTTACGTGAAACGGCTGCGGGACTGCAAGAAGAACCTTATGGTGCACAAATACAGGTTATCAAAAATATTATTTTTGGATTTACAAATGCAACATTCACCTTCGTGATTAATACTGCCTTTTCAGTGAGTGTGTTTCTGAGGCAGCTACTGTTACTTTCACAGCAGTAGGTCGTCCAATCTGCGTTTGCTATTCACTCTGCAGTGTTTTAGCCAAACACACTTTCAGTAACTTGTTTCTAATTATGAAACTTTCATTCTTAGTTTCTTTTACCTCTTTGTATCTGAAAATGTTAATTTTTGCATAACGTTATCACAGCATATTCCTTACTGTCTTGTTGCCTAGTTCCTGACTTCGAGTTGTGAATGATTAACCATGTAGAGGTATGTTCTGTCACTGTGTAGCCTCCTGTGTTAGTAGATGCTGCTAATTCCTGCCGCCTTTGGAATTTTCTCACTCCATTTAACGTGCATTTAAATAAAACCAATTCCAAGCATTTTTTCCTAGTTAATTTACTAGTTTGCTCTTTCTGTCCTCCTATCCCTAGTCTGCTGTAGAACTGTTAAATACCAGGAGAGTAGGAAGGAGGACAGAATATTGGCTTGTTATCACAGTAGCCTAAGAGTTAATATAAGTATGTATTTGAAGACTGTAAGTGTTTATTTGAAGACCTTTCATTGTCATGGGAAGCTTTGTAAAAATGAGCCTCTGCTTTTATACTGCTGATGATTTAAGAAAAAGTATTTGTAGTAGTTGTAATAATAAACTAAATGGTAGGATAGATGAGTCAGTGGTTCTTTTGCATTGTATTAAAGATAAGGTTTGGGTAAAGGTAGCTGTACAGAGATTGGTGTTTTCAAGTGGAAAACAGTCCTCTGTGCATCCCTCTGCAACTACATTTTGGAGGGAAGGAATTGCGTTTTTTCAGGAGTCAGTGTAGTTTTCTTTGTGGTGCACTTCCAGGTTACACTTGCTTTATCAAAAATCTGATTAAGAATCTCTGTTTTCTTTCCACTTCTATGTTTAATTTCCGTATCCTTTCATACTTTTAATGGCACTTGAATTTCTTTTGATACGTATGTTTAAATTAATACCAAAACAATAGCCCCATTTTTTTCCTTAATGCCATGATAGCAGATCCTTGGAACAAAAGTAGGTAATTTGTACCCTGACTGTATTTCCAACATACATAATGCGGCAGCAAAGCCGTTTAGATTTAATGAAACTTTGGAGAGATCTTTCAGCCTTTGTGTTAGAGACAGCACACATGTATTCTGGACTTGACAAGCCTCAACTGCAGGGCATGTTTAGCAGCTGCTAATAAACATATGGCAAAGTGCCACTGTTCAAGTGCAGAAAGGAAATTGTAGGTGTTAAGGCAGTAAAGCAGTGGAAGTTTCTATAGGTCTGTTGGATATTACACTCGTGAAGAAATGAGTGATGATTTCAGTTTATTTTTGGGATACATTTAATTTGGAATGCCAAAATACATCACAAGTGGTTGCAGCTGCTGTAATTCAAGGGTATTGAGCTGTCAGCTGATACTTTTCTCTAAGACCAAATTCTTGGCTTTTTTTCTATTCCAATTTTTAAAATAATCTGTCTCCATATTAAAGCTTAAGGAAATCTATCATCAACTTGAATTACCTTTGTTTTTTAATAAATGGACTGTTGTATTGCAAAAATTTTAAGAAATGGATGCTTACTGGGAAACCACTGCAAAATATTTTAATTCTTTGATGAATTTAGGTCCATAAAATGCAGACTTATTGGCTGCTGGGGGTTCCTACTCTCAAACCAGCTTCTTAAAACAATTCTCTGGACATCATTTGAAACTAAGCTTTGGAAATACTGCCAGAAAAGCTTTCTCCAGCCTAACAGGCATGTTGGTTTAAAGCAGAAGTCCTCCAAAAGGAGGAAGGCCTTTGATGTGTTATTTTTTCCATGTGAACTGTAATTATTTGCTTTATGTGAGCAGTGATGAATGTAAGTCGTGCTTCAGATGTAAGTTACATTACAGTGTTCTAAGTTAACTTCTTAACTTACTCTTAGCAGAGCAAAATGTTGAGGAGGAAGTCAGAGTAAGTACTATTATTTACTGTATTTTCATGTAGTGTTCTTACCTCATCTTGAACTCCTCAATTTGATATTAATGGAACAATTTTAAATTGCTGAGTTTTCTGTGAGAGATGCTATGGCTTGTACAATGGCAGCGGGGCATCATTTTGAGATCCTTTTCCTCTGTAGCTGCATGTGGTTAAGGAGCTACTAATAGCTTATTTTCTTGGAATATCCATTTGTCAGGGCAAGAATTAATTTGGGGGCATAGGGAACCTGCTGTACAGTAAGATGTGGTAGTGGGGATGGGATTACAAAAATGTGGCATAATTACTTTTCATATACATACAACTGAGAAAGAATCTGTGGTTAGATTGGTTTGGGTATTTTTTTTCTTCTTCCTGCCCTTGCTGTTCTTTTCCGAGGGACAGAATATGCTGATGGAACAGGAGGAGAAAGAAAAACAGGTTTCTTATAGCAGTTTTTGATCATCTGTTTCTGCTCCTATTAGCTTTTAGGCAAGTTTAATTATTGAATTATACATATAAAATAGTAATACATCTTTGTGTGTATTCAGGAGATCTCAGCTATTCAAAACTGAGCATAATATTAGTTTCCTTGAGTCTCTGTTCTATTAGACTGCTTCTCAATCTCACCCACTGAAAGAACTTTTTGAGTTAGAATGCAGTAAATTCCATAAATTGAAATGAAATTGTGCTGATTCTTATCTTAAATTTCTTACTAGTTTTTATTAAAAGGATAAGGTGGTTTGACGTTGAGATAGGTGATGGGAATACATGGTCTGTATTCTGAAAATATAATTGACATCTGAGCAAATCCCATTACTTTGTGGTTCTCATCAGAAAAACAGAACAGAGGATGTACTGTGTCAATAACAGAAGTTTGCAAATATACTGTGTTCCTGTAATTATTTTCTGCACCTTGCTTCCTGTTGAACTGTATAGTATTTTTTCCTGTGCAAATGTTTAAAACACTCTAAGTGATATAATTTGGTTTTTTTTCATTTTCCTCATAGCAAATGTCAGTTCTACTTGTCACACTTGGTGTACATATGTTTGGTAACTGTTCGGATGTCAGGACTCTATTTCATTTGAGTTGTGGCATTAGGGTTAGCTGCTTCCGTACCAGCAGTTAAACAGTTGTTTCTAATACTGCAGTTAGTTTTAAAAATGTTTCAGTAAACCTGTGAGACTGATCTCTTCCCCCAACACATACCCCTATAGCTTGGGCATCAGTTATGTAATATCTTTTTTTTTTTTTCCCTTCAACCTTCTGGTCTGCTCATAAGTTAAGATTTCAGTCTTGCGTTTCTGTATTGCATTTGTGATCTGCATCTTCTTTATCATACTGGCTTATCCTTTTCTCAGGAAACAAAAAAAAACACATTGTAAAAATCAATTTTTTTTTTTCACCCCAGCTTGACTGGGTATGTATACTTGCTCAGTTAAAATGTACTCTATCTCCATTCTTTAATCAGACGCTTGTCAAAATTGAAGAACTGCTGCAGATTGTTGTGAGGTGGTTTTTTTTGGTTTTGGGGTTTTTTTTGTGTGTGTGTGTGTGTGTTTTTTTTTTTTTTAATTTATGTGGTATTTAACGTGTTCTCAGAGAATGAAATTGGCAGCTATCATAGCATCTACCTAACACTTACTGTGTGAGGTGCAAGTCACTGATGATTGATGAGAGTGACAACACTTCAGGGTACCATAATTTTCATCTTAATCTGATCCAACGTCAGTGTAATTGGTGTTTTGAAACTATGCAGTGCTCCATTGCTGGATTGACAGGAAGCTAGTCCAGATCTGAAATCTGCTGAGAACTAAGAGTGACAGACTTGGCTGTCATATGTTTGAGGCATACTCTGTTTCAGAGCTCTGATCTGAAGGAGTGCTTGGGGTTTATCAGAAAAAAACTGAGCTGACGCTGCATAAGGAACGGTTGCTTGTTTTTACATAGAAGCCTAATTGCTTTTATTCCTACCTCTTCACTGAACTGTTTGTCTGAGAAGGGTAGAGATTCAGAAGCAACTTGAATGTGATAGCAAACTGAAATGATTTCTCAGGAGATGCTGAAATGGCAGTTTCTGTTTTGGTTATACTGGGCATTATTGACTGCTTATAGATGTAAACAGCATTTTAGATGTAGTTACAGCCTCAGTTGTCATTCCAGTGATCCACACTGGGATTATGATTTGTGGTGATTTAATCTACTAATTCCTGTGTGGTAGAAAACTACTTTTTTAGTATATATACCTGGTTTCTGCTGTAGTCCCAAATTAAGGGTAGTGCTTTTCTGCACCATATATTTTAGCCCCGGTATAGATTATGGGGTCATGACAGTGTTAACATTTACCTTCTTAATGCTGATTTTGACCTATAATGTTGAGGCTGTTGAGCTTTAACAGTACCTCTAGCTCCCAAATCAGTGAGATGTTTTATTAAATGTGGGGAGAAAATAGTGTTGTAGCTTGCAAAATCTGATCTTCTCTCATCCTAAACCATATTGGAGCCATCCACTTTTGAACTCTCCTTATTTGTTAGGGAAGAAGAGAAATATTGGAGATCCAGTATAAAATAGACTCTGCTGTAGTCTCTGCTCTTGATGGCAGCATATGTCAACCCATATAAGTATGGTCTCAAGTATGCCAGTCTGTGTTGTTTTCTGCTTTCCCCTAGCTGCTCTGAAGCATCATTTTCTAAATGCTCTAAAATCCGGTTCAGATCTCTTGATGCTTACCAGCCTCTCACCGTCTGAACTAATTTTTAAAATGACTTATTTCTGGCTGATAATGTCAGCTTTTAGCAACATTTTGAAGCTGTGTTTGAGATCACGTCTTAAAAAGGCTGCATCTGTAAAATATGTACCAGTTAAAGGTGTTGCCACTGGAAAGTTTCAGTGAAGTTTGATTCAAGAAAGTCTTACTTAAGTAATTTAATTGAAGCTTAAGTATTTCTTTTGGTCGTCTGCAGTATTGTCTACTTGCCATCTGATACTGTTTCTGTTTAATCCTAAACCTGCCCCAGTTAGAAAGTAGAAGGTAAATGTTTAATTTGTAGAACTGCATAAGAAATGGATCTGCTATTATATCTACTCTGGCAACATGTTTTCTTTAAAACATTCAAGACAGTTTGGGAGATACAGCTCTAAGCCTTAGGTATTCTTATCTCAGCATGAGAAAACATTTAGTCAGTTATCAGGATTCTGCTTATTTGTTGAAGTGGAGATTTCTAGGGAAGAATAAGTGTTTGGATATGTAAGAATCATCTAGTTAAATCTTCAGAAAGAGAGGCTCCTGAGTCTTTTATATACGTGGGTTAAGAATAACAAGTACCTCACACTCAACTAAATCTTTCCTTACTTTTGGCTGAAATTTCACTTCCTTTGCCCTCAAGGAAAATCTGCTAGTTCATTTTGTTTCAGATTTGGGGGTGGAAGGTGCAGAACGAGATCATGACTCTTAGTTTTCAAAAATAGCTTGTTAATTACACATTCCTGTCTGCCTTTGTGACCAAGAACATAAATAACAAAAAATTGTTTGATTAAAATTATCTTCTTAAGATTATTTTCATATCCTTATTGTAGTGTTGGAGGATTAAGAAGAGCATTCACCAAGCACTAATTATGTTTGTGGTCTTTTAATTGCAGGAGGCGGAGTTACCATCAGAACTGAACAATGAAGGATACTGTGATTTTAACAGTAGGCCAAACGAGAACTCTTACTGCTATCAGCTCCTGCAAGAGCTCAACGAGCAGAGGAAGAAAGGCATTCTTTGTGATGTTAATATTGTGGTGAGTGGGAGGGTCTTCAGAGCTCACAAGAACATCCTGGTTGCAGGCAGCCGCTTCTTTAAGACTCTGTATTGCTTTACAAACAAAGAAAGCCGGAACCAAACCACTGTTACCTATTTAGACGTTGTTGCTGTTCAAGGTTTTTCTGTCATCTTGGACTTCTTATATTCTGGTAACCTCGTGCTTACGAGCCAAAATGCCATTGAAGTGATGTCGGTGGCCAGCTACCTTCAGATGACGGAGGTTGTCCAGTCCTGCCGCAACTTCATTAAAGATGCCTTAAACATAAGTATAAAATCAGAAGCTCCAGAGACCGTTGTAGTGGATTACAACAGAAGATCTGTTAGTAGGGATGGTTTGTCTCCAAGGGATCAGAAAGTTGCCAGCTTCTGGGCAACACGAAACCTTACCAACTTGGCAAGTAGCATAAAAACTGAGAACGATCCCTACCCAATTGATGAGGGCCAAATGGAAAGCTACCAAATGAATGACTGCAGTTGGGTCCAGGACAGCTCACCTGAAATGGCTGAAAACGAATCTCAAGGTGAGGGAAAAGTTTTTGTGTGGAATGACATGGGTGCACAGGGACAATCAGTTCAAGAACCTGGAAAAGCAAGAAGGAAAAACCAAACTGCAAAGAGATTTATTTATAATATACCACCTAATACTGAAGAGAACTCAGAAGATTGCTCAGCGTTGCAACCGTCAGTCCCATATCCAGAAGAAGATCTGTCATTTATTAAAGAAGAAGCAGGTAAATGTTGCTTAATGTGATCGTGTTATTTGAAAACTAAAGTATTGAATGAAGTATTGAATGAAGTACCTGACAGTGTAACTCTTATAAAGGTATGTTGGATAGGATTAGTGAGGTCAGCACAGCAATCACGTTACTGAATCATTAATCTGATCCTCTGCCTTGGGGCACAGCAGTGATTTTCTGCTGGAGACAGTAATGGCAGCGCTGTGCAGGATGGAATGTGCTGTTTGCATTTGGTACTTGAATTGGGGATACTTATCAGCTGCTACAAACTAAAATTCTTACATTCACATTTAATCTGTGGTGACTATTAGGCACAAAACCAAGGAGTAATAACTGTTGGCTAATGAATATTAACTGGTTGCACAGAGAGCAGGGACCTTTATAATTTCCTTCCCTACGCTAGAAAAAGATTTTTCTAGTAATCTCCTTCACCTGAGCGTCACTCAGAAAGTGAAGTCAGCATTCTACTGATTTTTATTATAGGGGTGTCTGGGAACCTGCAAGACAGAGTAATCCTGGCTACTATAATAGAAACACTTAAAGCAAGTTTGTGAAACGTTGGACAGAGATGCCACAATGACATATATTAGACGGGAATATATTTTTGTTAAACAATGCTTTAAACAAATCCTGAGAGTGACTGAGTTAATAGGATTTTTTTCCTTAAGGATCTATGATTAATGTAAATGGTAGAGTAGGGTTAAATATCTGTTTGTTTAACAAATAAGGTCACACAAAGAATTATATGCAGCAGACTGCTCATGGTGTAATTGGGATCTGGGGCAGTGTAATTACGTCCAGGGCTTTGTTTTTTAAATTATTATTATGCTGTATGAATAGTTGAAGTATGTATTTGAAATACTGTCATTTACCTTTACTGTAATTTGCATCACTTTCTGATGAATTAGCAGTTTTGAAAACGTATTGCAGTTTAGGAGTCAGATTAAAGATAGATTTGAGAAATATCTGGAATTAAATGCTTTAGATGTGTCTGTTTCTAAAGCAGGTTAAAATATATGCCTGCTTGAACCATGAAGGTGGTGTAGATGTCCTCTGTCTCCTCCAGGAGCTCTGCCCCTGCCTATGGGGCTGGAGGCCATAGAGAAGCAGGGGTGCCGCAGTGGGCACGTGGTGACCCCACTGTGCCGTGCAGTGCCAGCTGGTCCCAGTCTGCAGTGCTGTGCACTATGGATGTGTACCTCCAGTACAAGATACCTCCCTGTAGTTAGCAAGTAGTGTGACACAACAGAGCAGCTCCGGAGAAGCAGCTGTGCTGAGGAGCTAACATTGTTCTGCAAATGCTTCAGGGTGTTTGCCTATCTCAAGCCTTCATCTCTCAACTCTGGGTAGATCTGCTTTAGCTATTCTTGGGAGCCTGCACTTGTAAAGTGAATTTCCTGATCTTCTCTTACTGTCTAAGCTTTCCTAGACTGTACAGGATTTTTCAGGCTGAAATCACAATAGAAGCTATGTTTCAAAAACATAACAATTGCTAACAGACCTTAGATCCACAGCACAGGGTTAGATCTAGCCTTAAGTAAAGCACCTTTAGACTCAGATAGTGTGGATGTTGAGTCCTCAGCACCCACACAACAAATCTGCTTGTGCTAGGCTACACTACTCGATATAGTTGCAGTGGCATGAAAAAGGGTCTGGAGCAGGAACTGAGGACCTGTATATAAATTGCACAAACATCAAATTTCTGACACAATTTAGCATGTGATTTCTGTTTGATTTCTGTGGGGTGGTTATTCAACCTCTTTTACCAATTGAAATACAGAGAATATGTCTACTAAGTGATGTCAGTAGCAACAGAAAGAAATACTTGGTTGCCTTCTGTGGAATTCGTATGTGTTCTGTGGAGCTTTCTTGAAGAAATAATGGAGGACATGGGCAGTCAGTAGTGATTATACAAGTTTAGTTCTGTTTTATTTTTTGTGGATTTTTTTTTGACAGAAGCACCAAGGTTTTCAGTAGCTTGTTATGCTAAAGAATTAAATTACGAAATACATCCATGTAGCATCTTGGTGAAGAGAACTGTATTGGAGACTAGGGACATAGTGAATGTGTGCTGTGGTGTCTGTCTAAAACCATTTCAAGTTCTGTGACTGAAGGGGGAAGTTTATTTTATTGAGCTGTAAAATACCATCAACTAACAATTTCCTTGATATTTTCAGAGCATATGTGTTCCCAAGTACATAATTACATTTTCTGTCAGTATTAGAACTCTTGGAAGCCCTATCTAATATTTTTGCAATTATGCCTTTTATGAAGTTCTTCTCTGCATGCACATTGTGTGAAGCAAGGAGTGACTGGAAGTAGGGCTTGGTATAATAGCTCACTTTCACCCATACTCTGTGCTTCAGCCACTGGTGTTCTTTCTCCTCTGCTGCTGCCTCTTTCTCTTTGCTCTGCAAGCAGATTCCACCCTCAAACATTCTTCTTTGAACTGCTGCCTCTATGCCCAAGAAAAGGTGGAAGAGGGAGGAGTGGAGCGTTGGAGGAATGTCAAGAATGAGTTGTAGAGTAACCTGCAGGTTATACGATAACTTTTTAGTTTTGGATTAAATTTCTTGTGGAGATGAGAAGCTTACCAAAAATAATATAGGCACTGGGAGGTAAAAATGCAGAAGAAAATATCATCTGGAATTGATACAAGAAAATGCTGTGAGAAGAAAAATAAAGAATAGCAAATTCTTATGATGAGAGCTAAAAAGTGCACTGTCTCTTTGTTTGCTGAAAGGGAAAGAATGAGCTTGTACTATTATGCTTTGTCATGTTCTGATGGGAATAACCAACACCAGCTGAGGTTGTGAGCTGTCAGTTACATGCAAAGTGAGTTCCTGTGTCCTTGATTATGGTTTTGGTTGGTCTGGTTCTTTTGTGAGGGGGGGAAAAATACTGTAGATATGGTGGAAACCTATTTAAGAACGCTCCTCTCACTAAAAAAATTATCCCAAAAACCACTTCGTTGATTTCTGTAGTAAATGGACTTCCCAGTTGGGTACAGCTAGATAAGTATTAAGTAATAAACAATTAAAGCTTTCTGAACTATCTGCTACTCCTCTTGTCCCAGTGATGCAAACATGTTAAACTGCTCCTTGCTGAATGTGAGTTTTCCTACAGGTATCTGTAAGGATATGTCAGCTTCTTCCTTCTACCCTGTGTTGCCAGTGAGTTTATATTTAACACTTTCTCTGTAAAAGTAGCACTTTGATGAACTTCAAAAAAGCTCCATAAAGTTGAAATAGATTTGAAATTGCATGTACCATCTTATATTTACTTATTTTTGCTTAAGCTTTCAAAACTTCTCCAGTTTTAGCTATATTAATTCAAGTAGCTGTTTAACTAAAATATTGAATGTTACTGCCTATGTCCATGTTTTCCCTTCTAGTTGGTAATCTGCTAAAAAAGTCTTTACTGTTTATAGCAATTGTGCATCCTACAATTAACTGTTTATCATGGTAAAAGTAACTGTGCAGTCAGTCAGCATCTCATAGTCAGTTTCCAGTTCATAAAAGCTCAGTGAATATAATTCATCATATTCTTAATGTTGGTTCTTAGGGTTTTTTTGGTCAATTTTCATCACTTCTTGGATATATTTTTTGTCTAGGCCTGTTTTGGAGTATATGTGTCCTCTCCTCAGGCTTCAGAACAGCTGTGGAGTATTGCTCATGCTTTCCAGAGCTGATTGTGTTGATTTTTTAGGAGACTTATATGCAATATTGCAATAGCTTTATGAAACTACAACTGGATTATGTGTTACCTTGATTTTCAGGCCAGTTACTGCTGTGTCATGTATTGTGGTGGAGGCAAGGCAAAGGATAACAAGTGCAAGATGAATGCAGCCCTTTGGTGGAACAAGAGGGTTTGTGAATGATTTTGTATGGGTTCTTAAGGAATTTAATTCAGCTTGCTGTAGAAGCAACTGCTTTTCAGAAGGATGCAAATAGCCAGCTAAACCTGCTTACAAAAAACATAGGGATGGTCACAGCTGTTGTTATGATGCAAGGGAGGAGCATAACAACTTGATTAGGACTTTACACTATAGACAGGTAACTTTGAAGAAATCAAGATTGATGGACTTATCTGGAAATGCATGTATTTCTTATAGGGATAAACCTGACTTGATTGAGTTACAAAGGAAAAAAAATAGCCTAAGAAAACTAAGTGCTTTTTCTGCTTCTCCATGGTAGTATCACTCTCAGCCAGATTTTCCTCAGATCTCCAGCTGATACCCTATTGAAAGATTTTAAGTTCCTCGATGGACCTTTAACCTCTTTTTTGCTCTGTTCCCCTATGTAATCTGGTATTGAAGGCCTTGTAGGTTGTTAGAAGTCTTCTAAAGAGAGCACAACATCTGAGCGTCAGTCTCTTCCCCGTTCATTAAATTTACTTCTCCTAGGGATGATCCCAAAGACAAGCAGATTCCCACATTTTCATGGTATGGTCTGTCGTTGACCGTGCAACATGAAGCAATGTTTTGTGTCTCAGTGCTGTGAATTTGTTTTTTTTTTGTTTCGTGAATGGTTTGGGGAAGAAGGTTTTGTGGTGTCTACAGACCTTTTCTGTCTGAAAAGCTTTTTTTCTTTTTTGTCTCATGCAATGCATTCACTTCAAAAAAAATACCAATCTGAAGTGCTGATTTTTTTCACTTATAAAATAGTGATGATGCTGATGGCAGCAACTCCATAAGTTGAGATGGTACATAAGAGCAACTGACTCCCCCACACATGTGGATGAGGAAACTTTTTAATATCTTCTGTTTCAGTTGTGTAGCCTTTGTGGGAGAGAGATCAGCAAAACAGCTTTCCCTTTCTTGGGAAGGAGTTTTTCAGGGAATGTTTGGTAAGCAAGTTGAAAAGCAAGTGGATGATATGTTTGGCATCAGTTGGTGGTCATCTGGCAGATGATTAGTTGGTGCTAGATCTGACTCCAAAGTTAGGGCAATATATCATTTTTTTTTGTGAATGAGAAATAAAAATGGAGAGCAGTTGCGAGCAATAGATAAAGTATTAGTAAGACTGCATTGGCAAAATGTCTTAAGTGTCTGGGGGAGCCTTCTGTTGCAAGAGGCAGCTGAGCAATAATGTGCTTTCAGAATAATCCTTTTCAGAAGAAACGGGGTTAAAGATGTGAGAAATACTCTGGGAACAAAAGGGGAGTGCAAGATATTCTTTCCCCCACCTTCCTAATATGTCAGTGTTGACAGTGCTGTTTCTTCTGTCATGTTGCCTAACAAATCCAGCTCTCTAATAGCAATCCAGATTGTATCAGTAGATTACCACTGCTTTCTTTACAATCCTTGAAAGCTATGGGCTAATTGCTTATCCTGTCTAGTTTCTGTCTTTTTTTAATTGATCTAAATAAGCAGTCAGTGTCAGAAAAGCTGGTAGAAAAAATAGTAGTATTCTCTTTTCTCTTATTTTGGCACTATTTCTAGTGCTAATATGTATACAGAAAAGAGAAGTTCACTACAGACAACTGTATCTAATACGAAGTTTTGTATCTTCTCCCTGAGCTCACCCTATGTCCATATCCCTTTCTCTAATGAGACCAGTGACTTCTGTAATTGGTCTTCTTCCTTAATCATTCCCTACTCAGTAATGTCTCCCTTTTCTTCCCCCCCCCCAGATCAGCATATTTCTGATTACAGAAAAAGAGTGAAACTTGTCAAACTAAGGACATTTCTGACTTGGATATGTTGTCTTTTTCTGGTGATGCTCCCCTACTTCTTGCCTTCAAAACTGAAAATCGGCGTTTTTAACTCCTGGTTATCCTTTTTCCTGAGAACAAATGCAGTAGAACATACAATTAAGTGGTTGTGTAGGCTTTTACAGCACTAACTTTTATCACACGATTTTATTTTGGACTGTCTGTCTTCTCAGATTGACATCTTGAAAATTTTAGAGCTGATATTTAATCAGCTTATTTGGATTGTGGGTTTTTTTTATTATTTTTAGGTTTGTTGTTGATTTGCTTTTTTAAGATCGTGTTACTGATGGCCTCTTATCTGTGCAGGCTAGAAGAATGGGTAAATGTTTGATATTTGGGTAAATGGTAATGATATTTGTATTATTAACTTATACCTCCTAGAAATCAACTAAACTCTAGAAAGGTATCCTTAGATCAGAGAGAGTCGTGGTCAGATGGCTTGGTCTGCAGATACAGAACACCATTTCTTCTAATTAGCTTTTTGCTTATTTTTTGTGTTGAAGATCTGCATTACTGCAGTCTGTATTTCCCCCCTTTGCACCCCACCCCCAGTCTTCCAGTACAACTATATACATAGTTGCTTTCAGTCTCCTGTCAAGATAATTTGGGTTTAAGTTGACCAGAACAGGTCAGATGATGACTATCCACAGTTTTGCAAGCAGGTTTCAGAGGGCAGTAGCCCTCTGGGAGGAGGAACTGGAGATGTTAAGAGTCACAGGGGTCTGTAACGCCTTAAAATTGACTCAGCTACAATTGGAAACTTTCCTGACTGTCAGCTCTACATCCACCTGGGGAAGCTAGTAGAGACCAAGTATTGCACTTCCAGCTTCCAGTCTCTGTGTAATTTCTGCCTTACCTGTATGGATCAGCAATTAGATGTTAGAGATGCCTTTTTCGTGGCTTTGTTTTGAACACACTATTTGTGTGCTTAATCTAGAAAGTAGGTTTTCTAGGTCAACGAATTATTCTAAGAATAAGCATTAGGTTTAATTATTATCTACTTAGTCCTGTACTATGCAGGGACTGAAGTGTGTGTAGCAACCTCTTATCTCTTGTGGTATCTGTGCTGGTGTTCTTTCACATTATAGAAGATTTTCTCTTCAAATTGGAAGTAGACAGATTTGGTAGCTACTATTTACATTAGACAACACCTCTTAAATCTGTTTGGCTCTGTGCTGAGTCTTTTATGCTAAGATCTAGACCTATGCACTGATTTGAGCTCCTAACTTCCCTCAGACTTCAATACCAACCTTGTGCATAAATGATCTGCTAATGTTAAAAGTAGTTCTCCCACAAGAGGGGAAAAAGTCATTTGAAATATTTTCATCGCTGACTTTCACTGTTCAGCTAGAGCTGGATCAGTTCTATTACGGGGGAAAAAACCTATAAAGAAAAAAAACTAATATTTTAAACAGATTGTAAGGATTGTTTTATTTTTTTTTTCCTCTGCTAGATCCTGAAGCCTGTTTTTATTTGCAGGCTTTTAGCCTTAAGACTAAGTCATCTTTGTTCTTTCCAGAACTGTATACATTGCTTCCTCACTAATCCTTTCTTGTGTATTACAGAAGGAAGTTTTGCTGCTCACCTAAAAGGAATGTGTAGTTGGCATGTCTATAGGGTATCTGTGTTCTATTCCTTGAGCTGTTGTGAGATGCCATTGCTGGAGTCCAAATTAGCATAAGGAGTTCTTGCCTCTTTTGGACATAACAGCTATTAGAGTCAGTAATTAAAAAAAAATTTCCTCACTGCTTTGTTTCTTAAAGGAAAGATTTATTTTCTTTTCCCCTTTCCACTTCTTTCTTTCTATACCAAAATAGCTAGGTGGAACAGCTAAAATACTGGTATTTCTTTTCCTTCATCCACTCAAGGTCTTGTTTTCTAAAGCTTGGATGGAATGCCTAGTTTGGCAGTTGTGATTCAGCTTTGCTTGTCATTTGCCATTGTCTAATGGATAGGATAGAATTATAAGCTTCCTACTTGTTAGGTGATATCCTTTTGAACTGTTGTCTTATGTTGGAGACAAAACGACTGCTGCCAGCTGTAACACTGCCTGAGCAGTAAATGAAACTACTGTATATGTCTAATGCTGTGAGGATTTGTAATCTGTACTTTTCTCCAGTAAAACTGTAAACTGTGAGTGTTTGAGTGTGCAGCTTTTTACTGGCTGCATGAAATTCTAGTTTACCCTAAGGGAATTTCTTTTCCTGAAAAAATCCTTAGAATGAGCAGTGTAGGGATAAAGAAAAAAGTCTTTGGACTTGTAAAAGGTACAATTTCAGGCTTCAAAACAAAAATGCATCTATTTACTATTAAACCCTTCTCAAGACTTTTCACAATGGTGACATGGGAAATCCAGTGTGAGGACCCAAGCATCATCCAGACAGATAAAGGAAGTCTGCCAGTTACCACTGTAGTTTGTTTGTTTAACATGTTTGCCTGTGAGGAAGGTAATGGATTTATGAGTTCATGTCTTCCAGCAGACTCCTGTCTTGGGAACTGGGGGCAAGATTGATTTGCACTCTTGCCAGAAGGGTCTTTGTCCCACAAATACAAGTTTTGTCAAATGCCTAGTGCAGCTTCATTGTGTACTATTTATAGCTCTCTTCTTTGTGCTCTGCAGTAGTGATTCCATGTTCACTGATGTAATTCTTACTTGTTAAAAAAGTATAGAATTATCACAGAGTCACAGAATATGCTGAGTTGGAAGGGACCCAGAAGAATCATTGAATCCAACCCTTAGCCCTGTACAGGACCATCCCCAAGAGTCACACCATGTGCCTGAGAGTATCATCCACACTCTTCTTGAACTTTGGCAGGTTTGGTGCTGTGACCACTTCCCTGGGAAGCCTGTTCCAGTGCCCAACCACCCTCTGGGTGAAGAACCTCTTTCTGATATCCATCCTAAACCTCCCCTGACACAACTTCAGGCCATTCCCTCAGGTCCTGTCACTGGTTACCACAGAGAACAGATCAGTGCCTGCCCCTCGTCTTCCCCTCACGAGAAAGTTGTAACTGCAATGAGGTCTCCTCTCAATCTCCCCTTCTCCAGGCTGAATAGATCAAGTGACCTCAGATGCTCCTCATATGGCTTCCCCTCTAGGTCTTTGATCATGTGCATGGCACTCTTTTGGACACTCTCCAATAGCTTTATATGCTTATTATATTGTGATGCCCCAAACTGCACACAATATTCAAGGTGAGGCCAGTGCAGAGCAGAATGGGACAATCACCTCCCTTGATCAAGCAAGGATCTTTTTGAGACATTGATCACTTCCGAAGGGTTTTGTTCTTTTAAAGAGGAAAAGTGGATGCAAAGACAACATGAACTGCATGAAGATCTTGTCCAAAGCCCAAATATAAATATACAAACTAGTCTTTTAAACTGATATATTCCAAGTAATTATGGTCTGTTGAATTGATGTGGTTATGGAGTAGTGGAGATGATTATTCAGAAAAGGGTTTAGACACAGCTGTAGGATACTTTACATAAATAAAGGTATTTTAAGCACTTTATATATACCACAGAGTTATTTTAAGGCAATAAAAAAAAAATCATACCTCCAGCAGAAAATGTTTACTTTTGTACCAACTAGACTGCCTGTGGCAGACCAGATGAAGTCACTGCCCAAAGCAGTTATAAAGAGAATCCAGTGGAAAGCCTTGTAGCCCTGTCATGATAATAGTGAAGGAATAAAAATCCTTACCATAAAAGTTCCTGTAGTATGAAAAAAGCTTTGAATTTTTCTCTGGATGAGGAGAAGTGGTGCTGTGGAGAATAGTTCAATGATCTCATTTCATTGAAATTAAGAATGCGGTTATTTCTTAGTTTCAGTATTGAATACTGTGAAAAAGTACTACTATTACTATTTTAAGGTTAGAAACTTCTTTGTCACAGTTAAACAATACATATTTTGCTAAACAGCATGACTGATTAGAACCCGGGAAGCTAAAGTAAGACTGTCTTTAATAGCAACCTCAAGTGACTTCAAGTACGGTCTGCTGCCGGGTACCTCAAGTGACTTCAAGTATGGTCTGCTGCCGGGTACTTCCAGTGACTTCAAGTACGGACTGCTGCCGGGTACTTCTGGTGACTTCAAGTATGGACTGCTGCCAGAATCTTGGCCAAAAGAAGCTTGGGAAAATGGTAAGTATATCTGATGGAGAGAAGTTTCTTTTTTGCCTCTCATAGGGGTTCTTTGTCTTGTGTGTCACTGCTTGTAATATTTGATTAATTTGTTTGAAGGTTTATAAGATTATGTAAACACTTAATCTTCTTCCATATCATTTGCCTTTCTGGATAATGTAAATATGAGGATTTCCTCGGAGAGAGAAAAAGGAATTCAAATGTATGGAAGAGTAAGAAGAGAAAGTGATTTATGTCAGCTCTTTTATTGTGTCTGAATGTGAAGATACCTGAGGTCTTTAATGACCTGATAGCTTCCTCCCCTTTTCTAAGATAATTACAGATATATGGCATTTGAAATTGAACACTTGGATGATGGAGATAAGAAATTAAATATAATTTTAAAAGGAGATCTTGGCATATGTCTCGCTATCAAAATAAAAACTTCATTGCAATAAAGATTTTGAGTTCTGTGCAGCTGTAATTAAGCCTTCTTCTGTCAGTTCAAGCAAGCAATTATCTGTAATTATTTTTCTGTCTGAAAACCTCCCAAAAACACCACTGCATCTAAAACAATTGTTGCTAGATCCTTAAAATATATGAAGTCTTGGATAAAAGGAGGATCTTAAGGCTTGGGTAATAATAATGCTTACCTCTTCTCTGTAACTTTGAGCTATTACTGGGATGTGGTTTATGGTTTACTTTAAATTATTTGGGTTTTTACAGTGGAAGAAATTGGGTCATCAGAAGGTGAAATTTGCTAGCAGTCATGGGACTAGAACCTGGTCTTGGAGTCTTAAGCCCCATATATCTTACAGCCCTGATGTCTGCCTGTTATACCCCTGTTGATGTGCATAGGACTTACTTTTCTTCATATAAGCTATTATGTGACATTATATTGGCATGCAGCTTGCCTGAGTGCTCCAATATACCAAAGCAAACTTCTGAATGTTAGCAAAACTTAACTTCCATATTATGATGGATTTTGAAGCTCTGAGGAGGCAACTCTAGATGAGTTGGGGCCCATGCCTGTGGCCATGCCTGTGGCCCATGCACGTAACATGCAATTACTTGTGTTTTCTTTCTCCCAGCCTGAAAATGAGAAATTCTTGTTCATAATCATGTAGCCTGAGTCAGTGCTTTTTGGGTGCTTCTAGATGGTTATGATTATGTTCATAAATTATCTCACCTGTAGTATGTTTTGAGCCAATATCATATGCTCAAAATCATCCTTATATTCCTATGTGACCTTCTCCACATCATAGCATCCTGTGTTCTTCTCTTTCACACAGTAATAGGCAGCTGTAGCAAACCTGTTTTGCACATATCCTTTGAGCAAACTGTGTTACCTGTGGTGCAAGGATATGTAAAGAGCTCCCCTCCATCATAAGGAAGAAGTGAGATATTGCTACTTGCGGAAGTTTCTTTTCTGCTCTCAATTTTTTTCCTACTGTTAGACCAAAGTAGAAAATAGATAAGATCTGAACCAATAACTTTCCTTTTCAGCTATTTCAGAATTATGCTACCTCTTATTGTCCTACTCCTTTTGTCAATATTCATTCTTGCTTAGTTACACCTTTTTTTATTGATTTGTCAAGTCAGATCTTGGCAGACAGTTACTGCACGTAATTCTAAATAGAATATTGGGAGAGAAGATTGTAACTGTCTAAATGCTGCAAAGTTAGAGGGTTTCTAATCCAGAAGAAAATGTTTTCTGATATAGATGACCTCTAGAAAAGTGGAATACCGCTAAGTTGTAGTTAATTTATTAATGAAATAAGATGATTTTTCAGAGAATTGATTAGTACTTCTGTAGTAAAAATACTTTGGTTACAAGTAGGTGTTTTTCTAGCAGGATCATACAGGCAGAACTTACCATCATTTGTGATTTCTGCAGACAGGCATTGTCCTGATTTGGCTGATGAAAAGTCATGTGGGTGCTTTATTGTTTTGGCACCTGTTTATTTTTTGTGCAACAGGCAGAACATACTGAAATATTTTTTTGTGTGTGTTTCATTATCTTTTCTCCTGATGGCTTATTATCTTGTAGGCGATTCCTCTGCTTTAATCATGAACAAGTTGAAGTGTCCACACTGTAATTATGTAGCCAAATACAGAAGAACACTAAAGAGACACTTGCTCATTCACACAGGCGTGAGATCTTTCAGTTGTGACATCTGTGGGAAACTGTTTACACGAAGAGAGCATGTAAAGAGACATTCCTTGGTAGGTAATTGCAAGTGTATGTGTGTCGAGTGGGTTTTTGGGGTTTTTTGCATGTTTTGGTAGTTGGAAGAAACGCTCTTCTCTGATTTGTCATAATGTAAATTGTTTTATCGTAATCTAAAATGAATGAAGATAAACATCTCTTTGTGATAACTATACATCTTGTGCTCTTAATGGAAAATGCAGTGTCAATTAAGAGAGTCACTGGAATTCTAGTAACTTCAAGATTATTTTGAAAGTGACATGATATAAATGCAGTATATGTAAGTATTCTGTAGATAACAAAAGGCAGTTTTGGTTTAGTGTTACTCAGTAGAATAGCACATCTTGTTCTATAATGCTGCATCACCATCTTCTGTGACGGCACCCTGTTAATTCAGTAACTGCACAATATCTTGAAGTGGTTCTGAAATGTTTATTTCCCAACTAGACAATGCTATAGTGTAGTATCTACTTTAAGATTTAGCAAAGAACAAAAAATATCTGATGCAGAAAGTAAACATCTGTCTGACAGACTACCAATGCCATAATCAGCAGTTCAGCTTGCCCTGTCCTGTGCATGTTGCATAACTCAGGATTTGACTTGAGTACTTGTTTATTTGAGGAGCCAGAGAAAGTGTTATCTGTCTTGGGTATTTTGCAGGTACTTTGTATCTAGTCTGTAAGAAATTGCCTTCATTATGATATTTACTGTACAAAATCCAAGGGGTATTTTAGGGGAGTAATAAGAACAAGATTGTATTGGTGGTGAAAAAGTAATAACATTTCTCCAAGCTGTGATTTTTTTTTTTTTTTAAAAAAATCTCATTTTGCAACATGCTTTGTAGATAGACAAAAGAGGTTAGTACATGGAGTGGGGTAAAGTGTATTTCTCCAGAATGCTGTACCTGAGTTGGGGCAACACCCCATATCAGTAGAGGCTGGGGGATGAACAGATTGAGAGCAGCCCTGCTGACAGGGACTTAGGGGTGCTGGTGGATGAGAGGTTGGACATGAGTTGGCAATGTGAACTTGCAGCACAGAAAACCAAGTGTATCCTGGGCTATATCAAAAGCAGCGTGGCCAACAGGTCAAAGGAGGTGATTCTGCCCCTCCACTCTGCTCTTTGGAGACCCCACCTGGAGTGCTGCATCCAGCTCTTGGGTCCCCAGCACAGGAAAGACATCAACCTGTTGGATTGGGTCCAGAAGAGGGTCATGAAAATGATTGGAAGGATGGAGCACCTCTCCTTGGAGGAAGGGTCCTTGGGTTTTTTCAGCCTGGAGAAGAGAAGGCTTTGGGGAGACCTAATTGCAGCCTTCCAGTACTTGAAAGGAACCTAAAAGAAAAACAGAGAGAGGCTTTTTGCAAGGGCATGTAGTGATGGAACAAGGAGGAATGTATTCAAACTGAAGGGGGATAGGTTTAGATTAGATGTTAGGAAGAAATTCTTTACTGTGAGGATGGCGAGGCACTGGAACAGGTTGGCCAGAGAAGTTGTGGATGCCCCATCCCTGGCAGTGTTCAAGGTCAGGTTAGATGGGGCTTTGAGCAACCTGGTCTAGTGGAAGGTGTCCCTGCCTATGGCAGGGCATTGAAACTGGATGATCTTTAAGGTCCCTTCCAACCCAAATCATTCTATGGTTCTGTGACTTCGGTAACTTTCCTCAGTCCTTTTAGAATCAATGGACCGTTTTGCTCTCCTCGCAAAGGTGTTCTGTAAGTCTCCATAGCCTCCCTGTAGTTGGCTTTTTGTTCCTCGGTGAGTAGAAAAAGTGGAAAGCTTCTATGCTTTCATGTGGATGCAGAAAAGAGCTTTTGATCTAAGTCTTCCAAACTTTCCTTTCTAGCTTCTGTTATAATGAAATTGAGTTTGTTAGCCAGTAATGTTATTTAAAGTAAGTAATAACGTGAGTCATATCAGGATATAATTCTAGAAGATGTTTATAAGACCCCTGTAGTAATTTTTTAGTGTTTCTTGAACTGCTCTACAGGTAGTGAAGGCATATGTTAATAGCTCCTGTGTAAATTTTAGAACCAGCATCTTATGTTCTGCTGGACTTTGCTAATCTTAGATACACTTCTTTCCACCCTGCCACTGCTGCCTTTCTTCGCCTCCCGCACCATCTAGTGAAGGCTTAGATGCCTAAAGGGCCAGGAGTACCTGTGATGTTACTGAGTCTGGAGATGTTTGTGTATTTGTTGGATCAAAACACATTAATCATCATACGTTCACACACACTTACAAACAGTGCCTGTAAGTGACTGCAGTGAGGGAGGTGGTGATGGTGCAGGGCAGCTCCATGGGGTGGCAGAGGAGTCTGAGGCGTTATCACCTCCTTGATTGCCATATGCAGCAGCTGCTCCTTCCTTTGCAGCTCACTGGAGAAGACAGCAACACTGGGAGATGGTCAGTTTACCAGGAAGAGCAGAGTGGGACTTAAGGTTTCTGTCCTGCAGTATCTGACCAGATTTTTTTTTCCCTTCAGGAAAGGAGTTGAAGTCAGACCGTGAAAATAGCTATAGAATGAGCTCAGCCTAGTTCTGTGCTTTAACTGAAGTGTCCTTTCCCCATTGAAGACTGAATACTTTTTCTTTGTTTGTTTTTTTCCCCCCTCCTTTCCCCTTTCCATTCAACAAATCTCAAACATTCTGCTTTATGTAAGTCTAGAGGCTGAGGAAAACACATGTATCAGCTCTACAGATTATATAGCAGGACTGAAGTAACTATTTGTATCTTGACCTGATTTTTTTCCCCTCATCTGGATGGTAATTTCTGTTTTATCTAAAATGGCAATTTTTCAGTGGGACTTCAAATGAGATATTTAAGGAGCAGATACAAGAAGGAACTCTTCAACTTAAATTTTTAGTAGATAGTAACTAATATACATGGCTGCTGAATTCAGTTACATGTACAAGTAACATACTTCCAAACTGAAAATTAAAATTTAGTCAAATTAGTCAACAACAGCCTTTTAACTTTACACACAGGCTCACATACAGACAAAAAACTCACTAAAGGGACCTGGAAAGTTGGTATTTGTTTTGGTTGCATTGGGATAAAGATGTCGTGGAAGAAGGATTTTGCTCTTTGAATTCACACAGAATTTAATAACTCTTGCTCATTCTAAATTTTTCTAGAACTTAAAATTGTAAAGGCAGTTTTCTAAATGAGATATTATCGTGTGTGCAGTGTAAGCGCTGTTCTCATTGCCTTTGAGTCTTGCTCTGTAGGGTGAGTAGTTGTGGACTGAACACTCACCTGTATACAGAACAGGCAGGTGTTCAGTTTGGTTGTGGGAAATAGCTCATGCATGTTGAGGAATACATAAACAGATCTCTAGTAGTCCTTCTCTTACTCTGAACAGTGTGAGTATCTCTTGGAAATGTTCAAAAAGAATTTTTGTATTAGTAATTACTCTTCTTGTTATCAGTAGTTTTCTACTACTGTATGCAAATGTAACTTGCTATGTGTATTTTCACCTGTTAAAATTTCTCTTCCACAGGTGCATAAAAAGGATAAAAAGTATAAGTGTATGGTGTGTAAGAAGATTTTCA
The DNA here is from genome assembly GCF_001715985.3 of Manacus vitellinus. NCBI lineage: Eukaryota > Metazoa > Chordata > Aves > Passeriformes > Pipridae > Manacus > Manacus vitellinus. Next base: position 28,167,128 of record NW_021939396.1, on the reverse strand, counting down.
TGCTAGCAGCCAGTGTTGGAATAAGACATGGATCACGACGTTATGGAGTTTGTGTAGACTGTGCAGATAAATCTCAACCTGGAGGGCAAGAAGGAGCAGACCAGGTGCAGGACACAGATTTCCCTAGGGATGAAGAATATGAGGAAAATGAAGTGGGAGAAGGTGATGAGGAGCTTGGTGATGATGTAGAAGAACAGAATGACCAGTCCCGATGGGATGAAGCTGGGGAAGTTTGTATGCCTTTAGATGACTGACAGAGCATATGACTTCAGGGTGCTGCAAATGGACACTGTATGGATTGACTATTTGACTATATGAATTTTGGGACTGAAGGCTTGCGAAATATGGTACAGGCTGGATGGTAGTTACATTGCTGTGAAAAATGTAGGGTCAAAGCCTTATAGCAAAAAAAGGATTATTAATTTTTTTATGATATTTGCACAGGACTGTACAGCATACAACCATTTGGTTGAATTATACAGAGTCCTCACATCTACAGTCAGTTATCAAAAGAAAAATGTATTTTTTATTATTTATAGGCTATAGCTACTTGGGTCCTATTCAGACATAGTAGTAACTGTAATTATGTTACACATTCATGTATCTGTTAACATGAATGAAGAAAATTACAACTTTGTATGGAAATACAAAGACAGCTTTCCCAAATCCACTTCTACTATGGTCAGTGAGTCAGCGAAGGTAATTTGGGGTAGTGGCTCATTTTCCACAAGCATGTCTTTGCCATACAAATTTTATCCCTTCCATAACCTGAGAGGTGAAAGCCAATCATTTAAATATGCGTCACAGATATTGCCAAAACTATACTGAAATTTGGTTTGAAAACTTTTGGCTCTGTGCTGGCAGGTGGTATGGGTGATAAGCACTGGAGAAGTTGTTAATGGCATTAATTTAGCATCTGTTTTTAAAGAAGGTTGTTGATTCACCAGTTTCAAAATGATAATGCAGAAGAAATGACCAATAATGAAAATAATAGACTGGTCAGAGGATGGGTAATTCTTGTGCCACTTGTAGTCAAAAGAAACAGTCATGCTAAAAGGTATCTGATGTAATAATGTTTCTTCCCACTAAGGTGCCCCTTCTCAAACTTTTTGATTCCCCTGGTGTATACCTCAGTCCCACAAAATAAAAATACAAGGAATGGAGAAAGTGTCATATTAAACAACTCTTTGGTCAATAATTTCTCACTTGTCCGCTTTTTGGCTAGTTTGTGATGTGAATTGAACACTAGGCTATTTTACCCATCGTTCATCATTAAAATGAACACAAACTATTTTTTATTCTTTTGTACTTAATGGGTTGTTGCTAGTATTTAATATAAACCAATTACATTTAATTTGCTCATTTGCTGGAATTATTTCTTTTAAGAAAAGCAAAAAGTCCAAAGCAAAATAATACTCTTTGAGTTGTCCACTTTTCAGGAGGATATGCTCCCTATGCTCTTTGCTTCAGATTTTCTAGGAGGCATTGAAACTTGAATTTTTGTAGCCATGTAGACTTTTTTTCCCCTAAGCTTGTAATATTGTACCAATGATTTCAGGCCCCTTTTATAGGGAGGGGAGGGCATTACACCTTCACCTTAAACTCCTCTGTGTTGTCTAGCCTAAGGCAAACAAATTCAGGCAATCATTGGAACAATACATCTGGTGTACTATTATGTCACAATGAGTAAATATGCAGAGCATTTATCATGACACATAGCTAGGCCAGTGTGACAGTACTGTATAAAAACCAATTGAGGGTCACCATATTTTTCAACTTTGTTTATTTTAAAATGAGTATATTTTTTTCCTATTTTATATCAGGTAACTAAATTATGGTAGTTGTGTGGATAACTTTGAATTATGCTTTGACAGACAAAATCTTACTGGTGCTCCATCTGATCAAAGTCGGTATGTATTTAAAGAGACAAGCTTTACTGTTGTCCATAGAACAGTAACATAATGTTAAGACATTGTTTTTGCTGATTGAAGCTAAGTTTGAACTACAGTTATATGGGAATTAAAATGCTTTTTTTTATCATCCACTTGTTTCATTGGTAGCTTCCACATCATTGTAAACCTGACGTGATTAGTTTTTTTGGGGAGGGTGGGAAGGGTGGGGTGCCTTTTTTACACTGAAGAATACATTTTATTCTCATTGTTCTAGACTGAAATGAGTAATGTGTAATCCTGGTGGGGTCCAAAGTAGAAATTAGTTGGGCAAAAATGATATGAATTAAAAAGTATTTTAAACGTTAAAGTAATGTTCTGCTTTGTGAATATGTAAGTATAGCATAAAGATTTTTCCATCCCGTTTATCCCTTTTAAAACCATAGTTTACAATTGGTAGATCTGTCTATATATAAGTATATATATATATCTGAAATTCACCTAAATCTGCTTTATTAGGATACTGCTCACTTAATACTTAGAAACTGGACCTGGCTCTACATTCTTAATGTATTTTCCTTTTTTTTTTTTTTGTTTTGTTTTGTTTTTGTTTTGTTGAGTTTTTTCCTCAAGTATGAACTTATTCTCTTGGAATTGAATCTTCTTTTACTACTTAAATCATTTATGTATATCTGGTAAATTATGACCAAATTTGTTGTTAGACTGCATACAGTAAATTGAAATATACACTTGGTACACTACAGAATTGTTGTGCTTTTGTTCCGATTATATTTGAAAAAACAGGCTTTAATAGACATTTGGTATTTATAAATATTCAGTTATTATTCACTGGCCTTAATATTCTGTTGCATTGTGACAATCATGTCCTTGGTAACACTTAACTGCTTGCTTTTAAAAGTTGCATGTAATTGCCCATGGTAGGATTGGAGGGAGAGGGATGACTGTCTTTAGCGAATGATGTGAAATACTTTAATGGAGATCCACTGTTCTTGTGTTGTAGAACTGAAAGAATTTCCATTTCCAATGGATTTTTTGAATTTTTTATTCAGAAGTCATTTAAAATACATTAATTTGATTGGGTAGTTCTAAATAATATAAATGTAAATTTCTGAAGAATTAACTTTTGAGGGACAGCTCAAGTTTCTTTACTATTATAAGAAGTAGAAAGATTTCTGTTTGTGCTAGAAATTGTTTCCCTCAAGAAATGCTGGAGTTATGCTGTAGTAACACCGCAGTGGATTTTAATTTGTTTTGAAATTTGTTTTCCTTTTTAAAAGAAGAAAGACTAATGCCCTTAAACTGTCTTCATTATCAAATGAAAAGATACCCAGTCTTTCATTTTGTCTTCTGAAATCCTTCTCAAATCACGTTTGAGACTTGCTTATTTGGGGCAATGCCACACGAGTAGTTTTATGAAAAGAATCATGTATGTTTTTAAACAAACACAAAGTTCTGATGTTGGGACTCCCCCTTCTTCTATGGGTTTTTGTTTGCTTTCTGATCTCTTCAAGTAATGGTGGGTATCTTTTAGAAAGAAACATACAGAGCACTTTGTGGCAAGGCACTGTGATGCAGGACAAAATCAAATCATTAAGTAAATTCACTTAAGATTCAGAAGTACAACTCTTGGTCAAAGTAGGTGTGATGTAAGGAAGACACACAATGTAAGATGTGTTTCTCCTATGCCAATGTTACTACAGTATGTTAACATTTTTTAATTGTAATGACAAATGCATTTTGCAGGAAAAGTGGCACTTTTTCCAATTACTTAGAAACTTTTTGTAGTTCTGTTTGCAAACAAATCCTCTAGTAAAATAACTTTCTGAAGTGAAACCAGTTTTGAAAACCAGAAGTGGTATTTAGTTGTTAACATGCATCCTAAGTTGTAATTACTGGTTCCCATAGTGTACACTTAGTTTTTGTGATGTGTGTCGTTCTGCAAATGCAGTTTTCAGGTATCACTACATTGTCCCTCTTCCTTCTGACAAGAATAAGCATTATCAAGTGAGTAAAAGCTTGGGGCCAGGACACTGGCATGAGTTATGCTCCTAGTTGTGGGTCACAGCAGTAATGCTGTTAGCAGAAGATGCTTTCCTTGCGTAGCTTTAAGTTGGTAAGGCTTTTAATAGGATTTGCTTTAATTAGGCCAATCTCAGTTGTTTGCTTGCTTTTAAGGTTTGTTTCACTTGATTTTTCTTGTTCTTGCCACTCAGTAATGCAAGTCTCCCACCTGTTCTGAAATATTTATGTAGTCTGCTGACTCCACACAGATCCAGAATTCACTTTGCAAGTGCTGTACCTTGTTTGTTGTTTCTTTTTTACTTTGTTGTATTTAAATGGCTTTGGAAACTAATAACAGAAACGAAAGCAAGACAAATGACACCACCAGCAACCCAAAAAACTTGTGTCAAAAGAAAGTGAAAAAGAAGAAAAATGTGGAGTGCAATGTGATGAGAAAAAGGCTTTTGGATTTGAGTTGTTACAATTCTTCTGGTTTGTTACTTGAATATTTTGGACAATTCGCTGTGCTTTTCTCTAGCACTATTTGGTGGCAACGTTCTGATGAAGAAGCTATGCAAGAAGCCCAGTTGTGAATTTGTTCAGTGCCTCCAGAGTGTGGTGCAGGTTCTGCAGAGGTAGTACCACTGAGTAGCTTTCTGTAGATATTTTACCACAGACCCTTCTGTTAGCATCCCTGTTCACTATGTGATCTGTTACCTAATTTTTATTCGATAAATATTTGCTCCTTTGCCTTTTATGCATTTTAATAGCACATTACTGTGTATTACTGAACAGAATGGTAAAGTTTAAATATTGACACAGTGGATAAAAAGGAAATAAGTTGGTTTTCCTATAGAATCCTTTAACAAACCTGTAATAAAATAATTCCTCTGTAATAAAGAAAATACAGGTTTGGAATCGAGAGGCATGGGTGTTGCTGAGCAGAACACTTTGAGATGATGAAGATTCCATACATAATTCACCACGAGTTTTTGGAAATACTTTTATGTGGGGAAAAAAATGCAAAACTACACTAGGAAGAATTTATGACTTAAACTTGAAAATAAAATTGGCTTATCAAGTACTTTGTATTTGACATTATTGCAGTTTGAAGTGAATGTTTAAAATAAGCTATACATGATGTTTCTTACCTGGATCAATTTGGATTAGCTACTTCAGAAGACAGATAAAAGTGACTTTTCACTGACATTTTGGTATATAAACATAATTTCAAGACTTCTAATACTCTGCGCCATTCTTTAAGTAAATAAATTTAAGAAATAACAGTTTTATCCATTCTTCTGTGCCCTGCCTGCTCACTCTCCACAAGATGATGCAGATTTCTTTGGATGGCTTAAGTCTCAACATTCAATCGTTTACTCCAAAAAACTTCTGCTTCTGACATAGAATAGAAGGTATAGAAAACAGAATTTATTTTAAGGTTTTATTTTAAACTTCTCTCATAATAAGGCATATCACTTTAAGATGACCCATTTCCAAAAGCCAGAATTCAGATAAGGTGTTTATACCTAAAACTGGATTTTAGCCAAACTGCAGTGCATAGCTGAGCAGGTCACTGAAGGGGCACTTTAACCACAGTCTAGTGTGTGCCAGAAGTTTTGGATCCCCTCAGAAATGCGGTAGTACTGTGTGTGCCCAAAGCCTTTCCATTGGTGTTTTGTTTCCTCTCTCTGTTTCCACCAACCTGAGAAGTTGGAACAAGTCCTTTCAACCTGAGTTTCTCAAAAGCTTCTTGACTGAATAATGCTGGATATGTGTTTGAATTGACCCTTTGGCTTCTGTTATCTTCCTAAATGTGGGTTCTTTTTGGTAGATTATACACAAGTGGATTTCTTCAGCTAGAAAGTAATCAGCCCTTTGTTGGTTCTTTCAAGGATTTGAAAACTTCAGAATTTTCTTTTTGCCCTGCAGAGAAAACTTCAGGTTTGATATCCTGGATAGGCAAGTCTGCCCGTGTATCTTGCCTTGGATGCCCTGGTTTAGTGAAGACCAAAGGCCTCTGTCCCATCAGCTTTTCCTATTATGTGCCCCTTGTACAGCATGTAATGGATTTGTCTTGTGGGGGACTATAGCTCTGGTTTGGGAAGAGCCCAGAAAATAACTTCTAGGCCATTGAACAAACTACATTACTTTAAAAACTATCTGAGTGATGGTACACAGAGAATTGTTTCGAGACTTGAATATGTTTTTACCTTGTTAATTAAGTGTGATATAGTAATGTGATGTTCTCTTGTTAAATGTACGTAAACTATTGTGTTTTGTCTACATATTTTAGGAAAAGAGCTTCACATTCCACAGAACAGTGTGAACTTTGTAGCTAGAAAGGCGCAACAGGAGAAGAAATATGTTTGTTAAAATTCAGCAAATTCAGTCTAATTAGATAAGAATTAACATTGGGACAGCAAGCAGCTGCAGAAGAAACTGTAAAGTTTGTAGGAGGGTTGTGAAGAAAGTCATCGATGCAGGAAAGGGTCTCGAGAAGCTTTCTTAATGGGCCTGAAGTGTAGCTGTATTCATCAAGGACCAAGTCAAAAATGCTTATCTTTGCAGCATGGTTGAGTTGGTGATGCTGTAAAACCCTTAACTCTTGAAATGCTGACCTTTAAAGGATAGACCTAACATCAAATTTTGAAATAGTCATCCTCTTTCTAGCCCTTTAATTTGGAAATGCCTCCAGGATTGACTGGTGAGATATCAAATTTATGCTGAGAAATAGCCCAAATTATTTTCAGATCAAATTAAGAGGGGTTTTTTGTATAAGTGATAATACCACTTCATTAATTTCTGAAATTCCTACAGTAGAGGCATAGTACTAGTCCAGTTCCTTCAAAGAATTTACTGATACTGAATGCCAATACTTGTCAGATTGATAAAAACAATCCTTCCAAGCTAGAGGCATCTTAAGTTACTAGGAGTAGTATGCAGTTACCACTTCTTGTCAATCTGTGTGCTGCATTCTGCTCAGATACTGTCTGCATAGGTTACATCTTGTTCAAACTAGCCTTAAGTTACCCTTCCTGGATATAGATTGCAAAATGTTAGCAGTGAAGAAGTGTCACAAAATAAATCTTACCCAGGAATGCTTTTCTTGTTTTCTCCCTGCTGAAACACAGGAAATAAATTTCTAAAGCACTGAGACTTGATGCCAAGATGTTTATAAACTGCATGGGATATATTATATCACTCTGGCTAAGTTTGCAAAAATTACCACTGACATTTTTAATCATATTTTTTCAAAAGTATTGGTTTTGTTATCTCTCTAATCTTTATTGTCATACTTCTGACATAACTTGCAACTTTAGAGGATCTACTAGCTTTCTAGAAACAGTAAGATATGAATATATAATGTTCACAAAGAAGTTGTCAGTAACTTTCTGTTGAACATTATTATTCTGCCCTGGATTCCTCCTTGAATGGTGTTTTTTGTCCGGAAGGTATGGAAAGGGGCATGGTGACCACTGTCCACTCAAAGGGCTTAAAAAAACCTGTTAGTCTGTGAAAAAGGCGTAGGTGTTTTCATACTGGAAGCAGACTTTTCCCTTGGAGTTTCTTACACCTTGCTCCTTGCTCCTCCTCTTACACCTTACACCTTGCTCTGAAGCATTTCAGTTTTGAAACCTGTGCAGTAGTATGAAGAGGCCTCTAGTCAGTCTGAACTTGTAATGTTGCTGCTTGTACACCATTTAAATTAATAAAAATGTGATCTTATTGTAATGCTGCACAGGTCTTAACTGCAGTTGTCACTCTATGCCCTGCTTTAATAACAGCAGCTATTCAAGTGGTGTATCTGAGGCAGCCTTTGACAGGGCTTTTTGAAGCTGTTTTGTTGTCTGCTTGTGCCGTGGCCTGCTGGGTAATGTCAGGGAGGTTATTTTACCCTCTGTGTGTCATCTCCCCAGATAGATTGTTGTCTTTTTCCTGAGATACTTCATAAGGCTCGTCTGAAGCACTGAGGAAAAAATGCTACTCGAGAGCCAAAGTACTGGAGTAGCTGTGTAAATCTGTAGTCTTTAATGACAATTATTGGAAGTTCATCCTCTTTGATGTAGGTTTAGAAAAGAATCTAAAACTGAATGTGGTTTTAAGTTACCACATCAAATGATTTAACTTTAGAGTTTATTCATTGTGATGGATGATGACTCATTTCTTTATCGTCACAGGATAAAATCTCAACTCTTCCCTAAGAAACACTTCTACCTGTTTATCTTGCACCAGATACTCCTTTTTCTCTTTATGGACTGGAACGCATCAATTGAGTGCATAATTATCTTTTCTGCACTTCTGTTAGCTGGCTCTGAAGTGATTGTCTATCTAGATCCATGGATCTCCTTCCTTGCTGGAGATGTAAAAACTCCAGAAAGGAGTTTCTGTAGGAAGAATATTAGTGGAGTTAAAGAGATCTGGGTCAACTCAGTGTTAGCTGATAATGGCAAAAACCACTTGAATTTTCTCAATGCGATCATAAGAATTAAACGTAGCAAAAAGAATAATGAAATCATTTAACATAAGTATCTTTGTGGGTTTTTGTGATGCTGCCTTGCTTTTACTGATGTTAATGAAGATGATTGGCTTTCCCCATACCTCCTGCTGAAAGTAGAGCAGTTGAAATACATACCTGTACATACTGCATCATGGATATTGGCTAAACAATTCTGCCTGTAAATTGTCTGCAAATTCGATGCATCCTGAAGATTGATAGCATGCTAGAAAACGTGTTAGTAAGAAAATGAACAGTAACTTCTAATTTTGGATTTGGTGACACTGTTCTACAATGTTTTAGGTTAAGTATCTTAAAATGCAGTTAGGCATTTGTCACCAGTATTTGGAGCTATATGGCACTAACTGCAAATTACTGCGCCGGGTAACCTGTATTTCTATAAGTTGATACTGGGCTCTCAAAGAAACATGTTTAATAACAAGAAACCATCTGATTGCTGGATCTGATGTAGAGCCTGACAGCCGGTTCTCTTGTAAAGAATGGCAGGGAACAACTGAAAGGATCATAGGAGAGGGAATCCTCAGCTTTGACACAGCAGGGAGGAGGAACCCTGCTTTAGGAGTTTCTTTCACAGTAAAACTGCATGGAATTAGATTTATGTACTTTGGAAGGCGGAAGGACTGAGTCAGCCCTGTTGGAATGTGAACTTTTGTGCTAGGGCACTTAGATGATTCCAAGTCTGAGCTTACACTGCATCCCTTTTAACATGTATAAGAGCTTAGTACATTGGAGCATTAAGTCTGCTACCTGTTATTGCCGCACGAAGGTCAGATTTTGGTTTTAAAGAGACTTAAATTCCCAACTTAAAAGTTTAAGTAATTTTTTTTAATGTGCTTTCAAGTGATTCTCATTTGAGAATCCAGTATTTGACACCCTGTGTGTAGTCAGTGTTAAATGCAATTGATACATTAAAGATAAAATGCACAGTATCTTTTCACATGCAACAAGGGCTTTATTTTTCATGTTGCAGTTCTTAGATAAGCAAGCTGGAGCTCAGGTTGTCCCTTTGTTCCTTCCAAGACTATAGATTGGAATTTCCCTTTGAAATGCAGCTGCTCTCCACCTCTCAGCTGCTTTTCCTGTACGAAATCAAACATCAAAATCCTCATATCATGTTTAGCTTTATTTGTTAAGCACACAGTTTGAAACTTGGTATTTTTTATACTCTGCATAAATTCTTTAGAAAAAAAAAAGGACATGTTTTTCAGGTGCAGAAATAAAGGTTGTTCTTGAACATTTGATCTCTCTGTGTTCAGGATGGCCAAAGCAATATCTTATTAATGCACTTTATGTAATACCAACTTTGCCTAGAAGTAGTCTCTGGTGGTTCGATGCTGAGGGCTGTGCCTTCAGGCACAACTGTCATGAATAAAACATGGTACAGAAGGCAGTTGTACTAAAAGTGCAGCAGATCTTTTGGGCAAGTGAAGTGGGAGAAAAGGTATCGCTAAAGCTCAAGCTGCTGAGGCATAACCATTGCCAGCCAGCCTTGTGACATGGAAAGCTTTTCTGAAAGCTTGGTCAGGTCCTTCTGTTTGCCCTCTGCCAAGAAGCAATGCTCATCCTCTGTAGTGCTTGGCTTTCTCCATGGCATTCTCTCCGAGGGACAAAAGGCAAGTGCACCACTTCCTCCCAAGGGAGAGTTATTCTTTTGAGCTTGCTGCTGTTTAACTTGCACCCTTTCTTAAATAGTGTGGGGCAGAGTATCATGATATTGAGGCTTCAGATACTTAGTGAACTCTGTCATGAGAAGTGGTTTATGTTCTGCTTTTCAAATTTGATACCAAGCTCTCACTTACCTTTTAATAGAGATGCCACCTTATGTCGGTGCTAGGGATGACAGGCTCTGTATTGGCAGACTTTATGTCAGGTCTGTGCTGCTCTTACTTCTTGTAGATTTTAACGGCCAGTGAATGATGTGACTGATTCATTGATATCCTGTATCTTCTGCTGTTGTCAGCTAAAAAGCAAGGGGCGGGGATGCAATTTCTGATTTAAGTCCTTTTCATGTTTGCTGGCTAAACTGCCAGTGCTAGTAAGCTACTTTACTCTTAAGCTTTATTAGTTTGCTACTACTGTTGTTAAATCTAAGTAGAGTACAAATCAGCCTTGTCACATCGTTACGATTTTAAACAAATAATGAAGGAGTTGGTACAGATGCTATAAAAAGGACAACTCTGCTGTTACTCAAGTCTAGCTTGTTTAGAAGTTACTGTACTCAGACTTCTCTTTTCAGAATAACAAAAATTTTTTTCTGAAAATTTGTCCAGCCCAGTTTCTCACATATTTGTGAGCAACCTTTTTTTTTTGTTTCCAGCAAACTATAAAACAATTACAAGCATTTTTTCTAGTCCTCTTTTCTCATCCCCTTATTTTCTTTGATCTCTTTTCTGAACTTCTTTGGCTTCCTTGCTAAATATATAAACTTGAATTACGTATTGTTCTAAAATATTGTAGGAAACTCATTAAATTTGAAAAATGGCACATTTGGATTCTATTTTTTTCACTGTGCAAAAGAGAACTGCAAATAATTGCTCAATTAAAAAAAAAAAACCAACAAACAGAACAAACCTACAGCACAACACCCCCTACCCTAAAATTGGGCATTTTTGCTAGTATTCTTGAATATCTTGGTCCTTATCTGCTTGTTAAAGATGCAGAAACAGAGGGATGAGGAGGTAAAGGAGATTTAGTTTTCCAGGTGCCTTCTGCAACTGAAGAAGACATGACCCTCTGAGACTGGTTCTGGGAGAAACTATGAAGATCCTCCATCCAGCTTCTATTACATCCAACCTTCATCTTTGCATTGCCAGGTGCTGTTTCTGGGCTGGCAAGAGACCCAGAAGACTTGAACGGTCCTGTAGCTCTTGCTGAGTCAAGGTGCAGACATTTCATTCCAGTGCAATCAATCAAAACCAAAGTAAATGCATCCAGGTCATGGAGTTAGTTTAGATGCAGGGTCACTCGTGAAGCAGAGCTTTTAATCACCCCCAGTTGCCCACCTGTAGTTTATATTGTGGAGCTCTCTGAACACTTCATTGAATTCCTTTGGGGCAAAATTAAACTTGAAGACATACTTTAGGAGTGCTCCTGCTATGCTCCAAACTACAAATGCTTCCCTGTCCACAGGACCAAATTAAAGATAACTAAAAGGAAAATTTCCTTGAAACGTGCACAGTCTGGACAACTGTTTAGAAAGCTGCTTTTATGGATGTAGCCCAAATGGTCACAAGTCAGTGTTACCGTAGAGCTGTGCTGCTTTTGCTTTCATCAACTCTACCGAAGACCAAAATGAGGGCGCAGAATTTCTTAACTTCCAAAGTAATTACTGAAAAAAATGATTCACAAACCATGATAACTACTGGCAGTTTTTTCTTACCCAAGTTCTTTAGCACTGTGATGCTGCATGGCCTGGGAGTGAGAGGAGTATTTCTCTTCTTGGTGATGAAGCAGTACCTGCAAACTTGCATGTTCTCACTTATTTTGTCTTCCTTCAGTATCCTGCTGTTGCTTAGGGGGGTGGTTTTTTTTTTTTTTTAATGAAGCTGAAACCAACAAAATATCTTTAAATTTAAAAATCTTTAGCTTTCTTTTTGGAACTGTTCTGATGAAGCAGTGTCTTTACTGGAAGTAGTGCCTAAGGCAGAAGTGACAGTGCTGATAGGAGGATTAGTTCTCTCTAAGTTGTGGATGTGATTATTGTGACCTATTTCTAACATGGGGAGAGGAAGAGCTCACAACCACTATCCTAGAGCTTTTCAGGTGGATTCCTATTCATGGGGTGTTGTGATGCTTCTGCTCTCGCAGGGACTCATAATATTCTAGAAAACATTAGGGATAAAATTGTTTGCCTATGGGTGCTCAGTTTGCTGAGCATCTTGCTGAAGAAGGCTGTCTGAGCAATGGATTTTGCCACAATGGAAATGCTTACTTAGCCCCTTTCTATTGCTGCATGTTAAATACTCCTTAAAACTGCACTGACTGAACATGGGACCAAATCATGATACTTCCTTGTGCCCAGCTACCATAATTTTGGTAGAGAAAGCAGCTTTGGGTTTTTTTTCCTTCTGCCAGCAGTGCAAGCAGCATCCAGATGAGTCATGCACACACAGGGAGCTGTCTGGAGTGGCTTGAGTGCCTGCTCTGCTGTATATCACAGACCAGTTTGGGGAAGGTAGACAGAAACAACTGCAGAATTAATTGCAGGCACAGAGCTAAAGCCAACTAAACTTGGCAGCTCTTTAGGCCCCTGATTGGACCTGCCTAAAATCCTTTTTTCTTTCTTTCTTTTTTTTTTTTTAAAGATCTCTTGAGGAAAAGCCAAGTAACCAATGGCTTTTATATCCTTCCCCTTGGATGATGTACCATTTCTCAAGCCAAGCCTTTTTCCTGCTTATTCTGGGAGTTGCAAGGTTGGGTCCTAGAAAGGATAACCAACTACTTGAGGTATTTTGACAAACTGTCATTTAACAATGCATGGGAGTGCATTTATATAGTGCAAAACTTATTCAGAAACCTTCTGCTGTCTCTCTGTCATGTTAAGTACTCACAATAACACTGATTGTAATCTTTCTTCACTCTGATTAAATCTTCATCACATTTATACAAGCTACATTTTGACAGGCAATCGTTAATGTTCATGAAGCATGTTGAGAGTGAAAAAGATGACTGGTAGTGTGAGAAACTAAGCTATACTTGATTATTCTTGTGCCCAGTTGCTTAAAGTACAATTGTGTGTGCTCTTAACGAGAGTTAGTTTGGAAAGCAGCCTTTTAATTATTCTTGTTCTCAGACAACTGCAAGAGAAGTGTAGGGAACAGAACAAAGGTCTCTGTGTAACCTTTGTTGACCTCACCAAGGCTTTTGATACTGTGAGCAGAAAAGGTCTGTGGCAGATTTTGGAACATTTAGGATGTCCCTCCAAGTCCCTTAAAATGATCATCTCACTCCATGAGGATCAGCACAGCCAAGTCAGATATGGCAATGCACTTTCTGAGCCCTTTCTAATAACTGGTGATGCGTTCTTTCACCAACCCTATTCAGAGTCTTTTTCAGCGTGATGCTCCAAAGGGCCACGGCAGACCTCGATGATCAGGACGGTATCTACGTTTGATATCGTACTGATGGAAGCCTTTTCAGCCTAAGGTGACTGAAGGCCCATACTAAGACCTGAAATCATTTTGTCCAGGAGCTGCTTTATGCTGATGACGCCGCCCTTGTTGCCCACACAGAAGCAGCTCTGCAGCATTTAACATCCTGCTTTGCTGATGCTGCTGAGCTCTTTGGGCTGGAAGTCAGTTTAAAGAAGACAGAAGTTCTCTATCAACCTGCACCTCAGGAAGTCTTCCATCATCCCCATATCACCATTGGTGAATCAGAGCTCAAATCAGTCCAGCAGTTTAATTACCTAGGTAGCCTCATCTCCTCGGATGGTAAGATTGATGGAGAGATAGACAACAGGTTAGCAAAGGCATACAGTGCTTTTGGAAAACTCCATAAAAGAGTTTGGTGAAATAAACACCTGAAGAAAAGTACCAAGATCAGTGTTTACAGAGCCATAGTGCTGTCTACTCTCTTATATGGATCTGAATCATGAGTCATCTACCGCCACCACCTGCGACTCCTAGAACGCTTCCATCAACGCTGCCTCCATTCAATCCTAAACATCCACTGGTCAGATTATGTGACCAATACATCTGTTTCTAGAACAAGCAGCAGTCACAAGCATTGAGGCCATGTTGCTGAGAACACAGCTGTGCTGGGCAGGGCACGTCTCCAGGATGAAGGACCACCCTAAGATCTTGCTTTATGGTGAACTTGCCACTGGCTGCTGCATGAGAGGAACCCCGAAGAGAAGATACAAGGACTCCCTGAAACAACATCTCAGCCTTGGCCATATTGGTCTTCATCACTGGTCTACTCTGGCCTACAGTTGGGAGGCCTGGAGACACACCATCTATAACGCTGCTGCTTCTTTTGAGGATGCATTCAGGATCACTCTTGATGAGAAAAGACAACGCAGAAAGAACCGTGTCTTGCTGATACCACCCAAGGAGTCTTTCTGCTGTGCCTTTTGCAACCAGACTTGTCTGACTTGTATTATTGGCCTCTTTAACCACCAGCGCGCTTGTAGCAAATGTGGGCAGAGTCCTTCCCGAATCTTTGTTCACAAAGCCTAGCCATGATATGATAATTATTCTAGTTCACAAAAATCACTAATCAAACTCTGATTGATCATGCAAAGTGGGAAACTTCAGTAACTTTCATAGATATTTTAAATTTGTGGCAACAAATTGGGCACCTTCCAGAGATGGCGGTGATCATGCTGGGGTAATGCAAGGTGGGCAGCAGCCATACCTCCCTGCTGGAGGGTGGAATACTTGCTGTAGGAAGCAGGTTGGCATCTTTTGCCAACTGAGTGAGGTTGGGAGAGAGGAGGGGGAAGGGATGGCTTTGGGGTGCAGGATTCAAAACAGACAAAGTCTGAGTTAGTTCCTACCTGCACCCTATCAGTGGGTGCAGTTTAAAGATAACATCCCCCCTACAGCTGTCTTCCTTTCTTTTTAATAGCCATTTGTGGTACCTCACAGTGTTTCAGCCAAGGAACTGATAAGGTGCCCTTTCCACCTAATTCTTTTTTCCCAGCTGATATGGCCCATCTGTTAGGTGTGACTGAAAGTGGCAAACAGATGTTGAATTAATTATGGAACTGTCTGTTACCCACCAGGATCAAAAGTCTTTGCCCTCCAAAAGATGCTGTGCTAGGGTTGAACTCCGATTAAACAGGACAACCAGTATTGCTTCTCAGCAATGGACCTGATGCAAGTAGAGGAGTTTAATTTCAATGCCATATTTGACTGCGGCTGCTGGTGAGGGCCCTTCTGCTGATACATCTTCAGGGAATAGTGGTCTGAGTTTTTTTTAGGAAACCAAAACCCATGTCATAGCCCCTGCACTCCAGCCTACTCCAGCAAGGCACGCCCAGTTAAGTCTTGGCGGCTCAGTTTAGTTACACACCTCTGGATTTTTATTTTATTTTTTACCTTCATGGAAATGCATTTTAGCTATTGTAACTTTTGAACCAATAGAACTTTGTGATTCCCACGTTTGCTTTAGAAAGGTGGCTGTCACTGTAAAACAGCAATAGCCAGGAGCAGTAGGTACAAAGAAATGTTCTCAAAACAACAGCCTTGATTTTGAGCTGTTTCATGTCATAATGGACTTGTAACACAACAGTTTGTCTGGTCATGTACAGGTTTACTACTCTTTTCAGTCAGTCTTGACAATCGGCAAATCCAAAGCAAATATTTAATTCTGGATCATTCATTTTAACTCCTTTAAAATGCTTGTTCTTTGATTTGAAGAAGCTTAGTCAAATGTTTCCTGGAGTTTGACTTAAGTTTTTAGGCTCTGATTGTTTCAAGCACTTGAGTATAGGTTTTTACCTTAAGTGTCTTCAAAATTCTAGGTCTTCATTTATGTTAGTATCTGGGGGCCTGATCCAGTGATAGTGATCACTGAGGAGGGTAAGACACTGGCCAGTTCTAAAGAAGTCTAGTTCGTAGACTTGAATACTGAACTCCTTTTGAAGTATTTACTACCTCGAGTCACACAGAGTTTTGGGGATTGCTTGATGGTCCTAAGAGTCAGCAAAGCCTTTAATACAGTACAGGACAATAAATCTAGGCTAAGAGATAGTTGCAGGAATCAGTCAAAGGAGGCAGTGAAAACCTTCGCTCTCCAAATGTTTTCTAATTACGCTGTCTGGTAGACTTCAGATTGATCATCCTATTTCCAACCCAAGACAATTAATTTGGGAGTTATAGTAAGGAAATTATATTACTTCATTTTTGAAAAGATGAATGCCGTGTTCTTTTTTGCTTTGATAATCAGTGGGTTTGTGTAGTTCTTGCTGTTGTTTTCTTTATTTGTCAAATGTCCTGAATGGAAATACCAACCATCTTCAGCCATGTAGCACCTTTCATGGGTAACAGCTTTCTCATAATTTGCATAAAATATTCAGTCATCCAGATAGCTGTTGCATAAATTTTAATGTGTTCTTTAGATTTGAGCAAAGAATTCTCAAATTTAATTTTTACTAAAGTGCTATATTGGATAGCCCTTTGGAAAATGAGAGGGAGAGGAAGAAAAACAGTGTTTGCAGTTAAATTAGAATGTGTTAAAGAATGTTAGAGAGCCTTCTTTTCAAGTCAGTTTTTAATATTAATCTTAATTGAACAATTAGTTCTTCTTTTTAGAGATAAATATCTTCCAGAAATCCCACTCTCTTCCCTTTCAAGCATCTCCTCAGAACCCATTTGTTTTAGATCTTTGCCAAGAAGTGAAGTAGGAGCATTAGCTTTGCTTTGCAGGAACCTGCATGGACCCAGTTCTGTGTGTCTAAATGAAGTAGCTGCAAGACCCAATCCTTTGTCGTTCACCTTTTATTAATAAATGACCCTGTTGAGATTACAAAAAAGTCCATTTATCTTTAGTCTACTTTTCAACCAAATACAAACGTTGATTTTAAAGCTACCTATGTTTTTGAATCACACTGTTGTGATCCTCTATTCAGTGTTGTCTCCTACTCTCTAGTCCCTGTTGCTTCCAGGGAAGTGTGGTGAATACCATGTTGCTCCTCCACTCATATCTATGCAACTGCCTTTGGCTACTGTTGGAGAGCGTGATGCTGGGAATGATCCCTGTCTTCAGTCTGAGACAGTTTGGCAGGGCTTACTCTTACAGTGCCCAGCTTGATTTTGAGTGCCATCTCCGCTCTTGTCTTGTGATACCATACTATGGTTCAATCATAGAATTGTTAAGGTTGGGAAAGGCCTCTATGATCATCAAGTCTGACTGTTAATGCAGCACCACCGTATTCACCACTAAATCCTGTCCCCAAGTGCCACATCCACACTCTTTTTGAACACTTCCAGTGATGGTGATTCCACCACTTCCCTGGGCAGCCCGTTCCAATGCCTCACCATCCTTTGAGAAAATACATTTTTCCTAATATTTAAGCTAAACATCCCCTGGCATAACTTGAGGCCATTTCCTCTCATCCTGTCATTTGTTACTTGGGAGAAAAGACCAACTCCCAAATGTCTACAACCTCCTTTTACGTAGTGGTAGAGAGTGATAAGGTAGAGAGTGATAAGGTCCCCGCTGAGCCTCCTCCAGGCTAAACAACCCAATCTCCCATAGCTGCTCCTCATCAAACTTCACCAGCTTCGTTGCCCTTCTTTGGAAACACAAATAGTTCAAATAGTTTCACTTTTCTGTATTTAATTGCCTTACTTAATATACGCATTCATATTCTTAAAAAAACCCCGATCTTCTGATAAACAAAATGCCTTTATGACTGCCCCAGGTAAGCGCAGTCTCCAGAGTGATGTTTAAATCCTTGACAGAATTGACAGACATTTTCACATGGTTTGATTTTTCTGTCCCTAAAACCTTTGCGTGGCTGTCATTCTTTCCAAGTCTTAGCTGGACATGATTTATTTCTGACTGCTGCTGCTAAGATGGAAGTGAAGAATAAAAATTCCATGTGTTTCTCTGAGTTGTGCTGTCAGGAGAGGCATCAAAGCTTCTTTCTTCTGGAAAGAAGCCAGGCTTTTTAGCAAACAATAACTTCAGTAAAGTGAACAGAGAGAAACATGCAAGCGATGTTTTGTAACTGAAAAGAATCTAATTGCATGAGCTGGGAAGACTGAGTTACATTTAGTTAGAACAGGGTAATGTGGCTGCTAGTCTTAATTTACAATGATGTATGAAAAAGGTTTGCAATCTCTGCCCTTAACACAGACACACTTTTCCACCCAAACAAAGGCATGTGCAAGCTTTATATCAGCACTGGATTGCATCTCACCTTGGTTGTCTATGTTCACCTCATCCCTTTCACACATCTGCTTTAGAATAAGATGAACTTAACCCAGGTGGTGCTTATGCTTTCTTAATATAAAAGAAACCCCTTTCACATGAAGGGAGCTAGGGCTTGATCCAGCTGCCCCCTTTCAGATCTTTCAGGGTATCTCACTTGGCCTTCAGCTGCTGGTCAGAAAGTGTGTGGGTGACTTACAGCTCTTGCGTCGTATCTGCCAGTCCCATATAAGTATTGGAAGAACTGAAATACTGAATTGATTCCATGGGATGAAATTTGGTTTTATGGCAGGAAACCAGTGCAGGCATCTACACATCTGAGGTGTGTGTCCATTAGAGTCAGTGAGAGCTAGTCACTACATGGACTGCACTGGAAGCTCAGCTCAGATGTACACTAACGAGCCCTTTAGCAGATGAGCTATTCAGAGTCTCTTTTAGCTTAAGCAGAATCACTCTGTAGACTCCATTGTGCTTATTTAGACCTAGATTCAGGTGTCTTGATTTGGGGCTAAGCCTCACCTTGTGTTTGGTCAGGTAAAAATTTCATTTGATGCCTCTGTTGCTTTCTGAAGGTTCAAAAGGCAAAAGAGCAGAGGAGCTAAAAGAGAGCCCAAGTGAAGACCCAGAGCAATATCAGATGTGTGACCTTGAGAAAGGCCTGGAAAAGATTTGTTACCAGCTAAGTGCTGGTATGTACAGTGATGCTTCTTCCTGTTCTCTGCTGAGAGAAGCGGGGTTTGTTAAGTATACAGGGACACATGAAAAGCCATTCAGCTCTTGTCTTCGCTAATCCAGAGGACTCCTAGTTTTTGTTAGGCACTGGGGCCAAAGAGTAAGACTTACCTATTCTTTGTTTCACAAAACAGTGTGTTATAGCAACTCTCACACGTGCATGAGTTAGCCGTGGTGAACAGTGACACAGAAAGTCAGGTAATGCTACATCTGCCAAGAAAATCCTCAGACTGGAATTCAGTTCTTTAGATCAGAATTTCTTTAGAAGTGGCAGCTGCTCACGATTAGATTCTTAACACTGTGCTGTGCAGAAAATAGAGTATCTTATTGTAGGAGAAGCTGTATTATTTGCCTTTGATAGATCCATAGAGTATAATAATTTAAAGCTGTCAGGAATTAAGCAAAAGCTCAGCAAAACAAACTGGTGCTGACATACACAGATGATGTCAACTGATAGCTGGTTGGCATTATGAATTGTTTTATAATTAGGTAATTAAAGCAAGTCTGTACAAACTTTAACTTTCAGAAAACCGTAAAAGTACATGTAGCTGTAAAATTATATTTATCCATTAATTTCTTGTCAAGTCTGTCATACCTGCTCATAAAATGCCTAATAAAGAAGCTTAAACATGCACAGTCTCATGCATTTCTTCTAGAAACCATGGTATGTAACAGCACAGTCCTAGAATACCAAAGTATAATTGTAAAAATATATATAAGTTTTTGCTCTTCATTCCTTTTCAAATTGAAGTTGTTATTACAGCTTTCATCTTCTAAAGGCAGGAGAGCACCTAAGCCAGTCCCACTGACTCAGCCAAGACTGTCAAAGTAGGATTTCTGGACTGAGAACTAAAACTGTTGGTTACTGGGATTCAGATTTCTTCCCAAGTTTCATTTCTGTTCCACTGCCAGAAAATAAATCCTAGGACTTCACAGGGAAAACAAATGTTAGTTGAACACACCTAGGGGTCTCTCTTCTGGGTCTTGTAGGTCCTAGTAGGTATTGTACACAATATATAGATATCTCATGACAGACATGGTCATGTCTGATAATGAATGAAGGCAAACAAGCAGATTTATAGTAAAAAACAATCAGAATACAAGCCCATAAAACAGACTTAAATCTAGGATATTTAGTTTGACTCTCAGTTGCACTTAGAAGTCAAGGAAATTTTGTACCTGTAACCTGAAGATTAATTTTGGTTCTTTATATCTGAATTTCCAATTATCCACCCAGTGGACCCAGGTTCCTTTAAAAATATGCAAACTAACTTGCTAAAAACTTTTTGCATTTTTGGGGGGACTGATGATGAAGAGTTCTCTGCACACTACTTTCAGTCTCAATTAGCTGACATGTTTTGCAGAATCAAGTTATGTAGAACAAACAGAAGTCTATTCCAAACATCTTTTGTGCTAGGTATTTCCTTCTAATATTGAATAAATTAAATGGAGAAATTAATGTAAAACTAAAATATATTGAAACCAACAGATATATCACAGTTATAAAAATGGCTGAGTTGGCTGATATGAAAAGTTCCTCAGTTTTGAGATGTATTTCTCTGGGAGGTGAATGCTGTTGCTGAACAGTCCATACTGCAACAGTCAGTCCCTTTCACAAAGATGCAGATTACCCCAGCCTCATACTTTGTTTATTAAAATTGCTTAGCTATCCAGTGCATCTTTGATCATGATGCATTTGACTGCCCACAACAATTTCTAAGGGCATGTTCATTACTAATCTAATCTAATTTATCCTGTATACAGCTGCTAACACCCCAAAAAATTGTGATACAGTAGAATGAAACAGTATGGGTAAGACATGGGCAAACTGAATGCTGCCAATATTGATTGCTTTGCATCTTACTTTATACAAGTAGTTTTCCTTCACTGGAAAAAATACTTTTGACAATGAAATTAACCTTAAGGTGCTTTGGAGGGTGGCAGAATTTTATGTCCTTTATTTCTCTCATGCTTTATTTATGCCCTCTCAAGCGCCTGTAAAAGAAAAGCCAGGGCTTGCTCTCTCTTGACGTTTCACAGTGATTTTTAATTATTGGAACAAAGCTTGAACGTTACTAGTGTACTTTTTTCTCCAAGTTTTAGTACCATGATAAGCAAAATAAACTGAAATATTGGTATCTGTAATGCTTTTCTCTTCCTGATTGTGTTGTTATAAAGATGTATCAACAGTGACAAAGGGTTGTGGCCATCACTAAATCTGGATAGAGGGCTCAGTTTTCCTAGTGGGCGTGTTAATCATTAGCATAAAAAATACGCCTAGTTACTGGAGCTTTCTATGTATAATTTTTAAAAAAAAGGACTAGTCATATTAGTTCCACTGCAAACTCCATCAGAGCTTCAGTTTCAATTTTATAATTTATTTTCTAAATTAGACAATACAACAGTAAGTTTAAGATACTCTGCCACTTGTGTGCACCTTTATTGTCTGTTAACCATGTTGTCCCCATCCCAAAGGACACTATGTGTTCTGCTGATGTGCTAAAAATTCCCTTTTAAGCAGGCATATATTGCCTTTTGTCAAAATGAGATGTGAAGAGATTTAGAAATCAGTGGCATTATAGGCAAGAGAAGTCATAAATTGCCTAAACATTTATGTCTCGACACTTCGGCCTTTAGGTAGCCAAAGCTGGAACTGTTTGCCTACCAGCTTTCATCTCCCAGATGTGGAGTAGATGTGCTGCAGCTGCTGAAGGGAAAAAAAATGAGGCTTATCATGTACTTGGACATACTAGTAGGATGCTCTGCAGAACAAATACCAAACTCTTACAGTAGGGGCTTTTAAAGTGCATTTGAAGATCCAAACCCTTACCTGTGTCTCAGTGAAATTACTTTGGTAGTCTTCTGAGCTTCCCCAGTCTACAGCCACAATGCAGTTTCACACTACGGACTCAGCAGTCAGGAGCCTCCCAGCTCTAATCTTAGCTCTGACACAAACTGTCAGCCTAAGCTAAGGGGCTTTGAGATGACAGAGAAGTTTTCTTGAATCACATCAAGGTGGTGGTGGGCATAGCTAAGGTCAGCACAGCAGAAAGAACATCAGGCTACAACAAATCCATGTCTGTTCTGCAACCACCTCCTCAGTAACACCAGTTCACCCTTCTCAATAGGTTAAGCTCATGTAAAGAGCAGGGAATGGGAGCAGCTCAGGCAGGAGTATACAGTTCATTCTGCTCTGCGTGTTCTGGGAAGATGTGGCTAGTAACCTTCACAGGCATGAGGATGAAGCACCCTCTCTACCCTCTTAAGATACTACAGAACCAGTTTGCTAGTGTCTTAAGTCTCCACTGGAATGTGTCCTTAACCTTCAACGAAAGGAGCACTCAGTGGCATCAGTGAGTGTGTCTGTGCTGACTAAATCTGTGTATAGCTGGCAGACCTCAGGAACTGTGGCTTCTTGGTGGGTTCCTTGGTGAACACCCAGTGTAGAGATTGCTCCCAGTATTCACTGCTGCCATTACCCACACAGTAGGCAAAATGCACTGCAATGAGACTTGTTCAGTCCAATCTCCAGGCAGAGTTTAATACAATATATTCCTTATTATAATTATTAGATTCATTATTTATTATCATAATTCCTCTTTACTCAGTTTTCATTCATCTGCAAAGTCCTCTACTCCCACTATTTATTCAGATGTGTTAAATATTTTCAGCATCTCAGCATCACAATGTACTAAAGCTTCTAAATACTGTCTCCAAATGCTCACACATATGGCATACAATGTTAAAGTGGCAGCTCCTTTTTAATGAAATGTCACTACCTGACCACTTGGATTTAATGTGCTCTAGTTCGTGTTCTTTAGGAAAATTATGGACAAATAAGCTGAAGCTTTATCCTGAAAAAGTAACTGAGAAAAATGTCTTTGGTAAAACACTTTTTTTTTTTTCTGTTTAAAATCACTCAACCCAGAGGCAGTTGAAACCCAGTCTAGTGGAAGGTGTCCCTGCCCTTGGCAGGGGGGTTGGAACTAGATGATCTCTAAGGTCCTTTCCAATGCAAACCATTTTACAATCTATAAATTTCTGAGTACTGCTGCAGCTCAGGCCTGTGCAACATCAAGGCTATTGACACCCCACAGGAAGGAGTGAATCAACCATGCTGGTTTTAGCTAATTCTGCAGAATGGCACTGCACCCAAATACACCACCAGCCTGGCTCCTTCTGCAATGAATTTATGGGACTCCTGAGAACCATGAGCTTATGCTTCCTCCCATGAGCCATTTCTAGCTCATTCTCTGTCCTGATTGCAAAATTAATACGGGGTGTTGCTTGTGACTGTTGATTTGTGTTAAGATTTTAGTATTGTGGCTGGGAGGCCCCGGAAGGTTGGCCAAATCAAGGCTAGTTCTTTTTGTAGTCAATGCTCATTATTTTACTTCTGGTTTTTATGTTTCTGCATGCAGACACAGACACAATTTACTTTCCTCAAGCACAGGGAACGACGGTCCTGCTTTAAATTCAAAGAAACATATGGGCTCATATGCCTAATGCCACAGCTCTACAGCATAAGCAGATCAGTCCATACAATTTGGAGGGGTTTTTAAGGTGGCTTTATACTGGAGGAGGACAAATGATAACTGAAATTACATGGAATTAGATCAATGTAGCAAATTGAAAATAATAACTGACTTAGCAATGACAGTTACGTCTCCAAACTTTCTCTTCTAATGGGTTTGTAATGGTTTAATGCTTTGGTTTCAGGCTTTGGGGCTCTCAGTGTCCGTCACTAAATAAAAATTGGGCCAGTACAGATGACTGTTGGTATCACAAAATAGAGTTGGGAGACACAAAGCTCTATTCAGGACCATGGCAGAGCACTCTAGCACTGAAACTGCTATGAGCACACTGGGTCACATTAAAAATAGAAAATAAATGTAACTGGGACCAGACTGAGATCTCTACCTCCTCCAGCAATTTTCCTGAATGTGATAGATTGCAATGTACCTCTTACTTGTACCTCAGGAAAAGGGAGGGAATGAATTCTACCAGGCTGTTTGATCTGAGGGAGTGGAAATTCACTGTGTGCACTTGGATGAAAATTTTTACTCTCAAATTCTTTACAGAATAATAGTTTTGTGGCCAGAACTGTAACAGTTCTTGAATTAATGAGGCCAGGCCTCATTTCATCATAAATAAAGTCAGGCTGGAAGGACTGTAGGTGATTATTCTGCCTTGTCAAAGTAGTTGGAGAGGAGGGTGCAGTGTAGCAGAGGGCAGCCACCAGACAACCTACATCTTGAGAGGAAAAAGGCCTATATCAGTGAGCTGTGGAGTCACACTTCAGAGATTTAATACAACAGGGAGATGTAAGTACTAAGTACTTAGAATTAAAAAACTACCTTCATCTTCTGCAAGTCTTGTTCTGCATGAGTGGTGGGTTTTGGCTGGATGCTGGTAACCTTTCCGGCCTACTCCCATGATTAATTGCTGTTCAGGAATTGTTGGCTTGGCCATAAAGCGATATGGGCTTGTTTTTTCCAAAGATCATGTGCTAACTGGAATCACGTACCAGCTGTAATTTTCTTACTTCTGGCTAGAACATAATATTTTGATACAACAATTAATATGGATACCTACTGTTCTCATCTTGCAACAAAAAGACCACTGCATACCGCTTCTGAACTCTGTCTTATTTAAGTAATGCACAACAGCGAGGTGCCGCCTTCTGTGGGCTTTGTTGCACCTCATTTTATAATAGATTTTCCTTCTCAAGATTTGGGTTGCAGGAATAGAGCAACTGCAGTAGAACAGAACTTTTCTAAAGAAAAATAAAACCCAAACAATCCCTCACAGCACTTGCATAGTGCTTGGAAAATATGAGTCAAGCTGAGAAACCAGAAAGCAAATAAAAGAACCTAACAATGTTGCCCAAAATAAATAACCACAGTGTGGAGGCACCTAAATGGGGGACATGTGGGGGAGAAGCTCTTCATTTTTTTTAATCCTCAGGATTAGCACATCTGCCACAAACTAAACAAACAAATTGTTATTGGAGTCAGGAAAGGACAACTAATGTAAAACAGGCTGAGACATAAATTAGTAGTCATGGTAATCTGTCACAGGTGAGTGACACTTTATTTTAGTATAAGAATCAGCAACAGGTACTACGAAAAATGTGTATGGAGAAATATAAACACTTCAAACTGTTGTAAAACTAATTATTAAATTTCCTTTTGTAGCTTCTCCGCCATCACAATGCCTGTGCAGCCCTGTACAGTGGTAAGTAGTCACAGTAAGTCAGGCCTCTCTAAATCAGAAGCCATGAAAACTTAAAGCACTACTTTTTCTTTCTAAATTTCAGTGTTTTATGGAATACAGTTCCTTCTCTTTCTTTGCAGCCATTAGAATTATCAATGGCAAAGAAAATAAAAGATGAAATTCCCATATAATCTTAGCTCCAACAGTGGAGTTTATGGTTTTATGGGGGAAAAAACCACTCATGGTGCAGGACTAAGGATAAACAAGGACGGTAACAAGTAAATGTGCTCATCTTCGAAATGCTTTCATACTCACGGCAGCTGTTTGAGCAACTTTGCAAAAACTTGTCAGGAGTTGTCATGTTATTTCTTTATATTTATTCCTTGGGTTAGTGCTGGCTTGTAACATTTCAATATCAAGATGGTACATGAGGGAAAAGATGGTGATCATATGAACACTGAGGAAACTCTTAAGCAGAGGTCAGAATTACTGTCTCAAATTGACGAAAAATTAACATTCCTAAAACTGACACAATGAGTAGACCTAACAGAGCTCACATAGACAAATACATACCCTGAAAATAACTGAACAGGGGCTATTTCTGCAGGGCTTGAGGAGCATTATGACTGTTTGTTCTTACAGTTCAGCCAGCCTTAATCGTCACCTCACATTTCTCACTTCAGAATACAACTGTCTGAAAAATTACTTCTGTCTAAAGTGCTGATAAATTTGGAAAACAATATGGTGGATTGAACCTGGCTGGATGCCACTGCCCACCGAAACCACTCTATCACTGCCCTGCTCAGCTGGACGGGGGAGAGAAAATATAATGAAAGGCTCATGGGTCAAAATAAGGACAGGGAGAAATCCCTCACCAGTTACTGTCAGGGGCAAAACAGACCTGACTTGGCGGCATTTATTTAACTTATTGCCAATCGAATTAGAGTAGGACAATGAGAAATAAAAACTAACTCTTAAAACACCTTCCCCCCACCCCTCCCTTCTTTCCATTTTTCTCTACCCCCTCCCTCCCAGCAGCACAGGGGGACAGGGAATGAGGGCTGAGGTCAGTTCATCAAACATTGTCTCTGCTACTTCCTCCTCAGGGAGAGGACTCCTCTCACTCTTCCCCTGCTTCAGCATGGGATGCCTTCTATGGGAGACAGTCCTGCACCAGCTTCTCCTGTGTAGGTCCTTCCCATGGGCTGCAGTTCTTCATGAGCTGCTCCAGTGTGGCTCCCTTTCCATCGGCTGCAGTCCTTCAAGATCAGCCTGCTACAGTGCGGGTCCCCCACAGGGACACCAGTCCTGCCAGCAAACCTGCTCCAGCGTGGACTTCTCTCTCCATGGGGTCACAGGTCTCTACCAGGAGCCTGCTGCAGCGTGGGCTTCCCACAGGGTCACAGCCTTCTTTGGGCACCCACCTGCTCTGGCGTTGGGTCCTCCAAAGGCTGCAGGTGGATCTCTGCACCACCTTGGAAGCTCCATGGGCTGCAGGGACACAGTTGCCTCACCATGGTCTGCACCATGGGCTGCTCTGGCACCTGGAGCACCTCCTGCCCCTTCTTCTTCACTGATCTTGGTGTCTGCAGAGTCAGTTCTCTCGTATATTCTCACTCCTCTCTCCCAACTGAAGTTGACATTTTGGCTTTTCTTCCCCCTTCTTAAATACATTGTCCCAGAGGTGCTACCAATGTCGCTGATGAACTCTTGGAGTCAGCTGGCATTGGCTTTATTGGACATAGGGGAAGCTTCTGGCATCTTCTCACAGAAGGCACCCCTGTGGCCTCCCTGCTACCAAAAATTTGCCACACAAATCTAATACATCCCTTTTTTTTTGTGAGAAGTACTGTCTGCTCAGGCTTACATTGATTTGATCAGAACTCAATGAATAGTGCAACTTTACATTTCTTTCTTACATGTGAAGCTGAAACAGTCCTAGAGGCTTTATTGAATCTTCAAGACCTGTGCTGTTTGGGTATAAAAACAAAGCAGGTTTATTTGATGGCTGAACAGTCTTAACAGAGCTAAATAGCTTAGACAGCAAATCTTTATTTAGATTTAATTGCAGCAGAATCTAATTTACAGTTTTATATTAAAGACTTGAGAGTCTCTGATCTCTTTGAAAATCACCAATACTGCCAAAACTGCAAACTCATAAAAACAAGGAGACGTTGAGACATTTTTGCAGTGAAGTAATTTATGCAATTTTTTACAAAAAAAAAATTAGCTGTAATGAAAAACTAACAAAACCACCAAAGTGATTTAAAGGGCCAAATCTGTGAGAAAGCATGAAGAACTAGTAATGAAGAGACTTTCCAAGTGTAAGCAGCAGAATACTGAAATATCAGTTAGGTAATTCAAAGTTTCAGATATTTTCATGCTATCATAAGGAGGAATCTAGGAAACATATTTATATTTTAACTACAGAGTTATAAGGGCAAAACTGTGCCCCTAGCCTGGGTGGGTATAGCCCTGCTCTGCCCGGCTGCCAAATGGTGGGGGAGCCTGTGGGCTCCAGGTAATGTGAGGCTGTAGCTGATTCCTCATGTTTCTCTGCAGCAGTACGGACACTCTGGTTCACTTTATCTCATGTGCACACAGCAAAAATAAGAAGTGGCAATACTTTTTTTTCCTCCTCTTCAGAGGAGGAAAGCAAGAGACAAGGTCACCTACAATAATCATAGAATCACAGAATCATAAAATCATTGAGGCTGGAAAAGTCCTCCAAGTTATTTGAGTCCAACCTTTCACCAAACACCACTATGCCAGCTAAACCATACCACTAATTGCCATGTGCAGTCATTTCTTGAACACTTTCAGAGATGGTGACTCCATCACCTCCCTTGGCAGCCCAATCCAATGTTTAACAACCCTTTAATGTCTAACCAGATGTCTAACCTGAACCTTCCCTGGAGCAGCTTGAGGCCATTTCCTCTTGTCCTCTTGCTTGTTACCTGGCAGAAGAGGCTGACCCCCACCTGGCTACAACCTCCTTTCAGGTAGTTGTAGAAAGTGATAAGATCTCCCCTGAGCCTCCTGTTCTCCAGGTTAGACACACCCAGCTCCCTCAGCTGCTTCTCGTAAGACTTGTGCTCCGGCCCCTCCACCAGCTTTGTTGCCCTTCTCTGGACATGCTTCAGCACCTCAACATCTTTCCTGTAGTGAGGGGTAGAGAATGGGACACAGGATTTGAGGTGAGGCCTCACCAGTGCTGAGTACAGACAGACAATCCTTGCCATGGCCCTGCTGGCCCCACTATTCCTTATACAAGCCAGGATGCCATTGGCCTTCTTACCCACCTGGACATGCTGCTGGCTCAGGTTCAGCCAACTCTCAAACAGCACCCACAGGTCTTTTTCTGCTGGGCCACTTTCCAGCTACTGTTTCCCAAGCCTGTAGCACTGCACGGGGTTCTTGTGACCCACAGGAAGATGTGGCATTTGGCTTGCTGAACCTCATACCGTTGGCCTTGGCCCATGGATCCAGCCTGTCCAGATCCCTCTGCAGAGCCTTCCTACCCTCCAGCAGATCAACACTCCCACAAAACTTAGTGTCATCTGTAAACTTACTCAATCCTCTCATCCAGATCACCAACAAAGGTATTAAACAGGATGATTTTATGTCTTGCCTCCCTTCAAAATCCTTGGCTGCTGATTACTTTCTCACCAGGAGAAAGTACAGGTTTAGAAATAAAAACAAAGAAAAAAAACTCATGTGACTTTTTTCTTTTGTTTATCATCTCTTCCTTTCTACTGCTCCACTGTAGATGACTTATTTCCCCTTCAGTCCTCATGGGGGACTGACAGTACAGCATGACCCCCAGCTGTTTCAGGAATGGCTCTTCATTTTGCCAGGAGAAACTTGCATGTAGGCAGAGTGTGCAGCCCATGTGCAGACTCCATACTGTGTCTTTCTTCAGTGCAGCTACCGACCACATGTAGAAAGTGAAAATAAGGCCTACAGCTTCCTTTTTGCAGGTAAAATGCTACCGGAACAGGATGGAGACCTGTAACTTCTCTTTCTCTGTCCCATAAACTCTTCAGGTCTGGAGAGGACGTCTGATCATGGCTGTTGTATGAGCAAGAGGAATCCTGCACTAGTCTGCTTACCTGCACAAGTTCCCTCTGCTCTTGCAAACCATTGTATCTGCCCAGGTTCCACCTGCCTCTTGGGCATGTAGATCTCCTTTAAGGAATGCCACAGCCACAGAAGAAGAAAATATAATGCTCGAAACAATAACATGCAAATTTTCTATGCAATTCTAACAAAGTCAAACAGTTATTTCGTATTTGCTCCCAACAATTTTTTTGTGAGCAGTGAGATGTAGCCATACTCTGACACTGCAGAAATGCAGAAGTCAGAGTTACCTACAGGTTAATGAGACCATGAAAATTGCAAAATTAGATTTTTAGTTTTTTCCTTTCTGCATGGAGCTCTGGTGTGCTTTTATCTAAATTTTTTTTTTTTTTTTACCCAGAGCAGCTGGGAATATTAGCCCTCCAGAAACAAGTTTTGCAGGAAAATCTAATTACATACACTATATTTCAACTCAGAGCATATTTTACAGCCTACTTTGAAAACAAAGCTACTAGTTATGGTGCTATAATGTTATTACCGATGTTATAATAGGGATTTTGTGTCTGACCTGACTCCTATCTCACCACTCTATCAGATTGGTTGGCTTTTGCAAAGTCTGATTAAGCATTAACTAAAAACATAAATCCTAAGGAATTTTCCCAGTCACTTTGACATTTTCTAATTTGCTGCCATGAATAAAAACACCGTTCTACAAAATCCCATGCTGTTGCTTTAGTGAATGAATGCAAAACACTCTTGGAGCCATGGTAAATACAGATTTTTACATGGAGACACTTAATTTATTCCAGCTGCATAATTTCTCCTCTCTTGCGATGTCCTGTTCTTTCCTGTTCAAACCACCTGCTGTTTCAGATAAATGGCTAGAACTACTATCTGCCTGTTTAAAGTTTACAGTCCAAAGAGGACGTAATAACAAGATGATGATTCAATCTGTATTCTCCAAACAGATAACTAAATTCAATATTCAAATGAAAGACGAATGTTCAGTTGGACAGAGAAGCAGCTGAAGCAGCTTGGTAGACTGCATTCCTAGTGGGAAGAAAGTCCTCTGCCTTTAAAATCTAGGCTGTTCTCACAGTTAGAAACACACCCTTAGGAAACAGCAAACAGATTCTCCCAAATACAGGGAACTGCAGAGTTTCCAAATAAGGAATTCTCCATGGAATCTTAAACAAAGGAAATCATCCTTTTCCTACTGTAACTCAAATGAATCATTTTTCCCCCAGAAGAAACTTAACTATACTTTCCTAGATGAACACATTCACTTCAGCATTTTGTAGGACCTATGCTTTCAGTTTTGTTTTTGCAAAATGATATAGAAACAATGTGTTAAGTTCCATCAGGCAGACTTGTTTCTCTAGCTGCTTTGTATTCTCAAATATTCTCAAACATATCTGGGAGAACCCATCTGTATGCAGAGATAAGATGAAAAGCACTTTTTTAAAATACAAACTATCTTTATGAAGTCTATAGAGAATATGTTCACATGACAAATATTTGTTACTGCACCCAGAACAAAGGGACCAAAGCCAGATGTGTATAACTCATTTAGGAAAGGGGGGGGGGGAAAGCCTTAACCGCTGTCTAATCTGCTTTTGCTCCATTAGCCTTTTGCTGAGTAACAGGCTTTAGGAACCTCTTACAACCAAGCTGAAAGATTGCTACATTCTCATTGATTTAAAAAACTGCCTTTGAGCCCACAGCTGACATGCCCTTGCCTTCCAGTTCCAGCAAAGACACTTCTACCTCTATGTAACTTGCAATGCCAGCTTGTGAGCTCCTGGTCAGAGCTGAAAATATCAGTTATGCACAAATCTACAGTTCCTGCCTGGAACCATGCTTTGTATCAAGTTCTTACTTGCAACTTTCTAAGAGCTGTTTTAGCCCACAGGCAGACCTTTCAATTACTGGTTCAAGATCTCCCAATAAAATCAGGATCTAATTATTAGCGATTTTTTTCCCTCTGAGAAGTTGGTAAGCAATCAGATTTAGTGGGAGCATGGCTTCTGATCACAATACACCCTAAATATCCTCCTGATACACTGGAGATTGCTAACTGCTCCAGGCCACTCAGTCCTTGGAAGGTGCCAGCAGGCCTCCTAGTGATGCTCCCCCAGAGCTGGCTTTGAGAAGAAATACAGAGTTAGACCCTATAAAGAAGGCAACACAGCTGGAATTTCCATGCATATCCTCTGATACTTACTTTCCATCTCTATGCTTGAGGGCTATGTCTCAGTTCAGTACAACATTTTTCTCCTCAGACTTTTTTGTATTGGTAACAACAGCACAATCAATAAACAATGTGAAAGGAATACTTGGGAGGAGCGAAAAGGTTATTTTGGATTTTAGGAAATAATACCCTCAGTCCATAAAGTTTCGTCTTCTACTTGGAGAGAGGAGAGATGTGGGGAGGAGTAAGAGAGAAGGTTGATGCTTCTCCGGTTTCACTTCTCTATGACAGAATGGAAGGAGTTGTGTTCTGCATTTGGTCTTAAAATGATCACTGGACAAAGCCCACCCCAATCACTGCTGAGAGTTACACTCTCTATCACTCTCCCTCTCAGCTGTGTTCATCCCTGGGAAGGCGCTCTCTTGCCAGGCATGTTCTTGCCTCCTCCTACTCACTCACCCACCCAAGTTTCCCTGGCAGCTGTGTCTTAGCCTTGCTCCAGCCCTTAGGATATCTCCACCTACCACTTCCTGCCCTGAAAACGCTTTAGATTTATACCAGATCTGCTAACTTGGATAACGAGACACCAAATGCTGAGCTGCATCACCTCTCAAGGGCACAGATGGGGGAAGGGATGCAGAAGTGACTTAATGTACCTTGGCAGCTCTTTTTCTGCTTGGGTTCTAGGGGATCGGCACACATTGAGAACTGAATCCATTTTAGCAGCCCTTGAATTCCTTTAATTCATTCCAGCAGCCTCTTTAGTGTATAAGAGTCATCACAGTGAACACTGCACAGCATCTACTGTGTAGGAGTATTTATGACTGTACTCTACAGCTCTCAATATGTGACAATTCTCCTACTCCAGTTGTGATCCTTCATGATTCTTCAGCTGCTATAGCCTGGCCTTGATGTGATTCTTAGTCATTGCTAGGACCCCTATGCCATTCCTTGATGCACAGCACGAGGACAAATATGCAGCTCTAGTCTAGCCAGGTGTGGAAGGGTGCAAAGGCTTGTAAGAGAGAAAGAAGCAGGGAGAAGGGGCAGGAAGATGAGAGCTGTGTAGCTGTTGTGGAGATTAGG
Organism: Manacus vitellinus; assembly: GCF_001715985.3. Classification (NCBI taxonomy): domain Eukaryota; kingdom Metazoa; phylum Chordata; class Aves; order Passeriformes; family Pipridae; genus Manacus; species Manacus vitellinus. The sequence goes on along the minus strand of NW_021939396.1, from coordinate 28,134,511 downwards.
AAAGGAGCTGCAAACAGTCGCAGTCTTTTGGGAGGAGATATTCCACAGGAAGCTCAACAAGAAAGAGGAGCGTACATCAGGCTCCCTCTTCACATCTTTTTTGTGGAAAAGGGAGTGAATTGGTTCAATGAGACATTATTTAGGAGTTGACTTGTTCCATTTGCCCTATTCCAAGATATTAAAAATGGAAATATGAAAAATTAAAACAATTTTCCAGACTCTCCCTCCATCAGTTACTGAAAGGAAACAAATATTTTTACATCCTATTTCAACCAGGTATGTAATTGAATGTCGCAAAACTGTAATATTTGGGCTATAAATGCTTCAGGGAACCTGAAAGAAAACTATTTCCACTGGATTTTATATCATAGAAACATTTCTATTACTATGAATTTCTGACATGGTAAAAAATGAGCCTTGATGCGTTTAAAATTACCTCTTCTTTATTTACCCCATAACATTACAGCAGGAAAGGTTTCATAACTATTGAGTATTACACCACAAATAATGTCAAAACAATGAATGTCGAGATTCCTAAAGAGCAAAACTGTAGTTTTATGATAGTAGGCAACAGGGACAGAAGAAAGACACAAAAAGAGAAGGTAATTTATTAAAAGCTGAACATTATACAGAAGCAAATATATGACTGCATTTCTAATAATGTAACTCTCAGGAAATGTATGCTATGAATCCTTTTGAACCCCTCAAGACTTGTGTGTGGAATGCAATATGTGCCGGAGGCCCAAACCAAAGCACACATACAAATACTTCAAGGAATTAATTTAAAATTCCTGTATGTAGTGTAAATTATTGTGACTGCAATGTCAAGATCTTTATGCCTGAGATGAATAAAAGCAAGTCTGCTATATTCCCAGAATACATGAATAGCTGCTCCATGGCATGATGAATTACACCTTTCTCCCCTCACTTTTACTGGCTTTCTTACATTAGGAAAACCTCATTGTTGACCAAAAGCAAGGTGTTTTTTTTCCCCACAAGGGACCAATGATTATACATTTTTATACATTTCCTATCCACCCCACATTTCTATCTCTCGTTTCCTGGAGACCATTTCTGCCCACCATGCCAGCCTAATTGTCATAATAAAACTATGCCCTGTTCAGTTTCTGAAAGACAAAACAGGATCCAAATCCAGGAAAGGGTTCATGGCTGTGAATCAATTAAGGAGACTTCCTCCAGTCCAGAGTTAGTTAAGACCCTGAGCCTCAAAGATTTAGATGTCTAACTTGTATTTAAAGGTACCTAATTACCTTTAAGAATCTGAGCCTAAGCCCCTTGGGGTTAACTTGTGTCTCTCTCCTTAGCATTTCCTACAGCTATTTCAGAGAGATCCCTATTCAGTTTGCTGATGCTAGGCATTTCAGAAGGGAACAGGTCTCTTATTTCAAATCTGTGGATGCTATTATGTACCAGAGCAGTTAAAAGCTAAGGTGCTTCCAAGGAACTGCTGGCACCTTTTAATTCACCATTGTGAATTTAGCTTCTTGTTCCCACTGTCTTGACTTTGCACACACCTGAAATGCACCTACTGTCCCTTATTCTTACGCTTTCCACCTTTTATATGCTTCAGTACAACAACTTCCACGAGCCCTACATAACATGTCTCCTTCCTCTAAGAAGCAGCAGGCTTTTTCTTCCCTCTCCTGCTTTGCAACATCCTTGCTTTGGAATCCCTCCAGTAAGCTCCTTAAGCACATGGAGTCGCAAGTACTTAGCAGAGAAGAGAATTACATAAATAATAATAATAATAATTAATAGCCCATAAATGGAACCTTAAGGGGCTTCTAATCTTCACACATGCTTGGAAAGGAACTTTCCAAAACTATTTAATTTGGGTGAGAGTTCTTTGCGGCAACATAATAATCAAAATATCGAACAAGTTTGTACAATTACATAGCCAAGTGGGCTCCAGCACAAGACAATATGTGTATATAGTTTGGCTGTGGCAGAGCATTGCCCATCCCTGGATTCCTTAAGTTGATTTTTAAACAAAGTTTGCAGGGAACGTGTAGGATGCGCTACTCTTCTGTGCTACTCACTTGAAACTGGATGCCAGGCTGGAGGAGTGAATCATTTTGGAAGCAATGGGTTTCTTTGCATTTCCTAGAATAAGACCTGGCATAATGTATGCAGTTACATAGCACATGCTAGCAATACACTGTTGATGCCTCTTTTAATGATCTTGATTTTTTAAAGTTAAATGATGTATATATAATTTCAACAACTCTGGTGTTTGTAAGAACATTATGTTGTCTATTTTCATGAAAGATTTCAGAATCAAAATTGTGAGCAAAATGAAAGGAGTTAACAGTGCTGCTGTGTTTCTGGTCTTTCTTGTGACTGAAATGTTGCCTATGTGTGAAAAAACAGATATATCCTTGAATGAATAGTGATTTTTGCTTCAGACCAGTTTGGTTACAATATCAGTCCTCCAACTGATCAGCAGTGGGATCTTCGAAGAGATACTTAACACTGAGTTTTTCATGAAATACACTTATTTTAGTAAAAACTTGAATGGTTGAGAGCGGAGTATTGAACTGCACTTGTAAAAGAGCTGTCCTGGAAACCCACATTCCCAAAGTGGCTCAGGCACAGGCCATGGACCCTTTTCCCTGGCATGGCATGTTCTTGTGCGCTGGCTGCTACTTTCCACTTCTGGTCCTGGGGAGCCACCGTCGCGTTTTCCACAGGGACATAGAAATATCCTGAGGAAAACTAGCCTTCCCTTGGAAAAAACAAGCTGTCATTGCTAGCCTAGCCAGGGATGGGGAAAACTTCTGGCTTGGAAATGGCTGCACTGAGGCAGCCCTCGGGGCTGCGCTCCTCTCACACAGCTTGCATGCAGGGTAACGGAGGATCCCCTGGGGTGAAAAATAAAGATTTGTCCGTATTAGCTCTCCGTTTCCCTCAAGTTTTCCCTCCTGTCTCCTCGGAGAGGACCCCGGGGGGAGGACAGGGCCGGGCCGGGCTGCGGCCGCTCCGCCTGTCCCGCGCAACAGCGGGAAGGAGCGCCGGGCCTGGCTCCAGCGCCGGGCTGCCGCCATGGAAACGCGATCCCGCTCGGCGGCTTCCCGGGGGCCGAGGGCAGAGGATTCCCGTCCCGCTGAGGGGGGGAGAGAACCCAAGAGAAAGCAACTCAAAATTGAAAGAAATCAGCGCCACGCAGCGCTGGAGTGCTTTGGTTTTGTGTTTTTGGTTTTGTGTTTTTGGTTTTGATTTTTTTTTTTTTTTTTTTTTATGTAGGGGGAATCGTCCAAATTTCGTCAGCGCACCACTTGTTATATTTATTTACTTTTAATAACCCAGGCAAGCGGCAGTGGGCCCGAGCTGGTGTGGAGGTTTTTTTCCCGGCTGAAAGGGGAGGAACCGTACTTGAGGGGGAGCCGAGGGGGAGGCAGCGCCCTGCGGGGCGGCGGAAGGTGACGGGGCTGGAGGAGGCGGCGGGATAGCGGGGCTGGAAGGGTCGGCTGTGGCGGGCACGATGGAGAGCTCGGGCGGGATCTGGTGTAGGCAGATGGTGCTGCAAGTCTCCTCCTACAGCATCTGATAGGACCCGAGTATGGGAGCTGTAGCTGCGCGGAGGGTCCTAGTGTGCATGGGGAGGCAGGCAGGGAAGCTGGAATATAAAAACGTGCAAAGGGGAAGAAACAGAATGCGTTTAAGGGGAGGAATCTATAGTCTGCCTGGGAAGAACAAAGGCAGCAAGACTACTCTTCATCAGCTTCCTCCCAAACGTGGAGCAGGGCCCCCCTCAGGGGCTGGCTGACCACAGCCCAGGTGGTCCCAGAGTCAGCTGCTGCTGGAGCACTGCTGTGCAGCCCTCTGCCTTCTCCTTGCACCATCTTTCCTCATCCCTTGCCCTGACCCATGCTAATCCTGCCCAAAACCAGGGCAAGGAAGCAGAACAGTGGAGGGGCTCATCATTACTACAGAGTTGAGGCAAGTGGGATGTCCCCAGCTGATGGACCAGCTGGGCTGGAAACATGGAGCTGTGCCCACAACTTGCTATTTCTCTGCTGTCAACAAATAACAGCAAGAAAGCATCAAGCCCTTACACTGCTCATCTGTGCAAAAGATGGCAATTTGCCACTGACAGAGGTTAATCCTCCAGCTCAAATGGCAGAAGGCCATGCTGTGTAGTTACAGCATTCATGAAGCCTGCTAATGATCTTGTGGTAACATACATGAATTCAGATGCTGAGCATACTCTCCTTGCTTTTAATATAGCCTGAAAAATTATGCTGCAGGACTTGTTCTTAATTTATCCTCCTTCTGCATATATTCGGCATGTTGCCGGTTTCAATGGCAGGATTGTGTGTTGTTTTCCCCAGGATGCCTCTCGTCCTCAGGGCATGAGGTGGATGGTGCTCTGGGGATGAATTGTAGTTGGGCACAGAAAAGGCATGTTATCCAGATGGCTCCTGTTCTCCTTTTGCAGAAACTGGAACATGTATAGTGAGCGATGTGAGGGAGGTACAATGGAGACAGAATGGTCTCAGGAGCAAGGTAGTTAAACACCACTTAGCAGAACTGGAATCTCTTTTTGCCAGCATGACAGAGCTGCTTACACAACTCTGGGCATCAGCTTAAACTCCAGCATGCTGGCCACTGCAGGTATGTAGCCCATTCTCTGATGTCCAACCTGTGCTGTTACAGCTACAGCTGAGATCACCAGGCTTGTTGTCCCAATAAAGTGGTTGCAAAGAAATTCTAAATACTCTGAAAAAGTAAGCAAACCAAAAGTTGGAGGTGACTCAGACTCAGAATCCAAGTGTCCCTTGTTCATGTTTTTTACTGGCCTTAAGGTTTAGTTAAATGAACATTTTCTGCAGTATCAAAGCTAGATTCTGTTCCTTCATGTCTCATCTGCCCTTACGCTGTTCCCTGCCTCTGTGTGGCAGCTCCCAGCTCCCAAACACACTAATGAAACTGTCTGTGGGCCTGCAATGCAGATGATTTACAGGCTAACCTCATAAATGATTGTATCAGTTCTACTATGGAGGCAGCAAACTGTGCCACCAGAATGGGACTGGGCAACTGGAGATGGGATCCAAGAGAGAGGGAATGTCTTCAGCTTCCTTTGCCAAAGGACAAAGTTTTCCTATAACAACACCCTGAGTCTCTCATCACTTGAGTAGTAATGATGGTGTGAAAACTTGTCCCTCTCCTCCAGAAGGCCTGTAGAAACATCTACATTAGTGTTCATGAGTAACTTGGCCATCTCTGAGCCCCTGATCAACACCAATAAATAATTTTCTGGTCAGAGCAGAGCTGGGGCAACATTTGGAATATGAAGACACACAAGCAGAGGCAGAACAGAGAAGAAATAAAATTATTCACCATGGGCTCACCAAGTGGTCACTGGCTGTTCTGCTCACCAGAGCACAGGAAAAAAAAAACACATTAGAACATCATATGTAATTACAGACTGCACCCTCACACAATTGTGCAAGAGGCACAGCTCTTAACCCCGCATTTGACTAAAATACTAATTTCCTTTGAGATATTCTGTTTATCCAAAAATACCTCTCTTCCCATTTAGATCTGGTCAGGACGGCTGTTTTTCCATTTCAACCTGCCTGGCTGAGGCACCTGGAAAGGTGCTGCAGATTGTAAGCAGCATCCCGGTGCCCAAGGAGTGACAGTGAGCCGATTTGGCATCCCAAGTCCTGCCTGCTGCAGGGGCAGCCCAGCCCAGCCCCGCCCAGCCCAGCCTAGCCCAGCGCTTCAGCCAGACCATGGCTGCTGCCTCCATTTCCTCCGCCTGAACTGAACCCGTGGAGGGAGGCAGGCTGCATTCCCCAGGGAAAAGCAGGCTCTGGAATACATTATTGATTTGCTGGAGGAGACTCTGGCCAGAGGGCAGTGAGAGACCAGGACAGCTGGGCCCTGCACGAGGATGGCTTGCTGGGCCAGAGATCAATATATTTCAGTATACCAGGGAGCAGGCACTGGCAAAGCCAGAAGTTAGAAGGATAGAAGTTTCCTTTGTTCTGTTTGTCTTATGGAAAAAAAAAGAGGCAAGAAAATAGGTTTAAGGATTCTGGATATAGAGGAGGAAATAACCTCTTTATTTACAGAATAGCACAACCCAGCCAGCAGTGACAGTTTTAAAAAGGACTGTTTTAAGGTTGTCTATAGCTGAGGAAATGGTGACTGGTAAGGGTGGGGAATCTAGAGAACTTAGTACATATTTGTTGGGTTACTTTTGGTTTGAAATAAGGGCAGCTTCAAGGATAAGTGACCGAGTTCCCAAGTCAGTATTTTGTGGTTTTACAATCACACTTTCAAAAATGTTTTCTCCTTCCTGTTGCTGTGTGGAAGATCCACCAAAATAGCCCTCAAGATTGCCAGCACACCAGGCAAAAGAAAAAAAGTATTGCTAGTAGCATCTGCTAGTTTTGCAGCCTGTGTGACATACAACACCAGGAGACACATAGATTTGAAATGCAAGTGTGTTTTCTATTGTATTTTATTTGACAGTGACTCTTTAAGAAAATAACATTGCCTCCAGAGTTTATTTTACAGTTCCCAGTAAATAAGAGCTAGGCTGCCAGGCGTGGTTACTTTGGTTTGTTTTTTTTTTTTCCTTTCTTTTTCAGTTGCTCCTAAAATCATGGTCTAAAAACTCCTGTAATGCAGATTGAGCTGTTGCATGGTTTTGGAAGGACTTTTTCATTGTGTCCCCACAGCACTCCATACTCTGCTTCACTGTTGCACAGTTGCCTGTAAGTCTGTATTCAAATAAATCATTTTCATAACTTTGTTCTTTTCTGAAGAGCACTTCCTTTTTTTTTTTTAATAACTACAATAAAAAATATAATGAGCTAAATAGGGCACAAGTGGTGACTGATGAGTTCATGCTGACAGCATGCTTCTTGGGATGGCTTTGGTCCACGCAGCCCATACTCCTCAGGCAGTGCCCAAACACAAGCCAGAAACTGTTCCCAGGAGACATCATGGAGACTGGTTTTAGGAGAGAAGGAGAATGCTGCCACATGGCCACAAGCTGGGCAGTGTCACTGGCCCTTACAGTCAGAGGACAGGCACTGAACCTGTTCAGTCTAATACAGATGTAACTGTAATCAGGTAACTAGTAGGAAGTGCTACCACAAATTTCAGCTTCATTAATAGCTGGCCTACACCTTTCCTCTGTAGTGAGAGTGCACAGAATGGTCCTGGTCCTCTGCAATATCTGTTAGGACAGTCTCAAGCTATTGGAACATGTGGGGTGCATGGAGCTGCTTGCCTGGATTCTTTATAGAGTGTATGGTGATTTAAGGAAAAAAAATACAGATTTCAGCTGCACCAGATATATCTGAGTAGTCTTTGTCAGAAAAATGCGTTTCCTCTAGGATATGAGCTACAAGGTAAAGGGAGAAAGAAGAGGGATAAAATTTGTATTTTCTTCTCCTACTACAAGTCTGTAACCTCTGGCAGTGAGTGTCATGTCAGCTGGGCATTTTCATGCCTCAGACACTACTGCTAAGCCTGCCAGTGTTTGTCTCTGAGAGACCAACATCAATGTGAAGGAGAAGGGAGATATCAGGAACCTGTCTCCTTCAGCATGCTGCTTCAGCTATTCAGCCACTAAACTTAGGGATACAGCAGCTGTAAACCAACAAAATAAATTCCAGCTTCCCTTCCTCTCCCTCCCCAAACCCCCTGGGTTCTCCCATAATGTCTGTGGTCACCCATTTGGGTTATTTGCAAAGTTTCCACTTACCACAGTAATTTCGTAGGAATGAGTGTATTCCTTCAGTGCTGTGTGATAATAAGACCAAAAATAGGGAATGGAAACAAAGACTGGAGGAGAGTAGAGGCTTGCCTAGAACTGCCCTTTTACTAAGTAGCCTGAGCAGAGAATCAGGGAAAAGCCAGCCAGTACTTCATTCTGAGCTTTCACGCCAGTTAAGACTGAAAGCTATTGCTGACAATTTTGCACGGTTAAGACCCTATTTAGGATTGGATGGTGTTTGTTCAGGCAAGAAGTCTGTCTATGCAGTTAACTCCAAGCACTTTAGTTAGTCTGATTCGCAGGTTGTCACATCTGAGAACAGTGAAGTCCAGTTGGATTTGAAAATGAAACATGAGGATCCATGTGCACCTTAAAATTGCCTTTCTTAAAACCAAGACAGTGAGTGCAAGCCCTCACTTCTAAAACAGCCGTACTTTAAAATCCCTGAGGTTTTGTTCCTCTCTCCTCCTGTTAGGCTGTGTGGATATCTGGAGAGTTTAAGTCACTGAGAGTTTCACTGCATAAGTGTCTTGCTGACTTGAAGCTTCATAAGTAGCCTTATACCCTGGAACAGCTGTCTGTAGAAGAGCTGGTGGGCTGTGTGGCCTTTAAAATCAAGTAGCAAGCTCATCTGGTACATACTTAGATCTTTTTTAAGGCAGGAAAGACACAGATGTTAAGGAAAAGGTAATATCTGTGCAATATTGTGTGCAATTTTTGGTGTCAAAATATAAGAAAGATATAAAGCTACTAGAGAGCATCCAAAGGAGGGCCATGAGGATGGTGAAGGGCCTGGAGGGGAAGCCATACAAGGAACAGCTGAGGAGGTCACTTGATTTGTTCAGCTTGGAGAAGAGGAGACTGAGGAGAGATCTCATTGCAGTTTACAGCTTCCTCGTGAGGGGAAGAGGAGGGGCAGGAACCAACCTCTTCCCTGTGGTGACCAGCGACAGGACCCAAGGGAATGGCCTGAAGTTGTGTCAGGGGAGGTTTAGGCTGGTTACTAGGAAAAGGTTTTTCACCCAGAGAGTGGTTGGGCACTGAACAGGCTCCTCAGGGAAGTGGTCACAGCACCAAGCCTGACAGAATTCAGGAAGAACTTGGACAATACTCTCAGTCACATGGTGTGACTCTTGGAGATGGTCCTTTGCAGGGCCAGGAGCTGGACTCGGTGATCCCTTCCAATTCAGGATGTTGGATGTGTGTGGAATAAGGAGGTTCTAACCCAGATTTGCACAGATAACACACTGAATTAACACATACCTTTGTTTTAGGAGTTTCACTTTTCCAAAAGTACCTCTGGGATTTAGGTATTTGATTTTCAGTGGTACCAGGGTGCTTCAATGCAGTAATTACAAGTACAGACTTACTGTGAAGGCTCAAAGAGAAGAACTAAGTGGCTCTGAGCAATAATTTTAGCACTCAAAGCAATGCCAGTGTGTGCTCCCAGCTCCCATAAAGTGGCCATAGCTGTGCACCTTTTCAGTGAGAACAGTGTTTGAACAGCTCCGGCCATTGTGCTTTTGTAAACTGGCTTTCAAAGGTTCTAGGTTTTCCATGTCATTGTGGAGGAGGACAAGCCTCTTCTGAAACATGTGTTGATCCTACTCTTTATCTTACAGGAGGGGCATCCTGGCTTGACCCAAAGAAACCTGCATTGCTTCTGAAATGAGCTGTCACTGGTTTTGCATTGCTCTTAAGTGGAAGGCTTTCTGTGCTTGGCCTTGTAACTGTCAAAACCCTCCAACCTAAAGTCTACAGCCACAAGTGTATTTCACTTTTTATTTCAGTCTTTTCTCAGAATCTCAGAGTACAGAAATATGGTTAAAATTCCCCAAGCAATTTTAGTAATCAAATATGAGAACAGTATAAAAATATTTCTGTGAAATTAAAGGAAATCTTACAAAAAATTCAAGTGGATTTTTGAATAGCATAGTTTTAAAGCTAATCAGTAGCTTAAAAATGCACTTCATCTTTGGAATTTCACATAAAAACCACTTCTAAAAGAAAACATCCCTGTTTCTCCTTTTTCTTAGTTCCCAGGGTACTTGCAACAGCTTGTATTTTATGTGGTGAAATTAGTGTAACAGGCACTGAATTGAAAGAAACTAAATTATATTTGTCCTTTGTTTATCTTGTTTCTTTGCTGACTTCTTGCCTTACAGACCTGAATTGGTGCCATCTGTCCTTTACAAAAATAGCACTCCTTTACATCGAAGGCCCAAGCCACCAGCCCCTTGGAACAACCCACATTTTAGACAACAGCAACCTCTCCCATCCCCCTTTTAAAAGGGTCAGTGGGCTGAACTTCTCAAACTCTTTCTGTGGACTCTTTTGACATGTAAAGGGGAATGGCAAGGAGAGAAGATCTGAACACAGTAATGGGATGAACTACAGTGCACAGCAGTGTAACCAACAGGTACAGAAGATGGCTAAAGGAGTACAGAAAGGCTGAAGAAAAGAAAAATCAGAAGAAAATATTAAGACACTTTTAGCAAAGCACACGTGTCTATTTTATTGTGCTGGGTTTTGTGGCAGAGCTTTTAGAGTTTATCAGCCAGACTTCAAAAAGTCTTGGCCTCCACCCCACTCATTTATGTTGCCATCTAAGCCAAAGATTTCAATGGCTTTCCCTCCTTCCCCAGCCCTGCCTTGCAAAGTTCCTCCTCTCCATTCCTTTTAGTCCACACAAGGTGCTCGTTAGGTGTCCACTGCTTTCTAGCCCTTTTCCCTTCTGTGTCTGATCACGTCTCTCAGATAATTTTAAGACATTTTTGAAAATACTACATTAGAATGCCTCCAGTTTTGAAGTTTCTTGTTACTTTTCCTTCAGCTGTACGCTGGCAGATGAAAGAAGCAGAAATCATTGCCTGCTTAAGATAAAACATCTCCACGGCATCTAAGCACAGCTCTGTGGTGAACACAGACTGTCTTATTGTTTGTCTGTTCCTTCCCTATGACTGCTGTCCCTACAAGCCCATTCTTCAATTTTCTACCTCAGCTTGTGCCAAAAGTAGTATCCAGGTATTAAGGTATAACAAAGTGCATTAGAAGGACTCAGAAGTTTATCTTTACAGCAGGGCCAAGAGGCACTGGCCTTTCAAAAAGCAGGACCAAAACCAGGATGTCTCGTGTTTTACCTTCCCAGAGCAAACTGAGAATTGCACAAAGATGTGAATTATACTCACATGGATGGCACAAAATAATGGAATAGAAGTGTTCTTTGGAGTATTAATTGTGATTACCTCAACAAACAAGATGGGTACCTTGGACATCTAATCCAAGTCTTGTTTACCTGGACCATCACTTGCCCCTAAGTATACTTTGCCTCCCATCTAGATTTAATTCATCACAGTAAATTGTGTTTTAGCAGGGAAAGATCAAAGAAGTTGCTAACAGGCATCTTTTACAGATTTTAAAAAGTCTGTTTTTAAACCAGAAACTAGGTGACTTAAAATGTTTGGTGGCCTATTCTTAGAGATAGTAATTTGCTTAGTTTACAACACAAAATTCTCTGTCTGCTGTAACCTGCCAAGCCAAGATTCTGATATCCTCAGAAATTATTTGCATGCATGCTGGAAAATTGTGCAGGAATCAAGCTGGTTTAAGCAAGCCACATTTCTTGTCTGGTTCAGGACATAGCCTTCATACACCTTGGAAGTTTCTTATGATTGGAAGAGTTTCGATCTCCACTTGCTGCAGTCTGAGCAGGGCTGATTTGAAGGGCTCTGCAGTGACAAACACAAGCTGCCAGCCCTTTGAGTTAGCCACAGCACCCTGTTTTCTCAGTGATGAACACCCTTTAACCCCAAGTGTTCCAACTCCCAGGCAGTAAGCCCTCAGTCTGCACAGTAGGTTGTGTAAGTCGAGACTGCTCCTGGGTTGCTTACCTCTGAAAGCACTTTAAGACAAGGCCAGCACAAACATGCTGCAGTAGGTTGCCCCTTTACTTAGTCTGTCAGTATTCAAAGAAAGCATACGCACAATCCTAGCTCTGTAAGAGGGAAGGATACTTCCTAGCAGGGCATGTTATAGGGGAGAAGATAACTTCCACCCTACTGCTTGGGTGCACAGTCCAGCACTGCGTAGAGCTTTGTGGCTGTTGTAGTTCTCAGTCTTGTGAGAAACTTGGACTTGAACTGACCTCAGTTAAAGTTGCATGTGTTTTGTTGAACAAGTAATCAGAACACTCTCAGTTCTAATATTTCAACACAATGTTTTTGTCTCACGTTCAGGATAAAGACTGCAAAATATGACCACCAGCATCCCCCAGTAAAAATACGCAGAAATTTTCTCACGTGGAAAGTTTCATTTTGACATCTTCCAATTCAAACCACTTCCTTTTGGCTTTGTTTCACGTGGAGATGTATACTCAAATGTACTTTTACTGCTTTACAGGCCTTAGGATCTATATCCCACTCAATGCTGTCATGGTTCTCCTAGTGCACCATTCCAGCCAGAGATTAGAGTGTGGTGAGGGAAAAAATACCTTGATAAGAACCACCATCCCAAATTTGTTTCCCATGTGTTCCAGAAAGCCATGTTTGAATTAAGATGATTGCGTCATTAATCAAATAGTTCATTCTTCTAGGAAAAAAAAAGTTAACTTCTTCATAGTTGCATTTTCCTATAAAACTTTTTTGGTGCAAGTTTTAAAGCAGCTGTAAAACATGGCATATTTGACAATCATCTTCTTATTTATGGACCTTAGTACAGACTAAGGACAGACTCAGCTCTTCAAAGTTTTGGTTAGGAAAGAAGTATTCAAATGTTTACAGAACAGTACTATTATAAAACGGATTAATCTTTACCGTAGATTTCCTAGACAGAAATGTCACTTCCTGCTTGATTTTCCCCTGATGTTGATCTTCCCCTCCAGTAACTGAGTACTGTCAGCAGCACAAGCAGAAGAGCTCCGTTGTGAAAGAAGAAAATCAGCACAGCCACAAATTGTCAGCTCAGAACAAAACCAACGTCTCAGAAGAAGGGCTGAGGTTGAAGAACACCATTCAGAAGTTGCGAGAAGCCAGATTAGTTTGAAATAGACCAAATGGCAAGGAAGTCTTACCAGAAGTCTTCAATAATGCAGCTTGCACAATATAAAACCTGTATTTTTATCTTCTGTCACAAGTCATTAGAGATGCCACTTTCTGTTCAGAGAACCTCACTGCTGACTGTACCTCAGTTGGAGACATGGCTTTTCTAATTTGACTTGTCTTTGCCTGTGCCTTAAGACCATTGCACTGAATTTCCCAGTGACAGCTGCAGTTAAGATGTCTACAATCAGAATTCAGTAATTGTTCCTGTCTGTCTGTCTGAAGAGCTATGGTAACCAAGTGTTTCATCTGGTGTCCATGTACATCCTTCTCCCCTACAGCCTTTGTATCTTGTGCTCTGACACTGTTTGAAGTCAGCAGGTGAACAATACACACTGCAGAGTCTCCTTTCTGAATTGTGGGATTGCTGTTGCCAGCACCCTCTCCTCTTCCCCAGATGAAACCTGGAGTAACGGGGAGGAGTCACAGCCTCATACTCTGTCCAGCTTCCACTTTGGATAATTACACTCTGCTTGTCTGTATTGCCTTTGCAGATTTAACTAGGCACAGTGCACAACTCACTTCCCACTGGAGCCTGCCATGCAGTGTGTTGGGTGGTTAATATATAGTTCAGCAAGAAGGTGGTAGATAGCCTTTGTGTATCTGCTGAAATGCAGGCTGTGGGCATCTGAGAGAAAACAGTGTCTGAACAGACTGAGCACAGCCTTGAGTCTTCAGGCTATGAAAAAAGAAAAGTCCTCACATCTGCTTCTGAAACCTGATTCCTGATGAAACATGCACCACACAGACTCAAGATCACACCTCAAGATCAGAAGACAAAACATCAAAACCCAAGACAGACCTCAGCAGCTAATGGTTCACTTCTCCCCCTTATGATGGGGGACACCTTGCTCAGGAAATTGTAGTCCACTTACCCTGCGAGAGCAGGCCACTAAGGGATTTCCCTGCACTCTGCCACTCTGGGCTCCTGGCAGCAAGACGCTGCCCAGGAATTTCTGACACCCCAGGAAATCCAAGCTGCCAGAACGGCCTGTGAGAGCCCTTCTGTTTTGTACTGCTAACACAGGAGAGGCTGAGCAGAGAGCTCCAGAGCCCATGTCTCATGGGAGCAACAGTTAGAATATCTGTCTCCCCTTTGTGAGTGTCAGGCTCATCACCACATCAGACAGAATACATTCACACACATATTTCATCAGTGCTCTACATATTCTGGCTCCAGCCCCACAACCCATCCACAACTTCTTGTTCATGCTGTGAACTAGCAGACTGGCTACACACCATACCTCTTACCAGCCTAACTGAGGTAACTGCTACCACTATTATTTCAGTAGCAACGCCTGCAAAACGTTATTTTTCTCTTAAAGCCCAGGAAATCATAACACCACTACCCAGCAAAAATAAACCCACAGAGTCTCTTTCCTTCTTTCTTCCCTTCTTTCATCAGTTAATCATAAGAAACTTGAATCACTAAGGAAGACAACCTACTCCCCCTACTACCAAACTTGAAGTCTTTGAAGTCTCTAAGCTGGGGCATCCAGCCCTGTGAGTCAATTCATGTCAGCTGTGCCCATCCACACTCCCCAGGAGGGCAGCTGCCCTTTGCAAGTCTTCAAGAGCCTCCACGGTCTGTGATACACCCTCTGCACGTAGCGCTCTCCAACACTTGGTAGCCATTTGTTGACTTGCTGATGCTAATGCTCTGTGAACCCTTATCAGATGTATTTATTACCACAGTTGTTAATGTTTTGGGAAGGCACAGGCTGGCTTGAGTTCAAAGGAGAACCACAAGAATGGAAAATAAGCCCTGAAGGTGCTTATTTCAGGAGTCTGACTAATGCGTCTTTCTAAAGAGAAGGTTGAAAAAGGCAACGTGGTGAGTGGGTGTTGATACTCACAGCTGCAAAAGGTGTTTTAGCACAGGCTTTTCAGTTCTGCAGAGCAAGACCTAGTTCTTGCTCTCGATGGTAGAACCAACAATGTATCAAGTGAGGTGTATTTCTGAGAGGGAAATGTAATCAATCACTGAGGGTGGGGGCATGGGGTGTGTGTGACTAATTGTAATGGATCACCAGGGAGCACAGAGGGGCATCAATTAACTCACTGTTGTTTGAGATTTTAAAAAGAGAGAAAGAGGGCTAAGATGCTTCATCTGAGACATGACAGTATGTTGAGGAGAGTAGTGCATGTCAAGGATGTGAAGTAGCAACATCCTGAGGTCTCTTTTCTAACTCACTAACATATGCAAATCCTTTGTGTGTTTTCAGTGTAGTCTGTGAGTGTGGCGGTGTAAAGATGTTCAAGGTCATGTTGTGATCTAAGAATACAAGAAAATGAGGTGCTGCATCTTACTACTGGATTTATTTGAATGCAGAGCAGCTTAAGAAACAACTGTGGCCCTGTTTAATTCCAGAGAGACAGTGCTGCATGTGCAAGAGCTTACAGCAAAAAATCTAAATGCATTTTGTCACTCTCATCTCTGCAGATACTTTGGTTCATGCTTATTAGCACAAAACTCATGCAAAGGAAAACAAAATGAAATCACTTACTGCTCTTTTAAAATTTCAAATGGCTCTCCTCTTTACAAGGAAGGGGATAGTGAGGACAGCATAGAGTGGTGATGGATGGGAGTTTGTAATTGTGGATGTAGAAGTCAAGGAATGACACAGAATAAATCTAGAAAGGGAACTGATATTCTGAAGGATATGAATAGCAGATGTTCTTTATAGCCAAGGAGAACAAAAGCTCAATTTTTCTGGATGATGTGTTGCTTCACGGAAGATTTGGGTAGGCCAGGATAAGAGTTACAGTTTAGGTGATCTCCTAACTCCTTTCAGTGGCTCATTTTTCCTGAGCTCACTGTAGCTGTTTGACAGGAATTCAGCCTGTGTGAACAAGGCAAAGAAGAAACTTTCCATCATATTCTATGTTCCTTTTAAAATTCAGAAGTTTAATTAACAATATTCACACTGCTTAAACATTTTGTGGACTTTGGTATTTTTTGACACTAATAAGTTTGGGATACATACATGCAGTTGACTACTTCAGACCATCCAGACTGTTCTTTCAGTGTTTCCTTTGAAGAAGAATGCAGATGAGACTTTCTTACCATCCAAGACCAGTATGTTTCATCCACTCGGAAGGACTGAGCACAGCTAAGACAGTATGACCCAAAATTAGTGAGAAGGAGAAAAAATGGCACATAGGGCTTCACTTGGTCTTGCCTGGTGTCAGCCCTTTGAGAGAGTGGCTGCCCCTGAGTGGGGAGCTGCCCTCCCTCTGCAGAGGGATGGAGCCAGGCTGGGCTGGGCAGCAGAATTTAGTGACGGACACACAGCTCTGCCTGGACTTGAGAGACTTAAACTGGAGACACAATGGGAAATGAAGTTGAAATAAATCTGTGTTTTTACATACATATGCAGCAGTCACACAGTCAGTCATATGGCAAGAAAGCATGTACTGCAGTGGATCAAAGAGGAAGAGCGTAGCATGAGATTAAAGGAGGATAATTGCAAGCAACCAGAAAGTTTTATAATAGAGGTGATAATAATATACAGCAGAGGAAGGAAACTGCAAGGAACAGAAATGAGGATAAAATGCAAATAAGAGATCCTTTGATCCTTCTGGCTTTCTCCCTATATAACAGAATTATTTTATCACCCACTTACTTCATTTCCCTTCCACTTTCATCTTGCTTTCCTCTGATAGCTTTCTAGTTCCCCTGCCCCGACACTACACCCAGTCTGCCTCCCTCCACATGTCTTGTAGCAGTGCAGTGCAGGATACATCTTTATCAAGTGCCTGTTCTAAATATGAAACATCTTCAGTGAGGGATTTTGACTCTCATTTTGCTGCTGACTCTTGGAAGCAGCAAATCACCTCAGGAAATCACCTCATGTAGTGAGCCACATGGTCTAAGTTCAGTTTGAAATGCCAAAACTCTTTACCAATATTCTGGGAGAAAACACAAATATTTAAAGAAAAGAGAACCCAAGAAAGAAGTGGCCTGGGAGTGGGATTTCACAGATATTTTTGGAAATTTCTGACTTTTACACAGCTGTGGAAGTAAACATTTCCCTTCCTCCTTCCTTCCCTTATTCTATATCCTGTTTGGTTTCATAGGTCAAGAGGTCTGTGACCAGAAGGAAGGAACCAGCCCCTTCTATGTCCTCCTAAAGCGGACATTATTTGAGTCTCTAAGGAGAAACCTCTGCACTACAGCCCTGCAAAAAGCCTGGTCAGCCCTGGCTAAAAACTCAGGCTAAACTTGGTTACGTGAGTCACCACTTTGCTAACTTCATACCTCAGACATGACGGGAAATAACAGTGGTGATACTAATATACACCAGACCAGGGAACCTGCAAACTACAGAAAAGAGGGGAGAAATAAGGAGAACCAAAATAAAGAGACAGTTTCTGCTCCAAGATGGATAGAAGGTGTGTTGATGGCCTAAAAAAGACTTAAAAGCGTATCTGGCAGTGATTGCTGAGGGTGGCTTGCTCTCTGCTCACTGTGAGGGGGTGAGACTTTAAAGCACAAGATCTGCAGCTATAAAGGCTCATGTTTGTGTTTAAGTAGCAGTTCCAGCTGTGTGGGAAGATGAAGACATCCTTATTGTGCTCCCATTTTGGAGGGTACACTTGGAAGGCCTGCTTTATACATAGTGCTTTTTCTGCCAGTGCTAGAAGAGCAAGGCTGCAGGAACAAAACTGGTCCCTCTTCTGAGGTAGGACTCAGAGCACCCTTTTTGTTGAATGCTTGTATGGGCACTGTCAGTGAGTCTTGTGGCTTTGAGGGTAGTGGATGCCCTGCACTGGTTGGAGAGTGCGTGAGGTGTGTCTTGGGGACTGGGAAGCAGGTCTAGTGGGACAGGTATAGATGCACCAAAATGAAAGGGTACCTGGTGCAACTGGACTTTAGAGTGGGCTAAGAATGTGATTAATCCTGTCCTCCTTGTCATGGCTGTCAGGTTTTGACAGTTCACTCCAGGTAGAGCTACTGGTGTCTGTTTCCTGTGACCTTCAATGGGCTCACCACTGAGGGATGTTATTAAAAATATTTGGGTTCCCACTTACCAAGTCATCTTCTGATCATCTGGAGCCTAAATGGAATGGGTGAAGTGATTTGAGTGATATGGACAAGTGCTTAGAGGAGTGAATAAAGGAGATGTGCAACAGATATACATCACTGTGACAGTCGTGGTGTTGGTGTGCTGGTGGGAAATGGAGCAACAAGGAAGTTATTAGAGACAAGAGAGCTGGACTTTCACAGATTACTTAGTCAAATGCACCCAACCACAAGTAATGAGAGAGGGATGCTCCATGTCTTGCACACACTCAGATAACTCAGCATCGGTGATGGTACAAACACAGCTCTGATCTGCAAGGGTGAATGACAAAATTCCCAGCTAAAGCTGTTGATAAATCTTTGCAAATTTAGATAAATCCTCACATTTAAGAACTGGTTTTACCTGATCTATTCACCATGTTTAAGTGTTGGGTAAGGTGTGGGATTTTGTGCGCTCAAGAGTTAAACACGAAAACTTAAAGGGGTGTGGGGTGTGTGTATTCCTCTGGGACGTGCCCTTTGTGTTCCAAGAGTTACCAGCCTACTGGTATTTCTCCAACCTCGCCTGCTTTTGACTCGTGGCTACTATTTTTGGCGACTGCAGATTCCTTGCGTACCACAGGAGGTCAGCACTAGATAAGTTTGTACCTCCAGTGAAAAAAATGTTTCTGATCTTGAGAATGCTCAGTTCCCACCTGGTGAGCACTGAGTTGCTTTTGTTAACAGTTGGATGTAATACAATTTCAGGCCGCACATCTTTTTAACCTCATCTCCCCCAAAAAAGACTGTTTTCTTTGTAGTTATTTTCCCTTTTTCTGCATGTTGTTATATGTATATGTATAAATGCTGCTTATAGTGTTAAGAAGGAAAGACAAAAAGCCTGCAAAGCCAACAATATAAAAGTATAAAAGTCAGGGAAGGAAGAGTAAGTTTGCGTTTAGCCAATAGCCAAAGGGGAATGTTCACATACTACTGAAAAATGCTGAAATGAATGTTTGGCAGACTAGTGGTGGTTAGAGTCAGACTGAGACACTTGGAGCTATTGCAGATTCTTGGTTAAAAACAATGCTGGTGGTTAATCCAGTCCTTGGTAGTGGTTCCTCCCTTTCTCATAATCTGTAAATTTCATTTTGTTTTTACAGCCTGGCAAACAATGAAGTCTTGTCTCAGAGCAAGAGGTTTGTACTACAGTCACCACAAGGCAAAGCTGAGACAGTCAGGAGAAATTTGCTTGTCATTTGCCTTGCATTGAAATAAATGTATTTGAAAACTCTTCTCCTTCCCTAGAAATTGTAAAAAAAAAAAAAAACCAACCAAAAACCTGCATCTGTTCACAGTGGTATCATCTGGGGATAAACCAAGAGAGTATAATTCAGGAAGGTGCAAATTATTTCTCTTTCCTCTTCAAAGCTAAATTTAGAACATAAATCTTAGCATAATGTTTGCTTTTTATTTTGTTAGCCAAAAAGAGAAATGTAGCCTAGTCTTCAAACCAATATGACAATTTTTATAACTGGAATATTTTTCTTGGCATCATAAAAATGAGTGTGTGGGAGAGGGAAGAAGGAAAGTTGGCAGTTTAAACAAATAAACTAGAAAAAAATGTGTTCAGTTAAGGGCACCAAAATAATATTATTGTTCTCTAAGTGACATTTTCATTGCTAAAAAGTTGCTTTTGGTGCAGTGGATTTCTACTAGGACCTCACAGCAGAAATGATATTATGATATAATGATTCTGTAAGGCCACATTTGGAGGCAGTGGCATAAAACAAGACAATAGCAGCATGCGAAATACATAATGCACAGGACATTTC
The DNA here is from genome assembly GCF_001715985.3 of Manacus vitellinus. NCBI lineage: Eukaryota > Metazoa > Chordata > Aves > Passeriformes > Pipridae > Manacus > Manacus vitellinus. Next base: position 28,114,816 of record NW_021939396.1, on the reverse strand, counting down.
AACATAAATTGTCTTCTTTCAGCTAAGAGAATTTGAAGTCTAAATTTGAATGCAGTGAATTATTTCAGCTAAAATGAATGAGTTTAGAGGAAGTTACTGATGTAGCCAGAGAAGGAATAATTCTGTCTCAAAATTTTCTATAGGAAGTAAATGAGGATGTGAAATGTTCTAAACCAAGGTAGTCACTTCTTGAAAGTGTTCAGAATGGGCTCAGAAAGAGACAAAACTCATGCAGCAGTGGACAGAGGGGAGCATAGGTATTGAATTTTGGGTTGAAATCCCAACAAAACCCTTTAATGTAGAAAACATTGTTTGAATAAAGAGAACTCTAACAGCCTGTCTGGCTTCAGAAACATCAATTACAGCAGAGATTCTTATCTATTAAAGTGACATTTAATTAGTGGAATTTAATCTGAAATATGAGATTATCTCAGCTGGTTAAAGCATGGTGCTAATAAAGGCAAAGTTGTGGGTTTGATCCCTGGATGGGCCATTCACTGAAGAGTCGGACTTGATGATCCTTGTGGGTGCCTTCCAACTCAGAATATTCTGTGAACTTCTGCAAGTATGACTAAAAATGCTTTCTTGCTGACTTCAAATCCCTTCCTTTTTATATCTACAGCAATCACCCATAGGATTCCCTGCTCTAATGATAACAAGTCAGACAGCTCTGGGTACCTGCCTGCGAGGAGTGGGGCTGTGAAGACAACCAGCTCCTCCAATAGAAGCTACAAGGTGTGCCGCTCACTCCAGCAGCGCCTGGAATCTGCTGGATCAAATGCACATTCAGGAGGGGATGGTTTGGACAGGTCCAGCTATAGCGCCCATGTATGTTGTTGGGCAGCAGGGCAGGGCCTCTTGGCCCAAGCTGTTTTGCCTCTGGCTTAGAGAACAGGTTAGTTTACAGATCTTCACGGGAGATGGATGACCAAGCGTGTGTGTGTGTGTGGCGAGGAAGTGTTGCTTGAAGGGAGGAAAGTGTGAACAGAAGAAGAGTGATAAAACCACTCATTAAATTTAATAGCCTTGCTATTTACATTGGAGTTGGCATTGCAGCAGTGGTTAGGAATGCATTAGCCAAAGGAAAATCTAAATATGACCTAACAAAGCTAGAAGGGGAGTTGAGAATTGGACGGAAATTATACTAGCTTATACTTTTATTTTTTTTTAAGAAACTACTCCCTGTTTCAGGAATGTCTCTCCAACTTGCGACTTTCAAGCAGTAGATTCATTAGCTTTACCATGAGAAAGGCATACCCTGGTCAAATGATCCTTTGCCTGTCAGGAACGTTCCTTGTTGTGCACATGGATGTTGCTCCTTGGCTACCAGGGAAGAGCAGGACAGGGGAAGTGTTGTTAGCATAATGACCAGGAAGACCGGCATGAGCATGGAAGTGGCAAACCACAGTCACTAGCTAAAGGCTGCACTTCAAATTCACAGGGCCAAAACTTAAAATTCTAACATTCCTGTCCTGTCTTACTCATAGTGTCTAAATATTGTCCTTCTGATCAAAGGGAAGGAAATCAGTCCTGTTTGTAATGAAGTCGATGCAAAGGCTCTCACTGACTCCAGCTGGTCCTTGGCTGATGCGCTGACATTCATGTCTGTAAAAGAACTAAAGTTCACATAAACAAGTAACAAAAGTTATACAGAAGGGGTTTATTACATGAATAATTTGACATACTCCGCGGCAGTCTGATATAAGTGCATTTAATAAACGTTTTGTGGACATCATAACAGTCGGAGTATTTCAGCTGAACAGTCAGTATTTGGCTGAATTCAAGCCAGTGCAAACCATGACATAATCATAAACAAGGAGTTACAGGTCTACAATGAGGTTAGACTAGATAGCAACAGCATATTTATTGTCACATCAAAGCATTACAAAGTATGAAAGCCCAATATTTCAACTATCTCTAAAATGGTATTTGTACAAAGCTGTCATAGATACCTAAATGTAAGGATTCATCTCATCAGTAATGGATCATGACTTGATTTTTGGGAGTTATTTCAATATTCAAAACTATTTGGGGCAACAAGAAGAAATGTAAACATCTGACAGTTCTTTGAAGGTCCCTTCTGAGAAAATACATTGTGTGCCACAGGAAAAGTGCATTCTAACTGGTGTGCCTGCTATGGCCAGTTTGACTCACATTCACTTAGCACCAGGTATTTATCCATTTCTGCAGTAAAAAGTTAGAAAATCTTTGTATTAACTCAGAAAAGAGAAAACAAAGTCAAAAGTTTTTTTTTCTTCTTCTTTTTTTAGAGGAACAACAATTAAATTAACCCCCCCCCAACATTTAAACAGTTACCTCTTATGTACAAAGGAACCAAGAGCTAGCAAAGCGCATAGCCACTGAACAGTCTTTATTATTTTTTTCCTTCAGGTTCATGTACCTGAATATATGAGCTTATTTACAGGTGGACAGATATCCACAGAAGTAATAATCAGAATACTTCTATTTGGCTAAAAGTTGTATAAAAAAAGACAAAACACTTTGTTCAAATACTTTCCAAATATATATATATATTAAAAGTATTCAGTATTTCCATCAGTGCCAGAGTTGGAAGCTCTTTCTCGTAAAAATTTAACTTTGTGATAGTAAGTGACAGCAAAGGTCTGACTGTGTCAGTCAGAGCTTTGATCTGAGGAACTGCAGCTGGAGCTACCCCGGGCCCACTGGGCAGTTGCAGATTGCAGGGAAATGAATCCGTGTCTGTGTTGCAGTGACAGGCAACATCCTGGTAAGGGTGACCTGCCCCGCTCCAGGGAGTCTCCCATCCATGCTGGGCACCCCTGTGGAACCCTCTGGGGCAGGTCCCCTTTGAAAACAACCACCCAAAAACCTCTGAAGTAGTGGAAATATTCTTTATGCAAGTGGACAACTAGCATGGGCAGGGAGCTCAATAAATGGAAAAACATAATTGCCACACTAATTCTTGTAAAGAATATAAAATTAAAGGCCTTAGCCCATCAAATACAAATACATACTGCAAAAATATTTTTCAATTCAACATAACCTAGATGAGTGCTCATCTCTGGATAGATAAGAATACTACTGCCTTCATACTGCTATCAAATATTTAAATAGTTTGCATATAAACAAAATCTTTCTTTGTTGTTGACTCCAGGCTTGCTTTATTTTAAAGCAAGGATATTCTCAATACTTCTACTTTTTAGGTCTTTCTTTCTGTAGGATAAAGTGTAAGAAACACATTTCATTCATTTTGTAGATTGGGCTGATGTATATTACAGCAACAACTCAAAATTTAAGTAAGAAATGTTGCATGCAATATCTTTCTCCTTTAATTACACCAGCTACAAGAACAAGACATCCATTTTCCATCTTTCCTACTCCCTTCCAACAGAAGGTATGCTAAAACCAAGACATCCATTTTCCATCTTTCCTACTCCCTTCCAACAGAAGGTATGCTAAAACCAAGCTCTCATCCTTCATCCCTTCCACATCCCAGCCCTGAAGTCCGAGCAATGATCAGGATCAAGGGTTGAGTGTTTTGAGCACTGTACTGCCCAGGGCAGCAGGTCTCAGTAGTAAGACCACAACCCCTGAGGAGCCATCCATGCCTCCCAAGTGCTGCACAGCAGCATGGGGAAGTGATGGGTAGAACGAAACCAGGCTGGTAGGGTGGCTAAAAACGCTGTCCCAGCCCAGGTGCAGTGGCTCCTCCCTGGCACAGCTTGACCGAATGTTGCTGCAAACTCCTGCTGACCCTGTGTGAGAGCAGCTGCTGGTCCCACTCGGCTGCCCCAGTGTCTAAGATGCTGAGCAAGAGGGGCTGGGGCAGGTCTGGCAGAGCCAGCACAGATACCACATCCCTGTGTTTGGCCATGCTGGGCCTGGGAGTCCCAAGCAGTCTCCCAGAGCATTCCAGGTCCGGGCCTTGGCCACAGGTCCCCATCGACTCTGCTCCTGGGGCCCTGCTGCTCAGCATTCCCGCATCTTGGGTTTTTGGGGAGCAGAAACAAGTCAAGAGACAAACAAATGCTAAAGGAGATGGGAGTACCGCCAGCTCCTGAAGTTCGGGGGTTGCTAACCTAGGGGAAAGGTTGGAGTTGAACCTATTGAAGATAGAGTATGCAGCTGTGTGAAAATGCATAGTTTGTATGTATACATTCATTTACAAAGATCAAAGGAAGGTTCTTTGCTATGTAGTTTAATTACCATCTACTTTTAACAAAAATGCAAGCTGACAAAGCTATAGGAGACCCGTTAAACACACCGCCTGGGAGCCAATGGTAGCTGAATGGCATTACCCAAATAGAGAATTAGCTGCTTTTTGCTTTTTTGAGATAATTTAAAGTAGTTTTTCATTCAAAGACTGTTGTTTCTGTAATAATGTATTTTAGGATTTCAAGAGATTCCTATTCAATCATGGTCATCTCAGTACAGACATACCCTGCTTTGAGGGTTAAGAAGTAAAAGCCCTCTAAGACAAACAAGCAAACCAACAGAAACCTGGTTTGAACTATGGCATGTGAGCTAGATTAAAAAACGATTCTTCTAAACTGCTGAAATTCTAGTTCAGTAGTGAATAGTATTTCTTTGCCTTTTTTTTTTTTTTTTTGTCAATACCTGAGCTAGTATTTAGAAAGTCCTATGAGTTTGCTCACTTCCCATTTATTCAGTTGGACACTTTGGAACCTAGCTGCTTCCCATGAGGAATGTCTGTTGTCCTGAACATCCCTGAACATAACAGTAATGTACCAGGCAGGAGGGGCTTAAATAGAAGGAGAAAATCTTGGTTTAAATGATCTATTTAAATGTTGTTTTCCATTTGAACTTTTTCTGGAGAAAAATTGCTTTGTCACTTGTGACACTTACTAAAACACAGTGGTTTGCTACTAAATGTAACTTTAACAAAGATGACTGCTCTTTGCTAATCAACATGTTCTATAAATATTTAATTCAGCAATGAACTGACTTTTTCAGGGTACTTTATCTTCATGGTTGTTTCATGTACTTAATTTTTACTTGGGAATTGACTTAGATTTTTTCTTGCAAGTTTTATTCAACCTTATCAATGGAAATCGCACAAAAGCATTTTTGAAGCTAGAAAAAACTAATAATCAGAGAACCAGGATTCACATGGAGAAAAGTAAAATTATCAAAGCATATTCTGCAATCTAAAGTCAAGAAACATTGTCTGTAGCTAGCAAACTGATCATTCACTGGGAAATGAAAAAGTAGTAAAGACTTTTTTCCACATAAACAATAAATATTAGAAGTGCGAGAGGATGAGATTTACTCATTCTAAAACCCAGTGACCAGAAACAAATTATTCATTACCTGAATTACTTGAGGGAAAAAAAAAAAATCTTTCTTGATTTTTGTAAAATGTTACTCTGTCCAAAGCTCATTTAGTGCATTATTAAAACTCAGGAGCTTGTGCTTAGCAAATCAAGAATTCAGTAGTCTTTCTTTAAAGTTTCGAGTGCAAGCAGATACATCTCAGTATTTTAACTCAATTATTTTCATTAACTTTTAGGCATTAATAGACACATTGCTTGTTTTGTCAATGTTTTTAATGTAAGAAAAACATCTGAAATGTTTGGAGTGTCCTGACTTGTACTGAGAATGACTCCCTAGATATCTGAAGTCTACTGCAATGCTCTTGGATCAGCAGGCAGAACTGACTCAGATGCAGACACAAAGATTTTAACAGTTTTTTTCATATGAAGTAACAGCAAAATTCTTAAGAGGAATTTTGGAGAGCCCAAGTCTGTGTGGTTTTGATCTAGCACTAAAACATTTTCAGTAGCAATAGATTGCAGGGGCTTTTTGATGAGTTATGGCCAAGGTCCTCTGAATTCTGGAGTTCTCCCCAGCTTTCAGTGCTACAGGGAGACAGTGGGAATCTGGAAAAGGCCTGAACTGTGGCATTTTGTTCTGGGGGGTGGGTTTTTTTGTGGGTTTTTTTGTTTGTTTGTTTGTTTGTTTTTTAAGAAACAGAAAAGAAAAAGCAGCTGCTTCTTATAAAAACCATTTTTTTTTGCTATGTTCAAGTCCATGGAAGCACCTTATCTAAATGTGCTGTGCTGGCCCACAGGCTGCCCCCAGAGGGCAGAATCCAACCAGACTGCAAAGGAGTAGCATCTACACACAACATCATCTCTTCTAAGCCTTCCTTCAAACATACAAGGAAATACAACAACCAGTCAGGCAACAGAGCTGTTATTTGTGCTGCCTAACAGAGCACCACCTTGGAGGCCTGTCACTGCTCTTGCTCCTCAGCTGAACACAGAGTTTTCAGAGACACAATGTGCTGATACAAAGGCTTTAAGCTTAATTTTCCCTGTAATTCCAAGACCTGAGCAGTGCTGTGCAGGCCTCATCTCCGTGGTAGGATGCACAGGGGATATCAGCCTATGCTTTCTCTTCAGCACAGGGATCAGGTGCTTGCCAATGTCACGCACAAAGCTTGCACACCACTGGCAGTGCACTTGCCTCCCTCCAGGGACTCCCAGTGGTTCATGAAAGGACACAACAGCTTTACAGCATGCAGAAATACCTGGATCATGCCCATCCTTTGCAGGCAGAACTGCAGGTTGATTAAAAATGGCAAGATGATGTATTTGCAGCTCAATGTGAGACTGCAGCCAGGCTATTGGAGCAGCAGTCAGCTTTTACTTTTATGTATGGATGTAGAAGTGAGAAAGCTGAAAATCTGAAAGTCTCTTAAAAGGTACTGAGGACTCCGGGAGGTGGCCAACTAAAAGCTTTTGCAGGGATTTCACAGGACTTCCAAGCTGTGCATGGTCTGTGCACACACACTTATCAACCTGGGAGAGGGGAGCCCAGGAAGGGCTCATGCTGGGAAGAAAGTATCGCATTGCTGCCTTCGCTACTATGTGCTTTGTTTTCCCCACTTTTTTAGGCGTGATTTGGAATAAAAGAGTTTGGTACGAGGTAAAAGTCAAAAAGGTCTTTATTTTTCAAGGTACTCCACAAGATTTGAAGGGATTCTGTGCTGAGGCAAAGTAGCTGCTCTTTGTTTAAAGCGCTGAAACTGGCATCTACAAATTCTTAAGATAAACTACATGCAGTAGTATTAGGGCTTCAAGTTTAACACCAAAACCAGAGGGAAGATGAGTTCTTCATTAGCTCATTTAGGAACAAAAGGATTGTCTTTAGGATACTAGTTCCCAAAATTAGTGCAGATGAAGGCAGGAAAAACCAAATGGAAGTACCACTGCCAACCTGGCAGTGGGCCTGTAAGTGTAACAGCTTGGAGCGCTGCTGTTTAAAGCAGGAAAATCCATACTCGCACACGGCTTCTGCTGGTGCCTTGTACTTGCACGAGTTCAGCCCCTGCAGGGCTACGGAGCTTCACAGGCACCCACTAGACAGCACTGCCTTAGCACAGTGGAGAACACAGCTCTTTGGTGGTTAAGTTAAACTAATTTCAACTTTTCTGTGAGCTTTTTTCTTTTTAAACTTGCCTATTAAATAGTTCCACACATCTTTAAACTACACTAGGCTGATTTTTTTTAAAAACTCCTATCAATTAAACTAATTCAGGTTTTGCCTACAAGCAAACTCAATGTCTAGAACTTCGTCTCCTGCTTATTCATATTCTGTTTTAAATCATGATATCCATTAATGTACTGAATTTACCAAATGGTAATAAATTTCAGAGGTATAGTATTTCTCAATGTATCATTAAAAATGTCTCTGATCTAAACATATTATTCGCTGCATGTTATGGACTTTGCAATTTTATAAAAACATTTTACTTTCATGGTTAATTTCTAGTTAAATCTAGATTAACAAAACCTTTATTGTTTAATATATCAAAAATACACGGCCTAACAAGTGAAAAATATATATAAAGTGCAATGCAGAGCAAATTAAAAGCTCAGCAATTTTACACTGAAGTTAAAGAGGAAATGCTCTGGTTCTAAAAATAATAATCCAGAAAAAAAGTTTTTAAAAGAACTTAAATTTACTTTATATTTTCTGAAACAAGACTGGTAGGAAAAAAAGGAAGAACAATGTAGGCAGCAGGTCTTATAAGATCTTAATGAGACCCCAGTCAAGACAGGGTGGGATAAAGGCAGTATTATCATGCCTGCCACATGAAAGAGCAGAGGTACAAACCCAGCAGGCAATATGCTTTAGGCATAACCTGGGATACTTCTCTGGTGTGTAGGAAGAGCTTCTTCAACAGCAGCACAAGCTTATGCCAACTTAATATGCTGTGAACTGCAGTGTTAGGTGAAGTGTAGAGGTCTAAATCTAAAATAATATTCCCCAAACACCTCTACTGACAAAGATAATATCTGGCTCCTTGCAAATGCAGGGGTGGCTGGTGCCATGTTAGAAATGCCCCTGGAACAGCGATGAGGCGATGGCCCCTTTATAAAGGTCTACTAATAAAACGCTAACTTAGAAAGGATAAGAGTTGTGAAAGAGTTGGAAAGAACCTCCTTTACATGGGGGTCAAACTCACATTGGCCTCAGTTTAGGGCTCAGTGCTGGGTTCCAGCAAATCTTTGGGAAAAAGACTTGGTTAAGGTTACAGGGCTCTGTTAGAGCCCCCAAGGGAGCTGCAGCATGGCTCTGGAAGGAGGGAAACAACCCCTTCTGATTTCAACATTGACAATACTGTAATTTATTCAGTGACTTCAACATAAAAGTTCACTCACAGTTTTATTTTAATCTTTGAAAACAAGAATATTCTTCAAAAGACTGTTCTGTCCTATGAACATGCCATGAGTGTGTGAGGATAACCAACCTCCCTCAAGCTAGACAAAACAAAGACAGCACTTGCTCCAGCCAACTATGGACTATGGTGGTGACTCCCTTCACAGAAGCTTGGCTATCCTGAGAGACCTCCTTCTCCCTGGGCCTGGTATCAGTATCCATCAGTAGGATGGATTACAGACTGAATGCCACTTGCTTAACAGCTCTTAAATCTGTCACTAAGTGACACATCCAAAGTACTGCCACTTTGGTATTACCAGAAACTCTTCCAACAGCTGTGCAAAGGTGCCGAGGTACATATCCACCCCTCTCACAAAGCCTAACAGCAAAATCCTCAGGCACTCAGAAAGGGAGAGTCACAATTTCACACTCCCAATTCCACTGGAAAGTCACAGAGAAGAAAACGCACATGCCTTTGCTCTACAACCATTACCCGTGTGAGCACTCCTTGTCAAAGCACAGGAACAACTGCAACTCTCTTGAGAAAATCTGTACTGTTTGGAGTACTATGTGATCTGCATTCTGCTCTTAATTGTGTAACAAGACTTCTTATCAGGCTTGTAATTTAAAAAAGAAACAACCAACCAACACCACAAAAATCAAACCACAGAACTTCTGTAACTGACTTCAGACGAGTTTCCTCCTACTGGGATTCAATTCTGAGCAATTTTGTTTCAGGTCTTGCCTGACTGGCTCAAGCCTCTTTTGACTAAGTTGTCTCAAAGTTCGAGTTTGTCCCTCGGCGCCTTTGCTAGAAGTCAAACAGGGAAACAACCAAAGAGCCTTCTGTTCAACAAATCTGATTATTTCTGGCTTTCAGTTAATTCTGGACTCTGAGCACAAGACAAAAAAAAGAAAGAGGGATAAGAAGATGATGTGTGTGTCATTATCTAACAAAAGAAAAAAAAACCCCACCAACAAACCCCTCCAGGAGTAGGATAGCCAGATATACTGTACTTGGCAGCCCTACTCCATTGACCCCCCAGTGCAGATGGAGGGAAGAAATATTTGAGTGGAACTTTTAGTCTGACTGTTCAAATTTTTTTATGACTGAACAATTAATCCTCAACATAATCTTTTCCCATAATCTTCTGCTTGTATGAACTCTCCACTTAAGTCAGAGTAGATCATGCTGTGTGATCTCATTCAGACTGTACAGTGAATGAAGTGAATGAAGAACCCTCTCCATTTTAAAAGTTATTTTCAAAAGAATACAATTTCAAGCCAAATACTGCTAATTTGGAATGTTTTCATGATCTGAATACAAATAAAATCCAGTAAGAAAATGCAAGAGACAAAGCAAACACTGAACATTGAAGTAAGCATTTTCATGTCACCATGGGAAATTTCAGACTAAACTATGTCTGTAACCAAGGGCAAGAGATTTTTTCTTTCCATAATCCAGAACTTGTATGGCTTTGTAAAGGTGTTTTAGGTTACTTCTGCCATGTAAAACAACATACCACTAGTCTATGCGATTTACAATTTCCCCTCTCCTCCTTTTGGTTCTTAGGAAATCCCAATTCCTGTTTCATAATGTATAATAAATGGTTATAAAATTACACCAACATTATAATTTCAGAGAGGTAATAAAATCCCAGTGCTATAAAAGTCAGTTTTCAGAGAGTGCACATTTTTCAGTGATGTACAAACACACACCACTTGTTTCCATAATTTAGCCCTTTGTAAGTATTGCACCTGGTTAATAAGGCTACTGTCTATTTTCTCTTAGTACTAAAAATTACGTATAGACAACATAATTTGTGGTTTAAAAGCACAGTATTCCTAAAGTGTTTAGGTAAATTCATTTATTTCCTTGCATACTCAGAGCTCCTATGCCTCCAGTTCCCTGGAGGAGTGTTGAGTGTACAGGGAGTACAGATGGAACGATATAAATTTATATAATGTGACCTGCTTGTGCTCAAATGAGTTCCTTTGAGTTTGATGGCAAATACACGGCTTTTACAAACCTAAGCAATGCTTTCACATGCTGAAATGTGCAGCTGAACTACTCTTCTTTCTCACTTTCCCTTTTGCAATGTGAAAAATAATAATAAAAAAAAGAATTCTCTAAATTCGTCTGGTCTTCTAAATACAACGTAAATTGCATAAAACCAGGAAAAGATAGATTGTCTCACAAAGTGCATATTTCAAACAAAGCTATAAGAGTACCTGCTCTTGCTAAGGACTGATTTCACAGGAGCATAAAAATGTGTGCCAAACTTTAGAAACACGGAGAGTCTCATCAGCAAACTCTGCAAGTTGAGGTAAACACATATGTGAGTGCTCTGATGAACCTGAGCCTACACTTCATTCTTGGAGTACCAGTAGTTCTACCTCTGCACAGCCATACTTCCTAATTTACAGATTACGTGCTCCCCTTCCCCGAAAGATTTGCTGGCATCACTGTAAGAATTAGTTACTACAGTTAAATACTGATACTAAGAATGTGGATACCGTGTAAGTGCTATTTACATTTTTAGGTTCTAATACTGAAGATCCTGATTTTTATTCACTTCAGTATACACATTTGGAATTTGCAGCATGGATCTCTGGACACGGGAAAAAGTTGATAGGAAAAAACGACTATGGATCAAAAATTATTTTTCTGTGTAAAAATAAAGCAAAATTGAGAATCTTCAAGATTTGAAGAATTTCAAAATTCTAGTTAACACAGTTTGATGAAACCCTGGGTTTACAGAAGCCGATACCTTTGCAAATAAGAAAAAAAAAATGTGGTGGCATGTTTTCTTTTTAATTTTAAATAATTAAATTATTATTTAAATAATTTTAAATTTTAATTAGCCCTTTTCAAAGTGTACTACACAACTCTCCAGGATATCGTGCTGACATAATGCTTTTTTGCTTGCTGAAGTCATTTGGTAAGAAGTAATCCAATTACAGACAAAGCATGCTTTGACCAAGCAACTATATAAACAAGACGCTTTTATATTTACAGAAGATCCTAAAAAGATTTACACAAATGTATAGATTTACATTTTTATTAGGTTATGGTTCAAGCTCACTTTCTATATTTTTATAAGCTACAACATTAAGTAGGATCAAGTTCATCAATTAGTGCTTCATTCTCATTTTAATAATTCAAGTACTGATATATTGCTCTTTTAATTTTGCCTAAAATAGAAAAAAATTCAATTTCCTAGCAATCTTCCATTCAAATAAACCCACATCCTGCCTTCACAGCCCTCTCATGTTCCCTGAGGAAATTTGTATTAACTATCTCTTATTTCCCTGTCTTCCCATGGCAGCTTTCTACAAACATTTTAGTAATTTCTGTTTATCTGGACATTAAACATCATATACTAATTGCTGCACGGTATCGCATACAAAGATAAGGACTTCAAAATCAAACCTGAATTTTTTAAGAGAATTGGCAAACAGTAAATACTAATATTCAAACATTTTTTAACGTTTAAGTCCATCTTTAGCATTGAATCACATAAAGAATTTGGATTTAATTTTGAAACACCACCTCATGAGTACAATGTTGTGTATGTGCCCAAATAGCAGGAAGCTGAAACAGTATTTTTATTGCTAAATTCATTTCCCTCAAGGGTATATTAGAGACCTCACATTCAGATCCGAACACATAAGGAGAATCATTCCTAGTGTTCAGATGTGTTAAAAAAACCAGCAGAACACTGGCTTGTCAATTTATCTAGTCCTTTCCATTTCATCAGCTGAATGAATTGTACCTGTGAGCAGGAGCAAGCATCAGAGCAACCTGTATTTTCTTCTGCCTGGTGCCATCAGAAACAGGCTGATTTCTGTTCTCAGGGTCTTTCTGGATTGCTATTACAAATGGTCTGTGTGAAGCATAAAAATCATGATGACTGCTTTTTGTATTGATGAATAAACTCAAAAAGTTGCAAGTGGAAGATGTACACTCCTTAAATCCCACATTTGACAGAAGTGAGAGCACGGTTGATGCAAAACCACTGTAGTGCAAGATGGAAAAGGCAGCTCAGGTGGCACTACCAACCACAGGTGTACACTGGCTGTTTTGCAAGCTTGAAGCTTTTCAAGCTCCACAGGGATGCAGACAAGGGCTGCTCACGGCTAGCAGATACAGAACGTATTTAAACCCTCAGCTTGGTTGATTTTTACGTATGACTTACTTTCTAGCTATTTTCTAAAGGTGCCATAAAACTCTGCTGAACTTATACTAGAACAAAATCTACACTATGATGCTTTACAACTGTCCAGTTATCTACCAGAAAAATCCCGACAAATGCAGGTTAAATCCCATACTCCACACTGGTTTCAGTTCCAGTGCTACCATCTTACAGGAAGATTGAATAAAATATAAGATGAAGATGAGACTTAACAAATGTTTTCATATCAAAGTGTTTCTAAAAAAAAGGTGCAGCACAACTTTCTCCAGCAGGTGCCTATAGTTTGACCCAACAAAAAGAAACCTCACTGGCAACCACCTATGTCTCTGCACATGGCTAGCAAGCTTCTAATTTCATGTCCTGTTTCTGACACGGTGTTCTAACATATTTACAGGCAGGGGAAGAAATAAATCACTCTGTATTGCCACATTCACAGCAATTGTCCTGGATTCTCAGTAGGGCTGCTTTAGCTGGTCCCAGGCCACAGCAACCAATAGAAAAACATCCTGACTCACTGGGTCAGAACAATAAAGTCAGGGACAAGAACATCTGGGACATTGCACGCAGCTGGAATCTGTTCCAACATGCAGGTTTCTGCAACAGCTTTTGGCTAAAACTTTACCTCCTGTTGTGTTGCCTATCTAGTCATTATCTTAAAAATAAAAAGGGAGAAGGAATGAAGACAGTGATGTCAGCAAAAGTGAACAGCTGCAAGGAACTTGTAGATAATTAGATAGCTAACGCTGATCCAAGGCTAAGGATTTGGAAAAAGTAATTGGACACACAGGCATTCTGCTCAGCTTATTAGCACAAGCATGGCTAACATGTCAACAGGTACATGCTAGGTGATGACTGGTATTGGTTAAAAGTAAGTGTAAACTTCCAGATTGGAACAGAAGAGTTTTTACTCACTTTTGCATCTTGTATATCCTGTTACATTTGTGCAAGGCACTAGAGAATCAGGCACATTGTTCTGTGTGGAAACTGTTTTATGACTAAGATGATCTGAGTTTTAAAGTCCAACAGTTTCATACAGGAGCAGTTGGAGCACAGTCCCATATTAAAATTGCTATTAAAATTTTCCACTTCTAAAATGATCTCATTTTACAGATCTTTCAGGGGATGGGGGAATGGGGAAGTGGGAAATAGCTTTGTTCTAATAAGGAAACTGCTAAAGAAAAATATTCGGGATTAATACAGTTGATCTCCCCTCTGATACTGATGTTGGCAATTTCTGTTACCAGTATCAAGAAGTGGCTAAATACATAATAATAGTAACAATAAAACAGATCTTTACATTTTTATATCAAGTTCTGGCTCTCAACATATATGAACCCACATCCAAATCCCTGCAGGACACAGAGACTGGGCGATGTGCTCAGGCCATTCCTTCTGACTTCCCTGGGAGGTCAGAGACAATGACCTACCTCCCACAGAGAAACAGAAAATAGAGGAATTGGCATGTACTGATGACAATAAATGACCACAGCATTCAGGCTAGCTCTTCCTTGGGAAAACAAAGAAATCAGACTGTTTTGGAGAGGTCAGTGCAGATGTGCGAGATAAATCAGGTGTCAGGAGGACAGCAATGCAGCTCAAAGCAACACAGAAGCAAGAGACTGAAAAAAGGAAGAGGTTACTCCAGATTATGCTCAGTACTGCCAGCAGAGGAAAGGCTTTGCTGACATTTCTGTCCTTCCTAGGTGTGTCAGGATCATGAAGGGATTTCGGTGGGCACTGAAGTGCTCATGTGACATGAAGTGATCGGAGCTCAAAACACAAAGCCACTGGTGCAGGCCCAGACAGCCGTGCTGTCCTGCTATTGTGGCCTTGGGTGAGACGTGGTAACTCCAGAAGTGCCTACTTATGAATCAAAATGCCACAGCCATAAGATCCAAAACTGATTTAATATAAACTGCTGATTAAAGATCGTGTAAAAATACTGGTAACTTAGTTTTGTCCTGGCAGGATTTATCAAGTACCTTTCTGCCCTCTGCCTTGCTGACACCAACTTTCTCTCCTGTTTTGATGGTTTGTGGCTTTTGTCCTTTACATAATCCATATCCAATTTGTACCAGAGGGCAATCTGGTCTGGTGACAAAACCATTCTTCTGTGCAGAAATTCATAAAGAATAATCTTATTACAACAATTCATAAAGTGCCCTTGGGAAAGGTGCTCACAATGCCATGACATTATAGAAACAATATACAATCTGACACATTATTTTAAAAAAAATCCTCCAAAGCAAAAAGGAGGGGAACAACAAATATATAGGCAAATACTGTTAGTCTGACAACAGTCAAATTAATCATGGAATGCTTTATAGTCTTGGAGTGCTTGTAAAAATGGGGGGGGGCAAATTGGCAGGAGTATCTTGGAAAAGTCCTAAATATTTTAAGTTCTATCAAAGTAAGTACGCCACCAGTAAGCCCTGTGTTTGAATATGAAATGTCTGTGAATTACTATGAGGTATTTTACTATGGAAGCTGAAAAAATACAACATCTAAAGAAAACCCACGACCCACATTTTACTAAGAGGAAAGAAGATAATACAGTGGTTATGTATATCAACTGACCCTTAGTGTCTTGATTTTTTCTATTTGTAAAGAAAACAATCTTTCTCCTCCCTGTTGATTCCAGATTTTATATACACATATAAAACTATATAATATATAGTTTTACATATATGTATACACACACATACAAAAATACTCATACACACATATATGTGTATATATTTTAGGGTCTTACTAGCTTTCAGAGTCTATTTTTCTTTTTTCTTAATGACTTAGAGAACACAATTGGGCAAAAAATCAAGTAATTGCATGCATGCAAGCATATCTTGCCACTTGTGCATGTAAATTACACAACTGTAAATAACTGCAGAAATAGCATGCTCAAATTAGGCACCTGATTGCCCAATTAACTTGTTCACAGAAAATCAGATGATAACCTTCAGTATCTCCTATTATAGATTTTTCTTTTCCATGCTACCTTACTGAATCCATAGTGTATATTCCAAACAACTGCATTGTTATTCTGTGCTTTTACACAGGCACAAGCAGCACTGCACACTTAATAAAGCTATCAACTGAACTTTGGACCACATTTCAGAAAGTTGTTCAGATATTTAAAAGTTCCCTTATTTCACTGAGAACAAGCCAGCTCAGACAATTTAAAAAAAAAAAAAAAGAAGAAAAAGATTTGGTCTAATTTTAATTGGTTAGAATATTATGAAAGAAAAAAAATAACCCAGGCATTTGCAGCCCTTCATGCTGCAATTAATAGGCAAAGTTTTGCTTCTGTGTCTTTGATTTTTTTAAGATGTCTTGTTTTTTTTTATAGGCAAGTATTATTTAACCATATACATTCATTTCCTAGTAAATCCTTACTTTATTTTTGCTCTGAAATAATCATTAATTAACAGTAATTTGATACAAGTTGAGACAGAACACCAGCTTGCCGCACTCTGGTGCGTACTTCCTAATGGACAGAGAAAGTAAATGACCCAAATCTATCAAAGTACTGCAAGCAGAGAAACTTTTTCATTTGTATAACAAAATGATTTAAGAAATTGATTTTTACCATAAATAACGTTGCTCCTTTGCTGTGGTACTTCTTTTTCTGAGATGATGTTGTGGAAAGGGGGTATTTTCTTTACCAATTTTTTGCATCAAATAAATCTTAGTAGCTTTAACAGAAAAAAAAAAAAGCTGAGCAAACCATTATCTAAAAAAAATATCTCTCAAATAAGAGAAAAGGAAGCAAAAGCAGAACTGCTGGGCTGGATCATGTCCCTGAATAGATATTACAAATAATCATAGTGGCTGCAAGTACCAGTTCTTCATAGGCCTCCTGCAGCAACAGCCGTGCTGGTCCTACTGTTCATACTCTCTCAGAAAGGGGAGAGTGGTAAGAAAAGCTACTGGACTGCCAATATATTCTTATGGGTTTCAGTCAAGCATCACTGGCTTTCTTCTCTCAACTTCTCGTGACAATATCTGCTGGTGACTTTACACTGCTGCTTTTCTTCCTCTAGAGGGTCAAAATCCAATTTGGTACTTATATTACTTTGTTCCACTCCACTGGTCTGTGACTGGTTTAAAAATCTTCCAGGAGCATTGCTTGTCCTTCTTGCAAATTCAGATTTTGCTTTTCCCCTATAAGCAAACAAACAAAACAAACAAACGAAAATCCCAACTCCTCCCCACATCCCCTTTCCAAAAATATATTAATGATCATTCATATCAGGAGAATTATTTAGCAGTATCCAGTCTCAGTACAGCTTTTGTTGAGAAAACTGTAGCTTATACGACTCTGAAGTGTTTATTAGAAAGCTTTCAAAAAGATATCTTCGTTTCAGGAACAGAAAACTTGATCAGTTTAGCAGATACAGATGTTCACAGCACAGAGACTGAAATGGTTAAAAATTATCCTAAGGAGCAAGTAGCTCACGGAGTTAGCAAAATAATTAACTTTTTCCTTTCTTTTACAGAAAAACACTAATAGCTGCTCTGGTTTCCATGCTTACTAAGACAGAATTTTGTTGTATGTTCTTGGTTTTGCTTTTTTTTTTGCGCTATTGCTCCACACAGGTTTTAATTAGTGCTTCTCCTTGGCTACAAGTGCTTCACTTTGAAATACAAAGCTCTTTAAAAAAAAAAACAACAAAAAACATCCCAAAAACCCAAAGCCCCCAACACCACATCACTGGAGGGGAAAATGGGAAGTGATACAGTGCAGTTGCAGCAATCTGGTTCTGCTGTTGTCCTCCCCCATCCCCAAATCCTCTGCATAATTTCAATTGTTAGTCGATGAACCTTTGGCAGGCCTTCTTCCATCGGCAGGCAGTACACCACATATCTCTGTTCTCCATCCCATAGACCTTCCGACACTTTTTCCCCTCCCCTCTAGGCTTCCTGTCAGAGAGAAAGGGAAGCTCGTTAAGGAGATGCTTTAGTAGCATTGCTTTTCACCCTAAAATCAGGACAACAATCTCAATGGAGTGCAGCAGGCAGAGAGCCCTGGGTGTTTCACGGGGATTTGGGCTGTTTTCAAGTCAGCTGGGAGCTAATGAAGCAGACAGACAGTCATAGCCATGACTCCACAGCTCTGAGCGACCAGGCCTTCTCCTCGCCTGGCTTCCACAGCCTGTGCAGCAGCTGCTGAGCCTTCTCCTGACTTTAGCCAGCAACTAAACCTGGACTAATAAATTGTAGTTTAGCCACATGAAATGCCTTGATGGACAGTCATAGCTGTTCCACAGTACAGGCCAGGTCACGTCAGGCAGAAGTGCTGCAGAGCTGTGGTAAAAATACTTGGCATAGCTTGTAGCATCAGATCTTGACCACCAGCAGGTAGCAGCCATGCCAAACGGGAGAAAAGCTACCAGCTCCTAAGCTTGCCAGTCCTTCCTGCACAGTTTGCTCTGAGCTCACTGACTGAAAAACAAAGTGAGTGAAAAGTTTTAACCCTTACCCTCACCTGCAGCACGTTTGTATGTGCTCCTTCTCTGTTGTCCCCAAAGCCAGCAAGGTGGGCAGCACCTGCTTTTACAGCTATAAAAATTGTCCTGCTTTCCCTCTTACGACCACACTCAAAAGTTCTCAAGTTTAGAAAACAATCCAACTAACTGTATTCAATACACAGCAAGCCAGCAAACCTGAGGAGCAATGCTTCACCAAGCAACTCAACATTCACTACAGCAGTGCCAGCTGTCATGGCATCTTGAAATGAAATAATTGTACTGACAGAATTGTTTAATACAGGTATTACATGTTGCATGGCACATGTGGGAATTGCCTGGTGATTCCTCTCTTGCATGCCTACACATTTTCTGATTACTGATCATTAATTAATGGGCACAATCCATGAACTGGGGAAGATTCTGAGTTTGGTTTGTAGCATACACAACAATCTGAGAGTCCTGAAGAAAATCAAAAGCATGAAAACTTTTTTTGTCTCATTTTAGGGTATAGTCATCTTTAAGACTGGGAGAAATAAAGAGTTTCTTTACCAGAAGAAATTTAGCATCACAGTTTGATTTTTTAACATAATTTTTGAACACTTTTAAAGTAGATTCTGGTCAAACATCAGTTAACTTTAATGGAAGTGAATGTAGCTTATGTCTAGGAAGACAAGGCATAAAAAGCTTTGCCTTGATCTAATCTATTGCGAGATATGTTTTTTTATAATTCAGTTGAAGTCAAATACCATTCTGACTGAATGGTGGTGAACATGTAAGATGGCCCAGCCTTTCAGGGAAAAAAGCAAAGCCACCCCATGTAGTTTTAGGATGCTTCAGCTGGGGCAGTGGATCTGGGCAGCACTGCTTTACAGGATAAATTTAGGACTGCATGTGAACTCCAGACGTGCCTGGTGTAAGGCATGCAGTTTTGCTTCAGTCTGCCTTTTTAATTTTGCAGTACCTCACTCTTCCCCTGAACTTTACCTCTGATGGTAATGAAAAGCAAAATAGATTCTGAACGGTTACTCTGAAGCATCCTAGTAAGAAACTGCCTGACAACTGCAAGTGGGGTTGGTGGTGTGCCTTCCCTGTTTCTCTGGCCACTGATATCTTATTTACTGAATGCCCTCCAGGTTCTGAGGCTGCTGATGTGCCAGCAGGAGCTAATGGTCCCGTACCTCAAGCCAAATGCTACTCTAGGCGGTGACGAAAGAACTGTATGGGACTGTTTCTGCTCTCCACTCCCTGCAGGACGATTATGGGTTGGTGAAACCTGCCAATACAGACAAAAAGGCTGCTTATGAAGAACATACACATATGAATGCAGTTTAAACACTTTTTCCCAGAAAATGCACATTCATTGTGGCAAGCATACCCAGGAAAGGTGATTATATAACATACAAACATAAGTAAGCTATAGGTTTATTTAGAAAGATGTCTATTTAGCATTAGGTACATTGCAATTGGCTCCAACTTTCTCCAATTTAAGCAAAGAAAATAACTGGAAAAATAAACTCTGTCCTGTGTTGAGATCAATACCAATAACTTGCTATGAAATAAAGGGATTCCCACTTGTTGCTTCCATCTGTGACTAGGCATTCCTTCTGAGAGATACCGGTGGAGAAGGGGCTTTGCTGCAGAGCAGTTACAATGTGCCCCCTTGAGGTTTAATGGGAGTGCAAGGGAGCCCTTCTGATCAAGGCTGCTGACAAGAGGTACAGGATTATCTCCTTGTTCTGCACAGTAACCTTTTCAGCAGTCATCCTCTTTGTGAATGTTCATGAGGGGAGGGTATAGTTTGGTCTTCTGACACTTTATAAAGAAGTTTCCTACGTGAGCTTGGGGGTTGGCAACATTATTTGAGTAATCACATGGCATAATGCTTGGCCTTAAATAATTCCTAAATTATTTACCATTACAGTTTTATTTTGCTCCTGGGTAAAGACCACAACAACTTTACATCTAAAACACTACAATAAAATTATGCACAGTCATTTTTAGTTGTATATTGAGCATAGCAAGCTTCATTTGGGTATCTGGTGCATGGAGTCAGCATCCTGCAGCCCGGAAATGCTACAGGTTTTCAATCCTGCCTTTTTGAAGTCTTACAAGATTTGGAAGAATAGGAACTAACTGACCTGACTTAAAGAGAATTACTGTATGTACTTTGATTTTTGATACAAAGTCTATTTTATATCTACTACACAGTAGCAAAAAACTAACTAATGCTTGTAATGGAGTACAGCCACTCTTTCAACTTTTACTCTCGGATGGTAACTGCGGAAACTTCTGATTTAACTGCATGTGTGGCTCACACTCTAAACAAGTTTAGACCATTACTGATATATGAAATATACCTGCAAAGCTTGAAAGAAATTTCCTCTCTCTCTGCCTGCTTACCATAAGTCATGCTTTATACATCCAGAGGCCACACTAGCTCCTTCTATCACTCCAGAATACTAAGGGTAGCTTGTTGTCTACTACTTCTTTTTCCAATCTTTTATCAACTGCTACCCTTGTTTACCTAAGAATGATTGAAACACTGAAGATGAAATTCAAAGTAATAGCATTTTTATAGTATTTGGCATTTACCACACACTGCACAGTTCTCCAGTCATTACCAACAACCAGAGATCTCATTCTGCTGGGGTTCTGAAACATTTTAAAAACCTGAAACTATTTTGTGTCTACCACTACTAACTGACACTCAACATATTAGCTGGTTTTCATTGAACAGAAGAGTACTTGGATGGCCTCCCATGTTATAAGCAGTTACCCTGATTACTTCCAAACACAGAACAGGTTTGAGCAGTAATTGCAGCGTGCAGATTGCCTCTCCCCTCGCCCTCTATAGAGAGGGTGTCTGCACAATGGTTTCCACGGGCTGGCACACCGAGGCAGCCAGACTGCACTGAAGATGAGTTTCATGTATCTTGATCGGCTTTGCAGCAGGTCTAAACAATACCAGTCAGCTGTTCTCCTCTGCAGGGGACACAAGGAGCAGATTAAGAGGAAGCCCTGAGAATGCAGTCCTTTGCCCTCGGAGGCTTTTCTCCTCTGAAGCGCTGTTTAACACAGAGTGAAATGACAGTGTTTGTTTGAAGCAAGGACCTGGAGTTTCCAGTTACAACTCCTGGTGGGAAACTGTGGTTACAGAGAAGATTTGTGATCTGTAAACATCAGGTTATCGAACTTAAAGATCTCGCCTGTTCAACCTTTTTGGGTTATGAGCAGGCAGTGAGAAGCCAGTATCACACAGTGGAGATCACACTGGCATTCAGAAAGACTTCTATCCTACATTACATAGAAGTGGAACTATATAGTCATTATGTTAGGCCCTCCACTACCAACAGATACAGACTTCATCATTGTTCATTCCACTTGCATAATTTAATTCATCCTCCTTGTACATCCTCAGGCTGTGCCTGATTTTTTCTCCTAGTTCAGTCTCAAGTGGTAGAGCAAGCATCATCCTGTTTATTCTGCTTCATGCAGAGAACAGCAACAGCACCTAGCAGTGACTCGTAACTGTGCCAACACTCACTCTGGCACCTGCAAAGTTATCTTAGGAAAATGGTAAGAAAAAGTGTATTTCCCATGTGCCTTGGGAATCTAACTTATGCATGATTGAGAGCACAAAGGAGTTTGGAAGTCCCCCTAATTACAGAATCACAGAATCACAGAACTACAGAATCTTCTGAGTTGGAAGGGACCCACAAGGATCATGGAAGTCCAGCTCCTGGCCCTGCACAGGACCATCTCCAAGAATCGCACCATGAGCCTGAGAGCATTGTCCAGACGCTTCTTGAACTCAGACAGACTTGGTGCTGTGAACACTTCCCTGGGGAGCCTTTTCCAGTGATCAACCACCCTCCGGGTGAAAAACCTTTTTATGATATCCAACCTAAACCTCCCCTGACTCAGCCTCATGCCGTTCCCTTGGGTCCTGTCACTGGTCATAGGGAACAGATCAGTACCTGCCCCTCTACTTCCCCTCACAAGGCAGCTGTAGACTGCAATGAGGTCTCCCCTCAGTCTCCTCTTCTCCAGGCTGAACAACCCAAGTGACCTCAGCCGCTCCTCCTCCCTTACGACTACAAGACTTCTAAATAAATGCCTGTGTTTAGATGCTGTGAATACCCCCAAGCCTGAATCAGCCACATACTGAACCCTGACTGGTCCAGCTGTATGTTTGGTTTGTTTTGAGGTGCTCAGGAACCTGCTGGTAAGCATATTCACATATAATATATAATATAGCTTTTCTAAAGTAGCTACGCTCGGTGTAAGAGTGGGAATTAAAAGTGCCCTGTTTTTATACGGCAATATCTAATCTACTTTGAAACAGGAGAAATAAAACTTTCATTTAATATGCTGGTATTTATTTAACATCATTTGGCATCTGTACCCTCACTTACTGCACATAATTTTTCACTGCAGGCAAGCTTTCGTAATTCATAAATGATCTCACTGCTGACAGAACAGTCAAATGTGTGCAAACCTAAAAGATTTTTTTCTTATTATTATCTTTTTTCTTTGTTAAACAGCCTTATAAATGTTGTTAGAGATATAATGGCAGTTCATATGGTTCCCTGAGCAGTTTATAATTCTGCATCACTGCTTCCCCAGGCTTTTGTATTGGGAATATTTTCAAATTGTACTTAAATCATTGGCATCTCCATACAATTCTCAGAAAGTGATTTTGCATTTCTTAAATTCTTTTGAGAACTCTCTAGTCTATAGCCACTGATCAGCGTTGTTGCCTGAACAAGTAAACTCGACACATACGTGTCTAATCCTGTCCTCTTAAGTGTCTGATTTACAATGTGGCTAATTGCATTTTTAGATTCCTGGCACCAGTTTTTGCTACACCACAAAAGGAGCCAGTTTCATAATTACTCCATATCAACCCCATTGTTGGGAAATCAAATTCTCAGGGAACTTTGCAGATAGCACGCTCTGTCAAGGCACTCTTGTTGAAATTGCTGCCAGCATGATGTCTTTCACTGTTAGTTGTTCCTTGATGGAATTTAATAAATATTCATTGGCAGAGTGCATTGTAATTGATTCAGCCACTTTCATTTTTTATCAGCTCTGCAGGATGCCACAGCCTCTGCAGAAAGTCTCCAAGATTTGCCAAAGGTTGACAGTAAGAAGCTTTAGAGATTCACTTGGTGAAGAGAAGGGAAGGAAATAGTATCTCTTATCGCCTTGTCTAATATTCGCTGTCATAAGAAAAAAAGCTGTATGGTTCTTTGGATAAGCAATGTGCCTTATATAACACACTTTAAAAATTCATAAATTCATAAAGTGTAATATTAAATGAGATGTTATGATATCAAATAGATTTATGATTAGAGAATATCAATTTATAATGAAAAAATATTTCCAATAAAATGAAGATACACTACATTAATATCTATTTATTATAGAGATTTTCCACTATCCATAAATAGTGATTTACATAGTTTTTTTCAGCATTCTCCATGCCAGGCACTATAAGCCGAATCCCTCCAAACTCTTCATAAAGGTTTTTCTCTCTCCCTGCATACCCACACTTACACCACAGTGCGTTTAGGGTCACTGGAAGTCTATGTTTAAGCAAACTCTGCATTTCTGCAGTCCTGTTCATGGATTCAGGCCTTGCACACCAGCTTTTTTGAAGAAAGGTCAGCGTTAAATTTACATAATACATCTTCATTAAAAAGCTGTCAAACTGCAATATGCATTAGTATCAAAACACAATAGATATTGGATGCATTTTCTGTATAAAACAACAATTTTCTGCTATCAGTAGGGTCTACACATTTGGAGCCTCCTAAAGCTGGACTTTGCATTTCATCTTACTTTTTCTTTCAAGTTGCCTTTCAAGAGTCCATTTAGGTAACTGCCTGAATCCAACTGGCCTGTTAGCATAACCATCACCTCGCTGAATTTCCATCTGGTTTTTTAAGAAAAGGAGCACACAGTGCTCTGCATGTATCGGAATGTTTTGTAAGCATATAGTTAAAAAAATATACTACAGATTCACTTCTTTTTTTGTAGACAGTGATGCAAAAAAAAAAAGAGTAAATGTACTGAATTAAAGAGACTGACAAAGGTGTTAAAACCAGCCATGCTGGCAAACTGAGGCACATATTTAATTTGTTTCTTTTTTGTTATCTGTCTCATTTACTTCTATCACTACGCATTGTGAAACAAAACAAAAAGATCTAAAAACTTTTTCCTCCTTTTTTTTTTGATGTTCACTTACTGGAATGCCGGTGAAGGTAACTGGAGGCGACTGCCAAGAGATGCTAAAGCTACTGCCATTGGGAGTGAATTTTGCTGACCCTGGAATGTTCACCGGAGGAGTGGCCTGTGTGAAAAGAAAATATTATTCCAGCAAGAAGAGTTATTCTTCTTCCAAAGCATTTCTAAGGATCTTTCACTCCTCAAAATGGTAAATCTATGAGAGACTTTCCAAGGCAGGAAAAAACTGCATGGTGACAAGCATTTTACCCTTATAAGACAGATAATCATGGGTAAGCCAGTAAGGAAGGGACACAGTTATATTTATATATCACTATTCCTAAACCTTGTTTAGAGAAAGATGACAGCAAGAAGCAAAAAATACTACAAATGATCACCTGTTCCATGGTGATGAACAAGGCCATACTTAAACTGATAGCAGCTGGTTTATACAACTGAAATGTGGATAGTGAAGCTTCTTGGACAAAACAAATCAATAGTAAGGGCTGGCCATTTCTGATTTATGAGACAAATGTTAAGAATCAGCCCAATTAAAACAGTCTTTCCTATTAAAAACAAGAAGCTGAAAATCATCCTGGGGATTCAAAAAACAGCTCTTAAATACTAAGCTCAAGCAAATATTTAAGGACTCCTGAGGTCCTTGAACTCCTACATTCTTCCCATCTGGGATGTAATACCCAGTGCTGCCCTGGAGTGCAAAAACAATAATCTGAGCTCAGACAGTTGTGCATCTTTCATCTTGTGCCTTTCCTTTGGTTTTCTCATGGGCTATGAATCCTCAGGAATTCTTTCCCACCCCTTTTTGAATCCTATTTAATTTTCAGAATAGGAAATTCATAGCTGTAAAGCTACCCTGCATAGCAGGAGTGTGAGCAGCCACCATGAACACAGGTTCACTTTGACCCCTGCATTTCAATTTTTCACCACAAAAAAAATCCCTCCTTAAACTTATTAAGAACTTGCTAAAATGAGTTTTCACTCCTGGCTTTCAGTTGCCTGTGCCTGACAATGCTGCAATACACTCATTTAAGTAGTGTTTGTGTTTGAGACTGCTGAAATTGTCTCACTGCTTCAGGGGAGAGAGTTCTTTCCTGAGCTGCTGGGCACAGAGGAGTGATGACAAACTACAACCTGATAGTCCCCACTAAAGATAATCTTCAGAGTAAACAAGTGCTGAAGCAATCCCCTGGAGTCTCTCCAAGGAAAAGAAAGTGAGACCACCAGATGCCTCCGCGTACGGCAGTGATGCTCTGTGGGCTGCCGAGCCTGCTGACAGCTCCAAGAGAATCCACACAGACATGCAGAGCAAACATCCGCTGAGCTCCATAAAATATAAAAGCTTTGCTGAAAGGCATCAAGAAAATCTGGCAACTCCCCTGTTCAAACGGGACTCCTGACAGAAAGAACTGGAGTCAGCTGGATGAGCAGTGAGACAGCACTGCCTCTGCTCAGTATCCCACAGGGGTATCAGCTCAAACCTGAGGTCAGCACAGCAACTTCCTCAGGTATTTGAATAAGACCTGAAAGGGAAATACTAGACGCTGAAAGAGCCCACCCGTAGTTCCTCTGTAGCTAAATTTAATAGGTACAGGCACAAGTTTTATAAAGAAACACAAAGTACGTGAAGTTTAAAATCAACGTAATTTGCAGTTGCCTGAAATACCACAGTGCTCAATTCTTTTTTTCTCAGTGCCTAAATATCTACATCAGACATGATCAGACTTAGACAGTCAGTCACCCTGTTCAGTTGTTTCCCAGATGTGCATCTTTGTTCATCAAGCACTGTCCCCTTTTTCAGGCTAACATTTTAGACAATCTCTTCCATAAGGTATTCAACCATAACATTACAACGAACTGAACAGTTTCTATACCCCGATCTCACTTTGCTCAGAGGCCTCCATCTAATTTCCAGTCAAAATATATTCATGGGTAACTTATAGTTATTTGTTTGTACCTACACTGTCCTTATATTTGAAACAGTACGTGTTCATCCTCTTCCCCTTTCATACTTGTCCTCTCACTTTCTTCCCAGGCAGCATCCCATCCTCTCCTCACCCCTGCTTTGCCTGAGGTACCAGTCCCTGGGCTGGAGAGCCTGTTCATGTCCTCTCTGCCCTCCTTCTTCAATGCTGATGATTTTCTTTCTCTCTCTTCTGACCGGAGCCCATCACATTGAATTTGGTTGACCAGAACTCTACTCAGGATCTCAGCTCTAGTTATCTGGGAGTCTTGTATAATGGCCTTAAAATTCCCTGTCTCTCAGAGATATTTCTTATCCAAGAGAGCTGACAACTATTTTTTTCCCTTCACAGTTCTATTGTTGTTGGCTCATGGTCATTCTGTGCTTGATTAATGAACAGAGGTTTCCTTCTCACAAAATTTTCTAACTACCCCAGTTTATAGCAGAAAAATCTCATTAGTTCCCTAGGCGCAGGACTTTGCACGTTCTGACATTAAACTGCATCCAAAACCTATTATTCTCAAGATCACCCAGTCATGTAAGCATGATATATAACTCTGGTACTGCTGATGTCTCCTGAGTTTGTTATCACCAAACTTTATTGTATTATTTGTGTAGTACCAAAATGATTTAATGAAAATGAGGTCAGGGCCAAGAACAGCTTTTCATTCAACTCCACTAACATTCAAAATAACTCATTGCTGTTTTCCGTGACTTTCCAGTTCTCTATCTTACACTAAATTTAATCTCTAGCCTAATAAATACTGCTTATATGTTTTAAGATCAAATGCACTCCTTGAATCCAGAAAGATTTGTTCTTCTGTACTGCTCCCTAGACTGTTCTAGTATCATCTTTCTCTGGGGTTCCTCCATTGCAGTTAACCTCAACTGCAGTACTTTCCACAATTTCTTCAATTATTTTTCTAAATTTTTCCTCACCCATAAGACTGGGTCAGAGAAGAGTGTCAGGACTTGCCTGGCTCACTTCCTGTTTATACCTTTCTTACTACAAGTAGTCTACCTGACACTTTCCAATCATACAGGAAACAGCAATTAACAGATACTAATTGTTTAGGATTCCTGCGACCCAGTTTTGGGCTCCATATTTTTTTTTCCTTTTTTAACAGGAATCCTTGGATGAACAGTATTCAGCCTCCCTTATCGAAGTTCCTTGAGCTGTGAATTTTGCCTCCACTCCCAATGAAGTAATTTCCACTTTCTCCTCTGGCTGGTGAGAGCTCAATCTCCACCCTGCCTCCTGGCTCTTCCTGCAGGACTGGAGAGATCCTGGCACAGGATACCACTGACCTCTTCTGCAGAAGCTGCCTCATTTGCAAGGACAGCCTGAACACTTGAGCAGGGACCTTGCCTCCTGCTTCCAGTTTGAAAGCCATGAACAGTGTGGACTCTGTCACTTCTCACTGATGAAATAAAGTATTGAAACCAGAGCAACTTGAAAAGAAGACGTGGCTCAGACACTTGTAGGCTCACGTTGTGGAACACATCAATTCAAATCCAATTTAAACACTTGATTTAGTATTTCCTTAGCCAAGTGCTTTACTCAGAGGCTGCTTATCAAACAGGATGGTGTGAATCTCCAAAAAGCAGAGTAGACTGTCACTACTGCAAATTCCAAATGAAGCAAGACTCTTCTCAATAGCCTAGACTTGGCGCCTCACTCTCTGAGGCAGGGCTTCAGCTACACTGAGATAAAAGTCTCCTAGCTGCCTTGATCAGTCCCCAGGTTGGTGTGTTACCTGATTCAGCTTCCACGTGAGATACCAAGCTTCAATGCTCACAAAAGTCTAAAACAAGCCTCTGAATTCTGTATGGTTCCCTCTGGCCTTTTAGTGGGTCTGCTCCAAACACACAAAGGTTTTATCGGCACAATGAAAGTTATTGAATCTGATAAATTTAACAGAGTTCATTTCTCTGGTGCATACACAGGTCACGGACCACACTACTTCAAAGCCTCTATCCCTCTTTTCTCATATGGTATCCACACCAAAACATGTCAAATTTTAGTGCACTTTTAAAATTAATGCTTTCTGTCCAAACTTAGTTGGAAGTTTTTGGTACAGCAATTTTTGCCATTTGAAAAGCATTACCTCTAAGAGTAGAAGGATACCATCTATGCCTTTTCTTTCTTCTTGCTCTACTTCACATATGCAAACTGAGATCTTACACTGTACATACCGAGGAAATTAATTGTTCCTGACATCCTTCAGGCACTTGTCTACAAACACATCCAGTACAAGCAGAGCTGAAATGAAGACTCTGGGAGGGATTCACCTGACTTAATAAGAATTTTTACAATGCAGGAGACCACATCCGAGCATGTCACCTTGGGCCCTCCTTATGATCATTGAAAAATTCACTAATGTAGGCAGTGGGATTACAGAGCAATTCTTCCCAACCTGAAGTATGCACCTATGTGTGGCTGGATAAACAGCATCCCAAAATCTAGAGTGGGCACATAAACAAACAAACAATTAGCTCAGAAGCAGACATCTACATTTAAATGAAACAAGCCCCTTGGGTTGCCCTTGAAAACTTTTCAGCCCATTAAAACTCATGGCTTTTTAAACTTGGCTCTTTAAAACCCAAACACTGTGATCTGACATTTCTTCATTCATTAATGACTTCACTGTAATCCCTGGAGCTCACTCTGACTGGCATTACCTGGTAAGCATGGTCCGTGTGTACGAGGTAGAGGTTGGTAGGAGCTGAGCGGCTCAGAGGTGTCATCAATTTAGTCTCAGTTTTGGCACAGGAAGTTTCAGGACGGATTGCATCTTGGGTGGGAAAGGAAGGAGGAGATGCTAAAGATGGAGAGACTGGGGAAAGACTGCTTAAGCCATCAGCTACTGAGTCCGTGTTGAGCCTGATTTCTGTATAGTAAAAATCCTCCTCTCCATCACTGTAGTCAGACTCTCCTATACGTCTGTATCAAGACAAAGAACGAAGAACTGATTAAATGAAAGCAAAAATGCCAAGGTAAATTTTAAATTCTAGATGCATGAGCAAATATATTCATATTGTCAATAAATTAATATTCGAAGTTTCAACCCTACCTACTTTATCAGCATTCTGGCTGCAGGAAAGGGGCAGAGGAAAAGAAAATCATCTAGTCTGAAGGGAAAAGAAGTAGGAATTACTTTTTTTTTCTTTCGGTGTTACTCCTGAATAATTCTTTGACCTTGGAGTAGATGTTTGACTCCATCTTAAGTATCACCTTCTCATTCCTACCTATTGTAAAGTTAACAAGAACCTCAACACACTCTGACTTTGGCAATGACCAAGCAGCCACAGAATGACAGGTAAAGATAAGAGACACAGGCAAGATATAATGTTCATTAATGTTACAGCAAATAATATATAATAAGTTACTTAAATAGACCAAACATAGTTATGGCTGTCATTCACCATAACTCCTTAGCATAACACAAGAATTTGCTAGAAAACATCTTCACCATGCAACTCAGATACAGGTAGAGAAGGGACTTACACAGGCTAGCTTGCAAGGGCTAAGGCTTTCTGGTCCAGAAGCAGACTTGTTGAAGGAAGGGATGTAGGTTTCATTGCCTTAACGTTAAATCTGCTGCAGGTTTGAGCGCAAACGCTAGCACTGAAGCAGCCCAGCCAAACCCCTATTTTAGTACATTCATAATCCACACAATATACAGAGGTAACTCACAGCTCACATGTGTATTTCCTCCCCAGTCTTCCATACAGGAAATCTGAGAGCCCTAAGCGTCCTCCTGCCTGCATGTCCATATCAGGGCTGAACACTGGGTCTCCCTTTTCCCACGCATGCACCCCAAAACCATCCCCTAGCCTGTTTTTCAGCCTGCTTGCCTGTATACCTCTACCTGAGGTCCTCTCACCACCTTACTCAATAGACTAGTTGAGAGACCATGGATCCAGCAGGCTTGAAAGGCTCTACCAGAAGTACCATCCATCAGACTGTAACTAGTTACTCACCAAAACTCCTCTCTCCAGCAAAGTTACTAACTCCAAATTCCAGGAAAGTTCTGCTTCTCCCTCTCCCACACCACAAAAAGGATGTCCCCATAATATAAATGGCAAAGCTACGTTCCTAACTGCATTTTGAGAGATCTGTTTCTGATACCCTTACTCTTAAGCCCAACAATAACTGCTATGACCTCCTCAAGACTATCCTGAGCTCCACATCAGATTACATCCACGTGGTCACTTTAATTTTTAAGCAGTGGGTAACACAGACCTACACAATAAACATGGATTTTCACATATATAACAGGAGAAGAACATGAGTCCCCACTGTAACTATATATGAGATAGCTAGGTCGCTCAGTGAACTGCACAGGAGACTTCAGTTGCAAACTAAACCTCTGAAACAAACTTGTATCCTAAAAGATTCATTTGCCTTTGCTTCTAGTCCAAGTAACTTAGCCATGCATCCTGGTTTTGGCTGAATAGTTAATTTTCTTCTGAGTAGCTGGTACAGTGCTGTCTTTTGGATTTTGGATGAGAATAATGTTGATGCTGAGCAGTGCTTACTTTTCAGTGAAGGACTTTTCAGTTTCCTGTGCTCTGACAGTGAGCAGGGGCACAAGAAGGCAGGAGGGAGCACAGCCAGGACAGCTGAGCTGAACTGACCGAAGGAATATTCCATACCATAGAATGTTGTGTTCAGTATATAAACTGGGGGGAGTTGGCTGGGAGCCACCAGTTGCTGTTTGGGGATGGGCTAGGCATTGGTCAGTGGGTGGTGAGCAACTGTATTGAGCATTATTTGTTTCTTTTCAGTTTTATTCCTCTCTCTCTCCTTTTCATTACAATTATTATCATAACCATAATTAGTATTATGAATATTATCTTTAATGTTATTAGTTTGTGGAGTTTTTTTTCAATCATTAAACTGTTCCTATCTCAACCCATGAGGTTTATTTTTTTT
This sequence comes from Manacus vitellinus, assembly GCF_001715985.3. Classification (NCBI taxonomy): domain Eukaryota; kingdom Metazoa; phylum Chordata; class Aves; order Passeriformes; family Pipridae; genus Manacus; species Manacus vitellinus. The sequence goes on along the minus strand of NW_021939396.1, from coordinate 28,083,334 downwards.
CCTTCGATTCTCCTTCCCATAAGAGAAGGAAGAAGATAGTGAGTAAGCAGCTGCACAGTACTGAGTAGCCAGCTGGGGTCAAACCATTACAACATGGAATTGTGGCTCATGTTTTTTTTTTTCAGGTTTCTTAGGTGCTTTGTGGTTTTGAGGGTTTTTTTGGCATTCATTTTTTTTGGTTTTGCATCAATTCAACTCAGAACTGGCGCAAGCATCTGACCTGATGTGAAACAAAGCTGGAAAGTATTCATGCAAGACCCTGAAACATGTCTTCTGCACAGCGTCATCCCAGATGTGATGTGCAAACAGCACGTACCATGTAAATGCCACTGAGTTGTGAGGCTGATAGGGATGTGCAGTGTGATCTAGAGCTGTATTTGACCTTTCAGAAAAGTTCACAGAACTTCAGGAAAGGAAGTGCCTCACTGTTGGAATAAGTGCTCATTTGCCTTGACCCACTACTCCACCAATTCCTCAGAAACCTAGGGATATGAAACAGAAAAGCCACGGACAATCCAGTTCATCTCCCCAGCCAAGTGCAATTGCTCCCCTGCCAGACCAAATCCTTTAGACTTCCGAAGAGACTGCTCTCTTACCCAAGGTGAATGGTCCGTATGTGTTTCTGAATCCCTGCAGCTGTGCTCAGTACCTTCCCACAGTTTTTCCACAGGCATTTGAACATCACCTTCATGGAGTTCTGAAAATTATGAGTAAATCATGGTTAGATGTATGGAAGTTGCATGGATATTAGGAAATATTTCTTCACTGAAAGGGGTTGGCAGCATCAGAACAGGTTGCCTAGGGAAATGATTGAGTCACCAGCCCTGGAAGTATTTAAAAGACGTGTTGATGTATTGCCTGGGGACATGATTTAGTGCTGGACTTGGCAGTGTTGGATTAACAGCTGGGCTTGATGATCTTAAAGGTCTTTTCTAACCTAAACAATTCTGTGATTCTATAATTCTATGAAGATAAAAGAAAAACCAAACCACCTAAAACAGATAAACAGTTACCAAACACTGTGAAGGTTCTTCCAAATTTGTGATGATCTAAGAGTCTCTGTTGAGTGTGTCACCCTACTGAATTCCACAGAATCCCAGTGAAAAGCTGCAGGAGCAGCTTGTGACAAAACTTTACCTCTCTTCATTCATTGGCAAAGTTTTTCATTTTAAGTTCCAGTTTGTCTCCCCACTAAAGGAGGTAGCTGATATAAAACTTTCTACACTTCTTTCAAAAAAAGAAAACTGATGAGGACTTCTCTCTGAATGCAAAGCACCTTCTTAAATTCAGGTCTTTCTAAAGCAAGCTCTTATAAATGTTTCCACTCATGGAATTTGCAAAATACAAAAAATATTGTGCCAGAAAACCATAGCTTTAGCTTCTGCTATGTCAATATTCACCCATAATCTGGAAAAAACTGCTTTTACTGCATTCAGAAGCTGCTGCTATGCTTATTCAGACAAGGGAATGAGAAGCCATCAAGCAGTGTTCACCATGTAAAAGAAAAAAAATGTGCATAATCTCATTTTAATATTCTTTTGATATTCTTTAATATAACTTCATTGATCTAAACTGAGTTATCACTGATTTAGAGCACAGCCAACAAGGTTATAAGCATCCCAATCTTAGATGTTTTGAAGACTGGAGAAAACCAGCCTTAATGTAAAGCACAGTGTGTGGTAACAACACAAATGTTGCAGAACTCTGTAGATATTTAAAAGCTAATTTTACTCGAAAATGAAACCAATTTTGTACTTTTTAAATTTAAAAAAATCTAAATAGTTTATACTTCTCAAAAATAATTTTCTCTATTATTACAGAACACATTATTAACACAAGGAAGAGCTTCAAAATATAGTATTATTATTATGTAATTTTAGTTACATGTAAGATTAGGTAAATGTCTTGAACAAAAGTTGACTTGGTGCTTTCTTCAGTTTGAACCCTTTGGAACTGCATGTCAGTTGATGGTTTCAGCATTTGCTAGAAAGATGATGGCTAGAATATAACTTACAAAAAATAATCTCAGCTGATGGGCTTTCTAAAATATAAGCTGATTGCAGTAACATGTTCTCATAGTTACTTCTCAGTCTAACATCTGTTTGAAAGTATAGTTGCTAAGGGATTTGGGACTTGAGGTACTCGATCACACGGTTTATATGAAAAATATCTACTTTGGCATAAAATTGCAAAATTCCATCTCTATTCTTTTATTTGATATTACAACTATCATTCAAATAGATACAGAATTCTTTTTTCCCCTCCAATTAAATACAATCTATCTAACAATTCTGACCGACACTTTTCTTACTTTTATAATATAATACTGAATACTACTATCAGCTCAAAATCACACAACCAACCACCAACTATGGCAACAAGATGAAGGCCATGCTTATCATTTAGGTTTTAGGAATTCCAGTGTGACATCACAAACACCCTGTGCATCTTTATGAACACAACATGGTTTAACATCCATCCCCAGTTTGAGGGTAAGACCATTTTCTTAGTTTCACTGTGGTTTTGATGCCATAAGGTCCTTAACTGTCAGTGTTAGGAGTTTGCAAAAACCAGTGTATTTTAACATAGTCAAGTGAGAGTTCACTGAGTAGAAATAAAGAACAAACCCTGTGCTTCAATTTCTGACTAGTTCAAAAATTGCCTATTCAGGTTTAATGTTTTATTTAAGAAAATAATGGAACATAAACGGTTTGGTGAGGAATAACTACATTAGTGGAAACTTTTAAGCAAACAACTTTCTTAAGGGGAAGTGCCTCCTAACATGACATTTTCCAAACACGAAATGGAAGAAACTTTAATAAGTAAAAGTAAGGTTACCAATCACTCTATTTACAGGCTTATTCCTTCTGACTTTTGCAGCCCTGAAGAAGAAATAACCTGAACATATTTATTTCAGCTTCTAAAGGTGCAAAGTTGTACTTAGATCAAGTATTCTGCTGTGGCCAGAATAAAAAAACCTGCAGGAAAGTAAGTTTATTTATAAAACCAAGTTTGGCATGGAATGTTATTGTTTATCTACATAAAATATTTGCCATACAAAGCAAAATCCCTGTGAACTAGAACAGATAGTGTAATAGACCTATGGTGGGTACATAAATAGAAATATTTGAAAGCAACTTAAAAAACAGTAAAGATGGCAGCTGCAAACCCATCTGTCTCATCACAGCTGAGCAGTGAGAATGATGTGACTATGATGAACGTTAACCGAGAAGCAGAAGGCAAACCAGCACACTTCTGCACCCCTACTCTCCTGTCCCATATGCCCCCAAATCATCTCTGTCTTTAGTTTAACAATCAGCTATAACTTCTAATTTATCATAACAGAGGTGTCCTCCAAAATACTTTTCCTTCTTAGCAAGACACACAAACATTTTAAAATTCTCTCCCACGATCAAGGGAAGAACAGCGTGGGTCAGCAAATAAGCAACTTCTGGAGCAAAAGGATAAATCTGAACAGGTTTAAACAATCATTAAAACTTCTTCCTGCTGGTGATGAAGCAATTAACTGTCTCAGACTGAGCCAGAAACAAATTCACTAAGGGGAATAATTTCTCTGTTTTTTCTCTTTACAAAAAGCCCTTTTTCATCTTGGTATGTAAAAATCTGTCCCGTTGTGTTGGGAGGGATGGAAACTTGGACTAGTGCCATCTCTTTGTTTTCTTTTTCTTCCAGAGGAGCTTGCTTGCTAGCATAAGAGTGCTTTTTGGGGTTAGTTTTGGACCCTTTTTTTTATTTTACATTGTGTTTTATTTAGTCTGCTTTTGCACTCTGAGGATAAATTTGGCCAATGCTAATACTGTATCAAAAGCCATCAAGTTGAGCTCTCTCTCTCCTTCTTTCACTCCATATGTTTGTGCAGAGAAAGCTTCACAGTATTAAGGTATCTGACATGCTGTCAGACAAACAGCACTTCCAGGGAACAAGGAGTATTAAGGTCATATCCAGTTTTTGTGATGACATATAAGGCTGCCTGTTGCATCCTGCACACAGAGGATTTGTCAAAGTAGGACAGAAATCCCATGAATGGCCAGAGGCAACACCTTCTGGAAATTACTCTAGTGTTTCCTGAGCAGGAGGCTCTGTAGAACCTCACCATCTGGCAGGAAATATGTGGTGCTGATGGCAGCATGTGTGTGCAGGAGGTGACCAGGTTGAATGAGACACAGTGCCTAGGCTAAGTACCTATGTTGAATACACATACAGAGCTACTGGGTGATTTCTCACAACAAAATAAGCCTATCAACAGCCTGTCTGCCCATGGGCATGGAATTTAACATAAGGCTAACCTTTCTCTTCCTAGGAATGGGTTCATCGAAGAGAAGGTTGCTTGTTTCACCTTCATCAATACCATCATCTGGCTGGGAAGGTGTCCGAAAAGTTTTGAAGCTATCAGCTGACAGAGGTGGAGATGGGGTGGATGGGTTGGACTGGTCACTGGGAGCATTCCAGCTCCAGTATCCACTGCTGCTGGTACTAGAAGGCACAAATCCTCCTTCTTTCCAAGATCCATTCAGGGATTCTGTCAAGAAACAACAACAACCGTCATTACGAGAGCATCATTGTTTTAGGGCTAAGGAGCTCTTTTTTCTAAGGCTTAGATGCCATGTTGGTAATTAACTGTACGTTTAATAAAGGAAAGCGAAAGCATTGGATGTAGAGAGGACAACCATATCTATCCCACTGCACACAAATTACATATTCCACATTTGATTTTTCCTTTTTTATTAAAAAAACCCTCAAAGTAAAAGGAAATGCTGGGTTTGGAAAAATAACCTGTTCTGGAGCATAAACAGCAATAAACAGTCAGATATTGCATGCATGATTAAAGGAGAACATTTAAATTGATCTTTAGAGGTCCCTGCAAACCCAAACTATTCTATGATTCTAAATACAACCTCAACTTTTAACAGGAACACGTGACTGTAATGGTCATGAGAGCAAGCTCCACATAGCCAAAAGGAAAGGGGACATACACTCTGAGCCCCAGAACACTAAGCAGATCTGCAAAAACATGATCTTCATCCCAGTATTAAAACACGAAAGAAAACCGTAATTACACTCTGTCATCTCATCATCTCTCAGTACACACGCCTCTGCCTACATGAGGCGGTACGTACCCCTTGGGATGCCCCATCTTCTTTATACAGGTGTGTTGATATGCATTTAGTTTCAGAACTGGAACATACAGACACTGGATCACCTCCACACCTACTCACTGGAGGAAGTGCCTCCTCACGGCAGCAGCTCCCCTGACATGAGGAGGCAGGCAGATACTCTAACGAATAGATTACACTCTACAGCACTGTGGGTGGGAGTAACAGCACTGCTTGTGCAGTGTGAGGCACAGCTTGAGCCATGCTTCATGTGCTGAGGTCCTCAGGCATTAGACATTGGCATGCCACTCTTCCCAGCCCTTAAAGGGCTTTTGGCAGGAGAGGAGTATGTAGGTCATCAGCTCAGCAAAGGCATGGCCTGAGCACATCCAGTGGTGCAGCCACAGGCAGCTCTGCCAGAAGCCCCAGGTTCTTACCGGGCTTGAGCACATGCGAATGGATGGTTTAGGTGTGGCTTCTCGCTAACTGAGGCATTGGAAGCTGTTCCCAATGACACTGTAGCGCCTGAGCATTGTGCAATACCTGACTTAGGAGCTGTTAAGCAAATAACTTCTTATCTGTTTATGAAACAATAGTTAAGTGTGAGACTAGTCTTTTCAAGCCAGTGCCTGCCTTTAAGAGTTCTGCAGAAGTCACTCCTTCACTCCTTCTCAATGTCTTACAGGTAAGTTAACTAATGATATCAGCAAGAAAGTAAGCTATCAAAAGCTTACCCCAAAACCAACGAATTTTTGGTTTTTTCCTCCTAATTCAGTTGGTTTTGGATGAAATCCTAAATCATTAACATCAGCTGCTCACAAAAGAGAATGCAGTGCCCCCTTGAGTAGGCAGCAGCCAAGTCCCGGAGTTACTGATTTACTGAGCAGGGCCACTCCGCATAAACTGGATCAACCCTCCCCCTCTACCCCTCCAATTCCTCTTTGAAAAAGGACATATAGATTTCCAGTAGCTAATAAGTTAACATATAAAACTGTCATGTTTTGGCTCATGATTACAGCCTTCATGTGACTGTAATGAAGGTGGGTTTTGTTTCTTATAAGTATTTGTACTTCAGTCTTGTGCCAAAGCCAAGAAATACATCTGGTATCAACTTGTGACCTTAGCATAGCTTAAAATTTCCATTTCTTAAGAAAAACAAAGGAAACAGCACTCTTTCAACTACTACTTTCTGATATATTTATGGTGGTACTTTGTATTCTCAGGGTTTAACAGCTTCTCCTCACCTTGCTGAGAAAGAGATGCAAATCAAGAACATTTTTAAAGTAGTATGGAAAAGGCTGAATGAGGTTGACAACAGCAAAAAACCCTAAACACTGGTTCTCATTAATACTAACAAATCTGTCAATGTGAAGAAGATTAAAATAAAAATAAATGCAACTTACTCTTATTTTGGGGCTCTTTTCACATTGCTGGAGTTGCGTGAAAGAGAACCAGACCAAATATTACTCAGCTGCAGGGAAACAAGGGCCAAACTCTGATCCAGTTTACATGGGTGATCATCCCCAATAATTCCAGCACAGATCTGCCTTTAATATTAATGCTAATGTTATTTTTTTTAATGCTAGGAAAAATTCCATTTGTTTAAAGAAATGTTTCTTTAATTACACTGCTCCTAACCGGCCTTTTTTGGAAAAGCATGTAGAAAGAACTAATTGTTAGTACATTTGTTGCTCATATTAGTAGGATCAGAGCCTAGCCTTGCAACACCAAATGAGCTTTATATTATCAAGTGTTTACACTTTTATTTAAGTCCATAGTACGTCTTAGTTAGTCAGGCGAAACTAAGATATTCAAGGAAAAGGTGCCCAACTACAGCTTCAAAATCTTGTCTGTGACTACTTGAAAACATGTGAATTACTTTTTCAGGCTAGTCTTCCCAGATTTTGGGAAACAAGCAGACAAGCTGTGTGAAGAAATATCAAAGAGCACTCAGAATACACCAAGAAATATCAAAGGTAGCTAACAGCCACCATTTACCTATTAGCAATTCAAAAGGCTTGTTGGGAAGCTGAGGTGCACTGCTGTTCCTGACAAGTGTCAGCTGCTCAGACTGTCTGAGGTGGCAAGTACTGCCTTACCCACAGCAGAGCAGCTCCCCGGGCCCAGGGATGCAGCAGGGGACAAATCCCTGCCTGGCACATCAGCACAGATCCATCTTCCGCTGTGGTTTTGTCTGTGAGCTGAGCAGCTGGAGAGCAGGTGTGTTTTTATCCTTCTGTTGGCCTCCCCCAGGGGCTGGCAACCTCCTGCCCTGAAGCAGGACAGTCACTGGGGATGTCACTGATGGAGGTTTCCCAGGGCTCCTCAGAGCAGTGGTACTCCATGAACAGTTCTGGTTTTCAACACTGGAAAGCACACAAACAAGAGCCACGAGTGTTCATGGCTAGAATTCCAGCTAAATGGATAAAACTTACATTTTCTGGAAATAAATGGAAAAGCCACAGTGTTTGTTTAAAAATGTTTAAAGATGTGACATTTGGTATGAATTCTTTTTAAGAACATCATTCAGTGGATTGCCTGAAGAAATATAAAGACTACATCCCTCTTAATTTGCATCTCTAAGTATTCCTCAGTCTTCCAGTTATTTACAGAAGGGCATCCAGTGTCTATTTAGCAGGGTAAGTTAAAAGAAGAGCCAGTGTCACACAAACAACGGTGAGGTATCCTAACAAGGGTGTCCTAATTGAAATTATTCCTTAAAATAGAACACTTGAAAATTTATTGTTAACTCCAGTCAATCTTGCACAGATTAATTATATTTAATTATCAATCTCTTTATTACCAAGAACTTTTTATATTTATTTTTATTTGTGTGTCTTCTGCTATACTATAAATGAAGTAGTCTTTAAAGGGGTTACAGATCTGATGGAAGACATCAGGGAGTTACAAAGAGCACAGGAATTGAGGGTCTAATCGTGCATCTGCAGAAGCAGATCTGTTGCTGTACAGATTGCTAGTGCTTGGCCTTTCAGCCAAGTGCTTTGCCTCACTGTGGTTTGGGGTAAAATATGATCTGATTTCCATGGAGTGGAGGACAAGAACAACTGCTATCACACTTACTGGATATGGCACTTGAGGACATAGTTCAGTGGTGAACATGGTGGAGGTTGATGGTTGGACTTGGTGATCTCAGAGGTCTTTCCCAACCTTAACCATTCTACAATTCTAAGATTCTATATGTGCAAATACAAACAAGATCTTCAGAAAATTAGTGTTTCAGTAAGGTCAGGATATCTTACACAGTGCTCATATACCATTTATGGAATGGGGCATCTCCCATTTCATAAACTGGAGCAGCTCTAGTTACAGGAAAGATTTCATTTCCAACAATGCTGCACCAGAGACTTTGACGAGGTTTGACGAGTATGAACCCCAGCATACCAGAAGACAGCCTTTCTTCTCCACCATGGCCACAAGTCCTGGATGCAAATCCCAAAATGAACGGTCCTGGCACCCCTCCCCTCAGCCCCTGGCTCCGAAGGCTTACCATTGGGTCGGACAGGAGGGCTGCGGACCAAAGGGCTGGTGGATAAACTGGTGAGTACCATGGCTGCTGTTACTTTATCCATGTCCAGTTCTTCTGAAGACTTTCTGAAACACAGTGAGTGGGAGGCAGGAAACACATCAGCAAATATTTAACTTTTTTTAATGTTTTCTTTTTAGTTTTTTTTAATACCAGCCCAAACCCTAAGCCAGCACAGCACAGTAACAAAAACAAGCTGCTGCGCAGAGTTCTCAAAGCTTCAGTCTTCTGGCAACCTGAGCATATCAAGTGGCTACTATAAGCAAACTAGCTCAGTAAATAGGAAAGGAAGTGGTAAAAGAGAATACATCTTTGTATAAATTCTTGGGATTACTGTGACCCTCTGTAACTTTAACTTTGTTCTTTATTTTTCAGAATTTCAGCTATTCATATTCTTAGAGCTAAGTGTATATACTTAAGGTGGTTTTCGTTTTCTTGGATGAAGACACAGAGATGCAAAGCTGGATAAGATTAGTAGCAACATTAATAACATAGACTACTCTCTGTAGGGTGAGGAAGAACTATGAACTGGAACTAAGGGATGTGAGTCTGTTGCTTCTGCTTAATGCTATTAACCTTTCCCTACTTTCTCCAAAAGACTGATCCTAAATTTTTCCCAGTCAGACTATAAACCAATTATTTCAAATAATTAGGAAACTGGCATAAAAACCAGGCAGGCACAGCAAGGGTGGGAGAGAGAGAGAGGGAAGATTTTTTTTGTGGGTGTGATGGGCACCTGAGCCATCAGCACAGCGGGAAGAGAGGGGCCTCTCTTAGCTGGGAACCTGAATAAGTCAGAGCAGAGGACATGGGGAATGGGTAATAAGGAGGGCAGACAGCTTTCCAGGGGAGGGAGGAGAAGATGTGGACAGCAGACAATGCCATGAGGGACCAGGCTTCAGTGACCCATTGCTCAAGGAGTCATGTTTTTATTAAGATAATGAAGGATTTTGTCTGTAAAAATTATATATTCCCCCCCCAAGAGTAACTCTCTTCCTTACAATGCAAAATTTCTGAAGAGTGAATGTACCAAAATAAAACTATTAAGCTCACCAGGTTTGGCAGACTTTTGCTTTCCATCCTTGTGAGATTTCCACCTTGCGCGTAGAATCAAAGCAGACAGCTTCTTGTAACCATTTGCTTTTGAATACATGACTGATTGTCCAAAACCATCTTTTCATTTTGTATAGGTCAAGTTAATTTTGTTCTTACAAAAGGACACTTTCCCCCCTCTATGCTGCAATGTGGGGTTTCTCGAATTGCACCTGTGCCTTGCCAGGAGCTCTATTTAACCAGTCAGGTTGAGTCCAATTTAAAGCCCAATATAAGAAGTGGCCAGCTATCTGATGTTTCCCACCAACTGCTGATTGGTAAGTCACCAAGAGGAACAGGACATGCTGGGCACACTCTCTTTTCTAGAATCCTATCTCAACCACCAGGGGGAAGGCTTATTAACTGGAAACTACACTGCAGTCAAAGCCTGTTGATATTTTAGTGAGCAAACCTCGAACTGTCCATGAAACAGTTCACAGCTGCTTTCTGGCTGATGCAAGGACCCACACAGATGCTGATGAACACTTTCCCACGCCACACAACAGCTTAGCTCTCCTGACTGTCTTTTGCAACACATCAGTGTCTGGAACCAAAACGCTGATGATGGTTCCCGCTGCATTATCATTATATCCGTAGAAAGCTTCTTTTCCCTCAGCCAAGGCTTTTGCAAAGAGCACAGCAGCCATATGGTCATCATCAAGTACTGGAAAGGTCTCGGATATCTGCTATAATCAACTGAGACCTGAATATGTCACCCATCAGGTCCTCATGCCTGCAGAGGAATATTCCACTCAGAATGCCAAACTCCTCTGGGCTCAGAAGACCCTTCCTCAGGGATGACATTGAGAAGGCTTCTGAAAACCAGCCCTGCCACATGATTTTCCAATTACCTAACATCCCAGTATGAAAATCCACTTTCTGAGAAAGATTCAGTGTCTCTGTAGTCCATTCCTGCCAAACTACACCAATTGTCCCTACACCTTTATCCAGCTATGGATGAACCACTAATATCTGCACTTCTGCAAGACAGGAGGACAAAATGAGCGTAAGTTCCTGATATGCTGCAGAAGCTGATCCCCAGTGTTTGCAATCAGCCTTCCATCTAGGCTCTTCTGTGTGTGTGGCAACAGGACTAACCTGCTCTTCATCCAGGCCTCTGCAGAACTGCAAAATCACACCACAGCAGATGATGCAAGTGTTTCCCTAGTTGATGTCGAGATGTCAGAGTCTAGACCCGGACCTAATCCCAAAGTTTGCCAAGTAGTCTATAAATTTAACTTCTTCTAGCTCTTTTGTACTGATTTTTTTCTCCCCTCTACAATGACAAGCACTGCTGCTCTGAAAAACTAACCCTTGCGCCAAATAATTTTGCTATGTCCCAAAATTGTCAGCATTGGCATCTGTGCCTAAGGTGAAAGTTTTCACAGACAAACAAAGGACAGGAACAGTCATGACAATTCTTGCCATTTCTAGCCATGCTAAACCACACTCTTGCAGTTACTGGAATGCTTTTTTCTACCTAATCCAATTTAACAGGCTAACAGCCCAAATAAAACAAACTTTGGACTTCTTCTCTGTCCATTTTGAATCACGGTCATTTTTACTACTTCTAGCTCCTCAGCTACATCCAGCACACAAGGAATGCTGCTCTCATGCTTCTCAGCCACAAGATTTTAGCAGCTACAAGTTCTGGCTTATGTGACTCTGCTCCTAAACACATTTTTACAGTTTGGCTCATAAATGTAAACACACATATTTCATATATCACTCAGCCAGTACTGTTGCAGCAGCAGCAGCCTTCTTCAAGACATAGGCAAAGCGTAAAACTGAAGACAGGAACCACTTAAGCCATCTGCATTTAGTCAGCATCACATGTGAGTTGATGCCTTAAGACTGCCCCAGTGTTTTCCAGCTTTCTCTGCTGGAAAGCTGAACCTGCATACAGCTGTTAAACAGTATTTGCACTGAGAGAGGAGAATAACTCGTTCGTTACACACAGATTGCTCATAAACCATTTATCCCACCATTGCTGAGGCAATTTTCTGTGGACTGAAGTTATAACCCCTGATGTTGCTTATATTGTTATTAGGTGTAATGAAATTTAAATAAGTTGTAAGATCTTCTACTACATTAGCTATGAAGATTTCTTCTTTCCTCCAATCCCACATCTGAGTCTCCAAAAAGCCATCTCCCAAAATCTTGATGGATGTGCTTGTGTCAACCCAGTCTGCATTTGAGATCAAACAGTTCTGGATCCTTTATTTTCAACTTTTTGTAAATCCAAATACCTGCCAATAGCTGAATTACAATCAATCACCTGATATATAAGCAGCAGAAGTTCCAGGACCCTGGGGACAAACCTTTTATCACCACTCCACGTCTCTCAGCTTCATGTCTCCCTGCTTCCCCAGTAGGTAGAATGATTTCACTTGATCCCTACAATACCCTAATCTATCCAGCCTGGCCTTTCAAAGAGTCCTTTTCTTTAACAGCCAAGCCCAAACTAAACTTAGTTACTACACTTACTCTTGCTCAATCCTTTCCTTGGTTTTGCTGATGAATTTACTACTTTTTTGATAATTTATCAATGTTAAGAAACCATCACATACTCCTCAGTCAAAGCTTTCTACAAGGAAAGGCTGGGTTTAAGCTCTAAAAGATGAGAAAAAGAGAGTCCAAGACAAGCCCAAGGCTATGCAAGTGCCCCAAGCCAACACAATATCCAATCTCCTACTGTCCCATTTCCTCTGCCTGCTCCTGGCCACTGTGACTTCCACGCTCCCTACTAAGTGTTATTCTCATCTGGACACACCTACATCACACTTCCATATTTTCTTCTCTATCAGCCACATCATCATCTGTGTTGGGAACCTTTTTTTAAACCTGCTCTCAAAAAAATCTTTAGAAATACACATTTTATTCTAGTTTTTTAAGTCTTTAGTCTATAATTTATTAATTGTCTGCCTTAGATCAAACAGCCTGCAGTTTTTCCTCTTAGAAAAACTGCATCTTAAGTCAGTACTTTTCTCAAGCATATTTTAAAGGTCCTGGAGAATATTCTTAGAGCAGAGAAACTGGCAGGGGAAGCAGGTGTTTTTGATAAAATTGACCTTACTCGAAATGACACTTAAGTTCATTTGAAGCAAAGAAAAAATAAAAACCAAATTCATTTTCCCTGTCCACAACTCCAAAGCTTTCAGTTAATTCCCTGACCAGAAACCTCTGACTCCAGTGCAGCAAAGCTCAAAGCAACCAGGCACAGTTCACTGTATAGAAAGTGCTTTCCTACACTCTGGAGCTGCCCCAACACGGTGGGAATGCAGACCAGGCAGCGTTTCTTCACCAGGGCTCTGCTCCCACCAAGACAAGGAGAGGGACAGCAGCATCCTGCAGCTGGCAGGACCAGGCTGCATGGGGACAGAAACTGCAGCACCAGCACACGAGCGCAAGGGGAAGGGAAAGGGAAAGACATTTCCAATTACTTCAAGTGGATGTTGACTACAAAAGTCGATGGTCACAGATTCAACCTTCTCTAGAATCACACACCCCTGCTTTCCAGCACTGTTGAGCTTGCCTTTCCTTAACCTACTCTCTAAACAATAACCACCTGAAGCTCATATGCTCTAAACATTCTGACTTATTAAAAGGCTTATATTTTCCTTTGTCTTGGCAGAGGCACATGCTTTCCTATTTCTTACTGCTATCCTCATCAGAGGGACATGGTAAAAAAAAAAAAAAATTGACTAGGATTGATAAGGACAGAGGCAGCCAAGCACAAAAATGCTATTATGCTATGTTAGCTGGCTACTGTCCTCCACTCAAAAATCAGCTTATGACAGTGGTTCACAAAACATTTGGACCTTTTGTTAAGGAAGTACCCTATAAATATGTGTGTGTTAATATGCTACAACTAGGACAAAATAACAGTATATTTAAATATCTATTTATATCTCCCTCCCATGCTTATATGTGCTAAAGTCTCATAGATATCTCTGAAGTCTGACTCTGATCATTTGATTACAGCCATATCACACTGATACTGTCATACTGAGCACTGCATTAATAATGATTGATGAACATGTTGCTACAGGCTTTTATACACCAAAAATATGAATCATCATATAAGTAATAAGTGCAAACAGTGTACTAGTAATAACAGAAATGCTTCTAAAAGACATAAAAATCCTAAATTACATTCTACGGGTAAAAAAAAAATATTTTTTTCTTCAATTCATCATTACTAGCAAAACCAACATCCTAACAAAGAACCAGCAAGAAAAAACATGTTTGTGGCTGTGACTCCATATATCTAAAGTAATTACAACCACTCTTCTGTACTAAGCAAAGATCTACATCATGCTGCAAAATATTAATCCATAAAATACTTTACGTTTACAACAACACTTGGTTATCATCTAAGAACTCAAAATATTGACAGTACAGATAAATAAATGATCTTACTTGTTGCTCTTATGTTTGGTTGCTGATTATGGAGATTAAAAATTACCCATTTGCCAAAGATAAAAACTACAGAGAGAATGATCCATATAAGCAGTCCAAGGTCCTCAGCATTCTTTTCACCGTAACTTTTCGAAATAAAGCAAAAAGCAAAGGGAAATATTTTCAAATACTATATTAAATCAGTATAGTACTGTAATGATAATTACTATTTGCACATTTAAGAAGAGAACTGGTGTTTGATATCTGAAGTGGAGATACAATAATAATGCACTAATTAGAAGCTAGGGATTTCTGCCTTTGCTCATCGTAGCCAAACATAAAATTAACATTTTCCACACTATATTTGCAGACTAGTGCTTATGCAGAAAAAAGGGCCTTTCTCTGTCTGTTTCTGCTGTCCTTGTCATACACAAGCAGATTTTTTTTTTTACGCCGAGAGCTACTAGAAATTAAGACAAAAATCTTCTATTATACAAATATAGGATATTTTCTTCTAAAAAAAAAACATATGTACCTGAACTTCTCAAGGAAAAAAAGAAAAATGCATCAAAGGCACTTCAAAGCTTTTCACCTCCTCCTGGCCATGCAAACAGATTTAGTGATTCAGTTATTCAAAGGGCCTTTGGAAGTCTGGCTGGTGTGTTGGAGCCCGAGAACACTTGACAGAGTCATCAGTAACTGAGATGCGGACTTTCCATTTGGACTGTAATTGTTTAAAGACAATAAAAAGTCTCTGCAAATCAGTCCTAACAGATGGGAGACATTCACAGAGTGGTTCTCAGCATCCTGGAGTAGAAAATACCTTTAACAGCAGAACTGAAGAAAAGTGGTGAGTAATGCAGGCAGGTTTCTCAAAGTCTTTTATTTTAACTCACATTAGACCTTTTATCATTTTCCACTGCTCCACACAACGAAGGTCTGTTTTTACAAAGACATTTTTCTCTAGCCATTGTCACTAAAAACACCAAAAGTTGACAGAAGAGAATCCATTAATTTTTACAACCATTTTGTAGATTTAGATATCCAAGAAATTGTGATATTTTGTTCCAAAGGCTGGCTGATGTACTCCCCCCCACAGGGCTCTCGCCTGTCTCTTCCTCTGCTGTTCCTGTCACCTCCTCAAGCCAGACAGCTTTCCAAACCAGGTGCATCCCCAGGAGCACCTGGAGCACCCTCTCCCCACTGCGGGAGTACAGCCCAGTGATGCTACTCTGTCTGCCCTGGAAGCTACCACCACACCAGGCCTCTTTGGGGAGTGCTGTCAGAGCTGCACCAGCAACAAAAAGGATGCCAAATTACTGTGATTTCTGCTGTCTGCTGTAAATACACCCCACGGGTATGCTCTGCTGTCACTGCCCCTGCTGCAGTCCAGTGGCAGGAATAGCTGCTTTGCCCTCTAAGACTCCCCAGAAAAGTTTGCCTAAGTTTTGTAAAACAGATGGAAAATGCCTTTTTCCTAGAAACCTTTTTTATCACTGCTTTTCAAGCAATTTGTCTGACTTCCTAAAAGGCAATTGAAATTTCAAACCTATCCAGATGGGACTAAGACTGAACTCTACATCTCACTATCTGTTTTACAAAATACAGGATACAGCATGCTGGATCGGGGAGGGAGAGGATGAGTAGTAAAATACTGCTCTCATTATTGGCCTCTGACAAGATCTACGGTTTTAAATGCTCTGCATAAACAGGAACAGTGAGGTAAGCTAAATTCCACACTGGGAGATAAGCTGCAGTTTACAGGAACAATTTATTCCATATATTGAAAAAGTTGATCCAATGATAATTTTTACTTTTCAAACAGCTGCAACATATCAGGAAAATTTATCTGACAAAGTGTCCTTGGGGCAATGACAGAAGTGAAGTAAGAATATGACACAGAAATTGTCTGCTTCAAAACACAGCAATCAAATAAATGGTAATCACTTGATAGATTATGAGCGCAAAGCAAAAATTAAATTCAGAGTGGAACAATAGAACCCTGCAGGGAATGGTTATCCCTTATGGTCATCCACAACCCTTGAAGATTTTTTGGGAAGATTTTCTGTTCCATTTCCTCTACTTTAAAGGCAACTTGCTGATACAAAATATAACTCGGTCTCTACAAACCAAGTCTCAATAGAGCTCTGAAGCAACAGACCAATTATTCCAAATGTTATCCAAAATATTCATGTTCATCCCTTTCCTGCCTTTGCCTTTTGCTACTGTTATAGCTTGTTCACAGGCACATCCCCACTCATAAATGAGATTACTTTGACGGAGTACTGTTTACAAAAAGAAAATTTCAGACTTCTGATGCTCTCCTCAGGGAAAGAGGCTGGACCATTTGCTACAATACCTGAGTTGTACTGCTCAGTGCAATATAAATTATGATGCTGAACATGAAAAAAGATGGAAAAGTAACAAAACAAAAGAAAAAACAAAACAGAGTCCAAGCTTATCAAATGCAACAAGAACTGTGCCAAGAAACGTTGTGAGATGCTAAGGGGAGAGTTGATGGCACCTGAGAGCAAGGAGAGAGGGTAAGACACCTTGCCTATCCAGGTAGCTGGTTCCCACTGCTGCTGAAGAGAAGCAACGTTTGTGATCCTCATGCGGCCCCACAGTCGAACATTCCAATGTCTGATGTCTCTTCCACAATGCTCTCACTGAGCCTATTGTAAAACTCTTTTTTCCACTGATCTTCCTTAACTTCTGAGAAGAATTATCTTACCAGTGATTAGCTGAAGATATACTTACAGCAGATGCTATGAACTTTGTCCTTCCCAAAGCAGAAGAGAAAATACAAGGTCAGAAACGTTTTGCTCTTCCTTCTTTCCCCGTTATTTACTCTAAACAGCATGGTTCCCATACTAACATTCCCAAAATATATTTTATAATATTAATGCCTATATACAGTCCTAATGCATCTACATGGATAATTTGGTTAGCACTATTTATCTCTAAAAAGTTGCTGTAAGTAAAGTTTAAAATATTTAACTTTTTTTGCCTCCACACATTAAAATATACCTTTTTTTCTAATAAATACACATTGGTGAAATACTTGAAAAAACTTGCAAGTTTTCCTCTCACAAACTGAAGAGCCACAGGCATGATGTCCTGTTGCTACGTATATCTACTACCGTGAACAAGATGGCAAGTACTTTGCTGTAATCAAATCAGTCTCAAAAAATGACCCAGGTGTCAGTTTCTGTTTACTGTTAATATTTAGATGTCACTCTTTTTGAGCTTTCCAATTCCTTATTTTTTTAAAACAAGAAGCAAAGAAAATTGGAAATAAAAAAGACACCAACTCTGGACAAGGCTGTCCACAACCACCAGTACTGCTGAAAGAGATCTGGAGACTACAGGCAAGAAATACCTCTGAGATGATCCTCTGCGTCCTGCCAAACTGAGCTAGCATATCCCAGAGTGGAACCATTAAACTGTTGTTTCTATGGCTATCTGCGGGTTATCCTTGCTATTGCCACAATTCAAGAGAAACCCATCAAGGTTCACCTCACAACTGGTTGGGTTTCTGCCCTTCTCAATCCAGTAGGCACCTGCTTCAGAGCAGGGAAGGCACCTAGAGCTAGCTCATCTTAACCTTCTTACTCCCAACTTCCCTTATCTCTGCGTCCTTGGACTAGTTCTGCAGGGCTGTATGGACAACAGTACCTGCGATAGCTAATTCACAGCTGTTTTGCCTATGTCCACACATTCCATGGAGAGCATCCAGGTACACCTCCTCAGACGGGTTCTTCTGCATTTCTCTAATCATCTACAAGTCTGTGTTCATCTCTTATTGATGTGAGTACATCCATCAAGAAAAGAGCTGCTCTAAGAGTTAGTTATATGGTGTAGTCCACATCTTCTACAAGGACAGTATTATTTCACTGTTCCTGTTGAAATTGCTATGACTTGACTCAGAAGGATAGCTCAGTCACCTGATATGAACAGTAGATCCCCACTGCTGTTCTCTTCATCTCTCTTTTACAGCTAATGAAGTTGGAATTAATTGGTGCTAATTAACTTTTTTTCTTTTGAAAGGGTGACTAAAATGTTTCCTTCAAAAGAAAGTAACAAATGCAACACAGATCTTGCAATACATCTTCTATCATCTGTGCCTCTGGATACTCTTCTTCTCCATGTTTTCTCCATCCTCTGAACATTGTCATCATGTCTGGGCTTCGGTCATGTTCTACACCAGGAAGCACTGCAATGCAGCTACGTTATTCAGAGACCAATATTATCTTTTAGCAGATTTGATTTAATTAGTCTTCTAATTGTTCTGTTGTTTTCACACTATCAGACATAGAGAGCAGAAGCTCATCATTGCTTTATTTGCTATGACATTGCCTCCTATCAATTGCCTCTTTGACGTGAACATACCCTGTAACTTCATCATTTCTTTACATCAAGGTCCTTCCATGTTGATGAAGCCACAGTTCGGAATATGTCATTGCCAAGGGAAAAAAAGGTAACAGGAGTTTCGGAATGATAATGTCTCAGTCTGCTAGAGACCCAGCCACTGTTTGATGTACTTTATAGCAACTCGCAGTTGTTCCAAATGAAACCTGAAAAATACAAAGCAAAGTCCCCGAGGCTATTCTAGTGTCAAGAAACTGCCTTCACCAATTCTATGCCATGATGACTCAGGAGACGAGCTGATGTTCTGACAACACACTGGCAACGTGTGAAGAGCTACTGAAGGCCTGGGTCCTTCTGTTTTAGGAAAGAGAGTGCTAGATTACAGACTAAAATAGATAACACCACATTAAAAATACATTCTGCAGCAAGTAAAACCATATTGCACACACTCTACACCATATCATCTTGTTTTGGGTGACACATAGTTTACCATTAGGTCTTTCAGACTTTTCAGACAGGTTGCATTTTTCTTAAAATCTCACAATTACAGATGAGAGGTTTCTGTTGTTTGGTTAGCACCTGCAATTTGAACTAGACATTATGAACTGTAAAGTACCACCACCAGATGATTTCCAGGCCTGGAGAGGCCTAACATACAAAGTGTCTTAACAAGGGCACATGGCCTTGAAACAAATAGGGCACAAAACCATCTCTTCTCTGAACCATCTCTTATAAAGATAAATATATTTAAGTCAAACATCAATCTTTCTCCTTGACTTTTAAATAATTGTTCAAACCTTTCAAGGATCCTAAACAACTTCATTTTTTCCACAGGAACCAAATACAACCTCATGGATAGCCATCTTCTCATCTCTTAATTTAAACATTCCCTACATGGATATGAATATTTTAAAAATGATGGGTATAAAAACAGACACTACAAAACAACTAAAATCTGCCAGAACATTTGAGAAGATGAATGAGCAGTAAGTTAATGCTGCTGTACACACTGGGCAGAGTAAAACCTGCTGGGCATGAGCCAAAGGTGAGTGACACCACAGAGCCATGTCAAAGCATCACCAGGGTTGCCAGCTTTCTGTGACTAAGCAAGCCATCCACACAGTTGTGTGTGGAAAAGTCAGAGCTTCCTAAAAGCACTGCCCCCTGCATGTACACTGTACAGTGCGTGCTCGTGACTGTCAAAGAAACCCCAGGCAGGAATAACTGCACAGGAATTTAGGTATCTATGTACAGCAGGATGGTTTCAACGAGAAAATGAGAAAGTATGGACCATCTAGACCATCTATTCTAGACAGCAGCCAGTGTTCACTGATGGTAGACATAAGACTCCATCACTATACATATTTCTTCACCATCTTCACTGATGCTCCTCCTTAACAATCCCACTTTAAAATAATCTTCTGTAGAAGGCACCTCTTTAGTCTGTAAACAATTAAAATTGTTTCCGTATTTCCCAGCTCAGGATGTTTTCTTAGGGTTCTCTTTTCCTACTGATAGATGTTTTCAAAGAGCAGTGGTGGCAGATAAGTCATCATTTTGCTTCAACTGTGTTAGGATCATTTGCCAAGTGTCCTGCACCCCAAATAATGAGAGTTAAAAGCCACAACACTAGGTCTAGAGTTGTGCTTTCAAAGCATACCATGGCTATGTGTCACAGTGTGAAAAGAGATGTTTCACACAGAAATCTGGTGACATTTTGGCTGGGAATGATCATGCTTGCTGGAATAGCATGAACTGAAAAGGTCCGTTGTAGTAGGAAAACCAGTACTGTGCACCACTTCTTTGCATTACACTGCACTGAAGGCCATCAAGCAAGTTGTCTGAGTTCATTTATACGACAAGACATTATTGTATCTATATCAGACTTTCAGATCTACCTTGAACTAAATAAGCATTTTACTTTGGGCCCCTTCACCACTATTTAAAGTGCATTTATTCACTTATAAGCAGTTCTAGCATACAAAAAGCAGCAGCACAAGTGATGATTCATAACAACTATGGATACACAACTGCTTCTCATTAAAGCCATTGGGAAGTCATTCAAACCCTCACAAAATTTCTGAGCTCTGTTTTCTCACCTTTGATACTGTTCTATGAGGGAAGTGAAAGCTTTGCCCTTTTATGGAAAAATGTCAATGAAACACAAACAAACAAAAAAATCATAGTTTTCATATCACAGAATCATAGAATGCTTAGGTTGGAAGGGACCTTAAAGATCATGTAGTTCAAACCCCCTTGCCATGGTCAGGGACATCTTTTACTAGACCAGGTTGGCCAGAGCTACACTGGTCATGTTTTTAAAACACATGTAATAATCCCAGTGGAACAAACTGGACCTGAAATCAGAATCTGACCCTGTAACTGAGATGACTGCAACATGGCAATATCAAACAATCAAAACTAAAGCAGGGGAAGTCTTACATTCAATAATCTGCAAGTGGCAATATACAAAATACCTTCCAAAGCGGTAGAGGATGCAGAAAAAGTGGGGGGGCAGCAATTACCAACCATAGTTCTATTGGGATGGCAGATTTGGGCAAAATAGATCTACAAATTACTGCCCTGTCATTTGTTTCCAAGCAGCTTACCTATGATCTGTAACACCATTATAGAAAACAGTAACCAAAAGACATATTTTGAATGAAATAAAGACAGAAGGTAACAAAAAGTCTGGAGATATGGAAATAGAAATGGATTAAGAAGTCCTATGAAACCTGTTTTGGTAAAGCACCGTAAGCACACAAGATGGTCAATTTAGATGGAATAAAACTGAAGGGAAGTATCAGGAATGTTTATAAGTACTCCCCATCTAACTGTTTTTCCAAGATGCTTTTAACATTAAACATTCATTGTGCTATATAATACGTCTGCTCTATGAATCCAGGGGTGGGCTTCTTGTGGTTTTGTTTGGTTTTAATTACTTGAATCCTTTGTATTTAAAAGAACGAAACCACTAACACAAAATGTGGTACCAGAAGAACACATCTGGCTTAACTCTACTGTCATCTTTAGTGTTCTTGTTCTGAATTCAACCTTTTTTTCACTACAAGAAACTACTAGAACTGTGGCCTGCAGGTATCAAAGGGATATTGAGAACACACTGCCCAGCCTTCGGCTAGTTAGTACTAGGTCCAGCTTGTTCTCCAGTTTGTTCTATTATATAGAAACATTCTCCTTGGGAATATATGTATTTGTGTTAATAACTATTTATAAAGCCACATCACAACAGTGCTGTACGGACTCAGTTACTGGATATGCTTTTGTAGTATTCAAATTACATAGCAGAACATGCTTGCCTCTTTTCTGTTTGTTAGTTTTCATTTTGTTTTGTGTAGGAAAACACTTCTGTAACAAATATTACAAGTGATAATTACCATGACATAAAATAGCCAGTCACTTATTGTGGGTCTGGTATTATGCTCTTGTTATTTATTCTCAGACTTCTGTAAAGTTACTTCTGCTGTTGGGAGGTACAAGAACTGTCGCCAAAAGGAATCACACCAAAAAAATTAACATCTTCTCCACTTTTCATACCGTTCCGTGGAAGCAGTATTCTGTGTTAAACTACAGATGCATGTTGTAAAAATCTACCAAAGTCTTACTGAATACTTATGAAATGTTCATGTTACTGTTGAAACTATTAACCTTATTTCTACTTCCATCTACCAAAGATAATATAGGCTTTAGTAACAAGATGGCATCATTTTCCATTATAGAACTCAATTTTCTTCCTATTCTCATATAAAGAAGTGAATTCTTTTCCACTATTAGTCAACAACGTACAACATTTTCCATCTTTTTTTCTATTTTCATAGGATTTGCAATGACCTAATGGCCTTCATTCTTTGTCTTCATATAACAAACACAGTACAGGCTGAGCATGTGGAATGTTCCATGATAATGAATGAGAGTATTTGTAGTCACAGAGGCACTGGCATTTAAACTTTTGATTAAAATTATTTAAAGAATTCTCTTCATACACAACACAGAGAATGGCACCTCTTTCTTCAGAATGGAGTCTCAGAGGAGCACTGTTATTAGTTTAATCTTAAAATCATAGCCACTAGAAATGTAGGCCTGGAGAGCTGTGATAACTGCAAATGCAACACATCCCACTTTGCACACTGTCAGGCAGACTGGCCACAATTTTAATAAATTCGAACATCCTCCCTCCTCAACTTCTCCCCTATCATCTTAGTCCCCCCGTTACGCCCTGTTCCTGGTTTTCCTACACTCCCTTTTCCTCCTGACGCCGGGCTTCCCCTAGCATGCCTGTCTTTTCCAACTACTATACAAGAATTTCTGGGAGAAAAAAAACCCCTACAATCTAATGAAAACTTAAAGGTTAAGACAAATAAAGCCATTAACAAATAAATAAAACTCTTCATAAAACAGATGAAAAGGAGAAGCTTCAGCCATAGCAGCTGGCAGTCAGGGTTTGGTGCCTGAGTAACATTCCCTTTCACCAAGTCCCCTCTGAGTCCCGTGCAGGACCTTATAATTGATTTTTTTTACTGATTTCATATAAGGTAAAGAACCACGTACCAGATGTATATTTGTCATTCACTTTAAAGGAATATCTTAAAAAGATAATTGCTAACTTATAATGTCAGAAAAAAAATCACTCATCCATTTGTGTCCACAAATGGGATTTCCTAACAAAAGATATTAATCTACAAACAGCAATATGCAGAGCATGACAAATCACTTTGAAGTAAGCACCTGTAATGACACAGCCTCCAAAGAACATTTCAAAACGAAAAATACTATTAAAACAGTAACACATGCTTTAGGACTGATTTTTCTTGGTCTCAGTTTGCAACCAGGAACGTGTTTTGAAGATTTGAAAATAAACTCAAGGGCAGATTCAGCTTGTGACAGTTTCCGTACGCCTGCTCTCCTCCCTGCCCTCCCTGCTCACTGCTGTGCTGAAGGGATGCTCTGTCACAAGGGATACATCAACCAGCCGACCAGCAAGGCTGTTACACAATACGTCCATCTGTGGTTCCTCTGCTGGCATTGACTGCTCGCCTTAGGAAAGCCAAGCATGTCAGCATCCTTGCTTTGCATTTAAAGGCTCTCCTTGTTCTTTAAATAACTCTAAGGATGACGTTTGTGTGTCTCATCGCTGTCACACCTGGCTCATGAAGAGCAATGCATGGAGTCCTAGCAGTACAACAGCAGTTGCATTGCCCCTGGGACTGCAGTACTGGGAACTGGCAAAATCCTGCCTTTCCAAAGCAGAAATCCAGCAAAAAACCCCAACACCCAACACAACAGGAGGTAAAAAAGCAATGGCTTAACCCCTGAGCATTTTATTTTGCCTGAGTCTTCATCCAGGCTGATATCTGATGACCAAGCATGCTTCTAGCTGGGCTGCACAGTAGAGACCCAGCTCAGAAGGAAAAAGCTGCTCCTCCCTGTTTCCACTGGTCCATCAGCGGCCCAAGCATCCCAGCATTGAGATGTATAAGACTCCAACTGGTTTGAACTGGTCTAGTTTCTATGTTTCTGCCTGGATAATGGAACTGTTGGTAACTACAAATGTTTGTCCCCAATTTAGCGGTGTTTAGATAAACACCCATCTGAGTATCACCTATGGCCTATGCCTTAGCCAAAGATTAATAATTAGAAAACACAGATTTTCAATTGGATAGTGCTGAGTGCAAACACAACAGTCAAATATACTTAAAAAAAAGAAAGAAAAAAGCTTTGACCAACTTCTCTAATTCACACCTTCCTTCAGCATACTTCACTCCCAAGCAACATATCTCAGATAAATTCAAACATTTGTATCTATTGATGTGAAAGAGACAATTGTACCATAAAGCTACATGTGCCAGGCTGTTTAAACATACTCATGCGCTGTCAGCTTCAGCAGACAGATGTTACTGTGGTATTCAGACTCAGACGAGCATGTCTGAACCACCTCAGTCACTTGATGGTGGAAGGTCTGTCAAAGGTATCATCTTTTCAAAATACTTCATGAAAATTTAAAGTAAAATAAAACTATGTTGTTGCATGTGTGTTCACAGTCGTGCTTTTCCCAGAATAACCAGTAATTCAGAACACACAACCCAGTACAACCTTGTAAGGATCAGTTTTTCAGAGAATGTTAAGATAAAAACTTTCAAAAGAAAATTAATGGAAAAAAAAAGGTTGCAATCAGTTGCTGCAATCAGACAATGTGATCAACACAGCCTCACGCATCACTCTTGAATCAAAGATGTGTAGAGGTAAAACTAACTTCACATTTTAGACTAGAGGACATTTGAGTTATTCAAGGAAGCCCAAATGTCTAGCACAACTCTGCTGTGGTATTATTGTCAAGATGAACAGTCAAGATTTTGGATATATCGCAGTAATCACAAAAGTAATCACAGTCTTTGTTTTTTGATTAAACTCCCAATTTTTTATTCCTCAAGAATAAGCAGTTCCTTTCTCAGTTGATTTTTCTTAGAAATACCACTATTGAAAGAATCACAGGAGACTCACTAGAGCCAGAGAAATGTGCAGCTCTAAAAGCATTAAAAGTTTCCTTCACAGAAACTTTCACAAGTAACTTAAGTTTAGAGTATAATCCAGTAAACAAGGGCTGTATTCTCACCAAATATAACATGGAACAGTACTTCTCTAGTACATGCAATATGTTCTCTGACACTGCAAAATGTCTGCAAAAGTAAAATCAAGTATTTCTGAGTCATTACGAGTGGGTTGGGGGTTACTACAATGTCAGATCTGAAAAGGGATATTTGCTTCAAAAGCTGGGAGAGGAGAGACTGTTATTAAAAAGGGAGACTTTCGCTAATGATTTCTGGCATGGATCTGAATAACGTCTGTTCCCAAAGCTAAATCACAGGGAAAAAATCTGTGGGGTCAATATTTATTTTTGTTAACTCAAGCCTCACTTCAGCTTCAATTTCTATGAACAGAAGTCTGTAAAAAACAAACATTTAGAGAAGCTTTTTTGCAGCCAGAATTTTAACTGTACTCTTAAATAAAACTCTGGAGTATCCATTTTCCCACATTTGTTTTCCCTCCATGGAAGTTATGACTTTCACTATTTTGTTAGAAGAAAATCACACATCTTCAAGCTGTGCCTTAGAAGTTGATGTTGCAAACCTGTACGTATAGTCTGGAGGATTTCCATTTTTCCGTATTTCTGGAATATTTCCATATTTCTGGACTGCATTTTCCCACATCAGATTGCTGGGAGAAATCATCAGTTGAAATTTTGCTTCAGTAGCCCACAGTCCTCTTTACTAAACATAAAGCAGACACAATAAAAGGGGTACCCTTTTTTGCCCCTATACTTGCATTCTAGAAATATTTCATGAAGTTATATATCGCTTTTTTCTTCTCTTAGTTAAGATATAAGTTGACAAGGAAAGTTTAACAAGTTGAACCTGAGCTTGCTAATGTGCAAT
Source organism: Manacus vitellinus (assembly GCF_001715985.3). Lineage (NCBI taxonomy): Eukaryota > Metazoa > Chordata > Aves > Passeriformes > Pipridae > Manacus > Manacus vitellinus. Next base: position 28,057,364 of record NW_021939396.1, on the reverse strand, counting down.
AGCAATTGACTGCATAATGCTTTTTAAAATTAATTTATAGCAGTGACAAGGATATAGTTATTGGTGGAAAGAGCAATAATAAATACCTGCTCCACTCCGAAATCAGCTGACAGCCCTGGTGAGTTGCTACTTGATTTAATTTCCATTAATTTTCCACTGCAGAAACACCCAGCACAGAACACAAAAGACTCGACAAGAAGTTTCTGCAAATATTTGGCTCCTTTAGCCAAGTGATCCTTTTCCCTGTGCTGTTTTTAAGCCAAATGTGCTAAAATCAATGTTTTTGTGCATGACTGTCTATTCCAAGCATTGTGGAAAAAAACAAAACATAGGGTACAACCAGTGCACTCCATGAAATGCTTTGAGAAGTTCTCAAATTAGAAAAAAATCAAATGATCGGCTAATGAAAATTATGTATTTTCTTCAAATATTTAACTTTTTATTATACTTGCCATAAATATTAAGGGTCTAATCCCATAAAATTTAGTTTGTACCAAGAATCTTACCAAAACTCATCTTTTTTCCCTCTAGAACAGAACCTCTGTCCCCCCAGAAAATGCCTGTTTGGCATATATTACAGGATTAAAATGCATCGGTATTATGACTTTAGCTCTATAAAAGGGACTTTGATTAATTACTTCAAATTTATTTTTTTATTTATTTATCTGTTTAGGAAAACAAAATGCAGAACTATGTGCCAGTTAAGTGGATAGACTGCCTTACATTTCCAAACCAGGAAAAAACATTCCCATTAATTTAAAACTCAGTTCTGGAAACCATGTACTAGAAATGGCCACATGAAAATCTACATGTTGGGTCCCTCTGAAACAACCGTTTTCAAAATGCAAGCTCCTGGAATAACAACTAAACAGGAGCACAAGTTAAATTGGATCTGTACCGCACTATATATATACAAATATACATATACATTATATGTATACACACACAAGCCAGCTCCAAATTAGCAAGCCCAGGTCCCCACAGATTGGATGTTTGGTGCTGGGGAGAAGGCAGCACAACAGGACTGCTACCCTCCATTAACATGACAGCTCAGGATTAGATCCAGCCAAGGGACCACCATGCGTGATGCCAGCAAGCAAAGTTCAAAGCTGCATCCTCCGTCTTCCAGGTAAAGCTCTTACAGTCACAGGAACCTGCAAATCTCACTTGCACCTCAGGAAATCAAAATCCAGCCTTGAATTTAAAACCCACATTCTGTTGAGTTTGTTAATATATGAAACCAAGTGTTGGTTTCCCTCCTTCCCATCTTCTCCCATCACACCTATAGTCAGCAGGTGTACCTTAAAAAATTCAGCAAACAATAGAAAAAACTATTCAGAAAGCTTTGGTAACAAATCTAGGACACCCATGCCTGCATTTAAGCTTTTAAATGTAGTAAAATATTGCCTCTAGCTCGATTATTCACTTTCCTGGGAGCAAAAAGGGTATAGTTGAGAGCACTGATTACTCTCACTCTCCCGCAAGCCACTTGAAATCATACTTGATTTGTAGTTTCCATATGCTTCCTTAACTACCATAATTGAGGGATGCTTTTTAGTAGCAGTTCTGAAACTGATTTTGCATCTTTATCAAGGCTAGCAGGAAAGCAGCATTACACCTCTCTCTGCATCCCCCTGCTCAAATCCCCACATTTTAACCTCATTGCCTAGAACTGTGTGCTTGGTGGAGCACCCAGGGCTGCTCCAAAGGGAAGTGTAGGATTCTGTCAAGAAGCTCTTCTCTCACAGAAGCCTTTTCCCATTTTGACACAAAGTGTCTTTAACGCATCAGTAAGTTTTACAAACCACTGCCATAAACAATAAATTTGTTTTCAAAACACTCCTTTTGAGGGTTTTTAAACCAAAATATATAGGATACTTGACACTGAGCTTCAGTTAAAGAATGGGTTAGAAATACATGCAAAACTGGCTGACACAGGGTGGGATTCAGCTCCAGGTTAGGACACCTATATTTAGGTATACAAGTGGACTATGTACCTACACTCCCATTACTGTCAAGAGACACGTGGTCACAATAATTAGAAGAACACAAGACTAGACATTACCAGCAGGGTTAAAATTTGGCTTCCTTAAATTTAGGTATCCAGTATCTTCAAGATGCCCTAGCATATCCACCCCCCAAGTCATTAGCTGCTGCTCCCAGAGCAAGGTCTCAGGAACTTCCTGGGTCACATCCAGAGCTCTGCACAGGCATCTCAAACACCTGACGGCATGTAACATGGCACTGGATGTTTATGGCTAGCCAACTCCATCTTCTACTTGGGGTCTCCTTCAGGGTAAGATGAACTGATCTCTAAGTCAACTGGTCTCTGTATTGAGGATATATCCTGACAACAACAACAGCTTACACAAGATACTTTGTAATTCAGTAATTCAGCTCTTTGAAAGGAAGATCCCATTCTCACTTAATTTTTCAGTACAGCAAAACAGTCCCAGTTTTACATATGGAATGGCAAAAGAGTGACCAAGTTTGTCCCCAGCATCAGCTACACCACCACAATCGGTGCTACCAGTTCAGCAGTGAAACCCAGAGCAGATGCCCTTCCATCATTATTTCTGGAACCAACAGCATCCCCAACAGCGTTTCAAGGTAACTTTACAAAACAATTAATTAAACTTTATTTCAACAAAATCAAGGTGAGGTTTGTCTCAAAACTTCCAAATCTGGGTAGTAGGCTTATTTTTGCTTTTGTCTCTGAATGCAAACTGCTTGCCATCTCAAAGATTAAGTTTATCCCCAGCACAATTGTACATAAAGTGCTGTAAAATACTGGAAACTAAATAATGTTTATTCAACACTGTATTTTTTTTACAGAGGGCCATGCTGGGTTGTTAATGCTGAACTCATTTTGAGTTGACCTCTGAATAAGTGGGTTTTGGCACTGCTCCCATTCACGGTGAGAAATTAAAAGATTACTATTTCAAAAGTATACAAACTGGCATGGTATGCAATTTGTCTGTCACAGATAAAGCTGATTATAAGGAAGCTGACACTTAAAACTTCAAGTCTATTTGCTTTTTTCCAGACTTTCCTAATGCTTCTTGAGTGGGAGAAGGATAGGGAGCACTAGCAGTCTCCCAGATGAAGCGTTTCATAGGTGTTGAAGAGCTGTTACCTGCTGCCCGTGCCTCTAAGATAGTTTCATGAAGATAAAAAAGTCCTGCTTCATTATCTGTTTAAGTTCTGGAGACTACAAGAATTATACTAAGTCCTTCCACACCTTCAGTAGCAGGAGATTTTTATTAAAAATCTACCTGTAGTACCATATACACAGAATACTTTTTTCTTTTCCCTTCAGAGAAGAGGATAGCTAGTGTAGAATTCCATACTTTAACTGGTTGAAGTAATTTTCAGAAAATTTTCCTACTGGGCTACTTTTTTGTGGACTTACTGATAAAAGCTTGGCCTTTGGACTGAGTTATTTGCCCCAGCAACAAGCTTTTTGTGTATTATTCCCCAACAGAACATCATCTGTTTATTCACTTTTGGGATATTCAGATCCCAAGCTCAAATCTGAAAGCGGAACACAGTGATATTTGAGTAATCCCAGTGCCATAACTCAAACCCAACCTCTACTTAATTTCAGATTTTCCTGTATTGTATTGCTGTCCTACAGCTACCAAGACAGATGCATCTAATGGAAGTGGCTAAAGTACCTTACATCAGGAGTGAATAACACTATAAGGCTGCTACAGATAGCAGCATTAATTAGGTTTAGAAATACAGAAGTGCACCCTGTCCTCATCTCAGAAGGTAGGTGTGGCACTGAAGGAGAAGGGACAAGGTATCTATGAGAAACTAAAATAATGTTGAACATTTATCTTGCTTCTTAGAGAGGTCCCAAAGTATTTTCCAGATGCTAGGCACAATTCTGGTCTCACCCTTTGAACACATCATCTCAACCTAGCATCTTAATCTTTAGAAAAATCTGTTAAATGCAGTTTTGAGAGAATTTCACTGAATCTAAGTATACAAAAGCACTAACACCTCTAGCCTGCAGCAGTGCAGGAGTAAGAGTACAGCAGAATCAGTTCCCAGGTACTCTAGCTATTTTCAAATAGCTGCTCTGACCTGCTTGCAAAATGGTACAGTTTTTTACAAAAAAACCAGACTGGATCTCGAGGCATTTTAGGAAGCCAACTTCTTTCACAGTGGGAACAAAACTTTTAAAATCTTTTTTAAAATTTGCATACAGAAAAGCATAACTATCTTCTATTAAACACAGTCAAATTCCTTAAAGCAGCAAAGGGCCAACCTATGTAGTTCTCAGATATTTTCTCATGGCTTATTTAAAAAAAAAAAAATTAGTCTAAATGTGGTCTTAAGAAAGAGAAGAATGTGTTTGGTTTTTTTTCTAACAGTGCCCAAGTTTTATATTGAAATTCCTATTAGAAATGAAAACCCAGTTATGAAGTGGAATGATACAGCTTTGCCAATGCTACACTGCATCTAAACAAGAAATACATACATACATATACATATTAGGTTTACATATCACCTTCCACAAAAGGCAATTCAGATTGCTCCTGAAAACTAGTAGTGCAAAAATGTTAAGGAATAGGAATGGGGGGAGAAAAAAATACCTGTTTATCCTTTTGGGAATGGCAGACATGCCATTCTCTAACAACATTGTGGAAGCAAAATAGAGTTCACTCTTTTGTTTTGCACTGATGCTTGTTTTTATTAAGTAGGAGCTCTCATAGGTCTTTAAATAATTCATAATGCAGTGCCTGTTGTTTAGTTCAAGGAGGGAGCCTGGAGAATGTTAATCAAACCAGAGATGAATTGGCACAGCTGTAAATCTGCAAGGCCCCTCCCCGATGAGCTCATCCCCTAGCACTGCAAATTAGAATGACATCACAGTTGCAAAGCTGCGGGCACACTCACACTCCCTCCCTCTCCTCCTCCTCCCCACACAGGATTTCTGCTACTTTTTCACACAGCTTTTTTGCCCAAAAAGCTCATTATACACAGATATATCTAGGTAGAAGGAGCAGAAGCTGGAGGACTTGCATTAAAATCATGGGGTTTGTCCTCTTAGATCTGTCACAGCTCCAGCACAGCCACAAAAGATACGTCTATCTATCTGGAACAGAATGAAACTGCGTATGTATCAGTCCAACTCAAAAAATACTTTAAAAAAAAGTAGAGACATGCCTTAGAATAAGATCCACAAGTGCTTCTCAAAGGACCACTCAATGCTTTTACCTCCTTTTTCATCGAGCATGCAAAACCACTCTTAAAACCAGGTCTTCAAAGAGACATGTTTGTTAAAGAAAATGTGCATACAGCCATACTGTTGAAATCTCTTATTTCTCTAACCCTGTTTCAGTTAGTCATCAAACACTTAAGGTGCAGATACAAAAATATGCAACACAGATGAATAGTCAGAACCTATTAATAATGGGTAATAAACAAACAAAATAGTTAATTAAAAGCCCACAGACAGAAATAATGTATGGGAAAGAAATGCTCTGACAACAGTTTTGATACTAACCTGCATAAATCCAAGGTGTTTTGTCCATGAACAGAAAGGGCAACTCCATTTGTTTACTCTTATGAATATGCTAGCCCAGGTCCATAGCAAGCTTACTAACTTCAGAAAGTACAGTAAGTATTAAAATTAACAAGCTCATTTAGGTCTATTTCATACTCTCGAATAATTGTTGTTATACTGGATAAGTTTATAAAATTACTGATTGCAGTTGAAAGTACAGCTTGGCTGTCCAACGCAGTCAGCATTCCACTCACTGAAACAAAACTGGAAACATCTCTCAGTCTCAGAGCATCTACTGGTCTGGTAAACAGCCCATGCAAAGATCAGATTTCATTCTTCACACTAAGGGAAGAAATATAAGGAAATATAAGGGAAGTTTTAAACCTTACAATCATGTATTCCTCAGAAAACACACAAAAAATATGCTTCTGGCAATTTTGAAATTTTAGATGCCTGTTTTTGTTATCTTGTAGAAGTCTTTATAACAAAACACTTGAAGTTAACACCCCCAAAGCTAAGTAATGTAGTTTTGATATGCACTTCTTCTCTTGCAGTCTGGATTAAAACCAAGGGACCAAGTTTTTGCTTCAAGTGAGAATGACAGAATGTGGCTGCAGGAGGTTTACAGGCTTGCTAGTTGTCTGTTGAACTATGCTACCTAAAATCCACAGTTTGGAGGAAAAAACAGGCACACAGTGGATTCTCGGTACTGTCTGAGCTTTGCAGACAGCAACATAGAGGAGAACTGAAGCAGTCCCCTGAAGGAAAAGACTGTAGCTTTTTAGATGCACAGGAAAAATAGAAAATGAGAGAAACCAAACCCAGATAGGCTGCAGAAGCAGCACATTTGACAATGATGAAGGATGCAGGGCAGCAGGATGCATCCAGAAGTCAGTACCACATGGCCTAAGCCAAGATAAAAGCTGTACCACAGCAAGAGGGGCTCCCAGCCCTGCAGGAAGCACAGCTGCTCTGCAAGGAACACAACCAGGGTGTTTTGAAAGTGTTAGAAATGTCAGAGGAGCACTTGAAAATAACAGAAAAAAAGACTTGGTCAGAGGTCATAAGGAGAGGGGTGGTAGAGGGGCAGAGGACCACTACAGCCTGACATGACCTGGCTGGTGCAGAAGCAGAGGAGGAAAAAACTCTAAGGTTAGAAGACTTTTTTAGCTTAGAGAACTTTAGGACTGTGACTTTGCATAGCATTTTTAGCGTCTAGTACAGCGGTGTTATTCCTGGACCAGGACCTTTTTCAGATGCTAACAGAAAACAAAACAGAAGAGGTTTCTGCTCAACAAACTGTAAAGTAATTTTTCCATTTACAAGCAGGAGGCCTCGTTATTTCAAACTAATACAAGTCCCACACACAACTTCAGATATATCATGAAGAAACCTAAAACATACATGCCCAGAATGTAATAAATGCATTAACAAAACCACACTTCAGCTATAGCACTGCACAGGTAAATGCTACTACAAAACACCAAGTCCAAGCAAAAGACAGCAGGCATTCTGTGGTCTCTGTGACCTCCCCCTGGGCCTCATCTATCAGGCGAAGCATTTCCAAGTCCTTTTGGTGAGTGGCAAGTGAAACACCAGAGGCTCATAACACAGGAGAGCACAGTAAGGCCTGACTCCCTCAGAGAGGGAATTTCTGTAGGACTTTGGGACATGTACAAACACAGGATGCCATAAAACACTGCCTGCACTAACACCTTACCTCTTCCTTGAATCTCCTTCTATTCCAAGGAATCCTGCCTATCTCTTCTACGTAAACAGTTGCACATTGATATTCTCAAGGTTTCAGAAAATAAGATTTCAGAAGAGGAAAACAAGTCAAAACATCCCTTCTGATCCAAGTGCAGATTCTGAATCTTGTAAAAAGACTTTGTATTATGAAGAATTGTTTGGAAGTCTCCCATGTAAACATTGAAGTCTTTGGCAATCAGCCCCCAGATCCAAATTCCTTACCTTCATTCTACCACAGTTGGAGGATACATACTTATCCTTCAATATTTACTCTCCTTATAATGTCTAACAGCTTGAACTTCTCCCTTCTCTTCACTCCACCCCCCAAACAGGACACTTTGAGTTAATCTGGACAAAGTCTAACCAGAAAGTTTAGATTAAATAACAGATTGTTTAATCTCTCTAGGGCACTACTTTGCCCCAGAAGATGCTAACAAAATGTGCCAGTAATGCCTCTGCTTAAAAAAGTAATTTTAGATTTGTAATTTAGAAAAGAAAAAAAAAATTTTACCTAAGCTCTTCCATATTTTGTTTCCATCTGCACAAAGCAAATATTTAATGCAATTTAGTGACTAATAGAAAAAAAATTTAGCCTTTAGTGCTCAATAAGCCTCTCCAAGAAGAAAATATATAAATGAAGAGTTACAATATGTAAAAATTCTATTGATATAGAATTTCAGTGGCTTTCAAAGGATGGACAGAATGACAAAACGATGTACAGAATGGCACCTGCTTGAATAGTCAGAGCAACAGATGCACTTTTATTATTTATCCCTAATTTTTAAAAAAAAAATCTAATTCTGTAGAAGTTATTCTGAAAATCTATAGAATATAAAACATTTTTACTGGGGAATGTGTACAGTAAGTATAACCTATTTATAACCTTTTAAGAATGGGTTTAAAAAATCTTTATGAAGTACCATAATTGCATACAAGCTTTGCTTATGTGGCTTTTTCATAACGATGTATTTTAATTTACATTTCTTTGATCTGCATAACACAAGCTTAGAGCCAAGGACTGCTGCCAGTTCCTCAGAGGCAGGGATCTAAACTGTTAGATGCAATATGGGCAGGGGCACCATCACCAGCTGCAAAAGAAGGTGCACACCCAAAACCAGAAGTGGTCAATCTGTTGTGTAACATCTGGCAGAAGTGGCATGTTAAGGAATATCTAACAATCTGTGGAATAAATCTGGCTGTGCAGGCCATGGAAAACATGCAACTGGGTACACAGGAAATATACAGAGAACATGCCAAAAATGGATTTTTTTATAAAATAAGCAGGAAGACTTCAAGAGCTATGATAGTCAGAAGTAAATAGAGAATAACCAGCAGAGAGAGGACTATGTGCCAGGTGACAGGTAGAAGAAAAATCATGGCTGAGAACAGTTTTCACCCTGATGTAGATCCCAGATGTGAAAATGGGGAGGAACAGATCCCAGGGTACAAAACATGCAATCTGTAGGACAAAGCTCAAAGAGACGCTGAGGCAGCAGCAGAAGTGCTGAAATGCCAGTGAACAGAGCAGTGGGCAGAAGGGCTCCCTGGCCAGTGCAGGATTTCAGAAACCATCAGAGAAGACAAAATTGCACCTTCTCAGATGTTTTATTCGGCTGATCTATCTCTGCTTCTTTTGACTAATGGCAGACCATCATAGTTCAAATACAATTTTGTTCTCTTTGGCTCATAAATTTCGATTATGTGGACCAAAAGAGAGGAGTTTATCCGACTGAGATTAAAGTCTTTTAAGCATTTCCACACTAGTCGATCCTTGTGATGGGATGTTTATTTTGGAGAGTCTTGCTGAACAAAAGTATAGGACTGCAAGAGACCAGCAACCAACCACTGATGCTGTAAAGAGCCACTGGTACCACTGTGACTGACTAACATGTATTTTTCTGCAGCACTATTTAATTTATTTATATATACTTATAAAACACTCACATGTGCTGTATAGCTCACTTTAACTCTTCCATTTTCAGTAGTTCTTCATGAGGCTGGTAAGTGTGTAACTGCAGAAAACAGTACAGGTGCTCTGAACCACTCACCTTCTAGTGCCAGAAAAGTCATCCAGCTCATTCCTCTGGCCTGAGCTGTGGAGACCACCAAACATGAAAATGTATTGTCTTACCCAAAAAATGTACCCTTCTTCTGCTACTTACTTTTATATTTGGGGTCAGGTGCAAGGGTTGGTATCACAGACACTAAGCTATTCATAAGGTAAGCTACAATAAGAATGAATGATGCTTTTATTCTTCTTTAAAACCTCAACTGCTGTGAAACACACTCTTCTACTGAAGACCAACCTGACTACAAAATGGGCTTTAAACCAGATGAAAACATAAAAATCTCATTTCTTCATCACTCTGGTGATGAAGATCACTCTATTAAACTTTGCTGTTTAATACCTCATCTGGACTGATCAGAGACTGGCAATAACCTAAAATTGCTATGTGCAGCAGGACAGATAGCTAGAATCTCCTACCAAGGCTAAAAGCTCCCTTGTGTCTATCTAGACAACTCATGCCACGATTTTCAGAAAGGAGATGATTCAGTTTGACAAACTCATGCACAAGTCTCACCACAAAATGCCCCTGACTACTGCAAGTCTGGGTGCTCGGCAGCTTTAAAGCCACACTTTACATGACTTGAATTAAACACCCAAAGATAAAAGGTTTTAACCAAATAAATTACATTTTCAGAATACATGCTTCTGACCATCATTTGAATCCAAATATGAAAACAAAAAAGCATTTTAACATCTAAGAGTAACCATAGACAACCATGGACTTTTTTTTTTTCAAGGGCATTAGGCATACAAGGCAGGAATGGCACAGACTTTTTTGTAAGAGGAGCATAAGATTTTATATGGAGTAGAAGGTATTTTGCTTGGTGTTTCACTTAGAGGTTTTTCCCTATTCAACTCAACTTTGAGGTGAGTTTTAAACAAGGGACCTTAGATGGGAAGTACAAATGGGGCATAAAAGTTACAAACAGAAGCAGCCTGTTGGGAATCAGAAGAAGGAGGAGGGGCAGGGCTGGCAGTCAGGAAGTCTCCACTTCTAATCCTGGTACAGCCCCTGCCTTACTGGGCAGCCGCTTCCTCCTGCTGTATTTCTTCTTGAACATCTTTAAAGTGGTTTTGTTTACTGTTCTGTTAGTTTAGAACATGTTACTCTCTGTACAGCACTGAATCATAAAAATGCTGTACAAGCACTATTATTTTTATTGTCAGCACAGTAGCTATCCTGCACACACTGAAGCAGACTTGAAGAATTTTGAAGATATCACCATTTGAGTAATTATTTTTTTCCCAAACATAGTCATTGCTCTGTGCATGCCTGAAGTTCAGTTAAAAAGCAGAAAACATCAACCCTTCTAAATTACACAGCACACTAATTAGATGCTTAACAGTGCACAAGCATGGACAAGGGAAAATACAGGGGAAACCATTTGTACCATATGTAGTTGGCAAAGCAGCCATTCTGAGAGTGTTTAATTTTTGGATGCCATGAGTTTCAACTGGGTGACACACCTGAAAATACTCGAAAAATGGCTCTTCACTTTTAACAGTGGGTCATCTGTTCAACCATTCCCAGGTCTAACTTCAATCCAATTCCCACAGAAGACAATGGAAGTCTCATTGCGGGGGGGGAAGAAAGTGATCCCCAAGACCCATCTAAACCACAGTCTTTTTGAATGCATGTCCACAAGGTTTTACAGATACGTATATATTTTATCTATACTATACTCACATACATACACTTACACAAAACAAATGCTTTATCAACACTGTTTTGCTATCTCGAGTTTGTCAAAACCTATCTAGTGCATCACTATTCAAACAGTAATCAAGTTTCAAAGCTGCATAGATGGATGGTTGCCAACTTCCCCCTTCCTTTAGAGTGTAAAACAATGCATCTTCTTTATACCTGCTGTAAACAAACTGCATTCAAAGCGCTGAATCCTCAGAGCAAGCAAGCCTCCCTACCTCCAGCAGTACTCTGGTGCCAGGAGCCTGTGTACATTTTGGGGAGCACACAAGGAAGGAGGTGTGGGCAGAAGGAGCAGGTGAAGCATATTAAACATCATAAAAAAGAGACAACAGTTTAAATCGCAGAGCTAGCAGTGGTGATAAGACTATTACTTTTACAAGTGAATAGTAGATATGCCTTCTCTAAACTAGTTTAGAGTGGATAAAAGCGGCCATCCTTTGGTGGATAAAGTGGCATTTCTGGGCTCCCAACCATGCACGAACTATAGCAGATTGAGTCGGGTCGAAGCTGAGCCCATATAATGCATTAACATGGAAAAACAAATGCTGGATTCAGTTTTCAGACCACGTTACCTCTTTTAGTACATGAAACCACCATCAGCCTCACCTGGTTATTCTACTCACTAAGCCCACACAGGTACCGAACCAGCTGTGGAGCTCCTCTAATCCTCTTCACTACTATTTCACACTCTGTGTTAAAACTATAGAACAGAGGCAGAAGGGGAAAAATAATAATAAAGCCACAGAAAATATAGATGCTTAAAAGGCATGATCAACAAATTCCTCATGAATAACACAGAAACCACATGCATCTTTGGTTCCTGCTTGCAACATGCTCAAGGGTTTTTGCCACCGTGTGTTTCCACTGACTGGCGTCAGTCCCCTTCCCATCCCACGCCATCCCAAATGTGAGCCCCCAGTTTCCCGGAGGGTGCTTCAATCCCTTGCCCTCAGCAAAAGGCCAGAGCCTGAACATCTATGCCACAATGAAATGGGACATGCACCCATGGAATGCTAATTTTCAACTTTATTTATGCAACCTGCATTAAATAGCATATTAAATATGATAAAATGTAACTATGTAAAATGATGGTGGGGAAGAAAAGAAGGAAAGGGTTATAGAAAGAAAAGAAGGAAGGGGTTATATTGTTCTCCATGTCCACTGGGGTATAGGGAAGATGCAATGCAAGTAAAAAGCAATGAGGGAGGTTTTAACCAACGCAAAAAACTTTAACTGGCAGTAAAAATATTTAAATCCTGGAACTGACTACCCTCCTAAATGACAATCTGTCAATAGGTGAAGACTTTTAAGAACAGATTAGAGAAACAGTTACCAAAAAGGATAAATACAACTGATTGTGCAAGACCTATATGACCCATGGAGGACCTTCCACCTGTGTTTTTAATATTCCAATGCTATAAATCATATTATGCCATTATCGTATCTTTTAAACGTGTCTCTGAGGCAACAGTATTTAAACTACCAGTATAATAAATGAGCAATTACTTGGCATAGATGATGATACAGGAAATCTGGCAATATACCAGAAATAAAACATGCAGTCATGCATATCCTAAAAGATAAGAGTTTGGAGTAGTACTCAGCATATTTTTTAAACAAAACATGGTATGAGTTTAAGGTTGTTAAAATCTGTTCAAATATTTTCCATTAAAACAACAGCAATTCTCTCTATACGCAAGGCAAGGCTCTGAGGTAGTGACAGCATACCGATTTTCCCATCAGGTTGAACTCTGACATGAAGAGTTTACTCTATGTACATATACACATGTGTTTCAAGGAAAATCTTTACCAATCAGCATCTAGATTTCTGTAGTATCTTTTATAAATCCCACAACCTTTCTCTGCAAGTTAGGTACTGCAGATGACGGTCAGACCTTTTTTTCGTTAAAATCAACTATGGGAGATGTACAAAAGCAGAGCGAATTTGCTCCATGACAGTAAGAGCAGTCCAGTGCACGGTCACCTTGGCATTACTCACTCCATCTCCAGTCCTTGTCCTCCAGAGGTAGCTGCCCTACTAGGTAACAAACAATATTTTCCGAGAGCCTAAAAAAGGGCCTGGTTTCGTGTGCTGGGAGGAACGAAGGTACTGTTAACCCTGTAAAATGTAATTTCCATAACAGATATCCACTCAGGTTTGTGCAGAACTGGCAGAATGGAGGGCTCCTGTAATGGTCTAGAGATAACTATGCACGTTTTGGGTTTAAGTACAGCATGAACAAAAACCAACTCATTAGACTTAGCAGCTTATACTGACAAAACGAGTTTGGGAACAGAGGAAATTATCCATCTGTTCATAATGGTTCTTCTCCAGGGTTTTTGTTGTCTATCTTTCACTTGGCTTGTAGGGCTTGGTTTGGGGTATTTTGTTTGGCATTTTTAGATTGGTTTTTTTTTTGTTCTGTTTGTTTGTAGTTAGAAAGATAAGCTTCTTCAAAGTCTAGTGTTTTCTTTATGTTGTACTGTTTACAGACATTGGAAACAATTTGTCCCTCACTGCTTACATAAAGAAACTAATGTGTGTGTTGTTTGTGGCCTCACCACCGGTGTTACTCAGCAAATTTTAATTATCCTGTTGGTGATTTAGAGTTCTGTAGAAACATATCCTAGCATGTATACACATCTGCCCTTGCTTATTAAAGTCTGTTAGTTTTGGCTAGCTCACATACATGAATATACTTCCCACCAACCAAAGCAAATTTTGAACTTCAGTCTGTTGTTCACTGTTTTCTCCCGAACAAAAATTGGGTATAATCAGCCTATATAACAAATGTTGATAATTTCACAAAAACAGTAGTGAAAAAATGACGACTAGGTTCATGTATGTAGTTAGCCAGATTTGCTTTTTCCCAGCTACTTCCTTCCCTCCATGAGCTTGAACAGTTCTTGGGAGCCTTCCTTCGCAATGTGGTGGGGCAGGCAAAGGTTACCTGGATATTTTCCAGGCACACAAATACACTCAATGTATAATATGAGAACCATGTAATTCCTGAATTCAGCACAATACCATTTATCCCACACACTGTTTAGAGAATACATCACATAAGCATGAGGAGATTTGAGGTATATCCTTTGGAGAGGAAGAAAAATGTTTTCCTCACTGGAACTGAAGGGAATATTTTAGAAGTCCAACTATGAAAAATATAAAGTATTCAAAAGAAGGCAGGTTTGGAGAGTTGCTGGCGTTCTTAAGGGATGGCTAGAGAAGAGGCATACCCCCAGAAGGAACCTGGGGAGAACAAGTGGGAGGAAGAGAATACACAGCGATAGGTGGGAGGTTGTAGAGCACAGCGAGTCAACAGATTTTACAAAGCAGAAGGGCACTCCAGGCCAGATGCTTTTAATTCTCATGACATCAAGGGATACATTTAGCTCAGACAAGCTTTAAGTTTAAAAAGTAGGTAAGAAAGGCAGAAACACACAGAATGGCTCAGTATTTGCCCTCTGATACAGGGATGAACAGAGGGAGAGCTTGTTTTCAGTTTTGAAGTCTGATTAAAGATTTTATCTTCCATAATTCCTGTTTCTGATATATTTGATAGCAAGGAAGTAAGCCATACTTCTAGGACCACCGAGAGGCAAATACCAACAAAGCCAGCAGGACTTTAAATAACACTGATGGTGCTGAAGTACTGTGATTAACTGAAGTTCCTTTATGAGGATTGTATTTTACCAGGCATATACAATAAAAACTGCCTAGGAGCCAAGGTCTCCTCAGTTGTACCCAAGCAGTCCCCTCCATCTCAGGGGGATTTCACCAGTGAAAGGAGGCCAGCATCTACTTCTGTGGAGACTGAGCTGCAACCATGACCCTAAGGGGCAGCAACTGCTGAGACCTCAATCCTTGTCCCACAGAAGGAAGCCATGGCTGTGCTGGGCAGCACTGGTAGGTGGGACATCTACTGAGCCCTCATGGTTTCTTTAACAGCAACTATATTTCTCCCTGGCTCATAAATCCAACTTCCACTGCAGATTGCTGCCTCTCATATTCCTCTGCCATAATAATGACAGGCAAACTCAACACTGTGAGCAGTCTGGATGTCGGCACAACAGGTTGTCAAAAAAAAAAAAAAATCCCAAGGGAAAAAAACCAAACAACCAAAGATAACTAAGAACATTTGCTGCATAATGTAATTCAAAGCTTCTATCTGTAGGACCAATACAAGCCATGTTTATTATGTCTTAAATTAAGATGTGAAAGCTTGGTTATGCACTGCTTTATTGTTAAGAATTTATTAGAAGTGTAATGCATATCTAGCTGAGTAAGACCCGTATTACACATTCAATGTAGATTTTCTCTCCAAGCTTCTTACTCAGATCAGAACACAATAAAATGACAAAAATGTGCGTTACTCTGCACATAATTCCTTCAGAGATTAGCAAGAGAAGACTCACGCATTTTCCTTTGTAATACTTTAAATTTCTGTCAACATCATGATAAAATATATACCACAAAATACAAATCAGTGTAACCACAAGCCTTTTTATATGGCATATTTTACAGGGCTTTCAACATCAATTAGAATTTTACTATTGCTATTATTATTCCTCTGACTTAAAAGTACTCTAGCTAGGTAGAAGTAGAAACATTAGTTTATAAAGGTTAAATATCAGCAAGACATTTCTTAAGATATAACAGATGAAGGCACAAGTATGTCACCAAACACATGCTTACCCTCCACTTAAATATATATATATATATATATATGTATGCATACATCCACAAACATATTATTTAATAGTTACTCTGCACTTACTGTAAGAACTACTCATCTGTAATCTTGGAGTCAAGGGCCCAGTGCATCCTATGAAAGCAACTACCATTATGTAAAATAAATTAAGCAACAGTGAGAAGCAAGGGATACCATGAGGATGCCCCATACTAATAGCCTTGGTATGTGGAGAGAGGAGGACAAATCATTTAGTCCAAGAGGACACTGACATGGGTCCATGACTTCAGGACACAGTTCTCAGGAGTTAACAAGCTAGGAAACAGCAGCCAAAATATTCTTTCTAAATCATCAGCACAGACCTACCAGGAAGTGACATCAACCCTTTTTTTCACACTCACTTCTCATTAGAAATAAATATAAAAATAGGCCCAGCACACTCTCTTCATCATCTTTTCCCTTCTCACCAAGCCAGGTGAGGAACCCCCTCACACCAAGCCATCAGGTGCACAGTGCAGCATGTGGCACTGTGTGTGTGTATAGGAAAGTACTAAATACCCTTTTTAACAGCTCATTTCACTGCCTGCCTCAGCTTAAAGGGAGGAACAAATTGGACATACACACTGAAAACAAAAGAGATCATTCAAATTAAGGTGAAGGGGGGAAAGCAGGCAGACATACACGAGGGAGCACAAGTCTGGGAACACAGTATAGGATGAATGTCCTTCACGTACAAAATTAAGTAAAAAACTACCAAGTATTTTAATGGAGGTTTTCCTGGAGAAAGCATTACCTAAACACAGGCTTAATTTCATTGTAAAGCTGACAATAACGACAGCACGTCTACTGGTGCTGTCACTCTCTGTTCTTCCTCAAACAAACAGTCATGACATTAAGTCTTGAGTAACAAACCAAATTAAATTAGGAACAAATACAAGCAACAGGTACAACAACTTACAATATAAGGAAAAATTTTTAAAAGCATCAATTGGCTATTGACTCCATTTACCCTCTGGAATACTGCTGTTACTATAAAAAAATACAGGTGTCAACATAGTAGCAGCCTCAGTGCAGTATGCTGGTGTTGATGCTGCAGAGGACAATTAGGATTAACGCAGCTCAGGTGTCCCAGGGGCTTCTGGTAGAGTCCTGGAGAGAAGGATGGACAACACTATGCTACTGTATTTTGACAATGTTGTTCTATACTTTTTGCTCAGTTCCCCAAGAAGGTTATTTTGAAGATGTGGTTATCGAACAAACCATTTCACATACATAGCCAGTAAGAGAGAATGTTTTATCCTAAAATGAGAACGAACGAATGTTTCTAAACATTGGTTCTATGCAAAGTGTAAAGATACATTTGCTTGGGAATGTTATTTTTAGTAAAATGTCTCATTTCATTTTTTACTCTATGGATGGAAGAGCAAGGTACTTTGGGATGTACTTTCTCTGCCAGGACAACTAACAGCAGAACTTCATATTTTACACACAGCTTCCTCCTTGTCCTCTGAAGATGCTACTACCTCGCTTCTGTTCACTGGGTACCAAGCACACATGGCCCAAGGTCACTTGTCAGATACAGTATCAGATCACCTGCAGGAATTCTTGTGGTAGAATTTAAAATACAGACCCATGCAAAACTGCAAAGCTCCCTATATATTGAGCTCAACTAGCATACATGAACGACAAAAACTGTTTTTTATTGTTGGCTTGAGAAAACTATAATCAGCTTAACTCTTGCGAACTTCCAAAAAGCAGCTGTTCATCCAGGTATGGAACTAGGCTTTCCACAGGGAACAAAAGCCATGCTGCAACTCATATGCCCTACATATGCGGTACCATGTTACCAAGTGCTGCTTCAGTAACAAAATCACAGGGTTTTTTTATTTACAGACCAGCAAATGACCAAAACTTGCAGAGGTTTCATACAGACCTTATGTATCTAGCAACACTTCTGTTCCATCTTTTCCCCCAAAATGATCAGGGAGAGGGAAGAGTCATAGGTTATATTAAACCATGCAGATCAGTAAAACCACAAGAAGATGTGGTTCTGCTTCAAATAAAAATAACCCTTTAGAAATAAATGTCTAATTTACGTACATATTCTAATCTAGATATTGTTATTTCAAAGTGATAAGTGTTCCATTCTTTGACAATGCTCCTATTGTCACAAAAACTGAAGTAGTAATAGGCAAAACAGGTATCTGATGCGTATAAATCACTATATACTAGAGATTAGAAAATATGTCTTATAGATATAAATAAAAGACACCTTAAAATAGCCTTTCATCTATAGAAACCAGTTATACAGCTTACATACCACAAGAAAAAAATAGGGTTGTATGAGTTCCATTGTAGTGTAGTTCTCTTAGGGATACAAACAAAACACTTACAACTCGCCCTACACAAGCATATTACTATTCATGGAGAAAAGTCACGCTTTCTACCTCCTTTTTTCAAAATCTGTAAAATTAATGTTTTCATGCAGATGATACTAAAGGAGTTAAGAGAAAAACTTCTAAAAATATTTTACAAATAACAGTCAGCAATACAACTTCTCGCAGAAAGGCAGGCTTCATGTCTTGCTGACCTCAATGATATAACATCAAATACCACTGCATAAACTAGGATATTTTAGTTTTATAGCATTTAAATAAAATTACAGCTATGAACACAGCTATGATGTGGGTATTCTGTGTAACCACATATACGGTAGCCCATTCTTGCACGTTTCGCAGATACACAAGTTACAAACCACAGACCCACTGACTTTTTTCTTTTTCTCAGCACAGATGGTATTTCAAGAGGAATTTTTTTTGTGCCACAGCTAACACGAACCACAAAGAAATTACTCTTATTGAATATTGCCTGCTGTTGAAGAGTGTTTTGAAATTACACTCAATTTTTTAAGGGAACTGAAGAGCTGAGAACAAGCCATGCATTCACATCAATGGCTAACAGATAGAGCAGCAGTGCTGACTGAATGCAGCTCTTCATGAAACAGTGTCTAATGGTTGCTGCAGATTAGGGACATATTTTTCCTCTGTGCCATTTTAGAGGATTTCATTGAAATTTGCTTGGAAATGAGATCATTGTTTGTTGGCAACTTCCATCACACAGATAAAATTATGTAGCACTTTGTCTTGGCTACCAGTGGAAGAAGATTTTAAAAAGAAGTAGTTGCACTTCAATAGATGAAGACAGATCTTTCTCAGCAGTGCTTTGAATATGGGATTTCCTAGAGAAATGGGAAACTTATTTACAGGTGTATGTATACATGCACAAGCAAAGCCTTCTTTTGAAAATAATAATTACCTAAAATAATAGAGACTCCAATGTCAAGCAATACAGCAACTTAGCATTACCACACTTAACTGCACAATCAAATTTTCATACATTTTATTTTTCACTGTGTAGGTAGCTAGTCTACAGTTAAAAATATGGACACTAACACTGGCCAAAAATCCATATGGTTAAAGTCACCAGATGGCGTCAGAAGTTTCTTCCTCTAGCATTAATACTATGGAAACCTGGGAACAATGAACTAAGAGGTCTGTGTGATGACCAGGTGCTACAAAAAGCCCCACCAAACAGCTACTATTTCTTGAGAAGAAAGCTTCATCCGTATTCTTGTTAGGTCTATCACTTTTACATCATGTCCTGATCTCACAAGACCAAGTACAGTAAACCAGGCTCAAAGACTACAGTCACACATAGCTGCTTTTATACCAAATTGTGTGAGAATCACTATGTAATGCAACATTACAAGTACAGAACAGCAAAAGCATTTTGCTTTATTAATGAGTTTCCTATTCCTGCTGCTTTTAACATTACCAGGAAAAAATACCTCAAGAGTAACATTAGCTAATCCAAAATTTACACTTTAACAAGTATACTATGTTGTCAAAATCCTGATGGATAGGCCAGCCAGAGTATCCAAGGCAAGTGGTGAAAAAATAAATTTTGCTGGTGACAGACTGCTGTAACTGTAACTGTAGCTGTAACTGATTGAATATCATGGGGATGTCAGTAACACAGTCAAGTATGAGATAACTAGAAACTCTCAGATCTGCACACAGCACAACACAAAGGAGAGAAATGGGGAAACTCACAAAAGTCCACTGAAAACCAAAGATAGATTACGCACAATTTCAGAGTAAATTTTTCTACAGCTGAGAATGTTACACCTTTTTCAACAAACCATCCTATCCAAAGTGTTGCTGTGGCTCTCTGGCAGTGGGGACTTCTGAATGGTAATTCCTGAGTCTGTATCACTCAGCTATGAAACAAAAGCTCAACCATCCCAGCAGTCAGCCACCTTAGAATGGGACAGCCTTACTATGTTCCCCAGCACTCTTGAGACTCGATCCCTCTCACCACTTGAAAGGTGAGTTTCCAACAGTTTGCAAGCTGTCAGGAATGCTGTCATCTCTCTCAACATCATGAGAAGCTGGTTCAGCTATCATAGCAACAAATACTATGCACAATCTGGCAAGCAACCTGGAAGATGGCCTTCCAGTAAAATAAGCAAGGTGACTTCTAGAGCTATGGTTTGGCTCTGCAGTAACTACTTGCAGGGTTTTTATTTGCAATTTAATCTACAGTTTTCAACGAAGTTTCCACTACACTGCTTTTGCTGCAGTCAGATGAAAGGCATCTATAGTTAAAAGGATGCATACAGTCCTTCTAGAATGCAAAGAAAACAGCATCAAGAAATAGGTTTTTATTTCAAAATGTGCTAACAGACCAGTTCTCTGATTGCTCTTTGGAGAAGTCTCTTTTTTCCCACTAAGATCCTAGAAGGCACCACACCTTTTTGTAGCAGACCATGATGGCAGTTTACCATCAATATTAAACATAATCAAGCTCTAATGACTGCTTGGGTGAAATTCAGTCAAGCTGCACACATATTTAACTAAAGAAGTCTAGCAAAACAAAGCAACAATTTACTACTTGAATAATTAGGTGGTGTGGGTAATTGGAGAAGCTGCTTTCAAACGTATGGTATTGCCAACTATCAGCACTTTTACACAAGCCCTGAAATATGGGAATGACTCTGTAATTCTCATTACAGAAAAACTATCAAACAACCAAAGTTTCTAACTATCATGGACGTAGAGAAAAATGAAATTTAAGCAACAGGAGCACCCAGCCTATAGGATGGTGAAAAAACTTGAAGAAAACCTCACATCTCAATGAAGTGCTTTTGGGCTAGCAGGAAAATTAGAGAACACAGAAGCTCACAGAGTTAGAGTCAATAAAGCTGAAGCACAGCTTGGTTTCTCGGCCTCTTGTCTTCATCCAGTTTCACTGAAAAGCCTCAGCAGCCAACAAATAGTTGATGCCCTCTGAAGTTGCCCCATCAATCCCCTCTGCAAAAATTGTGAGAGATATAGGAAAGAAGCTCCCCCAGCTGAACTAAAACAGATTGAGAAGAATAATAGAAGACAATCTCTGAAAAAACACCACCTCTGGATAAACAGAAAAGCACAACTTGATCATCAGGTTCTTCCCTCTGCAAGCAGATTGGGAAGTCCTCCTAGTGAGGTTATCATAGTTAAGCAGATACTGCTTTTGATCTCGGAGTCAGGCTCCTGGAGATTTCTGGCTAAGAAAATATGCAAATGTTTCCACTGGAATGCATGATGCATAATCAGTCATGCCCAGCAGGCCTTACGGATCAACAACACACTCTCTAATCAAATGGCTGCCCAGAGCTATGTTCCTGGAGAGACCAGGCAAGAAAATCATTTAGGAATGAAAATACATCACTGTCTATACTGTTTCTTTATAATGATGGTCAGAAAACATGGCTGCAACTCATTTTGCCCCAACTTTCTGTAGCTATTCTAGAAGATCTAAAGAGGTAATGTCAGAGAGAATTCCTAGAGATATTTATTTCAATTATTTCACATATTCTTCATTAAATTATAAACTAATTAGTAGATAAAATATAAGTACATGAATAAAAATTATTTTTGCAGTAATTGAGCAGCTTTTTCAATATAGAAACAACTGAAGATAGTAAAATCCAATATATTGTCATGGCATATGTCACTTCTTAGTAACAGTGAACCAGAAGAGCACAAAAACTAGGTTTTAAGCACAATAATTATTTTAACACTATATAAGGAAGTGCTTAAGCAGCTGAGGTTTAGCATTGGTTTGTCCTTTAAGAGCAAAAAAAATATAGAAAAAGGTAGTTAGAAAGCTTATCTTTTATTCTTTTTTTCAGGGACAACACAGTACAGTAGGACTGGGGAAAAGAAGAATGATGTGATATGGTAATACAAATTTCACAATATTTTGAGGTCATCTAGCAAAAGGTTAACAAAAGCAAAACTATTCAAACATTCCCACCCATCAGAAGGATAGAAGTGATGTCTTCCTAGTTCCTTCTGGGACACCCAAAGGACACCACTTATGACACTAACGCATTTAAGTTTTCCTTCATTTTGAAGGGTTTCCAAGTACCACTCATCAAAATACCTCTGTCTTAAGGGTCCTTTAACCCCATCACCATTTCCAGACATTTACTGCCACATATTACTTTAAAAAAGGGAACTTCATCCCTTGTTCTCCATTGCTCACTCTTCCATTCTTATTCCTCCAAGATGCAGAAGTCGTTCCCTGTGTACGTGGCCTGCACTGGGTCCCTACTCACACACTCACATCCCCTGTACCAGCAGTCCAGGCTTTTTCACATCTTTCTTTTTGACTTTCTTTGGAACTAAGTCTGCATGATGGTAAGTAACCGGTGAAAATACAAATAAGCAAGAAGGCTCTGTTAACTTCCACACCGCTGCCTACTGGGGACATCATCTCTGATTATATCTGACCTCTACAAATGTAGCTGCCTGAAACACTGGTGGACCTGGGCTTGTTTCTGCCCACCAGACAAGGTGATTAGTCCCTCAGTGACACCGTCTCTTTACGAAATGACCTTGCACTACTCAGATTCGTGCATCTGGCTGTGTTTGATTGCTGTTTGAACTGGAGGTCAACCTAAAGCATATTTTCCTCTGTTCTACAGATAACATCTCAATTCTCACAGATAATTGCAGTTCACAGTTGAGTGGTCAGACCGCTTTCTCCAAGACTGCAGTCCTTTATGCATCAAAACTACCAATAAATTTACACTTTAAAGGGAAAGTAAGGAATTCAAATTTCCTTATTATATCAATTCATTTACTCAAGAGTTTCAGAAGTAGGAAAGCTATTTAACTCATATAAATTTTGTTCCAAACGACCAAATGAAGAAATACGAAAAGGGAAAGACTTAATGCTGTCAACCTGTCATTTCATTTTTGCATTCCAAGCATAAAAATCAATAAGAAAAAGTCATAGTCTCCTCCTGTTTTAATCTAAAAGATACTTCCAGTAGACCACCTAACATAGAGAGAAAGGTCCACAGTACTTTTGCAAGATGAAACAGAAAATATAAATAATGAACTTAAAAATGTAATTTAATTTCAATCTTAAAATTCTCCTGCATACAATAATATATTTATTTCAGGTCTGCTGCACTTAACTGACACTATTACATTAAAGAGCTGTCCTATGAAGCACCCTGAATACGTCACAATTTTGATGGTAAAACATCTCCTTTGTGCAGCAGGGACTCCAGTTCAGGTACTTCTTCCAAATACAACAGCAGAAGATCCTGAACCCACACCTGCCAGGCTCCAGGTAAGTGCATAACTACTGAGTTATTAAATAGTATGGATCTACCCCTTCTCTCCAGATATCATTAAAAGCCAAAACTCTGAAGTGTCCTTTGTTTCCATTGATTTCCTCTTCTCCTGCATGTGCATATCAGACTGATGTAGCACATGTAGAACATGTGCCACCTGCTCTACAGTTTCATCTCCTGTATTTTCAGAACACCTGACTACCATTCACCTAAAATACTAGGACTGAGCTAAGATATTTTCACATTTCTAAAATTTCAGAGTCTATAAGCAATAACGAAAGCCTGGCAACTGAATGTCTCAAACAAACACTTATTATGCTGGTGTTTTCTGAACTGTTATTTTAGATACAGTACCTCACAAAGATTTCCATTCTTATTCACTGAGACCCTTAAAAACAGATAAGAAAGGATGGACTTTGTTTCATTTTGTGGTCAAAATGAAGCATGTTTATCCATGCTCTTACCAGCTATTTTTGCAAATACTTTTTCAGAGCTCTCTTGGAGATACTCATATGCCCATGTTAATAAGAAATCTGCAGTTTGGTAAACTTCTATCCCAAAATCACTTAAATATTGTCTTGGGTTTAGTGGGATACTGTAAAATTTAATGTTACCCTTTACTTCAGCATAAGAAGTGAAAGAGTAATCCCCTCAGCTCCACTAGGGTTTTAAAACAAAATAAATAGTAAGCTTCATTTCTATAGCATTTTCCTATTTCAAAATAATAGCTGAATTTTTTTTGTAAAGAGGGTGTATGTAGCAGTAAGAAACTGAAGACCATATTAAAGCCCTTATTTCTCCCATGCCTTTTTAAACATCATCTGATTAATTCAAGATGATCTTCCACAACTGATTGTGACCAATCTGCAAAGGTAGATGGATGTTCCCATCAGAGGAGAGGACAGTCAATCCAACAACTCCTGCTAGGCAGCAAAGGGAGGAGGAATTCACCTCTGAGGAACATGCAACTCTACCAGCACAGTTCTACACAGAAGAGTGGAAGGAAGGACGCAAGAGAATTTCAAATGCATGGACTCTTCTTGGAGAATATGATTTAGAGATCAAACTGTGCTGCAAAGGAAGAGAAACCGAGCACTTCCTTCATTACAACAACAAATATTTAGGAAGATCTCCAAGCAAAGGTTTAAGTGCTCTTCCTGTCTGTTATGGACAAATGGCTCAATAGCTCACCTCAGATTAAAAGCAAAACTTGACCCTGACTGCAAAAATGTAGCAAGAATGACCAAAATGTTTATTATGCTATTGAATTTAGACTCTAAGTTTGTTTTCTATTTCATTCTCTAATTCTCCTAATTCTGGAGCTCAACCTGGATGTCTGAAAACATGCAACAACATAATATGGTAATTTTTCTGTTCCCAACAAAATACAGAAACAAAGAAAAACTTTAGAAGACATCTTTGCAAATGAACTTACATTCTATCATCAAAAGTAGTCTGTGCTCACAACTGGTGTCACAATTACCCTTAAGAAGGCATTAAAGATATTTATTCATCCTCTTTTCCAGCTCATTCAGGAAAAAATATCCATCCCTCCAAGGAAGGATGATCTTGCAGCTATGGGAAATGGGAGCTCGACTAGTACTTCAAGTGGATTATCTGCATGAAGTCACACAAAAATATACTTAAATCTTATACTTTATCTGTCTGAATTGTTAAATGGAAATGCTAACATATGGTTTGAGTTGGCCTGGGTGACTTCCTGAGGTCCCTCCTGACCTAAATTTTCTGGTGATCCTATTTGCTTTGAGACACAGAGGATGAATGAGAAGGGCACTCAGACATTATGGGGCTGATTAATGGGGAAAATCTCAGATAAGTATCTTAATATTTTTATGTTTTTAATGCATAGCTTTTTACTAGATTTTTATGGAGGGAAAATCTTGTCAAAATGCTCATGAACTCTGTGTTTTTCAGAAGTGTCATCTATGAGATCCAGAGGAAAACAACATCCTGTTCTGGATGATATGGCAGAACCTGCTGGTTTATGTTGTTTTTTTAGAAAGCCAACAAACTGAAAAACAACTAAGCATTAATTTTGACTACAAATTTTTTAAGTGGCACTATAAAACCAAAAAGCCTTTCACTGAATATTATGTGCAAGTTAAACTCCCAGGCAGGTTAAGAAAAAAATCTTTGCAGACAGACTGATGCCAACATGAAATCATGAACAAAAAAAAGAAGCAGCACTTGTCATCTTGCAATGCAGATCATCCAATTTATTGCCAGTTTTTCACCAATGATAGAAAAGATTCTGTTCAGCATTACTGGATATGCTTCTTTATTATATTAATGTTCAGCATTTCCTTGAGGAGTCATTCCCTTTCTCTTTCAAAGCAGTAACGTCTTTCCAAGAAGTTCAAGGTTCTAGACTCTGTATTTCTGAAGGGCCTTCACTTTAAATCACTGGCCAGTATTAAATTCTCAGTTTCTCCAGATTATCCTTCTCTCTTACTACTATTCCACTTAAATATGAGGAAGAAAAAAACCCAGATAAATATACCTCGACTTTCTTGCTGTGATATATGTCAGGCTCAGATTAAAGAACAACTATTTTTTTCAAAATAATTCACTATAAATTGAGTGTAATGCACAAATGCAAATGCTGAAGACACAAACATGTATGTGCATTTACAACAGATCCTCAAGGAATTAATTAAGAAATTAAAGGAATTAAAAAGCAATACCAAAATCCCCAAATCCCCCTTATGCATAAATTTGATTTCCCTGCACTTTTCTTTCCTCACCACAGTTTTCTATGAACCCATTTCCTAGATCACATTATGACCCAGAAGTATACCCGTACAAGGATATAACAGAACATAAGATACCACATCCTCACTATGCACTGCACATTCCCATAAGTATAAAGCGCTTGCAAGCATGACAGTAAAAATATTTTAAAAAATAAATTGCTAGCAGGTAAGATGTTTCTGTGTCTAATGCAGAAGATTACTTCTCAGGGTGATGCTGGGTCAACAACCTCTTCCTCTTAAGATACATCCTCTTCTGCAATTACCTCAGTTACAGCAGGTTCTAAAAGCAAAAACATTAAAAAAGAAATACAAAGTCCTACTCTGCACATGGTCTCAGTTTCTGCTACTAATGTCTTTAATTTTCTAGCAGATCTCTCAAATAGGGGAGTTGTGAGTGACTTAGGACTGCCTGGGCACGAATACTAGTCTTAGCAGTTCGTAGTGCTATTTACGAAACTTGCATCTAATATCCCATTAAAAAAAAAAAAGACATGGAAAAAAGGGAAAAAAGCTTAAAAGAAAACACGGCAAAAAAACCTCCAACTCTTCTTACCTTGCTGGAGGCACATCAATATTTGAAGAAACAACCTTGCGCTTCTGTTCCAGAAGACAAACAGAACGAGTGTTTTCCTTTTCATACTCATGAGCTCTATTTAGTTTTTTGGTCTCTGCTGTTTTTAAATCTTCCTCCTTTGTGGTAAACAGGAGAAACTGTTGGTCTGGCAGTTTTTGACTGATGTCACTTTTTACATCCTCCTGTTGAAATGCAGGGAAGGTCATTTCACGCTTGATGTTGGCTGCCTGAAAAATTGAAAGCAATTATTAAATTTTCCTCTAATTCTCCTAAAATGTAAGGGGGGGGGGGGAAATCCAATACCCACAGGCATTTATTTCTAATTAGTTCTCTGAATTAGTGAATACCATTTGTTTGCCCTTCATAAATTCAGACACTGCCATTAAGTTCTCAACAGTGCTGAAGACTACCCAGGAAAACAAGCAATTCTAGTCCATTTGATAAAGCAATCATTTACCTCTCAATGTTAAATGAAAAAGGTATTTGAATCAGTATTTGAATTAGAATGTTGGAAACCACATTACATACAACATATCTTTAATGTACACACATCCATGCTGCATAACTATGGAAAAGAAATCGTAGCTGCCCTCCTAAAATTCCAGAAAAAAGTCAGACTTTATCCACATAAAAGGCAACCAAGAAACTAAGGTGCTTCTCAGAGCCACTTACTGGATTCTTTTGTAAATGAGCGTTTCTCAGGAGCAGAAAAATAATTTGCTATGATCCAACTCAGCTGTCAGAAGGCAAAGGGGAGCGAGTGATATCAGCAGGATCTCCATAAGGAGCCTGTCCAGCAATGAGGAGCACTCTCTGCTTACCAGCACTTCCCAGATCTTCAGGTCTGCTGCTTCCCATAAGCAAAGACTACCAAAGCAAATAGGTAACTTAACAAATACACTACCTCTCTGGACTACAATGTGTTGGTGTTTATAAAGCAAACTATTGCAGGGTTGCACTGAAGAGCCTGGAAAGCCATCAGAACCAAGCCACTCCATCTTCCCAGCAACCAAAACAAAGCCCAGGATCTAGATTTTCCTCTGAAATGCCATTTCCTGGCCAGCTACACTCCCCAGCTTCATGAAGGCAGGCCCATCTGGCAGACAATGTCTCTACCCAACTCAAACAGCCAAGCAAAATATGGCCTGGCATAATGGCCCACCTTGAACAGAGGCACTTCCACGCAGGTAGTGCCACATACGCTATCTCAGACAAATCCAGGCACCTTCTAGGACTGGCAAAGTGGATTTTCAAATACTTGTAAATTATTGCTGATCTTTATGGTAGAGATATCCATGCTGTGTTGCCCTCAGATAGTAAGAGCATCAATAAACTGAAATTCCTACGTCAACTCTTCCCCCTTATTCCTCCTTTTCATCATCTAAAAAAATTATTCAATGTCCCTATGTATATATTTATGCATAAAGATATATTCCTCCCTCCATAAATCTCTCTCCATAAATCTTTTATATCTGGCAGGTATAAAAATGGTGCAAACAATTTTAAGTTCAAAGGAAAGACATTCTTGCCAAGGTAATTTTGTTCAGTTCGGTGACGTATATTGAATCACTAACGCATAAATACTTAAGGCTGATGATTTAATTGCTTCTAGTGCTTCCACTGAAGGGCTTTTAGCAGTTTCTTCAAGAACAAAACAAGAATTGTTACTTTATGAATGTAAATAGTAGAAAGAATTAGTCACTTTACACTTCTTCACACACAAACAGATGACACATTACTGGGAAAATCTGTCTGGAAGACAAAACAGTCAGCATGTGATCATACAGAATTAGAAGACATATAAATAAGATAAATTTAATTCTGATTTAATTTATTTTTTAAAAACTTCTTAGATTCACAATAAGACCTTTTCTCAAAGTCTGAAAATCCTAACACATATGGAGATGCCTTCGACTTTCCTGAAAATTGACTTAGAAGTGATGTCCTGAAGTAAAAAAAAACCCTGAAAATATCCAAGTTCCAATATCCAACTCTATAAGTGTCTTCAATTTATAAAACTGTAGTGTTTTACTCAGTTTCAGCAAAAATACTGTGTCATACATTATTGAGTTTTCTTTACAGACCTAATAGTGAGGACAGAAGGTTGCAGGCTTAGACTACAGCTAAAGCCTAAAACATAAATAACAGAATGTTTGTACTGTGATACCAGATAATTTGTTCTTATATATCAAATGTATCCACATCCAGTTCAAAATACGTTCAAACAACACCTTAGTTTTTCTATGTCAATGTGCCCTAATTAATAGCTGGCCCCATGCAGGCATATGGAAGTCAAGAAAGACAAAAAACAAAGAAGTAAATGCTGAAGTTGCAGAGCTGCTGCCAAGCAGTTTGGATTCTTGGGCTAAATGGCCAGAAACAGCAGAAGACCAAACCCATTGCTTAGACTAACTCTCTTCCTTTCCTTCAGTTCTCAACAGATGTTTGGAAATATCAGCCTCTTTCTGAACTTTCCCTTGAGAGCGACTGCATATAAAGAATCTTTTCTGCTTTAGAAGCAGATGATCATGAGAGAAAGCCAAGAGTTCCCCTTGGTGGGCACTCTCCAGTAGCTTTCTCCTGCTCCACAGGCAGTTTTTCTATTTTAATTCATCTATGTCTATGGAAGCCATTTCCACTTGAGATACCTGCCCTGTCTGGAAGGGTATGGGAAGTCTTTTGCCAGAAATACAACCATCTACACAAGCAGCCATTGATGTGGGGAGTGCTGAGGGCCTGATCACTTGAATGATCAGGCTCCTCACTTTCTGGCAAACACACCGATTAACGACCAGGACTCCTTTGATTTCAAGCTCTCACAGTTCCGAGATTAACACGGAAAATTTCCAATATATTTTTTCAGATAAACTGACTGTCCTGTCATATCTTATCAGTAAATTTTTTTTCCACAGATCCTTCATATTCTTTTAACCTCTTTGAGGCTTGTGGTGGCCCTTTAAGTCCACAGTGTTTCAGCAAGAATTTTGTGGAAGGTCTAGCCCAACCTGACAGCCTGTCTTACAGACAGACAGATATTACCACTGTAACACCAGTTATGTAACACCAATTTATTTCAGTTTACTGCCAGTACTTCACATTCTCTCTCCTTTGCTGTTCTCGAACTTTGACTCTGTTGTTCCCTAATGGTTTGGCTTTTCTTGTCATACCTCTGGAATTGCCACCTTATCGCCTCCAGTATCAACTGCTGATAAAAACTTAGGTCTTTTTCATACACTTGATGAATTATCACTCATACAAGCCACTTTATAATAGGTTGCTTTTCTATGCAATTCATTACGTATTTCCACCCTTAAGCCATCAGCAACCTTCAGTTTATTTTCAGCTGAGTCCTTTGCAACCTGGCCTGGGGCAACCAACATCACTTGGAAGTTCAGTCACAGAAACAGGAGTTATAAACCACCAGCAAATTTTAAAAAGTAGTTTTATTTCTCTCTGCAGTTACCCTCACCTGCCTTTGACAACTTCCACCACTACTGGGCAAGAGAAACTTTAGTTACGCCACCACTTGGAAGCGACAGCTCAGGATTACCTGTGCCTTCTGCGCTGAAGCTCATGCATGGGGCAGTGCCAGAGCTGGGGTCTGATGTGGCTTTACTCCTAAGTAAAAGCCACTTCTTGCTTTGGTTTCTAAGTAAAAACTTTATTACAAAAGCCTTTCAATTCCTGTTTTGAAGTTGTCAAGACAATGGTATATATTTAGATTGAGGGTTTTATTTTTAAGCTACAGTTCTTGCTTGCTTCGCTATTATTAAATGGCAAAATTTAATACTCTATGTGACAGCTAAATGATTACCACAGTTAATATTTTCAGAAGTATATTAATAATTTTTCATTGCAAAAACCATCCTTAACTGCCTATAGAAATTTTATATGGTGGTATCTTGTCATAACCAAATTGTTAGTACTGAACACCACATGCCCCAATCGGGACCATGTATTGCAATGTAAGTCCTGCCCTAAATGAGCATGATTGACATTGACACAAATTCTGAGGAATTTAAAGAAATTTTTCTTTATTCCTTACAAAGGATGTACAGGCTGCAATTTTTTAGTAGTTTAGGCCCTAACTTATCTGCAGTCAATTTCTGGTATACCCAAAAGCACATCCTGAGAAGATGCTGACGTTGCAGTCAAACTTCAGTCTTCTCCAATTTCACCTAAATTTCAGCTTGGATTTTGCCCTGAACAGCAAAAAAAATATCGATCAAACAGACAACTCAGCCATTGCACTGCCTATTCAAAGGATCAGCAAACACTACAATAAGTAGACCTATCACATTTATATGCAAACACAGAGACTTAGATTTGACAGACTATGTATGTCATTCCTCGAGTACAACCTGACCGGACTTTATCATCTTCCCTTGCTTATGGTGCATTGCTACTTAAAAACTCAAGTAGGTTATTTTCAAACAGTTCTCTAGCCTTTAACAGGCATTAAGATGTCTGTGCTTCTTATACAATGGAAAGTATTAAACTCCCAAGAGTATTAGCATTATTTGCCTCTATGTGACCCAAGTGTATAGAAATATGTCTTCAAATGGGAAAACTGACTCCCACCTATGTTCTTTCCTTTTTTTTGGTGCAGTACCTGTGTATTCAGGTGGGCACACAAGGAGCAGAAAGCTAATTTTTAAAAGGCTTTGTAATGGTTTACACAGACAAAGTGTATTACAAAAAACTAGTGAAAGAATTGCCACACCACTTACCATGCCTACTTTGCTGACTGTTTTGCAAACAACTCAAGGGCTGATTTCCCAATGAGGAGTCAGCAGTGGGTACTGGATCTGATGGAAGTGCACAGGCAGAAAGCAGCTGCCCAGTGCAAAGCATTGCTCCCAGAGCAGCACTGCCTCCCACTCTGGGACTCGATGCAGCCCCTTCCATGAAGCTACATCAGTTTACACCAGTTGAAGAACATGTGATTGCATCGGCCTGCCACGAAACAGGACAGCAAACACAGGCTCAGCAGAGAGAGGCTGGCACCATGCTGTCAGGCAGCAGGACAGCAGTGAGAGCCCAGCAGGCTCCCTTAATCTTCTGGAGGAATACTGGCTAACTCTGGTTTCTCCTCACTCTGTCTACAGGGATTCTGGAAGGACTTAGATGCCTGAGAAAGTCCCCTCCATACACAGTTTGAATCCTAGAGACACAGGCAAATTAAATAATTTTGCAACTGTGGCCTACTTTGTGCCATTATGTTTTGTTCATACAGATAAAAAAGCTCATTTTACAACAACAGTAATACAAGTACCTCTAAAAACCAATAACACTATTTTATGAGGGTGAGAGAAGCATCTGTACAAAAGCTGACTGCATCCAAAACTCCTTATAAAAAAACCCATGCTACTGGGAATACATTTGGGGAAACTATCTTAACCCCCCCCCGTATCTTAATAATCCTGATGCCATTGCCAGGTTTCCATTTCTCTACAAACTTCCTTTTCTCCCTCAACCCATAAAGCTGTATTTCCTTTACTTCAACTACAGACCACTGTAACTAGACTCAACCTCAGTGTCACTTCATTCCAAAAACAGCAAGATGCCTCACAAGCCACACTGGCTGCTTTCCAGCCTGGGGGAGGCGGGAAAGGGGGGAGGGGGGAGCATGCTAATTAAAAAACACATACCAAAAAAAAAACCAAACCCACCCCACCAACAGTAATCACTCAACACACTGCTCCAATTTTGGATATTTGCATTGTCAACAGATAAATAATTTTAACTTAATTGTGAGTCTAGGCCTATGCACAATATTAACACTTCATAGATGTTAAAGTTTAGGATGAGGATTTTTGATTTCCATCTGATTTACTATGTAATCAGTTGGTCTAATTCCATCAAAAAACTATTTTGATTAAACACCAGTTAAAAAACCACCGATAGCTACAAGATGTTTTAGCGCCAGCCAACCTGCTGTATAACTGCTGTTTTTTTTAAACAGTTTTTCCATTCTGGCTTTCTGACCATCTCTTTCCATTTTCTGAAATAGATATAAGCATCCTAAGTGTTAGGGACTGCCAATAAAACTCCCAACTGGTAAGAAAACAAAAGGCTCAGGATTTTTTTTTTTTTTTTTAACGCAGCTTTAGCAACATTTTTGATCCACTGCAGAACAAATATGCAGCTCAGTGGGGGAAGCAAAAGAAGGAATCAATATATTTCAGCTAGTCTGTTAATGGGAAACAATAATGAAATGCGTGTATGTAACATGACATACATTTGTTCAGCAAAAACAAGAGTTCAATAACTGCAAGACCCTTTTCAGGCCAGCCTGAACAGCCAGGCTATGTTCTAGGGACAAGGATAAGCCCCTTTTCTCAAAAAGAAAGAAATCAGGAGTAAAGTTCACAGCCAAACACAACAAGCAGAAATGAGGAACACCAAACTTGCTACCAACATTAAATGCAAATAAAAAATATTTAAATTAAATCCCTTGAAGGACAAAGGTTGATTCACTCATACTACTTTGTAGAGTATTTCCAGTTTAAGTTCCTGTAACAGAATTCTTTATGTAAAAAGGTTCTAATTTTTGACATTTTAAAACAGTGTCCTCACTGGAAGGAAAGAATGCATTGAATTTCCATTTTGCTAGAAATCTCCATTCATACTGGAACACAAAGAGATAAGACAGATTCCCATAATGATGCTTGGAAATAATCTGCCCTGAATTTCAATGTATTATTACATTTTCGAGTATACTTTGCATTTAATTACTCGCTTCACCAGTGGTTGCTCATTACACATAAACCATGTCAATCTAATCACTCTAAGCATTTGTAAATTGCTGGTCTCTAACAATATAAAAGATAATGCATTTTAAGGTCACTATAAGTGTTCTTTACAATATATAGTACACATTAATGTACAGTAATGTACTATTCATTTCAACCAGGCTAGGACGAAGTCCATATCTTCACCATTTAACTGAATACAGCAAACCACCCATAGAACATATTTTCTAGATATTAAAATACAAATCTAAGCATTTTAAGTTGCCTGGATTCACAATACAGTGTTAGGCAGCAAGAACTGGAGTCAGCAAGAAGTTTCTACCCTCCCATCATCATCATGTGTATGTCAGCACTTACGGGGTCAAATCTAACTCATCTTCGAAAATTGCGTAACCCAGCACCAGTCTAAGGTGTTTCTGAGTTACAGAGCATCTATCCAGATGAATGACAGAAACTTTCACATTTGAAATCCAGTACCCATGCAGGTACCTGTTGTATCCCAAATAAAACAAGGATCAATCTTGTGACATCTGAAATTCTGCACTAACTGGCACAAGAAGCATAAATCTTATTAAAACTGGACAGAAAGGTCTTAATAAGATTACAGGGGGAGATGGCAAGGAACACTGTGAATCCATGGTCCTTCCCATATACCATTTTCAGGTCTAAAAAAAATTACTCAGAGATATTTTAGAAGCCTTTTTCTCTCCACTACATAAACGAAAGGATGAAGATGTGAAAGTATTGCAGCTTCCTTTCCCATCCCATATGCAGGCATAGCAAGTTCATCACAGAAAAGTACATGACATAACTTCTAAGATCATCAGACACCAATTAGTAACAATTAACAAATTTTAATACTAATTATTGAATGTGTGTATCTTCAAAATTTGCTTGCAATGTTTAAGTCTCAAAGAAATAACTCTATGTTCTGTATTCTGGATATGCTGCACATGCAAGGGGATGACTTGTGGTCACCGCTCTGCAAACCCGGCCACCTCGGTTGGACTGGATGTTGGCCCCCAGGCTTGGCATCTCTGGCAGGATCTCAGCACAGGTATTTCAGCCCTGTTTTCCTTTTCTTAAATAAAACAAATGCCTTGGAAACACACTAACTCTAAACATATAAAAATTAAGATGCTACCTTGGAAAGCCTTAAACAGAAGGAAAGTGAAGGATCACAGTTGCAAAAAACAGGTTCATTTTTATTTAGCAATGCTGTTGCTGCACTTCAGTATTTGCTAAGCATGCTCACCATTGAGGGTTTGGTACTCCACCACGCTAAAAAGGACTTGTGAGCCAGGAATGGGCAGCCATAATTGCCTTCCCAATTACTGGTTTCACAAAAAAGTGTATTTAAAATGAACTAAACCAATTATCACGTATTTTTTCTCACAGGGACCTACGTGCCTGGCCATGCAAGCGGAAAGGAAGGGTGCCTCCCAGGCAGCAGGTTTCCCTCACCTCTCCAGCAGCAAAAGCAACATGAGCAATGCTCAGTGCCACTAGAGTAACCTGTGGGCACACACAGGAAAGGAGAGAGCCTGGAAACGTCTGCCCTGGGCTGGCCAAAGAGCACAGAAGGAGAAAAGAGAAGGATACACCTGGTCACCTCTGGGAAAGTTTAAAAAAACCTGGGATTGGAGACAAAACTAAGCATGCTAATTTGGGACAACAGGGAAGTTCAATTAAATTTTTTTGTTCTTATTTCGGTTGCATTACTAGTTGTAATTACAAACTGCAATTAATGAGCAACATCAAACCAGGTGTTCTTACTGCACTGGCTGAAGTTCTGAAACCTCATGTATTTTCTATTGTGTGCCTGTGAACATCTATTTTCTACAAAATGATGATTTTTCCTACTTGTAAGAGATGCAAAGAGGGTTCAAAAACCCATTAGTGAAGTACCTACTGTCTCTGCTGCCCCTAATTTTGATTCTGTCTAGATTAGGAAGTTGTACACAACAGTTCATGCAGCTTAATACAGCCTTGTAATATGGCCTGTCTTATGAATAGATATATCAATATGGCCTTTACTTCCTGAATTTCATGTGGAAATAAAGTATCTTTAAACTATTTAAAGACCATTGCTGAAGACATACAAGAAACTCCACTTGCTTCTCTTTACATTTGCTGGTGATCTGGGATCAGTAAGGACGGCAGCAGCTCAAAGAAATACTATCACTTCTATAATCTCTCTCAGGATCAGGCAAGTAGAGCTCACAAAAATCAGATTAGAGAAGAGGCAGTAGGGAATTCCCCATACTTAGCAGAAGGCTTTGGAAATGCTGCCTCACTGCTTCTCAGTAAAAAAACCTTCACTGGATCATCTGCATTTGAAAACCCTCCTCCTGTCTGGATAGAGACATATAGCAGGATATCTCTAGTGAAAATAAAACCAGATTGCCTTTATTTTCAAGATCTCTTGCAAATAAGATACACAGGTGTGGTATTTCTGAGGTCAGAAGTTATTGTCTGACTTTGGAAGCAGCCATCTGAGATGAGAAGCTGCTGATTTTAGATCACTTAAAAGGGTATGGAAAAGTAATCCATTTGCCTTAACATCCTAGGAATAAAGAGACTTTGCTCTTTTTTATTTGTTTGTTTAAATTACGGGATTTCAGAGAAATTAAACCAAGGTAGTTCACAGATGTATCCAACTGTTGTAACTTCTGAATGAAACAGGTGATGTGAATGAAAGTTTCAAGGGCCAGGGCTGATCCCGATGCTGAAAGCCTGGAGGAGGTATTACAAGATCAGAATTAAGTCCATGTCCTTATCTCCTCTATCGGATCTCGAGCCTAGAAGTAGAAAGCACAATCCTTCAGAGGAGGTGAATAAGCAAGAAGCACTGCCTTCAGCTAAAAGATTCTCCCAAATCTATGTTCAACTTTAGACAAAAAAAATGTAGCAGTTTTCCTGTTCAGAGCAGGAGAGGTGCCAAAAAAAGGAGTTTATTTTTGGGTCTGACTATGCAAAGAAATAGTATCACAGAGTTACAGCCCATTATCCCTGGAAGCAACAGAATAACACTAGTAAAAACATGCAGAGGCCCAATGCGATCTTTTCTTCTTAACCACTCCAGAAACCAGCCCTCTTTCAAACCACCACAGGGATGCAATGACACCTCATGGGAGAAGAGCCTTCACTAAGAACCTGAAGGACCACCAAGCCCAAAGTTAAGCACAGTTCAACTGTCACACAGCTTGTTTTCTAAAGGATGACGGCTCGCTCCATTTCTAACCTTCTCTTTCCTCCCTATGCATGTCCTAGCTGTGATATCCCACCTTTTCCTCTGCACTATCCAAACGCTTCACAAGCCCTTCGCTGACCCACCTTAAGTGATAGATGTTAAAGAATCCACAGATGCTCTGCTGCACGTTTCCCACTGTTTCAGTGCCCTCAAAAGCACACAACTAATTTTGGCACAAACACAAGGTTGCAAGTGAGTGGCTGGGGGCTGGAGGAAGGACAGAAAGACAGAGAGAAGAATACCCTTTTTGGAACTGATGAAACATCAAATCCGAAAACACTTTATCCAGTGCCCAGGCACAAAGCACTCTGGGTTGCTCAGGCTGCTGCTCCAGCAGCTGGACCTACCAGCATGGAAAGAGAAACACCTTCAAGACCAACCACTTCTCTCCTGCTCTGCAAAAGTACGGACAATCGTCTGAAACAGTAGTGGTCACACATGTTGAAGCAAAATGTCAACATAAATCCTTAGCAAACACCAGCTCACCCTTATTCATTTCTCTGATTTCTCCATATGGCTCTAAGCCAGATAAGGACTGCTTTCCAGGGCCTTATGAACCACCACTAACCTGGACCTAAGAGCAGCAAGAACTGCATCTTTAAAGTATTTTAAAGTAGAAAAAACAGGGTTTTTTTCCCCTCTGGCAGTACTCAAACTTGTCATAATTATATTAAAGAAAGGAACTTGTTGAGAAAAATGAGGTAAAAAGCATTTTTGACTCAAAAAGAATTTTTTCTGCCATTTCAAAGGGATATCTATGTATACATAAGAGATCAGGTTGGCTCAAATGTTTAGCTCACCAACTTTACCAAGTCCAGTTTATAGAAAGTGACTGCACAACTTGCTCTCTATGTCAATATGAGGTAGGCATCAGCCACTTTATCTGCTGAAGCAAAAAATAAAATTTAAGTAACCATCCAGTCTTACGACCGCTTGTCATAAAAGCACTGCCCATCTGAAGTTCAAATAACCTTTTATCCAAAATGTTACAAAAATACATTAAAGACGGTAAAACAATCAGCTACAGAAATTCACATTTCAGTATCTAATCATGGAGGCATTTTACCTTCCCTCTGATTCTGTGCTGAGTGACCATAACAGTCTTCTATAGTTTGAAGCAACACTTAAAAATCATTAGGACTGCTGTGGAAAGGTTTTAGGAGACTAATGGATTCACACTTGTGGTTAAGTAATTGGGCTGAAATCCCAAATCCGCTTAAATTAGCCGGACTTTTCCATCAACTTCAGCTGGGTCAGGATTTTATGGAAATCGGATTCTTTATGTCTTGCAAAAATACAAATAAAAAGATCTGTGCTTTTATCCAAGGTTCAAGCAACAGAAGTTGTTCAGTTTCCTGTCTTCATTAGTTTTGTTGTCAAACAACAAATACCACCCACACATGTACTTTTTAATACAATGAGACAAATGTCACTGCAATCATCATTTGTGACTGGAAAGTTTGGCAAGGTGCCAGAGCAGTGAAAGTGATCCCATCACAGATTGTTCAGCAATTGCTACGTGCTCTGTTCCACAACATGCTACAGTGAAAAACATGAACACAAGTTTGTGAAATTGAAGCTGATCACAGAGCCAATGAACGCTCTTTTCATTCACCTTGTATTCAATTTTCATTCAATTTTTGTAAATAAACAAAAACACTAAGAGTTTCCCTTTTAGCCTGCCGTCCTTCTGTAGTCTTTGGGCTGGCCTTAAGCTGCAGGAGTAGTCAGGCTGCTCACTATTTTTAGAAATAAGCAATTCAGTAAATCACTTGAAAGTATTATAAAGCCAGTGGCCACTCTTATTCTGAGGGGGAAAAATATAAAAGCATCATTGCTCGATCTACAGCAGTATTTACAGAGCAGACACCAGCAAGGACCAGCCTGTTTGTTGCTGCCCAAGCAGCAAAGCTCTCATCTTTGAGACACCGATTTATCCCACAGTTTAAGAAGATCTCTGATGCTCTCATAACACTGGAATTTATAATCTAGCAGCTGGGAAAACACAGAGTAGGACTCGAGGGTTCAAAGCCGATATACAGGATTCAGGCTTCTCTGTAACTTTGGATCTGAAGAAAGATCCAAGAGCACAGGATCAAGAAACGCACAGATGGTCTCTGCATCCACACTTGTCACAGGACACATTACAAATGTTAATTACCAGCCCATGAAAAGCACTTTCTCAATGCTTAATTTTCAGATGAAAAAAAATGTGACTTCTATCTTCAAGGAAGATCCAAGAAACTACAGGCTGGTCAGCTTCACCTTGATCCCTGAGAAGGGATCACAAAACAGGGAGGAGTGGCTGATACACCAGACAGTCATGCTGCCACCCAGAGAGATCTCAACAGGTCAGAGAAATGCGCCAACAGGAACCTCAAGGAAGCTGACAGGAACCTCAGTCAGGGAAAATGTTAAGTCCTGGACATGGAGAGGAATAACCTCAGGCACCAGTGCATGCTGGAGGTCACTCAGTTGGAAAATAGTTTTGGAGAAGAGGCCCTGGGTTCCTGGTGGACACTTGGTTGAATATGAACCAGCAATGAGCCCCTGTGGCAATAAAACCTGAACAGTGTCTTGGCCTGTGTCAGAAAAAGTACTGACAGCAAGTGGAGGAAAGTGCCCTTCTACCAGGCACTGGAGAGGCCACACGTGGAATGACAGGTTCAGTTCTGGGATCCCAAATACAGGAGAGACATGGACATACTGGACAAAGTGCAGCAAAAGGCCACCGGGATGATTTCAACCTGGAGAAGGCTTCCAAGAGACCTTGCTGCAGCCTTCCAGTGCCTTAAGGGGGCTTATAAAAAGGAGGGAGAGGGATTTTTCACATGGACAGACAGTGACAAGACAAGGGGCAATGGTTTTAAACTGAAAAGAGGGCAAGTTTAGATTAGATGTTAGGAAGAAATTCTTTACTCAGACAGTGGTGAAGCACTGGAACAGGCTGCCTAGAGAAGTGGTGGATGCCCCCTCCCTGGAAGTGTTCAAGGCCAGGTTGGGTGGGGCTCTGAGCAACCTGGTCTAGTGAGTGGCAGCCCTGCCCATGGCTAGAGGCTTGAATCTAGTTGATATTTAAGGTCTTTCCACTCCAAACCATTCTATAATTCTACGATTAAGGGACTGGAGTATCTCTCCTATGAGGAAAGGCTCAGGGAGGCGGGACTGTTCAGCCTGGAGAAGGGAGGGCTTAGGGGAATCTTGTAAATGTCTGTAAATGCCTGAATGGAGGGTACACAGAGCCAGGCTCTTCTCAGTGAAGCCCAGTTCCAGAACCAGAGGCAACGGGCACACACTGAAACACAGGAGGTTCCCTCTGAATATCAGGGAACATTTTTTCATTGTGAGGGCAACCAAGCACTGGTACAGGTTGCCCAGAGAGGCTGTGAAGTCTCCCCTCCTTGGAGATACTAAAAACACATCCAAACGTGGTCCTTGGCAGCCAGCTCTAGGGGACACTGCTTGATCCACAGGGAGATCAGATGATCTCCAAAGGTCCCTTCCCAGCTTAAACATTCTGTGATTAACAGAGAGTAGCACATCTCTATCCATTGGTATGTACTGCATACCTGAAGGCTGCCAACTGATAATTCTCAACTGGACTCATTCTAGACTGAAAAGAATATAACAAATAAGGATCAAAACTGTCTGTGGATTCACCTTTATTCTTGCATAGTTACAGTTTTCTAATACAATTCCTTTTAAGGGCAAAGTGGTTATGTTTGGTCTGTGTCTGAACAACAACAAAAATTACATAAGAAGTCCTCAACAAATTACTCCCATTCATTCTTTATTATGGGAGAGTGGAATATCATCCTACAATCTCACCACTCCCAGCTCTGCCTTCAGTAATCCATACTATGTATAAACTTTTTAAATTTCATAAGGAAGAAAAAAATTCCCAAATCTAGAATGCATCTTTGACACCAACTTCACCAGGCAGGTTTTCACTCAAAAACTGTAAGAAACCAAATTACAGTTGAAATTTAAAAATTAATTAAGTTTATCTACTTACAAAATTATGGTTAAGCAGCTGGTGTTTATCTGACTCTCGTCTCACTCTTTAGTTGTTCCTCACAGTCCATCAGTATCCATTCATATCTCATGTTACTCTTCTACTTTGTAGAAGAGAGTAGAGCAGGATCATGTTTGTTCTGAGTTTGTACACAGCCTAACCTAACGGGATCCTGCTCCAAGATCAAAACGTGAGTTCCAGTGTTCTAATAACTGGTAGTATTCATAAAAATAACATTATCATTATTAGTCTGAGAGAGAACATTTGATTTTACTCTTAGGTTAGTGTGCAAGTTCCTATTGTGTCTTATGAGGAATCTCCTCCACTAAGAAAATCTGGTATTTGAAGTTTGCATTCTGCAAACTGCCTGTTAGAATACATTTGCACACGCATATGAAAGGGAAATTTAATAGCACTTTGTTAATCAAGTAAAAAACCTTACTTTGTTTTATTCACGATGAGCCTATAGTCCATTCAAACAGCAAAGCTGAAAATTTCATTTAAAGGACAGCAATGAATTCACACCTGGTTTTAGAAAGAATGCAGAGAAAAGGGGCAAGGAGCACAAAGGAAATTCAACGCAGTCGAACAACACACATAAGTAACAGGCAACTGATTTCTTCCACACAAACTCTGAAGATTCTTCTGCATGCCATGTACCACGCAGATGTCTCTATCTTTAAAACAAACAAAAAAAGAGGGCAAATAAATCAACCCAAAACATAACAAACCACAAAAATCATGTCCAAAAGCACACTTTTTTATGGACTAAACTCCTATCAACATCTGTCACCCTTACTCTGAACCCTATGGCATAGACTTGTAAGTGCTCTGTACTGTGTATCTGTCACAAATTTCACTTTGTGAGCCCAACGTGTGTGAAGTTAAAGTCTTCCTTACACAGCTTGGGCTTTCATATTCCTCCAGCATCACCACACAGCTCTCTGGGCCTTTAGTTTTCAGACCTTTCATCTAATCATTTCCTATGATTTTGGAAGCTATATATTT
Organism: Manacus vitellinus; assembly: GCF_001715985.3. Classification (NCBI taxonomy): domain Eukaryota; kingdom Metazoa; phylum Chordata; class Aves; order Passeriformes; family Pipridae; genus Manacus; species Manacus vitellinus. The sequence continues at coordinate 28,015,558 of NW_021939396.1, read as the reverse complement.
GTAAGAATAAATACATTTGTGGGAAATTGATCCTTCTAAACTACCAAGAGGTGCTCACAAGCAAGCCAATATCTGGAATAGGTAACTCCAACAGGTGAGAAACAGGAGCAGTGCCCACAGTCAGCCGGGTTAGGAATGTCCTCTGTCCATACTCTCTAAGCCTGTGGACAGAAATTGGGCTGGAAATAAAGTGGCAGCTCAACTAGGTTAAACAGAAGAAAACATTAATCTCTTCACTATTTATAACAGTAGAGAAAATACTGCAACAATCTGGTATGTTATCACAAGCCCATGTTCACTACTACCCTAAATTCTCAGTCATAGTGCTCTAGTGGTTTACACGTAAATTAGCATAGCTCTGCTACTTGCAATGGGGCTTTCATCCAAGTACCTGATAAACTCAGCATTGCAGGCTGTTGATGGATCCTACTTCAAAACTTCCTCTCCATATCAACAAAACCAGCACCAACAGGGTGCATTAGCCCCAGCATGGTACTAACGTGGCTGTCTGTGGCATCTGAACTAGGCTTCATACAAAAGATGAACTAAACAGGACTGCAAATTAATCCATGCTTCAAAACAAAGTACTGGTAATTACACTTTTTTTTTCACCTAGTTTCAAATGGTTGGAAATCCAAATGCAGCCAAAGCAAGCACAAAAAGAGTTTCACGTGCAAAATGAGTCTGTACAATCAGCACCTTGGTGTTATTTGTTTCTCTACACAGAATAATGAATTAGTTCTGACAAAGTAGGAAAACACAGCGCTTCTCAACAAGGCTTTACAGGCTCTCAAAGACTCTCTGGCTATTCTGCCATTACCCACCAGCCACACACAGCACACTCATGCCTCTTCCAACATGTCAAATAGCACGAGCGAAAAAGCAACAAAAATGTTCTCCACTGTTCTCCACTTGGACATCTACATGGCTACAGCAATGTAAAGAAACAAATTTTGTATATTCCCCATGACTATTAGTCTCTCTTACTCTCTTTTCTGCCATATCTGTTCTCTCCTTCCAAGGCTTCACAAATTGGAGAAATAAGATCCATCTTTATAAAGTACTTCTTCCTCTCTTTCTGTTCCCATGTTTAAGACTACCAGTGGTGCAGCCACACAGTGGACTTCTTTTTTAAGGAGACAATATGGCTCTAAGCCTTAATGGCACAACTACTTTTTTGATCTTGACTACCGGACCAAATTCTCACGCACCTTTTAACAATATTAATTCCATCACAGACCTATGATGCATTCATCCCTGTATCACAGCCAGTCCACAGAAGTGACTTTGCCAAGAGCCCCTGAAACCTCTAGCTTTAAAATGCCATTCCACCCAAGGGCACACACATCAAGTATATGTGTGAATTACCTGTACCTACACCGCACACCAGAACTCTGTGTGATGCTTTTTAATTGCATTATCCAGATAGCATACGCTGCAAAATCAGTACCCAGATCCCTTTGCTTTCAAATCTGATTAAATTCTAAAGCTTTTCAGGACATCTTTTGTTCTGAAGAGTACTGGTCACTGCAACAATTTACAACCTCTCTCAGTAGTGGACATCCCTTCAGCTTCTTTTGCTCCCAGTCCCCAGCTCAGAAGGCCAGGTCCGCGAGTCAAATGCTGCTTATTGCACACCAGTTCTCCACTTGGCAGGTATCTCATTTGACAAACCACAGCCAGATCATGCCAGTCCTATTACCCTCCCACAGTCTGCGGTTGGACCTCTGCATTCATTTTATGCCTGCTTCTCTCAAGTTTAATCTGTTGCTTTAAAATTACTTGGAAGAACACTCAGATTAGGCTTTATATACTCCCACACTAACAATCCCTAAAGACATACACAGAAACCAAAGATAATTTCTTTACAATGTTAAATTGTAAGTTTTCTTAGTTTATAGTACTCAAAAGTATAAACAGAGAAAGCAGAAACCGAGCAGGTCATGACAGTTAGACATATTCTTCCAAAGAGGGTAACTATGTGCACCTGGTTACCAAAAATAACTGGAGAGTTGGTTACGTACACTAAAAGTAGCCTAATAGGTATTACTCCACTCATCACATCTATGAGGTAGGTTTACTGTCCAAGGAAGTAAATACATGCAAGAACTATGTTGCTACATGCACACACACTCCTAAGTGTAAGGCAGAAATACCAGCCACCTTTAACTGTCCTACTACTTGAAAGCACGTTGAGGGCTGACAAAGAGAACAGTGCACTCTGACAGCCCACGTTATATGCAGATTGTACCTATGTAATCCAGTTAATAATTCAGATTACTGTGCTCCACTTGAGAATTTAACTTTTTTTTTTTATACTGGTTATACACAGGAAGTTCCTCTAAGTCTCCTCTTCCCCTTAAGACTTTCAGTACAAACGGGAGACGGATGGGATCAGAAGCACATTATGGTGCCCTTCATTCTAAGGCTACCAGTCAAGTGCCAAAAGGTTTTGTAGCAACCAAGCTGTTCCAGCCTGTCAGGCCTCAGCACCATGGATGGTTTGACCGAGGCACATCATAACCACAACTCATGGCCTCTGACAAACTCATCCTACTCCAAGGACCCAATGGCATTGCATTGATTCTGTCAGTACTGTAACAATCTTGCCCTGAAGTAATATGGAGATAACTTGTATTTCTGCTGCTACTTTCCTTCACAGATTTTTTTAATGTGTTCTTTGTTTTGAATTTGTTTCCTTTTTTTCTTTTTTTTTTTACAACTGTGGGTACAGGGAAAACCCCAATGGTAATATGGCACTACTACTTTGCTAACCCTGAACTCTGGTTAAATAAGAATCATTACCCAGAAAAAAAAAGTTATTCAAATGGATGCCCTTTAAACTTCCATTTTCCATAACCACTGCACACCTATCACATGAATTCTCCACAGAACCACACAGAGACTTAATCTTACTACGTTGGTTATCCCAAGAGGAAAATAATTACAGAAAACTCTCCCTGATAAAATCATTAAGCCTAAGTCTGCGGGATCTCAGCCGGGGGTGTGTCCAGCAGGTTGTTCCCAAACGCACCGAATTCCGCGCACTGCCCGCGCACGCTTCCATGGGATCTGAATCGGGCCTTTGTACAGTACCGCTCCATTCCCAAACTTTCCAGAGGTCGCCCACCCAGGTCTCCTTCCTCCCCACGGCCACCCCGGGCAGCCCGCACGGCACGGCTCTCCAAAACACCTCTGCGCACACGACCGGGATGAACATCCTTCCCACCTCCGGCAGCCCCGCGCTTCACCCAGCCAAGTCTTCACTCCCGATGCTCAAACCTCTTCAGACACCGGTGGCGCCCCACGCTCCCCGCCCGCTTTTTAGCCGCCTTTTCGCCGCCCGCACTGGCCGCCCCCGGAGCCGGACAGCCGCTTCCCCTGGGACTTGTTGATGCCGGCCCGTCCGCCCCAGCGCCCCCGCAGCCCCCCAGCGCCGCCCGCTTCCAGCTCCCGCTCCCGGCCGCAGCCGCCCCCACCGCTTACCCGGCCTGGTCCGGGACCCGGCCGGCCCGGCGCCGCGCCCAACCCCGGCTCCGCACCCCCGAGAGGGCCCTCCGCCGCTCCCCCCTCCCGGCGACGCACCTTGAGGCTGCCCCGGAGGAGGCCCTTGCCGTGGCCGGTCAGCGCGAGGGCGGCGCGTCCCCAGGCCCGCCCTCCTCCTCCTCCTCTTCTTCCTCCACCTCCACCCACCACGTCTTCGTCTGGCGTCCTCCTCTTCCAGCGCCGCGGCCGGAGCCCTCCGCCCGGGCGGCCTCCAGGCGCTCTCGGGTCTTGGGGGGCCGGACGCGTCCACCTGCGCGGCCGGCCGCGCTCAGCCGCGGCTGCCCATGCTGAGCGCTGGCCAAGCGCCGCGCCTGCATGGTGCTCCTCCCGGGCCGCCCGGCCGCCCCCGCCGCGCTCAGCCCAGCGCGCGGCAGCGGCCCCGCGAGCTGCCAAGGGGCGGCGCGGCGCTCACCGGGGGCGGCGGTGGATGGTGTGCGGCGGGCGCGCCGCGGCCATGGGGCCCGCGGGCGCTCGGGCCAGGCGGGCCCGAGCCGGCCGGCCGCTGCGCCGCTCGCCCACCTGCTGCCCGGCGCTCTCCGTCTCTCCTTTCCCAAGCGGCTGCCGCCGGCCCTGGCCCGCCCGGCCCGGCCCGGCTGTCGGGCGCGGCGCGGTCCGCATCCCGCTCGCCCTTCCTCGCCGCCCCGGTCCCCCGGCGTCAAAACCCGGACTGGATTCCCGGCGGCCGCGGCGCCGCCAGGCGCGGCGCGGGGCGGCGGGGACCGCGCTGCCTTCGCCCGCAGGAGCGGGCGGGCTCCCCTGCGGGCGGCACCGGCCCCCGACACACACCCGCCCCGGACCCGGGGCACCCCACCGGGGCACCGGGGCCCGGGCCGACCCTGCTGGCGACGGGTCTGTCTAAACGGCAGGAGGGCCGGGAGTGCCCGACAGGACATAGAGGGGCTGGAGCGAGTACAGAGAAAGGCAACGAAGCTAGTGAAGGGTCTGAAACACAAGTGTTACGAGGAGCGGCTGAGGAGAGGCCGGAGGTGTTTATTCCTGGAGAAGAGGAGGCTCTGGGGTGACCTTATCGCTCTCTACAACTCTACAAATACCTGAAAGGAGGTTGTAGCCAGTTGGGGGTCGGCCTCTTCTCCCAGGCAAGAAGTGACTTGAGGAGAGGACATAGGCTAAAGCTGTGCGGGGGTGGTTCAGGTGGGACACTAGGAGGAATTTCTTCACAGAAAGAATGATTAGACATTGGAATGGGCTGCTCAGGGAGGTGGTGGAGTCACCGTCCTGGAGGTGTGTAAGGAAAGACTAGATGTGGCACTTAGTGCCATGGTCTAATTGACATGGGGGTGTTCAGTCATCGGTTGGACTTGATGATCTCAGAAATCTTTCCGAACCTAATTGATTCTGCATGGTGCCTCCGCCCAGCCGGCCCGGCCACCTCGCGCCGCGCTCAGCCCCTGTGACTGACAGCCTCCACCTGCAGGAGAGGCTCTCAGATGTCTAGGGCCTCGGTGAAAAAATTATTGTAGCTCTCCTCCCTAAAAATGATAAATGGGGGCAAAAATTGAAATTTTGGAGAAAAAAAAAACCACAGAAAAAAATGTTTGTGGGTTTTTTTTTTCCAAGATAAATAATTGAAGCAGTGTTATCTACACCCAGTTGGGGAGAAAACTATCCAGACAGTTAGGGAAATAGTTATGGTTTAAATTCTCATAATTCTGTGCTTAAAGCTTTAAAATACCTTTCTGAGAAGTTTTTTTTTTTATATTAAAATAGTTTCCCAACAGTTTGAAGTTACTACAGTCATCATTTAAATTTATTATAGGCTTCTATGCCATTTATTAATGCCTCCTGAGACTGAATTATACTTAACGTTGTCATATGCTTTTCCTAACCTCTTCCATTATAAGTCTTAAGGCTACATTTACATGTTATTTTTGAGCCATAATATTTTTTCCCATTTACAAATGAATCACAGTAATTCCCTTTTCAGTGTTCAGTACCTTTTTCCCTGCACATTGTTTTAGCCACACGCCAACAGGCCAAGTGTACACCTAATATGTCAACATGGGGCCAAGCTTCACCCTAGATTAATTTGTCCATCAAAAAGTGATTATATTTTTCATTCTGGAATATAGCATACAGCACTTTCTAGGCAAAAAATTATAGATAATACAGTACCCATTCTTAAAGAAATAATGAAGTTATTTTTCATGTCCAACTATGTAAGTTGTTTGAATTGTTTTCAACCCAATCCACAAAGAAAGTTGTTTTCATTCATTCTTTCAAGGTTCCCAGAGATTATACGTCCCTGGAAAAGATCTGCAACAAAACTGCCGGCAAATTCTGGTGTATCAGGTCTCAGCAGTATTTCCCCACCAATCCAAGTGTCTCTTCCAGATGTTTTACCACAGCTTTGACCAGCTGCACTGCAACATTGGCTCAGCCCATCTAACAGCAGCCAAAACCCCTGGTACATCCTGCCACAAGATGTTCTGTCTTTTTTCCTGCCACTGCATGTGCACTTAGCTTCTTGACACGTGGTTAATCAGTCGTAGTTTTTTTAAGCTTATGCTGCATAAAGGATAGATTCGTGGAAGAAAAATAAAGGACAAATTATTTTTTTTCCATTTTATTCCTATTCTGAATGTTCAGATTTAATGTTTTGATTTGACATAATTATGTTTAAACTTGAATTCCAACATGAATTTCAATGGTATTCTCAGTTCTTTAATACTTGTACCTCAAAGGCACAGAAATGGAATCATTCCAATACCTCCTAGTCTTCAAATTATTTGAAATGTTTTGTATCATTTGAATAACAACTGAATCTAATTGTGATTTTCTGTAGTAGCCTGTGTTCACAGTTATCTGAATTACAATCATGTTACTGAGAGTCCTATTCCTATCTGCCACGTATTGAGATATATGTTGAGAGACTTCCTTGACTTTTTTCAAAGGCCTGCATGCTTTAATTGCAGCAAAACCAGAGCCAAAAATTAGAAATTATATGCACTGAATGTGTTATCACTGAATTGTCTTATATGAGCCAGCATGAACACTGCACATAACAGAATGGAGACCAAAGGATCTCTTGCAGAAACAGTGGTGATAAAGGATAGTTGGTCTTGCACAGGCATGTCTGTTAACTGCCACGACAACTCACACTTCAGCCTCTGTTTGAACTCCCTATTCAGCCTTTTTGCCAGGTTAGTTCCAGGACTTGCTGTAAGGTACAGCTGGCTTGACACCTCTTGCCTGAGGTCTGGTGAGTGAACACAGAAGCAGAGATTGTTAACCAACAATCAGGCTTTCATTTGTCAGTTCAACAATTGTTTCAAAAATTACTAGTTGGGTTCTCTGTTTTGGTGGCAGCAGGCAGAGAAGAGAGGCTCACAGAGCTTCTCGGGAACAAACAAAACATCCCAGGCCTGCCTGCCTGCCTGCATGCCTGCCTGCCTGCCTGCCTGCCTGCCTGCCAGAGGGTGCTCCATCCCCCAAGATGCTTCCTCTTCCTCCACAAGACTCCAGCAGATCATGGCCCCTCAGATCTCAAAGCAGAGCAGGACAGCAGGGGAGCCCTGCAACAGTCAGTCAGGGTGACAGAGGAAAAGTGTAATCACATTCTGGTGGAGGGAGATGTGATACAATAATTTTCATGTCAGGAGGGTTAAGGAATGGCAGTCCTAGGAAGGGGCTTAGAGAAGACTAACTTTCTATTAGTAATCTGAGCTGCTAGGGCTTCTTACTCCTGCTGGGTTATCAAATGCAACAAGAAGCCAGTGTTGACAACTCTACAACAGATTGGTTAAAGATTTCTAGCACTTCTCAGTCGAGCCAGATTGGAGCTGTAGTAAGAATAACTTCTTTCACAGTATTTGATACAAACAAAAGATAGAAATGACTGTTTGATCCATTTGTCCCAGTCTGTCTGACTTGCAGTATGAATGGAGCTGAAGCTGAACTCATGTTGCCCTCACAGGCTTCCCAGGGGAGCTAAATTATGTAAGAAGTCTTCTAAGGACAGTAAAGGAGTCCTAGATACAGTCCTCTTCAGCATCTTTACATTCACAAATAATTAAGAGTCAAACACAAGCCATAATCCCCTATCACACATCAACATTTTTTTCCTTGAGACTCAGTCTTAGCACTCTTGGGGTGAACTGCTGAACAATTCTGGCCCATAGCCACAGCCTGACATCAAGTAAATTCTTGTGATACAGGGGGTAATATGGTATCACTTAACTCAACAGAAATATCTCATGATTGTACTACAGTATAATATGCCTCTAACAAAAGTACAGGCTCTGGCTGGAATAATAGCTGTTTACATTTCAATGATTTCCAAGCTTATTAAAAGTTAATGTGCACATTCACACTCCCTTTCTGTACACAGCTCTCCAACACAGCAGAAGTGTTTCAGATTTTTTTTGCCTCTAACCTTAACAATCAGTTCATATTTCCAAAACAGAAATCTCTCTCTTTCTCTCTCTCTAGACATAGGAGATAATCCAGATGATAAGTACATATAGGCATATATATCCCCCTCTAGAAGTCCTTCTAGAACAGTCTGTGAAGGTGAATTACAGTGACAGCTTTTCAGTTCATCTTGAATAATTATTGTCTAATTTTTTCAGTATATCTACTGGGCAGCCCCTGTGCACTAGCCACAAAAAAAAAAATAATTAGCTCTCCCTAGCACTACCTTAAGTACGCTATACTGATTAACATCAGCTGAAGTTTTCTTATGATACTTATTTTTTCCAAACATTTTATACAGTCCATCGCTCAGTTATTATAGTTAAATATTCCTCTCATTTTTAATATAATTATTAACTGATCTGTTTGACATTTTGTTCCGTTCAGTTACTGCTACTTTGTACAGGGATCATCACTGCAGGCAAAGCTTGCCTGACACCATACTGGGGAATGAGTTCCTTCGAAAAGCAGGTATTTTTCCACAATGCTCATGGAGGTACTACTCTGTAACCTCCTCGCTTGCTGGTCCCGGAACTGCTCCCACCAGGGACCATCACTCAGCAGTGCAGCTGCCAGCAGCGACAAGCACTAGCACAGCTAACAAGCATTGCTACGGGTGTGCTTTAGTTTGCCTCACAGGAGCAGGCAGATACATCACAGTGTGCATTTTACTGGACCACCCACAATCCTGCCTCAGCTAGCTCTCCTTTTTTTTTTTTATTATTTTTTTCAAAACGTGCCTGCAAGAAACAGTGCATTTCTTTAATATCTGAATATTCTTCCCCTTGTCCATGAATGCCAGCTTTTTATCATTAGAGGAAAGATCCCCTCTGCCCCTACCTCCTCCCAGACTGATGCTATGGTTCAGCTCCTTATATTTAAAAAAGTCAAGCAGCAAGAGGAAGCAAAGAAACCCTCAATTTTCTGCACATATAATCACCACATATTTTTTCAAACATAACCTGCTCAAGTATTCATTCACTTTTCATTTTCAGTGTGCAACAGATGCATTTGTCTGAGCTTCAGTATTCAAACCAGCATGTATATTAACTGTGTGTGTGTGTGTGTGTTCCACTTCCCTCATAATCGCAGGCATTTGAGCCCCTGCCAACTTCTTTATTCAGGGACCTGCCTTCTCCACACCCCCTTTGTAAACTTTGCATTTGTTTTGCTTTATAGTGATCATTGAAGTTCTCACTCCAGCTGGGAGGACAGCCAGGCACCTTCAAGAACAAGGGAATGATTGACAATATTAGGCAGAAAATTGTCTACCAGACGCTGCTCAAAAGGAGAGGTGGCAACCTTCCGACCCCCTTCTCAGTAAGTGAAATCGTCGCTTCTGTAACATGCCTCTGCCCCACTTGTCAACTGAGTGGGGAGCACAAGGTCACTTCTGCGTCTGGCTGTTGTGCAGCGAAATGCCACCCTGCAGACAAGGCTGTGCCTTCTGCATGAAGGAGGTCCCAGTGCCAGCCATGCGTTGGAACGAAGCGGCAAAATTCACCAGCCATTATGCATTACTTTTTCAGTTACTGCTCTGAAACATTTACTAGGTCTCAATAGCCTTACTGGTATGGAAAGGAAAGGAATTCTGGACAATCCATCCTTCGACTGTGAGAGAATAATCATCAGTTAGACCTGCACGGCTTTGTAAAAAACACTCCACAGAGGTTTTGCTGTTGTCATTAGTACTTTCACGCAATCTACATGTTTATGTCTCTTAAAAGGCTTTGTTTCGCCCCCTCCAAAAAAGAGGTCAGCTCAGTGGAGTGTCATGCTAGTACTAATACAATGAGTACAGTTCCCCTTTTTACAAATTAACTAATCTGAGGAAAACAAAGGAATAAACTTGAAAAAAAGTAAGATTAACCTTTTTTTACTTAATTAGCTGCCTGAACATGAAGGGAAAAAGAAACCAGAGAAAGAAAACACTTTTTCTTAACAAAAGCAGTGCAGGACAAAAACCCCAACTAGTATACACTGACGCAGAAACACAGGACACGTAGGCCTCTGTAATGCAAATGTTTGAGCCCATAATAAAAATAACCATATATATATATATTATTGGACTTTCTTTAGAAAAAAAATATTTAGGGACTTTCATAGTTGTGTGTGTCCATTCATGTGTGGTAACAGCCATGTGTGTGAATCATGACTCCTGAAATGACACTGAAATTAAAAGAAGGATATAGGAAAATAAAGATGATAACTGAGATGATAACTGAAATGCTATTTTAAGCAAATGTATTCATGAATTGTCTTAATTCAGATGGAATTTCCCATGCAAATTAGATTAAATATATACCAAGAAAACTGCAAGATTGGCATTGTCAACTTCCTCTTTCTCAGTGAAGTGTCAAAGAACTCAGCTTGATTCTGAAAGTCAAAGCTGAACTTGCAGAGCTAGCAATTATGAAGAAAATAACTAACTGTTCCTTTCAAAATGAACAAATTGGACACTCAGAAAAACATAAATATTACAGGACCATATAAAAGTACTTTCAGACTCACACGGAAACTCTGCTGTAAATCTTGTGGAACCAAAAAATAAGACTACACAGCTGTCAGTCAATGCCAGCAATAAAAATATTTACACCAATAAATTAAGCAATGGGTACAATTATATTTTGATCATCTTGCTACCTATCATAAAATAGTATAGTTTTATTTCCATAAATTCTTTATCTTGGAGATGAACCGTCTGCTTTGAAAAGGGCACTCCACATATTTTGGCTTGCACGCCACACTGACATGAACCCTAAGGGCTCTTTCAGTAAACACTGTAACCAAAATTTACCAGAAACATCACATAGCCAAATAACTTGAGGCTCCCCCACGCCTGCATTATCAGCTGAAATCCAAGTCACTAGCGTGAGAGGTAGGAGACATTTTCTGTGTTGTACATGTTCCTATTTTCTAGTAATTACAGAGGAATCATTAAAGATAATTTTTGGGTGTGGGAGGTTTTTGTTTACTTTGGGGTTGGTTTGTTTTTTTCAGGGAAGCTCCCTGATGGAAGTTGCTCTGGGGGTTCTCCTTCCAGGCAACTCCTAAGGAGTTTACAGAAAAATGGACAGTTCTGATGGCCCGTTTCCCCCTAAAAGGCTGAAATAGTCAACTCTAGACTGTTGCCGCTTTACTCTTCCGTCCTTTTTCGGGATCAAGCTGCCTCGTTCTCCATGTGGAAACGCGGCTGACCTCTTCCTGTCTCTCCCACCCTGCTCTCCTACATTAAGAAAAATCCGAATAAAGGAACAAACAATTCACGCACACGGAGCTGGAAAGGCGCAGATAGAGCGGACTCGCTTGGAAGCGGGCTGCCTTCCCCCTCCCCGGACAGAGCCCCTCGCCGTCACCTCGCAGGTCCCCGCACATGCCCTCGCAGCGCTGCCCCCGAGCGCCGAGGGCCGGGCCGGCTCCCGCAGCCCCCGCTCCATGCTCCCGCAGCCCCCGCTCCATGCTCCCGCCCCGCGATCCTGTTCGGCTTTTGCCTCGGATTCCTCCCCGCCGCAGGCAGAGCGCGGCGCGTAAACATGTGCGGCGCTGTCAGGGGGTCGGCCCTGCCCGCCCGCCGCGGGAGGGGCGGCGGCCCCCGGGCCGCCCCCGGCACCGCCCGGGCGCTCGGAAGAGGAGGGGACAGGGTGGGCCCCCGGAGGGAAGGAGGGAGACCTGTCCTGCCGCCGACAGCGCTGCGCATTTCCTACGCGGTGGCGGGGGCGGTGGCGGGTGCTGTTCCCCGCCCCGGCCACCCCCGCTCCGCTGGCCGCCTCCTCTTACACCCCTCTGCGTTGTCCTGGGGAGTGCCGGCTCTGCAGTAATCGGTGCCACACTTGGTTATAAATAAACATCGTAAAGCCCCCGTTGCTGACACTGGATGATTGTGTAAGACTTTCATCTTCCTTAAAAAAATACCCAAATAAAACCATTGTAATCTTCTTCTGCGAGAGGAAAAAAAAAAGTTTAGAAACTTTATACAACAGCTCAGAAATCGGCAAATATGTAAAATGATCCAAACTTGGCTCTGTCACAACTCAGGCTTGTTGAGCTAAAATTGATTACCAGGGATCCTCTGACGTGAATACGGCTGAGACAACTTGTACTCAAGCAGTTACCTGCTTTACAGGCACAATACAAATGTAAGCATGTACTGTTAAACACGGAGTGGGATTTGGGTACAATACACATAATCTAAAATGCAGTCAAGGTTGTAGCTAATGGGCTGTGGCAAGTTCAATTGAACTGCAGCACCCCCCTCCCCCCGGGAAACAGGAAAAGGTTTTAAATTCCACATGCTAAATCTCACTTATTTCTCTTCCTGGTGGTTAAGGCTTTGGTTTTGTTTTCAGATGTAAGATACAGAACAAAAACTGAATTTTGAAGTGGCGGTGTTTTCTTTTGATTATCTTTTCAGGTGTAATGTTTTGGCTTGAATTTGTAAGTCTTTTTAATTAATTTTTGGTTTCTGAATTGCTGGGTTTTGTATAGAAACACTAGAGCTATTCTGTTTTGCTGGCTTCATTTGGTAGAGGCGTGTTGTATTTTAATCTATGATTTATGTACACAAAAAGAAAACCTTGCGGGTCCTGGAAGTGTTACGAAATACAAAGAGTTCTCTTCCACTGTTTATGAAACAAACTTATTTGTATATATATATTTTTTTTTATATATAAATGAACTGCTCTGCCAGGCTTTGTTGTGGGAGGAATGGAGCAGCAGGGAAGAGCGGAGGGAGCACAGGAAGAAGCCAGCACGAGTCTTCCCGGAGGCTTTCTCTCCTATTTGCGTTAAAGATATTTGGTCAAAAGGTGACACACTGCACAAGTTTGGTGTAGATGGCGAGATAAAGAGTATCACTTGAGGCAGAGTTTAATAAAGCATCTACTGCCTTGTCTGAGTTAGTAATTTGGAACACATTGCTTGGATAAACAGTCTCAAAGTGGAAAACAAAGGCATGGTGAAGCAGCTCAGGGAAGGACAGCAGAAGAGGACTGGAGGGGCAAGAGGATCAAATAGCAGGAATGGGAGAGTAGTCCCAGGGCAGTGAATGATAGCAGAGATGTTGATGAAACCAAGAGTTTTGTTTCTAATATTTATTTCCTCACAGTTTTCCCTCGAACACAACTCTTCTTCATGAGCAGTTTACTGGGACAGAGAAGAAGAGGACTAAGTGATCAAACTGACATTATAGCCTTGTGAAAGAGGGTTGGGATAATTTTTATGACATAGCTAAGTGTTCTGAAGATACTTGATACAGCTGTTATTAAGTTGGATTGTTTTCTTTCTGTGTCTCTATTTCTGTGGTCACATTTCTCCTTGTGTTGCTCGGAAGTTCAGCTGTCTGCAAACCCCAAACTTAGAAGACTTGGGACCTAGAATACCATTGTCCTACAGTAGCATGAAGTTCTTACAGAATAACAGACAGTCATTTTAGAGAATTAACCTCTTCTGCCGTAGAACATTAGGTGAGCAGCCTGTCACATGAATTATTATTTTGAGTGTTTTAATTTTAATAACTAAAGTGTAGCATAGTTCTTTCAAAAAGGAGATTAGTTAACTGACACCATCTAACTCTGCTAGTTATATGCAAGTAGATTACAGAGAATGATACTCCGTTTGCACATGCATTTTGCAAACGTATTCCTTGGTTGTAGTCTTTATTTTGCAAATTGCCGACATTGAGATGAAGGGGCTATAATTTCCTAGCTTGCCTTTCTCTTGGAACATTGGTGCTGCACTGGCACGCATCCACTTTGCTGTGACTTCATTTGAATACAGCAAATTCTTTATTATGATGAACAAAGGGTTGCTCTCCGGTCTGCTTTGAATCTCAGTCTGCTCATGGAGATTAGTGGGTTTTGAGCAATGCCAAGTCACTAAATATCTCCGCTTCACTGATCTCAAAGACATTTGTGACAATGGATTTAGTAGTCATTTTCATGCATGTCTTATATTGATGCTTATTGTGTTACTTTTGTCAGTGTATTGAACAAAACCTTCTATAATAAAGCAGGATCCTGAAATTACAAATTTTAAATTTTCTCCAAGGATGGTGGTCAGCATTTTTCTGCTTCCTTAAAATTTCTTAGGGACTATTATTTTATCTTGATGTATGAGACAGAAAATGAGAAACCCTTCAAAAATAGTGGGTTAAATTTTCCAGAAGCAAACAGATCCCAAAAGCCTTGTGTTGTTACCAGGTCAAGCTGTAGACTTCTCTTTTAGTTGCTCCAGGAGAAGAGCAGTTAATCTCCAAAGCTGGGACTGGTTTCAGAAAATGGATGAGCACAGTGAATTCCTTATTAAACTAAAGAAATTTACTAAACCAACTTTCTCAAAAGAGTAAAAGTAAAAATGTTCAGAGTTCTTAGTTTACAGAAAATTCAGATCCACCAACACAGGCAAAAAATAGGTAAGAGAAATATTAAATAATGCTGAAAAAAAAGAAATAGACCTTAATGCTAGCTTCTCTACAGCAAAGTTGATCCCTGCTCAGGATTTGACTGTTGTACTACCACTCCATGCACAGCAAAGGATAGAATTTATTCATAGTGTTTCAGAAGTTCCTTCTGTGCAAATCTTTGAAGATTTTTCCTACTCATTATCTTTAACTGCATTCCAAAGGCCTATACTGTTCTCTGAGGTACACATTTACAGTGATGAATTCAGAGGATCAGCCAGGGTCTTTGCTTCTGTATATAACACACTTTGACATCAGCAGCATAAAACCAAAGGAGGTGACATAAAAACCTTTCAAGAAAGCTGTGTCAGTGTTGTGCTACACTCACAGGCAATAAGCCATGAAGAACGTGTTCAAGGGTAGCAGCCTGCCTGGGAGAATTGCTGTCACTTCTCTCTCACTCCAAGTGCCAGACCAGCCTGAGCTGAGAACCACTGATCACTTCCACCTGCTATTCATGATGCTGAGCGGGAAAGATACCACGGCTTTGAGCAATTAAATCTAGGGCAAGGTTTCACTAGAGGCAGTGTCTGAACTGCCACCTAGCAACGTGAGGTCACCCTGCATCATTACTTGTCCAGGGATGTACTAAATCTTGCTCAGTGGGATTTGTATTGCTATAAAGTGTTAAGAAACTGGAATTTGTTTTTGTACTCAAATAGACGTTTTTCTGCAGTGTGACTGGTGTTTGCTGCTCAGGTAGCCACTTCGAGCTCTTCTTACCAGACCCAGGGTTTTCACATACTTGTTTTGGGCTGTGCTCCACAGGGATCACATCACCATTATAGATTTACATAGCTTCCAGCACAAGTCACACTGTAGCCAAGACATCTTTCAACTGTGGGCATTTCCATCCCAGGTGAAAAAATACAGATCTCTAATCCCTGAGTTCTAATTATACTCTGGCCACCTTGATACCAGTGTGCTGACCTGGTCTGAGGATGCAAGTGATGGCAAGAGATATTACTATTTTGGTGTGTTTCTTCCCTCAAAGCATGATTGTAAGCCACAAGTTTTGCATGTAGACATGTACCAACAGGGGCTGGGCCTGTTGCAATTTTTCTGTCAATCGAACTTGAATTCCATTCACAGTTACAGTCAGGGAAGCAGCTTCCAGTGTATACATAGAACATTTGCTTGATAATGAAGAATTTAAAAACCTGTCCATGAAACTTTGTAGTACTAGATGAAGTCAGAAGGATTATTACTGCATCTGCCTAAAATTCCGACTGCTGGAAAGAGCAAGGTGATTGAATAAAAGGCAAAATTTTCCAGTTTGCTTGTCAGCAGTTATGAGGAACAGAAGATAATGATTAAGAAACTAAAGGCATTCATTTCAGGCCAGAGCAAAAAAACCCCACTGTATGCTTCATCACAGGGCTAATACTGTATAATGATTGATGATTCAGTAATCAAAGCCCATATAGAGAGAAACAGACTGTAAATTAAATGATAGAGTATTTCACAAGTGGCTTGGAATTGTAATGCAATGATCAAGAATTTACCAAGAAAGACTTTATGCCCCTTTTTAACAAGCTGCAGTGCTTCTAACAGAAATAATTAGGGTTCTGACAATGCATTTGTTTGAATGAAGGATTGAATTTGACCATAAAAAAATAGCTTGTAATCTGCGTGTCACATGCAGCTTTCTACTGACACACAAACTCATGGTCTAGTGCCCCAGCCTTCACAGCAAATTAGTCTCAGTTTTCATGACTGGGCTTCGCGAATGAAGATTTGGGAAGGGCTCTACCCACGTTTGTTGCAGGCGCGTTGGTGGCTGAAAAGGCCAATATGAGATAGACAAGTCCGGTTGCAAAAGGCACAACAGAAAGACTCCTTAGATGGTATATTCTGCAAGACACGATTCTTCCTGCGTTGCCTTTTCTCCTCAAGGGTGATCCTGTGTGCTTTCTCAAAAGTATCAGCAGCGTAGTCTCAGTTTTACTATATTCTTTAACCACACCAAGTGGTACCTGGAGAAATACAGTTCTTTTACTATGTCACTGCCAGTCAGGTAGCTCTTACAATTGAATCACAGAATGATTCAGTGAGTCTTAAAATAAATGTCTACTATGGTTTGAACTTTCTTTTTTAGACTTAGTAGTAAGGAAAAAGGAGGAGGAGAAGGAAAAGGAATCCATTTCTTTTTCCTTTTTGAAATCCCCAGTTTGGCAAGCCAATGGCTTCCTTGAGCAATTCACTACAATTCCTTCCTGGAAACCTTCCTCCTCTCTAGAAGCAAAGCACCCTCCTTAGCTTTCCACAGAAATGGAAAAGTGCATGTTGAAAGTAAATTGCGGTGTTCATTTGAAGAAATGAGTAGAATTATGGTTAGTAAACTGGACTAACATGAGCAAACATGCTCCAAAGACTCCATATTACCTTGAGCTAAACAAAGCATGTGCTCTATCCAGCACATGGGCAGATCAGCCATGCAGCACACATAATGCCTCTGACACCTCTAGGAAACACAGGGTCTGTCATAGCCTTCCAGAAAAGTTGAGATGTCCATGAATTTGTTTTGGCTGTGTTCTACATAGCACATGTAAATGTTTTATTTGGGAAATCCCGCTGGTAGCAGCCCTGATTCTTTCTAATGTTAGGTGTCACAGTGCAGCTAATTTCTTTCTTGAGGCATCCTAAGATGCATTACAATTGCCACTTCTCAGAGGTTCTGAACACAACTTTTCACCATCTCATCAGAAAACTGAACAGTGTTATTAACCAGCTCTTAAGCAATTGATAAACAGAAACGATTATTCCTTTCTGTGATGGCTTGTGTGATCATAGAGTCTATCAAAACACTATATCTTAGTTACTTAAATGTTACAAAATGGCCCCCCATTTTGGAGGCCAACCTAGTAGTTTCAGATGCAGAGGAAGGTAATTCCAGCAATGACGACTACTGGGCATTCAGAAGCTGCTCTCAAAGAAGTCTGAGTCTCTGCTCAAGCTGGGGCAGTCCTTACCAGTGGCATCCATCTTAGTGAGAAATTTATAAGCCTTCTTTTGACATTCTGTTTTAATAATGATTTATAACAAATTTCCTAGCTCTTAAATATGTGATACAGTTCTTGTCTATTTGTGGACAAAAACCCCCAATCCTTTAACATTTAATTCAAGGATGTACCTACTGTGTTTTTGACTTGTGATGAGTATTTAATGCTCTCATGATTGTTTTAGGGCTAGAGAAAATTTTGAGGGGTGTTGAGACAACACTTTTCACACATATTCAGTTTATTTACACTGCAGCTTGTTTTGTGCATTGCCTACAAAATTATGCTTTATAGAAGAAAAGCCTGGCAACATGAGGGAAATTGTTGTAAACAACCAGGGTGAACACTCCAGCCTGTGTACAATAGACATGCTAGAACTCAAAATAGCACCAGAGGAAAAAAAACCCTCCCTTAACAAACAGTAAGAACATTGTTTGTTTTTAAGAAACACTGAGCTTTGTTTTCAGTTTCTAGATTAAGCCCAATTGCCAAAAAAGCCTTTGTTACTGCCTAAACCAAACTCAAGTTGGGAAGCGTAGCCAATAATTATTTCAATTAAGAATGTACCGTCAAAAACGCAAGGGTGGGAATGCAAGAAGCGAAAAGTTGTTCAAAATTAAGAGCCTCATCCTCTCTCTGTCCTTTGTCTCTCTTTTTTCCCAGGTGTAGGAATTGCAGCTTGAATGAGCAGCAATAGAAACTGAGTTTCCGAGAAAAACTGAGTTTCAAAATGGAGAGCTTTTGGCAGCAGTCCCCCTCCCCCTCTTTTCAAGATCCTTAACACATGCCAAAGTTTCCTCTTAACTATTGCCAGGGCTATTGAATGCTGAAGTCACCATTTTGATCTTAAAACCTCTCAGAACTCTGAGACCTCTGTGTGGAGGGTGCTTGCTGCCCTGCATATCTGCCAGAACCCCAAACTGAAATTTTAATCATAGATTCAGCTTTGCAGTCTTAGAAATGAAAATTATCTTGACTGTGTTCTGTCTCCCATCATTTTCCCTCCCCTCCTGGCTCTTCCACCCCATCAGGCACAAACAATAGAGTTTCTTCTACCCTGCAGTACCCACCTTCAGAACTTGGCAATCTCTCTGGATGGCCATGCTGGTCCAAAATTGTCTCTGGGGCACATGCTTTCTTTTGTGGTCACTGGACTGAGGGATACATCCCTTGCAGCACAAATATTGCTCACATTAAAATGGGCAGGACCAGAAATTGTTTACTAGTGGCTGTTCCTACAAGGGAGTGGGTGCATGTTGTATATAATAAGTATGCTGAAGCTGTCCAAGGCCATGGATTCTGGGGATTGCCTCTCTTCTCATCCGTTTGTTACTGAATCTGTGCATTAAGTACAGAAATGAGTTAGGGAATTATTATAAACTTCATGGTAAGTTTTTTATTTATACCCCAACAGGGACTGCAATTCATGAGTTAAACAGCCCTGAGGAAAGCTATGTAGGGACCCCAAAACCTACTTACAAGGATGATAGTACTCTCAGGAGTGCATTGAGAAGAGCATTTGAAGTTCCGGACCATGCGGAGACCACTAGTGGATTCAGAGCCAATAGTGCCAAGGGCTTGCAGCTGTCTAGGAAAGAGAGAATAATTTCTCAGTATGGTGAGGAAAGGCAAACATGAAACAGCAGATACTGGATAGGCTTTTGGTGTCAAATCCACAAGCTGAATGTAGTAACATGGCAAATGTTGGCAAAGTCTGTCTGAAAAAATTCTTGTAATTTGTTCACCTACCTTAAATTGTCCTCTCTGCCTATTCAGAAGTAGTTTAGCAGTAGCAAGAACCCCTTGTAATGTTTTTACGTTATTTTTCCGTTGTTGTTTTCCTTTCTTTTTCCTTTGTTGCAAACGTACTTTACAGAGGAACAAATGAATTAACTTCATCATGAACTAATTACACTTCAGATGGCACTGTTTGACTTGCCTGGTTTTCAGTGCTGCAACTTTCTTCTTCCTGCAGTATGAAAGTTGCGCTGGGGCCAAGTCCTTCAAGATGCAGTTTCTGTTGTTATTTCTGAAACACTAGAGGGAAATCTGGACTTCACTGGAATCAATGAGAGATGTCCTGGCCTGACCAGATCTTACTCTCAAATGAGTTCAAGCATTCCTCTAAATCAATTCTGAGTGCAGCCTAAAGTGTTACACAGCACTTTACATTTCTCAGCATACTATAATGGAGATGACACATACTTTAAAGCGTTGGATTTACGCAGATTTGCCAATAGGCCAATGGTGCACAAATAGAGATGTTTTTAACTGAAAGGACATGTGCTCCCCATACGGATGCAGTCATGGTTGCTTAGTCTCTGAATGAGTTCATACTTGCACTTCTCCAGAAGAGAACATGTGCTAAGTATTTCTTCAGGCTAATTTTTTCATGCTACAAATAGTAGTTGTCATCATCTGAACCAACACACAGGTTTCAAGACACAGGCTGTCAGAACAAACTGGAATGGTTTGTGTCTGCAAAAGATGACTGCCAAAAAGTACCTGCCTATCCTAGGCTCGGCTGGCAAACCTTAATATTGTCATTTGTGTTCCTCACTGACTCCCTCGGGCAGTTTGTTCTAGTCCATTGCCTGTTTGAGACTCCTTTGAAGTCATCTAACTCCATTAGTGGTGCAAGGGTCCCAGACACTCACCTCTTAATTTTGTGTTAAGCATCTAGGGCTATGATAGCCTCATGAGTATCCTCCATACATGTTAAAATGGTTTGGGGTTTTTTTTTAAAGCAAATGGAAAGTTGCTTGGCTTGGGTCCAAAAAGGAACAATTTGTATTTTGAAGGTGTTTTTTTAGATTAACCTAAAATTATTTAATTTATTAAGAACATGCCTGTACAGCCACCTCAGGCACCAAGACAGTAATTTTGGTCTTAATTTTTTCATGTATGTGGCTGAAAGGTGCAGGATAACCACCACACCATCTTCCCTTCATGACTGGGGCTGCTGTTGCTGTAGCACCTCATAGTGCTCTTGCCTTCAGCTCACACATTTCCAGTGGTATTCTCTGCTTCCAAACTCTCTTCTTCTGTGAACCACACTGACCACAAACAAACTGAAAACTTTCTCAGGATGAGAGGCTCTTTCTCCATTTTCAAGCTAGCCTGAGATTGCAGCCAGCTTTCACTATAGGCCATTGCTCAGACAATTCCACATAGAAAAGTGCATTAGAAGAGCTTTGAAAAGGGGGTTTACGTGATACCAAATCTGTGATTCTCTCTCTTCTCCTCTCAACACACATGCATACATGTATTTAAACAAATAAAACCACATATTTATCTCCCTTACATGTGGTAATTACCTAGTTTATGGCCAACAAAGTTTGTAGTGCTGGTGCAGAGACCTACCAGTGCCATCTGCATGGGCTTGCTTGGCTCTGTGGAGGCTCATTAGCTGGGGCTTGGTGCTGGACCTCGAGCTGTGCTGAGGCAGCTCAGGGGATGTTACCCTGTGTGGCAGAGCTGATGGTATCTTCTGGTAACATGGGCTGCAAAAGTGGGCTGTGTTTGGGCTAGGAGGCTCACTAGGCACCACATATATTCGAGAGCACTGTAGATGAACACAGGAGGACCAAGTGCAAATTTGGAAGCCATGGAGAAAAATAATGTCACTGTTTAGAGTATCTTAAAGATCCTATTACAATGAACAACAGAGAATGGACTTTACTCCCACTCATCTCTTTGCACTCATCTGCCCAATGAGTATTTTAGCTGCAAATTATAAAAGACAGGATCCTTGTCATCTTATCTCTCCACTTATCAGGCTTTAATAGTGTGACTTACAGATGTGTCAGAGACCTGTGGCAATTAACATCTTTCAGTCATGTACCAAATCTTTAAGTGTTATCTAGGCTGCAAAATCTGGAGAGAATGAAACTTCAGATTTACAAATACCTTCACATACTTCATACAACTTTGTTCTTTATTTTAATGCTTAAAACTCACTGACACAGTTTCTGTGGGGGGGGAAAAAACCTCACACCTGATCAAGCAATTAAAGACAAAGTAATTGAAAATAAGGGCACAGTACTACTTTTCCAGAATAATCTCTTATTTTAGTGAGGTGGCTGGATGGGATCTCCTTGAAAGTGTCCAATGTGACAAGGCCCTGGAGGGATCTAAGAAAGCTGATTGATATTCAGGCTTCAATTCCTCCAAGGTCAACAAGGGTCCATCCTAAGGAGCAGGAAGTCAGGCAAAAATGCCAGGAAGCCTGCATGGATGAAAAGAGAGCTCATGGAAAACTCAAACACACAAAAAAAGGTGAAAGCATGGACAGGAAACCTGTGAGGAATATAGCGACAGTGTCTAGTCATGCAGAGACACATTTAGGAAAGCCAAAGACCAACTGGAATTAAATCTGGTAAGGGGTGTCAAAAGCAACAAGAAGGACTTCTGTAATTATATCAGTGGCAAAAGGGAGAATGTGGGTCAGCTACTACTGAAGGTGGCAGGGGTTCTGGTGACACAGGACGTGGAAAAGGCTGAGGTACTGAATGCCTTCTTCACCTCAGTCTTTGTGAGAAAGTCTTTGTGTACTGTCCTTCAGCAGTACAAGGACCTGGAGACAGAGGGAAAGTTTGAAGCAAGGAAGAAATACCCTCAGTGGAAGAAGATCAGGTTAGAGAATACTAAAGCAAACTGGACATATGCGAGTCCGTGGGCCCCAACGGAGCTTGCTGATGTCATTGCATTTTGACTATCTTTGAATGATCATGTTGACTTGGAGAGGTGCATAAAACTGTCAGAAAGCAAATGTTACTATCTTCCAAAATAACCTGAAGGAGTACCCAAGGAACTAGATATTGATACCTCTCTTCTCTAGCCTGTGACAGCCTCAGCCCTCTAACCCAGAACACTGGTGGTTCTACCGCTGGGTTATAAGATTCATTACATTTCTTGGAGCAGTAGCTGTTTGCTCTCTTCAGATCCCATCCAGATAGATTTTGCCCAGATCCTTTTTTTGTTTCTTTGTACTTTGCTGCTGGAAATAAGCCACACGTGAGATAACAGAAAGACCTCTGAACGCTAGTTTGAGTGCCAGTCTTCAAGTATCTACTTGACTCTCTGCTGGTTGACTGGAGACACAAATGCAGCCTAAGAAGGTTCAGGTTCAGGAGGTTGTTTTTTGTTTGTTTGTTTTTGCAGGGTCCCATAATTTCCCAGAAAAATTAAGGAAAGAAAACAGTAACTTTTAGGATAATCTGACTTTTGTAGCTCAGCCAAACCCTCAACAGAATTTTATGAGACAAAGGAAAAACACAATGCCAGTCTTAGACTTTTGCCCTTGCCAGATTTCAAAGATTAACTACATATATATGGGGCACATATGTGCTTCTCAAAACAGGTCACACAAAACTTTTGCATGATAGAAATAGTCCAGCAGTTTAAATATAGAGATTACTACAAGATCTTCCTTATTTCTTGTTCATCTTGTGGCAAACTGAAATCTTTAATAATAACGTTCCTTGTTATTATTATCTTACGTTATCCTAAAAATCCTTAATTACATTAACTGCTGATGGGATTTACATTCCACTTCAGTCACAGCTGTAAATATGCAGATCTTGATTACTTTGGTCAATAAACTCTTTAGCAGGAACCATTTCAGAAGTATCTGTTGTAGCTCTAATATGCCTTTTAGCACAATGACACACACAGGATCCCTATTTTCTGCCTGAACTGGCAGTTCTCTGTTCTTGCCTATCAGTCCTTCCACAAAGGCTGCACAGAAATTCCAGTTGTGTGAGTTATATGAAGGGTCAATCTCATTTATGTAATAACCAACTGAGAAGAAGAAGTGCTAAAGTATTGTGCCAGCTAGAGTGCTAGAAGATCATGTCACTGCAATTTTGGGCTTTTGAAACAAATCTGTCAGACACATTTGCTACCAAGTGATGTCAAACCACTCTTTAGCTCCAATGCTTTCTAGTTCTATTTAATACTATGCTTCTTGAACAGAGGGTGAAGTGTGAGTCTTTGAGTGAGTATATACCCAATTAAAAGTAAATTGTCAGCCACACTTCACAGGGAATAATTCTGTTTTAAACACCAGGTGTCACTGCAGCATACTCCTGATTCCATACCGAGCTCCCATTAGGTTAAAGCTTTACTTTTAAGTGATGTCAAAGATCAGTGGAAATCAGTGGAGAGAAAGTGCTTGCACTTTCTGTTCCCAAGCGTGTGCATGCAGCTATGTGATTAGTTAGAACCTGGGCAAATTGTTCAATATTTCAACCAGCCACATTTATAGTTCTGCATGGTTGGCCTAAAACCTGAAGCTAACCATTGTAATAGAGCTATTTTATGCCTGATAGCAACTGTTCAGAATGATGAACTGAAAAAAAAAGGTATCTGTGATACAGTACTCTTGACAATAATAATGCATGCATTTTTCAGAAGAATAGCCTGTATTGGGTAATATTCAGTAGTTACTTAATAAAAAATGTATACTGAATTACATATTTTGCAGTTTCTTGGTCCGTGAACAAATGTTCAATAAAAAGCAATCTTCTTTTACACTTTTGCGATCTTGAATGATTTTTCACATGAAATATTCCTTATTTTTACAAGTCCTCTATTTGACCTGTAACTTTATATCTTTGGTATTAAAATACACTTACCCAGATTAAACATTAAAGAGCCATCACTTTGACAGTGAACAGATACTGTTTGCCTGTATAATTTCTTCAGCCTCTCAGCCCAGCATAAAAAAACCCCTATCTGCACTGTGAATTTTCCAGGAACCTGTTCATCAGTAACTACTTAGTATTGAATGAGTAGAGCTGCTCTTTTCTTATATGTAATTAAAGATAATGAGGAGGAAGGTGCCAGGCATGGAGAATGCAAGTCTCAGCAGGCTAGGGACTATTTCAGCCTCATGCTCTAGTGTACAGCAGCTTTCTTCCAGTGGCACATTTAAAAGATGACGTTTCTTTGTGTTAGATTTACATGCAGAATCTGTGTTACATATTCAGCTGTGGTACTAAGTCAGCTGCCTCCGAAATGCTTCAGGATGCTCTTAAAGTATTTCTACACAAATGAGTGTCTTGCTATTGACAGAACAGTGCAGCAAATGGCTGGGGAATGTCACCTAGAGAGCTTCTTTAGCACAGAAAAGGAATCAAATGCCACAGCAATTTCAGAAGATAATCCATAAGGCTGGTAATTGCAACCCCTTAAAAATACTGAAAGCCGCACAACTTTCAAAGGCTCAAACCCAAAATTCTTATCTGCATTAAAGAGCACAGTGTCACAATATTCATGGAAGTTCCTGCTTTAGTCTAGACACAACTTAAAATTGGTGCTTTTATGTGCATGCTTGAATCTTGACTGGACTGTGGCTTTGGGAAGAAGAGTAAGGTACTATATAGTACAACAAAGGCTTAATATTTTTTGTCAGATAATGAGATCGACACAAAATGCCCAGAGCAAATAAAATTCTATCAAATAATGCAGATTTTAAGACCTGCAAGAGGAAGCGACTACAAGGACTGAATAAAATATTTGTTAAGAAAACAACAAAAAGAGGCACAGGTAAAAACAAACAAACACTAAGCAAAAGACAAAGCTTATTTATTGTGGTTTATTCTGTCTGGCAGTTGAATTTATATAGAGATTTCGATCCAATTAATTTTGCCAGGATTTTTGAATTCAACTCCTTTCATTGCAATGCAACATGTTTCCCATTTGACATAATTTACATGAGTTTCCAATAAATTCAAAAGTTATTTGCAAATACATTACCAGAGAAAATGACAGAGCCTCTCTTAAAAGTACAGTACAGAATCTTATGATTTTTTTTTCTACATATAAACAAGTAAATATTAGGATACCAGTGTACATAAATAAAATCTGTATTTTATATTATTGACCTGTGTTCTTAGTTTTAGATAACTGCCTCATATGTTCATGTAGCATTTTTACCCCTGAAATATTTACATAAAACTTGTCTACATTTACAGTAAATAACCATAATTGCCTACTGTGCTTTCAGCAGCCAAAAGCTGAATTGGCTAGAAACATCTGATGAAGATTCTTGGAATAAAGGTATGACGAAATTACATCAACTCCTGTATATTATTACAAAGCATTGAGAGGAATTTAATGGCATTTGTTAATTTACAAAATGCAACTTATTGTTGGATCCGAACTGCTCTAACAGTAGGATAAGCCCTGCAATTACAGTCAAGCTACAATTTATGGAACATACATTCTACAAAACTACAATATTTCAGTGTCTGCAGTGGTGTTGATAAAACTGTGTTGGTTTCAAACAGGTAGCAAGCCAAATAACCTTTCATGTAGCAAACAAGCCTTAGCTAGTGCCATCTTGGAAGTCTGCATGCATTGACTCCAGCTTTATACAGCATAGTCATTTAAGCACTGAACTGCTCTCACTGCCTACAGATCTGAACTTCACAGTATATTTAACTGTATCCACTCTAAGATAGCCAGAGACAGTTCTAATCCTCTCTTTTCACAAGTTCATAGTGGTTTGAGGATGTTTTGCAGTTCTGTGTCAGTGACCAGAGACTCAAATGGTTGTCCAGAAAACACATTTTGTTGCTAGAACATTATGTAAGAGAACATTGCTGGGAAATATTCCAGTAATACATATTTTTTCCATTCTAAAACAATGGATAAAATGAATGAAAGTGTTTGTAATTACAAATACTTATTCACTGTGTTCTAAGCAATGTTCCATTTGTAAAGCAATTTTATGCTAAAGCTCCTATAGCACCCAATTTTAAGTGACTCTTACTGAGGCATGATTTAATAATTAGCTATTTGACATAATTATCCGTATACTAGACTATTCTTTGTTTTTCTTATGGAACTCATATCAATTCACTAATATAATAGAAATAAAATATATTTCACTGAAAACACAAACAAAAATACCTAGCACGAAACCAAACTTCTTCTAAACTCAGTCTTAGGGCCCAATCCTGCACCGTCAACTGATGCAAATTAAATGAAGTAATCCAATTAGGGTTGGTTTTTTGTTTCTTTGGGTTTGTTTTTTTTGTTGTTGTTTGTTTGTTTAGTTGGTTGGGGTTTTTTGCTCAAAACCCCCCATCTGTGCAAGTCCAGATCTACACGTTAGTGCATCTACATTTGTCCATGTTGGGTTTATGATTGAACAAAAACATGTATTTAGAATTTATTTATTAATTTCAATTCTGTTAATACGGAGACCTGATAAAAGATGATCCAACTGCATCATGGTTGGGCAAAGCGGACTTGCCCCTGCCTCTCTGGGAATAGGGAATACTGAGAAGAGTAAACAATTCCATCCGTCTCCTGTGAGATTCTCAGCAACTTGTCCCTTAACTATAATCTCTTCTACTGTAAAAATATTTCTAAACAGGTGGTCTCTGAGATGGGTGAAGTGCAAATGAAAGTTAGCTTTTGTTCCGTTACCTCTCTCTTCCTAGCAGCTGCAGTGGGCTGTACCTGTCTTGCCCTGACAGTGAATGCTCTTTTCTGGGTCTGCAGGCTCTTAGCACACTTTCCTGAGGAGAACCAGCTCACATCTCCTTTCCTAAGTTAAAGAGGTCAGGACTGTGAAGCAAAGGGCCATTCCTAAGTAGTCACTGCCACAGAGACGAAAGAGGCCTGCTGGAAATAATGTATGTGCAGAAACTCAGGAGGCACCAGTGTGACCCAGATACCATTCAAAGACTTGTCTGCTGGTAGGATGTTCTGAGGAGACTTGTTATGTGACCCTTCTCAAACAGTTTCAGATATAAAGACCAAATTTCAGTATCATCAGACATGTGAGAAAGAAGGTTGTGCTCTTAGGTGTTTTTTTAATAATACATTTAAACATTGTGACAATTCACATTTTACGTACATCTCCGAATGTCAGGTGAGTGCTTGCAACCTACAGAACTTCTTGCCTTGAAAGAAAGTGAAGACCAGACCTCCACAGATATCCTCCAGACATTTCCCCAAAGCATCTGACTGAAGTCCAGGCTCTTAAATCTCATGGGTGCATTAGAAATGTCCCATTCAGAACTGTTATGTGATGCAGTTTCTGTGCCCTCTGTACAGTTGTCATATTTCACTAAGGACAGAAGAGATACTCAGATGGTGACAGCTGAATGTAGTGGGGAAGAGCAGTTCCATAAATAAGAGGGTAGTCCAAATCCAACCTATGCTGGAAGTTAAAATATGAGTCTCTTTGCAGACATTAGGAATCCAAAACATCAGCACTGTCATTTTTTAAGTAATAATATTTGTAAGGTTTAAAACCCCATGGTCAATATTACAAGATTAAAAGGACAAGAGTTGATTACATTGTCTTGCAGTGAACAGGAGGCATTCTGAAATCTCCAATGAAGCATTCTGAAGTCAAGTGATACTTACATACTTTATAAATAATCTAAGCTGATTGTTGCATTATCATAAGAAATAACACAGTTGCTTTCTAAACTAACAAAAATCTCGGTTTATATTTTCTGTACAAACATATTCTAGTTAAAATTAGCCAATGAATTTGCAGAGAAAAACCCTTGTCAGACTGTGCCATTCTAACAATAAATAAACACCACAAATGAAAGCCAACATTTAGGAATGTGCTTGGCAAGAGAGTACCACATACAGTAACCAGGTAGCTGTGCAATAACAGTGAACATGTTTACCTTTACAGAGACATCTGTATTTCTAGGCACTTTGCTATCATGTTTATAGTGACATGGCCAGTTCAAAACTGAAGACCTCCAAAAACAAAACCTTGGAGCTTGAAAAAAACAGAAGTGTAAGATTTGTATTATCTATAAAGTGGGCACAGGCCAATGGGTACGTGATGCCAAGATAATACAAGCATTTGCTATGGAAATTGGGGTACCAGAGTAAGCTATGTGAGCAGGTCAGACCAAGCATTAAATTGTTCTAATGATTCTGCTTACAACATCTGAGCTGGATCATTTAGAGTTAGCTTAAATATATCTACATTGTGTAGAGACACTTGCTGAACTTTGGATTGTATGTGAAGTAAGTTTTATCAATTAATCAGTGGAAACCTTGTATTACAAATAAGCTCTCATTTTTCTGCTGTTCAGAAGAAAAGAACAGTGTCTAGTGTTTGTGATATCCTAATGTACTCCTGGAAAATTACCACATTGGCAATTAATTTCTTTAATACTTTTTGTAAGCCTGGGATTGTTTGGCCCAGGCAAAAGGGGTTCTTTCTCCTTGAAGAAAGGGAACCCTGTGTTTTTATCACTATGATGTTCCATTTGTAGCATTTATCTTTACCACAATTTTGAACATATTTTGCTAGCTAGCAAGGGATATATATTTTATATAGATTTTTTTTTTCCCCTGAGGCTGAGATCTGCTCTGGCAATGTCTTCAGCCATGACCATCCCAGAAGAGATGCTACAAATCAGCTTCAGCACCGGGGTATGAAATTATATAAATAGTAATTATGTTCCCTGCTCCCAGGAAGAGATCTGCCCTTGAAAGTCTTCAGCACATCACCACATGAGCATCTGTCAGACTGAGCATCTTTCTGCATTCTTCTTTTTTGCAGTAGACTACACACACCAAGTTACTTGTGAAGCACATAACAGCCTTATTCAGGCATGTTTCAACCTAAATAAATAACACCCATCTGAAATAACTGGTTATTTGCCTAACACCAAAAGTCCCTCATTAGAATGTGGCCCAAATTAAAATGTTTGTTGCAGAAACAGATTTCTTACAGTGAACATTGCAAACAAATGTATATGCACAGTAGAAGACAGAAAAAAGTCCTTGAGCTGGGCTCTGGGATGTTTACATCCCACAGTACACAGATGAAAGTCATGTCTCTAGCTGCTTCCAAGCCAGGTCACCTGGCCTGAATGGCTGCTCTTAAACACCCGTGGCCCAACCTAGGCAGGCTTGTTACATGTGGTGACCCCACTCTGGCGGTGTGTGGGATGAACAAGAGACAGGGCAGCACTGTCAGCTTTTGTAGTCAGAGTACCACAGTTAACACTAAGTTTGGGAAGCAGACAATACCAGAGGGAGCACTCTGTGCCACAGCTTTACACACCAGCTTTCAGAAAGCACATGGAAACCATTTATCCAGCATCTTATAAAAGCACCATTGAAAGGTTGAACAGAGAGCACCGCGTATACAGAATTGTGATCAAAACAGCAGACAGGAGCTGCTCAGGGAGCCATGGAGAAGCACACAGCCCAGAAGAATCCCGGCATGATGGATTCCCTGAAGGCACGATAGATGAACAAGGCAGCTGGTCATCAGCCAGTTGCAACTGTAGAAATGGTCCAACTCTGTGTGACTCATGAATATGAATCCCCACACATACTCATCCCTCACCCCGTGAATCCTGCTACATGTAAGCAAGCCTGCTATTTATATAACTAGAAAGACTGAAGCAAGTATTTGTTCACAGTTGACATGGACACCACCTCCCTGAATGCTCACTATTGAAAAACTTAGGTTCTTCAAAAGAAGACTGATAATTCTTATTGCAAAGCTTAGTCATCATGGCTACATTACTGGGCTTTTTAGAGGATGTTTGTGAGCTACTATTGCTATTGTATGGCCAACTGAGTTCCAGTACATGAAATGTGTCTCTATAAAGATATTTCCAACCTAGACAAGTAAATGTTGGGATTGTCCCTTTGTACTTTTGAGTTGAACACACACAGTATGGAAAAGAGTATGGAAGTACTAGCTACTTTGTAAAAAAGGCACTATAACTGATTTAACTGTGGTAATTAGGTACATGCCTGTGCTACAGGTATCTGCAAAGAATCTGTTCCTCTCTGTGACTGAGAAAGTAATTCTACACTCATGGTAGAAAGGAATGACTGGTTTATGTATGGGGTTAGTACTGGTTTAAGTATGTGGTAAGATCAACTCCCACAGGAGACACAGATTCATGGAAGAGATGTCTGAATTGCATTTCCTATTTCTACCACTTCCCAGGGGAAAATCAAAAAGACCTTTACACTAGTGTAGTTATACACACATTAAAGCATCTCTTGGCCCTACTGTGGCAATTTGATGTGAGATCTTATTATACAGTTTTGCCAAAAAAACGGAAACAAAGAAATAGACTGTGAAGCTTCCCCCAAAAAGATCACCAGGTAACAAATACTGCATTTTGGATGTTGACATTTTATTTAGAAATATGGTGAAAGAGAAAAAAATAGCAATAAAGGGACTAGCAGAATAGACTCCCTTTTCTTTACAATCAAATTAATCTATTTGGGAATTACTGTTGGAAAAATCTTTCTATCTGATATATTAGTGAAAAGGAGGCATTGGCAACAGCTATAAAGGAACAGATCTTACTTCTGGGAAGAGGGAACTAAAACAGAAGCTTGATTCTTTGTCAAGAGATGTAATTATTCAATAAGGACCTTGGACTGAGTTATAAAATATTTTTCTTTAGCATTAGACTACATAATGGAAATTTTAGGGGAGTTATGGACTCCCCTGTCCATGCTTGTTCAGGAGGGTAATTATTTTTTGCAGCTCTGAAGTCCAACGTGTGTGTGTGTGTGTCTCAAGGCTGAAGGCAGGTACACATCCCACAAGCAGCAATCCAAAATTTGAGCTGCTTCTCCATGAGGCTGAGGGTCTGGTTGACAATTAAAAGGCTCTCACCAGCCTGAGAGTCATTTAAACAGGAAGCAATGTGCCAGTACCACAGAACTGCAGACACAGTACCAGCTCTCAGTGGGAGGCTGTATGACACAGGTTAAAAATAAAAACCAAAGAAAGAAGAGAGGAGGAGGGATTTCGCTGTGAAAAAGGGAAGTCTGGGGGGTCTCAAGGTGCAGCTGTCAGAACAGAGGAAAGAAAGGAAGGAAGGAGCTGAGTCTTGTGTCCCTTTGTCCAAACCAACATTCTTGATCCAGCTGTGAAAGACCACAGAGTGACAGGACAGTCCTCCACCATCCTTTGACTTGCTGATCTAGAGTGATGTTTGCTTTTCTTTTGCACCTTAAAATTTTACAATCAAGAGATCAGTGTTATTCTTTGCTGTCAACTGGCATTATCTCTGTCTTTGAATTGGTCTTGAAATTGAAACTGGAGAACCTGGCAAATCTCATGTTCCTACTGTTTCTCCAAAAGCAGTCATTCATGTAAAGGGATAACTACATCTTATGTATGTGGGAATTTCAGGAGTTGAGGTATGCCTGCCACTAAGCTGCAGGAGTCATATGGAGGACTACATATATAAACCAGTACCCCTGAGCAAACCCATAGTTAAAGACTTCAGAAATTCTCCAGACTTAGCACAGCAGATCTTCTGAAATGTGGTGCATCTTATCTTTGGCCTTAAATAGTGTGATGTAGAAGGAGGGAACATTCAAAGGTGAACTTCATGAATTCACATTCAAGGGAACAGAAACAAACTTTTATAAAGGTAAAAACTCTAGAAAGGAAGACCAAAGTCAGCTTTAAAGAGCACTGCAGTGGAGTGGAAGCAAAGGGTTTGCTGCAGCTGTCAAAACATGGCAGCATGGCCAAGAACAAGATGGATGTAGACTGGTCTGAACCACTTCCGCTTCTCCTCCAAGGATGAGAGTCATAGATCAAGTGTGTTGCACTGTTGCACGAGGTCAGGATTCATGAAGTTTGAATCACCCCGTGGGCAGTTTGACTGTGCACTTGCACTGCGCCTCAGAGCTGTACTTAAAGGCAAAGCCCATAAATCAGCACACTTCTTTGATCTGTGTTTGCTCTTTATAGTACCAAGTAATGTTGAGCACCGGCCAGTGATCTGAGAAGGACTCAATCTGGTGTATCAAAACTCAGTGTCAACTGAGCTGAAACTAAACCTGCTTTGGCTACTATGGAATAAGCCAACCTCAGTTTATGTACTGTTTATTTTGAATGAAAAAAACCCCTGCTCTTCAAGCACATGCCATATATTACATATGTGTATGTTACCAAGCTTGGACTATAATTTATACGTGTGTCCAAATTACAAGTGTGTGTTTATATACATGGGAATATGTGCACACATGTACACATGCATATCACACGATGCCAGTTCTCTACTGTTGGACTTGTACCATTGTACTATTTATTGTACCATCCTTGAGTAAAAATACGTACCAATCCGGTACCTACTTATTTCATCCAAGCACTGTACTTTGTTTTTCATAGTAACAGAATAACTTGGCATCTTTAAAAAGCCAGTGGCTTTCAAACTAAGAAAGTCTTGGTTGCTCTTGTGCTCCTTTCACCAGAAGAACAAGGAGGACTAGTGGCTCTCCCTGACTAAATCCTACTGTCTCTTCTGCCTCTTTTTTTCCCTTTGGCCGTGTTCTTTTACATAGACTCCGTTATTTTGAGCTTAAAAACGGAAAGGCAGATTCCACATCCTTGCTCAAGGAGACAAAAAGCCCAACAAAACAACCCTAAATCAATTGTTCATTTACCCACTTCTAAAATAGGAAAAAAATTTTAACGAAAACCAAATAAAGCCCAAACAAAGAATGGGATTCTTCCTGTTACAAAAGCCAGTAAGTTATCTACAAAAAACTTTGAAGATGAAAAATATGTTGTAAAAAATAAAAATATTATCCACTAAACACAGTACATAAATTTTCCCATATAATAAACTACACAAACATATTAAAATATTTTAAGTCTTAAAAAAGGGCAAAATTCTTAAAAAAATGACTCAACACTATTAAGGTTAGACTAAACATTATGCCAATGCATTCATTTGCATGACTTTTTGCAACATGACAATTCTCTGGGGTGTGTGTGGGTAGGTATTTATCTTCATGTAAGGGAAACATGGCAAGAACACTAAGGGTGACAGTTGCCATTTTAAAGTGGTATTTCACAAATAATCAAACAAAACCCCTACAAATACCAGTACACATCTCAAACACTGCAGGTCACATTCTACAACCCTTGACATTAAAAAAAAAGAAAGAAAAAGCCAACAGAATTAATTCAAGTACATTTGGAGTAGGTCCCTTGTGAAGTACTGTTGTTTGCAGTTTAGTTGCAATGAATGTGGACAGAGCTCTGCAAAAAAACACAGAAGTGAGTGCACCTTCCCCAGCCTTGCAAAGCAAGTCTGGGTTGAGGTACAATGATCCATGGTTTGCTCAACATTGTGGATGCCCAAACTGGAATGAAAAATGATGCTTGAAAAACACTTCGAAGAAAATAATCTCTCAAAATAAGAAGTTAGCTTTGTGTAAAGGCAGTCTTTTTGGTATGTAATCCTATTGGGACACCAAGCATGGCACTCACTTCTTCCTGAATTCTGGTCACCTCAGAGCTAGCAATAAAGAAACCTTTACGTTGTCCTGGTCATCTTTCTGACCCGACGTACCCTCTGCCATAAGCCTCAGTCCGCCATCCAGGTTAACCTAGCGGGTATCACACCCTGGCTGAAACATACATTGCCTCTTCTCAACTTGTGTTCTATACTTAGCTTTGTTCCTCAAAAGGAGAAGCACTTCCCTCTCCATGTCTCACTTGTTCCTTTGAAAATACCAGCAGAGAAATCTGCTGCCAGAGAAGTTAAAGTCTGGTGAATTCCCTGTGGTGCTGCAAGTCCCCTATGCTCTCATAGTCATTCTCTCCTGAAAGAGCAGTGTGGTTTGTGTTAGGCACAGACACGGTCCTGTCTTCTTCTTGGCTCACTGACTGGATAGCTTCATAGTCCGGCTCCAGCTCCCCGTTTGGTCTGTCCGCTGACTGAGGCACAGTGGTAGAATTTAGGGTGTTTTCAAAGTCTTTCACACTTGCATAGAGGCCACTGCAAATAGACGGGGACCTCTGAGATGCAATTTCTTGAATACAGGTGTAAGGAGAATCCAGTGCCTTGATGGTCTGTCCCGGCTTACTCACTGATGAGTACATGGCAGAGATCTAGGAAAAGGAGACACCTGCTGAGTATCCAAGCATGGCATAAAGCTTGTGCATCAGTCTGTGCACTTGTACCACAAGGATGTTGGTTACTTAAGAAAAGACAGGATCTTCTAATAAAAACATATCCTTTCTTAAAAGGGTATGGGTTTTTCTTAAAAAAAATAAATTACTTCTTACAAATCCCTTCTTTTCTGGCATGCATTTATAAATTGATTTTTTTTCAAAAAAAGAAGGCTTTATAAAATAAGTTTATAAATATAAAAATTCTTTGAACATAAATCCTTGGAAGGCAAATCAGACCTGGGCAAGAGGGAATAGCTTTGTGAGCAGGAGCTCTTGCAAATTTTGCTGTGGTCCTGGACCCAATTTGGACTCAACAGGAGACAGGCATCAAATGGATGATCAGATTGAATTGCTGTAATATAGGAGAAGGATGCTGTCTGATCCTTGGGGCTTTTACAATTTTTTTTTGTTATTATTTTTAATGGTAGTGTCTACTTTTCTGCTTTTACAGACACCCCAATAGGAGGGTAGTTAATTGTTGTGTTTATAGGCAGGACTAAGGAGGCACCAAGTCATGTGAAGACAACATAAAAAATGTCTGCTCTGTTGACTACACTCTGCCTACAAAGAGGAGCTGCACCTCAGTCACTGCATATCAGAACTTTATGCTAGAGAATGAAACCTCAGCTATAAACACAAGAGAGGGAAGAGCCAGTGTCTAGCTCTAAAAATCCCCTCTGCTGAGGTGGTACACTTCAAGAAGTGCACAAAGGTGGCACTTCATGAAGAGATGAAGGAGAAGCCTACATCCATATACGTTCTTCTGCTCAGGGCTTATTGGGGCTGGTAACAAGCACAGAGATCAGTCTTGACTCCCTCTGCCAGTCCAAGTGGATACTAACTCTTGCACAGGGCAGATGTCTGATATTCTCCCTGCACTGCTTCTCTGGTACCCAATATCACAATGCAACATAGCTCTTCTCTTATGTTTGAAGTCTTTCTCAAGCATGCAAGGCCACTCTGAATTTGCACCAGCCCAGTTAAAAGAATAGATTGGCATGAAAATGTCCATTATGGTTAAGCAACACTGATGCAGATGAACCAGACCACTTCTGTTAATTCTGGGATGATTTTTCTGGTTTGGTTGGTTGGTTGGTTGGTTGGTTGATTTGGCTGGTTTGGTTGGTTGGTTTTTTGTCTGGTTGGTTGTTTTTTGTTTGGTTGGGTTATTTTAGAGAGACATTGAATTGCAGATGGCAGTACTTCTTACTTTTTACGGATTTCAGCCAACCAAACAAAAAATGAGTTTTCTGCTCATCTAATAATTCAACCCTTTTCAGTATTAGATTACATGAACCCAGTTCAAGGATCAATTTATTTGACCAACCTACATTTTAAAGAACAGTTTATGTTCCAGTGCTTTTATTGTGCTTCCATTTACTTCCGAGAGTCCCAGCCACTTTGCTTGGGGAAGGTGGAGCACATGTTTCAAAAGGCTGCAGGTTATTATTCTTAAGTAGGGCTTGTCATCCAAATGAAGAAATTGCCCTAACGATCAACTAATTGTGGCCTCCTGTTATTTTCCAACACCATTTTAACCTATTTGCCTTATATAGACACGAGAACACTTCTGACTTTAGGAATGTGGCAATACAAACTGTGCAGAGAATCTTGGGCTTTCATTTTTCCTTGGAACAAATTTCACCTTTCTTAGATTCTGCTTAATCATGCAGAGCTTATGCTAATTTCTGCCTAAAAAATAGTCTCTAGTTAGTTACTGAATTTCATGCAAGAAACCTACCTCATCTTCTGTAAGAGATGGATCTTCCTCTCGAGACTTGTAAGACACTGAACTAAGCCTCTGTAAAAAAGGAAGAAAGAAAAAAAAGGCTCATTACCCATCAACAGTGTAAAACCTATAATAAAACCCTCCCATTACAATCAATACATTACATTTCATGGTCATTTGCTCTCAAGTTCATTTTACATAGATAATATCTCTAATATCCAGAGTACATCTCTGGAGATAACAGCCCTGAGGTTAGTAATGCTTTTTAATGTATCTGCTCTTGTCCTGACCTGAAAAGGGTAAAAATAATGTAATGATTAAAACAAACTCTGCTCTGCTGTATCCCAGCCTTTACACTTCTAATGAAGCACCTGCAAAGGCTTCTGAATAATTAGAAATTAGCTGTTGTGACACACCAGTTGCCCTTTCACGTGATTTTCAGATACACTTTTAGATGACAAAAGAACAATGCTCAGCTGGCACCTTCTTGATGCCTGTTATCCTTCATTCTGTGGATCCTGGAAGTGCTGCAGGGAGACACTGTGTCCTCCCCACCCCTGCTCCTGGAATGCAGCCTCTGTGCAGAGGTTCCCAGCAGCCTGAACTTACAGCCACTTGAACCTGCTGCAGCCCACGCTGAGCTGGAGCCAGGTCACACAGCAGAGGTACTGAAGGATGGAGGGCTTGGTTTGGTATCAAGACTAACTTCAAGCATGTAAAGTGTTCTGTGGAAAACAGGTCATGAAACGTTGGGGAGAAACCATTTTGCTCTCATGAAAAGCATCTTAGGACCTTTACAGCAATAAAGACCCTGGCTGCTACACCGTGGCTGTGGGGTGCCTCCTCCCTGGGGCAAGAAGTCTTTGCTGGACTCCTGCTCCACACTGACTCAGAGGGAGCCTTCCAGCACTGTAACAGGCCATATTTTGGACTTTCACACAAATTCACCACCTAAAACACTTCATACCTCTCCCAGTGCAAACCAACATGGAGGAGTAGACCTATTTTTAGCACAGTCAATTAAATACTGCTTCCAGGCACACAAAACTTGTTTCCTTTTTTTTTTTTTTCCACGGAGGCTCATTATGATAGATTCTTTCCTACTTTCATTTACTTGGCATTTTTATTTCTGGTAAATACCAAGCTCCAAACTCCTGAGCACTTCTGACAAGAACCATGACCCAAAGTACACTGAAGTCTGCCTGCTGCTCCCCAGGAGCTTCCCTCACATTGAAAAATTCTCCTGCTTCTTTCTCACTGTATGGAGAACATGCTCTTTAACCTGTGTTTTGTTTACCCATAAAAAAAAAAATACAAGTTCAAATGTATTTTGGCCTTGTATTAGATCTGCTTCACTAAAGCAATTCAGTTTAGTCTTTCTTATTTGCAGGACATTTTTTGTGTTGGGGAGTAGGTTACTAATTTCATCCTCACACATTAAAACAAGCATGTGCTCACAAAATTCTTCAGTGATTTTTCTGTCATCAGCGTGTCTATAAGCACCATGTGTCAGGACCCCTTCTACAGTTTCCCACTCAGGTACTGAAAAATACTCCA
The DNA here is from genome assembly GCF_001715985.3 of Manacus vitellinus. Classification (NCBI taxonomy): domain Eukaryota; kingdom Metazoa; phylum Chordata; class Aves; order Passeriformes; family Pipridae; genus Manacus; species Manacus vitellinus. Next base: position 27,977,882 of record NW_021939396.1, on the reverse strand, counting down.
GGATGTTGGCCATCCTGTATTTGTTTCCCTAGGATCTAGTGTTCTTTCTTCTAAATGTGAAACCTGTGACACATCAATTTTGAAGGATATTGTTATCTTGGAAACCGAAAAAAACCCCACTTGCTCCTAAACATTTTATACCTAGCAATATTATAAACTATGCCTGAAACCTCAAAAGCAGCAAGAAAAACAGCATATGTCCTTATTTGCCTTCCACTTCCTTTTAGTTCCTCGACAGCACTCTATTTTTTACTCTTTGGTTCAGCTGCTGCTCCTGACTCGGGCAGCAGAACTAGGAGAACATTCGCCTCTGGTGCATTTGTAAGGGATACTTTGCCCATGCTCAGGCTGTGCAAGGCTGAAATCAGATGGCAGCAGCCAGATGTACACACAGAGAGCATTTCTACCAGTGCTCACTCAGGAAAGCCCTGGGTGAAAAGGGAGATCCATACTTCCTTTTTTTGTTTTTTTAATTAAAAGAAAGTACTAAGTCAAAACTGTTCTGCCTTTCCAGTTTTATTAGAAGAACTATGCTCAAGTTTTGCAGGTGATAGAGGCCTATAAGAAGCCTCGTGCTATTAAAGGTGTCCTTCTTCATCAAAGTCTTACAAAAGATTTTGCTGGGTCACAGCCAATAACCAGTTTGGATTCTTAATTTTCACCTGTTTATTGCACACCCAGCTCTTAAAAAGATGCTTTATCCATTTAATGCTGCTATATACTAGAACGGTCTCTGGCTTGGTCCACCTAGCTCTCTCCCAAATTTGTGTGCTTCAGGAACTGGCATTGCCTGGGGATCACCCTGGCTGCCCTCTTTTCAAAGGTGAGACTGAAACAGCTTGGACATGGTCTGTTCTCTCTTGGTTGGCAGGTACGAGCCTTGGTTACACAAGCAGCCTGGCCGCCTGTCCCTTCTTTGGGCCCTATTAAAGCAAAGCCTAATTGCTGTGATTGAGTCTTGCATGACTTCCACACAAACTGTCTTCATCAGGGCCAGGGCAGAACGTTGAAGAGTTTGGGATACAGATGTCATGTTAGGCAGGGCAGCTAAGTAGCCGCACAGAAGAGGAAGTGAAAAGAAACACCTATGGTATCTAACTAAAAGAGTTATCAGTACAACATACATTTCCATAAACGTCTTGGCTTGGGTTGCCACGTAGAGAAAAACAGGCATTGCTCTGCATTGTTTGAGGCAGCAAAATAGAGGGGAAAATTATCATGATCACAACAGAAAAACAATCCCACAACCACCTCCCCACACAATGCCAACAATAATGACATTTATATATTCCATCAATTACCATTTCCAACTCTGTTGCAGCTGTAGCTCTCAAGGACAGGACAGGCACACGCTTCGATGCATAATGCATGTACCCAGCAGCAAGCGCGGGAATGATCTGATGCTGCCAAAGCTTTAACTCGGGATGGCTTCAGCTCTGAATAAATTTTAATTAGACAAACACTTTTTTCCCTGGCACTTAGGGGACTGCATGTGTCATCTCTTGATTAATCCTTCAAAACCTGAACCGTTTTAATCAATTCCCACTCCTTGCAGTTACTGACACTGCATACATGGTGTGCTGGGGAGCTACAGAGCAGCAAAGGCTTTTTCCTTTGTATCAGTGACTGGGAAACACAATGATTTTCTGCAAGTCTTTTCACACCTGGCAGGAAAAATGTCACTGTTACAGAAATCTGTTTCTGTAAAAGTTTAATTAGAAATTACTTATGGCCTGAATCTGGGAGGGGTGAATGTTGGTGGATTCTTGTTGACAATCATGTCTTATTTTTTTACTTGATGAGCTCATTATTTGTAAGAATGTGCACTGAAGAGTCTAGCTAAACAATTTTTGTATTATGAGTAGTCTTCTGTTTATTCATTTGGACTCTATTGTGCTTTACTGGTTACATGGTTAGTTAGTTATTTAACAAGGTATTTTTTTGCCTTTTGCCTGGATTACTGAAATACTTCAAATAAGAGAACAACCAGAAACAAGAAGAAATACCTCAGCTCTGCTATGATTTTTCAGGTAAATATTTACATTAAAAATTGCATCTTAAAGAATTTTTTTGAAATGTTCATCAATACCAAATATTATTTGATGACTCAGACACCAAAAATCTTCTAAAATCACGGTTCTTTTATTCAAAATTAAGAAAATATCTAAACTAGTTCTGAAAAATGCAGACTCAACAGTTTATGAAAAGTCCATGCAATGAACCAAAAGCATTCCTTAAAATGAATTCTGGTTAAAAACTACAGATGGAAAATAAATTGTTGAAAATGTCATCATTCTATTTTTCAAGGAGTTCACCACGACTGTTCCTAGGGACAAAAAATAAGCTGCTGAGAAAACTTAACTTTTGGCCATGATTTCAGCAGGTAGAAATTCATTACTGTGTTTATATGTGACATACAGGATTTGACAAATATAAAAGCCTACTGCTGCAATCTCTCTCTCTTTCTGTCCCTCTCTCCTACAGAGAGAGACAAGAAGAGTTGCTTTGAGCAGGTGCCTAACACTTCCACAGCAATGACAAGGTGGCCCAACAAAGGAGGCACACTGAAAGTCAGGGCATCCACCAAAGATGCCCTCCTCTCCTTTTTTTTAATTGTGGTTTCATTAGAATAAAAGAAGAGGGGGATTCTTTACAAGATATAGATGCTGACAGAGATATGAGATACCCATTCTAATAGCTTCCACAAGTATGTTAAACAAAGAAGCAGAGGCTGCCTATGTAATTCCAGGATAATATTTGGGAAAAGCTTTATGTAATGCATAACTGCAACAATCAAAAATATAGGCTGCAACAGAATGAATACATGCCTATAATGCAAAGACTATCCTGTACACTTCCATGTTTCCCTACTTTAGTCTTGCATCACCTTAAGTGTCATTTTTTTTTCTTGGCATTTTTTGTTACTAAAAAATAAAATCCTCTCCCACCCATATGTTCTCTGTCATTATTTGGTTGTTTGATGAGGACAAGTATTTGCAGTATTTACCTTCTCTGGTTTACTTGCCCCTTCTGTCACTTCTTCTTCCACTTGTTTTTCTTGCACATTCTCATTTTCATCAAGAAGTTTCATGGGTACCGGAGGGGGAAGCTCATCCTCTACATCTGGTATGTTGTCAAGAGGACTTTCTGAATTAGCACTTTGGCGACTCTTCTTATTTCGGTCAACAGATGCATATTCTGCTGATTCAATTCTGCCCTCAGGAATCTGATTCTGACCTTCAGAAACTGCCAGTGAAGTCTTTGATTTGCTGTTACAGTTCCCTTCCATGCTGACTACTGCTCCAACATCTTTAATTTCCTTCACAGTTTCATACAAGCAGTCTTCAACTATGTTCTCCTGAGAGGAGCTGTCTTTCAAGACTTCATAAGGCCCTTCCATTCCGAGACCTTGGTCATTTTCTGCATTTCTAGCTGAGATGATGGTTTCCATGGTTGTGTTAGGGGGAATACTGGGTAGTTCCCGGCTCTGGTGACATTTTATAGACTTTCCAAGACTATCCTGTTGATCTGGTAGATCAGATGTCTGTACTTCTTCATAAGGCTGGATACAGGCAGTTGTACTGTCTTCGGAAAGAACTAAAGAAAATTACAAAGAAGTATTTCAAACAAATGCATAAGTAAGGGGTCAGTGCGATTTGGTACTCTCTATATCACTTTGTTTTTGTGACACATTGGAAAGGATAAATGATACTACTGCCTGGAAATGTCTAGTGGTCACCATGGTTTTTGTTTATCAAAAAGTTTCAGTTACAGAGATTTCTGCACTCTACTGATAAAATATATTTCTCACAACATCTAAAAAAGTCTGTACACCCCAAAGTCACATTATATAGCAACAGCATTTACTGTAAGAACAGGGGACAAGGAGGGTAGGTGCAAGTGTGCATGGATATTCAGATGCCTTGTACTCAGTTTCACTGAATGATTACAAAGTGCTCAGGAGTCTCAGATGGGAAACAGGTGGGAAGCCTCAAACCAAGTGTCTTGAAAAAAAATCCTTGCTGATTTAAAAAAAAAAAAATCCTTGCTAGATTTAAAAAAAAAAAATCATTGCTAGATTTTCCTGTTTCCATTTTCCTATTCTTTGGAATCAAAAGGAAAGTGTTCTTGCTTCCTCCCTACCCATCCATCACCTTGTTTAACATGCTGGCCAAATTCTCACTGGAATTGCACTTCGCTCAGCCCTGCCACAGCCAGACTCCCTGCATGCTACACCAGAAGCTCCTCACTGGAAGGCTATGCCATAATTCTCTTAGTCTCGCAGCACATAATGTAGATTGACAACCTACTAACAAGCTGGCCATATGCACAAAAGAGAAGACTAGACTTCAGAACGTAGTGTTAGGCAGAACATGTTGCTTTAAGCCCCAGAAGCGGGCCATGTGTCACTATCACTAGAGGGTATCAGGGACTGAAATCTGTGGGGCTTCTCATCTTACACTGCACATGTATGACATTTACATGCATTCAGGGATGTATACATGGGCATATACAAGCATGTTTCAGGTAGTGTATGGTATGTAACTTCACCTTACACTGTTTCTTTAAAAAACCACTTCTGAATAGCTTTATTTTTCTTCTTCTTCTGAATAGTTTTACTTCTTCTGAATAGCTTTACTGTTAGGTTCCTACAGTACTCTCTCAGCAAAATCAACCCATTCTTCCATGTCCTTCCATGTGTTTGACATGATGACATAAAGTGTTGCCAAACCAATCAATGCCCTTGATTTGGCACTTGCCATGGATGTTGCTTTTTCTTACGCTTAGGGCATGCAGACATGGTCAGCACCTGCAAGGAGCCAAACCCTGACTGCAAAACTCAGGATGGAACTGGAGGTATAAGATGGTAATCACTGTCTGAATGGGAGATGGGAGAAGGAAAACATCCTCCTTTATTTACTTAGCTCCTGCATAAAACATGGGGAGGAACAGGAGACAGGCAGGTTGTCCTACTCACTGCCTGGGATGCCTGTAGACTTTCTGGAGGACATCAGGAACCATCCTGGAGAAGCTGGAACATGTTTTGCTTCTCTGGCCCTTGCTTCAGGGATTTCTGTGCTGTGCAGAGCACCGCCACAGAACCCAGACAGCACACACCCCCAGTTCATCCTGGAGGGGATAATCAGAAGTAATAAGAGCTCATGTTTCTGTGCTTCTGTTGTTATGGGTAGTAGCACAAAAATGGTTGGTGTAGCCAAGGGGTTGGCATAGATAAGACAATGCTGGCAGGCTGGGTAAAGGAAAAAAAACACATCACTTGATGGTTCTGCTTCTATAGCCCTGCCCCTACTCAAAAAGCTAGCAGAAACAGTAATAAAAAGAACTATTAACAAAAAGAGTGCATAAAATATAACTGAGAAACTAAAGCGCATTGGTTCCTATTATTCAGAAGGGATGTTACGCAGAGTGTAAGCTGAGTAATATGAGACAGTCTGAAAACTGTCTGCTGGTTGACAGCAGCTCTGACAGCTGCACATGTGGTGACTCATGGTAGAGAGAAATCCTTCCCTTCTCCAGGGCTTTGATCTCTGCACCAAGTGCCTCTGGGAACCACACACCTACATACACAACAAGCCAATGGAGAGAAGCAGCAATTAGCTGCAAAAACGAAGTTAAAAACGTCTTTGGATACTTATGTCTGAGGGATAAAGACTGAATAGCTTAGCCTCTGGTTACAGAAGGAGATGAGGAGGTGAGCTGTAAGTTGGAGTGCAGCCCCTGGTGTTGGTGCCTAGTGTGAAGACAACAGTTGGTTCCCAGTGGCTCTGAGCTAGAGTGAGTTTATTTTTAGGTGCAGCTAAGTAAAATATTTTCCAGTGATACTTCAGGGTGAATCATTTTGAGTGTTCAGCAAAGCAAAGACTGAGGAAAAAAAAAGGAAGCCTATTTATGTTGCGTGTTTTATAAAATACAAAAATATAAGTGACAGCCTCTCACAGTGCAGGACTATGATCCCAAGCTGTAGTCCCTGGAGCACGTGAAGTATTTCCACAGTCTCCTGGAGCATTTCTGAAGCTCTAAGGTACAACTACATCTTCTGGTTTTATCTCAGTTCCATAGTTTGCCAAGATTATGGAATGTCAAATTCTTTGCCAGATGGTCTGGTCACTCTGCAGCTATGGCTTGGTGGCCAAGGCCTGGTGGCCCAGGGGAGGACCTTAGCACCTTTCCAGTGCTGGCTGGCGTGGAGGACTGGGACCTGGGGTAGAGGGCTGTCCCAGAGCACACCCAGCAGTGGACATGCAGCCCAAAACACCATCATCTCCATGGGATGATCATCTCCATGGGATGATCATCTCCATCGACTTACCAGCAAGGCAAATGAGTTCACAGCACTTTTTAACTTGGTCATAAGTTCTGTGTGATCTTGTGTAGACCTTCAGAGGTGAGCAGAGTATTCAGACAAATGGCACAACTGTGTGCTTGGAAAGCACAAAGGCTAGAAACCTAGGACTGGAGGGATCACCAGTGTGCAGCTAAGATGGGAGCTGTGAGCACTGGGATGGTGCAGCTCACCCATCCCACCCACAGGGGCTGCCGCTACTCACCCTCACCGTTGCTGAGTGCCCCGTTCTGTTCACTGTTTGGGGGGGGCTCTGTAGCTGAACTTGTGATGGAATGGCTGAAAACCTCCTTGTCAGAAGGCTGCAACACAAATATTGACCATTGGATCAGAATAAATGTTCGCATGAATAGATATCCAACAAATTTCATTCTGATCTCTGGAGCTCTGACTCACAGGTATTACTGGCAGGAGAGTCAAACCATGCCAACTATACTCAAAGATTTATGTGCCTGTGTTTACAGATCTTAAAGCAAATAAAAGCAAGTATGTCCAGAGTGATTTCCCCTGAGGAGGGAGCAGCTGACAAAGGGTACACTGCACTTTCACTGCAAAGAGTGACGGAAAGGTGGGAGATCTGAAATACAACAGTGGAAGAAAGAGCATTGAGAAAGCGCAGATTATCAGGACCTACGTAAGTTCTCCTCCTCTTCCTGTTCTGCAACTTTTAAAGATTCCCTTGCTCAACCTCTTAGAAATTCCTGAGCTATTTTCTAATCTGTGGTATTTTGCAAGGAGCTTGGTACAAACCAACCACAAGACAGACACAGGCTGCCAGAAACAAACACTTACCACATTCATCAGATTTTCATGATCTCCATTCTGATGTCTGGCCTTCTTTTCCCTTAGTGAAAAAGGCATATGAACTGTTACTATAAATTATGCTAATATACGAATGCCAATCATTAATAGACCTTACCCAGCTGCAAGAAACAGAACTGCAATTCACAATAATATTGAAAATGGAATAATGGAAAATTATTACAGGGATTGGTATGACGTCTATGTAAGGACACCATCAAGGCAGGATGGTGGTAAACAAAACTGAAGAGGTACAACAAACACACACAAAGCTTTTTCTCATTCAGCCTAAGATCAAAGTGAGGAGTGACTGTTGATAATTACAAGATAATGTAAATAATTACCAGAGCATGTAGAGATGGGACAAGGGGCAATGGTTTCAAACTGAAAAAAGTAGGTTTAGATTAGATATTAGGAAAAAATTCTTTATTGGGAGGGTGGTGAGGCACTGGAACAAGAGGCCCAGAGAAGCTGGGCCCATCCCTAGAAGTGTTCAAGGCTAGATTGGATGGAGCTCTGAACAATCTGGTCTAGTGAAACATGACCCTGCCCATGGCAGGGGGGTTGGAACTAGATGATCTTTAAGGTCCTTCCCACCCCAGGCCATTCTATGATTCTGTGATAATAAAAATATTATTATATTCAATTTAATCATATCTGAAATGCTCAGATACACATGTTTTGCTGATAGACTACCTGGGGAGTTCCTTAAACTGTGCCATTAAAAGGTGTTTATCTTATGAAGAATTAGAAAAGGCCAAAAAAATCCAGCCTACTCCCATTCAGAATGCTAGTTAGAATTAATAATAAGCATGAACAGTTCAAAAAGGCCTACAAATTTCATAGCAGCAGAACTCTACATTTTTAAAGGAATCCTGCATCACGGGGTACTTCACAGGGCTTAAAGTATGGATCATGTTTCCAGTTTTTACAATTTTGGAAATACAGCTCTTATTCAGAAATACTCTAATAATAAGCTTAAAGTAACATTAGTACTTCCCCTAGATGAAAAGGCAAGTAAAAAGGTGAGAAAATACTGACAATATGAAACGTATGCTTCTTCTAAAGTCTGCAGTCTTCTTCTAAAGTACTTCCCACAATTCTACCTAATTGGGAAATCAGAAAACAGCAAGTAAGGCTGCACCAATGCAGAGCAGCGGAAGTTAAATGCTTAATTTCCTCTCTGTAAGTATTTCTGACTCTGATCTTTTAGAACAGATTTTATCCAGTTTTGCATATTCTCATCCATTTTTGAAGTGTAAGCCAGGAACAAATTTTGTATAATTGCATTTATGTGTAAACAACCTCCCCTACAGAATGACCTGAAACAAAAGATAGTGTCCAGACTAGCAACACAAGAATTTATAATAGAACATCACCAGAATGTTTCTGGCAGTGTATATCTCTAATTGCAAACACATACTCAGTGGTTTGACTCATCTTTCCAGAGATTTTTCAAGGATTGGTGTGTTACAAGACAAAACACAGAATCATAGAGTCATTTAGGTTGGAAAAGGCCTTTAAGATTAAACATAGTAGCTAAATGCAAAGTTTCTGGGCTAAAGAATTTTTAAAGTAGGTTTTGACTTTTAAATAAATTAAAAAGATATATTTCTACTCTTTTTTTACTCAGGTATTACTGGAAACTGTGGTAATAGGAAGATACTGAAATATCACCGAACGGCTTAGAAAAGCATTTCTTCTGAGTGGCCACACAGCTGCCACTGAAGCTGCCTCAATGCTCTCAATGCTGAAGGGTGAAAGCATATGCTCCTATAGGCATAAGCATCCAAACCACAGATTTTGCTGCTGTACTGAATCATGGATAGGGTTTTTTTTCCCCCATAGGCTTGGCTGATTGAGCTATGCTTGTAAAAGCATACAGCAGTATGGACCACAGCAGTCCCACTTCTCGTAGGGAAGGGTCTGGCTGGTCTGGCCTGATGGAAGGGCATCATGGATGGAGTGCAGGCTGCCCAGCTCCCCTGTGCAGTCAGCAGGGCACAGCTTAGATGTCATGAAGGGGCCTTGAAATGTGAATAAACAAAGTCAGTAGAAGTGCCTGTGTTGGTGAAATCGAACTCTCTTATGGAGAAGAAAATAAGGATGAGGTATAAGACATTAATTAGTATCACCATTTGATTCTTCCTCAGTTTTGCTTGAGTGGCAGGATCAATTCCCTAGACTTCAGGAATAGCCAAAGCAAAGCTGAAATACATAAAATTCGCTTTCCTTTCCTTTTTATCTATACTTTTTTGGTCCTGTTCAGCCCACCTAATGTTCTCAGTTTCAGCTTATTGGTGTGATCTGCTAACAGTCAGTGTCCACCTGTGCTCCAGGCTTCATCTTAGAGAAAACCACCAAGCAAGCAAAAACAGTGTACTTCTTTCACAGCAAAAGAAAAAAAAAAACATTTTAGAAAGAACAGAACTGTTCCAATTCAGTTTTGCTCTGAAAACAGATTTTTTACTGTACTTTTTTTATTTCTGTACCTAAGTCCTCAGTATTTCCTGCTAACTAATTATTAGTGAAGCTATGTCAATCTCTGCACTAAGTGACATAAGAACCATTACTGCGTGCTAAGCTCCCGAGCCTTACCTGTTGCAGCTGGAGCAAAGGAAGATGAGGAAGGTGAGGAACAAAAGTGTTGTCATGGCTGCCAAACTCCCCCACAGGATGATGTGGATCTGTCCACTGCCTAAGAAACCACCCTCTGGCCCCATGGTACTAGCAGGAGCTAGTGTCACTTGGGGATGAAGAGGTTACTCCTTGGAGAAGGCTGGCATCTGTGCTGCATGCACCTTCTGTTTCTGCAGGAAGAAAAACACCATTAGAGCTTAATAGAAATTTTGAAGATAATGAACCTGACAGCTACAAGTCTGGCGGGAGAGATTTTCAAATTCAGATCTTACAAAAACCAGTTTCAGGTACAAGCCAGCCAGGCCAAAGAGATATTCAGCTACATTTCTGATGTCAATATAGAACAAATTTGCTAAATATTAACACAGGATGATACCTATCTACAATCTCAATGTGAATAAAAGGTACAGTATCTCTGTACTTGTATTTTCAGGAGGAAGTTTATAAACCCACTTTGAGGGGAAAAAAATCTACTTTGTGGTGGTATTTGCTAATTTAATTGGAAAGTGAGCTTTCAAAACCAACTACAACTTCTGCAAATTTAAAAAGCCAAAAAGAGAGCTGCAGCAGGCAGCTTCTTCCCTCTCAATGTCTCCTGCCTGCACGTGATTCGAGGCTTAAAGTGTAATGGCAAATCATCTACATAAGTCTTTGAAAGGAATACTACAAAAACCTTTCTTGCAGCAGGTAAGTCGTATTTTCTTAATAGTATGCCTGGAGAGTAACAATATGGAACTTTCTTTTTTTGCTTCTCCCCACCTGAGTCTAAGAAAACAACAGGGAAAAGTAGACAGGGTGGTTTTTAACAACTTGAATAAACACAGCTTTTGCTACAGCAGAACAGCCCCTGGAGAAACATTCCAGGTAAACACAATTTAGGTGATATAAGTTTTGGTATACAATATATTCTAGAATTCTTTACATATTTTTAATGTAATACATTGTTGACATGGTAGAATTAAAAAGAGGTCTTTCATTCTGCACTTCTGAAGTTATCAGTTTCTCCATAATTTAGGAAGAGGTTATGCAAAGTCCATTTACAGGCTTTCAGCCAGACTTTAAGACTTCCTTTAATGCATATACTTTCACAGATATATTTTTATATATGAAATATATATGTACCTATTTTTTTTCTCTGCAGCAGAAGCATAGTTTGTAACAGCAAATTCAGTTAGGTATACCTGCATCAAAAAACATATTGCCATTTCTTTATTAAAATCTCACCAGAAAAACTGATTTCCAGAAAAAGACCATTCTGATCAAAGGAAATCTGGTGAATCAGAGAACATACTTAACAACTAAGCTATGTGACTGGGTAGTTATTACTAGTGACATTTCTGTTCCTGCATAAAATGGGCTCATTGGTTTTGACCATGCAAGATCAGACTTCTGGACTCCTTCCAAGAAGCAGCAACTCTTTCCAATTAATCCACAATGGATAAAGCTTTTTAATTTTTTTTCTTTTAGATAATAATGGCATGGATATACCTTGAAATGGGAAGCAACAAACAAAAGATGGCAAAAAACATTACAAAGCACACTGTGCTGGCTGCCTTTAACTCCAAACCTTTTTTAAGGACTTTGAACAGAAAGTATTTTTCTTTTCAACTTTTATTTTTTGTGAATTTTCAAAGACATTTTTGTTGTCTTTTCTTCCTTAGTCTTCCCAAGCGATAAAAACAAATTCAAATGAAAAAAGAAACTGTTTTTCCCCCCAAAATACTGGGCAAATAAAAATATAAGAAAAAGAACAGGGATTTAAAAATTATTTTCTTAAAACAGAAACACATATTTATTTCCTTTTAAAGCAGACACAGAGCTGCCTTGAAAGATATTTAAATAATTCTACTAAGTTGATAATTTTGTACCTACTCTGAAGAACAATACTATACTCCTCTCAGAAGACTAAGCAGTGTAACATAAGCTAATATGGTGGGAAAAATTATTCTTCTATTCTAAATATATATTCCTAAGGCTCCTGGCCTTTAAATAAAGATAACATTTGAGCTAAGGAAAGCTAAGGTTACATGGGGAGCAGCCCCATGGAAAAGCTGCATCTTTGAAGACTTCAGTACAGAGTTAGTAAGTGTTGGGATGAGCAGGAGCAGATGGAGTTCAGACTGAACTTCAAAAGGACTGAGATCAGAGAGAGACAGTCAAGGGAGTTCTACGTATGATGTCAGGAGTGAAGTGTGAGATTGATGCTAGACATGAGGCATCCTACCAGGCAGAAGCCAAAATAGCAAAGGGAACGACCAAGACAGAAGATGTAGTTAATTTACAGGAAAAGAGCAAGAATTGCTTTGACTGTAAGTTGAGAGAAAGAGGTCAGAAAAGGACAGAAAAGTACAGTGGCACTTGAACCAGGGGAGGCAACCACTGGAGACACCAGTTATCTGTGTAGAATAGAGTAATAACTAGGAAAGGATTGATGACAATGAAGCCCTCCATAAAGGAAGCTGAGCAGGCAAGATGTGACCAGTGACTCCTCTTAGCTCCTTGAAAGGTAAGAGTTTGGTGTAAGTGCTAGAGGACCTAGAAGCTGTGCAGCATACAGGACAACCAGAAGTCAATATAAAAGAAAAAACCCTGGCCTTCCCCAGTACCTAAAGGGGACCTACAGGAAAGCCAGACAGAGTCTTTTTACAAGGGCATGTAGTGACAGGGCACGGGGCAATGGCTTCAAACTGAAAGAGGGTATTAGGAAGAAATATTTTTTTACAGAGAGGGCAGTTGAGCCACTGTAAGAGCTTGCCCAGAGAAGTTGTGAATGCCCCATCCCTGAAAGTGTTCAAAGCCCAGCTGGATGGGACTTTGAGCAACTTGGTCTAGTGGAAGGTGTCCCTGTCCACAGCAGGGGGTTGGAACTAGACAATCTTTAAGATAATTTCCAATCCAGGCCATTCTATGATTCTATGAGTCTCTGCATTCACCCTCTGTGAACCCTTCTCATGTAGTGACATCAGAGGGCTTACTCCTGTTTAATGTCTCCCAAAAGATGAGGCTGAAATAGTATTCACTCAGGCTGGTGCCCTTAACACAGAAGAGTTTCTGAAGTAATTGAATCGGGACCAGTACCCTTCAGCTGCCCCAACCAAGCCTGGGTAGGCACCTGCCAGAGAGACACATTGAAAACACAATGGTCTGGACTCCTCCTTGTTCTGCTAGGTGAATGCCTGGACTGTAAAATATTAATGTCTGCCTAATACCTTGGCTTGCTACAGAGGCTAGCTTTAAAGAGAAACTTACTTGCAATGATAAAGATGGAACAACAAACAGCTAATTTCCAAAAGCTCTCAGACAGCTGAAATGATTAACTCCTGCTTTTACAATGAAAAGTGATATTGTGCTGCCCCCTGGTGAATCTCTCCGTTCAGGAGCTGGGATTTGTGGCTCTTGGGAGGGTGCTTCAGAGCTGGATGTTACAGAGCTGTTGCTACAGATGGAGTTCACAGGGGCCCTTTATCTGTCGGGTTGGAAAAGGTCCTACCTCCACCACCGCAAGGCTGTCAGACTCAAGTAGTTCAAACTTGCAGAAAGACATTGCTGAGACAGAATAACGGTCAATGGAACTGGTTTTGGTTTGTGTTTTTTTTTTTTTTTAATGATTTTCCTATGTAATGATCTTGTAAGATGAAGATTTCTTCCACAGATATTTCCATACACCCTTTCTGCAGATATTTCTATACAAGCTCCTGGAGATGCTGAACTCTAAATAAGGGTAACAGAAATGGGCCTGGAACATCTGAGTAAGAAATCTGGTTATTTCATCCATGGCAAACTGAAAACAGTCTGTGTTCATGTTTCAAAGTCACTATCACTTCAGAAAACTAATCCTTCCACTATACTGGATAAAATTTCTCCTTCTTGTGGGAAATTCTTTCTGCTTTTTAGACATAAATATTTGCAATTATTGAACCCATATGACAAATAACACCTGTAGCCATTTCCTCAAAATTGCACTTAAATGATCAATTATGTTTGCGGTTTCAGAACAACAGATATTTCATTGCATGACCCACACTTTTATGATGAATAATGTGTTATTTTTGCTTGCAACTGTTGCAGGAATAAAGCAGAGCTGAGGCAGTTCAGCCTGAGTTGATGATGAGGGGAATGCATGACGGACAACTACAAATTTGGTCCCACCTCTATGTGGAGTGAAGCAGATACATAGGCTGCTACTTTGGGGAGCACATGGAGTGTAAATTTTAACTAGTGGGGAAGCTGCTGCAAAAGCTTGGACTGAGACCTGAACACCTTTGAAGCCTGGGACCTGAAAGACCCAATGAACTTCAGGTCCAGGATCTGGCCTGGATTTTCTGAGCAAAGACCTGCCTGAGCTCATGGTGATGCACATACAGGCTGTGCTTGTGAGAGCCAGACGCTGTGGCCTGGTGGCCCAGCAGGAGATGGCAGCGTGTCCCTTTCCCACCACCTTCCCCTTGGCTTATGGGTTTTAGAGCAGTTTCATTCATGTCCTGCTGCAAACCACACTCAGCCCACGGCTTCCAGAGGAGGCAGAGTGGGAAAAACCAACAGCTTCACCTCTCTGGGTTTCATAATGAATTATAGATGGAGCATAGGCAAGAGAAAAATTGTTCTGACAGCTGAGCGACTTTAAATGCGAGAAGCCAAACGCAACAGGACAGGAGAGATTCATGGAGGGCTTTGGGACTGCGACTCCTTGTCCTGGGCTGTCAGGCTGTATTCGGCTAACGGGGGCATTGCCCAGGAGCTTCACATGCTCGCCTGGTTCAAGGGCTCCTTTCTCAGCTGCTCAGTCTCCTACTGCTCTTCTTCTCCTTCCCACCCCTCCTATGCCCAGTGCAAAACAGGTTAGTGAGGTCACCCAAGTCAGAAGATCCCCCCCCACCTCAAGAGCACAGACCTAGCAAGGAGCATGGAGAGTGGGGAAGAAGGTCAGAATTTTTAAATGAGATTTTTATTACTCCAGTAGCAAGCCCCCAGAGAGCTGCGTTAAACCAGAAAATAGGGAAGTACAAGATATGTAGACCTATAAACTGAAACAGGGACTCAGAAGTATGAAACTAATGTCCTCTTGTCTACATCCAGCTGCAAATGCTGTCATTCAACCATACAACCAGAACTGGAAACCTGAGCTACAACAAAGAGACAGCAAAAGAAATTGTCCTGCACATGTGGAGGACACAGAGCTTTTTATCTTCTGTTCCTCTAAATCCTGAAAACAGACTTTCTCTATGAAGCCAGTATCCTACAGGAGACCTTCTCCAAAAAGCTCCCTCGGCAACTTTAGACCCATCTCAGGCACCAGCAGGCACAGTGTTATCTCCAAGTGTGCAAAGACCGAGCACCTCTCTTGTATGTGACACCCTCAGGCCACCCTAAAGAAAAAGCCCAAAGACAGGCAATCCACAACTCCTGTACCAACAAGAGTTCACACCAAACTACAGACTTGATTTAGAGAAGGGGGAGGACATGGCAGATGCACTTTACTCAATCCAGCACTATTTTCATGTCAGGGTTGTTCTCTGCATGCATGGAAATACCATGCCACTGGCAGGGAAATCCCATTTGTGCTCTTGGCATGACCTTAAGTGTAGCAGTATGCTGAACTGGGTTAAAATGAACTTAAAGCACCCTTCCTTTACCCAAAAAAACCTTATTTAAACCTCTTGATTTTAAATTGAATGTGTTTTCTGACCTTTCCACTATGAGGCCTAAGCAAGCCTTAACAGCAGAGCAGCTGGAGGCAGCTCCTGTGTGCCTCCGTTCTGTAACTTGCCACAGCTGGTGGATTCCTAACAGCATAACCTAATACGGTGTTACACCCAAATTTTGTGGCATCATCAGGGTTGCATTTGTTCTTGTGTGAGCAAAATACTTGGGCCAAACTTTTTATAGGTATCTCCTACTGCAAGTCCTTGTTTGGAGCCCGTCTGCAGAAGCTGGTGGGAGTTGTGCTTTGAACATTAAGGTTGGATCCATAGCAGTAAATGAAACATGTTAAAGATAATTGTCTTGTACAGCCCAAGCCCACACTCTAAACTTTCTTATTCTCCATAGAATGGTGGTTGTATCCAAATTATCTTCCAGGACTGGTCTCTGACCATAATTAACTCCTCAGTGGTGCCTGGGATTAGTTTTGAGAAAGAACCTTTTGACTGCAGCCAAAATTATGCTTCAGGCTGTTCTAACTTGGTAAAACCAGATCCTTCCTGTCTCAGATTGAGCATCTGATAACAATGGGACCTTGGGACCTTGATCCTCCTGTGCTAGAACTCCTTCTCTTCTCTCAGTATTTCTTTACCACAGGACATGTCCAGCTTTCTACACACTTTGGTTTCTCTCTCTCTCTCCCAGTTCCCAGTTCTGTTTGCTGCCTGGGGCAACCACCTCTGTTATAGGTGACAAAGACTACACAATGATATCAAAATAACAATAAGCATGCATGAGAACCTAATAAAGTAAGTACAAAGATGTTGAAATTTTATCAAAAAGAGAAATATCAGATAATTCACACAGATGACACTGTGAAACAACCTGAATATACAAACAGTTATCCTTGTTTTATGTTGGTGTTAAGTGAACAAAAGCAATTGCAATTAAATGCTTCTGGGCCCAGCAGGCAACAGGATTACTGTGTGGATTGAGGTCCTGCCTGGCAAAACCTCTCCTAACACCACAGTGCCCTAGCATCAAGATTGTGAAGTTTCTTCAAATGCACTGTAAAAGAGTTGTAAGACCAATTTGTAATCAGTCGATTTACTGTTTCTGCATCTGTGATGCCTTCTTTTGGCTTTTAGCTGTTTAAATGTAGATCCAATACTGAACTACACGAACCTTAAAACCAAGATCACCTTTCTCATGCAGTACCTACTGCGTTTCACTTTGGAGGTTCCTATGCACTAAATCAGGACAGATCCTTTCTTACAACAGGTTAAAACTGTTCTGGTGCAGTTATGTCTTGAGCTGCTTGGCTTGACAGCATCCACTTAATGAGAACAGTTCAAGATAGACATGTCTTATTCCAAGCAGTGAAGACCAAATGTGCACATAATTAAGGCCTGGTCCTGAAAGCCTGATGCTGGAAGGAATTACTGACATGGACTGAGCTGCTCTTGCAGGCTGTCAGACAAGCCTTGCAGAGACCGTGCACGCCATAAGCTTTCAAAATAGTTCATGTTTCTGCTTTGTGCAGCAGCAGAATAATGAGGTTCTGATCTAATTCCCCAGTGTATCTACTTTTACGGAAATCATAGCTGGCTTATCAAAGGATGCGTGCGCTCTATAATGCAAAAATAGATCTAAGACAAAACTGAAGAGTCCCAAGCCACCGGTCACTTTTAACCCCTTCTAAGCTTTAACATCTCCTAAAGGGAAACAAAGTCTGTCTGAAACCATCTATCCGTGGCATTGCAGAAAAACTAAAAAAGGCTTTTTGCAGTAGCAAATGCTGATCTACGTCACAGTCTGCATTCATACCGCAAGCAACTCATTCATGCCTTGTCAGACCACGTCACCTCAAGGTTAACATATTCAAAGTTGACCTGACCTCTCCTTCTACTCTTTCCTTTCTGTTCCCAGTAGAATTTCAGCAAGTCCACAGGAGCCTGCAGTACAGGCAACCTCTCCTCCACAGAAAGAAATCCGGGAAAGTGGAAAGAATCAGGAAAGTTGTACGAACTATTAAGCGTGTGAATTCAAGAGCTCACGTCAAGGCAATGGAAAAGTTTCTATTAAAATGGTGGAGAATTTCAGAAGGTAAGAGATGTCACTAGCAAGGTTTTCTAGCAGGCTGTAAAACTAGATTTTCAAAGGAGGGTGAGCATAATTGCATGTGAATGTGATTATGTCTCCGTGAGATATAGTATGCATCCTGGGGTTAATACACATGCATAATTATGCACCTCACTTGTCACGTAGCTAGCACAATTATTTCCCACATTCACAAGGTCTTTCTGCATACAAACCATATGCTCAAAAATCTCTGACAGAAGTAGCTTCCACTATAAATCAGGCCTTGAGCGAACAGGTTTTTAAACTAATAACTTAAAGCTCACAAATTCATTCCACAGTGGCTAGTAACGTTACTGCCATTCCAGTACCAGCAGTACAAACCTCCAGAAGCACAAGCAGGGAGAAGCAGAGTGCTGAGGCCACAGCTCTCAAATGCAGAGCATCAGCTCAGCGTGGCCAGCTGCTGAGGAAGAAAACGATAATGAAGCCTCTGTGCAACAGCCCCTAGGAACACCACCACATATTTTCCCCAGGCTTTAGCAGCCAAATAATGACCGTTTCAAATGCGACAGCAGAAAAGCTTTATCTGCTGAGTGACCATGCCAAAGATTACAGCTTAATTGTAGCATTATTATGTTCTTTCCCACACCCCCACAATCTCCCATATTGCTTTCTGGCTGCAGTGGGGTAATTAGACCACAATTTCTGCATACTTTAGAGCATATAGAAATGAAAGCTGTCTTTGTGAAGTGTTTTCCAGCTCTGACACAACTACTCCTGATAGCTTTGCTTTTCCTGGAACTAGATGCTCTTTCATATTAAACATGGCCTGTTTGTAACTGTACTTGCTGTTTATGTAATTCTACCGTGCCAAGTCCCTTTCAGTCTTTGCAGTGCAACCACATTTCAAGCAACCCTTTTGCAAAATCAGGTAGTAATAATGGAAACAGGTAAGTTCCCCCTAGCCTGGGAAGTGGGCACACATAGAGATTTGCCTCAGTCATCTGACATAAAAGACCTCTAAAATCCATGGCAATCATACTTGTTCTCAAATTGGTGTTTGAATCAGGCCCGTGAAACACAACAAATGGGCAGTACTTTTCCAGAGGCTACTTCCAATTTCCAAAGGACTCCGACTTGTAAAATTGCAAAAGATTGCAAAATATGCAGCAGCAAAACAAAATGCTCTGATTGTCCCCAGTGAAATGTTGCTTTTTTTTAAAAGAAAAAAGAGACTCCTACTTAAAATGGGATTCCTCTTCTGTACATCTACATCTCTAAAAACAGGCTTCTGTTCACCCAGATGCTATCTACAGGGTCCCACCTGAGAGATCTCACTTCTGTTCTCATCACAGGAGAAGGCTAAATGAATTCTACTGATACTGAACTTTTAGACTGCTCGAATGTTACTATTTATAGTGAGATTAACTCTACCTAAAATGAGAAATTTAAAAAATGTCTTGTATCCAACTGTCAGGACACTACAGCCTTTTAATGTGCCTTGAGTGAGATCCCCCCCAAACTGAAGCACACCAAAATCATCCCAATTTTGAAAAATATAACCAAGAGTTTTAAATCTAAGCCGCCTAGATTACTGAGTGCCAATGCTAGGATATAATCAATAGATACAAATGTTTGAGAGATAGGAGTGTTCCAGGGAAACTCACTGATGGTCCTTGGAGGTAGAGCACAAATTATGTTAGAAGGGCCTGTTATATTTAAGATTAAATAATCTTAAAGCAAAAGGAATAAGTTAGAATTGAGCTGTGCAATATCTCACAGCAAGAGAGTCAGCAGTCATTTAACTTAGTGACAGACCAATTTTAAGAAAACAGTGTTCACCTTACAACGTGCTTTGTAATGGTGAAGAGCTATTTCAAGTCCAAATTTCTCATTTCACTTTAATTGATTCAATAAAGTGATTTTTAACTTTTTAGCATTTGTATATCATTAGGAATGTTAGTGCATACATGCAGAGCCTTCTTCATTTCTGGAGATGGTTCCTGTCTTGAAGAGTTTACTTGTTACTGAGATAAGACCAAGGCAGTATATGACAAAATTCCTGTGTAGAACACTTCCTTTTCATGAAAAAATGTCCAAGATAAAGAAGAATTTGGGGGTTTTTGAAGAGCTCTTTGAACTTATTCCAGATACCTGGTGTCCCCACTCAGTGCTGCATCTACATGATCTACCTTTTCTCCTTCGAGCTGAAAACATAGGCATGTGTTCCTTGAGGATACTTTCAGTCATCTAAAAATAATCTAAACTGGCTGCCTGTATGCTCTTACATGGTCAGTGAAGACTAAATTCTCTGCCTGTAGAGTGAGGTGTACCTTCAAAGGTAGCTGTGAAGGTCTTACCTAGTCTCTTACAGACTAGTGAACTTTCAGACACCCAGAAACAAAAGAGGAGATATCTATAAATCATGGTCAAAAGCAGGAGAGGTTTATGTGTGATGACCCACTGGGAAAGGTCCTCAGATGCATTCCTTGGAGTTGACCTCCTTGGCTGACACATCAGAACAGACAATGTGGCTAACTAAGCCTTTGGACAGGGGGAGCAGCACTGACACAGCCTCATGTTGTTGCACAATTTCATTGCAATTTCTCTCCGGACTAGCATAATGGTGTAATTCTGTCCTTTCAATTGGAAGTAGAGCTGTGGTAAATGAAAACACCACTTGCTTTTGACAGTCCAGCATATCCTGCAGCTTCACCTCCCCACTGAGGTGCAGGCAATGCCCTGCTTGGCACCTGTAGCAACATGGGGTAGGGAGGCAAAATAAACCCAACTGTTTCCTGCCACTGCATACCAACGTCCTGACATGTGGTGCATTTTATCTATCTTCTCTCCTGCTGTGGGGAGGGAAATACATGTCTCTGGGCTTGATCCTAATAGACCAAGGCAGCAGAAACTAATCATGAGTCCTGCAGGAGCGATCTACAAGCTGGGTACCCCCCCTCCAACACACCCAAACCCCTCACTCCCTCATCATGACACACAGCAAATACAATTACAAGATCTAATCAACTGCAACTAATGTAATTCTGAAAGTCTTCACAGCTAATGAAAACCAGGTCTTCCCCTTCTCGATTTAATTGAGATGTTTGGTTCATACACTGTGGAAAAGAAACCCTCCGTAAAGCTATGTATGAATATTGCATTTACATACCCAGCCTGTCACAGTATTGGGCTTTTTTCTCCTGACTGTTGGATATTTAATGGTAGGAAACTATCTGCGAAGGGAAACGGACTTCACAAAATAAATACTTTCTCACATTGTTTCAAGGGAAATCTCCAGTCTGAATGTCATCTACTAACTTCCACTTTGTAGTCTGAACTTCGTACAAACAGAATATTTCCTTAACATGAATAAATCATAATCTCTAGTAAAAATACACTCCTCTTGCATTTAAGCAAGAATCACAAGACAGAATTTGGCCTATAGCTTGTAAACTCAAATTGGTTGAATAACAAATGACTAAAAGAAAATCCTTTTTTTCTCCTTCCTCCAGTCTGTTCTTTTTGCTGCCTGCTGGCATCAGTTTTTCTGCAGTTTAAGCATCACTAATGCTGCAAGACTTCCCCTGCCTCTGTGTTTTCCCGTGTTACTATCGTTAGCATTATTTTAGCAGGAAGCTCTACAATATGGGTAGCACTGCAGAGAGAAAAATACATCATGCCTCCTGCAAAAAAAGTTTTGCTACTACTTTGTCTTACAAGCTGCCAAAGCATGATGACAGAGAAGCAATGGCTGGTAGGCAGGAAAAGCAGAGCATCACATCAGTTCGTGCAATCAATAACCAGCCTGGCTTTGCTTCTTCCAGGTTTCTTTTTTATGTTGACCCAAATCATTACTTTTTCTCCACAGAACATGGTCTTGGTGAGATACTGAAAGAGAAGAGTAAGACTGGAATTTGATGAAAACCTGTAAAGATACAGCATAGCTGCTCTCCAGGGACAGGAGAGATAGTCAAGACAGACCAGGTAAGAACAACAGTCTTGCACTGGTGATGTATGAGGGAAGAGCAGAGAGCAAGCTCAAAACCTTTGCATGACTGATGAGCAGTAAGCACATCTCATTCACCAAGTGGATGAGAGGAGTCTTTAGATATGTAGATGTGACCAAAGCATGCACCTGCACACACACCAGAGGCCTGCACCCACATCCACGTGCACGCTCACCACAAAACAGCTCCTGCCTCCACTCTTGCATGGCCAGGAAGCCTTCACTTCTTGTCATCTTGCCTCCTCCTGGAACCTTCATCCACCCTCTGCAACTCTCAGAGCCTCGTTCTTTCTTCTGTGACTGCCTCCTCCTCCTCCTTTCCAGAGACCACGCCAGTGTTGCCTCAGTGCCACGGCTCCACAAGCTGCCCTCAGTTCTGCACCCATCTTGAGGCTTGGTGCTTCTACCACAGAGCACTGCCACTCTGGCCATTAGCTGAGTATTTCTCACAGTGGGCAACACTTTTGGTTTAGCACTTCTCCCTTGACTGATTTTTCTGTAATAATCAAACATACTCACACAAACTCCTTATAAAACTTCCAGTACTGATAACAACATCTATTGATTACTTTGGTTATGGCCCATTAGTACCAGGGTGCCCAAATGGTGAGAAAAGACAGGGCATGTCAGAAATACAAAGAGCAGATATGAAAACGCTGTCTCAGAAAGAGAATGAAACTATAGGAATCAAACAATAGAAGTGCTTACCTAAAATATGATAAATAACCTTAAGACACAAGACACAAACATATACATGATAACGAGAAGTCAGCTCAAGAACATATAGAGCTATAATAGACTATCCACCCTTCCCCCAGTAATTTCAACAGCCACTTGTCTTTTACAATTTCCCATTACATCACTGTTACAACACCCTGTTCAAGTCTGATTTTCCTTCACCAAGCAGTCTGGATTTCATCTGCTTTATTCTTTCAGAAATTTGCCATGTTCAGGCCTGTTGTAACACCTTCTGAACATGGCTCATTTTAAAGGATAACACTATATGTTGAGCAAACCTTTTTTATTCTTTTTCATCACTTAGGGAGACAGCTTTATTGCAAAGCAATCTGATTCTGCAGAAGGAAGCAGTTTTCAAAGAAACTATTCATAAATCCAGAGGGTGACCATTAGTTATTGAAAGCTGAAACACTTACAAGTTGATTTGATGGCAGCGGTAGTAAATTAATTTTTCCTTTTGTTGAAAGATTTTCTCGACTACGACGAACAGCTGGCAAACTGCCTGAAGAGCAGAGGTCATCCGGCTCTGCATTTACTTAGATTCAATACCAAATTGGTGCACTACTTTCAGAAAAACAATTGTGTCATCCTTTTAGAGAGTCCTTTTTGAATTTTCATCTGACTTGAAACACATGACTGTAGACCTTAGTTTGGGGCAGCTGCTAAACTACTTGCCTTGCTATGTATTTCCATGAGTTATTCAACTAATGGGAAAACTGCAAGACTTAGTTTGGCTGGAAGAAAGCAAACACAACAGAAAGACTCATCACTCTACCCCAGTTTCACAAGTAAAAAAATAGCAGAAGGGTGCTAACACATATTATGTGAGTAAAAATGAGAACTAGATTGGTGACAGAAAATTTATTCTTAGAAAATCCCTCATTTGGAATGGTTACACTCAGACATGCACTGACCCAAATAGATCATGGTTCCTATCATTCCCTAGTGCACGCAAACAGACAAAATGCTGATGTGCATCAAAAAGGTTTGGGGCAAAAAAAAGCAAGCACAATCTGCACGGAAACTGCCAAAAAAAGAAAAAGTATAGCAGCTGGTACACAACTGCTAACAGGCAAAGACAACACTGCTGGCAAATGCAGGTGAAGTGAAGGAAAGGAAAAGGCAAAATGATGTTGGGAAATTCAAAGGTCAGCCCAAAGGGATGAAGAAAACAAGCTAGTTACCATAGGGTAAACTACTGCTGTCTCAGAAGGACAGTCATTTGAGCCATTTCAGGACACAAAATTTATTCCACTGTGGTGGTGCTGCTCAGTGATCAAGCCTCAGGGCCACTGACTTTCCCTTCTGCAGCTTTCTGACTTGGCTTGATTGCCCACGTTGCCATTCTGTGGCTATACAGATAAGGCAGGAGGATTGGGATAGATCAAATCCACAGCATGTGTCACCAGCTGAGTTACAGAGCACAGTGCAGCAGTCACATGGGCAGCAACTACCATTTTCTCTCCTTTCTTCCTCTCAGCTCTTCTATATTTATTTCATTTTCTATCAACAAAGTCCCAGGCAGCACTGCAGGCTCAGTGAAATGTCACATTTGTGACATGATGGGTGGGAGTCAGCCACCCATCATGAGATACATGAGATGCCCAACTGTGTCTACGTGTGAGTGATATGTCTGAGCCTCCTGTGTTCCCAGGGGCTACCAGGCAATGGAGCCTCATAAGGGATGCAGCTGACCAACACAGGAGGATGCCATTTATTGTCTAAACACTAGCTGCTAGAACCACCTGAGTTGCCCAAGGCCATCCAAGATATTTGGATGTTTATGCAGATATGTCCACAGAGATGAGCTGCAGGAGATTTATGCCCTTCTAGAGTGGCAGCTGGAGGCCAAGGGGCACAGCCTATAGCATTTCAAACAACATTCAATGCCCTCCCTTTTCTGCAGATGAAACCTGAAAACTCTTATGCTTCTCCAATAGCTATTGGAGACTATGAAGAATGTACCAGGGCATCACAAATGGCACCAGCTGCTTCTGCATGAGCAGCTGAAGGGGGCTCTGATTGCCACTGTCTAAAATGGGGCCTGAAGATGCCTTGCAGGTACTTGCCTAAATTTAGGAGTTTTCATTTGCACTTGAATCTCACACCATTAATGTCATGCTTAACAGTTATACAGGTATAAACATCTTCCTTTAAAATAATTTCCTACACAAGGCTGATTGCTCCTAGTACTAAATTCTTCTCAGAAAGCTGTAAGGATTTATGCAGAGATGAAAGTTTTAGTCTAATATCAGAAAAACACTTTTCTCCAAACAGAACAATACCAGAGCACCACACTCCTTCCAGCTGACAGGACAAAAAATTAATGTCCAGATTTTCAAAAACATTCACTATCACAGACTCTATAATGTTTAATTATCTGATGATGCTTAGGACTCTGGGCAGAGAACTAAAAACGCAAATAAAACAACACAAATCTAGTCATCATATGAATATTTAAGACCCCTCTGCTGGAGCACCAATGTGTGGGCTCCTAACAACACTGTATTAAATGTCCCTGTGCAGCCTCAGAACACATATGTAAGCATAAAATTAGCAAGCAACCATGAAGAGACCTCTATTCAGAAAAAAAAGTTCTCCTCCCTTCATGAACATTTTTAAACAAAGTGGGTTTTTCCGTGTAATTTTTTCCCGTTAAAATTTTATGTTACTGCAAAGAGATAGCATGCAGGGAACTTCTGACCCAATTCTGTTCTCAATTGCTCTTGTATAGTAACTGGAGGCAAACCTTGTTCTCTCTATAATATTATGTGCAACTCTAGGTTTAATTTTATTTAAGGCAACATTAACGTACAGATATACAGACTAAAATATTAAACCTACACTACAGGCAACCACTTGCCCAACTAGTTCATGTAAAAGTAGAATAAATAATAAAGCCTCTTACTATCCAGTTAAAGAAACAGCAACATTTATAAAGCTACAAGAGAACACAGAGACCTTAAAATACAAAAGTATTCCTGCTGCAACAGAAAGTTTTCAGGAATTTCAAAATTCTAAGCCATGTTGACTTCTTTCATAGGCTGTTCTTGCTTTGTCTTTAACACTGGTGTGCTGCTATTAAAAAAATAGCTGTGTCCTGTAGTTAGTTCTGAGCATTAGTTACTATTTTGTGAAAGTAAGTTGCAACTTAATTGTCAGCATTCAGAGTAAATCTGCTGAGATCAAGTCTCTTCCAAGAGTAAATCTATTACACTTCAGTAAATAGATGAGATATAAATAAAGTAGGACCTCTGCAGAGTTTAAAACAGGCATTGCCACCGTATTAACGGGCTTACGGCAATGTTACTTAGCGGTATTTGTTTTAAAGTCTCAGCAGGCTCATCCTGCTGAACATTTTGTGTAAAACCATCTGCTGAACAGACAGAATCGATCTCTGAGTGTGTCCTGCTTGGTTTGTAAATTTACCTACTGTGACTAAGTACATAACTCATTATTAAAAACAGTCAGACCTGGTCTTTCCTGAGGGTAAACTAATGTTTCTCATCATCCTTAGAAAAACACACAACGTGAGATAAGGAATAAGTAATTTAAATAAGAGCCATTATTTCAAAGGCTTGCTCCCATGGCCTGAATCGACTTGCAAACGTGGACTCCCAATCATCTTCACAAGATAATTATAATTCATAATTGGCACTTTAAAGCGTTTTCACAGAGCTGTACAAATATTGACTAATTAGCCACACCAGAATCCTGTGGGGTAGACGAGCAGGTACACTAAGCCCCTTTTGTATCTGAGCAAATTGCTGGGAAATAAAACTCCAACCCTCACCTGCTGCAGGGGATGAAAAGGGGGAGATATTTTCAGCCTTATGCCCCTTGCCCAGTCCACACTGCTCCCACTACCACCATTTCAGGTCTTCTGGAGAGGGGATGAGGTGAGATCTAAGGTAGCAGAGCTGGAAATAGAGGACAAACCTCAGTTCATTAACTAAAGTCCTGTTAAGCAAAAGGTCTAGATATTCAAATGTCAAAATAAAGCCTAAGGATTTGATACAAGTACACGCAGTATCTACATGAGGATGGTAGCCTCTTCTGCAAAGGAACACTCAAACAATGATGTACTGCACAATTATGACTTATTCTCAGAAACAAAATATTACACTGATACTTGTAACTAAATAGTAGAGAAACAGCTCAATATGTATGGAGTAAAACACTCATTTACTTAAAATTGAGAGAAACCTTATTATCCACTGTGTGCCCAAAATTAAGGGTAAAGAAAGTGTTGTGTCCCATTAGAGTCTCCAAGAGGCTCTACCTTCCCTGTGTAATAAACCATGCAAGGCAATCAGTATCTTCAGTCCACAAGATGGGTTTAAAAATGGACTTAAGATCCTTAGAGATCACAGCATCTAGAAAGCCAAATACACCACAGAATATATCCTCCATTAAATCCAGCTCTTTAATGAAATTGCCTGTAGGAAAGCAATGATTAGTCATTAGAGTCTCAAGTTTTCTGGTTTAAACTAGCAAACAATGGCTTTATTCCACAGCTTCATTACTAATCACCACATTCTGGATGACAAGCAGGTCTTTTCCAAACAACTGTATTATCACAACCTTACAATGTACACAAGATACACAACATGACCCATTTCTATTTGGTGTAATCCTGCTTTTTCTATTGAATTGGTTATATGTTGTGCCTAATTTCAGCTACAATCTTTATAAGGCAAAGATTGCGTCCCTGTGGTTTTTTAAAGCCTCATTCACAGTTAAAATGGCATATAAATTAAATAAATAATAAGAAATCATGAACCGTGGGAATTTATTCTGCATTTATCAGGAATTCACAAGTGAGGATTTACATATTTTTAAAATGGATGTTTTTAAGATAATATCTTCCAGAGATCTGGTTCTCTCCTCTTTTTTAGAAACTGGGAGATGCCTTTTAATTCAACTGCAGCAACTATTTAGGTAAAAATAACAACAGGAAAAATAAAGTTAGTGTGGTGACTGGTTGAATAATAAATCCAGGGTTATTCCACTCTGAAGCTCATTCTTCAGCCTGGTTCATGTTTAACTGCTTCTGAGACAAGCAGGTTTCCAGCCCTGGTAAAGAGCATTAAGATGATGGTATTTTAACTACTGCATTAATTATCTACTCTGAGCAAGGCTAGACAAAACAAATAGTAGGAATAGAACAGAACTGCCTTAGTGAGCAAAATCCATTTAAAAATGCCCAAACTAGAGGAGTACAAATTAGGTGGCTTGGGCTGCAATACGATAAGGGCAAAAAGGGCTTCTGTACTCAGACGCTTCAAAGAATCAAGAAACAGTCTAACAAAAATCAGGTTTTTTTACATCTGGCACTCCTGGCCACTCATCTCGCAGGAGTCTCCTATATGCTGGGGACAGGGGATCATGGCCACAGCAAGAAACATAGTCAGCAGTAACAAGCCAGTCACAAGCCAAAGCAAGTCTATGCTAAAGCTCTGTATGCTATACCTTTTTATTTATTTTTGTGCATTTTTTCCTTTTCAGGAGAAAGAGGGGGAGAAAAAAAGCAACATTTTTAATCCCAATATAGGAATATGTTCATGTAAACAATCATTCAGCCTGCTCTGAGGATGTGATGAACAGCTCAAAGGACCTTAGGAATCTGCTGGTCGCTCACACCTGGACCTGCCAAGTTAGTGAAAACATAGTGTGACTTTGGTCTGTAAGAATAAAAGACAAACACTAGAATGCATGCTTCTTTTCAGGTACACCAGTGTACACCTACAGTAGGTAAAATGCAGCAATAATGATAAAATAAATCAGCTGTGTTATTAGAAATGTTAATTGCCCTGGCCAGCCTTCTGTCCTTAGAGGCCTGCAACTTCACATATGTGTAAGGTGAGGAGTCTAGTCCCCACAGCCCAAGTGTATAATTCCCCATCCTTCAAGATGCCAAGCCAAACTCATAATATTTCTTATTTTTCTTTTTGGTTAACAAAACTAAAACCTGTAAAAGGAAGAGCATGTGACAGCAACTCTGTATTCTAGGATAGAAAATGCACTCATTTGCACAGAGTTAATAACGTCCTAAAATGGCCATTCACCCTCAAAAGGCATTAGCATGTAATAGCAGCTGCTCATCCTCTGAGTGCAGACAAACGTTGGAAAGAGGTGCTGAGAGGCTTTGTCCTAGAATTACATGTCAGTGGTTTAAACATGATGTGTGGAAATTATTTTAATTGCCCGTATCAGTCCGGGACTGAAACGGTCTTATATTGGTAGAGTGGTACAAATGTCCTTCTCTGGTCAGGGTGTTGTTTGAGAAGAACATGTACATACCTGAAGGTCTAGAAAGCCTCACCACAAAATAAAATTTTAAAAAATCACCCCAATAAAATACCTTTGAAAAATATTAGCTAATAATGATAGTTTTTGACACTGCAAGTCTTACATAAAAAGATCCAATTTCTTGCAAGTATGAGCACTGAAAGAGCAAGAACTGCTATTTTTGAGATAAATATTACAGTTCAAATGTCACAGACTATATTAAAGACATTCACAATTGGCTCTGAGATTTAGAAAGAAAAAAAATAAGACTTACACAGTTGTAGGAAGGTTGGTGATGATCACAGTGCTAATGATCATGAGAGAAATACAAGATTTTTTTTTTTTAAGCATCATTATCTAGTGGCCTTGAGTGCTAATCAAAACAAGGACTATAATGCCTGCTTTAATGGGGTTTGTCTCAGTAATGCTCCTAAATGGAATAAACTACATTAAACCCAGACAAGCTACAAAGAGAGATAAATGGCAAAACAATACACTGGAAACCTAAAGATTCTTTTAATCTACTATTAACTGAGTTACCATCCATGGCATTCACAGTTAACTGTGGTTTTGTAATCCATTTGCTTAACTGTACAACTAAAATAGAAATGTTGCTGTCCTTCTGTTTAAAATAACAGACTAAATAAGGCCCCAAATGAACCCCCCGAATGGCTGGTCTGGCAAAGACTGTACTAGAAAAGTCTGCATATCTATTTTCTTATTTAAAATTAACAAAGCAGCTCCTCTGGAGTTTTTACTCAAAGCAGAGGGAATCTGACCCCACTGAGATAGTTCTGCACATTAGCTGAGCCTCTGTGCACCACAAGGATGCCCCAGGCAGACAAAGGACCCCACACACTCCCTCACCGACCACTGCCATTCCCCATAGCTCCAGTGCTGCAGGGACATACACTGAGGCTTCAGATCATCCTCTTGATGTTTACAGGAAGGGGCACTGAATGCCAGGACGATGAATTTATTGCCATTCTCCTCCTCCTCCTCCTTGTTCCTTTGGTCTTGCTCATCTCTCCGCTGCATATGCTGGCCCAATGCACAGACATGCTGAATTTCTTCAGCTTGATACCTCAGAGGATCAGTTACATTTGAATTCATCAAAAGCAAGTAAGTAGGTTTTCTATTGTATTTATTTTGGTGTATCTCTCGCCCTGTGATGGGAGGAGCCAAGGCAGCTGAGGGGGAATGCAGACTATAGCATTTTGGGCAGATACTGCAGGAAGAGGTGACAATTTACTGATAAAATGACAGCCAAGGTATAGATGTAGTGACACTTTTATGCTCATTTAGATACAAGAATGAAATATTTCCAGGGGTCCAGTCCTGGAAGGATGGATTAGCTCTTTGCTCATGGTGTACACAAAATGTAGGATCATGCATCTTATCTTGAAGAAATTTTCAATAAAGGTCTTTACAAACTGAAGCTGTAGTTTAGGGAACATAAAATTCATTCTGTAATTAATGAGTTCCCCCTAGAATTACAGAGAAAAAATTCCTATGGTTTTATTGCTTTTGTAAAATGGTTGTTCTCCTGCTCTCAAGGGACTGCAAAAGGTCAGTGGTGTTGAATATACATGATTTATAAAGTACTCTGGGATGAGAGGTGCTGTGTAAATATAAAATATTATTAGAGCATACTCTCCTTAATGCACATACACTGAAATGGAATTGGCTGTGCCACAAGAGCAAAAATAAGAAACCAAGACAGTCTGATGACAGCAGGTTGTCTAAGGCTACTGACAGTCCACAACAGCACAACCATAAATTCATCTCACAGACAGATTTATCTAACACTGAAAGTTATTGCTGTTCATCTGGAATCAGTTATATAGATATGAATGTGAAGACTGTTACATAGAAAATGACTAATCAGGCAGAGATCATGATGAAAAAGTGGCTTCTGAAGCAGCTGCAGGCATAGGAGCAGCTCAGGTAGCCCATCCACCTTCTGCAGAAACACTGCCTTACATAAGTCTGTTCTCAATTATATGCCAGAGATGCTTGGGATTCCATGGTCCTCTGCTTTGTAAAGCCACACTCAGATGGCACTTTCAGCCTCAAAATATGCATCCTATTTACCCCTGGCTTTGATGGACGCTTCCAAGTTCCCCTTGCAGATTTGAACCTTGAGATTTGTTGACTTACAGATATATCCAAAGAGTCTTTCTAGAAAGCAGTCTCTCAGAGAACTGATCTAGAATGAGCCAAACTGGACTAGCAGTCCCATTCCCCTCTCAGGGAAGCATAAATTATTCTTTCACCCCACTTTTTGGGATTGATTCCAATTTCTCTAGTTTTTCTGTTCACAACAGTCTATAACACTGCAATAAATAATCGCTTTGAAGTAGATTTCAAAATATTTTAACAGGTGGGGTAGTGACATGCTTACTCCACTTTACCATAAAATGGAAGAACTTCTATTCCTCCTCCCAAAGACAGAGATTGCAGATCATATTCTGAATTCTTTTCAAAACCTAGGCCAAAAGATATCACCAGCGCAGTCTGTTCCCCTTCACATGATTATTTCCATTCTCACAGATTCCTTTATCTAATTCCCTTCCACCCTGAAGTTTACACTCTCCTTTCAAAAATTTTTCAACTGCACTTCCCTTCTTAAATTTCCTATCTCTCATCAGCTTTCAAATAATGTGACTTTATTTTAGAAAAACGATGCTATGAATTTCAGAGTAATCTGTTCCTACCTTTTTCCCTGTGCTAAAACACAGGATCTAATTTTAGATCCTTAAAAAAAAAAAAAGCCACAATACAGCACTTTAGCAAAAGTATATAAAGTATATGAGCTTCCTGCTCATAAAGCAAAAAATTAAGTTCTCACTTCTGACTGTATTCATGCTTTCCCATGAAAACTGATACATCTGTCTGGGAGGTAAAGCAGATTTGGATTATCTGTATTTGAGAGAACAGTTACACAAAGTTATTGCATAAAATGATTAGATTTTCTAGCAACAGAAGTTTGATCCTGTGATAATGTCAAAGTTATTCTCATCTATGCAAAATACTTCTCATCTGCACAAGAAAGGTTCTTAATTTCCTCTGTACTGAAAAAAAATGCCACTGTATTTTCTCATTCCTGATGACATAAGTATTTGGTTTCCTCTACTTTCTTTAGATAGTTTTTACCCTTATTAGATTTGGCTATAGTTAAACTGCTGTAGTAATGGCAGACAATGACACTCTTAAGGCTACACTCTCTATGATTAATCTGTGCTCCAAAGGAAAGCATTTATCATCTGGGGGCTACCCTTCCCATTTGTCTTTTCCCTATGTTTTCAGTTCTCCTTTCCTATCAAGGAGAACAACAAAAATCATTATGGGTTTTTAACTTAGGGAATGACACTTTTAGCTCTGAGGCCAATGTGTAAATGTAAATTTCCAGCTGTTAGAACAAAGAAATAGCAAATGTGAGGCAGATGTTAATATATTACCCATTGTTGGTAATACAAGCAAAAATCAACTTTAAAAAAGTCCCCCAGCTATTGCAGTAATGAAAGCTTACCCGCTTGGGCATTTACATATACCTGTGCCTGCAGGAATAAGATCTAACTAGTTTCTCACAATCCATGGAGTCCAGACAAATCCTCTGTGTCGTTTCTTCCTCTTTTGATATTAATAAACCATGGGCTAGAACATACAGCAAATGAAATTATCTCCAGATGTTTCTTCTGCTTAGCAATCTGATGAATGGCCAAAGACCACTTACTGTATGATGAAGTCAAGTGGAATCTGGAGGATTCTGGATCCTATGTTATAGCACTGTTTTTCAGGACCATATTCAGCACCAAAAGTTAAACTGCATGTCTGGTTTCTATCAAATACCACTTGGACATAAGTTTTCAAGCACTTCTGAAGCCAGCATAGGCAGAGCTTATGAGCTGTGAGCTCCCTAAGAACTCTGCTTTTCTTTGAATCCACCAACTGAAAAACCCACAGCATGTCTGTGAATAAGGTGCTTCTTGCTCTATCTAGTATCTTTGTTGCCTCTACCATCTTCTAACCCTTGGAAACTTCTGAATTAACTCTCCTGGCATGATGAACACATAATCACAGAATCAATTAGGTCGGAAAGGACCACTGAGATCACTGAGTCCAACTGAACACCACCATGTCAACTAGACCATGGCACTAAGTGCCAAGTCCAGTCTTTCCTTAAACACCTCCAGGGGTGGTGACTCCATCACCTCCCTGGGCAGTCCATTCCAATGTCTTTCTGTGGAGAAATTCTTCCTCATGTCAAACTAATTTACTAAGAGTAGACTTGATCCCCTCATCCAGATCATCAATAAAGTGTCATAGTCAGTGGCATGGAGTAGCATGGATAGCTGGAGCATACTTACTGCTTAGGTTCCCCTCTATAGAATCTTCAGCCTTTGTCTAGCTCTTACCATATCACATCTCTCATCATCCTATCTCTCTCATCTCAAATCATCCCTCCCATGGACCTCAGATCCTCATGAATCCTGTAAAGTCCTTCCTTTTAACATTAATATAGCAACGACTTCTGAATGCCTTGTGTCAGGCACATTTGTGTTTGTAATTCCTTTCACACTAGGCAATTCATTAAGGGCTCTGTTTTGATTACCAAAATGTGTGAACACAATTTTGTATCTCATCTATACAGGGTCACTCTTATGTCAGCTTGTTTCTGACTGTGACAGTCTTTTCCCATCCTAAAGGCAAAGCAGTGTTTACATTTGGTTAGTTAAAATATTTACATTGCACATTCAAATGATGCATTTTCCCAATGACAGGGCTCTCTCTGGTATTTCCTCCTGTACCTACTATGCAGCGGAAAGAGATGATTAAGATGAATATTCTGGGTGTTTCTAAACAAGCAGATTAAGGAAATATGCAGCACAGCTATACTATACTAACACTGTTGGACTCTGTAATATCCATGCAGGCTGTGTGATGTGCCCAGCACTGGCATGAAAGCCTGTCTTTTAGGACCCCAAATAAGAAGAGTTCCACATTTTCCAGTCATCATATTTCAAATAGATTCTTTATTTATTGACAATTTATTTGCTCAGTCAGTGCCTGAGGTATAGTAAAACAGGACAGACATAGGCCCTGGGAGAGGAGGTAAGAACGGTGCTGTCTGCTGATCATCAGTCTGCCTGCAGATAAAAGCCTCGAGCACACTGTGTCTGCAGGGAAGCAAAGATGATGGGAGCTGCTGCCCAGATGGAGAAGAGAGAAGGGGAGAAGGAAAGGTGACACTAAAGCTGGCAGCGGAGGGCTACAAAATGACAGTGTTTGTGGGAATCAGAAAACCCACTGGACACTCTGATCTTAATGTAACACTACAAAGTTGAATAAAACTCTGTGAGCGATGCTGCACGAAGAGGTGCACCAGATACACAGCATGAGCCTCTCCCCAAAGAGACTTGTTTGAGGCTTGCAGGAGAGAAAGAGTATGCATACAAAACTTCACACAACAGTGAAATTCAACATAATTTAAGACATATCATCATCTACATGGTAAACAGTTAATTTTGCTCATGTATGCGTTACTACCAAACAACAAAGCACAACCATATGCAAGTCCTCCTGAGAAGAAATCAGATGCAGAGTGAAGTAACTTCTCACACAGAAACTCTGTAGCAGTGCAAAATTAAGAACTTAAAAAACCCCAGCTCTCAGTGGTTGTATTCCTTACCTTATAACATCATCCACGCAGGTCTTCATATAGGCTCTCCCATTGAGGAAGCAAAAGCTTCTGGGCTGAAAAAAACGAAGAAGCTCTGGTTAAGACATTAACACAAAAAACCTGCCTGTGCTTACATCCCTCACAAACTCTGCTGCATCTCTTTGTTTACAGAAACATATACAATAGACCAAAGTTAACTTTGGAAGCAAAAGCTATTTATTTGAAATTGAACCTGCCCACTTAGTGTCATATACTCCGGAGGAAACGGGTTCTAAAAGTTGCTGTATAAATGAGGCACGCAGCATCCAGCAAGTGAACTTTGTGCAAGATTACGTTATGTGTGGGAGATGTATTTACTCCACTTTTTTAAACTAACAGTAAATGAAACTTCGTTTGCCGGTTAAAACACAACAATAAAATGAAAGTAACAGGCTCTACATCAGTATAAGGCAGTGTATTCACAATAATAAATAACCAATTTTGACTTAGTCTAAAACACATTTATCCACATATATTTTTATTTCCTGATATGAGTGCCTCTAGTAAAGCATCCACTGAAAAAATTTTGGAAATTGCAATCCTTTTAATTATTCTGGCTTCATTTTTTTGCTTGTGCAGACAAGCAATTTGGGATTTCCACACTGACTTGCCCCTGACAAACACAAGAAAATCAATGAAAGACACAGAGTCGAATGAAAGACACTTCTCTCTCTCATGGAGGTAATGACCATAAATATCTCTCCTTTGATAGGTTAAAAAACTCTTAGGCAGGTCTATACATGTTTATTATTACTTTAAAATGTCCTTCTTTACTGTAGCAGGTGTTGTCTAGAACCTGTCTCCTTGATGCAAAGGGCATTGTTAAAATGTTAAAATGGCAGGATGCAGAATCCAGCATCATCCAGGCCTGCTGCCCAACCAAGGGGGGGTGAGGAGCGAGGATTTGGCTCCCCAGTGCTGGAGCCCCCAGTTACTCTCTCCTTCAGCAAGGAGGGGTGTGTGGGAAAAGCCACAAAGAGAGTGAACAGGCTCATTACCTGCCTGCCTGGTGCCTGACACAGCCCCACTGCCAAGCAGCACGGAGGGTGCATAGGGATTAGTGGGGCAGACACTCCTGCAGAAAGGAGATGCCACAAATCCCCAGGCCAGGGGTCAGGATAAATCTAGATACTGCATTTTGAGCCAGCAGATAGCAGCCACCCTTGGGGATACACAGCTTGCAACTCCCAGCCTTTGGCTGGCCAGCTCACAAAGCCCTGCCGTTTTTGGCAGAGGGACATCCAGCATGATGGGCAGCGGCTGCCGCTGTCACTAGCAGGATGTTTTCTGGAGTTTTTCCTACAAGGCAATGTGTTTATTCTTTGAAACAGTTGCTCCCTAAAGATTAAAACTGAACAGGAGCACAAAAGCGGTGTGTGTCCTCTGGGGCTGCTACGTGCCATTGGGCAAACAGGAGGTACAAGCTATGTTCTCCCAAATTACATGCAACAAACGGTGCTGCACTGACAGAACAGCATTCTTCAGTACACAAATTAATACTCTCTTCTTTTTAACCCCTCCTTAGAAAAAAAAATCAACAAAAAGATCCCCCAATATCTTTCAAACACCATGAAATTAAGAGCTCCAGATCTGGAGCTGTGTCGGGGAATCTCCACCTCAGCTGAGCCCATTCACCCCAAAAGCATGTCAACCTGGGCACACAAATGAACAACAGCCACTAGGCTTGCACTTTTAAGACTAAGTTCGTTATCATCCCCAAATAGCAGTAGACACTCTCAAAAAACAGACTTAACAATTACAAGGGACAGACAGCAGTAAGAGAAGCAAAGAGACCAAGAGAAACACTCAGACAAAATATACGTTTACTTTAAAATTAAAATAATAACAGTAATTTAAAACTACTAAAAATAGGATTGAAGTAGTGAGAACACAGGAGAAATACCTGCACAACAATGTAAAATCTGTTTGGCACGATCTGTGTAATGATAGTTATTGCAAAGTGGCCAAAAAAACCAAATGCAACAATGGTTTTTCTTTCTGCTGAGCTGTGTAGAGCAAACGTTAAATTTTTACCACTGTATAGGATGCTCGGTACCCCAGGGAGTGCCTTGAGAGGTGAGGAGTTGTCTCTGGTAATAGGAAGAAGTATTTATGCTGCCTCATAGCTATACGTGGATGTATTTCTATTAGCAAAATTAATTTAATATTGCATATACATAGTAACTTCTGGCTTAAAAAGTAAGAAAGATGGAGAAGGAGACTAAATAGCCTTTTTGGCCTCTGATGGGAACACATACAGTTTTTCTCATTACTGGTAATGCAAACTAAGCCCACATAAAGGGAAACAGACAAACTTTAACAACCCTCAGCTGCAGCACAATGCCATCATGAAGCTTTATTCTCCTAGGAAGTACAGCAGACTTCACAACTTTTCTCTCTATGGTATCACCCTTATTTTAATTAATAACCGAATAGCAGCAATCACTACCACGCTCCTCTAAAGATAAAAACATTACCTGTGATTAACAAGGACTCCTCATCCTAGTTCGCGCTGTGCAGAAGACACCAGGAGAAGCTATCAGTGGTCCTCTGGAACTCCCTGCGGTGGCTAAGGCAGCTCGCAAGAGTTTCTCGACCCCTGTCCCCGACCGCTCACCGATTCCGTATGCGCGGCGCAGATCCACCTTCTCCGGCTGCCAAGCCGGGCACAGCTTGCGAACAATGCCGCCTCTGTCAGCCCGCCGAGTGAGCAGTGCCACAAAGACACGCTCATCCACAGACCCGCGCTTTTTTCCCCCCCCTTCTTTTTCTTCTTGGAGTACAGGGTGATGAGAACGGATGGGAGAAAAATGCTTATGTATTTGTGATTAGCCAAGGCTTCATTCTCTTCAGGAGAGAGAGACGGTGTCAGTGCATGACGGGCACCCCGGCGCCGAGAGGGGAGATGGAATCTGCACTGCCGAGAGGGCTCCCTGCCTCGCTTCGCACATTTTTGTTTCAAATCTGTAGGTGGCTGCATGAGCAAGCAGCCGAAATTGGGGAGGAGTTACATGAAATGCAATTTAGGACTTGGCAGCCTTGTCTGCCTTTTCGAGAGCAGGACGAAGAGGCGAGATCGCCGCCCGCTGACACAGCAGCGCGCCCTGCCCTGCCCACCCCACCTGCCGCCACCTACACCTCACCGAACTGCCGGGAAAGCGCCTCTCCCTGCCCGGCCGTGATGCCCGGGACAGAGCACAGAAGCAGCAGCTGCTCTCGACCTCTCGGTAACCACACTCGACAGCCTCTGAGCACGCTGGCTGTTCACTCCCGACCCACAGTATTACCAGCTTAATTTTCAAGGAGGCACGGTGCTTCATGAATTTAACGAGCAACTATAGGAGGAGACAATGAATGACATCCTCAGCAGATGTTTACAGCTGTCACTAGGAAGAGGAGATGACAGAAGCATCTCAGATTAAATCTCAGTTTTCTGTAAAGCTTTCCTTGGAAATCAGCGAGGCAAAGCTGAAAGTTCTTTTAAAATCAGATGTCCATAGTTTTCTTGTTTTGAAAGGACTATCATGTGCATATATTTTGTGCAACTTCAGCTTTGTTTTCTTTCCTATCAGAAAATGAGAAGCAATCTGGTCTGGCTGAAGAGGAGACAGTGATGATCCCTGCTGAACCCTATTAGAGTATTACAGTTTAACTCATATATTCCCAAGCCAAGCTCCACGATAGATGAGCTGTTTCACATTCCTCCACATTAATTATAGTTCTGATCTTAAAAGATTGCAACTGAATGGAGCAGCAAGCAACAATATGCTTTCTTCTTGAAGCAAATACCAAGAGACACACAGCCCTTGGGTGCAGCACAGCTATGAACTGATTCCTGGTCCCTGATGAACCATTGCAGCCTTACAGTAATTTCCCATGCAATTAGTATTAATTGGTGACTTGCTGGCAATCCTCCAGGGGCCCTATCTCACCCTTTTAGCCAGTCCTACTGGATCAGGCTTGAGATGATCATCAGGGTCAGACAGCCATCACTTCTCCCCCAGCTCTCAGGACTCTTTTTTGCCCCTAAAGTTTTGGGGACTTGGCAAGGGTTATCCTGAGTAATGAACAATCACAGATATGCCACTTCCAAATTAACACATATGAATTTGTACTGTGTGACAGCAAAGTAAGAGGGAGATTTCCAGAAGGAATTTATAAACATTTTTTAAAATATTTTGTTTCAAAGCATTTCACTAAGGCCAAACTCCAACATAATTTTCAGGACAACTGAGCACTACTATCCAGTGTCTGGATAGTAACAGACCAGTAAAACTTTCCATCTTGTTCTCAAAATTACACTGATAAAGGAGAGCTCTAAATGAGCAACCACCTTTTCTAATTTTATGCTTTAGTAACAGTTCTTAAGGATACAGTTTCCTTTTATCTATTAATAAGATCAAGTTATTTGTCTTAAGCATCTTGTCAAATGGACTTAAGCAGGATCAGGATTGCTTTATATCAGCAGAGCCCCACCACTCAGTGGCAATAAACAAAATCAGACATTCTTTGGCAGAACATTGTAAACATCTAAAACATATTCCAGGGTGGCTTCCAGGGTCAGTATCCCAGCTGATGGATTTCTTTTTGCAGAAGTACATAAATAATCTCAAAACTCCATATACCACTATCCTTTAAAAACCACTGCTGAGGCAGTTATTTAGAGTCAAAAGGATGCCCTAAATGAGAACTGTGCGGGGGCCAGCCTACACACACCATTCAATAACTAGTAATGGTAAAATACATTAGGAAATGCTTGTTGCTAGAGGCACACAGCATTACTTCAACTAAAACAGGTCAAGTATAATCAAGAGCAATGTCCTACAGGCCAGCTTTGTTCCTCCTCCCTTTTCAGCTTCTAAGTTTCCAGTCCACATGAATCAGTCGACCTCGGCATTACTCTTCTTGAATCACTTTCACCTTTTACTGTACAATGTTTGGAAACCACAACACAACATCAGTAGGGTCTCTAATACACGGTGTATTTTGGCTTGGAGGTAGTTGAGAACATTAACTATGGTTATTTCTTAAGGAAATCTTGTGTTTGGAGGGGAGGAGAGTGCTACAGCCTGCCTGCGCCATCTCACTTCATCTCTAAAAATTTGTACTCCTAGATTTTACTTAAGGGCTCATGTTGTACTTAGCATACACAAACTCAAGTGTGAAAACTGAAATTCAGTACAGAGATTCTTTTACATATTTGTGGTTTATATGACATAGTTTAATGACTTTTTTTTTCTTGGAGATCCTTCTCTCTGATACTACCTGATTATAATTTTTTAAAAGGTGTTATTTTCTTTTTTCACACATCTGTGGCATATAAAGATCCAGCCATTATTTGTCAGTGCCAAATGAAAAATGGATACTTTCAGACTATTCTCACAATTATTTCAGAAGTACAGAAGATAACCTCACTTTCACTGGTGTAATTTCACAGTAATTCCATTAACTTCCAGTATCTTTGAAGGTACACCGTGCATCTGAGACATCCCTCACCTCTGTCTCACACATCTTTAGCTCTCAAAGAGTATAAAACCACAAGGATATTATTCAGGGCAGTTTAGGTGGCAGAAGAGTTCTGTCGGTCAGTGCAGGGATGGATGGATTAAGGAACCACAGAATGAAAGTTTCAGGGAAGATCTTTTCTGTAAAATCACACGAGAGGAAGGAGCACAGCACACACGCTCTGGTGGGGACAGTAAGGTGCTGTATGTGTCTCTGGAAGTGTAGAAGAACTATTAGATTTCTCAGTATGATGCTATTCTGAAAAATCTGGTTTGCTTACAGGCTTTTAAAACACACATGTTCAGATTCCCACTTTAAATCTACAACTAACAGAGAGGGATGAAACATTCAGTTTTAGAAAACACAAGACCAAGAGATTCTTTCTCCAATGAAATATGCTAAGACTTAGTCACTGCCACTCTAATACCCTGATAGTAAATTCACTCTTTACAAATACAAAGCAAACATCTTTAAGGAAATTATGAACATCTCTGGCCATATGGATAAGACTTATACTTGTAAATTACTTCTCTAAATAAGTGTTACATCAGATCTCCAACTAGTCACGGATAGATGCGTTCAGCCTGCATCAGGTGATAATGAAGTCTGAACTCAGTTAAATTTCGATTAGCTGTTGATGAAAAACAATTTGATAACACTGCTTATTCTAAACTCCCCTTAACTACAGTTTTTCCAGTCAAACTTGTCACTGCTATTCCTTCTTGCATTAAGTTTCTAAGAGCATTACTGCCAGTGACAGTTTTATTTGTAGTGCTACACGGCACTGGTACGTGCTCCTCATCAGGTCCTTCTATCTGCCTGAGCCCAGTGCTGGATTGTACCAGGTTCTCTCCATCTACAGGAGGCTAAACACAAAATAACAATCAAGCATCACCTTCTGCTGTGGCTGGGAGCTTGTCAGTGTACTTCCCAGGTACTTGCACATGTCCTACGCATGCTGAAGACACACACGTGCTGGACTGTCTCCACTGCTAAGAGGGGCTATATGTCATTTTGAGCTCTTGATCTGAAGTATTTCACTTGGACACAGACCAGTTGGGTCTACGGTCTGTTCTCTGCTAAAAGCTCTTGAACTCTTGACTAACTTAGGCCATGTGGATTTTTAATTTAGCATACCTAGCATGTGCCCAAAGCCCCCTCTTAGAGCAGTCAAGTCAAAGCCTTACAAAGATTTGAAGTGTACCAATACAATCTAAGTCAATATTCTGTACTACAGGAATGCAAATAATTTTCTTAAATCTTTTTTTTTTAATGAAAGTTGGTTTGCAACATTATAGTAACTATGATTCAGCAAAGTATTTAAGAATAACTGATATAATTTGCAAATTTATTTCTCACCTATCTGAGTAGCACTAATAATGGAACTGAAACTTTCTCCTCATCTGCTTCCAGTGTTTATCAAGCATTTGAGCATGGCTCTTTGGTTTCCATTTGCAGTAACCAGAATTTTCAACTGTTTTTTCACCCAAGTATTTGATAGATTTGGGCTTGTTTCGTCCAGACAACACCAAATGTATTCAATCCGTTACAGTCAAGATTAAATACTTGCATATGGTTTTCTAATGCTGCTCATTAGGAGATGGATGGCTACAAATGTGCTTCCTTCGACTTTTTATTCTTTCCTGCAGCTTGCTCATTTTTATTAAGAATGAAGAAAGAAATCAAATTACTAAGTTTTCGTTTTCCACTCTTTCTAATTTTCAAATTTATCCCATGTGTAAGGCCCAACTATTATATGACAAGAAGTTTTTACACCATTTAGCAGGAGCAAAATCTTGAATGAACAGGGATTTCCTTTTTTGTTTAATCCTCTCCTGATTCCACTCACTTTTCCTGTTTTCCACTCTTTAATTAAATTTCAGGTCAAAGATCATTCGGACTCAAAACATTCAAATGTTTTCATATTTGGTTAAAAAATTTCAAAAATCCATTATCCTATATTGTCATAGCTAACCATGAGAAACTCTTCTGAGTTATTTGGATATATGGACGAGATCTGATTATCTAAATCAAATTGCTAAACTTCAATGCACAAGGGAATATTTTTTTTATTTTTAAATCCCAACAAATCTGATTAAAGTATGCTTAAAATAATTGGCCAGACTATACAATACTAGTGGGCAGAGGTTCTGGAAATGAAGTGACACCATGCTAATTGGCAAAACAGCCAAGAGAAGATACAAATCTATTTACAATTTGAGGATTTAAGTTTGAGATTATAAATATAAGAGACAAAGAATGACATGCTCCTGTCATTTGTTGACAAGCTGCAATAGAGAGAAGCAGTGTTACTACTTCATCACCATACACGACTGCTCTGCATCCTGCTTCCAACAGCTGACTTGCATTTCCAAGTCCTGATCCTGTCAGACGTGTTTGAATTATTCTGGCTTTGCCAGATGAGTGGTGGCATCCTACTCAGCAAAAGCATACCAGACAAAACTGTTTGTGTTCAAGAAATTGCATTATATGAAAAGTAATTATTAGGATGTAGATTTCTCTGTACAAGCATCTGCACAAACTATAAAAATCCTCTTACCACAGCCACTGCTCTATATTAACTGTGGAAGCTCATTTAAGTATTGAATCAGTGCTAAAGGTGTAGCATTTGTTTATTCATAAAACAAGGAATATTAAAGAAAAAAGAAAAAGAAACCACTCTTAGAAACTTTTGTTTAACCACAGTGATTGAGATGGTCTTTAATACTCAAAGTTTAGTTTCAGGAAAAACAGGATGGGATGTAGACTGTCAGCTAACAGTTCTTGGTCTCTTTGATTATCACTGTATCTTTCACAATGAAAACCTGTTTAAAAAGCAGGAAAAACAAGACAAACAACTTCAATTCCCTTGAAAACATAAAGTTCGTTAATTATGTCAAACATTTCTTAAGGCAACCAAGGTTGTTTGTGTGGTCCTCCTAAGATCCCACAAGAAAGAGCAGGGAACTGGTTGCCTCTGCATCTACTTCACTTGGCACTGGACTGAAACCTAGCAACATTGCCCAAAGTTGTTACTGGTATAAAAGAAAAAAGAAACAGTCAAAAGAAGCTGCTGGCCCCCCAGATTCATACAGCTCCTGAAGAAGGTGAACAAGAGTAAGAGACAGGGTTTCCACCTTCTTTCTGCCACTGTTGTGGGATTTTATGATTTCTGCTTGGACTCCACACTACCCATGAGATATCAGACCTGGTTTTTTATCTAATATTATACTGTCCTTTGATACTTTGTTCTCCCTTGGACATACTTGCCACAGATAGATTGACACATACCTGAAAGTCTCACTCAAGTTTGATTCGCAAGGCCAGACTGAAAGAATTTAGAGAGTAATTAAAAAGGAACTAAAAAGAGCAAATCTTTCAAGTCTCTGATAAAGCCATGGTTGCGCAAGGGTGCCGAGAAACTGGACTATGCCCTGACTTCAAACAAACACTTTCAACAAACACTTCTGGGGGTGAAGTGGCCCAGCAGGCCAGAGGTATCTGCCCCGCAGGGCTCTCCTAAATCTCTGGAAGTGTCTGCTCGTAAAGGCTCACACAAGTCTGTGACAGAAGTTGGTTTGTTTTTTTTTAAAATAACTAATAACAACATAATGAAAACTATCTTGAGCATCAAGAATCAATTACAGTTAGCAAGCAGAGGCTCAGCCTTTGGAATGCCTCTACTTTGGTATATAAAAGACAGTATCTGCACAGGAGACTTTACTCGGTAACATCAAGGCTCTACAGGACCGTGGCTCAACAAAGCAGGCAATGCCAAATCCAAGGTGGAGGAAGACCACCACCCACAAGCCTTCCCCTACCACAATGCCTCCATTGCAGTGGATGAGTTTTGAAAGTACCTGCTGTTTGTGTGCCATCACTTACCACCTTCTTCCCATGCATGGGAAGTGGCAGGCAGAGTGGACTGATGGACAGAGAACCCGGACCATCACCACTCTGAGCAGTGCCCCAACAAGGAGGACTTCCCAGAACATTTGAGTATCTCTCTTTGGAAAACAACCTTTTTAATCACTGCCAGTGAGAACATGATCTTCAGGGAATCCTGCAGTAACTTGTGGATGACAAGATTTTTTTTTTAGTCTTTGAAAGCAACCTCTTTCATTTAAATAAGTAGCTGAGATGGCCAGAGTGTTAGAAGCCTATTCCCCACCTCCAGACTTCATGCTGGACAAAATACAGTGGAGAAGACATGAAGCAGTATTGCCTATGCCAACTCATTGAACTAGGAGAGATGCTAGCATAAAATCCTAAAACAGATCAGAAATAGGATTTGCTTAATCAAACAAGCTTTGCTGTAAGATGTCACCGCAAACTGCAGAGGATTACATTAGCCTTTTAGAAAAAAACCCACACTTAACCAAATCCTGAAATTCTGCTTTGGAATTTGCATTAAATCCATGAGAATTGTATGGGTTTCAGTATGTGTTTTCTCCCACACCAAAGCAGCCAGATGGACAGACAGGGATGTGAGAAGAAGATTTTACGCTAGCCTGAGGGGAGACGGACAAGAAAAGAAGC
This sequence comes from Manacus vitellinus, assembly GCF_001715985.3. Lineage (NCBI taxonomy): Eukaryota > Metazoa > Chordata > Aves > Passeriformes > Pipridae > Manacus > Manacus vitellinus. Next base: position 27,933,551 of record NW_021939396.1, on the reverse strand, counting down.
CCCCATGTGCTTCCCCCTGTCCAAAGCATACACACCCCCCCCCTACCAAGAGTCTGGCTTTCCCAGAGCTTTCTTCCCTTGACTGTGGAGAAAGCAGTGGCTGGGCAGCCATCGGGCAGCAGTCCTTCCAGCACCTCTCCCACAGATGGGAAGTGTTCCTGGGGTGCTCTGTGCTGTGTCAGAGCAGGGAGAAAGCCTGGCATTCTCCACCTCTGCTGCCCTCCATCCAGCATGGCCCTTGACCTCCAGGGCTCACCCTGTTTTATAGCCATCGGTTATTGCACCACAGAAGGTGGCTTTGTATAAATAGCTTTTGTTCTACTAAAATACATCTACCCTAGCTTGTTGCCTTCCTAACAGTTGTCAATGGATTACATTACAGTTTTTCTCCTTTTTCATGTACATTCCTCGCTCCACATTGGAGCAGCTGCAGCCAGCTGTGAGCTTCCCCACCAGGACCCTGACTGCTGCCTCTGAGATACCAGTGACAGGCCCACGATGAAGAGCATCTTAACTGCAGACAAGATCCCTTGCTGCTGCCGTGGGAATCCAGGCAGCAAAGCGCCGCTCACATTACAGCCAGGGAAAAGGTAAGTGTGCCTTACACACTGCAAGCAGGACAAGCACTTCATTTGAAATCAGTGGGGCAGAGGAAACAAATTCATCATGCAATATGTTTAGGAAAGCCTCACCTTCTCTGAAGTGTTTCAGGAATAATGTTCAATAAATGGTAATTGTACCCTCCCCACCTTTCCTTTTACTATCTGAGGAAGGGAAAGACAAAATATTCATTCCCTTTTTCCATCACTTTTAAAATCTGATTTTTAGGGTGGCTGTCAGCATCCTCTCTGTATTAAGACACCAAAAATCCCAACTGGGATTAAATGCAGATCTCTTCATTTTTTTACTTTCCTAATTTTATAGAACATAGAGGAAGTAAATTCAGATTCGGGTGGGTTATTTCATATGTGTAGCCCCTCCAAAACTAAGACACAGACATTAAGAATGTCAAATACCAGTCATACACAGATCTTCTCCAAGAAACCCTGTGAGCACAGAGATATAACTGGGCTGGCAGATACACTTTTAAAAATTACAGACCTTGTACACACAGAGAAATCTCCTTGCCCCTCTTCATCAAGTAGCTTTTTTTGTTTTTTTGGTTTCTTTTTTTTTAAGTTCAGTCTTTCAATTAATTCCAAATCCTGATAAAACAAAAGTTATTTTGCTTGGTCATAAGTTCATAAAACACAAGAGTAGCTTCATGTAAAAATGTGAATAAGTTTGGAAGTAATTTAGATATTTGCTTATTAAATAGGAGGCTATTCTTTGCATGAATTTAATGTTGTCAAGTAAGCACAGGAGGCATCAAATGCTTTGGCTTTTATGTTGCTCCTTACTGATACAGTGATAATTGCTAATAGCTCCTTTATAAAAAAAAATTTAAAACACGGTGCTATTTGAGGTTTTTATAAAAATATTTAACAGAGGGGAAGGCATAAAAGGACAAGCACCTGAAGTCATGCCTCCAGGCAAAGTACATATTTACCACCCAGTATAATCTATGTGCAAAATCACTGTTCACAGATACAAAGACAAGACCAGTTCACGGACTGCTTTTACCTGTGACCTGTTCTTCAGCCACCCCTTTGCTGCAGCTGCATCCCTGTCCTTTCCCTGCCAGCTGTTCCAGCCCCTCTCCGACAGTGTTAGCAGTACCACTTACAGCATTGGATATTGCCTACTTGATTCATCACTGAATCAACACAACATAAATCCCCCAGGCACACTGAAGCGATGCTACATTAATGCTTCATCTATGCTGCAAGAGCATCTCTTAAAATGCCTAGAAAATCATTTAAGATGACCATGGCTTTGTTCTTGCCGCATGCTGGCCAGGAAGTGGTTAAAACAAAGGGGGAAATCAAAGCAAATAATCTGAAAGACTTTATTCCCATCATGCTTGCCACTTTCAATCCGATTTTTTTCATATAAAAATCTTTGTGCAATATTGCTCTGTTGAAATCATTAGAAACACTTTTGCTTTCTGCAGGTGGAAAAGACCAGAACCTGATCCAGCATGCAGGAGCACCACCACTCCACCCACCATGAGCCTGCGGTGCTGTGTCAGTCCTTTATTTCTCCAGACATACGCCTGCTTAGGAATAAGCTTTTACATTAATTGTTTTAACTACATTCTGTCCCATGCAAGTGGGCAGCCAAAAAAATTTAAACCCTGTTCTTGACATAGTGTTTTTCAATACAGACAGAAGTTAACAGGAATCATTCGTCCTTCACATTTGTGTTTTCGGCTTTATAATTTCCATTTGCTTAAGACCCTTGTCACATCTCATTCTTATTTTAGTGCTAGCCCTAAAAGAGTTACAGATATGATTATTCTGACTTGGCATCATCTTGCTATCCTCAATTTGCCTTAGCATAAAAAAAGACAAAAGCTACAGCCCTACCCCTCCATATAATTTTATGTTCTCACTAATAGTGTCTGACAGGCAGATGAATGTGTGAAAACAAACCGCACACGTGCAACATGAAGGTTTCATATCACTGCAGAGACCTTATCTTCTCTGTTTTCCTGACTCTGCAGTAACCTGGAGACAATCCCAAATGGTGACAATGAGCTTTGCAAACAATTATTTTAAAAAAGCCTTATGAGGAACTATTTGGTAATGTCAAACTTTTGCTCTCTTAAACACACAATTATCCACTGCAGGCAGATAATGTGAAGTAAAGTACCAGAAAACGACGTGGCTTAAGATTATACACAGTCAGTTGGGCTGTCTCTAAAGAAATATCACACAGACCCTTTACAGTTTGCGAAGCTGAGTTTCTAGAAGCCAAAAGAAGCAGCGTGGAGTAACTGAAGGCTCATGTCAAAGGACAGCAGCAGGCAGGACCCCACAGAATGAGTCTGCATTGCAACCACACTAAAACTCTCATTGCATAAAAGGGCAGGAGTGATAAATGGGAATGAAAGGGAAGATTAATTGCCAGTGGCTTTTACAGCTAACAGCCATATCGTTGGGGCAGCAACACCAGCCAGGAAGTTTTGGTCCCGATGGCTAAGTTGGTCACCACTCCAAACTGGGACCTTGACTCTGTGACATCTCAAGCAGGACACCCTGAAAACGCTACAGATGAGGAGGCTTCAGAGAACTGAATGTGGAAAATATATAAGCATGATCTTTGTTGTTTAGGATACTTGATTTTGGCCATTGGACCAGCCCATCGTTTCTCCATTATCAGTCTGGAAACATCTCTTGTAGGCCCATATTCCATGGAGCACTGCAAGAGGGTCTGGCAGCTAGAGAGAGAAAAGATGGATCTTCAAGCCTCTGGAAAGATGAAGGCAACTCAGGATAAGCAGGTTAGATGTATCTGTGCTAAAATGACAAGCAGTGAGATGAATATACTTAGTGAATATTCTGGATGGCCACCTGAGATTCGCTAGGCTGGAGCTGTAGTTTTCCAGACATGGTTTAGAAAAAAGTGCTTTGAAACAAGATTTAATATCTTTCCATTGAAATAGAAGTTCAGAAACCTCAAGATAACCTTGCAGCAGTTCCCTTTCTCCAGTGAGATCCAGCTTCTGTCTGGTAAACACTCAGGAGCTCCACAAGGCCACAGCTTTCCTGTTGTCTTGTGGAGCCTGTATTGGGAATTTTCTAACAGAGCATGCCTATTTCAAATAACCTCATTCGTGGCTTTAACTTTCGAAAGGAGCAAAAATAAAAACAAAGAAATGATACTAGCGATGGTTGCAACCACTGTCAAGAAGAGGAATCTACAATATGAGCTGAAAAATTACAAATATAAGAGTTTAGGAGTGTAAAAAGAACTAGGTGAAATCAGCTAAATGTGTCTTGCAACAAAGCTATGAAGAGGGTAACAAATAGAACTGGCAAAAAATACAGGTACATTCAAAAAATAAAATATTTAAATCATAAAGTTCAAATTAAAACTACTTAAGCAGCTACAGGTATTAAAAGAAATACACCTATAATGAAGCAAATAAAGCATTATGGACTTGACAAGAAACATAACTATGGTAAAATAAAGCCATATAAAATTCTGTGCAAGTTGAAAAAGACTCTTTGACCTTCTTTATTTTTTTTTTCATAGTAGAGATTGTGGGCAGCACACAATAAGAGTCCTGAAGCCCTGAAAAAATCTACCAGAAACATCCATGCTCTCCCTAGTGTCCCATAGCACAGCCACACCAAGTTCAACTCTCCATATGCCATTGAAATGTTTCTGAGCAAACCAAGCAGCTCCACATGGAGAGCTCCAGGATCCCTGAGGAGCTCACGTCTCCACTGACATTGTGCTCCTCAGAAGCACCAGCAACCAAGGAACACATTCATTAATTTTGGCACTAAGGTCACCTAGGGACTTAACCATCCACGCAGGCTTGCAGAAATTAATGTCCCTTGTGGACAGGCAATGGCACTGCCACTGTACTCTGGCACTGCCTCAGGAGCCAGGCCATGCTCCTCGGCAGGTGCTGGGGGCTGACTGCCCAGGACATACAGAGAAACTGAGACAAAAGTTCTCTCCTCATTCTGCCCTGTACAATGGTCTGGATCTTCACTGTTTGTGGCAAATCATCACCTTTAAGTTTTTTATCCTCTCCACCCCAAGCACTGCTACTGTGAGTACTTCCAGGCTGAGGACACTGCTGCCACATCAATATTCATCGAGGAGATCCCGAAGAAAGTTAATTTATTTTTCAAAATTATTACAGTTAATTGGAAACATCTGCTACAAATATCTGTATGCCAGAACCATCCCAAACCTCTAGGCAGTCTCTGCAGGAATACACACTCTGTCCTTTCTGGATAAGTTTTGCCAACGGCGTCTTTATTGTCAAAGAAAAGACACCATAAGACTAATCGGCCAAATGCAGAGTTTAAATTGTCTCTGCTCATTTTCACACAAAGCAGTAACATATGTTGTGCTGTCACAGCTGTGAAAGATATTTTCATCTCCATGTTGGCTTTTAACTGCTTTCTTGCAGTGAACCAGGTCAAAGAGTTTTGGGAACAGTGGTCCCCTCTGATACCCAGTAGCATCCTTAACCTAATACAGTGCTGCAGTGAGAATATCAAAGCACAAGAAATCAACCTTTTACATTTATATTGAAATTAATGTCAATATAATACATGAATGTAGGTACATTATTTAATGTAATGTGAATGTTAAATATTTGTTGAAGTATTTATGTGAATAAAGGATAACTATTTGAATCACCAGTAGAAAAACGTTCATGTTGGGATAGAATACAGCCTAACTAAGTATTTGAAAATCCCAATAAATATTCATTGAAACTACTGAAAATCTGGGCTGGAACTTACATACAGAGAATTTCTAAACAAGCTGTCAATCATAATGAAAAATGTAAGCGCAGACTGGACTTTCTAAGTATTACTAGCCTTCTGTCTGACTCCGTTGTAATTTTCTTTTTAATACGCTGAAATGTGAGGCATGATCCTTTTTAGTAGAAAGATTCTGTCAAAACTGTGAATAATGAATGAAAATCACAATGTCAAATTTATTTTTTTAGGGAAAAAGATGAAAAAAGACATTCATATTAAGGAGTGAAGCATGGTTATATCTCTGATGAAGTCAGATGAAACTAGACAATGTCTACACTATGGAGCTTGCCCATAACAGCTGGAGACTCCTTACTGGCTATATGAGGCAGCAAGGGAAGGACTAATAACTCAGAACTTCCAAAGACATCTTGGAAGCAGATGCTCTTCCCTGAGACGCCAAACTAGGAAACTTTATTCTGGGGTGGGGGGAAAGCAGATTTTGAGCCAGATTTTTTTTTTAAATTGAATTACTGTGAGTAAAATTTTCATGCAGATAGTCAGTATGAATTCTCATCCCAAACCAGATTAGAAACAGATTTCCTTTTTAGATGAAGAGCAGAAATCAATCTTCTATAATACAATCTTCTTAGGTCCTTGCCCACCCCAAGGGTAAGAATAGCCACAAATTTCTTGTTTAACAGTGTGGGAATGGACATTTGTTTGTCGACATTGTTCAGAAGTTCCAAATTATAGTGAAAGAACTTGAACTCATTGACAGACAGAAAAAAATGAACTGTGAAAAGCAGAAGACCACGTAATGTCTGGATACACATTTTCATTTGGCAGAATTATGATGCTAATAGTAATAATACAAAAATAATAAGGCTTCTGACTGTAAGAGCAAGTATTCCCTTATTGCCTGGAACAGAATAGTTCCCACACTACATTGAAACTGCAGCAAAAATTAGAATGTGAACTTTAGGGCCAGTTTTCTTCATTTTGTGTAATGAGTTTATGAGGACCTTCATCACTTCATTTCTCATGTTTGAACAAACTAGTTCGTATTTTTCTCTGCTTTCCTCAAGAAGAGGCAATGATAAGGCTGGCAGTGATTATCTGTGAATATCAAGAGATATTAAGTGAATAAACTCGTGAACCTCACTGTTCAGGTTAAAGTTTGATGCTGGTTAAGACGTACTCTTGAACCCTGATGATACTGCTATATAAAAAATAATACAACTGCTCTACAATTTTAAGGCATAATCAAGTAGAAAATTATACAGTGAAGTGTATGGTTCCTGAGCATATTCATATGTCTTTTTGCCATGAAAAATAAAATTATACCCTTTCAGTCATTTGTACTGTAAAGCAGCTTTTTCTCAGAGAAGTGGTGGATTTGGTGGACAGTGCCACAGCTTCCTCTGTCCTCTTGAGGAGAGCCCTAATCAAACTTTTTTGGACTCACTGCAGAAATGCAGAAGCTTTACTCACAGGGAAGTGGGAGATGTGCCATTTCCGTTGGTATTAAACAGAACTAGATGACAGAAAGAAAATCACACATTCTTGTCTGTAGCATCAAGTCAATCTCGATTCTCACATTTGTTGGCTTGCCACGCTGCACGTCTGACACAAAAGACAATCTTATTCTCAAAGCACAGTAAATCAGCAAGAAAAATTCTTGGAATAACAACAGTGAAATCTGTCCAATACTTTCCTAAAAATGCGTATTAAATCTACTTCAGGCATGAAAATTTGATTAATGTGTTTAATATATTTGGAAGAAATAATCATTTATGTCAAGGGTAAACAATGTAAGCATGGAAACTGGGTGAGAATAATATGAAGAAAAAAAAAAAGCACATGCTTCAGGATACAACCCACTACTGATAACCACTGTCATAACTAATGCAAAAAGCAAGTTTCATGTGCTCTAAGTAGAATAAACTGTCACCTCTACTCTTTCCTTCGGCGACTGTTAAGCAATATGAGCATTAGCACACATATGTACTAATACACACATATGTAACTAATGTCTGGATTTCCTGTGAAACCTTGAGTTTTGCTTTTTCACGATTAGGGAGAACAGAAATCGGGACATATGCTTTCTCCTGAAATCCACAGAGCCCTACAAACCTCGAAGGACCATGTGCAAGGAGAGAAGATGAGCAGCAACAAGAGCAGAGAAGAAGCAGCACCTGCTCTGACCCAACCCAAGCACCACAAGCATGGCCCTAGTGCTGATCTCCTACTCTGGGCCTGCCTGTATGGCTGTGGGCTGACCCTGGGGCTCAGCAAACCACCCACGACATCCTCCTCTCATGCTCAAGCTCCCTCCTTCATGCATCCAAGGTCCTCTCCCAGTGGCAGTACTGAAGCAGCAGAGAAGCCATGCTTTTCTCAGAGGGCTTATGGCACAAAGACAGTACCTAAGGGTACCTGTATATGCCGGCCCTTGGCAGCATGAGCTGACAGAAGCTGGCACAGCAGAGCTGGTATTTACTCATAGTGTGCCTGCCATGGAAAGTCAACTTGACCAAACAATCTATTTAAGAACTCCAGCCTTCCTTTGGGAACAATGAAAATGTTGGACATGGCATTTACCTCACCATCAGGACTCATCTATCTCTTGTCTCCTGTGCTTCAGCTACCTAAACCTCATTCCAACCAGAAACATTCCTGCAATTGGAATCTTCCCATCTAATGTCTGTCTGTGTGATTTCAACACAGTTCTACAGAGAAACTTCCACAAGCAGTAGAGGCTCCCTCCCTGAAGATATTCAAAAGTCTGGTGAACCAGCTGTAGGTGGCTCTGCCTGAACAAGGGAGGCTGGACCAGATGACTTCCAGAGGTCTGTTCCCACCTCAACCCTCCCGTGATTCTGTGAAGTTTCGTTCACAGCACAAGTAGTCTTCCAAGAGTAAAACCTATGTGCTGCAGAAAGGGAGTTTTCCTATTTCTCTGCAGGCAGGTCAGTATTTAGGTTGTGCTCATGAGCAGTGATTGCTGATCATCCCAAGAGGAGCAGAAATTCAGCACATTCCCCCAGCAGCGAAGGACCTGGGATAAGCGGATGTGACTGACAACCATCCCTTCAGGAGTTGCAGAGTTTGCTGCCTCTTAAGTCTTCCCCTTTCCTGCTGTGCTGCAGCTGTGTGCATAAGAACACATCATCCTTCCCACAGCTTGCAGCACATAGACACATACACCACCGGGAAATGCTTCAAATACATGGAAGCAGCTAGCAATTTAATTAAAACATCCACACATAGAGAGGCACATGCACATCCAATTCCTCATGAGAAACACTTCAGATAAATACAGGAGCACAGGACTGCAAGGGAACTCCTGAGTACCTTCCATGAACCTCATGATGCTCCATCCTACAGCTGCCCTTTATTTTTACCTCTGCTACACCTGCAAAAGGCTGTTCACAAACCTCAGAGATAATCAGAAACTGTATTTTTTTGCCTGGCCTTGCTTTACCCATAGGAAAAAGCATGGCCTTGTACTTTGCACGATTACATTTCATACCATATGTATCATACCAATCCAGAAGAAAACGTAACCCTTTTCGTATGATGCTATGATCCTCTTCTGAAGTGTCAGGGACTCTTACCTTTGAGTCACCTTTAAATTCATAAGAATTCTGTCGCCTGTCAAATTCATAAGCATTCTACTGCTTATTTATGACAATGATAGGAAAATACTGAACATGTTTCATCTCCTCTGAGGAATTTAATTAGCAGGCTCCTTTTGGCCCAACACTCACATTTCAAGACAAATATTGACATCTCCTCTTTATTCAATTCTCTACCTATTTAAAATTGCTTCTATAAATTTCCTTTTTTTCTTACCATACTGAGAAACCTCCATGTGGGCACCACATTCAAATTCTTTATCAAAATTGAGATGGACCACACCTATTGCTTTTATTCAGTAACAGAACTGAAGAAGATGAAACAGCTACCCTTGTCACAAAAATATTTATTAAAAATTTTTCATTTTATCCCATTTTCCATTTGCTTCCCTGAGTTTATTAACTTGTTCAACATTTGTTCTAAAATATTACATACTTTAGAGGCTGGCCTGATAGGTTGTTACTTTCCAAAATTCACTTCCCCTGGCACTATCTCATAATCTAAAGTATACATTTTATATTTCTCATTCTTGTGCCCCATTGTTCAATACATTCATTAGAAATCCTGCAATCTCATGTAACAATAAATGGCTTTCCAGGGAGGAGCAGAAATGTTTTTAGAAGTAAAATTTGTTGACCTCTCGTTGCTAGTCTCTGGAAAAGAAGTGCTGTATTATTATGTTTCTCTACCTTGTCTCTGAAACTGCATTGCTGTTCTTAATGTTGCACTGCACTGGTTTTCTTTAATAGCTAATATGGAAAACATGGTTCCTTTTAAAAAGGCCTCACAAATCAAACCTAAAATCAAATACCTCCCCATAACTTAATTTAATAGGTTAAAAAGGTCAAGAGTCTCTTCACCACCAAAGTACTTGCCCAATTCTCAAAAAGAAATTTAATTTCTGTCATCTGGAGCAAATGTGTATAATGCAAATGGCATTCAGAAACTCTACTGCACTTTGAAATTAAACCCACTTTCTGCAGCTGCTGTTTTAAACATCATCATAGTCTGGAAATAAAACAAAGCCTTGTCTCACTGATATATCCCTGCATTAACATGAACTTCAGCACGAGTTAAAGTGGGTTTGGCCACCAACTGTGGAACTCCACCGTACATTTCAGAGTACACTAGTCTACAACCTAATTAACAGCCCTGCAAATATTCTGGATATCTGCTAATATTATGCAAAAAAGACCTAATTAGAAGTGTGTGTGAACACAGATATGTTTGAAAAAAAGAGAACAAATGTGCAGCTCCAACTGATAGCCTTATTAACTCATTCTCAATGGCAGTATCATACACAGGGTTAGCGTGAGGTTAATGTATAACCCACACTGCGACCTTTCAGACTGAATTTAATTGCATCCCTACCAAGGATAGAGAAAAATGATAAGGTGAACCCTGATTGATTTTCTTCCTTGCAGACCACAAGAGCTCATTTCAAACAAATCTTGCCATTAAATTTACAGCACAACTGAAAAAGAGTTTTAAATGATATACACCCTAATCTAATTTTTGAAACTGCTATATCAAAGACTCTCCATCATAAGCTGCAAAATCCCTATTTGCCTCTTCTGTAAACCCTCTACACTGTGTACAGCATTATCCTGCAATTGTTACTGTGCTTAAAATGTGTGTCTAACACTGTCAGAGCCATGCCGTCAAGCATTAAAGAGCACTTTTAGGCATTCTGTCCCTGTAATCCCTGGGGACTTCAGTAACTACAAGCCAGGGGAAAATCAAAGCAAAAAGAAAAGACAGGTCATCATGAACCTAACTGCAATGTAATCTTATGATAGACATTTCTCCTGTACATGCACAACACATTTAGTTTCTACTAGAATTTTATTATCCTTACTTTAGTAAAGCTGGGACGAGCATCTTGTTAACATACCAGTGCATGGTGAACTACCTGATCCGGAAAATTTTGTCAAAATATTTTATACACTGTGATTACTGTGTAAAATATGATAGGCTTCATTATAGCAGGTTTTATTCAAGACTTAGTTTCTTTTCTTTGACACCAACTTGGATTTTTTGCTTATTTTTCATTATTTTTTGAAATAAATTTTTGTGATATTTTCAGATATTCAATGCTAAGACTATATTCTCCATTAAAAATGCCCATGGGAAACTTTGAGATATGTGTCTGTTTTAAGCCATTTCCTCTTGCAGTGGATGAAAGTAACAGCCAACCACACTGGGATTTCAGAGATTTTTAAGGAGATGATGGCAGGCACATTTTGTTATTACTGTATAGGAGTTTTAGCTATTGCACTCATCATTACAGTCAGAACAGCTCATCTGCATTAAAGCACTGAAGAGCACTGTGCACAGCTGAACCATTACTTAGATCAGTTGTATTTAGAGGAATGGAAACTTGGATAAGCCCCAGATTATTGGTAGACCTAACACCTCATTTGCCAACAAATCATCTGTATCAGAAATGACTTTAAATGACTGTACTAAAATGGAATTTGTCCCATGTTTAACATGCTCATTAAAAAGAAATCCTTCAGTGCCATTCACCGAGGCTCAGATGCGGATGGTCAACTGACCATGTGGTTGGCCACAGCCTCCCTCGGCAATATCCCTGACTTTGATAATCTCCAAATGCTGTGGAATGAAGGATAAACTTGCTCACTCAAAAATTCACCTTTACAGCTCCTCTATTTCCACAAGTCTTTGATGCACAAGGTTAATTAGAGTGCCTCCAGGAGCCTCAGAAAACAAAACTCTGGGGAGACTGGCTGTGTAGCTGAGAACACAGCTGCGCTGGGCAGGGCACGTCTCCAGGATGAAGGACCACCGCCTCCCCAAGATCTTGCTTTATGGTGAACTTGCCACTGGCTGCCACATCCACATGAAGAGGAGCCCCGAAGAGAGATACAGAGGACATCCCTGAAACAAACATCTCAAGCTTGGCCATATTGATCACCACAACTGGTCTAATTCTGGCCTGCCAATCGGGAGGTCTGGAGAGCACCATCTAACTCAGAGCGCTGCTGATGCCTTTGAGAGAAGACACACAGGATCACTCTTGAGGAGAAAACCACGCGCGAATGCAGAAAGAATCGTGCTTGCAGAATATACGCACCTAAGGAGTCTTTCTGCTGTGGGCCTTTTGCAACGAGACGTAAGTCCTATCTCCTAATTGGCCTTTTTAGGCCACCAGCGTGCTTGTAAAGCAAACGTGGCTCTAGATCTGCCCTCCCACAGTATCTTCACTCTCTCGCGCGCGCGAGAGCACAGCATGATGGGGGGAGAGCGCGCGCGCGAGATGGGATGCTGGCCTATACAAGATTTTGCCACTTTACCAAGACTCAATTTTAATTTCACAGCAAGGCCAAAGCAGTGCTGGAGCCTCCTGAAGTCTTCAATCACCTCTAGCTTCCCATGGATGACCCGCAAGAAACAGAGCACAGTGGTAGCAGAAGGTTGGTGGGGCCTGGAGGGCGTGTGAGTTTCAAAGAGCTCTAACAAAGCAGACTCCTGAGAGCCCACCATGAACCTGAACTCTTAATTTCTCATTTAATTCATCAGAATGCAAGCTCAGTGTGAACAACTCCACTAAGGCAAAGACAGAATTAGCCTCATCACACATGCAGCAGCATATGTCTCTTTCTAAGTGCACTGCAAAATAGATACTGAATGGAAAACAGATGATTTTTAACTTCCTATTCTGTCTACCGGTAAAGAAAACATTCTCAAACCCCTGCATATCTTCATGTAAATTATTCTATTGCAAAGATAAATATCAAAGTTATGTGAGATGCTGGATAAGTAGAAAGAAAGGCTTAAAAGAACAAGGAAGAAATAAAAACACCTACAAAAATCTCCAAAGACAAAAAATAAACAGCAGTTTATTTGTGTTCCCAGGAAAGCCCAAAGCCAAACATTAGCATTTTCTTGTGGAGGCAACTTTCTGAATATTGAAAGCCAGCTTAAATAAACGGATCGCTTTTCTTCTTAGAATATTTGGGGAGTCTGCAAATTTTTTTCTCCTTTGAGAAAATAAACATGAAAACCAATGCAGGGAGAACTTCACACAAGAACAGTGCAGAAGAAATTCAAACACCTAGTTATAATTAAAATGAGATCTTGGCCAGGCAGAAATGCACATGAAATGCTGTCAGGTGCAGTGTTTGCCAGACACCCTTCAGAGCAACAATCAGAGAAGTCCACCCTTGTCATCTCCCTGTTGATCTCATTTCCCCACCCTTCATGCGTTTTATATAGATTTTCATTTTTATTCCCATATTTCTCTCTTAATCTTACCTTAGCCCTTCACCTGTTAGATCCCAGGGCTCTTCCTTTGTATCCCAAAACCTCAGCTGAGGATTGGCTGGTATCTAACATTAGAGGTTCACGGGCTCCAGTCAGCTTTAAACTGCAGTCATTTTTTTCTACTCTAAAAAGCTTGAAGGGAAAGTATTTTTCCTTCCTTGCTAGATAGTAAACATTCCTCTTCCACTGGGCAAACAAATTATCTTCTGCTGTTTGTAAAGACACTCAAACAATACTCTTGTTTACCTTTATAAATGTCTTTGTGCTATCCCAAGTCTAGCTCAGGGAACTGAGCCAAAAGTGTTGCAGCTAACATACAGCAAACAGGAGTAAAAGCCTGAACAACCAGAGAAATCTGTGTACAACAAAGTACAAAAACAGTCACTCTGAAGTCTGAGTTTGGGATAAGACAGCAGCAGCAAACTGGTTCTCAAGACAGTATGTTCGGTGAGCAAATATTAATTTTACTCATCAACTCAGCAGAAACATGGTTTTCTGCCTCCAGGGAAGGGTGCAACGTGTACTCATTAATGACTGTTTATACAGATCAACACTACTGCTGTACTGATTTCCCACCACCACCACCTTACATTAGACATTTCATGATCAAAGTATTGAAATCAACATTGCCAAAGCAACATTATTTGAGCAGTCAAGTTAAGCGCATGCACGTTTGAAGGATCAGAACTTAATGAGGTTTTATGGTTGGGGTTTTTTGGCTTGAATACAACAAACACTGCAACACAAATATAACTCTGCCCACACAAAGTACAGAGATCTCCTCATGCAATTAGCATCTACAAGCACAAGAAACTGTTTGTAAGAATCAGACAAATCATTAAATATTATTAGATTATTTCATAAATAGACCCATTAGGTCTGAAATAGCTACAATACTATGTTGTCCATATGTAATCTGTTACCCTTCGTTTATCAGTTTTCATTGAAATGAATCCTACAAATCTGACTTAACTTCATTAAAACAAACATATGTTGCTCAAATCTTTGCACGTGGCACATAAAACTCAACACACCCAAATGAAAACCAGTCTACTGCCATTCCAGTCAATAAGGCTGAGGACAAAGCCGTACCTTTAACTTGGTCATCACAACCTCAGCTGTTTGATGTGCATCAGCACACACCTTAGAAAATGTAAAGCCTGTTAACTCATAGGGTCATTCTGAAAATGTGAAAGTCATCCACTTCTCACTCAGGTTAGTTGAAATTACCCAAGTTGGCTCTAAATTATCAAATACAGTTTGTAACTGGCGACTGGAGTGTTTTGCACTAATATGTCACTTCTTGAGAAAGCTGATGTTAGAAATATTTCCCAGATGTGGGTTAAGATTTCCAGATGAATAGGGAGAGCAGATACATGTTCCTGGTCAAAAGCTACTGACTGTCTGTATTAAATTGCATTTGCCCAGGATGTGTCAGACAAAACCTGAGGCTAGGCTCTTGGTGCTGCAGGAAAGTGCCTGGCCAAAATACAGTGGGCTGCTCTGGCAAGAATTTCTCTCTATATTGTTTCATTAATGTTTCCAAAAGGCCCAGTTTTGCTTCTGTTTAAAAAAAGACACAAAACCAAAAACAACCAACCACAAAAAAACCCCAAACAAACAAACAAAAAAACCCCCACAACCCCCCCCACCCCCTCAAAAAACCAAAACAAAAAAAAAAACCTGCAAGTTTCAAATCTCACATTTTGCTCCAAAAAAAATTGGGTGTTTTGACCAGCCACAGCCACAGGCAACCAGGCTTCCAGTGCATCTCCCAAATTACCAATGCACAACAGAAACTTAGTATGAACTTTTCATAACATTTAATATAAAAGCTTAAGTATCTCCTATAAACTCTGATTAGTATCTGCCATATCTCAGATTACTTTTTTTATTTTCCTGTGCATTTTCCACATTCAAAAACATTTTTATGGTTTTGGGGTTTTTTATGGCATCAATAAGCAACATGAAGAATTAGGCAACAGACATGACAAAACCAAACTAACATAAAAGGTCTCTAAAATATACTGTAATGCTGTCAGAAACAGACAGTAACTACAGAAACATCATGGAAATAATACAGGCAATAAAATGAAACTATGTGAATATTTATTTTTATTTTCAAGACAACTCCTGAAATTATGAGATCAATTTGGCTTTGCTTTTCTCTCATTACTTTTCCATCTTGTCAGAAGGAAGTGCAAAAGCACTGCAATCAATACTCTCTTGCTAGCCTGGATTAATAGATTTATGTTAATTGCAGCTGTCTACATAAAAACATTCCATAGTATTCTTCTTCCATAGGACTTTTACTGAGGATGAAGTTCTGACCACACAAATAAAATAAAAATAACTGTTTTACTTTATTTTTTTTTTAAGGAGAAAAATTACCTTGTAGCACACTTTCAGCAAATGTCATGAGAAGGTCTGATTGCTTCCACAGGCTTTGATCTTGCTATCATGCAGCAGCTCCCGACTGAAACAAGTGACCTCATGGAGACTCAGAGGGAACAGGGATCACTCAGCTCAGAAAGGGTCTCCTCACATCAGACATGCTTTTTCATACTCTATTTACTTTCAGGCTGGACTGTGCGAAATATCAAATCTCTCCAGCTAATGGGATGGGAGTTATCAGCTCCTCAAAGGTTCACGCTTCTCAGCTGTGGACAGGACAGTGGGATAACTGCTCCCACTGAGACTCTGCTGATTCTGGTAGGGTGATGCTGAAATTCACCTCAGTTCTCTGAAGAACATCCAACAGTGAAATAACTGAAAGAAAATTAGCCAGCATACATCACTGACAGCTTTCAGACACGGAAAACACTACAAGAAAAAGCCTTAGCCAATGTATAGGGTTTTTGTGACATTTGCCATTTCTCTCAACAGTATGAACTAAGCCCCAGTAAGCATCAAGTGAAGAATGAGTTGGTTGTCCTGGCTAAGCACTGAACTTAGATAGAGGGATAGAAGCTAACAAGAAAAATTATTAAAAATGCATCATCTGTTGACATTTTCCAACATGCAATGACCTTTCCAGTACCATTACATTTGGCTTTACAGTACAATTACACCGTTTCAGCTCTACGTATCGATAAGATCCTCATTATCTGAATCCTATCGAAATCTTTACACTTTTAGGGAGAGCAGAGAAAAAAAACCTTACGTAAAAGGTCTGTCTGACACAATATTCAGTTCAGTGACACCACAAAGACCCCCAGTCTGATGTTTGGGTTAATTGTTCACACCACTGCACTGTAGCCTAGCCAGGTAAGTAGGGTGCAGAGACTGACTGACCACTAACATGAGGATGACTCCTGATGACAGCAGCAGATTAGCTAAAGAGCACAGAATGCAATACTCAAGGACAAAGCCTAGAAAATGACCCTTAGAATCACAAGCACATCTGCAAACTAGAAATCATTTAATGGTATTTGAGAAGAGTTCAAGCTAATTTATTACTCCAATCACAAACCACCATATTATCCCTTGTTTAACTCACCTTATGAGATTATAATGATTAGTTTTGTTTCTGGAAACCTACAAACTTGCTTTGTTTCACTTTCCCTCCTCCACTTACATTTGTTTCATATGCAAAGGTAATGCATTTTATTGAAGAAATAAGGTAGATCTGCATTAAGTCATGTCTGCTTCAGAACTCAGTTGACTCCCCACCAGCTGGAATCTATTATTTGATTAAAAATGCTGTTGTGCCAGCTGCCATGCAGCACGTTTCACTACCCTGAGTCTAGGTGGAATTAAATCCATACTGAAAACGTAGTCTAGCATGAATTAGCCTCTTCTCAATACTAATGCATACCTGGAAAATAAAAGCATATAAAAAAAATGAACCCAGCCCTCCTAGATCTGGCTACCTCAATCTCTAAAACAGGTGTTCAGTGGGGAAAAGCTTCAAATTTCACATATTATAAGGTAGTAATTTCATAAGGCAACATCCTAATTGTACCCTCAGGTTTGTTTTTAAAAGTGATCATTCTTATCATAAAAACAAACCTCTTTGAACAGAACCAGTCCTGAAATAAAAAAGTTTCTCAGTCTAAAGCATTAAAAGCTCTTGTATCTCACTAATACAGTGAAGTATTTACTAGAGGAGGGTAATTATTAGAAAATGTGCCCAGAGCAAAAAATAATTTATAGTTAAGTATGTTACTGCTAATTCAGTTGGAATGAGAGACTGTGCAGGGCAAAAAGCCCACGGAATTCAAGAGGGATTTTTGCCTGATGTGAACTGCAGGAATACATGCCAAGAGTGTATGCTGTGAATAAGCACTGAAAATGTTGCTCAGCTTCTTGCAGTGCAAGAACATTAAAAGCTTTAAGGCAATTATTTGCAAAGGTGTGCCTACAAGGCCTGTAAATAGAAACACAGTGACGGTATACTGATAGGACTGATTCTTCCTGTTTTCTTTTTCACTTACCTCAAAGCAAGCTGAAGACTGCAGCTTCAGTAGCTCTGAAAAGAGTCCATTGTTAGCTCTGAAGAAAGTTTATATTCAATGGGATATCTGAAGGTTTCTTTGTTCAATGGATGGCCAAAAAGTTAAAAGGTTTTGATGGCTTCAGACAAGATACAGTCTCTGAATACGCAGACATAGGAACATGCAGAGGTAAGGCTGAAAGCCCAAGCCCACATCCATTCCTGGTGGTGTCAAGGCAGAGACAGTGCTCAATACTTTATTTAGAAGAACTAGGTAAGTATTATGTGGATATTTAACTGGTTAAACTGATTAACAGCAGTCAATCTAAATTCCCAAGTGCCAGTTACGCCATGTATAAAACAGCTTGAAGAGAATACAGCAGGCTTTAGTCACAGTAGTGAACATAATTGAGGGGTCAAGTCACTACTGACCCAAGCTGCTGTGACTCGATGGTTGCTTAAACTGAACAAATGCTCTGAGCATGGCAGAGTAGCCCAGTGTCTGCACTACAGAAAGTGCTATCATGATGAGAAGCTTTGCTGACAGTGTCTGCAGGGAAGCAAGCCCCTGCAGCTGGAGTCCCACAGGTACTGAACTCCTCTTGAACCCTGAACATGGATGTCCAGTTCCGACTCTCTGGCGAAACAAAAATAAATGAAAGTTGTTGCATCTCAGAGATCTTCCTTTCAAATATATTTTAATTCAGTTTGGAAAAGCTTGACCTAATACTTCTGATTTTGTGGTTTTAATTTATTTCCATTCCCTGATGCATTATACGACTTCCTCGATAAGCAAGAAACGTATTATTTCACCTATTTTTAGAGACTAAGCTTTGTATATTTTAACTTTGTACCCAACAACCTCTTTCACACCAGTAGAAAGTATTGTAGTGTAGCCCTCTCTCTGTTTGTTCAAGACCCAATTAGAAATGCATTATGTGTGCACATACTGACAAGCATCCCATAAATACAGAAGACATGAAAAAAATGCTTATGCAGTTCTCCTATTCACTATCTTTTCTGGCAGCATATGCCATCAACCTCAATCCATCATCATCATCAAATGAGTCAACTCACCATGGATGCATTCCTCTTGTCTATCATGCACAGTGGAGATACTCGCCATGCCAAAGACACAAGTACCTGACCTTCCAACAGTACCTGATTTATTGAGAATACCATGGCACATCTAAAGACATCACATAGGTTTTATACCTCTGGAAAAGAACATTAGTTTCTCCTGGGTATACTTGTTTCAAGAGTGTCATAGACAGTGGCATTTAAAATCGTTATGTTCATATACACATAAAAAAACCCCACACATTGAGATCTAGCATGATTTTAGGAAGGGAATACCACCAAACCCTGTCTAATAAGAGTACAATGCCCAGAGAGACATTAAAAAATAGATTCAATGGCAATTACAATATTCATATCCCAAATGGTAGCTAAAACTTTATCCTACCCTACATTGGCATGTACTATGTGTAGGCCCTACATTTCAATAAAAGGAAGCAAATGCTTTTAAGAGCATACTGGAGAGCTTTTATGAGGTATACAATCTACAGGAAGGTTATTGTCCCTAAATAAATATTTGATGACTAAATGTGCTATTTCAATTACCATAGCCCTTATTGAATTTAAAAAAGATGCTGAAATGTAACTTAATTTTTTAGAAAACTACTGATGAGTAGCAGCTGTAAGGTATTTTGTGTAAAAAAATTCATGTATAAGTATATTTATATTTCAATAGTACTGGTGTAAAAATCCTCCATACATGTTGCATGTGATTCCAGCGCAAAACCACTTAAATCTATCCAGGCTGATGCTCTCCCAACAGAAGTAGCCACCCTACCTCAGCCAAATGCTATGGCAGTGCATGGAGCCCACAGCTATGCCACACACACATGCCTGAATGTGTCAAAAACCACACTGCCCTGAAAGCACAGTTCCTGACACCTGTGGTACTGCTTCAGTGTGTCGTGACAGTCCAGGCACACACCATGCCCTCACGTGAAAGCTGATGGCCTTGCAGTGGGTGTGTATGAATGGAGGTGTAGGTGAAGGCTCCTATATTACTGATTTTCTGAATGTTGCCAGCCCATAGGATTGTGCTGCCTTTCGCTCATAATCTGGAAGGCATAAAGTCACTACAGCAGAAGACCTAAGAAAGTGTTATGATTAAACTGGTAACATAGGTTCTGGCAAAGAGCTCCTACAGATCCTTAGAAAAACACTGAGGAAACGTCCCATTCATACTCAAACTTCCCATTTCCCAAACTCCCAACCTGCAGCAGTGCTGAACATATACCTGCAAATGGAAGCTCTGGGAGATCTGATATGAAATACTAAAGAATGTCACAAACCCTTCTTTTCTTAAGAAAAAAGATACCTGTATTTCAGCTCATACATTTCAAAATTATTAGAAATATTTTAAGAACATTCCTTATTAAGGACACAGGCCATCATTTTTCACTCTTGCCATATGATAACAACATTCGTTTTCCTCAAATGGTGGTGTAAAAAATCCTATGACAGTTGTGAAGCAATGAGCCATCACAGTTATTTTCTCTTTATTGCATTATGGTAACACAGAATCACAGAATGACAGAATAGCCTGGGTTGGAAAGGACCTTAAAGATCACCAAGTTCCAGCCTCCCTGTCATGGGCAGGGACACCTTTCACTAGACTAGGTTGCTCAGAGCCCCATCCCGCTGGGCCTTGAACACTTTCAGGCATGGGGCATCCATAAA
Source organism: Manacus vitellinus (assembly GCF_001715985.3). Classification (NCBI taxonomy): domain Eukaryota; kingdom Metazoa; phylum Chordata; class Aves; order Passeriformes; family Pipridae; genus Manacus; species Manacus vitellinus. The sequence goes on along the minus strand of NW_021939396.1, from coordinate 27,913,103 downwards.
TTCTCTGGGAACCTGTTCCAGTGCCTCACCGCCCTCACAGAAAAGTATATTTTTCTAATATCTAATCTAAACCTACTCTCTTTCAGTTTGAAGCCATTCCCCTGTGTCCTGTCACTACATGCCCTTGTAAAAATCCCATCTCCACCTTTCCTGGCCACAATTAGGTCACCCTGAAGCCTTCTCTTTTCCAGGCTGAACAATTCCAGTGCTCTCAGCCTTTCCTCATAAGAGAGGTACTTCATCCCTCTAATCAATTTGGTGGCCTTCCTCTAGACTCATTCCAACAGGTTGGTATCCTTCCTGTGCTGGGAACCTCATCTAGCAGTCCCAGGCCAGGGCAGAAGCATACTGGAGGTTGGGCTCAGTGAGAATAAAAAAGATGATTCTTGCCCAGAAAGCCATATTTAAATATGAAAAAAAAAATGTCCAAAAGTGGATATGGATGGTTGACAAGGAAGTGGGAGGAAACAAAGAGACAGCATCAGTCAACACAAGAGACAGTGGCTGTAACACATGACTAACCTACTTTTTTCTTTTTTTTTTTTGCAGGGATTATGGCAGAGGAGATTTTAAGAAGGGATTTAAAAGGAGAAAATGAGGTTAAGTGTGTTGATGTCGGCCCACAGCTCATCCTTAACTTCGACGTAGAAATGAATAAAGCCCACAGATGCTGTTTTGAATACACAGCAGGGCAGTGACAAAGTTGATATTGCAGGTGAACTGGAGGGCTGTATGGACGGATGGGCCAGCAGGGCTTTGGATATGAAATCAGACTGCTTCTTACTACCATTATTTTAAGACAGATACACAAACATTACAGAAATGCTCACAAGAAAACAGATTTCTTTTAACAGCAGGTTTGAACAAGGTAAAAGGTACACAAGCTATACGTGGATCATGCTTGGCAGGGGACTGAGGGGGGCACTGGTTTATGGCCACAGGCAGCTCTAGGGCTGGTTCCCAAACACCTCTCAGTCAGAGATCTCTGGAGGAAGAGGCACACCTTACTCAACAACTTCCACAGTTTATTTTTTAAGACCAGGGCACCGTTAACTATGTTGGTTGTTATAGTGAGTTACTATCTTCTAGTGACTCCTAAAATATCTGTATGCAACAGTTGGGAACCTCTGTGTTCCATAGCTATTTTGGTCTTTTATAAATTGATTTACATACACACTAGCTATTTAATTCTGTCAGAAAATATTTAAGGTAGTATTTTTTCTGTCATCTCCTTAGTTCACTCATTTACCAAGTTAAAAGAGCAGCACCTAAGGGGGGGTCCATTTGAGCTCAGGAGCAAACTTAAAACACATTTGCCTGTCAGCAGATGAGAGTCTCAACAGCAATGCAGCGTATTATCCAACTGACCCGTAAGATGGACTAGTACTTGCCATCCTCTTACTAAGCCTCTGAAAATATCTGTTTGTTTGGTAAGGCTAGGTGTTTTACCAAAGATATGTTGGCATTAGGTAAATTATTGTCTAGGGAACAAAAAGGTAAAAAATAGAAAAAGGCAATAGACATCACCTTCCCATACAAGACCTTTTTAACAGTGGTTTCCAATTCAACAACTTTTCATCAAAGGTTCCAGCAAAGCATCAGAAGAAATTAATTTTAGGAACACAATAACATCACAAAATTAAGAAATCTCTTTGTGATGTGCTGTACTGTATTCACACAAACTTTAACAAAAAAATGCCTGTTAAAAATATGGCCTATCTTTATTCTGCTTAGTGCTCTTCACTATGTCCTAAAAATTAGTAAGAATCAACACCCAGTGGAAAGCCAGTCGGTAACATACCGGCTTGATAGGTATCTTGCTACTGTCACAAATCACTACAGGCTGGAAAAACCCACCGAGTCCCCTGATAACATGAATACTGTGCCCCATCCAGCCCACTCTTTCATCTGTTGTGAGCGATTCCACCAAGCAGCACCTGGCTCAGGGAGACTGGCAGTGCCTTCCAGGCTCCACCAGCTACAGGGATGACGTCCCCAATGGCTCAAAGAGAGATGCTGTGCTCACATGAAGACCCAGCTGCTCAGAAAGGAACTCAAGATGCACGTGTCAGCCTGAAACCGAATTCCACCTCACAACTGGATACTTACACTCCCTTCGCTACAGCATCTTTTAAGTTTTTTGTAAGATGCAACTCACCATACAATAAAATAAGCCTGCAAAATATGTTAAATAAACCATGTCCTAAAAGTAGCCACTTTCTCCACTGACTAGAACTGAGCCTTGGGTGACCAGCTCCGGTCCACACATCCTCCATCTGAGTGTCCTGAAGAGCACTCCGGGCTGGCGAAGCGGAAAATGAGTGTATTCATGTTTTAATGCTTTATCTGGGGGTGGGTACTCTTCTGCTGTCAAAAGCAGAGTGATGTTCCTGACAACGGTAATGATGCAACTAAATTAAGAAGACAGAGTTTAGAGAGGCAGAGAGATGCAGCTGAGTTTTTGATGAACAAACATCATTAACTGAATGGCTACCAGCTATCTAAATAGATTAAAAGAATTATTATTACAGTTGTAGTTTAATAGTTTGGAAAAGTGACATTTAAAGTCACTACATAACATTCAGTCATCTGTAATGCTATGCAGTAAATTTGTTATTTGAAACCTACTAGTAAATACATGGTAATTCTTGCAAGTTAATGGCAGCATTCAAAAGTATTGGCAAGAACAAATACAAATGCATTTTTTTTTGAAATTAACTATTTTTATGACTTCATGTTCTCATCAGAACATGATCATCTCTCAGGCAACTATAAAAAATGTGTCCACTACAACATGTATAATAGCCCAGAAAAATGTCATTTTTGCTACACTTTCTTCAAAATGAAATTGGATTTTCAAATCCATGAAAGACAGGCATATGAAACACACTGCTACGCTTTCCCAATGCCATCATATGTCAGAACACTAAACGTGAAAGTTCATAAATTTGATTTCCTAGAAGATACCAGTGAGGTATCACAGTTTGCTCTTCTTTTCAAAGCCCTACCATTTCCTGGGGAAAAAAAAATTCAAATGTCTGCATGTTTCAGGCACTCCTGCTTATTCTGGATAGACACAGATTATGCTGTCCTGTTTGAGTGATTTAAAATTGCATTTATTGTGATGTTTCATGATTGAAGAAGTCAAAGCCTTCCCTGGGGAAAACAACTATAAGGTGCTCTGCAATCCAATTTAAGGAATACATGTGAATTTAGCTTCATGAGGTTAATGTGTGCCTTGGTTTCACTGTAAATAACACAACCTTCTTATTAACCAAGAGAAAGACATTAATTTTCATGTCTATAGAGTAGAAATGAATTAATTTCTTACATTTCCCCTCCCCACTCAAACTATACAAAGCAAACTTTGAAATTCCCACCCCTATATATATATCAAAGAACATTCAGGTTCAAAGTCAAGTCCTAGAAAGTCAAGAAATGCCAGAACAAATTTAGTTCAGTTCCCTTATCCTTATACATTAAGATGAAATATTTAATTACATGATAGTATGCTATTTCTTGACTGCATTATCTGTGTTTTAAAATACAAGAAACAAATTCCATAGTGGCCTGATCGGACCAGATGTTCGAATGTCCATCTCATTTCAGATATAATACTTCAATAATCATTTATCTTGCTGAGAAAAGTATAAGGGCAGACTAAAATTTTCCAAAGACTACCTGTGAGTTTATCTTTTTCAGTAGAAAAAACTTTATTGGAAATAAAATATATCTTCCACCAGAAAATACTGCTTGATAGTATGCTGTGATCTAATGTCGAATGAACAAAACCAGAACAAATTTCAGGCAAAAACGTTCTGCCTGATTTTTTTTCAAACGGGTCTATCACAATGACTAGCTTATCAAAATATTTCAATTCACATTCTAAAAATACCAGCTATTTATTATTTTAATCTGCTGTACAGACATCAGTCTAACACTCAATTAGAGTAAGTGGTGATGAATCATGCACATTTTGGGAATATCTTGGCTCTCTGAACAACGTTTGGGTTCTAAATCTTTATTGATAGAAATATCTTACTTCCAACAGAAATCTACACACAAATGTGCAAATCAGGGCTGGAGCAGCAAGCTGGTGTTATGGCTGAGGGGCTAGCTGCCTTTAATACCTACTTCCACCTTGGGTCGGGGAATTGGAATAAAGATGAATGAAAATTTAGGCCAGCAGTTTTAATAGTAACTATTTGTTATTTAAATTTCCTGTTCCACACTGAGTGATTGTAAGAATGTGTGCTCAGAATTAAAAGGCTATTCTTTAGCATCAGCACACTGATTTCTTGGGGTCCTTGCAGAGCTTTTTACATTGTTTCTGGACCACAGCTCTACACCCCTCTAACTGCCTGTCAGACATCATTTCTGCTTTATGAATAAATGATACGATGCCCAGGGGAAACGTTGGGTTAAGACAAAAAAATCAATATGTGTCTAGCACGTATTAGGCAGTTGTTCAGCTGAAATCTCGTCTCAAATATGTGGAGTAATTTTAATAACAAAACAAATTCTTTCTACACTGAGCTTAAAAGAGGGTTATTGAAAAAGCACTACCACTATGTCACTGTGTATCCTATTTGAGGATTAATAATATTGTACTCCTAAAATATGAATAATTCTGATTGCAAAGTATTTGGTGATTATTTCTCTACAGATTCCAAATATTCATGTTACAGAAAAATGGTAGTAAGTGATTTTTTACTGTATTCCTCTTGGAGTAGTGCTGGTGCACATCTGCATAGTAAAGCTGTTATTAGAACTGACATTTTTTATTTTAAGAACATCTTCCAAAATTGCCTTTTTTTTTGCAGAGGGCCTGGTATCACAACTGAAACAAAAGCAGGGTAAATTAATCATTCATGCAGCTCTATAATCATCCTAGTCTTTCCTGCAACATAAGCCTATTTTTGCAGTTGGTGCAGTTCCTGGTTTCTGGGTTCAGACTCTCACCACCCACAGATGCAAACCCATCGCAGGAATGTTTGAACCGCTCCACTTCTACAGGATTGGTCTAAATAAACAAGCCTAACTCCTGTCACGAGGCAGCTCTTAAATTCCTTTGCATTATGTCCAAGAAGGGCTGGTTATGTTAAACGTACCATATAGCAAGCAGCATCATAGTAATCGCTGCTCACTTGCTCTACCACACCTTATTTGCACAAACTTGTCTCCTACACCTCCTTCCTTCCATGTGTCCTTCATCACCAGGAAAGCTCAGGCTGTGCCAGGCAGCAGCACTCGGCCCCTGCTGACTGCACATCACTTCCCTTCCCTGTTCTCAGATGGGCAGCGGGGCTGAAGTCTCACTGATCCTCTCCTCCTCAAAAATGTCACATTACCACCATGTTCCTTGAAAACATAGACCTCACGCTGGAAAACTGTGAGGAGATGGACAGGTTATTTTGGGACAGGGGGCAAGCTGCCAGTGCTGCAACCCTGAAAGCCACACGTACCCCATGCTCAGCAGCACACCCAGGCAATCAGCAAGAGGGGATGAAAATGAAGAGGGAAAGGCAAGCTACCATGCTGCAGTCAGACCCACGGATGACCTCCGAGATCCCTGGTTCCAAGTCACCAACATCCAGCCCAGCAACATTGCTCTCAAAGGGTTTTTTTTCACCCCCCTGCTGTTCTGCAGACCTTTTAGTGCAGATCCTCCCCCTGGGAGCGTGCTGACAAGGCGGCTCCTCCTGCTATGTTCAGTGTAATGAAAAGCACAAACTTCATGTATTTATGACCCTCTCAGATTGAGAGGCTGCAGCTGAGTGCCCTTGCCTGGGGGTGCTTACTCCTGCAGGAGAGCTGGCCATCTGGAAGGGCAATCTAAAGAAAGCAGAGGGAAAACCTGACATCTCAGGGAAGGAAACCTGCAGACGTGCAGAAGCTGCTACTGATGGTGGCGGAGATATGACATGTCTTGAGGCTCACACTAGCCAACATGATGGAGCCCATTAGCATCAAACCCCATAGAAAACGCTTTTACCAACTCAAAGAAAGTGAAATGATAAAGATAAGGAGAGGGGACTTTTAAGAAAAAAAAAATAAATCCAGCAAGCCCATTAACAAACAAAAAAAGCCAACCCATCCCCCAATACCCACACAGGCAAAAAAGAGAAGGCTCAGGTTGAAACTTGTATGGATTTCTATTTATGCTGAATATTTACAAACCCCAGGCCTTCAGTGTTCAGCGGAAAATAGCCAGGATGGAAACTGAAAGCAGAGCAGCTACTCCTGAGTAACTTCCAACACAGGTAAGCTGCAAATTGTACACGCCAAACCATGTGTCCTGTGCACCGAAGTCACTCTGAGAGAAGTGCCCCTTCATCCCCTCTTGCTGCCTTCCTGTCAAGGGGCACAGCCAGGTCCCTGACAGCACTCCCTCCATCTTCACGAGTGCTCTGATGCCAGCAAGCCCTCTCTGACTGGCACTCAGCTCACGCATTTTCCTTCAGCCACAGGCCTTGTTGCCTCTGCCATGCCAACAGCAAGCCAGACAAGCCAGAGCAGAGACATTGGGAACATGGGCAGACCAGGGTGATGCCGAGCCACAGCCACCACACATGTGAAACAAACCAGTCCTGCATGTTCTCATGAGACATAAGTTGCAGGGGAGGGACCTGCAAACACTTCAGCTGTTCTGCTACAGAGACCTACCCGAGAGACCCTGACCCTGCTCTGTAGGAGGTGTGTGCAGGGGAAGCACCCAGGGCAGGGAAGCTCAGGGGCCATGCGCCCAGAATAAGATAACCCCATTGGTCACAAGGTCACAAGGTTTTAAGGGATAAAAAGAGTGCCGGGTTTAAATAAAGTCTCTTTGATTACCATCGCATTGGGGAGCAGACTCCATTTCTTTATTATATAAAGACCCTACACGACACTGCTCTTCAGCCCTAACCACACCTACAACAGCGAATCTGTGTTAGACACCATTCCACTGCTTCTAACAAAACTGCACAACACGTATTTCTGCCAGCCCTCAGAGGACAGGACCACTTGACCTTAGACATTTGAGCAATGACCACTCGACTCGCACTTTCTTATCCTTTCTGTGCTATTTAAATGAGTAATTATGCTTCCTCAAACTGACTGGCTGTAACCTCTTGACTGTAATGTTGAGAGCCTTACTAATCTCAGGGAGGAACCCCTCAGTGAAACACCCAAACACATCTGTGCGTGCAGTGCCAGTTCCCCGCTGACAACCTGACTGGAGTCCTCAATTCAGCAACCTCCTCTATCATCAGTCACACTTGCCTTCCCCATCTCCATCTCAAGGTACTTCTTTTGGCCCCTTTCTAAACCCTCATGGGTCAAGTGATCCATGGAAGGGTTGCTTGTTTTCTACACAGTCCAAAATCTGCCAGGCTAAAGTTTGATACTATTTCACCACCAACCAGCTGGTTGAAAGGATCCTGTCCTCACCTTCCAGCCTCACTCAAGAGAAGTACATCTAGATTTCCAAAAGTTCTGAAAGACTCTAGAACCCCAATAAAATCACCTTTTTTTTCAGGTCTAAGATTCTCAGCTTTTTTGAAATGCAAGGATAGTGCTCATACAGTTGTGTTAAGAAGGCACTGTATTGCTGCCTAATGCTGATGGAGGATTACATGGCATGATAATGTCTGTTCACAAGTTCTGATTTCCTATGCATAAGTTCAGGTTATCCAGGTCCTTCAGACATGCATCACAGTCATCAACACATTTTTACTGCAACAGAAAAGAGAGAGGGAAAACCCTCACCTTTCAGAAATGTTTCATTTCCAGATTTGAGTCTCTTTCAGAGAGAATGAGAGTTCAGAACTAAAATGCTTCATCTTCAACAGATTTAAAGACAACTATCACTGTCATTTGGCTTCCACAAGATAAGAGACCACAAGCATGAGTGGTATTAAATTGATTTTACATTAATTTTATCTCTAAGGTGTCTGGTCAAGCCCATGGAATTCTATGTTCATTTTAAAGACAAGTACTCCCAAGAAGCAATGGTTCTATGAACCATATGTTTGTTGTATTTATGCCTTTCTCATGAGCTCAAAATCTGTGACTGAAGCATCTCTGTACTACATACAGGCAATAAAAAGAGACTGAGAGAAGGACTCAGAGTAAATCCACAGAAACTTATAAAACCAGACGCTGTAGCTCAGGAGGCACCTGATCAGACAGGTTGTAGTAACCAAGTACATTACCAGAGACGTGCTCTCCATTTTGCAAAGGAAAAGTTAAACCTGTCTGAGGTTAAAAAATTAAGCTTGTCTGAGTAACCCAAATTTCCTTTAGGAAAAGATATGAACATGCACCAGGTCAGCTAGCACAGTGGGGTTACCCTGAAAATGCTTTGTTTGTAGTATTACCAATATGTCATAATAAAGACCACCTGCTTAGTATGCAGAAGCAAAGCACTGATTCCCCATAAAGTTTCAATGCTATCACTGTCCTAAGAAAAGGACTTGAAATCTTACCAATATTTCTCAACTCAGGCACAAATTATGTGTGTTACATAAAACCAGGTCAGGTCTGGTCTGGTACCACATCATGATGTGTTAGTAACAGCCACCCAGCAAGGGCTGGGACACTTGGAATAAAAGATAACTGCAGTGTTTGAAAATTCTCCATCTGCCAAGTGTTGGGAATTGTTAATTATTTAAGTGGCAACCCAATATAAATTTGGTGTTGCTGAAATCTCATCAGACCTCCAGTAAATGAATATGAGCAACACCAGTCTACATCCTGAAGGCTGGATCTTATTAGTCTCCAAGCAAAAGTACCAGCTATGCTCTGCAGACTGCATGCCCATGCTAACTTCCTAACCACAATATTCTTTTCTGCATCCAGTGCAGTGGAATAGCTTTTTGTAACTTGAACATGAAATACAAACCCCCAGCAGTCTATTTTGTTTCATTTCTATGCATACCCATATGACCTCATTAGCTATGCTTTAAAACAGGCTTTGAAACGAGCAAATTGATGTATAGATCTGTGGCATCTATCACAATTGCAACAGCAGAAACAGCTTTTATGAACCTGGCACAGTGAGCTAAAATGGTAATTTCCAATGAGGTGGTCATTGCTTTGCTTGACCACAATATATACACTGGTCAAATCTGGCCATCACCTGCAGCAGGAAAGCCTGTGCCAGCGCTGCAGGACACATGATGCCTCATACAGTTTCAGAAGACAACCAGCTAGAAGACTGGGATGCTGAGGGGTAAGGAAAGACTTTCTGAATGATCATATACAAACCCATATTCAGCTGATTTTACCATTCAGCTGGGACTGGTAGTGCTGCTTTTTTAAGACACAAAAACAACAACTGCGTTTTCAAAATGTGTGACATCTTTATTTTATTCATGTACACTGGCACACAGCTCATCATGGATCACAATGTTGTAAACAACAGCTTCTGTAAAATCTATTTGTAACATTGCTGCTACCCAGTTTAATTGCTTAGCACTGGCACTTCCATAAATTACAGGGGTCTTCAGAAAACCGAACTAAAGCCAAGCTGACCAGCACAGGAAACAGAAAGCAGTTGCATAAACAATTATCTTGGAGTCTCTGTAGGGCTTGATGTTCAAATGAGATACAGTATTGACAAACCTTCCTTCTGGGCAAAAAAAAAATAAATTTAAAAATCACAGTTTTGAATTCAGCTATGCCACATGATAAGAATATGACAATATACATTATTCTCTGGTTCATCAAATTTAAAATCATATCGAGAGAAAAATACTTTAGGAAAAGGTGTTCTTCGCATATTTAAAATACCCAGGAGGAGCTAATACAGTCTTTAAACTCCTTTTTATTATTTTTGTCTGTAAACTATCTTCTGGCTTTCAAAGACCCAATAAAGAAGTTAGGCTGAGAATTAGGATATTTTTATTGTCTCACCTATGCAATGTTGCCAATAATACAGATTTCATAGACCAAATAAGAACTAAAAGCTATTATATGTAAAGTTAGGGTTGTTTATATTCCTCCATTTGACAGTATCTTCAGAGAGATTTCTGTAACTGCTTGGGTTTGATGAGTAGAAACTCATTGTTACCTAGTAATCGTATTGGTTTACTGTCTAAAGAGGGAGCATCCAGGTCAGTGATGAGAGATGTACCAGGAACAGAGAGAGGTAAAGAGGGTGCAAATTTTCCCTCAGCACCAGCCTTGCAACACATACTTTTATTTACAGGATAACAGTGACCATGTGGTGGCAATTTGTCCTGCAATGGCTACATAATAAAAATTACTAACTTATCGGACGGCTTTTTTTTTTTCCATTTCCTACATGAAAAATTAACTAGTTTGGTTTGTAAATTGACTTAGGTAGAAGAAAGTACCTTCTGTTCCTTGGATGTTTATTTCAGATTTAAAGGGTCGTACACAGTTAACTTTGTAGGGAAGTAGCTCACTGCGGTATTGCAAGACTGGTTTAAACCAAAGTTAGAGCAATACATAAATTAGGGTTTAAAGTACTAACCTGTAAGATTAGGAAACATAATTACCACTAAAGTAAGCAGAAATAGATATAAAATAGATTATTTCTGAAGGAATATGCTCTTTCTTCTACCCCATTAATTTTCAGTTTCTAAAGCAACTTAAGAAATCAGAGAGACTGTCAGGCTACCTGACTATTTAGACCACAGAAGGATATACTGATTCAATTACTTTCTTTTGATGTAAGCCCAAATTAAAATCGGGATAAGCACATATTACAACTCAAACTTTTTTCACAAAGAAATATTTTTTTTTTATTTTTTTTATTTTTTTTTTTTTTTAGGTAAACATTAACCAGTTGTTTTGCTCATTCATATCCATGTGTCTCCTCCCCTTACTGGCATGCTCCACTAAAAATAAAGCAGTGTATGCTCCTGGAGAACTGTTGCTTAGCTACATTCTCAATTATCACAATGCTAGCCTTACTTGCTCAGTGTCAAGGTCAAAGCAATTGTTTCTTTACTTTAATGATGGAATTTCCTGTTTATAAAAATCTTATCTGTTTCCTACTTGGTAAAATATTGCACATTCAGTCAATCATTGCTGGGTAGCCCTCCAGAGACAAACAGTGTGAAAACATAACTGGTAGTGTTCATTTTTGCCATTAACAGAGTGTTTTTTTTCCCAACTCCACCCCAAATGTCAGCTGTCTCACACTGACACACAGGCAACCAATTATACCAACACTTTTTTTCCTTCTTTACTGTGGCCAGGCAAGTACAGCAGAAATGCAGTAGTTGTATATTTATTCTTCCTCCCATGTAATGACATGCATAAGTCAAGTTTGCAATTTCTAATTAGCATGTCCTATAGCCAGTGTTGTGGGAAGCTAAAGAAAATAAGGAATTTTTAAACTTTTAAACACAAGAACTTTTAAACACGGGAACTTTTTGGTTCTTTTCTGCCTTTGAGGGCAGGTGTTTGGCTGCAAATACTGCAATTCTCCCCAGGCTAGTCTGGGCTGCTGAATATTTCATAGCCCCTGAGAAACGCAGCTGTAATCAACTTGCAAATAATGAAATGGGCAGCAATAATAGAGCAGAGGTAAAGTGCACCTTTAGAAAGCATCAGTGCTTTGACTGCTGCTGCAGTCTTGCTGTACCAATTTATCATGTTATTTGATAAAATAATAATGCTATCAACTATGAAATAAAAATGAATGTTACGCCAAAAAAAAATTACGGACTGTCTCAGGCAGCCAATGTGAATAGCAAAGAGAAAAAAATCAGAGAGCATACCAAAGGAATCACATTCAAGACTGAAACTCCATTAAATTTATTAATCACATGCCAGTTCCACACAGCCATGTTAGGGTATTAATAGAAAAGTAAATTTACTGAAGTTACTTAACTCAGGAAAAGTTTTATAAATATTAAAATAAAACAGAGAAAATATTTAAGAAGCAATAAACATTTTCATCTCAATTAAAGCTTGTAGAGTAACCCATCTATTGTCTTAACTTCTTTGTAACAGGATCCTGAGGTTTGACATTTGGAACCTTAGCTGTTTACGGTGTACCCTCTGTTATTGCTTGGTGCTGGTGAGCACTGAAAGACAGCAAAAGACCAGCAGTGGAATTACTGCAATGGCACTTCCTGAAGATATGACATGAGCTATGATTAAGAACTTCATGTTGAAAAACAGGATTGAGCAAGTAGTAGTAATACAGGTAGTAACTGGGTGGATAGCAAGATGTACCTGTGAATTATACAGGGAGGCTCCACAGAAAGTAGTTCTTCACATCACTTCAGAAACCCTGCCCAAAAGGTAACTGTTCCTAATCTGCCCCAGGTTTCAAAGGAACAAAGCACAGACTGCTTGTACAAACATAAGTTAATGTCACAGATGAGGCTACAATAGTTATGTGGTAAAAGGGGCCAGTTCATATACAGTGATCCATATGGATGGACAGTGAAAGAACCTACCTGAGTATTTTCTATCAACAAGAAGATCTCTATACACATTTATGAATTTGGATGGAGGTGTGACACAAACTGTCTTCCCTGATGTGCCTTGATAAGCACGGATAAGTTGGGAAATATATAGTCTACATGTATGAAAGGGCTATCTCAAATGGCTTTCTCCTAACCTCCTCCACAGCAAAGGGAATGGTGACTGAAGCAAATATGGTCTCACAGACATGACTTTTGTCAACCTCATGGTCTGCTGTGTATCATTAGCACATTCCACTGTACAGCCAGCATCCAAACTGTAAAATAATCAGAAAGAACCAAGTATTTCAGTTGAAAGGGACCTACAACAGTCATCTAGTCCAAATGCCTGACCAGTTCAGGGCTGACCAAAAGTTTAGGGCATTGTCCAAGTGTCTCAGACACTGATGGGGCTTGGGGCATCAACCACGTCTCTAGGAAGCCTGTTCCAGTGTTTGATCACCCTCTTCATAAAGAAATGCTTCCCATTGTCCAGTCTGATCCTCCCTTGACACAGCTTTGAACCATTTCCCACATATACTATCACTGAATACCAAGTAGAAGATATCAGCAACTCCTTCTCCACTTCCCCTGCTCAGGAAGCTGTAGAGAGGTTACCCCTCACCATCTTTTTCTCCAAACTAGACAAGCCCAAAGTCCTCAGCCACTCCTCATGGAACATTACTTCTAGCCTTTTCACCAGAAAACTGCCAAAGTTGTAGGCAATTCACAGAAGGTGCCTCCATTAGTTAACTCCTGATGCTCACAAGAACATGCTGAATGTTATTCCTAGAAATTAAAGGAAGGTCTGGATGCAGGACTGTTGGTAGGTTCACATGGAACCCTGCACACTGCAAAGAGAAGTCTTGATGGAAAGGTGAGGTTGCTCAAACACCTGTGCAAGCAAAAAGCCAACAACAGCGGGAAATGAAAATTGCTACGCACTTTGAGAAAGAATCTCTCCATGCAGAGAGTTTTCAATTTACGTCAGTCTAATCATCTTTTACATGTTTCAAAAAGTAGTTCGTAGGAACTCAAAGAATCTAAGCAGATTGTGAAAGAAATATTAATCAAATCGATAAACATATCCTCTTCCTTCAGTCCCTTTGCACTTGCTATGTTCTCTGTAAGGATACTTTGTATTTTTGTTTCTTTCCTCACCAGCAACAGATACACAATGTGGACAAGTTTAATACCGCCAGAGAAAATCTGGTGTACACAAGTTCAGTGCCGCAGGGGGAAATCAGCTCTCTCTAACATCCCAGAAACATCACCTGTCACTCTGAAAGAAAGCGGTGTCTCAGGGTGATACTGCACTGGAGTAATTCTCATGCTTTGATAATTAAAGTACTCCTCCTAGTGTTATCTTCCATCTGCCAGAGAAGAGATCACACAGATAGACCTTCCAGCCAGACGGAGCCACCAAAAATTCTCTTTATCTATCAGAAAGCTCAAACGTAACCAAGATGCCTTTATTCCTATTCTCCTACTCTCCCTCCTGCAAATACCCAAAGATAAATTACTCAGACAAACTACCATTTGGACTTTAAATGTCACAGGCAAATCTTATGTAGCTCATTTTTCCTTTCACTTTTTTTTCCCAGCATGAAAGAATTATTATTAACTCCCTGGGGATCATGTCTTCATTCTACTACCTCGGAAAAAGTACATGATAGACAGACCTTGAAAAATATAAGGCCGGTGGAACTGCTCTTCAAGTTTATCCATTAAAAATTCAAAAATCAGCTTCAACAGCTGTGAACTTTCTGTTGTACCACCAATCCTTCTCCAGATATCAGCATCCCCGTCTGACCCTTCTATAAAATGGTAAGACCATGGTGATACAGGCTCCTGTAATTTGTGAGGTGTCTTTTATTTTTTGATTTACATATATAGAACCAGTCTTGGAGGAAGGATGATTAGGAGATATACAAATGCACATGCAGTCCTACCATCAAGGGACTCACAAACAATTCAAACTCCAAAGTGGGGCTCTCACTCCTCAACTAACTCTTACAAACCAGCAAAGCAGGCAGCAGTTCACTGCTCATGCATCGCCTCCTCCTCGGACAACTGACTCTACTGGGAGCCTTGTAAAACTTGCAGCATCATAGCAAATCTTTGCAAGACTACATATTTACCAACATGTTGTGAAAAAGGACTCTGAAGACATTCAAAGTCAAACTGGCATTTCCTGATGTGAAGGAGGAGGTGAAGCTGGCAGTGGTGCTGCCTGCTACAGCTGTTGCGCACTTTCCCCCTTAGAGATAATTTTCAACTGTTAAAAAATGCAGCCTCGTGCTAAATGTAATTTTGGGTATCTCCACTAAAACAGTGCATATGTTTCTGAAAATGAAGCCTAAGAAAAGCACTTTTCACTGCCAGAGTTAAAAGGTCTTGGCATCCTTTTTCTTTGAGAAGCTCAAGTATCTCTACTCTTTGAAGATGGAACTTGACATGACCCAGGAAAAAGCTTTATGTCAGAGAGATGCTTTTTACTGCCTTCTGAAAAGAGAAAGGCATACTCCTGTGAGAACAGGAACAAGAGTAAGGAAATGGAAGAAAAGTAAGGAAAAGCGAGGAAAACTGGGATTGAGGAGGCTGTGAGGAGCCAGCTACAGCTGGTCAGGGTACTGATGTCTCCCATCATAGCTAGTGTTTTCCAAGTACAGCCACAGGGGTGGAAAAAGTGACCCTCACCTTCTGCCAGACAAGACAGGGACAAGGTTGGCAAATTGTATGAGATGGGCGGCCAGATCTTTTTGGTATGACTGAAGAAGAGAAAACATCCACTTAACTAAACAAATGTCCAAAACTTGCCAGAAATACTCAGGTGCTCTTGTCACTGCAGCTCTTCCCAGATTTCCAGAGGCTGGCAAGCAAAGCAGGGGTGTGCGGGCTCCCTTGGAACACCACATCCAAGTGCTATGATGCAATGGAAGGAGTGAGACAAGGGCTGGAACACCTGCCCCACTCTCACTCTGATGGACTGTATACCCAGATCTGAGTGCTCATGGGCCCACTAGGCTAGGTGTGCCCTTAATTACTTCCATGGTAACTGATAAGTACACAACCACTCCCTTATGCTGTGTTCTCTGTGCAATTTAATACACAGAACTGGTGTGCAGAGCCCAGGAAAAATCACGGTGAGATTTACTACTTTATTGAAAAAGCTGCAGAAGTAATGCTGCTGATGGCTGCTGCTAGATTATAGATGCATCAGGGTAAAATACTGCTCTGAAAACCTTTCCCATGACCCAGTACGGAAGTAGTTTTTAAAGTGTGCTGGTTTAAAGGCAAATCTGCAGGGGAAATGAACCCAACTCAAAAAGAGATTATAAGTCAGAATAACAATTTAATAAAATAATACCATAAGTACGATTATACAGACAAACAATTGGTTTTAACCCACAAAACCCAAATGTATAACCCAGCACCCTGGGGCATGAACAGAGTGGTGTTCTTTGGGCCCCCTGAGTCCAAAGTAAAGGGAGAGGGGAAAACCTGTTGGTGAGAGTGCTGGTGCAGTCTGGTCAAGAGTGGTGGTTGCAGTTTGGTTGAAAAGTGGTGGCTGCAGTTTGGTTGAGAGTGGTGATCTGCAGTCTTCCTCTGGATCCCACGAGTGGTTAAAAAAATTCCAAGACTCCAAGATTATATATTCTCCAGGTCAGCCC
Source organism: Manacus vitellinus (assembly GCF_001715985.3). Lineage (NCBI taxonomy): Eukaryota > Metazoa > Chordata > Aves > Passeriformes > Pipridae > Manacus > Manacus vitellinus. Next base: position 27,897,001 of record NW_021939396.1, on the reverse strand, counting down.
AGTACTTCCCTCAGGGCGGGGAGTTCCACAATGGGTGTGAGGACAGGGGGCATCCTCCTGTCTCGAAGGCCTCAACACCCAGTTTATAGCCTGAGGAGTCAGGCTGCTCTGGGCAGATGGTGTAAATGATCTATTGACAACAGTTTCTGGGAAATGGCATGGAAGGCTATAGAATACACAGTTTTGGGTTACACTCACACAGTGATGAACTGGTCCCAGCTGTTCTAACTAGGACATAAAGCAACTCGGCAACACACTTGGATGTCAAAAGCAGCCTCTTAGCTTCCAGAAAAAAGTGTGGGGGGAGATTTCACCACTGCCTGATGCAGTCATTTCAATAAATTCTAATTCCATATAATCAGCTAGAACAAGTTGAAGGGAAGATTCTGAGTAGAGGAGAGATAGGAAAGACAAGAGAATAAGCAGCAGTCATTCAAAACCATAGAAGTCAATTTCCTGGCATTCCATCTACCAATGAACTTGAGGGTTCTGTGCCCAAATCACCCTTAAAGTCTCAGGCAACATTTTTTTCAGTCCTCACCTTAGCTAGACAAGTAGAAGTGACAGAGATACTGAGACTTTTGATACAGGAAGGTATCCAGCAAGAGTTTACTACAGGCACACCTTGAAAGAAGTGCAGGAAAATTTGAGCCTTGCCTCTCACTCCTAACACTGACCAGTATAAACACACACCATTAATAGTGGTATCTAATTTATGGGGTTTTCAGGATAAATCAGAATAAGTGTGCAAAAGCTTTCTCCCAGAATTTCCCCCTTTCCTGCAAAGTACACTCCCATAATGTGGGATCTAGTTCACAGCTCTTGAGCCAAACAGGTGAGGTTAATGCCTTGTGTCTCCAGAGACCTTTCTGTAGCAATATCCCAGTAAATTCATACCACTTGGGGCTGCATGGCTTAATTCTGAAACAAAGACACCGATTTCAAAAGACCCGGTACTTGTAAGCATATTTTATATCAACTGAGGATCAGATGATTTCTTGCGGATTCAGGAATACTGTTGCTGCAGTTTAGACCATTTTTGGCCCTTTTTTTTCTACTCTCAATGGTTACTTGCTACCTCAGGCTGCTCCTTTGCCTCCACAGTCCCAACGTAATGGTAATAAATATGAAAGACCGAAGGTCTCCATGTTCTTCTGTAGTAATCCCCATACTAACTGCATTTTAGGATACTGGAAAGAACTCTTTTCATCTCACAGGGGTTAGTGGGCTGCAAATTATTCCTTTAAAAGTGAGATACAGCAAGATGCAAATAATAAAATGGCTAGTAGAGTAACAGTCAAAGTGCTCTCTTCCCCTTTAGTCTAGACCCAACTGCAAGGCATCAAGGGTATGTGACATATTTAAGAATAGTACCCACACACAGTTCTCTTTACTGTCCTCCTAAAGGCCAAGCGCAGACCAGTGCTAAGTTGCCTGTGGAACAGAGAGCACAGCAGATCACTGTCATATGCCAGGATCTTAGCAGACTTGCCTTTAATCAGGCACCACAGTCCAGAGCCAGATCAAAAAAAGTCATCACTAAGAAAATACCCTGCATCTCAGCCACAGAGAGCTCGCTTCAGGAAATCTGCGGCCAAAGCTGAAAAGGTAGCAATTTAAAACAGCAAAATTGGACAGTAAGAGCATTTACCTTTTATCTGAACATGATTCATGAGACAGCCATACAAAGTGTCGGACAACAGCAAAGCAGTTCATCTTCTATTGATAACTCAGCATTCCCAAGCCATCAATACTCATTTGAGTACTTCTAAAGTAAATTTAGCTTCATCTTCATTTTTTTCTGTATTGAAAGACTGAGGACATATTCACGGATGTTTATGCAATGGCAAGAGAGCACAGTATTGTATGTTTTATTACACTAGCAAAGCAGAATCTCGTTCAGACACTGCTAGCATATAATTTCTGTCTTTCTTAAAGCTGGAAGGCAATCATTAGCATGTTGGATCTGGCAAGTTCATATTATCTATCTGGTAATTACAGAAAGCTGTACAAACCTTCAAAAAATACCCACCAACTTCTGCATTTACTACACACCTGATCGAAATACTATCTTCATTACCTAAATTAGCAGATACTTCCCATAAACCATTATTCAGAACACTAACATTCTTACAAAAACATTAAATAATTATTAGAGGCCATATCATCTATTAATTTATCTTCCTTTCCAAATTCAAAATTATAAAACTATGCAATGGCAACCTCAACACAGGAAAACATCTTACTGATGGTGATGACAGACTAAGCTACATGATCCTTTTTCAGGCATTACTAGGCCCAATGAACATTAGAACACAACTCTAAGTTTCCAAAATATATTTACCATTAGTCAATGCTATTCACACGGTGGCAGCAAAAATGTGCTTAATACACACCAAAACATAATCTCATTCTCCAGAGACTGCTGCAGAAAAGGACAGAAGGATGAGAGACAAGGGAGTGGGTGAGGGCATACATATGCATATGTGTACAATGGGGGAAAACTGGCCTGTGTCTCATTATTTCAGTTATTCATGCTTTAAGTAAAGGGATTTTAAGTAAAGGCACCTGAGGAGGTGCCAGGAAGATCACAGAAGCTGGGACAAGACAGGTACCAAAGGAGCTGGAAGAACAGAAAGAAAAATCAAACAGAGCAAGGAAAGTGAGGCCAGGGAGGAGAGACCATGAATGAAGAGGGTCAGCCAAAAAGAGTGATTAGGGGCAAAAATACAAATGCAAGGCGGAGACTATGGGGAGCAGAGGGGTACAGTCTGTGAGATGCTTGGTTGCTCTGTTCTCAGCCAGGGGCTTCACACAGCCCAGCACTTCACAGACCCCCATCAAGCCCCATGTCATAGTCTGAATGACACAAACTGAAATGGCAGGGCTCCTTATCTCTCTGGCTTACAAACCATTTTAATCACACCGGTTGTTTGGGCCCTGGGCGGGTTGTCCCCCCCAGGGAGGGGGGCAGCCTCCTGGCTCAGGACCAGAACAGATAACCAGGCTGCCCCCAGGGAGCCCCTGGCTCTTGCCCCAGCCCCTGCCTGAGCTGCAGCACTACCAACCCCCAACCCAATGTCTTCCTCTTGTTTTTTTTCAAAGCAGCCTTAGGATAGGGTAAGGCTACGAAGGCTGCAGTAAAAGCATGTCAGCACATGCATCTTTGCTTTCTGATAATTCCCCAAATATAGCAACAAACAAACAGATTCAATTACCAAGACAGAGGCTAGCCCAATTCAAGGGGATTGGTACATACATTATAACAAGATGCTGGAGCTGCAGCCCGATCACATTTACATGAAGAAATCATTTTATGCAAATCTCTTATCCACGGGTGAAGGCCGTACAGGAGAGGAGAAACAGCTCTGAATGGAGATTCATGATGCATGGCAGATGGGCAATTTAAGGTAAATCACACAGTTCAGTTATAAAAGACATATAACCTGGGGAGAAAGTGTGTGGCTTCAAAGTCATAAATTATTTATAAATAATACAGCCTTCTCATGAAATATCCAAAAGGACAAGCACCCATTTTTTCCATTATTTTTCTCTCCTTTCGCAAATCAGAAAGAAACTGAAAATGAATACCTTGTAAAGAATGAGTTTTCCTTATAAAGCCCATTGCTCTATAAGATGGACTTCAGGGAGGATGGACTTAGATGGTGGAGCTAGTTAGGGGCTCGCAGGCAGGACGACAGGAACTGAAGGCAGCAGGGCTGCTGTGCTCACCCACTTGGAAGGGAAGCAGCAGAAGTCAAAAGGAGGGAGCTGGAGTGGGCTGAGGAGAGAAACTGTCCACCTGGTAACTCATACCCTCCCAGGACTGTCACTGCCAGCCAGTTCAAAATCACCACCAAATTCCCACCAAATATTTCAGGGTTTTTAAACTGAAATCCAGTTGCTGAGGTTCGCAAAGCGCAGCTGCAGCATCCACGCACGTGGTGTGTTTTCTGTCAGAGCACTGCCTCTTCAGAGCACTGCCCATCCTCCGTACAACATATGGTCACACCTCTGTATTCTCAGCATTTCTGTTGTGACACCTCAGCAGTCTGACAACTTCTCATCTTTGTTACTCAACGCAACACCTGCCCAAATTCTCCTGCAATGACCAATTCAACTGATTTCTCATTTTTTCTGATGTCCTGTCAGGTGACCCTGCATGCCTACCAGTGCTCTTACAGGTATCCACCTTTTGACAGATATATACACAGCTCATAATTCTCTTTTATGTTGCAGACTCTTTACCATTCAAAATCCTTTTCAGATCTTCATGCTCAGCTTGCATTCAATTCAACACAGTCTGGCTGGGTTTTTTTGTTTGAATCATTAGGGGCAGATACCCATCTGCTCAAGGATATTTTTGTAGTCTGAGCAACTCCTAACATTTGGGCTTTCAGCAGACCACTGTTTGCTTGCTTATATACAGATGCCTTAAGTGACTTTTGCAATGTGTTTAAGCAGCTTCCCATGCTGAGCCTGAGGATATTAATTTTCTTTCTTCTGACTTTTTTCAACTGAGCTACTGGTTTTTGGGTGTGGGACAAGTACTTCATTGTCTAAAAAGCCCTAAAATTTAAAAGATACATTTTTACATACATAATTCAGAACTTTTCTGAAACTCTTTGAAGACTTGGTGTGTATTTTCTTTGTATTACAAGCAGTAAGTTTGCCTAAATGCAACAGCAGTGCTATTCTTGAGTTCATTGCTGATGTCACAGTATAAGGAAAATAAAATGTACATCAGAAAAAAAAAAACCAACACTGATTTATTTTCTTATTAGCTACAGATGTTAGCATCTCTGACTTGTATCAATTAGTTGCAACAAAAAGACAGAAATACAAAAATATTTCTTCTCAGTTTTAGGACTGCAGTATTTTTACATGAGCAAAACTAAAAATAAATATGTCTCTTGTATGATAAAGAGCAAATGTAGCACCAAATGTCACTTCATCCATGCACTTACCTCTCTGCACCAGGAGTTTGTAGGTATAATCCCTCCAAAGCCACAATGGGGCATGAAAATGCAAATTCCAAAGTGGCATGAAATCTACATTTTCAGTTATCATGAAAATCTCAATAGCCATTGTTCATGTACACCTATGCCTGTCAACATTTGCAACCTTTTGGTTAACAAAGAGGTCTGTTTCTGAACTTCCCTAAATATTTTTAAATTAACTAAAATGCCATATGAACTCCAATCCTCCAAAGCACTTTTCTTACTACACCACAGGTACCAAAGTCAAAGAACAAAATCTCTTTTCTGGAGGAAGGGATATCTCTTGGCTAAACTTGTTCCTACCTAAGTCTACATCCATTTCCTAGGTCAGATGTTAAAAGAAGAAATTGTCACCCATTTGGCAGCTCACTGAGGTCTCAGCCACTTAGCCACTGTCACACATCCAGCTGTTACTCTTTTGAAGTCTTTGCTATTGCAAACGTATTTAAAATGTAAATGGTAACTAAGCTTTTGTGCATGCCTTTAATTGGGGAAGACCTGTGTAAAAGCTTGGATTTCATCCTCTCAAAAATGGGAACAGTCCTTCTCCTTTGGGAAAAATCAAACAACTTACGTTAAAGTCTGCTCCTCTTTTGCCTCAAAAAACTATCCCTGATGTGGAAAACCTAGTATGGCCTCCAAGGATTGCACTAGAGCAATTGTACTGGCACTGAGAAGGCAGCAGCAGTATATCTAAGATCAAATTCTTTGTGAATTTTTAAAATCATGAATACGAAATAAATTTACATGCAAAATGCTTCAGTCCTTATTTTTCAAACAAAGACTGAGGTCATAAAAACAAATTGGACATCAATAGCCAAAGGATAACTCTTACTGCTGCTGTACTGTTGACAAAGATTAAAGCCATGCCTGTAATTAATACAAAATGAGCTTGCAAGGCAAAGGGAGAAGGCTGAGGTCACTGATAACAGCTCCACTGCTCCCGCATGCATCAAAAGCCGCACATTTGGTGGGGTTTGTTTCCAGGTGGCTGTTAAATCACCAGGAGGAGGGACCATGCGGTGACACACCAAACCATTGTGGTTTACAAAAGCCGTGTTTGTAGGCTCGTGTCGATAAAAGTCTCCTGCCTTGAGTCTTGAATATGATACTTCTTAAGGCCTATTAATATGACAGCTAAGCTCAGCACCTCATCGGCTATGCTGTGGAGGCACATGGGACATGATGCCAGCTACAAATGGCTCAGAAATTAGGCTAGTAAGAACCAGGCTTTAAAGGAAAGGAAATATTTCAAAAACAAGAGAAGGGGTTTGCACAATAAGCATGATTTGTCCAACATTTACAGGCTTAAGTCACTATGAAGAATTAGATTTTCCCTCATTTTTCCCAAACGCAGTCAGAACAGAGATGATATAACTGCTCTTTTGCACACATCCTGCAGGAACAGGAGATGGCAGATACTGTGTCCCTGCTGTACAATCCAGGGAACATAAAAGAGTTTTTTATCTTTTAAAAACTAAAGGTGAAAAAGTGGGAGCAAATCGAGAAGCAGCCATAAGGTACCAAGAGTATATCACTATACTTTTTTCAGTGAGAATGGAGAACCTCTTTCAGTTTTTAAAAGAATAAACTAGAGAACTGTTATTTTAGAACAGGCTCTCTTCAAAAAACTTTGCCTGCAAAGAAGGTGGCACAGTAGTAGTCCTACCACCCATTCAGCACAGCTGCTTAAGAGTTGTAGAATCACAGAGTGAGGTGGGAAGGGACCTTTGGAGGCCATCTAACCCAATACCCCTGCTCAAGTAAGGCCTCCCAGAGCCAGCTGCCCAGGACCATGTCCAGGTCGGTTTTGAGTATCTCCAAGGATGGAGACTCCACAACCTTCCTGGGAAACCTGTGCCAGTGTTCAGTCACTCTCACAATGAAAAAAGTGCTTTCTCATGTTCAGAGGGAACACCTTCTGTGTTTCTGTTTTTGCCCACTGCCCCTTGTCCTGTCACTGGGCACCACTAAAATCAGCCTGGCTCTGTCTTCTTTGCACCATCCCTTCAGATATTTCTGCACATTGATGACATTGTCCCTCAGCCTTCTCCAGGTTGAACAGTCCCAGCTCTCTCAGCCTCTCTTCATATGAGAGATGTTGTAGTCCCTTCATTGTCTTCATGGCCCTTTGTGGGACTCCCTCCAGTACATCCATTTCCCTCCAACACTGGGGCTCAGTACTGGCCCCAGTGCTTCTGCTGTGGCCTCACCAGTGCCCAGCAGAGGGGCAGGATCACCTCCCTCCACCTGCTGTCACTACTTTGTTTAATGCAGAGCAGGACACCATTCACCTTCTTTCCCACAAGGGCTCATTGCTGGCTCATGTTCAACTTGGTGTCCACCCAAACCCCTGCACCTTTTCTGCTTTCCAAATGGTCATCCCCCTGCACATACTGGTTCCTGGGGTTGCTCCTATCCAGGGGCAGGACTCTGCACTTCCCCTTGCTCCCAGTGCCTACCACTGGCAAAGTTCAAACTTTGGATGTGGGATAACTCCTATCTGCTCTCTGCAGCAGAGCAGAAGGTGACATGCCCTGGGCACAGCACTGATCAGCTGAGGCCAGCCACAGGTACAGCTGCTGCAGCAGAAGCCAGACTCTTGTCAGCATATAACCTGTGATCCCTTGATCCCATGTTGACTACATGCTCCAGCAAGGTCCACTTTACAGTCTGCACTGTATCAGCATCTCCTTATTTAAAGCTCCACAGGCACTGAATTGCCAGGCTATGCTTTTGAAAGTTAACCCTTTCCTGTACCAAACACTCATCACTCCCAGGGCTGGGGGACCTAAGTCCACTGGAGAGGATGATGCAGGAGAGTGAGAAAAGGCAAGTGTAAGTTTGCTGTGCATGCCTTCAGCCCCAGCACTCCTCCACTGCCAAACTGAAACACCAGGTGCAGGAAGGAAGAGAAAGCAGAACTGCGCTTCTCCCTGCCACCAAAACCTCGCTCCTTAGCACATAACTAACTTAACAACACTAATTTTTTTGCAAGAGCTTGCTCCTATCTGCATACAGTCAGGTTGATGCAGACACACACACCACAGGTACTAGAGTCTTAATAAAACCAGTAGGTAGGTGTTTAAAAGGTATAAATCTCTTAGCTCTGGTCATTTACCTACAGCAATGTTCATACTTATTTTTTCTGAATTTGATCTTTCTAAGTGCCAGCTGCTGATGAACTGCAGGAAGCATAATTTTTATTAAATGATGAACACTAAAATATCAGAGTTATACCTCTGAAAATCAGTTTCCTATTGCCTATTGACAGATGCCTTAAGCCTGGAAATTCCCAAGGGGTTTCTGTGTGCACTGTTTTCATTGGTTTGGGGTTTTGGGTTGCTCTTGTTGTTGATTGGGGTTTTTTTCCTTATTTCTCTAGAATCCAATGAAAAAAAGCCTCTTCTGTTTAAAGCGGTTGTTTTTTTTAAGCATCAGTGTAATTAATTACACAAGTTAATATTTAATATAAAAAATACAACTGCTCTGTGGAGCAAGGCACAGTTCCAGCTGGAACACGGAAACTGCAGACTTCGAAATTCTCCTTCTCAGAGAATCACACCATTGCAACATATAATTTCTGCCTAGCTCAGAAAATCAAGGGAAAACAAGTTTTCTTGTTTACTGTGTTTCCTGAATAAAATATTATTTACAACTGATTAAAACCAACAACTTGTGCTAATTTTACCACTGGCCAAGAATACAGCTGGGAGAAGCAAAAAAGTGACAAAAATCAATCAAGAGTTTCCAGGTTCCCAGACAGCCAACCATAAGGTTGAAACCTCCAGGGCTTTGGTGCCTCAGGGTAGCTGCAACAAGCTCCTTGGGCCACCCCTGCAGGAGCCTGGGAGTTCCATTACCCATTTCATAAACTGGGCTTTTCCTCCCACACGAGCTACAGGTGTTGATGTGCCTGTTGGGAGCCAACTGCACCTTGTTACCTTTGCACGCTATGTCTGAGTGCTGAATAAACAGGAAACACACAAAGGTTGAGTTATTTGCTGCTTGCCTGCTTTGCTGAGTAAATAATATAGCTAATTTCCTCATAATAATGACTTCCATTTTGGTGGGAAACCAATCATCTGCTCCTAGTTTGCTTTCTCCAGTTCTTCTCCATGTCTGGTTTTAACCAAACCTGTTGAGGAGGATAACAGAATCACCGGGAAATCAGCATCTGTTACTTCAGCGTAACTGGTCAGATCCCACACCAGACCCAGACATCACTTCTTTCCCTATAATTTACCTGACTGTTAATGCTAATCAATTCCTGGTGTATTAACTTCGCAGAAATGAGATGGACTTGTCAGGTAAAATTAAAGATGGAGTCACAAGGAAGGGCTTCAGGGTTCACTCACAAAAATTAAAATACACAACTGATACTGAAATGTAAATCAAGGGTATGAAATTAAATCTTCAAGAATGGAAAAAAATTAATTCTTGCTTTCAATTCAGTCAGTGTAATTAACTGGAAGAATTTAAAAGGTTTGACAGACTGTCCACCAAGACACCCCAGAAAATCAAACTGTTATACCTCTACATTACTTGCATAAAAACATTTCCCAATGAACTGGCAAATTTCATGTACTAAAATGGCAAATTTCATGTACTAAATTGTCAGGAATATTTTTTTCCAAATTCAGTTACACTTATAACCCCAAAAGGTTATAAGGTATGTTTGCATCCTTTTTGATTACCAAGGACATAGTTAAGAAAACAGATAAAACAAAAGGAAAAGAACATCATATTAGAAAAATCAAAGTGCATTACAGATAATATTTCAAGTGCACATTCCTTATAGGTGATCTATAGGTAACTGTTTACCTTAGGTCCACATGCATAATGTCACATACTGCTACTCCCTTGTGTGACTAATTAACCCACACAGAAAAGCTCTGCAGCGAGTCACATCACAAGTCGTGAAATGGAGGTCACTGTGCCAGCCAGCAAACGACACATTAAAAAGAGGGGGAAAAAAGGCAGAAAATGCTCTTTATACTTTCCACTTCACTATGAACATGAGGGATTTATTTTACTAATCCATGACTTGCAGTGTCAGGAGCTGCAGAGACAGAGAGAAATATCCAATTTTCAAATCCCCTCCAGCTACATGAAGGTAAGCAAGAAGAGCACATCTGCCCCTACTGTTATTGGACCGCGTTAGGACAACACCATCTTCTAAAAAAGGCTGAACTAGAGGAAGGCACAGTCCCTCCTGTAACTAGGGGAGTCAATTAAGATGGCCAAGAGAGTGCCAAAATATAACTTTTTATGGTGTGTTCACTTGTATATTATTTTGCCTGCCCAATTACAACATTACTTTCCTATATGAAGAGTGTGAGAGGAACTGCACAAGTGACTTTGCCTATCCAAATATGAGCTTACTCAGACTATTTAACCATTAGGTCACCATTTACCTTTCTAAGGGCAAAGCAGTGTCTTTCCTACAAAATGTACTAAGAATGAGGCAATATTTGACAGCACCTCAAAGGGTGAGACAGAATACACACATATCTAATTTGGCCTTTCTATATTTTCTTCTTCTTTTTCCTTAGGCAAGCAAATCTATAAAGCTTCTCATTTAATTTGTTAGATTAATACATGATGAAGCTACAAACAAGAGAGCCCCAACCTTCTGTGATGTTTGTTCAATTATTTTGCATTTAACAAGATTAAAGGACAATTAAATTCGTTTAACCTCTGTAATTGCCAACCTAAATGACACCATCTTGCCTATTATAATAGGTCAAAACAATGCATTTACATTTACCAAGTTGTTGTAAAAAGTGTAATTTTTAATCCGAATAGCGCTTTGTGAAGTATTAGCTTCCATTTGTGGAAAAGAAACTACCAATTGTTGCAGCAGAGGTCATGGAGGTTGTGCTTTTTCCCACAGGTAGGCTCAGGATCAGAGCTACTTTTAAGCTAAGCTCTATTACAGCATTTCAAAAGAAAGTAAAATTATATTTTGGAATGTGTTTTGTGAATATTCTCAACTAAAATAAGTCTGGAATCACAGGTTTTCTAGTTTCCAATCTCTAGCAGTCCGAATGTTGGTCTACCCACTCTACAAGAAGGAAAAGTAGCTGTTATTTATTGAATGAAGAAACTTCTGCAGGCAGTGCAGTTTGTTAGGAAATCATTCTCAACACCATCTGTAGCAAAATCTTTAGGAATTTCTTCCTGTCTCTTCCTTACACTCCAGACTCTTAAATGTGCCTGCGTGGCAGCCTGAGCAGTGGCAGGTACGAGAGCATCGTGCAGGCACCCGTGCTCCTCTGCACCCCTCACTGCCCAACCTGATCCTGTCTTCCATGGCTCTTCCTAACTCCTACTCTCATCGAACCTCCTCATTAACTCTCCCCCACCACAGCACAATCCCTAGAAGAGGACTTCAGGTCATCTTTCTCTGTGTACTTTTTCCAGTTTGAAATCATCTTGCTTGGACATGAGGAACAGCCCACTATCAGCAGCACCCCAGGTAAGCTTTCTCTGCAGCCCTGCACAGCGGCACGAACCCTTTCAAATGACTCTGGAATAGCCTGCCTGAGGTAACTGAACATTTGCCTTTGCTGTTTTTTGTGGGCACACCCCAGTGGCTGTGTGGCAACAAGCATACCCAGGGCTTTCTCTCCCCTTCAGTCACTTCTGAATGATGAATCTCTAATCCCTTTGGCTTCAACTGCAAAATTCCCATTGACTGATAATGGATTTTCCACTGATGTAGAATCAGGCACTTCAACTACACCACTACGAATTAACAGAAGAGAGCTCTGTTAATCCTTTATAAGCAAGCTTAATCTTGTGGTTTATAGAAGAAGCGAAGGCTCTGTTCTGTCCAATATCAGCCAGAATACGATTGCCATTTCAGAAAATTTTCACATTTTCTTTGATCGAAACCAGTATTTCTTTGGAAGACACAAATCCAGACACTATCACAGATGCATACTTCTGACAGGTAAAAAACGAAGAGTTTGAGCTATGAATCCCGAAGCTGAAAGCTGGGATCAGCACTCTGGCACTACCAGTTACTCCATAGAAAGTGCTGTCATCTGGAAACAGCAGCCTGACAAAACCTTTATAGCATTCACCTTTCAATTAAACAAGAGTAACATCTGAAACCTCACATTAAAATACCTGTAAGATTTGTTAGGGTTCTCTCTCAATGATGTGACTTGAACATTTCCTGTACATTAGTAATAGTTAAGGTTATTAAATGCAAGCAAGTATTAGCACCTTTAAAGATTGCTACAGAACTTGGCTAATAACTCTAACTCTTTCTAAAGAAAGATGAACTGATCTTACATTAAGACATTTTTTCCACTAAAATGAGATTTTGTTAGATCTACTCAGACTTTAAGTCAGTGGGTAGCAGAATGACTCCTCTTTTTTTGCAGGAAAGTAAAATCATCACTGAGCATCAATGTCTGGTAAATAGGAACTCACACAAACCCTTGGTCAAACGAGAAACCACTGCTTTCCAAGACTTGTCCCATTTGCAGTAAACAGTCCGAGCTAGGATACTTAACAGTATTCTTAGCAGTAAAATCATTGAAGATCAAGCCCAAATATTACAGCTATAATTGGTACCGCACAGCAAATGACCCTTAATTTGATGTCCTGTCCTGCAGCACACCAGATGAAAACATTTCATTGATTTAGTAATTCATCATAAGCACTGCCTCTACGCTAGGATGTAAAGAAGTCTTAAATAGAGCAGCTTAGTGGTTCCTCTAAAACACTGAAATGCCACATGTCTCCATAAAATGTTTATCTTTGTCAAGCATTTCATTGCTGTTGTTTAGCTGGATGACCTTTGGAAAGGAGCAGCGGAGGCTGACATGCACCTTCATTAAAGCAGCACCTCCTTCTTCCCCCGCCAGTGAGAACGACTAGTGCGGGAGGGAGGAGGTGAGCGATCCACAGAGTAATGAAGAGATTTTGTTTCAGAGGGTTATCAATTATTTATGAGTAAATCCCCAGATGAACACATCCGAAGCTGAACAATTTTTAGTACATTTCACTTCTGTACACATGGCAAAACACAACCAGAAGTAAGCTAAACTTGGTCTGACCATTCAAGGTGTCAAACAGTGAGTTGAATTTGGACATTGGTAAATCACTACTATGTTTTTCGAAGTACAACAGTCTCCTAGATTTAAATCTCTTCCACAAAATTCCTCTAACACTGATAGAAATAATTCTTTACAGTATTTCCTACTCATCAAGATCTCAGCAAAGAAAAAGCTCATCCTGAAGAATTTCTGTAAGTATGCCAACGTAGTTATCTAAAAAGACCAGTGCTCAAACTCTTATAAAGCATATTGCCCAGCTTTGCATGGAGTTTTATTCTATAATGGATCTGAACTTTTCCTACTAAGATAAGGTAAGACCAAGTAAACCTCTTTTTCTCCAGAACAGGGTTCAAAACAAAGCACTTGTCTTTAAAGTAAAATTGTTTTACAACTGTGCTTTTTAAAGAGAAGATCCATGATTTCCATATCCATGAAATGGAAATAAAAACATTACACGTTGATCTTCTTCACAAAGCAAGGGCAGCGAAACCAAACAGTTGTATGTGCAAGACACACTTTGCACAAGAAACTATTAATCTGTTCCCAAATGCTACCATTGAAAACCATCATCCTGCAAGTCTTGAAAAGGAACCCAGTCCACTGTCATGCAGTAAACATCCAGATCTGCAGAACTGTTCTTTGAGCTCCACTTCTTCAGTTTCCAACCAAGACGACTCTGCCAAAGTCACCACAACCACTGCAATCACCCTTGTGCCTACGGCTGTGTCTATGGCAGCTGCCATGATGGCCCCGAGGCCACCTTTAATACCCAACTCAGGCAGTCTGTGAGCCAGGACCCAGGCTGGGGCACTGCCTGGATGTGTCCTGCAGAGCAAGCCCCCCAGGCAGGTTAGCACCTGGCCAAGCAGTGGCACATCATGCACAGGAGGCCCCAGAGGCAGGTGGCCACTCGTCCCATACTTGGACGGCTCTCTTAGTGTAGCCTGGGCTGAGCTGCACCCAAGGGGGAACAGGCAGCAGCCCCTGCAGGTTTCCCTGTCTCTCAAAGCCTCGTCTACAATCTGCCTTCCAAAGGGACGTCTGGGGAGACACTCATTGAATAACATGTGTTAAACTACACATGGAATGAGCACTTCCTGCCTTTACTGCACAACAACTGCAGGAGAAGAGCCAGATCTCTCATGTTCCTTCTGCCCTCTCCTATTTAGGCCAGCATTCACCCTAGCATGTTCACAGCTCCAGGAGCAAGCTCCACTCCCAGCCTAGCCCAGCTAGAGTAAACTGCTCCAATATCAAGACAACAAAAAAAAAAGCCACTTAGAAATCCATTTTAGATTTGTTTGCCTTACTTTAGAGGGTTTGCTATGTATTTGGATGAAAGAAGCCCATTAAGTACATCTATATTTACTTCATTACAGCGTGGCTCTTGAAGTTAGATGAAAAGATTTACCCTGGCCAAGTTTGTTTATTCATCAGCATCAGCTAGATATGTTTTCAAAGGCTCATCCTCATCGTATTTACATGAAAGCACACTGATTTTTTTTCAACAGTTGTATCACATTCTGAGAGCTGGAAAAGGACAAAAGAAATTTTAGTGAGAACTACAAAATCAAAGAACAGTAGAGGCAAATTCCCTTCATTTCCTGTTATTAATGGGGGTGAAAACCCACTTTTCCCCACCTGAAGTCATTCTTCTAAGCCTGCAGATGTATCAACAGCAACAAACTGTATCTGGATGGTCAGTACCCATAACAGCACCTGGCACACTGCTTACCCAGGAACACCACAAGTGAAGAGTTTACCCCTCATGAAGCACAGGAGTTTAAGCAGACGCAGCCTTCCAAGTTTCTACTGTTTTTATCTGCATGATGACAAGAACAAATCAGATTTTTTTCACAGGTGCCACTGAAGGAAGGCTCTTCATTACAGCTAGCAAAGCATTACATAGAAATACAGCCCCCCACTGACCAATGCCAACTGTACAAGTCCTAGTTATCTCCAACAGGAACCCAAACATGACTTGATACTTGCACGCCTTTAATATCAAAATTTTATCCTCAAGTTATGTAAATACTTAAATGACATTTATGGGCACTATCTTTCCTCATGAGTTTACATTTTCCCACGGAAGACTTCCAGAGTGATTAACAATGCTGATCTTTATCCTTCACACTGACTATTCATTCATCCTTTCTAAAAGGAATACTGCTTACATATGACCCGAGAGGGCTGTAACAAGGCAGTATTTATCTACCCTAATAATCTACTGTGGATGCTTTAATTAAAACTTGGTTATATCACATCCATAAAGCAAAGGCACATCTCCCATCACTCATCATCTCCATCCGACAGCTGTGCTTGGTGCACCTTTGCAGGAGCAACCTTTGGAGGTCCCACCACCCTCATCCTCCCCTGCCCAGGTAACTGCAGGCACAGTTGCAAAAGAGCTTCTTCACCACAGAAGAAAAGCAAAGTGAAACTGTAGAGGGGTTTGCAGCTTGGGGCCTCGAGTGAGTCACCGTGCAGGCTGGCATTCACCCCAGTTCATAAGCAGGGCAGTGCTGCCAGCATGGCACAGGAGAGTTCTGGGAGGCGAGGGGCCAGGGGGAAGGAGAGACCGACGGAGAAGTTGTGGCGTAGCATGGCAATTCAGAGAGTGAGGGATACCAGGATGGAGATGGAGGAACAGCAACCACGGCCATCTGAACTACCTGCAGTAAATTTGCAGCCAAATCTTCAGACTTCAGCTTCCTAATCCATGCTGCAGCTTTCACAGGGCTTCCAAAAGCCCACACCATAGCGTAGGGATTGCAAAGCTTAGAGTTTATGACTAGCAGTATTACACAAACAAGCATGCACTGCTTGCCCTTTCCATGCTTTACTCAATGTAAGCAGTTATCTGATTATATGAACATTTAGAAATGGACCATTTTCCTGAGGAAGAAGCTGTCTTGAATTTCTTCCCTCACCAGAAATTTTTTGGCATCATTATACACAGTATAAGACCTGCAACTGATAGCATCCTTGGGATGTCAGGATGGGCAGCAAGCAGCCAGGGCAGCCTGCCTGGAAGCTACAGGCTGTACAACCAGGGCCTCATCCAGCACCTATTTGCTGCTGGCTCCATACAGGGCCTGGACCAGCAGTTGCCATACATTCAGCAAAAACTCAAACGTGGGAGGGGGGCATTCCTGGTCCCAGCTTGGCACTCTGGGGATGAGGGTGAGTGGCAGCATACTGCATCCCTTCACCCTGCCTGGGCTCCCTCCCAGCCACAGCACCACCAGGCTGCAGCACGCCTGGCCCCTGCTGCTGGTCTGGGGCTGAGCCACTCTGTGCCCGAAACTTGCTCCATTCTCAGGACCTGGAAGCAGAGGCATTGCTATAGGAGCCTGGGTAATGTTATTTGAGTGATCAGTTGTTTCATTTAATATTATAAAATGTTTTTGAGCCTTCTTGGTCTATTAATCTTATTCTTACATTGTATTTTGCAGTTATGAATTATATGGTTTTGGAACTACTTTGAAAAAGCTCCTCAGCTTTCCATCCCCATCCTTACTGGAAAATGACTGTGTCCTGTTCCAGCCATTGAACTCTACATGGGCACTTTACCATGGGCATCAATGAGCTGATAAACACATTTAACTCCTTTGTGTGTCAATGAAGTACACAGTGCCCCAGGAAGGAGTGTTCTGTAACTAAATGCCACCACACCGCCAGCAAGAAAAACTCAATTGCTTTTCTCATGGATTCCTCCATGATTCTTAAAATATAAGTTAGCTCTAGATTATCGAGTGTTTCTTATTTAGGACTTGGAATCCAGTTGCTACTTTCTGATCAATATAACTTTAATAGTGGAATAAATTTAGAACTAAAGTTATCTAGTAGTAGTCATTTGTATACAATACATGATCTAAAGCCACATTCATGTTCACGTGCCTGGCAATGAGGCTTATGAGGAGCACTGCTTCTTCAAATGCCATGGATAACCTGTTTCTTTTCCTCATTAAATGACATCTCATAAAAGGAACCAAACAAAAGATAGGTGAGCTTGCCAACTGTCATATCCCATAACCTTTATTCATATGAGCAATGCATTGCCTTCAGATCCGGTTCTCATTTGGAAGTTGCAGATCCCCATTGCTGACCTGAATATGGGTTTTATAAATTTAATAAAATCCTGTGTTGAAATGCTGGTTAAAGATAAAATTGCTCTTGTAGTTCAGACCTGAAAGGTGTTACACATGCTGTACTATTTTCTTTGTTGATGAGGGCAAAAGACACTCACCCCTCGCAGGAGATGCCCCACAGGCTCAGAATCTGCACCTCACATAGAAGTATATTTATGAGGACAAGATTTTTAAAGATGTAAAATAAAACCCACTAGAATTTGGAATGTCTGCTTCTGTATCATCTACAAGAAATAAATACAATGACAATGTATTTCCATTACTGGATATCTTCAGCAGTGTTGGTTTCTGCAAATTCTCTTAACAGATGCTGCTCCGATCATCACTTAACTGCAACACAGACTTCAAGAGCACTAGGGAGGATTTGCTTCTGGTTTCACACAGTACACTTGTTTTATTGAAGTTTAATTTAATAAAATAACAACTCTGGATAGAAGTTAATCAAGCATGGCTTCTAGGCTTCCTAGGCTGCTAGGAAGGGGAGAAATATTTTCTGCCAAAATTTTATCATTGGTCTTTCTCATTTTTTTTCTGTATTTACTGCTTAATGGCTCAGTATTATTTCAAAGGCCATTCCTTTTACAAATGTAATCAACTCCACAGCATTCAGCACCACAGATGATATATTACTCTCCTTAAAACCAAATCTCTGAGGGATAGATTAGAAAGAGAGGTTAAAGAGCTCTATCGTTCACAGCATTATAGTTCAGACACCTATAAATCACTACGTTTGTTTATTTAGATAATTGGCTCATTAGCGTCTGTAGCATCTCAAGCTACACAACTTTCTGGTGTGACCATGTGCCAGTTTTTCCTTTTCCCTCTCCGGAGCCCCGAAAGCTCCCCGCAGTACACAGTGCGTTAGGGACAATCTGCGCTTGCAGCTCTCTTTGAGGAGCAGCTCCCTTTCTCCCCAGCGACCCCTTCCTCTTAAGGACTTTCCAAGCCCAAGAGCAGATGCCACTGTGAAACAAACTGGAGACTGTCACCACATAATAGGATTTGAATGGAAACACAGTTACAGGGCTGGCTGGCAGCAGCGGGGAGGCGCGGTAACCCCGCGCCGCGGAGAGCCGCCACAATGACCCCCGCCGGGGCCGTGCCCTGCACCTGTGACCTCGCTGCCGCCCCGATCCCCCCCTCACATCCACCGCCTGTGACGCCGGCTCGCCCGCAGCGCGGACCGCGGCCGGGAAAGGGCAGCCCGAGCCCCGGCCCTGCGGCGCCCCGCCGCCGGCCCCCCGCCGCGACTGCACCAAGCACACGGGCTCCCCTCACTCCAAACACAGACATGGCAACTTTCGCGGCCCCGTCCCTAACTCACCGGGGGGCGTCGGCCGCGCAGAGCTGCTCCTGGGGATGGCGCGTCCCGCGGGGCGCACCCGCAGGGGGCGGGAAGCGCGGCCAGCGGAGGGGCAGGGAAGCAGCGGCAAGCAAGTTTGCGGCCGCGTCTCTCGGTCGCTTCTCCTTTCGTCTCCTTTCCTCTCCTCTCCTTCGGTCTCCCCTCTTCTTTCCCATCCCTCCTCCTCCTCCCCCTCGTTCCTCCACCCTCCTCCGCCCGGCGGGAGGTCGGGGGGAGGCGGTTGGAGAAGGTTCGTGAGCGCGGGCCGCGGAGCGCGGCGCGGGCAGTGCGCGCGGCACTGCGATGTCCCCGCCCGCGGGAGCCTGTGAGCAGGAAGAGCAAGGAGCCGCCGGAGCCGGCCGATGGGATGCGCGGGCGGCGCCGCGGGCCGGCAGCGGAGCGCAGCGCAGCGCGGCCCGCCGCCCCCTGGCGCGCCGGTTGCGGGGGGCTGCGCGGGCTCGGCTCCCGCCGCATCGTCCCCGCGCCCGCGGGGCGGGCGCGGCGCGGACTTGGGCAGCCGGCTCAGGGCTTGCGCACCTTGCGGCACTGCCGGGGCCCCGGGGGGCTCGGCCGTCCCCGAGCAGCGCGGAGCAACTGGGGCCGGGCCGGCGCTGCGGCGGATGCTGGAGCCGCCGCCCCGATTGCTGCACTGGGGACTGCGCGGCTGAAGGATGCTCCGGTGGCCGGCCTGGAAAAGGAGGAAAAATGGATAAATCCAGGCTTGCTGTTATTTTATTCTTTTTTCCCCCCGTTAAGTGAGCATGACTCAATGAAGACAGGTATTACGGCCAAAGGGACCTCCGTTATTGGTGACTTTGTAATGCTGTACCAAGGTCTTTGAGAAATAACCGTATTTTTACGTGATGTAAAGGACTCACAAGGACTGCGAATGAAAAGCACTGCAAGAGCAAAGGCAGGAAAGGCTGCAAAGGGAAAATGCCTGAGATCTCTGGGGATTTTTTAGGGAAATTGCACAATTACTATAAGTTTCCACACAGATGTAAGGACTGACCTAACACCCAGTGAGCTCTTACTTCCTGAGAACAAGTTCAAACCCCATATGCCATTCTGCAGCAGCACTGCTGTCACATGTGTGGCTGGCTCAAGGTTTGAGCCTGGATCTGCATTTGGTGTTTACCAAGCAAGGATTTGCTTTTGCAGGAAAGTGCTGGTTGGTTGGTTGGTCAATCGGTTGTTTTTTTCATAATCCAAATACAGCGGTACTATCAGCATTTTCATTTTCACCTAATCTTTAGCAAGATTATAGCTCAGTTTATCTCCATGCACATCCATCCAATGAATCCTCGGAGCTGATCCTTTCTTCATACCTCCTTTCAGTATTGCCAGCTGTTGGGTTCCTCTGTTGATTTGCTTCCCTTTATTTTTTCTTTTTTTTTTTTTTTTTTTGGCCTTCTTTAAGCTCTTTTGTCTAACAACTTCTGTCTGCACTGGGTGACATAATCCATGTTTAGCAGAGTCCAGCCTATCTCAGTTTGTCCACATGGCCCCTGCAACAAAATGCATATTATTCTGGCATGTAACCTGCCAGGTCTTGTACTATTCAGCTGAGGGTTGTCATTTTACCAATCTGGCATTGCTTTTTTTCTCTGTTCCTAACATGCATACTGGCACATTATAGCTGACCTAATGATATTTTTCTCAGACTTTGTTCTCTGGTTTCATTTACCCATAGTTCTCGCAGAAAATTCCCATCAAATCATTCCATTAGTAACAAGTAGGCTTTGTGAAACCCCTAACATCTGTATCCACATCCCACATGGTGACTCTGCCATGAACCCAACTATCTGAAAGATTTTAACTGTTTCACCTCCAACTGTGTTGGTTTCTGTAGTAAGTGAGGATTTGTATGTGTGGAGTCTTGAATCAGCACTTTCATTCTACCTCCGTCTTCCCTCTTTCTAGACCAGTGGTTCCCCTGCTATGGTCAAGGATTGTAGATGTCCTATAAGAGCATGGTAGGCCATCATAGTCATTTGGTGCCTCCATAGTGTTTTCAGTTTAAAGTATGAAATCAAATTGTTATTTGTAGGAAATTGTGGAGGCTAACAGTAGTGTGTAGGTCCAAAAAGACTGGGAACCGATGTTCTAGCAGTTACTCCCCTTCAGCTGTATCTTTTGGCACAGTTCGGTGTCATCAGCAAAATACAGTTTTCATCAAGTCTTTTCAAGTGATACACAAAGCATGCCAGTACACTGAAACCCACAGAACTTTCATCTCTTTAAACCTACTGTAGACATTCCTGGTTCCTCCAGATAGTTAGTTTATTTGGATTTAATTAGGTGAAAAAATCTTTCAAAAATCATAAGCTAAATCAAAACCATATACTTGCTTTTGAACAAGAGTCACTACATGTGGTATAAAAGGGTATTACCATAGCAATTTATATTCTCATCTTAACCTGTACTCCTGTTGAAATGTAAACAAAGCCAAAGACAGCTCCAAAGGAGAGGGGTGGCTTTCGTTTGCCTCTTCCTTTCTTCTCTCTTGCCTACTATCTCCCCTTTGCCCTCCAGCTCCAAATACCATTTAGTTTAAATTATCTGGCTCTGTATTTAAAAAGAAAACAATTATTGGATGCTTCTCTTTAAAATTTGGGGAAGTGGGGTTTGCTTATTACCTAGTCTTTATTTGCAGCCCTAGTCAGCAGACAGGGAAAGGTCAGGAAGGAAAGGGGAGATGTAGAGAATGAAGGAAAGGAGGCAGCCTGCGATCTCTTGACAAAAGGGAAGGATCAGACATGGAGTCAAAATGTAGGAGTACAGGGTGTGTAAAGGCAATGGGCAAAGCTGGCAGAGATGGAGAGTTAGGAACTGTATTGGCAAGAGGCAAAGGCAAAGGCCTTCAAAAAGGCTGGCAAAACCCAAGCACTCTTAGACATGATTAGTTCTGCACTCCACAAGAGTGAAACTATTCCCTCCTGTCATTTCTGTGACAGGTGCTCCCAAAGGACCCTCTTGCTGCTAGAGTTCCATTATCTCAGGCATTGTGCTGGCACATCAGTGACACAGTCTCTGCCACAAGGGCCTTACAGTTTAGCATGAGCCAAAATGCAATGAAGGAATGCAGAAAATAGCATAAGAGATGAGGAGAGGAGGGTCAGCTGAAACCTCAGAAGCCTACACTGCAGTTTATATTATGCAATGTCATGGTTATAATCATAGGTAAATAACAGATGAATAATGTATACACATAGTAGTGACCCACCCTCCAGCTCAGGCATTTCCATTGCTTTTTCTTTCCCCATTCAAGAACCAGGAAAACTCAAGCACCTTTTGCCCAAGAGGCTGTTGTTGGCAGTAGTTAGGGCAGCAGGCTAACACAGTCACAGCTGAAGCACAAGGTGTACAAGCTACCAGAGATCACAGCCCTTGACTTGTAACATTCTGGGAGAGCAGTGGGAAGGAGCAACTGGACACATACAAGCTTTGCTCTCATGCAGGCTAGAACAGCCCATCTCTGTCCCTTGTTCTGCCCCACATTGTACCACTACAACTCTTTGTAAGTGAGTTGGGTACAGAAGTTACTTTTCAGCTGGACCAGTTCCCAGTCCAGCTCTGGGGAAGGCATACAAATATCCTGGCTGCCCAGCCAGCCAGCCAGCGTGGGAAAGAGCATCAGGGCCAGGCAGGGGGGCAGCAGGGCTTGTACAAGCTGCTGGAGGCATTCTTCTTCAGAGGTACAGGACTGGCCTCAGCTTGTGTGAAGCAGCTGGTTTTACTAAACTGCATTTTCAGATGACTAAAATGGATTTTAGTGCTCATGTTTAGACACCTTAGGTTTCAGTTTCCTAGGGTGGTAATCACTAAACCAGCAGTTCACCTCCAGCAAAATGAGGAGGCCCTGTTCCCAGTCATGCAATCCTGTCATCTCTCTTTTGTCAGCCCTGCCACCTGTGAATGAATGAAGCCCTTCAGTCACTAACCAAGCTGGTCACTAACCAAGCAGAAACTTGGCCCTGAAAGAAAGAGCTGCCTAGTTTTCTGCTGGGTCAGTGAGTTGTATCAGCCAGCAGGCAAGTCAAATAAGCTCCAGGGCCACCACAACTGAGAAGGCAGGGTCTTTGGGAAGAGGTTTGGGTTAGAGGAGAAAGAAAAGGAGGAGAAGGAACAAGACTTCCCCCTTATGGCAAGATCAAGCCACTGGATGTGCTTAGGTGCTCACAGATGCTGCTTTGGAGGTCAATTTACATGTGTTAAACCAGGAATGCACAAACTCTGCAGGAGCCAGCAGCTCTGCAGTTTGCTGCAATCCCTAAATTCACTTCTATTTTATATAATAATAGCATGGTCCTAGTTCCACATCTCTTATTCATGTAGAAATACTCATTAAAGAAGTTTTAGTAAGTAATTGGAGAAAAATCTGAGTTCTCAGCCTGCAGGGTTCTGCGGTTTGAGGAAACAGAAGTATCTTTTGAAGATATGTTGAGGTACATTCCCTAATTATAATTTGTGTATAGTATAAACAAAACTCATTATAAACAGAATGCAACTTTAAACCACACAAGTGTAAATTTCCCATGAGTTACTAATGCAGACAAGTACCACGGGTTTAAACGAGCTCTTCCAGTGTCCCTCCCCTATGTGGTGTAGTGTGCTCTACCTGTCTGAAGACAGGGCAGATCCTCATCCTTGCTAAGCTCCCTCTCCCTGTACACTGGAAAAAAGAAATTTTAATGGACTGATGTGTTTCTTTCTTCACAACAACCCTGCATTGCTCCTAACCACTCATCCATCTAGTGTGGACTTTGTCCTCACTTAACAGAGTGTATTATGACATGGCCTGGAGCTGCCTACAAAGATAGCAATTATCCTCCTATATGTACACTGTTGGCCTGGTTTTCAAGAAGACTGAGCAGTCCTACTTCTTTAAAAAGCAAAAGGGCCTGAGTGTACCATCACCTCTGGAAATCAAGCCATT
Source organism: Manacus vitellinus (assembly GCF_001715985.3). Taxonomy (NCBI): domain Eukaryota; kingdom Metazoa; phylum Chordata; class Aves; order Passeriformes; family Pipridae; genus Manacus; species Manacus vitellinus. The sequence goes on along the minus strand of NW_021939396.1, from coordinate 27,873,494 downwards.
AGGGATAGGAAGGGGACTTTAAAGGAGTGTGGGGGCTTGTAGGAAAGCATTACTTCCATTCAAAGAGCACATCAGTAAGAACCTGCCACCATCAAGGGGACAGAATAAATAATCTAATAGAACTTTCTTACAGGCCAGAAAATCCTGTGAAAGCCTGGATGGCTGCATGCCACATCTCTGAAATCAGTGACAAATCACATTATGGTTGAAGCACATAAAACAGTTCTATCAAAGCAATGGCTCTTAGCATGCCCGATTTGACTGAGACGATCACTGTTAATTCTGCTGCCAGGTTAATACTGAGGCCTTAAGGGCAAGCAAACTACCTTCTCACTGAAGTGCTGGCCCTAGGCTTTCTCCAAAGGAGAGAAGTTTACTAAACGGACAAAGTCATTCCTTTTGATGCCGTCAGGGGGGAAGCTCACTTCCATACTTTTCACCAAGGAGGAAGGAGAGAAAACCAAAGTAGTTGCTGTATCTGCTGAGCAGTGCCTGGACCCCCAGTCAGGCTTAACAAATAACTGATCATCCCCACTGTGGGGTGTGCTGCTGGTGCCCGGCTGCAGCTTCCGACTCGCCAGCCTTGGAGTGCCTTGACTTGGCTGCAATTACTCTTTGGGAGTACAGCTACAGGGGAGTGGAGCAAGGTCTGCAGTGCATCTGCCCACCACTTTTCCACACATGGCTTTCCACCCAGGAATCCTATTGTCATGAGACATTACATTTTTTTAGGCTCATCAATTCTGGTGACACAACCCAGCAATTTATTTTTAGAGAGAGTGAGCAGGTGTTCATGGCAGCATTTTAGCTGACAGTGCTGCAGTATTGCTGTTCAGGAGTACCGTGTTGTTCTTTGTATTTTGACTCATTACTAGAAAATATGGTTATTTTTAATGTTTTACCTGATTTTAGCTTTAGGAATGGCCTGAATGACACAAAGGAAAACACTTGCACCCTTAAATGGGCTTTCATCCATCAGATTTTCAACACGCTAGTAGGAGAGTGGAGAAGTGGTACTACTGACTCATCTGTAGCATTGATTGTAGATGATGGTTGGGAAAGAGAACGAAACTAATAAATTAAAACTAATGACTATGACAGATTGAGAAAATATTTTGGTTCAGAAAATTACATCAAAATCAGAGGTTTTTTCTACAAGTATTAGAAATCTGCATATAAATTATTCAGTCAGAAAATTGGTTGCTAGTATTAAAATAATGTCCATCTATATTCAGAGTTACAAACTGTTTTCATTAATATATTTTTTTGCATAACTACCTTAAATAAAATCTTTAAGGTTGCTGTAATATAATCCTCTATCAATATTTTTAAACTGCTGCTCAAGAACATGTAGGATCATAGAGCTCATTTTCTGGGAGAAACAATACAGTGAGTTTGACCCAAACCCATCTGAATGTAATTACTAGGATGGCAAACTGTCTTCTAATGACATTCATAAGCCTCATGCTTGAATCTACATATTACTTAGTCTATCTGAACTCCCACTCTTTGTATTTGTATTTGTACCTATGCCATTTCAGTTTGCAGCAGCAAAGTTCAGGACATATTGCTGGCTTTGGGGAACAAAGGACCAATTTCCCATCACTAAATATGGACAGAGATGCTGTTGCATCATATGTATAGAGACTGAAAACCCTGTCAAGAAATTCCAGCCATTACCACAGAGGAGCCCATTACAAATATCTAGCCTGATGGCAGGGCAGGTATTTGGAAGCAAATCAAAACCTGCCTGAGGAACTGAGTAAAAAAAATTATTTTTCTAATTCACTAATGCTCATCTCAACTAATAGCCCACCTTCCAAGTGTAACATACCTGAACATACTGTGGCCATTAATGCTCAAAAGTAGCTTTTCACAAAAAAAACCCAAACAAACAAAAAACCCCAACCCAACATTATTGAAAGGCAAATCAATGCCATTGCTACTCTGTCACACAATGAGGTAAAACGTTGGTTCTTGCAAAGACTAGAAAAATTTCTTTGCCTTTAGGTAAGAATGATTAATTATTACTCACAAAATACCAAAAAATACGGAGAGCAGAAAGGAGGAGGGCTGAGGTCTTAGTCTAGAGCAAGAGCTGTGATGGTGCAGGAAGTGAATTACGTTTCTCAAGGTGAAAATTATCCTGCTCTGAGATCAGAAATTAGTGGAGAAGGCACTGCAGCCCATTCCCACCCCAAATGGGAAAGGGCAGGGCCTGTCTAATTGGTTCATGGTCTGACTGAGGAAAGGCTCAGGTCCTGGAGAGCATGGAAAGAGTCCAGGCAAATGCTCAGTTTGAATGACAAATACTTCACCAGTGTATGACTTCACAGCTGACTGCATTTAGGAAGAGGTTTGAAGGATTACAGCCTGGAGTGGTTGATCTTTCCCACCTCCCTTACCAGGAAGCTGGAGGTCAGATTACAGGTTCAGAGTTCCACGCTAAATGTCTTATGTGGGGTCGGGCTCATGACTATCTGCCTCAAAAGAAGCACCATCACAAGGGCTACAGGTGGGAGGAGTGACCACGGGTGCATCAGCTCCTTGGAAAGCAGCAGCAGCCCACAGGAGGTGAGCTGAACCAGTGTAACAAGAGTCCAGCTCCATACAGTCTTTTACCTTTGAATTCTGTAATAGTTTGTCTTTCAGGCTTCTCCAATGGCTTTGAATTGTCAGGCAATCAGAGGAGAAGCCTGGAAGAGCTGAGAAAAAAATTAATAAGTGTACTTGGAATGAAACCTGAAGAATGATTTTATGGCTATGTATGTCTCCCCTCTCTGTTGATATCTTACAAATAAGAAAAAAGGATTTTAAAAATAACCTTGAAGTTAATTTTTAATACAGGAATCATAATTAATTAAAACTGCAGAAATTAATTTTGAGCTAAATGCATACTTCAGGTGCCCTAAGATAGGGATGTATTTAAAATGACAAGCAAACAAAATCAATTATATAGACAGAAATTACAGACAGAATAAAATTTAAACTAGTCATTATTTGAAATGCGAAAATGTAATATATATGTTTTAAAATAAGTTGAAATATTTTTCCACTTTCTTTTCCCACCTTTTTAAATCATGTGGAAGGAAACATGCCCCAGGCAAATTCAGGAACTATTTCCTTTTTGATAAAAAAGTCTTTCTGTTTCAAAGGCTATCTGCTCAGAAATACAGCTAAAGCTATTTCAAATTCAGGAGGAGTAAAGCTTTTGATTTAGTACAGCGTTAATGTTAGGAAAGACATTTAATCCTCAATTTTCTGAAGTGTCTTTAAACAACTGTCAGATACTACCCTATATCAGTATGCAACATTCACTCTCAAAAATATCTGCTACATTTTTTTTTTTAACAAGGTGAATATAAAATGAAATAAGCCAACTTATTATCTTGGTTAATATTAGCTCACTTCCAAGGGAGCTGTTAGAGGGAGTCAGTTGTCCTGTGTTGGCTGGAACAATCCTGGGATGCAAACCCTTTTTATGACATTTTCAGACATTTCCATGTCTTAGAAGCTGTAGGCTGCATAGCCCCCCTCTGCGTTTGACGCCTTGCACGCTCCATGGTGTACCTTCTGGGATACTTTTGGGGGGTGTTTCAACTGCAGTAAAATCTGATCTCCCCATCTCTAACTTATTGGTATTGTAATAGAAGAAAAATTCATAAAAGCTCATAAAATCATGTAATCTGGTTGGCATCTGCCATGGTTGTTCCCCTCCATCTTGTCTGCCTAACAGCTCTCCTGTGCCAGCAGATGAATTCCCATGCGGTATTAGTCTGGACAGGGCCTGGAAATGATGGAAGGGAGGCAGAGGGAGAGAAAACCTTCCCTCTTCCATATATCAGTTGTCCTAACCACAGCAAAGGGGACACAGAGACAGAGGCTTTCCTTCTAGTTACAGCTAGTGGCAGCAAGCCACAGCACTGCAAAAACACTCCGCTCCCTTATTCAGTGTTGTGCTGGTGCCACTACTTTTTGACTTATCATAGGGTCTGTATCAATTAGCACCGATCATTATTTATAAAAATGTGATTAGTTTTACTGTTCTCAGTTCCTTGAATTGGTGACCAGATCTCAAGAACTGATGAAGAAACAATATGCTATTCCATATATATCTGTCAAACTACAGTTAACTGCTGAACTGCTGACTTCTGGCCTTTTTTCCTTCACTAGATCCTTTCTCTCCCCTTCCCCACTGGCTCACCACAGAGATATTAATGTAATTACTGGGCAAGACAAATCAATGTGGGTTTTGAACTGCCTGGGTGTTATGTTCATGCCCTCTTTTCTGAGGCAGCTCTTGTACAGCCAGTGCAGGGAAGCAGAAACATGCTCTCTAATGACCTCTCCCAGTCCTCAAAGGACTAAAGCAATGCAGGAGATCGTTTTACCATTATAGTGGTAGTGATACAGCAGTTGAAATGTCTGTCTGAGCTTCTGCTATAATATAACATATTTCAGGAGTTCCCAATGCAGCTACAGAAAATGTCGTTCTACTTTTCACTGAGGCTTATATCATAAAATCAGAAGCAAATCCTTAAAGAGCTTAAGATAACAATCTGGTTGGGTTTAATTTACGAGAAGTCTTTCTTGTAAAGAGAGCGATTAAGGATTTGCTTTGTATAAGCTCCTACGTCTCTGTCTGCTGGGATCATAGTTGGGTATTCCTTTGTCTTTGTTTCAGGGTGAGAAGCCTGTGTCTCCAGTCCTGGTGTGCAGCACCACCTTGTTTGACAGCAACCATCTACCATGTGCACAGCTTGAGGGGCACGAAGGCAAACAGTGGTAGAGGGTGTCTGTCCTGGACTTTTACCACCTTCCTCTTAGGATGGTCAATATTCTAACACTGCCCTCTTGAGAAGCTGCCTTTACAGGGAGCAAGGGCTATGGTGAAAGCTAGTGTTATTTTAACCTGAAGAATTACTATATTCAACTGAGATAGACTGTGCTGTGCAACATTTAGCTGGCATAATTCTATATACACATAAACCTGGTTTTAATAAAGCTGCTATTTTGCAAGATGAAAGAAAAAAAAAAAAGGGTGGGTGGGAACACCCAGAGTCTTCCAGTAACTTTTTTACAAAAAGGAGAACAGCAGCAGCAGATCATCAAAGATTATAACATATCTGGGGAGATGCAGAGACTGCCCTTCGAGACATTTCCCATAGGGCATTTCCATGTCAGCTTGTTCCTTGGTGTACTTGTTATGAAAACTATCATTGTTGTTCCAACATTAAGAATTCAAATTCCATTTTGTGACTTCCTTTTGTATTATTTGCCATTTCAGAAGATGCTATATTCCTATAAAACATTACAATTTTGTGGTGCTGAAGTGCTAGAAGGATTTGTAGTGACTTTCACCAAGCCACCTGAAAAGTAGGTCAGTGGCTATACATGTTCAAGAGAACTGAAATGCTGCAGCAGAAACTAAGTTAATCCTGATGTATATGATGAATACGCCTCCTAACCTTGCTGCAGAGGACAGTGTGGACATGAATATATCTTCATTAATCTTTTCTCAAATGGTTATTTCTAGTGGGAAAGGCCTCTTGACATTTTCATTAAATACCATGGGGCAAAATCTGTTGAATTTGTTGGTTCAAACAGAGGCATCTAAATCCAGATTTAACCTATAAACTCTCATGAGGGGCAAATAAAATTTCATGGAAACAGAAGAATATGTCATAAAACTTAGTTTAATTAATGTATATGTGGAATTCCGCTTCCCAAAGTAAATCTGCAATTAGCTGTACTTACATAAAGGACAAACCTCTCATGGTGATGGTTCAGCTAAATGTGTAGATTTAGGTCTAAGCAGCTACAAACCCTGCAGGAAGGCCCTGGTGTATTCTGACTTAGTGAGTTTCCCTAGAGCAGTTCTTCCCTGCTGTATTTCATTTCAGCCTTAGTTTGTTGCTTTTAAATGGCTATTTTTAAAATTCTGAAATCTCTTTATAGCTGGCAGGTAGAAAGCGTAGGCTGCAGGCAGAGAAATGGGTAGGGAAAAGGAGGGAAGGAGGGAAAACAGATCTGAAGTATGTCAGAATGAATGTAAACATTACATAATGTAACATGTAAACTCTTTTAAACCATATTAAAGCCTTTGCAGATAGAGCTGACACCAGAGGACAGAGCAGGGACAAACACACTAAGCTCATATATAGTGCATGGAATTGCCCTCAGAACAGTTCTCATTGAGCCATAAACCCTTGGACTAATGTGATGAAAAAAGGCAAATTATGTGCCAATAACTTAAAATAAAAATAGAAACATCCAAGTAACTTTAGGTTGTCTTAGATGGGGACTGATGGGGGCAGAAGAGGGACTGTACAAAGTATTTCGGTGGTCTCCTAGGTGGTGGGTAAACATGAGCTCCTGGTGGGATGTGTGGCTTCAGGGGACTAACAGTGGGCTCAGAGAAGCGGGAGATGGACAGGAAGAAACAGAGCAGTAACAGACCCGTGACTCAAATAACATCCAGACTTCGAAGGCTGAGCATCAGAAAGGCAATGGGAAAACAGCAGCAGCAATGGGTGCTGCTGCTGGGGTGACCAGCAGAGCAGGCAGTGGTGAGGGCAGTGACAACCTGGTGGCCATGAAACATTTTGTCATGATGGGGAGGGGACTGTGCTGGTGAGGAGAATCTTCTGTGCAGATCAGAAGACACTGCTGAGAGGTAGAGGCATGAGGGAGAAGACCACAATTGTCCTCCAGGGCTTTTCTTTTGGTGAGAGAGGTAGAAATATCTATTAAAAAAATCTAATTAGTTTGTAAATGAGGGGATATCTGAAGTGATCCATCACAGGCTATAAATAACACAGTTCAGAAAACAAAGTTCTTACAAAGATTCAGTGGGTGGAAGCTGAAACTGAGTAAGTTTGAGCTAAAAATAAAATGTAGATCTTGACCAGTGAAACAGCTTATGACAGGATGCGGTTAGCTTCTCTCTCACATTAAATCTCTAAATCAAGATTAGATTTTCTTCTGCAAAAAAATGCTCTCATTCAGTCAGCAGAGAGGAGTTCAGCATTGTGTTCCCAGGGTAAAGGGCAGAATCCTAGAGAGTTATGCTGAAGCCTGCAGTGATGCACCCTGGGCTTAAAATCTGTGACTCTAGAATAACCACCCTTGAGCAATATGTGATTAGAAGGGTTGAAAATGTGTATTAATTAACACTGAAAAGTTAATCAAAGTGGTTTGGTAAATCAGGCAACCATAAAGGACAAACTATAAAAACAAGTTAAGTTTCAGCACTGGAAAATATGTAGGAAAGAAAAGCGTTTCCAGAGAGTAATATTTCTCCTTTGACATAGCCTTGTGTAAGATAATTAATTTATTGTAGTTTTCTGTGGGTAACGCATACGTAAATGTTCCTCACTTGTGCTTAGGTATATGAATTGCAAAAAGTCCATGGAGTGTAGGGCTATGTGGGATTATAGAATTGCCATTAGGCTGTATATTTTGAGCACAGTCTCACACTGAAAGCAGGGATGGGACTTGGGTCCTTCTGCACAGCAAGATTTTTTCTCTGAGTGGAGGATGTCGGCTTCTGTGAGACGCAGCTGAATGGCTCCAGCTTTGACCAACTGAGAAAGGCTGCAGATGAATTTTCTACAGGAAAGTAAACCTTAGGAGCATGTAGATGCTTGTGAAATCCTCTTGGGATTTCAGTCCTAGAGTCTTAATGCTTCTGGTTAATTGTCAAGTGCCAAGTCTACATCCATCAATTAAATGAGAATGATTACAAACTGTCTCACCCATTGTCACAGAGGCAAAGGTTTCTTTCAGCTCTAATAAATTAAATTAATTTGGCTCAAACCCTGCAACCCTAGACAGATTGGCTTTGTGTTGAGAGGCATTAATTTGATTGACACCTGTCCGGTTGACCGGGAATGGTTACCAGAATGAATATCAGACATTGGGGTTTTGTATGTTATGGAAGGGATTTTACAGCATCAGCGCGTGGATGTGGCACCTGGGAGAAGCATGCAACCAGTTATGTAGCATTACTGGCTTTAGGTTAGAATATAGGAGTCTTATGAAGCTCTGAACACCTGGCTAAATATGTTGTTGCTCTTTCATCCATTTCAATTCAAGGTATCAAGCAGGAAACACTGTGTATCTACAGAGTTCAGTAATTCAGTAAGAAAATATATTTCACGGAGGAGATTTTCTTCACAATTCTTCCCAGTTAGCTAATGCAGTGGTGACCACCAACACCTACAGCTTACCTTTGTTGACAGGAAGGGGCTCTAACTGATCTTTACCTTGTCTGTGTGTTTTAGAAAGTCTTTTACACTGTAACAGCTTCCTGCTCACCAGAGCTTCCTGTTTTTTAAGTTTCATCAGATCGGTGTCTGCAAGTGTAAGTCCCTATATGGCATCATGTGGTAATTCACCTTTGCTAAATGTCATCTACTTGAATATACTCTGAGGAACTGCTGCAGTCTTGCATTCCGTATGGGAAAGCTGTTTTGCCACACCAAAAGCCACACGATTGTGATCTGGCAGCAGATGGTTGCACAGAATCATAGAATGACTTGGGTTGGAAGGGATACTAAAGAACATCTAGTTCCAAGTCCCCTGATGTGGGCAGGGACGCCTTTCTCTAGACCAGGTTGCTCAGAGCTCCATCCAATCTGACCTTGAACACTGCCAGGAATGGGACACCTGCAACTTTTCTGGGGAAACCTGTGCAGTAAGTAGTTGTCTGGGAGCAGTTCAGGATTGGTGTCTACAGTCTGGCTTCTCAACCAGTACAAATCAAGATGGTTTTACATAAGCCATTGGGCATTCTTCCTCCTCAGGCTCTGGCACATTGGACTTGTGAGATGAATGGGAAAAGCTTGAAACAAGATGTGCACATTTAAAAAATTTACTCAACTATTTTAAAGGTGCCCTTCACTACCATGTTTTGTAGTTGAATTACACAGCTGTGTAATTCAAAATGCAGTTAATCTGGCTGCAATTCTGCAAACATTTGAAATTAATGGTAGATAGCAGGGGAACTGAATGGCTCTGGTTATATGAAAATCATATCCTAACTGTATAAGAAAGGCCTAATGTTCTGACTTTGTCTAATGAATTTAGGTACAAAAGAATTGAAACTGATAGTAATCAAACAACAGATTACTGAGGAGGAATATATCAATAATTTCATCATGTAAATCTAACTGATTGTCAGATAAATTGCACTTAATGGGGTTTTTTTCTGGGCTAGTCCTTGTAGGTTACCTCATCCTGAGAAATGTTGAGTCAAATTTAATTGCAGCATTATCTTCCACCCTGTGTTACTAGAATCCCCGATCTAGAAGTGCCGCCTCTGTCTTCCTTCCTTTCAATGCTTTTGCTGTGATTCTCATAGCAGAGGCACAGGTGGGTGTAACCACAAGCAAGGCCTCCAGTGAGGAAACAGAAGCAGCCTGTGCAGACAGGGGTGGTGGCAGATGGGGGTGATGGTGGATAATGGTGCTTGTGGTTTTTCTCAGCACTCTGAAGATAAGAGCTCTTCCTTTTTTATCAGTTTCCCTTTCTCCTCTCAGTCATGCAAGCACAGCAGATTTCAGTGGTTTGCTGCCGGCTTCTTCATGTGCTACAGACTGTCATATCAGTCAGTAAGAATGACTCGTGTAGCAGAGCAGTTGGTGCTGGAGATCCTGTGTCAGTACCATGAGAAGAAGCTGTATTTTCACGCAGTTCATGATATGATTATGTAATGGCACTGGAAGTTTACGTCCTATGTCCAGGGAGGTGTTTGGAAGATGCTACCTCGAAATCTTCCTTTTGAGGCTGAAAGATGAAAAATCCAATACAGAAGTGGCTTATGAGGCTTTGCTACCTCACAAAGGAGAAGCCATGCTCTAGTGCTTGGTAAGACTGAATGGACAGGACATGACTACTCTGACAATGGAGGATTTTTTTGGCATCTCTGTGTTAGGAACTCTTTTTTGTGGGTAGCATAGCACGCAGAGAACTAGTGCCATTTTCACCTTCCCAGACTAAGCCATGGATAGAAATAATAAAATATGGGTTTTTCTTATTATATTGGCACAGGCATGGCTCTCCTGTAGATGAAATTGTGTAACGAGATATTAATAATTTCTCTCATATTAAGTTTGTGCCTGTAAGGATGAAAAAATAGCTCCTGATGGTGTCATCACATGCAAAGAGATGATCAAAATATTTTTTTAAATTTTCAATATCTAGCATGTTCCACACTTTGCTATTCAATACTACATTCCAGCTGTCATTCATAAATTACTTCAGCTATGTTCCCTTCTTTAATGATAAAAGCACAGTCCTCAACAAAAGCTGGCTCTCAAAACAGTGTATTCCATTTTGAATCAGTTAATTTTATGCCTACATCTTGACCCGCAATAAAATATATGTGGAATAATTGTCTGCTGGAGTAGAGTTTATGCTTAACACCCAAAGTAATTAAAACTACATGAGGACGGTTTTGACAGTGTACTTTATCATCGGGACTTATTTTCCCATCACACATTCAGAGGGCAATTTGATGGCCATGTAAACAATTAATCACCTAGGAATGAACAAGGAAAGCTTTCTCAACAGTCCAGAGATTTCATTTCCTTAGCAAGCCCATCAATACATAACAACAGCAGCATAAGTACCAGTGCCACAGATATCACATGGAAGGTGCTGGTTGGTAGAGAAGCAGAAGAATTTGGCTCCCCTTTTTCTCCAAAAAAGCTACAGTCTGCTCTACTCTGGCCATTTTTCAAGGAACAAAAGTGGTGAGTTACATCGTGCAACACAAATTGCTACCAGACACTCATGTTACGAAGACATGTTCTTAATCCATCAGGCCATCATTATTTCATGACATGAATGCTTGAAGTAGCTGACATGCAGCATTCACCTTGGAATAAAGATGCATGTGGACTTGGCTTCTCCGACTAGGTGGCATTCTCCTCCTTCTTGTCCTCCTGCCAGCCCCTGTCTCATGTTGCATGCTGTGCTCCTAATCCTGCAATGTGGTAGCAACTTCCTCCTCCATGTCCTCACCTGGCCCTGAATGCTGTGTGTTTTCACAAAACAGGTTAAGAAAGCAGTGGTCCTTTTTGGCTGCTATACAGGGTGGTTGCTCCCCAGAAAGACTTCTCTCACGACTACACATAGTGAGAAAGATGGGGTGAACTATTCAAACAAGCTGAAATCTAAATGCAGAGCAGGTCTCTGCTTATGGAACCCTATAGGTTGATGCTTGTAGGATCAACATACTTGTGCCTTGTGTCTGCATAGATATCAAGAAGACACCAAATGCATCAAAGGTTAATGCATGCAAATGAGGACACCAGAGCACTGTGGATGGAATTTGGCTGCATGTCCTGTGGCACACCTGCAGCACAGTGCCATGGTGGTGGAGGAATTTCAGCATGCAATAGATCTGCTAGAGATGTAAAGCAGTATGTAGGAACATGATCCTCTGCAGAACTTGGACAAATGTGAAAGGGTCCTCCTGCTGCAATAAGGGAAGTCTCTAGTATTGCATCCAGAGTGTAGAAACTCTAGTCCTGGATTGTCTAAACTTAATCAAAATTTGTCCTGGATTTGGGGTAGAAAATCCTTATTCCTTTCCTTGGGTTTCTCCCATTCCTACCACTGTCAAAGAAGCATTGCAAGGAGTAAAATAGGGAATAGGTTCCTGGAGAGCCTGGGATACACAGAGACTTAATGGCAGAGTAAGAGCCTTGGAGATAATGATGTACAAATTCACCTTTATCCTCAAAGGTTGAGACTGGAAAGTGTCGAGTACTGAGATGAAAAAGACTTGCGAGCTTTGTTTTGTTTAGAAATATGCATTTCAGCAGAGATAAGCAGAAAGGCAGTATGTACCATGGGAATAAAATTACCAAATATAATTATTACCTTTTCAAAAACAGAAATTCTTATTGTTGGTTGTTGCATTGTTTTTTTATGGTTTGATTTGGTTTCTTTTAAGTAAATGCCTAAATAAAATACCTTCATCTAAGGACAAATCCTCTGAATTCCTGGGTTCTCAGTTCAGTTGTTGGACCATGGACCTTCACTTTTAAAAGTTTTGACTAATTGTACTGTGGATAGTTTAAAACACAAAGCCATGCAGAAATCTGCTGAAGCAGAATTTGTAACAGAGCTTTTTGCTGCTGCAGCAGCAGTTAGCAGGAGTTGAGTGAGCTTAACCCAGTCTGGCAGTGTTTCTGTGAACAGCGACTGCAATGCAGACATACCCAGAACAGGAAAAGAGGAGCGGCTGCAAATGATGAAGAGAAGTTAGAGTCTATCCCACATGTCACAGATTTACTATGATCCTAGGCAATTGCTTGAAAACCAGTATATTCTGAGGTGTTTCCCCAACATGCTCCTCATTTTTACACACTGCAGGGAGCTGGCTTTTCTGTCCCTTTCTGAGTTAGACATCAGCAGAGGGGCTCTGGCTGGGTGCAGCATGTCCCTGCTGGATGCATCTAATCTAGTCTGGAAAGGGGCCAAGCAGAAGTGATAGCTGAGGGCTCAGAGAGCTCAAGTGGAAGGCAGGTTTCTGTGTCTGGCTGAGCCTCTGCAGGCTTTGCTGGTATTTTATTAATTGGCCATGTAAAGGGGTACCCTCTTTGGAAAGGGCTGAAGAGGATCTAGAGTAATCTTAGTCTGCCTGGAGAAGACGCTGAACTAGTTTAAAGTGCCTGCCTGGTTGTCCTGGCTTAGGCTGGGATAAAGTTAATTTTCTTCTTAGTAGCTGATAGAGTGTGGTGTTTTGGATTTAGGATGAGAATAATGTTGATAACACACTGATGTTTTGGTTGTTACTGAGGCAACAAACTGAGGCAAAAGTCAAGGACTTTTCAGCTTCTCATAGCGCCCTGCCAGTGAGGAGACTGGGGGACACAGAGGGACATTCCGTACCCTGGTCAGAGGGACATTCCGTACCATGTGGTGTTGTGCTGAATGATAAAACTGGAGGGAGCTGGCTGGGGTGTGGTGACCCCCTTCTTGGGGACTGGCTAGGCATTGGTTCAGTGGGTAGTGAGCAATTGCGTTGTGCATCGTTTGTTTTGTATATTCTTTTATTGTTATTAGTATTTTCCTTTCCTTTTCTGTTCTATTAAACTGTCTTTATCTCAACCTGCAAGTTTGAGGTGTTTAGCTGCCTACGGGGTTAAACCAATAAACTATCATAAATAAGCAAAACGGAATAGGGAAGCAAAGTCCTTCCTCCTCATCCCTGCTGATGAGGTGTCTGAGGTTAGAAACTAACTGCCTGAAATAGAACTACCAGATAGAGAAGTCTGAAAGATTTTATATATATGAAAGAAAAATACACTGATTTATATTGTTAAAATTCCAATGTGCACAAATAAGAGATCAGGATGCTCTCTGGTTGTAAAGGTTTTTTGTGTCTTTTAAGGGAGAAACTCCAGAGATTTGTTTAGAATAACATAACAGAAAAGCAAAGAAGATCCAGGAATTAATTATTTCTTTATGAGGACTTGTTAATTAATTCTTAATTAAGATGCGGTGTAAAAAGAGTTTGTTCTGTACCCACATCATTTATTTACTGAAGGCTGCTTCCCTAGTTAAAAAAGGCAGGGCAAAGCCATTTATATATTTACAGTCTTATAATTCCTTCTGTATAACATGTCTTGACTGGCAGGATCACTGTACCTTATCCAAACAATATGAAATCAGCTGTTCATCATCTCTTGGAAGATGAAGATTCATCTTTAAAGAGAACCATTCTGAGTAGAAAAAGAAAAGTTCATTGTAATTTATAAATAAAAGCCAGATATTTTCTGCATGGATCATTGTATTTAAATGCAAATGTAGCCTTTAGATTATGCTCCATTAGATGAACAGGGTAGTGCTTCTGAAAGGATATTGCTGATTTCTGCAATATTCAAGTTATATAATATGAGTTAAAAAGACAACTCTACAACACTCAGCCAGTATTTTGGTGTTATAGGCATTTAAAGTCACTGCTAGATGCCTTCTTTTGAATTCAGTTTGTATACTCCACTGGGTCCATAGAATGAACAGATCTAAAATATACATGTATAGTACAGACATACTGTTCACTTTGTGTAGATGTCTTTGATTCATAGCAGAAATTAATTTCTGACTTACTTGTAATTGTAAAGCTCAGTCTCTTTGCCAGTTAATTGCTGCACTAGATTGTGCTTCACACCATACGGAAACACCCTTTTAAATATGCAAAGAAAAAAGCTAAAAATAAATCACAGCTGCTGTTAGATGGGGGTCTAAGATACAGCCAATGCAGGGGAAAAGAAAAAGGAACCGTCTTAGTTTAAATACAGCTAAACCACTTTTCATATTGAGAAGTTCTTTTTCTGTTCTCCAAATTATTCATTAATAGTATTCAGAACAGAGAACTTTAAATATAAAACACCGAGATAACACCAGTAATTACAACATGCAGTTTCATAGCTGTAATATTTTTGTACTCTGGGTTACTTTAATGATTACTGTAATAATTTGTATTAGGCTTATAAGGACCAATTTATATTAACACATGTTTTTTGCTAGTATGTTCAATTTAATTCCAAACCTTGATCTTAACTTGCAACAGCACAGATCTCTGTAGGTGGAAATGAGTTTTCTCTTTGTAGCAGTAATTGCTCCCGACCAGTAATGGTAGCTTGACCTCACCCACACAAGATCAAGTGAATATATTGAGCCCTGACATGTTACCTCTGATTTCTTACAACCAGCAAAGTACAAATCTGAGAAACACCTCACTACGCTCTTCATGTTATCCAGAACAGATCTGTGAGGGAAATCTATCATTTATTGCACAGTCACATTATTCTGCATAATGCCAACCTTCCCCAAACAGCAAATTTTTTCCTGTGTCAGATCTGTGGGAACCCACAGCACAGGAGTGACAGTGAGCAAGGGGAAAATAAAACCTTTTCTCTCCCACCTTTTGCTTTAAACTGCCGCAAAACTGCAGTATTTTTTTCACTTGAGAGGTCTAAACTGAACAGCAGCATAACCTTTATTTCACTTGTGGTCTTTGCAGGACTTCCCATTCCTCTTTGTAAGAATGGAAAGGAGGGCCTGGGCCCTGGCCCCTCCTTCCCATGGGCGGCAGCAGGGCTGGCTGAGCCCAGAGCCCACTGTCACTCACCTGCCCACAGGGAAGGAGAGGGGTGAGGATGCGGGGCTGGTCCAGGAAGAGGATGGCACAGCTGGCGGGGACAGCAGGGCAGGAACCCGCAGGTGTGCAATGACTACAAAGGTAGCCTCGGTCATGCTGTCAGGTAGGGCACCGTGAGCTGGTGCGGCAGGAATGGTCTCACTAAGAAAGTTATTTTTTAATGCTGATCCTTTCCCTGGTCCATCTGGCTGCCCAGTCGACTGGGACCTGAGATGACACTGCTGATGGGAGGGCGGTGCTAAGACTGAGAGAGAGAAGAGGGAACTGTTTACAACAGCCTTGCCACAGAGAAAATGATCTGGGAGCCCATATCCTCAGTCGTTCTGCTCTTCCCCATTCTCTTTCTTCAGGCCCAGCTAATACTGCTGGGAAACAGAAGGCAACCCTTCACAGGCAGTAAAAGAGAGCTGTTGCAGGGAGAATAATTTCTGGGAAAACGTGCTCTGGAAACTATCTTAGCTAACGAGAGGTAGCAGCATGTTCCAGATTAATGACGAATGCATGCAAATTCATCATGGGGACAACTTGGTGATGACAGGGCAGACTCTCATGCAAATACCTGCTCCTGCTCTTCCTTAATCATTATCAAAATTTACATTACTATCTGCATCCATCCAGTGTACCACCAACAGAAATTTTAAAACTTCCAGTTTTACATTAGTTCAACATTTTTTGTGTGTTTGGAGCAGTCTTCAAAATAAAAGTGTCTGCTTCCTGCAGAAAGCATTGACTGACAAGAGCCACCACCACCTGAGACAGGCTTCACCTCTCAGAGAAAACCTAGTGAAGCGTCTGGCTTACGTACCTGAAAGACTCATCTGCAAAAAATGTCAGGTGTATTACTGAAATGATAAAAGATTGCTGGTTAGTAAAGTTCTCCAGGATGTCTGATTGTCAGATGAGGAAGCTGAAGCAGTAGTGTGTGAAAAAAAATTACTGTCCTCAGTATCAGACTTTCTTGCATAGTGAAGAGCAGGACAAGGTGCTTGGGCAGTATTTTGACCCTTGTGAACAGACAGACACCTATCACTAGGGATGGCTGTCCACTCAGTTCACAGTTTAAAAACCTTCATTTTTTCAGCCAAATTGCAATGAATGATTTTTCAAAGTAGTCTCTATCCTTTATTCCTTCTTATTTAGCAAGTACTTAGCAAGTCTCACCTCTTTGCAGTGTGGAATGAGATTATTTTGGATCATTGAATCCCCTGTTGTAGAAGGTGAACCCATGTCACCTCACTCTTAACTCCTAACTCCTTTACTGATTCCTGTCACAAAACAGGGCTGCAGACAAGTGCTGTCCTGGAGACAGGAACTGGAGACAGTCAGTTCAAAAACTGCTGACAAAATCTTCTGTCCCTGCTATTTTTCTGTTCTAAAACCAGAATTTCTCCCTCAAATATAAGACATAAATCACATAATTCTTGATGCCCATTTTGGGCCCCCCATAGGGCTTGGGAGTGCACTCATAGCCAGGGCAGCCTTCTCCTGGGTCCCTGAGTGGTACAAGTCTCATACCTGAGCTGTGGTGTGCCTGTGCTCAGCCCCCTCGCTCCAGCTGTCTCAATATGGACATATCTGTGGGCTGCATCTGAGCCTGTCACCATCACTGGCCATGCCCTTTTCTTGCTTGGCATGGGAGAACAGCACCCCATCAGTGCAGCACTGCCTGTGTGGCTGGGCTGTCTCTGCTCCGGGCGGTGGTTTGGACACTGCCGTGGTGGACACTGCCCTCTGGGAAGGCCTGTGTCACTATATTTCAACAAAGAGGCTTTCAATCAATGCACTCCTGATTCTGCTGTTAGAGCTCTGCTCATCCCTCCCTGCCAGAACTGGCATAAGTTACCAACTGTGATGGTTGCTCACTTCAGATCTGTACTAGTAACAGAAAATGAATAATAAAAGCCTTGCTCTTGTAGGCATCAAACAGAGCTAGAAAGCATATGTGCAACTTGTTCTAGATACTCCTCCACAACAACAGCAAATGGTTTTATTCTGTCTTTAAGGATTTTCTTCATCCAAGGTACTGTGCAAGCCATGACAAATGAGCCACTCCTTAACAAACAACTTATATCAGTTAACGATACTTCACTTCATACTGACAAACCTCAGGGCTTTGCTGGTTATGTGGTGTTTTTTAATTATGCCTTCAGACACAGTCTTTTCTAATGGGAAGAGATGACCACTGGGGCAGGTGTTCATCCCACTTGCTTTCCTTGTAGTGATTCCATGCTGGCATGAGCCTGACTGCCAGCAGATTCTACCTCCAGCTGCCATGTAGGATCTTACCTGGCCTCTGCAACCAAATGAGCCAAGCAACCCACAAGAGTCCCTACTCCTGACCATAAACAGCCCTCCCATCCAAACTGGTACTACTGTAATGCAGGGCAGGCACGTCCTGTTTTGGGTGTTACATTCTGGTGTCCCTACTCCCACGGTGCGCATCGCACTCAGTGCAATTTGGCTGTTACTTCTTAGCCCTCTGACATGGCACTAATGCACTCCAGCTGTGAAGTCTCCTCATTTTCCACCACTGAATTTGATAATATGGAGCAGTAAACTGAAAAACTTCTCAATTATGCAAATATGGATGCAAATGAAGGATGTGAAACCTGGCAAAGGTCCTTAGAGGACTCCAGAAGCTGGGGCATGCTGTGACCCAGAGGCCATACTGGAGAATGCATGGAGACTGCTAACACAGGCTGTAGCCTCTCTGGGTACTCTCTGCGCTCCCCAGGTTGCAGGGGCAAGAACATGTGTAAGCACACACTGCTGCTTCTTCATGGTAGGACAAAAGGATTGAAGTGGGAATGTGAATTGCCAGTCACTGTTTCTTGCCCTCATGAGCCAGCATGTCACACTGTTCTTTTGAACTCAATAAGCACTGACTAAAAATCTCCTTTTGTGTCATCCTTGCTCTGCTTGAATAGTTAGTCCGGAGAGGACTGGTTTAGAGAGGAGGAACATGTTCTAATTCCCAGCCTACCTGTATTTATATCTAGCATGCAAACACTGTCTTGTGCCTACATTGTCCTTTCTCCAAAGCATTCCTCCATTGTACAATTACAGGCAACAAGTGTGCTCCCCTTCCTACCCTCCTATTAGGATGCCCGAGTTGCCAGCCTTTTCTCACAGCAGACTGCACGTTCTGCCCCTCCTGCCTATGTAATATTGTTTCCCGACCAGCAACTAGCCCAGAGACAGGGCTCTTCTGAATGACCTGCCCCTGCAGACATGTTCTGCAACCATATTTATATTTCACGTGATTGTCTCTCCTGTAATTCATAGTCATGCTCCAGTCTGTTTGCAACCGCATGCCTACCTCTCTTGCTGGCAACAGAAAGGGCCTTGCTGTCGCATGGCTTATGTTATTCTCAAATAGATAATCTTTCATTTTATTGACATTCATCCATCTCTACTGCTGTAGTACTGAAGTTCGTCCACTAATTCCAATAGGATATCCAAGTCTCCTCACTTTTCATGTTACCACACGGGTTCAGGACTTTAGCAATACTCACCCACACTGCTCATGTTTATTGTGATGAAATCACTAATGGAACTATTAAAGAAGATGGGTCTTAAGAATGAGGAATTTCTGCTTTTAATCTCTCCCCGATTTAATGCTTTGCAGTGCCTCCTGCTCCATTTACTCTACAGACCCTAGATGGCAAGGACTAACAGAAGAGCTTGTGCACAGAGAGCCCTATCTTCATGGAGCTGTGTGAAAAGGCAGCTCCAGCCCAGGCAGATTGCAACTGAGATCTGGCAGGCAGCGACTGTGACAAGCCAGCATCAAGTCACTCTGATGCCAGCCAGTGAACAATTGATTAGTGAGAGTAGTGGTGGAAGTTTGTGAGATGATTACCAATGTGTTGTGGCTCCAAAATGGTTGGTTTTCCCATTGGCCCTGCAGTGAGAGCCAGCTTGAGGAGGGGACAGTCCCCAAGAGCCAGTGACAGCATTTATAAGTGTTCCTTTCCTATAGGCACAGTGCTTGTGCTAGAGAGACTCTGTGGACACATCAGTGTGAAAGAGTAACACCACTGAGACTGGTTTATTTGACCAGGTGGGTGAATTCAGCTGCTCTTGTGCTAGTAGATTCAAGTGTGCCCAGCATGCCTCCAAGTACCTATTTCAGTAAACCATTAGATCAGTCCCTGGCCCACACCTGGCCCATGGCAGTGAGCACAGTTCTGACTAATGCCTGGGTATGGTTGAAACAGTGTGGGTGGTTTGATGCAGCATCCCTGCTTAGGAGGATGAGACAATTTATTAGCATAGATGTAAGCCACTCAATGCCAGTTGGCCTCAGCACCTGGGAGTGTTCCCAGGCCATTTAATTTATTATTATAGACACAGACTTTGTGAATACCACTGGGGGATACCTTGGCAGTGTGCATGGTGCTATGTGGCCCAGATCTATTTGAATAAGAAAGCATCTTTTTGCCTTTAAAAAATATGAGTACCTGCTGTTATTTCAGGGGGGCTCAGTGTACCCTCTGCTAGTCTGGCTGATGAGGCCATTCCCTACCATGAGAGCACCTGGCATGAGATGGCTCAGTTGTGCAATGAGCTGCTGCTTAGTGGACGCAGAACCAGTTTTAGGCAAACTGAAAGCAAAATGGCACTGTCTGTAATCGAGCTGAGGTGCCAGGAAGCCCAGTGTTCTTCAAAGTAGTGGGGCAGGAGGTAAATGGCACAATATTTACAAGGATCATGCAAAGAGCTTTGGCCAAAGTGGGCTTAGGACACCATCAGTTTGCAGGCCTGGCACAGGCAACTAAACAGCTCATCTGTCATCATTGGGAGCAGTCCAGGTAGGTATTGCAAGGGCTTTGTGTGCCTGGAGCTTTGTGTGGCAAGCGGCAGTGCACAGGGAAAGAGGTTAGGAATTGTGATGCTGCATTACTTCGTCACATCCATGCCAACTGGCAACTTCTTTATGTAATTTTGAAATCTATTAAAAGTTTGGATGATCCAGCCTGTTTCTTGTGTTTCCTGAAGTACTCATCTGCTAAGGGACTGTGGAACTATGGTCTTTATTAAAGCAAGTAAAAGATATTGTGCTGGTTTAAAGGTAAATCGGCAGGGGAAATGAACTCAACTCAAAAGAGAGATTGTAAGTCAGAATAACAATTTAATAAAATAATACCATAAGTACGATTATACAGACAAACAATTGGCTTTAACCCACAAAACCCAAATGTATAACCCAGCACTCTGGGGCATGAACAGTGGTGTTCGTTGGGCCCCCTGAGTCCAAAGGAAAAAGTGAGGGGAAAACCTGTTGGTGAGAGTGCTGGTGCAGTCTGGTTAAGAGTGGTGATTGCAGACTGGTTGAAAAGTGGTGGTTGCAGTCCAGTCGAGAGTAGTGGTCTGCAGTCTGGTTGAGTGGTGGTCTGCAGTCTTCCTCTGGATCCCACAAGTGGTTAAAAAAGTTCCAAGACTCCAAGATTATATATCCTTCAGTTCAGGCAGGAATGCCCAGCACTTCCCTCAGGATGGGGAGCTCCACAATGGGTGTGAGGACAAGAGCACCCTCCTATCCCGCAGGCCTCTTAACACCCAGTTTATAGCCTGAGGAGTCAGGCTCTATGGGCAGATGGTGTAAATGGTTCATTGACAACAGTTTCTGGGAAATGGCATGGAAGGCTATAGAATACACAGTTTTGGGTTACACCCATACAATGATGAACTGGTCCCAGCTGTTCTAACTAGGACAGATTTAAAAAGAATTTATATAGCTTTCTGGAGAACTAAGGAGACAAGCAAAATTTGCAAATGTCAGCAAAATGCCTGCCACGCCCTCTGTGGAGAGGATCCCAGCCCTATGCAGTATCACTTCCCAGTGATGGGGTTACTTGTTACCAGTATTTCTGCTCTTCCCCTCACTGGTAGGTATGTCAATCAGGGCTTGACTCCATGGGGAATTGGCTGTGATAGTACAGTCATGGCTGTAAGCTGGTATATGACCACAGACCACAATGGCATTTCAAGCATGATAACAGGATTTCTCAGTTTGCCTAGGAGAACTTCTACTTTGCCATTTCCACCAGTATGTATCATTGCAATGCTGTTCAGTATACCAGCATATCTCTGTGCAAGGCTTAGCATTCCAGAGTAAAACTGGCACTGCTTCTGTGCAATGAGTATGTTTCCTTGATCAATTTACAACTTAGGCATGGAAAATCAAGAAAAGTGATAGTAATAGTTTTTTCTGTCTGGTTGTAACTAACACCTTATCTGCTTTTCAGTTATAGCCTGAGTTTGCTATCATTTGCTACCACTTGCTACCACTGAACCATAAGGGGAAGAGAGGAAAAGTACAGAACAGCTGGGTTTAATGAGCTGGAACAGATGTAGGTACTAAAGCAGTGTGTACACTTGTCATGCAAAGAGGAGCTACATGTATATAAATGACAACCAATTTAAATCAAGAATTTACAACAGGCATTATACCCTGAAAAAGGCTCAAAACTTGGTGTTTTACATTCTTTCATTTACAACAAACAAATCCAAAGCAACTTAATTTATGGGTGCATAAACTATTGATCTGTATTTTAATATGTGGTGAACTTTTCCTTCTGGACTATGTCATGGTTTACTTTTACAGCTGTCTGTTCCTCTTCTCTTGTATTTTATGTCAGGCTATGTGGGTGTTTCCAAGGCAAGTTCCTAGAATGCTTTGGAGCATTCATTGCCTTGTTGAGCAATCATTTATTCTTTTGAAGACTACTCCAGAGGTGATGCATCAACACTTTGGAGTGTTTGTGTAGTACTCATGTGCAGCTGGAAAGGAAAAAAATCTTAAATCCCTTGAAGAGAAATGTGATAGTTTTATAATTTCAGTGAAAGCATTAAAAATAAATCATATGTTAAGAGGATCTCCATACTTCAACACTAATGCAATCTTAAATGACAGAATCTGGTATTGGGTACACGGATTTTTCTCTGTGGGATTAAAGATGTCAATTTATATTTATGCAGAAAAATTAAACTGCTTCATTTTAGACTGAGATTAACTATTTTTCATGCTGGTAGCTTGACAGTTTCCAGTATTTAAGCAAGACTAGGATGAAATTATGATGGAAAAAATGTCAATCTATAATTTATTCTTTAAATCAATGCAAATAGTTAGTCCTAAGGCTAGAAATTTAATAAAAACATAATGATTATTAAAGATGGCTTAGAGGAAATTGAACGTCCCAAAAAGGTGTTGCTTTTGCAATAATGGCAGTATCTGTTTCAAATTTGAAACAGCTTTTCCTAATTACCCATGAAAAATTACTATTTCACTTTTATGGATTCAGTCCATGAAAGTCTTCCCCTACCATCACCCAGCCACCTGGAGACAGGTGGGCAGCAAGCATCACTAGCAACTGGCCACAGGTCAATGAAATCGCCTGTGTCCAGAGGGGATTCAGCCTGAGAGAATTCGACTGGTCCACTTTGCCAAGTGGCTGGTGCTTGACTGGTGTTTGCAAGGTGCCTCCTTCAAAAAGCTCTTTCCAGCAGATGGTAACAGCTGGGTTACACCTGACTTTGGAAAAGAAGGAACCCTTATGAAGGACCCATGTGTGATCCCAATGGCTTTTTCTTGTGAGATGGCTTTTTTTGTACCAGGGCATGGTTTACTCAGGCTGTTGGGGAGGACACGGGTTGAGGGACCTGCCTTGATACAGCAGAATATTGGTCTGGATCCTGCAATACAGGAGTCATCCCAGCAATTCCAACAGAATCTGACCTTTATGAATGTGAAACATATTCCTTAAAGTAAATGAAGTGTCGTCTTGCCCCTGATTTGAAAATATTTATGACACTGGATATTTTTAATTACTCTAATAGTGGCCATTCAGACACTGTAAGGCTACATAAGAAAAAGCAGAGGGTTGCCTGGACTCCCTGTGGTAGTCTTTTATTAATGGGTGGACCTATGCCACACAATGCTCCATACAACAGATGACTATGTAAATTACTTCTCTCACTCCATATGTATATCACAAATTATCAATTTAAGCTAAAATCATACAAAAATATGTGTTTCAATTAGGTGTATCAATAAATGATGTTTCATTGTTCTGCTTTTCTAGCAATAGTCTCATTTTACTCCTATTATGCTGTCAATTCAGTTTTGAGGGTGCTCTGGAGTAACCAGGAGGCTAAATACCAGGACTATAATGGTGCAGCAAGCTGTATTTCCAGCTTGACGGTTGACATCCAATACTTAAGAATCCAAATTTCATTCAAAGAATTTTTTCCTGACTGCACCTCAAGCACAAGTCAGAGCTGTAACATGTGCCAGTTTCCGCACACTTTTAAAAATTCCAATCAAAAGGAGCTGACCGCAACTTTTCATCTTTATTCAGAGATAAATTACTGCACACTAAATCACAGTTGTTTAATGTAGATAAGGAAGGAGAATGTTCTGGAGACACAGAGATTTGTGCTATCTCATGTTAACATCAACATAGGGAGTGTCTGCCTTGAGGTCCAGTCCTGAATTTTTGGGGCAGCTCTGATGCTTGCATACAATAGGCAAAATGCAGTTCTTCTTATGTGACATTTTTAACTCACTTTCATTTAGAAATGAGGTTCTGATGCTTCTGTTGTCTTCATGTGGGGTCTGTCTGTCTATAATTCCCCATCTTTTTATACTGAATGCAGTGCCCAGCTGGAAGCACACCTGAAATATAATGATTTAAATCCATATGAGTTTCATGGAGATAAGCAGCTGGATGGAAGGTACAGGCTGTTCTTAGCCTTACTAATTTAGAGACTCCACACAAAGGAGAGGTGTTACATCTGCCTCAAGTGCAGAAAATACTTGGGTAAATACCTTTATATCTTCTTAAACACAAGGGAATCCTCTGGAAAATAATATCATTAGTTCTGCTGCTCAAAGAACTACTTGCTTAGAGGTGCTTAATACAAAAAAAATTTAGCAGTCCAACCTACAAGTGACTAAGACAAATTCTTTGCATGTGCTTGTGATGATGGCTGGAAAACACCAGGCAAAGATCTCTAAAACCAAGACCTTCAAGGGTCAATGTGAGACCTGATTTTCACTGTTTGGGCTGAGAATGACATTGTCACAGAGAAGAACACAGCTTTTCTTTGGCAGTAAGCCTCTTGCTAAAAACCTCAAATCAAAGTTCAAAATGCACATAAGTAAGTAGCAGGAAAAAATAGGTGCAGATTTTACTGTAGTCTATCCAACTATAAATCAGGAGGAACTCCTTTTGTACGCAGTGGGATTAAACGAGTTTGACAGCAGCATTACTGAAAGTATACAGGCTTGGGGTCTTGAGGTGCCATGATACAATGACTTATTTACTTGCAGGCATTTTCTCCAAATAATTTCACAGCAGACTGGTGGTAGCTGCACAGAGGAATAACACAATCATTTTTATTCTATTACTGCTTCACTAATACTAACATCTGCCAATTAGTGCTTTGCTACTGTCTAGATCTAAAGTGAACTCTGCGCAGTACAGCCCCTCCATGATCCCTGCATGTCCCAAATTCAGCTGTGGCCAGACAGCCACACCAGGCGAAGGACTGGGAAGTTTGCCACATGAGGAAAGGCTGAGAGAATTGGGTTTGTTCAGCCTTGAGAAAAGAAGGCTTAAGGGACACCTTATCACCATCTTCAAGCAATTAAAAGGTGGCTACAAAGAAGATGGAGATCCCCTTTTTTTTGCAGGGAGTCACATGCAAAAGATGAGGGGTGATGGGTACAAGTTATTCCTGAGGAGACTTTGACTGGAAATGAGGAAAATTTTTCACAATGAGAATGATGAGCCACTGGAATCTCCATGTGGTGGATTCCCCAACACTGGACACT
The DNA here is from genome assembly GCF_001715985.3 of Manacus vitellinus. Classification (NCBI taxonomy): domain Eukaryota; kingdom Metazoa; phylum Chordata; class Aves; order Passeriformes; family Pipridae; genus Manacus; species Manacus vitellinus. The sequence continues at coordinate 27,848,475 of NW_021939396.1, read as the reverse complement.
TCTAAGATTCAGCTGGACAGGGTGCTGAGCCATCTTGTCTAGACCATGCTTTTGCCAAGAAAGTTTGGATAAGATGATCCTTGAGGTCCTTTCCAACATGGTGTTCTATGAGTTTATGAAATAGAAGGAAGCTGCAAATATTAAGGTATTCCTCTTGTGCACTCCTTCATTCCAGAAGTCAGGAGTTTAGTGAGAAGAACTTAACCTGCTTACAGAGAGGTTCAGAGAATAAATTCCAAAGCAGTTGGAACAAGCACATATGTAATTGAAAATTTGCATTCATACCTGAGTGACCCAGCCAGAGAATACCTTGGGACAGATCTGATCAATTATAACAAAATCTTATCACTCAAATTTCAACAGTTCAGCACTAGTACTTGTCATATAAATTTAAGGAAGTATGAACACTCCATGAACAGAAAATAGCCAATTACATTCAGCCTTGGGCTTTAAATGTCTTTCATCCAAATATTGTTCAATCTGTTGAAGATTTTCTTATGCAAGCTGGAAAGATTAGAAATATCTATTTTTACCTTTGTCTACATAAACTTCCCCTTTCAGGCAGTACCAGTACACCACCATTGTCACTCTGGTTTTAAATACTGACATGGAACCAATAAAAACTATTCCTGTTCTGTATATCCCTTGCAGCACGAATTTCTATTTCATATCATCTAAGGTCTTCCAGATTTGTTTCAGTGTTCCACCTTTACCTTTTATTGAACCTAGCAGTTTTGTAGTGTACAGGAAATGATAAATTATACTAGTTTCAAGTGGACAACATCTTTGTTTGTTTCCTGGGGGAAAGCAAAGCTGATATTATTTCCCTCTCTGTGTGAAGCTGCTGTGTGATTCTTCCAAATGGCTGAAGTAGCCACTGGAGTGATCCACATATAAGTGGCCTGGGAGTCTAATTATCTAAGGACCATTCATTTGAGCATATTAAAGGAAAAAAACAATTACCAGGTCAATTATTGCTATTATTATCATCATATCATCATCAACAACAACATCATTAATTGATTTAATCATCATTAATTAATTGATTGATGATGATGCACTGTGCAGTGGAAAAAATGTACTGTTTTCACCTAGAGTACTTCATCAAATTGTTTGATTGTTTAGCTAAATCCAAAGAGTGCAAAAGCCCTTCATTATAACAACAACAAAAACCTGCTGGATAAGAGCTGAATGAAGAAGGCTGTGAATTGTGAAGCTGTAAATGAGGACACATTTTCGGACAGGAGCTGCTCTACTCTGTTTAAGGGCTGCCATCTCAGGGCAGGGCAGCACTTCCCAGGGACGTCAAGACATTTCTGCCCCCTTGACCCAAGATAACAGCTTCTCGTGGTGGCAACCAACGAGATCTTGTCGAGAGTAGTCCAATGGGGAAAGATGTGTTTCTTCTCTCTGTACTCTTCAAGCCTTTTTCACTACTACTACTGCATTGAATCTGTTGTGTTGCTGGACCTGAAAGGCCAAAGGAGTCTGAAGTGTGTTTCTTATGAAGGGGTAAGGAGTAGTTAACTCCCATTATTCTTCCTGTTGAATCTGTACCGTGATTTCTTCTTTCATAACACCCACGGTATTGTTTCGTATCTCCCAACTATGTTTTTTGGTGCCACATAATAATAAAACATCATGAAATTGAAGTTCTCTTCTGAAAAGTTCTAAACTGGTGTGAATTGAAATATTAATAGATTTATTCAGCAGAGCAAAACCATACATGGTACAGTACAGCCCTGTAGTTAACTCTCTGGGTGTGTCACAAGAGAGTCTTTGGCTGGGAGTTGTCTTGCAGGTGAAGCCCACTCTACTCCAGAGCTATACACAGCTCTTACCTTAGTGAGCTGTTTATGCACAGCAATGGCCAGAATGGTCACCCAGGATGGCTCATGGAGCTTTATCCAAGTAGGTTAAAGATAGGTTCTTTTTGGTTGTGTTTGGGAGCTGGAGGTCTTACTTTCTCATAACAGAGTATGAAATTCATCCAGGCAGGTAAGAGGGAAATAATAGATTTTGTATCTAATTGGGAAGGCATGGAAGGCAAGAGGTAAGATGACGTAATTTGACAGCAAGTCCAGCCATTCCAACATCATCTAGCAACTAAGTTCTAGCAATACAGTAAAGTTGACTTGTCAACAACTGTCTTCACCAAAATCTAACTCAGAGGCTGATGGCATTTGTTTACCTTTATTCTGCTTATTAGGTTGAAGTAGGAGGAAGTAAATCATAGTCCCAGAAAATTCTCCAAATCTAGTGGCATTCCTCACTTAAAATTATTTATTGCTGACCTTTCTTTCTCCCATATAAGAAAAGACTTTACAAGCAAACTATCAGTTATTTTCTGACTTTCCCGAACAGTAATGACACTAATACATATTCTATCTCCCTTAATATTTATTATTGAGTATGCTGATCTCTACTCACAAAACAGCCACACATTCCAAAGAAAGATTGAAAAATACACCAAATTTTTAAAAAATATTATTTCATTTCCTCTTTTGCAGATCTTGGCAGATTGAATTTTGTTTGGTTTCCTCATACCAGAATCATGTGTTGTAAAAACCTTACTGAAGAGAGCTTTTTGTGATATCAGTCCAAACCTATTCCCACATCCAATGAATTAAATTAAAATATTTGCTATGCTTACAGAATCCAAAAATGTAAGTACACTTCTTAAGACATTCTTTGGGGGTACTTGGGATATCCAGGTCATCCTCATGGGCTGGCAGAAACAACATGGGGGTTAGAAGAAAAGCTGGACCTTCCCATAAGGTGGGCAGCTGGAGGACATCAGGATGCACCCACTGTCTTAAGTAATAGTAAGCACCCATGCACAGATAGCTGAATCCTGTCCAGAAACAGCACTCTACCAGTTCTTTTTTCACTTGGATCCTTTTCAATCTCTGGATGAGTTCAGCAGAAAGAGAGATGAACCCATTCATAAAAATGAAGGGCAGAGAGGGGGATGTCACTGTGATCAGTGAGTTTTCTCCTGCCATCATTCTTCATTTTCCACCAAAGAAATTCAAAGCCAGCAGTCTAGTCAAGAATGTTTCCAGCTGCCTGTGGCTGTAAGGAACAGGGAAGTTAGGAGGTAATAGGGAAGACCTGGATCCTTAAAATGGTCAGCACTGGCTATAGCTTGCCATGTTTAAGGCACAGAAAGCTTTCTGGAGTTCTGTAGGTCAGTGTTCCCCCAAAGCAAAACAGCCAGCACCCAGTAGAAAAAGCAAGAAATAGAGCAAAGAAAAGAAATGTGGGATTCCTTTTACCTTGCATTTTCTCATCATTGTCAAATATGTTAAGGAAAATAAATTAGGGTAGCACAAGTCCTACAAACAGCATGATAATGTAGAAAAAATCAGAGATTCTTGGATGGATGGGACCAATTAAGCAATCTATACCTGCCAGGAAAAGAATATCCTTGCAACAGCAATGATTGCAATAACAGCACACAAAAGACTGATTCTTTCTTCTTCAAATGCAAATAAGACTTGGAGCACATTGTGGCATGTGGCATACATGTCTGGGAAATGAAAGGCATCTGATATTTGCTTAGCTTCCAAGAGGAGAGTAGCATTTTGGCACAACCTAAGAGGCATAGAAAAGCAGGTGTAAGGTATGAATTTCACATTACTTGCTTCTATCGCCAACATTACATGCTCTGTTTCTTCAGTTGGAATCTCACATTTAGAAGACCAAGAGATGACATTGTGAAGCATACAAGAGAAGAATTACACAAGCTCTGGTTGTTCAGCTGCGCACCAGTTTGAGAAAATGCTTTCTGGGAAAATCCATTAAAGCAAATCTGATATGACTTGCCTACCTGTAACATATAAGTGAGCTTCACAAAGTGCTGGCACAATTAGATACAGTCATCATTTCTGTAGCATTCAGCGTTTTTAAAGGAATTTGTACTAAATTCATATTAATTTGAAGGTTATTCTGGCTTTAAAGAGGTTTTATTGAGTTGAATTCAGAAATTTCAACAGGAATTTTGAACCAATGTCACCTGGATAAATTTAATGGCAATGAACCACTGACTCTGAGCACAGGTCTTGTAGCTGATCAATGCCAGAAACAAGCACAGAGAAAGACAGGTTAATAGGCCTAAACATGTTTAATATGCAGGAAATATTTGGGGGAAGGTTTTGGATTAATCTCTTCTTCCTTATTTGCCCAGAATAATCACTCCCCGAGCACTGGAAAGCAGAAGAGGAATGGATCCAAATGCATTTGCTGAACAAAATGGTGATCCTATGAAGTCAGCTCTCATGGATTCAGAAGCTCATCCAGGGAGCCATCCCCCCATTGCTCACCTCAGGCAGGGCTGCATTTTGTCACAGAACACCAGTGGGTTGGATGGGTGCATCCCTGCATAAGCCTGGATCCCTGTTGCAATGAATATTAGGTGCCCATGGCCACCTAATGCATTTCCAAGTATGTTGTGGTCACTTATCTTTCATTATTAAACTCCTGAAAATTATAAAACATGATATTGTATTATTATTGGGGAGGGGCTTTTATTTGTTTCCTACTCTGTCATAATTGGTTACCTGGCTTCAGTAGTTTTTACACTCAAGAATTTGGTTGGCAGTTTATCCCTCACTTCTCTTTTCTGCAGCAGTATTAACTTCTACAATAATCATCAGTTTTCAAACAATTTCTCTTCATTTTGTTTCTCTGATTGATACAATATGTAAAGCCTTTAATGTGTGTTTATTTAACTGAGACATCTCTTTACTAGATGTCACCTGAATGAGCTGAACTGAATTGAACGAGCTGAAAAAGATATTTTTCAGCCTCAATGCATCCAGATTTTCTCTGGAATGGTTACCAGAAAAACAAAGCATGAGACTTTTCAGCCAAGGTTTCAAGCACTGGCTGACCAGTGCTGCTCAGATCATATCAATCTCCTAAGGGGGCAGAGCAAGCCCTTTAATGTACTGATACCAACCGAATGGATTAATATCCCTTTTGTATTTCATCTAGATGTTAGATATTTTCATGCATACTCTTGTGTTGTGCAAATTCTGTTGAAAAGTGCTTATATGAAAGCAGACTAAGACTGCTTCATGTTTGACTACTTTTCCTAATGGAAAAGTTTCATAGATACATAAAATGTTGTCATTCCCATGGCACTTCGCTTTATGTAGTTTCCTGATTTTTGCTTCAAGGACTTGATCATTCTCAAGTCATGTGGAGCCAGTTATGCATATATTTAAACCCGATGTTGATAGAGCATTTTTATGCAAGAGTGTACAGTGTCACTCAAAAACTAGTAGTTTTAATAAAATTGATGGTGGCTTCATCAGATTTCTGGAAAGGATCGGAATCCTGATCAGCCATTTCTCTTTGTAAAATGAAATTTTAGCAACACAGAGAATGGAGAGTGGTTTAGACTTGCATTTCTTTGAGTACAGCTTCTTTCTGGCCCCATCTGTCTTTGTGAGACTCCTTTCAGTGTAGTTACCTCCTCTGACCTGCCCTCCCCACATTTCTGGGATGAGAAGGCACCAGACTGTTTTCTTTAGATGGTGAAAATGATAAATGGTTGTAGTTACTAGCTGCAAGGATTTACAACAAATTTGGAAGCTGCTGGCTGCTGTTAGATGGTGGGTGGCAGTTTTGGGGCTCTTAAGCCATCTGCAGCTCTCAAGCTGTTCAGGTGCAATTTGTTATGCTGGGGCTGCATCCCTGAGCAGAGGGAGGCTGTACTAACATGGGGCCAACTTGATATTTAGCAGCAGGAGATCCAGGAGAGACTGCTGAAGCCAGCACAGCTGGCTTGCAAAGGAGCAATCGGGTGTCCTGGGAACCTACTGTCATCTCATGCCCACAATCCCTTGACATTTTCAAGTATGTGGACTCTGTGTAGGGTTAGGAAGCTGGATAACTGTTCCTTCATTTGCATTTTATTTTATGACCCCCTTTAAGCCCCTTGGAGGTGCTCTAAGAGGGAGAAAGAGGTTCAGTCATAACCCAGTTTCCAGAAACCTTAGCAATACAACAGTCAGAACCTCAGGTATGACAAGTATAGTGGAAAAAAAAGGCCTGACAGCTATGATATTCTTAAAGATAGTTGGTCTTTACTGAGGAATTGTACCATTAAAGAGTAAAAAATTGAATTATTGACATAAATGCAGTGAAAAATCTGGTAGAGAAGCAATATTTGAAAGCAATATAAGCAATTTTCCCAGAACCCATTCTTCTAGAAGACTGATTTTACTTATGGAGGTATTGCACAATCTATAAACAGATGAGAATACTCTGATAGTGGATAAGGAAGATGTATAATATAAAGCAAAAATCCCCTAGTAAGTCCTGTAACATACTTGAGTACACTCCCTAGGGGCACACAATGTGTAAGTGAGACAACACCGATATTAAAGATCAGATATTGTGGACACAAATCACAAGAAGGAATAAAGAAATCTCCACTCATGGAACACTTTAATGACATGAAACCTCTTTTCACATCTTTAGAGTTTATAGGTATTCACTATGTCCCGAAAGCCCCCAGGGAGGGGGAGGCAGGAGCAGCTTATTAAGACAGTGAAAAGCACAGAGGATTTAAAACTTAAACGTGTCACTAGCAAATAGAACAAATCAATAACTGAAATAGGTTATGTATATATTTGTCTAAGACTGGGAAAAGAAATCTGTTTGATTACAGACATTTAGGTGAAAGTCCCACGAAAGGCAGAGCAGTATTGTTAGCTACTGTGGGCAGCGCAGGGTGCAGCAGCACAGACCTTTGGCTCATCACAACTATTCACAAATGCATTCTGTGAGAAGCCACAGGCAGTTGCCTCTCTGCTGTGTGCTGCTGCCTTTCTCAAATGGTGTGCTCCCTTCTGTGCAGTCACAGCAAAAGCATCACTCTTACTGTTTTGGACAATGTAGTATTTGCGGAGACAAACCTGTTTTGTGCCTGTAGCATGGGAGTGGGCTACAAATGGTCAGACATCACCTTAATTTTAGTATTGCTAATAATCCCAGCTACTGGTGTACACGGGACACATATACAAGGACAGCTTGCGTCCTCCAAACCTCACAGTGTTATTGTACCTGGAATCAATACAGAATTGATGTGTTTTGCCAGAAAAAGATGCTTTGGAAACTGATGTTTTAATCTTTCTTTGATGATATGGATTTGCTGTGAGGGACTACAGTAGGCAGGAAATTAATGTATTCCCTCATTGCAGACATGATGGAGATTGACTAAATGTAGCTAAATTCACAGCTTCTCTACCTTCCTTTTAAAGTGGTTATTCCTTGAATATTTGTTTGAATCTCTGTAGAGCTCTAGAGGTTAGTATGGTAATACTGGGTCACAAATGTTTGCTTTTCACTAAGTTTCTCAATAAGAAGAGACAAATTTTCTTATTGCTAGAAATTATTTTTGGAAAATAAATATTTTATATATTTTTCTATATTTTATATTTGAAATATAGACAATATATATGTATATATATTACTATCATTATTAATATCTTATCACTATACGTTGCTCATTCATAAAAAAAATCGGAAAACAGCATAAAAATAAATGCATTGCAAATATTTCTAGTTTTGTATTTTTGATTCATCAGGGTAATATTTACCCATCAATACTAGAGAGAGAAATATGACTGACCTAAGTGAAATTTGATTCAGCAATTTCAATATGTGAACAAAAGCATTATGTGCACGAAACTAAACAAAAGTGTTTGAAATCTCTAACCTACACATTCTCTCTTTAATATGTATATGCTTCACACAAGAAATTGGATAAAGGTAAGAAACAAATTGGTTATCCTAAGGGCTCTGAGATGTTTAACTTAGTTGATGTAGTTCAAGAGGGGTAAAATGTACATATGCTGTCAGTAATTCAAGACTGGGCAAAAATTATGATTATTTCTTCTTGTTTTAGTCATACAGGGAAGAACCCTTGATATTTTTAAAACATTAAGAATCCCTGTCTGGAAAATCTCACCTCTTGGAACAAGCCTAGTAACCAATGCTCTGCTATCTCTTATCATCAGGGCTGAACAGTGACCACTTACACCACCGTGATAAGTCTTTACTGATCTGTAGATCCTCACAATGTTTAAGTAGTGATTGAGACTCCTTGATCCTGACTGGAAGCCTGCCAACAGTAAGAATTATGTTTTTTAAAAATAGTCCTTCACGAACCTTTAGACCACAGATGACTAGGGACCCACAGGTTGAAAACCACCGCTTTGGAAATGATGAAATTTCCTTATTAACTGGCAATATATGCTTAAACAAAATTCACCAGTTTTGCTATTTATGTGGTATTTCATATTCCTAATTTCATCTGTGTAACATAAATTTCCTGGGAATATCTATCTAAATTGTCATCTGCTGCCTATTGTTTCTACAATGTAGCTTCTGTATGTATAACAAACAACTCTTGCATTATCTTATTTGTTCTCCTCTATCTTCTGGCATGCTTACTTCAATTAGTACACAATAATGAAAATATTACATTATTATTGTAATCACATTAAGGAGATATCTGACAAACACTTCAAAATGGCTCAGATCTTTATGCTATTAATTGCTGCAGTAAGTCAGTGCATATAATTGACTGCATTGCATCTGGAATTCTTGTGTGACACCACCAGAATCATACTCTCCTGCGCTGTGCAAGCTTTTAACCAAACACGCCTCTTTTATTCTAGTACAATGTAAGACCAACAGATTCATGATCCAGTTGCTAGGGGGTTTGGTGTGGAGGTTTTCATGTAACTGAACATAGGACTGTAAATGTAAAATGAGCTTCACATGAAGGATTTGTGGCATATTTAAATTTACAACCCAGAATATTTTTATCATGGCTTCTCAGTAAGTCAAACTACCTTTGTATTGGAATTAAAATACTAAATTTACTAGCATTTTCATCGATACCTTTTCAAGTTTAAAGAAATAGAGTCTTCTAGTCACTCACATGGTCAGAATTCTTTACAGTTACTCTCTTGAGGAGATAACTTTTACTTATGCCAATAATTAGATAAAATGAAATGAAACTTGTTACAGAAAATAGTTGTACAAAAATCCCATATTTTGATATCTAGTTCCTTTATGTTTGCTGACTAGACACTTTAAGTTTCGACTTCTATCTGTGTTAAGTAGGTATTCTATGACTTACATGTGTGCAATGCCCGGATACCTCCCTGAAGTCTATAAAATAGAAGTTAAAAGTGGTTCATCAATAAGCTTGTAGAATATCAGTTGAAAGTTCTTGACATGGAAAAAATTAAAGTGTATAGAGAAACTATCTTCTCTGGTCACCATGTTCAATTGAGTTGTGTCAATTTGCTGACAATACTAATAATTTAAAACATCGATCTATAGGCATGGCTATTCTTAGCAGAAGACAGTGAAAACAAACTGCTTTGCTTACAATATTCACAACACTGAAGCATGCCCTTAGCAAAGTGGTACAAATGTCAATATGCTGCTGAGCTCCTCAGAATCCATAACAAATTATTCGAAGCACAGAAAAACCTTCAGGAAGTCTTTGAAAATATAGATCAAATTCTAATACAACTGCTTTCCCCAAATACTGCACTTCTGAAAATCCATCCCATCTTAAACTATGATAATAACTCTGTTAAGGTTAGATCTGTCAAATGGGAGCATACTTGTGACACCTGTGAGCCACTGTGTCCAAGGTCCTTTAAAGTAAAAATACACACATTTAACCTACCCGGCATTTCAAGAACAGATTCCACACCTCAAGGACTAGGGTGCTAACCTTGGGTTGTTGCCATTCATTTCAGCTCACCTTTGTGCCTTTTGCTATTATGATAATGAACTTTCTTTGCTGGAAGCAACTGCATATTTTAAATCAACATAAAAATCCAAATGATAACTGCATGTATTTAATGTAGTATTTATTAGACAGGGAAAAAAATAGATGAAGTAAAGCTTTTGCTCTATCTCATATGAAGACGTAGCTTGAAAAACTTCAGTATTATCCTCAAGAAATTAAGTTACAAAAGTCAGGAATTGGCACAGTATGTTCTCAGCCAGTTAAATGCTGCTTATTATTTTAGCAAACATTTCTGCTGGCAGTTGTTAACCTCAGGCAATAGAAATACATGTTTGCAGAGGAGTAAAGAGCAACTAGGGAATCTATTTATTCACTCCTATAAAAGCTTTTCTGAACTGATATGCAGAGTTACTACTTCAGAAGTAATTATAAACCAAGCTCATTTGAAGTGGCACCTTTGCTGGTTGTTTTTACTTTTGTTTTTATTTTTGAAAACCACATTAACAGCATACAACTATTAATTGGTTTATAAATGAAATGCAAAATTGGTAGTACTATTAGTATAAAACTATGCTTGACTTCTACAATTTTCACAGAATGAAGGACCTTTATGAGTTCTTGTCTTTGGGGAAATATTTTTAAAATTCAATAACTGCCATATGGTATAAGAAGATTCAGTTCAAAAGAAGAAACAAACCCAGACATAAAACACAGACTGGTTTATATTTTTATGACTATAAGTAGTGTACCTCCAGTATGGTAGGGAATTCATTCCAACATGTCTTTCAATGTGGCACTAGTATTTTATAATGACTTCCTAGAAGTCCTTTGTGATCTTGACTATCTCTGTCCATTGCTCTTTCAAAGATATGCTTCTTGATACTGCAATTGTCAGTGTTTTTCTGTTTCCAGAAATAATTTGCTTCTCCTGTCAGGCACAGTGCACCTTCTTTCTCAAAGAGCCTCTTCTGGGTGGCCATCTGGAAGCATCATCTCCATGCAAATCAGGCAGGCTGCTGACTTTGTGTTGGCTCACTTCTCAGCACTGGCTACTGCCCTGAAGGCAGCATTAAATTTTAGTCTTGGACTGATAAATTCCAGGCCTATTGACATTTGTGACAAGACTCAGTGAAAGACTCAGCAAAAAAAAGGATGAAGAGGTGGAAGAGGGAATCAGCCAAGGACAGGCAGGGATGATCCAAGTCTTCAGAACCAAATAAACACACAGAGGTGTTACACCTTACCTGAAATGCAGCATTGACAACCCTATCTCATGCAGTGTTTGAAGAGCAATCAAAAGCCGGAGCCAAGATGCTAAAAGCAGACATTCCCAAACTGTAGAGAAATTAGATTTCAAGAGTTCTGATACGTGGGCCTTTCTATAGTCAGAAAACATAACAGAAAATGAAAGCAATTAAGTAAGAAATGGGGAAAAGCGGAAGAGTTTTCCCTGGATCTAAGAGATCTGGAATGATCAATGAAAAAAGAGGAAAATTAACTTAGTATAATTATTACTACAGTCTTTTTTACTGCCTGTCTTCATAACTACAGTGTAAAAACACAGCTTCAGTTTTTCCTAGCTGTGTGTAGGGGGGTGAGATATAAATCATCTATGGGCTTGTGGCTACCCTTCAGTGAAACTGATGACATGAAAATCCATAGACTTGGGATGAGGTAGTATTTATAATAAGAAAGATCAACCTGGTGATAGGAATACTACAATTGTTTCCATTATAATAATATATCTTTTTATGCTTCTTCATGATACTATGCTTTAGAAATGTGTATGATTATTACAAGATATAACAATCATGAATCATTCAGGTTCCCAAGGATGTTCCCAGAAAACAATCTCAAATGCAGACATTTAACAGTTCCCAGATTACCTGCTGGAGCTGGAGAGACTGATTCAAGGCATTTCCTGGAACGGCATTTAAATATTTTGCTTCAGAGGTCAGTTGGAGTTACTCTGGTTTAAACTGAGGGTAGTCCAACACCCTGTGGTTAACCACCACCTGGGTTTAAAGGAAGAAGATTGGTTTGTTTTTTCTTTGTTTGTTTGTTTTTAATAGCTGTGTCACTTTGCTGTTTATTTATTTAATTAACTATAAAAGTTCACATTCTCACCAGAATTATCATCAGCTACAACTATTGCGTCTAGAGTAAGTGTTCAGAAAGACTTGGTTGTCAACAAGTAGGGTAGCATCCAAGGAAGAGATATTCCTATTCATAGGGATGAGTAAGAACACTTGGTTTCATTTCAAAGATACAGGCTATTCTTTGAAAGGTGAAATAGAACACGGAGTCTTTCAGTGACCAGATACCTGTTCTTTCATGTTACCGGGAATCTCTCAGACTTCAAAAATTTTAAAATTACTTTGAAAAAGCAGAGATGGTTTTCAATAACTCCAAATAGATGGCTTGAAGGGAAAGATGCAAGTTTTAGTGCTGACAATAAAAGTCAAAAAGTGAACTGATCTAAGCATGAAAAGGAGTAACAAAATTTTCTCTTCATTTGGTTGTGCGAAATGTAAGCAAAATATTCTTCATGAAATTACTATTAAAATGCAATAAGAGCAAATACAAAACTGTTTTTGCCATGCATATTTTTAAGTCAGTGAGTGCCATAGTACCAACAGTGTGGAGAATGGACCCCCTAGAAAAATCAGTGATCATTCTTTCTTCCCCTGTCCTTTGCTGATGTTAGTTCTTCAGTGCCGCTATAGAAGCCAATGGAAATTTTAAATTAAATACATTGAGCTCTTTGTGTTATGACAAAGAAAGATAGGTTGAAATGTCATGTGTCTTTTGCATTTTAAATGTAAAATACTCTATTTACCTAGTCCTGTATCTGAGCCTAATAAATAGGAAATATTTCTATTTAAACCAGCTCTTTATTGGTTACAGTGAAGTCTTTCAAAAGATATCTCACAGTAACTTATTTTTTACATTTCTTCCATAAGGAAAGACTATTATACAAAACACATATATAAATAAAAGGTTTAAATGTTTTTATTTTCTTTATATACATTTAAGTAAATAAATAAAATTTATATCTACAAAGAGAATAAAAACTTTTAACATTAAAACTATATTGACTCCACTGTGCTTAGTTTTGCTAATTAATTCTTGTTTAAATCTCAGCGAAGAGGATGGTTTTACCCAATGACTGTGTGATTTTCTTTTTTAAGAAAGAGGACAGAATAAACAAAGAGAAGCTTCTAAAATTAGGTTATTCATTCTAAGGGATGCTGGATATCTAATGCAATTCCTGTAGGTCGAGAGCAGGATCTGTATTGATTATTCCGCAGAGATTCATAACGTGTGTTTGAATCCCAACGCTGCTCAGTTTACTCAAGAGCGTCCCAAGCCCTCACCTCGATCCCGGTGTGTGGAGCCACTTGCCAGGGAGGTGCGTGCCATCTAGTGGCACCCGAGCACACGACGACACCGTCAGCCAGACAGATTCACAGAATCATTTAGGTTGGAATATCATCGAGTCCAGCCTTTGACCGAACACCACTATGTCAACTAGACCATGGAACTAAGTGCCATGTCCTAAAACACCTCCAGGGACAATGACTCCACCACCTCCCTGGACAGCCCATTCCAATGTCTAATCACCCATTCTGAAGAAATTCCTCCTAATGTCCAACCTGAACCTCCCCTCATAAAGCTTGAGACTGTCCTCTCTATGTTCTGTCGCTTCTTGCCTGGGAGAAGAGACCAACCCTCCCAGCAGGCTACAACCTCCTTCCAGTAGCAATAATCATTGAGCCTCCTCTTCTCCAAGCTTTGCATAAGGTCTGGTGGGCAGCTGCTGGACATAACCCTCACAAACAAACAAACAAGCAAACAGACATGTTCACTTTCAATAGCAATGTCTCTCACATGTCTCTCTCCTGCTTGATATACTGTGGAATACAGCCTCTAACTTATCTTTAGTTGCATTGGCAGCTCCCTGTTGCTCCTTATCTTCCCCCTCTACTTTGCTCTTGTGAGAACCCACCAGGAGTGCTGCATCCAGCTCTGGGGTCCTCAGCACAAGAAGGACATTGACCTGTTAGAGTGGATCCAGGGGAGAGACATGAAGGTGATCAGACAGATGGCGAAATTCTCCTACAAGGAAAGGCTGAGAGAATTGTGGTTGTTCAGACCAGAGAAGAGAAGGCTCTGGGGAGACCTTATTGTGGCCTTTCAGTACCTGAAGGAAGCCTGTATGAAAGCGGGCGAGGGACTTTTCACAAGAGCATGTAGTGACAGGACAAGAGGGAATAGCATTAAACTGGAAGAGAGAGGTTTAGATTAGATATTAGGAAGAAATTCTTTTCTGTGAGGGTGGTGAGGCACTGGAACAGGTTATTCAGAGAGCTTATGGATGCACTATGCCTGGAAGTGTTCAAGACCAGGCTGGATGGATGTCTGAGCAACCTGGTCTACTGGAAGGTGTCCCTGCCCATGGTAGGGGGGTTGAAACTAGATGAAATTTAAGGTCCCTTCCAACCCAAACCATTCTGTGATTCTCTGATTTTATGACTATACTTGTCAATTCAATCGTATTGAACAAATTACATCTTGGAAGACATTAGAAGCTACCAGGTCACATGGATGGATTTAACATAAAGGAAAACAAACCCAGCCCTGCTTCTTCAGCCTAAAGACTCCATGTACCATAGCATCCCATGAGCGCTACCCAGACTCTCTGCCTCCTGCGTGCCAGTCTTACCAGCTCAGGGGCTGCTACTTCTGCTGCAGAGCCCAAGGGGATATTTTATGTTATCTTATGGCAAAAGTATGACTACGTTTTTTTGGTCTTTTTGGTTTTTTTTTTCCGGTCTGCTGTGTTACAGAGTCAGCGGAAGGGTTGGGACAGGTCACTCTCCCTCCTCAGCCAGGAAGGAGCGCGGCGCCGAGTGCTGAGGGTTATTAAAGCGGACTCATAAGACTGGGAGCCCGCCCGGCACAGAGACCCCGCCCCAAGGCCGCGACAGGGACTACATTTCCTACCTGCCCACGGGGCGGCAGCGCGCCCGCCATTATTGCGCGCTCCTTCGCGGGGGCTGCTGGGAGCTGTAGTAGGAGGCGGGGAGAAGATGGCGTCCAAGATCAGCGTGGTGCTGCGGCCGGTGAAGAGCATCGTGGTCCGGTTCTGCCCCTTCGAGCCCAACGTGGAGAGCACGAGGTGAGGGGGCCGTGGGGGCAGCGCCGTCCCCGGGGCTGGGGCTGGGGCTGTCCCCGTCCCCGTCCGTGCTCTGCCCGGGCTCCCCTGTCTGTAAACGTCCTTCCTGTGCCCTCCAGGCGCGCGGGTTGTGCGCGTTTCCCGGCAGGCACGAACGCTGGGCCTTTTGCCTTCAATTCTCTTTATTTTGGGGGTGGAGGCAGGGGTTATGTGTGCCCTGGGGAAGCAGCTGCAGGTGCCAAGCGAAGCCGGAAAACCTGCTGTCCTAGCAGTGCCCTGGGACTTGTCACTGCAAAGAGTAAGAAGTCCCGGTAGCAAACCGTGAGGGAAATGCTAGCACCTGTTGTTCCCTCTCAGGAGAAGAACTTCCTTCTCCCAAACTTCTACAGCTGCTGCACTTTAGCTTCCGTGATCTTGATCTTTGAGGGCTTGCATTTATCAGGCCTTTGGAGCTCAGTCTAGGCAGAACCTCGATGTTTCAGAATGGGATTTATTGTAGGGCTCTGCTTGTGGTGTTACCAGGCTGCACACAGGATTCCTTCCGTGCGTTTTGGAGGGTCTCTGCCCGAATGTAGGCCCTTGCATATGGATACGTGCACTGAGCTTTACCGAAGTACACAGGGAGATGCCCTGGAGTGGCTGATCCTGTAGTAGGGAATGTGATAACTCCTTCAAATGCTGGTAATGGGAGAAAGTGGAGGCAACAGCTGCTCCTTTGTCTGGGTAATTAACTGTTGGGGAAACCTAAGGAATTGTGCTTCTCGAGTAGCGTGGGTCTGCACCAAACAGTTGCAAAATGTCGGCTTGCAATGACTTTACAGTCACACGTACTTTTAAAATGAATTTAGTACCACAGTTTACTTTAGAATATCTTTAAGCCGCTAGAATGTCAAGTGGCTGTCATGCATTTCAGAAATTTACAGGAGACCAATGATGTCAAGTAAATAAATGCTGTCTCAAACCCAAACAAGAAAATATTGGCAAGCAAATGACTTATAAAGAAAAATGAAAATGACTTTGCTGATTATTTTTTATTATTGTTACTAATCCAGCTTAGAGAAACACAGAAGGTGTATACACTGAAGTTTTACAAAATTCTTTTATGTGCATTTTACATGTTAGTATATAAGGAATACCCATTTGGATTTTTTAAAGTGATTCTCATATAAGAAGTTCCTGTCTGAAATTACTAAATACAAATCCTATTTTGTTTATACTTTGTTGCCCAGCAATGTCAAGATATGCAAATCAGTTTTAGAAATATACTGATTTTAATTGCTATCTACCGCATACTTAATATATTTTCAAATATATTTTCAGAAAATTTCTCCAGTGTATATTCCATAAAAAAATCCAAGCTACTAATAGAAACTGTGAAGTGACTGCTGATGTGAGACATGACGGATCTGAACCACTTGTAGATGTCATGTTTGGTAAGGAGCTCATTTTAAAAAAAAAAAAGACCTTCTGAGTTTGTGTTATGATGTTATTCTGTTCTCTATTATTTTTTTTTTACTATGATTATTTTTTTTTGGCTCTCGTCCATAAAAAGAAAGAGGAGTCACTAACAGCCTGATATCTAGATAAATGTGTATATATATATCTCTGTACTACAGTTAGATCTGATAGATTTTAGATCCAAAAGCTGACTTAACTTTAGAGCTGAATGTACTTGTGTAGTGACATATTTATGTGACCTTGCAGACAGGTACAATTCCAGGAAACTAAATGCAGCTCTGTTTTGATGTAAGAATCTGCTCACTTTCTATATTTTTTTTTTTAATGTTACCTGTGGTGGAAGCATTTCAGTCTTGAGAACAGAAAGTTGAATACCTTTAGTTGCTTATACAACTGAGTAACTCCTTCTGCAGTTTGAAGGAACTGCTCATATGGGTAAGGCCACACATGTGCAGATGGATTTGCAGAATGAGGTCAACTGTGTACAACAAATTTCTTGGTTTCCTTTGAGGGCACAGTGAGCAGGCAGGGAATTGATGGTGGAAATTTCAGCAGTTCTGGAGGCAGCCCAGATTCTAGGCTGTGAACAGATGGCTCTAAGCTGCTTTTGTCCTTTTCTCTGGCTGCATCTTCTTTCCTGCTGTGCTGTAATGGACCAATATGTCATGTAGCCCATTAAAGTTTTCATTATTATTGATTCATGCTACCCCCTTATCTTTAAACTTCCATATATTTAGTGAATTGGTGGAAATGCCAAAAGTGTTGAATGGTATTTGTTTTGCTTAGGAAAGTCTACTTATTTCAATGTTAATGTTGCTTGTTCCTCCCTCCCCCATGCTTGTCTTTCCCATCCTTGTCTCTAACTGTGATCTGATGTATTAAGCAGTAAAGCTCAATGTTTTTCACAGCGTAAAACCAAAACAGTTTGTTTCACTTATGCCAAAAGCTACAGCTCTGAACTCTAAGAGCTGATTTTTTTTCCCAGGGAAGTGTTTGTAGCTCTTCTAGTTGGCAAATGGGGCCTGGAACTTGGATGGCATGCATGGTATTGCATTATATGAGTTTGGGTATGGGTTTTGTATTTGCAAATCTTGCAAAAATAAATAATTAACTTGGGTACAATACTTGTACTGCTTTTTGCCCATTTTAAAATAAATTCTTTCAGAATTTTGGAAATCCCAGTGCTCTCTATTTTTTTCCATCACAACCACCAGACTGTGTAAACCAATTTGTTGTTTTGGCTAAAGAAGTACGTTAAATGGACCGTAGACAACAGGCTGCTAAAATGCTGAGCCATGTGTGGAAATGATCTTTCAATGCCTTCTGTGCCTTCTGTTAGATGACTTTGGAGGTATAGTATGAGCCATTCAAATATGTGTTCTTACCATAGGTATACCTAGACAAATGTTTTCAGATTTTTTAATAATGCAATTCAGAAATGAAAATTAAATGCGTGTTGTGTGCAGTTTAATTTGTTTGTTTGGTGGTGGTGCATAATCAGAGTAAGTAGAGTACTTTCTAATCAGACAAGATGAACAGGTTATTTGGACTTATATGTACAAAACAATTGCACACTAGTCACTAATTGTGACTTAGACTTTGTGATTTCTTAAGATTTTTTCCATTTACAGTTGATGGTGATCGATTAATAATGAAGGGAGCCAACTTGACGACGGTAGAAATGTTAACAGCATTGGGGTCCAGATGTAATGCAAAAGACCTTAAGGAAGAACAGAAAAGCAAGAAGAGTCCCTGAAGAACAGAGAAGCAAGTGTGTTTGCATTTACGTGTGTTAAAAACAGCAGACTACACAGAAGGCTTTTCTCCTATGCAAGAAAATCTGAGAGAGATGGCCAAAACCCTGACCAGTTTAATATGCAGAAGAATGAACCCTTCCAATGTTCCCTGTCTTCACCTGAAGGAGAACACAGTGGATCAACAAATCCAATAGCAGCGGGTCAGAGTGGCTTAAGATGCATGACTGCATCTCTCTGAGCTGTGTGTTGGACTAATATCACGTGTATTTGCATATCAGTGTGAATAATACACATTAGCTATTAAATTAATATTGCAATGAAGACAGATATCTTTGGACATTATTTCCTCCAAAGTTTCTCTGTATTGTAGTGCAAAACATTGTTAGAGTGGCTATTATTTTTTGAAAACTATTAAATTTAGTAAAAATTTGAAGAAAACTTTCAAAGGATTCATCATTGACTTAGCTGAGGGACAGCAGGCTGCAAATAGAGTGGGTTTTGTAATACTATGTTTATAATGCATCTCTTCTTAAGCTCCTGCCATTTTCTTCCTGTCTTTTTGAAGAAAAAGGGAAGTCTGCTAACTGTAAATTTAGCTCAGCAATTAAAGTAACAAGGTAATGGGACTGTCAAGACACAGTAGAACTACTCGTCCCATCTAAAAGTAACTAACTAACTTTAGATATTTAGGGAAGTAAATATCTAATATGATTATTGACATGATTATTGACAGACCATATGGTCCACATGGTTTCAGATGTATTATTTCCTTGAAATGCATCTTAAAGAACTCAAAAGCATCAATGCCTTACAGCAAACATTTTTCCCCTCAAAAAAGCATTACAAATGTTTCAGAAAAGACGCATAAAAAAGCAGTTCTTAAAATGCTACATCTAAGATACTGTCTACTTTTTTAAATGCTTATATTAATGTATCTCAGGGTTCACGAAACCATCTTAAGGTTCATGAAAACTAGTCTCTGTTTAGAAACAAGTGTCTGCTAGGAAGTTCAGAGACTTGTTCGGAACAAGAACCTTTAGCTCAAAGGGAAAGGTCAGTTAGTTTTTTCGATAATTAGAGAAAAGGGCTATCTTTGAAGTTCAGGTTTGCAATATTTTTGTCACTTTTGGGCAATTTCATTAACTACTTTATGAAGATCAAAGGGAGAGCTTTATTTGATGTTTACAACCCCATGTCCAACCCTATTATTTATTAAAGTAACTGCTTAGGTGTCTCATCTGTATTGCAAAGCTCTGTGGGTTCAGGAGAGGTGATCTCAGGCTGTGCAGGTGAAGGTGTCAGCTGCACATGTGTTTCATGTGCATCAGTTTTGTTCTAGTTCATAATGAGAATGTGATTCCAGTTTTGAGAATTGCAGTTGCACTTGAGAGGCATTAGTTCTACCTGTTGTTAATCAGATGCCTGACTTCTCTAAAATTAATTCATTTTCAAAAGTTAATTTGGCAGCAGATTTAGCACACAAATATGAAACTAGTTTTACCTTACTTTTGCCAAGATTTTTAAATGGGCACTGTCCTTTCTGAAAGGAAGATCATTTTAAATAGCACTGGCACGGTGGTTCTTTGCTACTTCTTCATTAGGTTGCTCAAGTCAAGGTGATGTGTTATATTGGAGAGCTGTGCTAAAGACATTGGGTGTTTCCCATGTTTTTGCAACAAATAGAAGAGTACTGTAGAAGTAGATCAAATATAAATAAGACTGTTCAAAGGACGGGTTTTTTGTTTGTCTGTTTGCTTTGGGTTTCTTTCCTCCCAGTTTAGAATAACATCATATAGTATGACTTTGCCTGAAGCACCTCTACAGGAAAGGTGAGAATTGTTCAAGTGAAAAAACACTGCAGAATTATTCTTTCCCTGGTTAAACATATATTCATGTGCACAAAAGCTCTCTTACTGTAATATATCAGTGATTTTTGTGATTTTTTTTTTCTTCCTTTGGCAGTTTGTACATCAGTATGTTCAACTTGTGTTTAAATGTGAAACACTCTTGCTTGATCTGTCTTAAATAGTTAAATCTGTAAGTACCTAAAGACTAAAATGGGTTAATTAATTATTAATAATAATTAAATTTCTATAGTGTTTCTTTTGGCCCAAGATTGGGGTTTATACTTATGAATAGAAAAGGGAGAAAAGATTGTTGTTTGAGTTTTTTATGGCCAAAATACATCCTTTCTGTTGTCGAAGAAAGGTGATCTTTTTTTTTCTTTCCTTGCGTGGGTAGGCATCCTGCTGTGTAAAAGCACACTTGTTCTGGGTGCTTTCATTTTAACCCACAGATGCCCAACCTTTTTGCTTAGATTAGGCCAAAGGCCTGCAACGTTGCTGTTGAGAGATGGCTCACAATTCAGTGGATGAAGCTGAGGCTGTGGGTGCTTGCAGCTGCAGATTGCAGTGGTAAAGCTCTGATACGTTTTATCATGAAAAACAAGTCATGACTTGTGTTTTAATATACAAGGTAGAAAGGAAAACCTACAGGACAGAAAAATAAAGCTAAAAATGTGCATTCTCAAGACTGTAAGATACTGAAGTGATATAAGCAAGCAATATGGGCAAGAAGGTACTCCTCTGGTGATTATTATGCTAATCTGTAGAAACTAGCTCTCCCTGTACTGTGTCGATAAAGGTACGAATTTATTTTTCAAGTACATTAAAGATAATCTGTAATGACTTTCTTCCCTGAGCATTTAGATAGCTTTGCTGCAAGCAAAGTTCATACACTATCAGTTCCTGCTGGTGATTGACTGAAACAAAGCTCTGTCAGATTCCTGACATGCACAGTCCAGGGCTGGGGATGTACAGGGTATTAAGGTCAGTCATGCAGAACAAAGCATGTCTGGGTGAGCATTGACTTTGCATGTTATTATTCTTTAGCCCACTAATCTTGATTGCCCCACCAAAAATGTGGGCACTTGCCCAGCTATGAAAGGAACTGGAACAGCTGGAACAGGCCCTAAAAGCATTAGGATTACCTAAATGCAAACACCATGTCCACGTAAGGTGTCTGATAGCAGGTAATGACAGTAAAATGGCTAAATCTTTAATGCCTGGAGATTTAAAACCATTTTTAGAATCATCTTAGATCTGTTTATTGTACAAATACGTATTTATTTAGAAGTTCTTATCAGTGCATAGGGAAAATAGTCCTGAAACAGATGAATATGTCGTTCAGATAACACTACCTGGCTGAGATATTCCCTTTTTAAGTATCTGCAGCATTGTTTTTAGAAAAAATCTTTATTAAAGATTTCAACTAGGAGCATCAGTGTTGGTGAACATTGCAAGTGTTAACACACAAGTTTTACGCAGCAGGTTTTAACTACTAGCTGGCCCAAATAAGTACAAAATTGCAATGTCCTGATGCTTTTCTTGCAAGGTATAAGCAAGTAGAAACATCCTGTTGGAGGCAGTTCATGCATGCCAGTGCAACTTCTATTCTTTGTTATTTGCAGGGATCTCAGTTTGGGCAATTTCATGCTACATATAGTAGGAAAAACTGGCTGCAATACAGTATTGCTGTGTAAACACCACTGGAGGAGGGAAAAATGTTTTAAATCTCAATTATTTTGAAAATGTTGCAATCTAATATGCTTTTGCTGTTTGTGAACATACAGGAAGTGTAATCTAATTTCAGGAAATTGCATCTAAGTATTTGCCCTGTTATGGAAGAATCATAGTTCTGGTTTGGTTTTCACCTCTACTGTATATGAATTTTGAATGACTAAGGAGTTTATATGGTGTAAGAAACCCCAAAAAAATCCCCCAAAGATAAATATCATTGGACTGTATTTCACAGTTCTCAAGATACTTGCTTCCAAATGTATCTCCTGCATATGTATACACTCCTTGCAGTTTAAGATTTGCTGGCTCACTACCCACCTCACCAGCTACACGTGCAACCAGTTTCCCTGAATGCCAGGCCCTGCTTTTCCTCTGGGTGGTTTGGAGTCAGGTTGAGACTCACATGTCACCTGTCAGCGATGCCTCTTCCAGATGCACTTCCCTGCCTTCTCCATCTCCTGGCCTAATAGCCTTTTTCCTTACTGGTACTGTTTGATCTCATCCGATCTCACCTTTTCCCCCTGGAAGGCCTGAGTCACTCTTCTGAGCCTTTTTTATTTTCCACCAAGAGGATGCAATAGCTTCAAGCAGCCAAAGTACTTTGCTGCTGGTAGACGACTGCATGTTCTTTGCTTCCTGCTTAACCTTGCTCTGTAAGCTGATAAAGGTTGGGATGGAGCAGCATGAACTGGTAGAGGTGCTATTTTGCTTCTGATCATTTTTAACTTGACAACAAATTTTCTTTACATTGAGCTGGTCTTCTCAGGATTTTACAAAACTAAAGCTGTGCCCAGGGACAGATGTTAGGGGTGTGAAGGCAAAGGAGTTGCTGACCTGTTTTGATCATGTCCTGAGAAGTTTCAAAGTGGTACCTGAAAGCAGAGCCTAGAGATTCTGCCTGAGTTAAAGTGGGCTTTAAAGTGGGCAGTGTTAATAGCAGAAGTTTTTTGGGTTGACTACATGACTCGGGTTCAAAAGATCTTCTAAGAAGATTCTTGCTTCTGGCATCTCAGGCAACCATGCAGGATCAGCAGGTATTCTCCAGTTTGCTCTTCTAAACTTGAAAAGCCTCACAGTATTTGGGTTTATGTCCTTGATTCTGTCTCAAGAGATGATGTTACGTATCTAACATCTAGACCAGAGAAAATCTGTAAGGATGTAAGAAATTACATTACAGTTCCCTGATTTTTTCCTATGCTTCTGCCCCAGGATAGATTCTGAGACTGGTTTGGGCACCTTTTCTTTTATGTGCAGCTTAACTTGATACTAATCTAGCTATTTGAAGGAAAGGAATAAGTAATCATCTGATTCTTGACAAGACTTAGTATGTTGACAATAGGAATGGGATTATAGTAAAAACTAGCTTTAGCTTCCAAAGGGTTTTACCCTATGTTCTTCTACAGTCCATGGAAGAGGAGGTCTTCTCTGAAAGACGAGTCAGAATGGGAAGCTAATACTTTGAGTGGCACCCCAGAGAGCCTATTTCTTCCTGCTGTGTGCAGGTGTGAAGAGACTACTGCTGTTTGGAACCTCCATCAACAGCGCCCCAGGCATCTATTTCACATCTAAGCCCTTGTCCCCACAGGATGAAGTCCTTTGGGAGCCCTATTCAGGTAAACATCCTACACATATTCCTAACACTGTACAACACGATTTTGCTCAACAGGAAGAGAAGCAGTTGCAGTCCTTCTCACTCCAATGCTGCTGAGAAGGATGTTGGTATCCCCATCACAATGCAAAGACCCTTCCTCTGTAAAGGATGAGTGTCAGGCTCTGCCTGCCAAATTTCTATACCTGTGATGCCCATCTTGTGACATCCTGAGAATAAAAACTAATGAATAACTATAGTTATAACTATAAAACTTTTTTTTCCCTGTGGTTACCTTCACCGTGGTTGATCAATATCCATAGTAGTGAAACTCTGTTTCTGATATGCAATGAAAAAAAAGGCTAAAGCTTTAACACCCCTCTAAGATCCAGTGGGCACATCTGTAGTTTGTGATTCCAAATTTCATAGGCTAATTATTCATCATTGGTAGAAATATTTGTTTTATCATTATTTATTTCGAATCATTTTTACATTCCTTGTCCTTGCCCTTATGTCCTTATTGTTCCAGACCACACAGAAAGGACAAAGTTGGAGGTTTTATTTGGGGCTATTTGTCTTTATTTACAGAGCTTTGGGATGGGGTTTTTTGTATGTCTGTGGTTTCTAAAAGCCAAGCCAGAGTATTTGCTTTCTGAAAGTCTCCTCTGTGAGCAGGTATTCCCTGCTAATGTGTTTCTGTTTTACGTGGATCAAAGGCCTTTTCACTGCTAAAACTACAGCTATGGAAGATTTTTAGTCACCTTGATCTCTTTTTTAGCATTGTAATGGCTGTGCTGATTATCAAATTCTGTAGATAAATAAAAACATTTTTATTCTAATGGGTGGATGTTTGCTATTAAAAGTAGATACTACTGCTAAATGAAGAAGGCTTTTCAAAGCTTCCAAAGTTAGACACAAGCTAACACAGCTGCAAGTCACTGCGAGCTGACCTGGATCTGATATCAGGTCTTTTTGTCTGGAATGAGGAAAATGAAGCATGGAGTCCTCTTTCCAGTCACTGCAGGCTTCTGGAGCTTTCTCTTTCACCATTGAGGCAGGGGACAATTCGAGAGCAGTCACACCATTACCACAGTAAACTTTGCCCTTGGTGTAAGCATTTCCCTTTAAACTTGCTTTGAACATGCTGCTGACAACGTACAGGACACACACTGGGACTGCCAGTGTGTTAATTGCATTATAGTAACACTCTGTGGCTTCAGCGAGGGCTGGGACTCCAGGGCTGGGTGCTGAACACGGGCACACGTGAGCCTGCACATCCCTGACAGCTGGCTACCTAGGGCAGATGCAGCAGCATCCAGATCTACAAGAAGGATTATTTGGACCCATGCTCCGTGCTGGAGAGCAAGATGGCTTTGTTCTGACTTGAAAACAGATGTGTCGCACAAAGTTCATTGATAAACACAGGCTGTGCCCAGCTCTTGTAGCTCAGAGGTAATGAAATGCCAATATGCTGGAAGATCTTGTGCATATTGACATACAAAGGAAAACTTGCAGGTTCATGTTTTGTTGCTTCATAATTTCTGGTCTAGTATTGCCCAAGCAAACACCTCTTGAGCTGGAGTAAAGCTTCCTTAGGCCAGCTATGCAACCATAGCACATGTTTCATCATGTGTACCTGGTGATGACATGGCTGGGAAGGGAAAACCGCACTTGTACAACAAGGAAACAGAAACAAAGCTGTGCTACCTATGCAATTTTTCCCATCCATGCCTTGGGGCTGAGTAACTATTATTCAAGGACTGCTTTAATATTTTTCCACAGCTAGGGATAGGCTGAAGAGTAAAATTTGGGCTGTGGTGTCCAATTTTCCTGACAATTTTTAAGACTTTCTTAAGATGTAATGCTGTCTAGAAGAAGCCTACCTCTTAGAAAAGGTACTATATGCAATATATCTGTATAGTAGAAAGAAAGCAAGGTCCTCCCTTTTTTACAGTAAAGGAAAGTACAGTGCTATCAGATTGGGTTCCTTCCAGGTTAAACATATGGGAAGTTTAATGAATAAAGGTCTAGGGAAAAAGTTACACCTCCTATGGAGCCTGATTAGCGATATGTTGCAGATGAGGAGGTGGTGCTGTGCCCTGCCCAAGCAGCAGGTATTGCGACTCCAAAAGACAAAATATGGCTTAGCTTGCATGCAGTGGGTAATGCTATGGCTACGTGAAGAGAAACCTCAAACTGCTGGCTACAGCTTCCCAGCTCCCACATCAGATGAAGCATCACTGCACGATGCACACCTGCCCAAACGAGTGGAACGAAGGTCTCTGTGCACTCTTTTGCCTTGGTCATTTTTTTTTGCACTTGGTAATGAAGGACTGTAATATTCTCCCCTCCTACAAGGTGTAAGAGCTTGACTACCTCTGGAAAGCATTCACCCTGGCAGGCCCAAGCTGCCAAGGTGGCGGTTGCTCCTAACTGTGGCTACGTGCTTGCCGTGCAGCTGATTTCCACAGAAAAATTCACACTTCTCATTGTAAATTTGATTCTCCTTTTCTTGGACAACATATAGTCCAATGTGGAAATGAGCAAAACTTCAGATAATTTAATCTGTCTGCACTGAAACAGTAATATGTGGCATAGGAATTCAACGCTTTCTGTAGGAATACATGTATTTGCTGCTTCTCTTTGAGTATGTCTAGAGAGGAGACTACACAAACAAAAAAAAGGTCTGATCGTCATGTCAGCCTCGAACCAGGCAGGAACTGAGATTTACAGGGATGAATCTCTGTGGCTCAAGCAGCTCTGGATATCTGAACGCTTTAGTTTGGCTCCCAAAGTAAGAGCCATATTTGGCCAATATACATACTGTACTGTCAAGGTAAAAAACAATGTATATTTTGTAGCCCAGGCCATTTGTACCTTACTCAGAAGGATACATCTCTGGTCCCTCTAGTTACTTTATTTGCTGTGTGAGATACCACAAATTTCAGCACTATACTGTTTCAAAGTTTTGAGATGTAACATCTGTGTGATATCACAGCCAGTAATCCATATCACTGCACTAATTTGCAAAACATTAGAACTTTGTAAAAATTGAGAGATATTTTTCACTGTATCCTAACAGTCACAAAATAGAAATAAGAGTTCTTTTCTTCTTATGTCTTGTATGAACTTACATGCCCAGACCTGAAAAATTTGTAAGGAGAATAAATCAGACCAAATGACTTATGGGAAGATTCAAAAATGTAGCAACATTGTGCACAGGTATGTAGCTGGAGCTCCAGGTACTTAAGATCCAGGAATACTGTCTCACCACTAGATGGAAATAGTGGATTTTACATCTTCTGCTGCATTATCAGCACTTATACCTGAATACTATTTGCATATTGTAAGCCATCTGCAGCCAGCACTGCAGAAATGTGGATCCAAAATTCTTTGCTAGCATACATGGAACAAAGCCAAGATTTCTATTTCTAGAAATTGTTTCTGCTTTATGAGACTGAAGACTTCTTAATTCCTGAAGGATGATTCTGTTTGATCTCTAATCTAATTGTTTTTCATTTATCCTTTCTGTAAGCAACCAGAGAAGAACTGCAGGATGGACAGAATGTTGGTTCCACTACTCCAAATTAGTTGGTAAACATCAGCCTAATTTAAAATGTACTCTGAAGTATCTTGCACAAGATGGGAAAAAAAAAAGATTAAAAAAAGAAAAGATAAAAGTGGAAGGAAGTTGAAAGTCTTGTGTTTCAATGTACCTACTTAATAACAAAAAAAAAAGCAACCTGTCTTGCTTCCTTATGAGCAGACGACATATAGCATTGTTTGCATATTAAAAACAAGCGTATAGTCGGAGAAGCAGAAGGTAATTAAAGGTAACTCCGTAGGTAAGGATAGTTAAACAGAAGGATTTCTTTTAAAAAAATCAGTTTCAAAAAATTATCTGCTTACTCTGTGTATGACAACTCTGATTTGCTACAAAGTATTGAAGCTTCCAAGCACCCTACAGAGTTTCATCGCTGTAAAACATAAGGGAAAGCATCCTCCTTGCTCCAAAAGTCTTGGCTTCACAGCACCTTCTCATGTTAAATGCTGGAATGAGCATAGAGCCCTTGCTGTCTTTTCTGGGTTTGACACCTTCACCTCAAACTCCTCCACAAAAGTACTAGTAGTGTAGTGACGGTTACTCCATAAAAAACCCTCCAGACACCAGGTGTATCTTCACATTTTTCTTTTTCTGAACTGGAGAAAGTAGCTGTGGGTTTCATCCAGTCTGATACAAGGTCAAAACAGACAGAGATTGGCATAAGCCTGATGGTAGAAACAAATCTTTGGAGTACATTGGAATCAGGATTTCTGTTGTGACTTAGAAATAGCAGCTTCCTCACAGAACATGACAGTAAATCCCTCTGCTCACCTGGCAGAATTTGGCAAAAGATTGGCCCGAACCACACAGGGCCTGTTAGCAGCGTATATTTTATGATGCCACTTCTGTGCCAGTGTACAGTAGCGGCTGCTGCAGTGTTTTCCTTTAAGAAGTAGGAATTAGGGTATTGCAGTTCAATATGGACTGAAAATAAGATAACAAATATGCATGTTTCCAATGCTAAAGCATGAGATTGCATTCAGGCTTTGATTTCTTCTTGTGTACTGCAAGTACCCACATTAGTTCTGTATTTTGATCAATCTTGTTTGCTAACTGATCGCTGTCTGTACGTAACAGGTCTGTTCCTAGGTTGCAGCAAGCTCTGGATTGCTATAGTTCAGTAATATGTGATATACCAGTGGGATTTGGGGGGTTGTTGGGAAGGTTGACAATCAATCCCAATAAACTGCTTTGGAATGCTGATGCCTTATTGCTCTGTCTATGTGCTATATGATGCTTCTTCATTCCTGAATTATCCTTCAAAAAAGTATGATATATATATATAGAGCACAATTTAGCATTCAGTGCCCAGGACTTCGTTTTTTTTAACTTCCCTGGCGCCAGAATCTCGGAGTCCGGGTTGAAGCCCATGAGTGCCCAGTGCTCAGCGCACCGGCCTCTTTCGCCACGGTAGGTGCCTGACGCTTTTGTGCCCGAAGAAGCGTTGAGGTCACGACATCCCTTGGCGTGAAGCTCTGTCAGTGTCCCACCGTTCCTGGGCGTTCCCGTCCCGGTGTGCAGAGAGGGGGTGCGTGTGCGTGTGTGTGTGTTTGCGTGTGTGTGTGCGTGTGTGCGTGTGTGTGTGCGTGTGTGTGTGTGTGTGCGTGCGTGTGTGTGTGTGCGTGTGCGTGTGTGTGTGTGTGTGTGTGTGTGTGTGGGTGCGTGTGTGCGCTTGTGCGTGTTGGTTGTGTCTGTGTGTTGTTGTGTGTGTGTGTGTGTCTCGTGTGTGTGTCTGTTCTGTGTGTGTGCGTGTCTTTTGTCTGTGTGTGTGTGCGTGTCTGTGTTCTGTGTGTGTGTGCGTGTCTGTGTGTGCGATGTGTGATAGTGTGGTGTGTGTGTGTGGTTGTGTGTGCTAGTGTGCGGGGGAGGGCAGCTCCAATCCCGGCGTGGCCCCGCTCTTGCCGCCGCTGCGCGGGCGGGACTTCGCCGGGCGGGGGCTGGGCGGGACCCCCATTGGCTCTTCCCGGCAGCACATGTTGCCGGCCCCGCTATAAAGGCGACCGCAGCCTTGCTGCAGCCCGTCCTCCTGTCTCAACGCTTTTCCAGGGACGTCGCCAGCTCCAGCGCCGCCGCTATGGCTATCGACCCGTTTTTAGGCAAATGGTGCCTCATCTCCAGCGAAGGCTTCGAAGAGTACATGAAGGAGCTGGGTAAGGAGCCGGCGGCTCCCTGCCGCCGGGAGGGAGGGAGGAATGGGTGGATGGAGGGATGGATGCCTCGATGCCGCCTCGGGGACGTGCCGCTGTCGCCGCGGCTGCTGGCCGGCGAGGCTCTGCCTGAGGGTGGGGTGCAGCCTGTCCGTGAGCCGCGAGTGGGGTCGCTGCAGGGGTCGATGCTTCGGGGATGCGGTCGGGGACTCTGCCGCTCCCCTTCCCCCGGCGCTTGGAGGGATGCTGCCGGAGCAGACCTTCTTCCCGGGGAGGCTGCCGCCTCCGGCTCCCCGGTCTAAAGATGGGCACTGTTTTGCACCCGTAATAATTGCCGGGAGCCATGTGTCAGGTTGCGGGCAGGCACTTCTCCCGCCGCCCTGTGCTGCGCCCTCCCGCTGCCCCTCCCGGCCGCAGCACCCGGAATTACAACCCGTGCCAGCAGTCGGCTGAGATTAGGAACCGTTCGTCCTCCCTCTCCGGGTATGCCCGGCGGGAAGCCGGGCTGGCCGGGGCGGGGCGGGGTGTGGGCGCTCGCCACTGGGCCGGGGAGGGGCGGCGGGTCGCAGATGCCGACGCAGCGCTGCTGCCCAAGCGGGGCTGGCTCATCGCGCCCGGGGCGGCCACACAGACCTGCTGAGCCGGGGCTGCCTCCTCTTGGAGTCACCTTGGGTGTCTCCTCCAGAGAAAGCCTCACTGGATCAGCTGCCTATGGGTGGCTGGCAGCAGGCTGCCCCGGCGGAGGCTATTTGACTGTTTTTTCCTGTGGGTAGCGGCACCCTTATCTGAGGGGGGTGGTCCTGGCATGCTCTTCCTGCGTCCAGGTTTGCCCTACATTTTGTAACACGAAGTTACCAAATGAAGAATAGACCTAACAGACCAGGAGCCTCCTTTGCAAGCTCAGATTTACCACCTTCCTGTGAGCGTCCTGGCTGAGAGGTGATACCTGGCAGTGTCTGTATAGACCAGGAGCTGTTATTTTCTGCAATTTATTCACTGATGAAAGCCAGGATATTTTCTCAAGAGGCAGAAAATGTAGCCTTGTATTTAGAGGGAGGAGAGGAAGGAATTTAGGTCTTTTGCTCTTCATGCAAAATACAAAAGGTGTCACTGCAGACACTGATGGCTGTGCACACTCTGCAGACAGTGGTGGCTGTAATTATATTTTGGTAGACCTGTCAGTATGTGATAGCTGTGATGTGAAAAACCCTTCTGGACTGAGGCCTTTGGGAGACTTTGGAGGAAAATCAAGAATTTTAAGCTCAGCTCTGTTGAACCATGGATTAGGATGCCGTGGTGCTCATGTCCAACAGCCAGACTTAGGTGTGTGCCAGGTTGCAACTTCAAAGTAGAAATTAAGTGCTGCAACTGCAGAGCACCTCCCCTGTATAGGCAGCAACTTGAGTGTTGTTTGGTTTTGGATTGCAATCATAAACCAGTCACTTTTCCTTTTTACAATTACAATTTAGGCAATTAAATTTACTCCAAGTCACACTTTAGGAACCATTTAGAGTTTTTCACCTTTTCTGGCTATTTAGAAAACTCTCTGCTTTTGATCCTATTGATGCACCATAAATGAAATCATGCAAATTCTGCTCAGTCAGTGTAAAAGAACATTTGAGGACAAAGAAGTTTGAATTTCACTCCTTGCCAGATGGAAAACATATGCAGCTCATCTCTATTTGGTTGGATTCCAACCTGTAGCTGATCAAATAAATCACTGATGACCCTGGACTGGGGTGACAACAATGGGGTGTGTGTGGGTGGGTCACCGTGGCGATAGTTTCCAGTTCTGGTCAGAAAAGCTGGACTGAGGATGACTCGTTTTTCTCTGTGGGCTCAAGCTTAAGGCTCTCTCCTGGAATCTCAGTTAAGTCTGGAGAAGTAGTGTCTGCAAAGTACTTTATTGCCACCTCGCAAAGAAACTAATCTTTGCTTTGTGGACCCACCCCTCACCCAAGTATCCTGTGCAAGCCTGTTGTGCTGATGCATGACAAGATTTTTTAACTACCCCATCTGTGGAGCCCAGGCACTCACTGACTTGGTGGCACTTCTGGCTCCATTTCATTGCATATCGGTTCTCTGTTTCGATCTGCACATTCCAGATTGATGGATTCACATTCGTTGCCTGCTAAGCTCTTATTTGTATTTTCGTCCTTCAGAGCAAGAAGATTCAAAACCCCTGAAACAGTGCATGCATGGGCTGAGGCAGGGTGAATCTCTTTTGCTGAAGAGTTTTGATGAATTTTCAACCATTCACAAAGCTTATTTCTTCATTTCTTTTGTGATCTTTTTTTTTTTGCGTGTGTGTGCATATGTGTAAGCACTGTTTTGCATGATAGTGGTTTTCTAATTCACAACTCGATACTTTGTATACAGGATGTAGAATATGAAATTTTATTAAAAATGGCATGTTGGTAATTGTGTACAAAGTGGTGGAAGGGTATTTCTTGAGTGAGTTGAAATAAAGTGTATTCATCTGTCAATTAAAAATAATTTGTAGAATTTTTTAAAGTGCTCAGAACTTGAAGGGAATAAGTTCTTTTTCCTTCCTCATCACTGGATAATTTAAAACATCCTTTTTCTTTGTTGCTCTTGAGCTTTGATTCTCAAGTGTACCTAAGTGCCTAATTAAATGGGAATTAGGTATTTGAATTCCTGTGTGGCCCTAAGCCTGAGGGTTTAGCTGACTTTGTGACACTGTGCCTGTTGCCTTGCAGGTGTGGGTATGGCCATGAGAAAAATGGGAAGCATGGCCAAACCAGATGTTTACATTATTAAGGACGGGGACACAATCACCATGAAAACAGAAAGCACCTTCAAAACTTCACAGGTCAGCTTCAAGCTTGATGAGAAATTTGAAGAAAATACATTAGATGGCAGGAAAACTCAGGTCAGTATACTGGACTTTATTGAAAAAGCACAATTCTTTGGGTGCTTTACAGATGGAAATACTGTTTTAAAATCAATTTTGACATCTGCACTAACAATGCTTTATTTGATGTGGGGCTGTCTCTTTAAGTCTCATTGAAATAAATAAATTCTTTTTTCGTTTTTGTTTTTTTTTTTTTTTAACGTGGATTAAGTGAATTCCAAAGAGGGAAAATGCTGAAATCAATGGTCTTGTGTATTTTGTTGTTTTCATTTTGTAGGAGAAGCATTTTTTTTTTTAGTAAAACTAACAGACCTCTAAATCCCTGTTAAAGCCAAACGCCACTTCATTTGAAGCCTGTGGAAAAAATGCCATTGATGTTTAATCAGAGGCAATTCAGCCCTAGGGTTAATGTCTCAGTCTCATATTTGCATAACAAGAGAGCCTGGTTCAGTGTGGGGTGGGATCAGAGACATGCAAGGCAGCCCTTTGAATCACAGTCCCTAATCTCCAGTTTTACAAAGCAAAGCACTTCTTGCACCGAGTAGGGAGAATATTTATCCAAAAGGAGGTAAAACAAAAATGTCTCATTTCCTAGTGTGAGTGTGTACCACCCCCCTCCCTCCAGGCACATACTCTCAATTCATCTATTATTGCAAGATCAGATAAATGTTACACAAATGCTCAAAGCCCATGTACAAAGAGATGAACAGAGGACATCTTCTGCTCCTGTTAATTGAAGCTGTGAGTACTGTCAAAGGTCTGTCTGATGCAGAAATGTGACTGAGCAGTGAGTTATGAAAAGGAGAGGATCAATAAAACATTTAAGATACTATCCTGCCTCTGTAGATGTCAATGACAAAATTATTGTTGAGTGAGTTGGGGTGGGAATCTTTCATTTGGAATAATGTGTTGGAAAGCCTCAGTGTCCGTCAGATGTCATGGGAAAATACTGATGTTCAGGTTCTTCTTTCAGACCCTTGTCAGCTTAAAAGATGATGGGTCATTGATTCAGGAGCAGGAATGGGATGGCAAGAAGACCATAATAACAAGGAAGCTAGTGGATGGACAATTGGTGGTGGTGAGTTCAGTCTCGCTTTCTGATCCCTGAGTGCTGCTGCCCAGTAGCCTGAAATGTGACTCTAAAAGGTTTTTTTTTCCTTATAGTCTGTACTGAGGCAAATTTAATAAATCTGTCTCTTTATCTTCTAGGAATGTGACATGAATGGTGTCAAGTGTGTTAGAGTCTACCAGAAAGCATGAGGACATCATCTGGTTCAATGGGAACTTACTGCAAACGACTCGGTTCAGTGGACAGAGCTCCTTTTCACTCCATATTTTCCTTTTCCCTGTTTTCTAGTATTTCAATGGACTGAGTAGCTGAGTGCAATTCTTTTTAAAAACCGTGATGTAACTATTATGTAACTATTATGAACTTATGAGGCTATTAAATAAAATTGTCAAATATATGAAGTGAAAATGTTTTTACTCTAATGGAATTTTAAAGTGAGGTTTTATAAAAAAATCACTTTGGTTTTAGGCTTTACTACAAACATCCTTCCGTACAAGATAATGAAAGTTACATAGTTAATATAATTAATAGTAAGCCAAATTTTGACCTAAATCCTTAATTGCTAAAGTAGTAAAATCTGAAATAGAAAAGGCATTCATAGTCAGGCTATGGAGTTTTTTCAAGCTTGCATGTTACAAAGTAAATAGCAATGTGTGGATATAAATATGAGATGTTTGTATTTAAGTACAGGAATGTATTTTCAGGTTTAGTTTGTTTTCTCATGTTTCAAAACCACACTTATCTCAAAATATATATATTGATAAGCCAAAAAATGTGATAAACAGGCAAACACATACATGCTTTATTGAAAGGAAGCCTTATTTTAAGAAGACTCTTTGTTTTCCTAGCAAAACTCTTATTTAATGTCTAGTAACATTCTAAAAATTCTTAACCAAAATCTTCTAAAATACTGCCTTAAAAACTCATTTTATTTCTTTAGGACTCATTTGAAACACCTAGCAGTGGAGTTTATATGTTTTGAGGTGCCATAATAAATAATCAGAAATATCAGTGTCCTGAGTATTACTTTTACACTGGTTGGGAAACAGAGCCTATAATGCTACTATTCTTCCAAAGATATGTCAGATGAGACAAAAGTAAAAAGGTTTAGGTGAATTTGTGTGATATCTGACAAATATGTCCTAAAAGTGAAACTGTTTGGTGAGAGGGAGGTTTTCATGAGATTCAGAAACCTGGAGGACTGGGCAATTGCATAATTCCAGTTTGCAGCATAGTTGTTGCAGAATCCATGGCTACTTCTGCTATTTTAGCTGCTCAGTGCATTTACCATATTACTGAGCTTACCCAAATAGCAGAAAAATCTGTTCTTTTGTGTTCATCCTGCCAACCATGGAAAGTGACTCCTTGGACCACTTATTTATCCTTTTCATAATTTCATGACTATTTAAGAGTCATTTGCTATAATTATGTCAACTGTAAGCATTTATTGCTGGAGAATATTTCTTGCAATTTTTTTCCCATGACTCCTTGTAGAGTTGGGCAATCTTCATATTACCTTCATTTAGTATTTTTCCTCACTTTCATGTGAACCCTAAAGATCTATGCTGTATTCCCATACAGGATATTATAAACAAAAGAAATCTCCCCATAGAAATAATAGTAATGGAAAACAAACTGATCTAATAAGGAACTGA
Organism: Manacus vitellinus; assembly: GCF_001715985.3. Classification (NCBI taxonomy): domain Eukaryota; kingdom Metazoa; phylum Chordata; class Aves; order Passeriformes; family Pipridae; genus Manacus; species Manacus vitellinus. The sequence continues at coordinate 27,813,775 of NW_021939396.1, read as the reverse complement.
ATAAGTTTTGGATCAAAAATACGTTAAGTAGTAGCTGTAGAAGGGGTGCAGCAATCTGTGGTGAAGGCAGGATATGAAAATCCTGCCTCCCTTCCAAAACAGATCATTACTGCTGTAACAGAGTATTATGCCTTCATTGGGGTCACTGGTCTATCACAACTGCTTGTTTATTCTTCTGATACTGGGTAGTGTTAATTGTTTATCTTTTGTTTGAATGGGAAAACCTTCCACTGTCTTTTATAGGACATCCGTTTTGATTACAATGAGATCACTTCTTGTAAAGAAAAGGCAGAAGAATATCTTTTTAGAGTGATTTCCTTTGGAAACAAGGCTTATAAAGTCTGTTTGTGTCTGTGCTCTCCAAATCCAGTCAAACATGAAGTAGAGGCTAGAGGTCCCAAAGATAATTTTTCTTCCACAAATGTCACGAAAATAGGTGGCCTGATGAAGGAGAAAGACCATTAAAGTACCTTGATGATAGAAAGACTGCGTATGGAAGTGACATTTTGTTTGACAGTAAATGGAAGAAAAACATCATTAGCGCTCTTGGCACTAAGTTATCTAAGTTATCTAAAGGAAGTTATCTTAAGCACAGAGGCTGACCAATGGTAGGAGGCAGATCAACAGGAAACTGGAATTCTTTAGAGCTAGTTCTTCAGAACTACTTAGGCTCACATATTTATTTGCTTTATTTTGATGTTACTTCAGCCTATGTTGCCAGTCACTTCAATTTAAGTGTACTGTGACCAGGAACTACCATATATACAACCTGTTTGTGTTAGATTAGACCATATACTTAAAAAGACAATTGTTTCATAGTACTGCAAACCAGGATTTATTATGCTCAAGACTTGAAAATATAATTAGTTTCCTTCTATTATTTATTATGCAAGACAAAAGTTTCACTCCTTGTGAGTGTGTATGCACAATATTTTCATCAGTGTAAAATAATTTTCCTGAGGATTGAATAATTCTGTAGTTCACTATATCACGTAAGATGGCAGTTTTTCTGAGAAAAACTGAAAAAGAAGTTATCTATTATCCAGCCAAGACTGCTTTATAATGCTACACAAATATGAATTAAAGAGACAAGTTTTGTCGTGACATTTTAGTGCATTTAGTTCTTGACATTTAGTTTTTGAAAATACTTTGGAGGGAAGAAAAAAACATGTTCAGCAAACTGAATGTACAAGAAAAACCTACTGAAAGAGAAGCAATTTCCATATCCACTCCCAATATGTGTTCATTTAAGGTCATTAGCAGTGTCCAATTTATATCTTTATATCTCACTATCTTCTCAAATTTGTGTAGTTCTACTGTTTCCATGGAAGGGGCTGTTGTTATTTTTTTGTTTGTAGAGGGGAGGGTTTAGGTGTAAGATTTTTCACCCAGTGGTGAACTGGGGTAAAGGAGTAGAAAATGAAATTGTTTAGTAATTTAGATTTGATATTCCATCATCTTAGGGAAATCTTGTCTGAGCTTTCCTGGAACACTAATGTGTCCCTGTGCTTTGGGGAGAGTATACTGTCTCTGTACAGTGCTCATACTATCAAGGGTTTTCCTCTTATGGTTTAGTTATATGATTTCTTTCAAAATTGTTATCTACTCTGACTGCAATCACTGCAGTTAATATTGGCTTTTCCTCTTCCTCTTCCCTTCCTACCTCACACATGCACCTCAGAACAAAATTTTTTAAAAAGCAAAGTCAGTGGTGGGAAACATCTCAGTTTTCTGAGGTTATGGTCCCAATATTAGCTGTAAGTTGTCCTAAAAAAGTCAGGGATTATTTCTTCAAGTGTGAAGGTCAAGTGTAGGCAGATAGTTTTTGCTAAGCCAGTGGCTACTTGGGCTATATTAACTGTGAGACTCAAACATTCAAAAAGAAATTAATAATTCTTTAATTTTTTTTTCTGTTTTGTCAGGATAGAAGCTAAAAATCTAGTATTGTTGATTCTAGTAAGTATAAAAAATAAACCATCTTATATACTTCTATATAATATTATGTCCAATGTGTTCTGTTGCTTCACAAAGCAGTCCATTCCAAGTAACTCTTATTAAGGTCAGATGCTGAAAATAAGTGCCCTGTAAATATTTCTCAGCATCTCAAGAGGGATCTGGGTCCCTGCCCAGAAACCCCATTTCAGCTCAGCCGGGGGTGTCGGTCTGTGCCTGAGCTGTTTATCAGAGGGTCAGTCTCCAGCTCCAACCCTAACCCTAACCCTAACCCTAACCCTAACCTGCAGATTTTACACAAAAATTCATACATTAAACTAATTTCTGTGAAGAAACTGCCATACTGTTTATATTCTACTTAATTTTTTTTTAACAAGAGTAAAAGCAGTAATGCAGATGAGTTCCAATCAGACCTTTGCTGGTGACTTCTTCCCTGCCTAAGATTGTGCTAATACAATGAATGGATTAGAAACACTTTGCACTATGTTGATTATTTGTGATTGTAGGAAAAAAAATCCCACAGTATAGGAGTGGGTGGGAGCCAGTTAACATATTAATTATCTTTCATGCCTAATTTCAGTCCCATTGTTCAGTCCTGAGAGGATTTAGCACTAATTTCATAGGTTTTCAGAAAATCCAACATCTGTGTAAACATATTTTTGTCCCATGGTTCTCCTTCTAGCTTTGGCTTTTCAGCCCTTGTACATCGAATTAAGTTTTTGTTGACACTTCCCAGAATGATTTTACTTCATGCTATTATTTGAGAGGAAAAGGAAACACTACTACAGACCCCACTCCCAAGATTGAATTTGGCTTCCTTTCCAGCACAAATGTTTTCAAAATCCATTCTCTCTACTGGTGGCCTTAATTATATTCTGAAGATATTTACATGTGAAGTTCATTATAGTTTCAGAAGAAATGCAGAGTTTCAGCAACACATGCAATCTAGAATCAGTTTCAGATAATGAATGTCCCACAAAAATGTACTGAATTCCAAATAGTGTTGTTGAGACTTTAAAATAAATAACAACGTTGTTATTTTTTACAGATGTGCATGCCGAAATTAAATATCAGACTACAAATATCCCACTCTGAGGACCATGAATACCACTTATGCAGGACTGGATGTTTGCTCCACCATGCATAGCATCTGGTACTCTTGGAAATTCCTGCTGGAAGTCATTGAGCCTACCTTTGGAGAAGGCATTAGCTAAGAGTGAGCTCAGTTCATTGTGCAGTACAAGTATTTAACAGAAAGTTGAGGTACTAAGTGCAATTTTCAGGCTGGTCTGGCGATATGTTGCTGCTGCACACCCCGTGGGCATTCTCTCTCTGTGTCTTGATGTCTTCTGGAGCCATTTGATATAGTCCTGTATGGTGATCTGCAAATTTAAAATCATAAAGAATAGGATAGCCTGCATCTCTTGACCTCAAGAGAAACCTTGAGCTGAGATCAGAAACTTCACAACAGAGTTTCTGGAAACCCTAGAGTACAAGGGCCCTTTGGATACATGGAAGGTTGAGCTGAAGGCAACTCAGACTGACTCCTCACTCTAGAAATTATGGCCAGGCCTTGTTATGGCTTTGCAATTTAATTCTATAAGTAAAGTATAGAAGTAAGAATTATTCCTATTTTATTGCAGAGTGTATTTAAGGCAAAATATCATTAATACTACCCCTTAAACTGTATAAAGCAGTATCTGATACTGGGACTTGCTCTGAGTCCTTTCTATTGTCTCATCTCCACTCATTCTCCTAAACCACCTTGCTTGGTACAGATTAAATTGCATATCAATAAAGTCCAGAAAATTAGATGTTTCTATTCTTTTCATTTGTTTTTTTTCTACTGATGAGATGCAGAATGAAAAGGCAAGCTGCATGTCTCTGCTGGGGGTATTGTTTGAACAATCACATTCTTATTGCCCACTTTGTGAAATACGGTCCTTCTGTAAAGAACCATCTGAACTGATGGCTGCTCTTCTGAAATGGTAACAGAGGAAAGGAAGCCAACTGAATAAAACAGAAATCACAGATGCCTCAGTGCCTTACTGTCCTCAGTTTTCTTTTCCCTAGTTGTTAGCACAACACAATCCATGCTTCTCTGAGCCTAAATATTACCCCTCTGTATGTTCTCTTTCTTAATAAAGATTCTTCTTTTTTTCTATTTCTTTTAAAGATTATCAGGTCTCTTGCATTCAGATTCTAAACATCCAGTTGGTGTGGTTAACTGGAACGGGGATTAAGAAAGATAAGAATAAATGTAGCACCATCTTGTCCAGTCTCTCTCTTTTCTTTAAACTTTTGTTTCACTCTTTGTTTTTCAGCACCAGTAGAATGAAGAAAACTAAAGGCACAGCTTTCCACTCTAACTACGTGCAGTGTTATCCATGGCAGCCATCTTGAAAGTCTGATTTTAAAATAGTAAATGTCTGAGCAATATTAGCCCTAGATGTAATTGTTCCCACATGTTCTTTGTTTTCTTGTGCTGAAATGGTTTTAAGAAGTATTTTCTTCAGTATTTAGTCAGTATAGTCCTGACCTAGGAAAGTAGGTAGATATGTGTTTTCCTCAAAAGCAATTCTTTGCTGGATTCAGTTTTTTTAAATAGTGGCAGTGTTACTATTTCCTGAATGTAATTTGCGATAATCAAATGAAGTAAACAACTTAGTCTGAAAAGGTCTACTTCCTTTATTAATCTGTTGTCTAGAGCTCCAGAGACCTGGAAGAAGTTTGATCATATCTGGGTGGAACTGGCACTCTAGTTTCAAGTCAGAACACAAAAGTTTGTTGCTTATATTTTACTGCCTTCTGCCCTGTTGCTATCTTAGTTTACAGGGTTCTGAGATTTTCCCTCATAATTTAGATCTGTTCCCAATTAGTTACATCTGTCAAACATATATTGCTTTGGGAAGTTACTCAGTGATATCTGTCCCTTGTAGTCAGTGTTCAAGACACAGTCCATAGAAGTTCTTCAACTAGTTTTTCATCATTGAGTCTGTAGAGCAGAAGAAGGGAACAATTCAAGTTAAGTATCCTTTGATATTATATGTCCAAAATAATTAGTATGGGAAGAAAAATCCCTTGGGATTTTTCAGTTAAAGAAAACACAGATTTGAAAAATTACCTATCCTTGGAAAATAAAGTGTACCAAGCTCTTTGGAATATTTAAAAAAATCTAGGATGAAGCTAAAGCTTATCAGCCATAGCTCTAATTCATGTAGATAATTACTTATTTGGGACTGGTGAGACATCCCTCCTCGTGAATAAAAGCACTGTTTGTGTAAGAGGTGGTCCAGACATCTACCGGAATTTCCCTTTCCCCCAGCTGATAACCCTTTTTTCAGCTATTTCTTTGTTCCACTGCAATTGACTATTTTTTAAAGTCAGTTTTTTTGCTCTATTTGCTGAGATTTCTCTGGCCCTGTTGTACTCATAGCTTTAAATTTCAGGATATGCTTGGCACTTTTCCAAAATTTCTTCTATAAGTTTTACTGAAGAGTTAACTTCTTCTTTTAGGCTGAAGCATACTGAACTGGATTTCTGAGCTGGATTCCTGCTCAAATCAAGAGCAAAGTGCATTTATTATAGAGGCACTGACAGCATCTTGTGAAGCAACAGCCTTCTGAATCAATGAAAAGCATTGTATTACTTCAGTAACATTGGTTTAGGCTTTGGTAACTGCAAGCTAATAGTAGGGATCAAGAATGAAAAATTAATTTCAAGAAACATTACTGACTCTTTAAAATTAGATTATAAAATTTCCTTCTTGATGTTTATAATACTTATGATGGGAATAGAGTTCACAGGGAACACATAAAGTTTGATAGATTGATATATTCACTTATTTATTCTGATAGGTTGATGAGGCTGATACAAGAGAAAGGAGAGATTACTGTTGCTGGTATGGTTTTATTATGGTCTCATGGTTTTATTCTTGGACTAAAAACTAAGAATAACACATGAAATTGAGTAGAGACTGAAATATATTGTGTTCCCTTGGTGTTATTCTTATTTAATTACCTTATCATAGAGAATATATTTCCCTTGCACATTTTATTGGCCCTGACTATTATCAGCATATTTTAGTAAGAAGAATATTTTGTCACATCAGAATATTCAGCTAACATTTCACTGTTAACTTCAGCAATGTTATGATGTCATTTAATCAAGGAAAAACTCATCTAGGATCCACTCTTTTTTTAGTTTAATTCTTATTGGGGCATCTTTTGAAGAAAACACCAGTAAAACATGTACAATATCGTGCCTGTGCAGTTATTTCATGCCACAGAAGAGAAGGCTGTAATTAATTTTTGACTACCTTATATGATGGGTTGTTGTCCTTGCAAGTCTCTAAATTAATTCAGTGTAATAAAATGCCAGTTACTTAATAAGCAGAGCAACTTTCTTTGCATATTAAGTCGCATGTAGTTACATCAAGGAGAAAAAGGAAAATGTGATGCTATGTTATTACTGTGAATCCAGTGGACCTGGAAAAGCCAAATTCATTTTTTGTATAGCTCTCATAACAGCAAAATTATGGCTTATGCTCTATGAGATCACTCTCATGACTTCACCTGTTGCCTTTGAGAGATGCACTTGGATGTAATTTGATGTAATTTCAGATATTTTTTGAGAATAATAGATTGCATGAATAAAAGCAGGATTGTATTAATACTATTGCTCTTAGTGCTGAAGCCAAGAAGAACCAGTGCAGGTTTTCTCATGTGAGAAATGCAAAGGAAGTTTGATTCTACTGAAACCAAGTATGTAAATTTACTTTTTTCTGGGATGACTCTGAAGTAACCAGTTTCTTAGTTTCTTGTATGCATTGCAATAGCTTTTTCTTTCTTACTTTATTACTTTCTCCCTGGCTTCCTCCTTCCCTCCCTTCCTCCCTTCCTCTCTTTTATAATACATATTTGAGATTGCAAAGGAGAGGTGATGGTGTTACTGCAAGCACTGTTCATTATTATTCCACTTATGTCTCAAAGACGTGTATTATAGAAAAATAATAAAAAGTAGAGAAGGATCTTTCAGAGATAGTTTAATTCCTTCTTCTATCCCACAGCTGAATCAACGATGTCCATGTTGTCCCTCAGAAATAACAGTTGAGCTATTATTATAACATTTCACAAATGGAGATTCCACATTCTTCCCTAGCAATATTTTTCAAATATTGAAGAAAAATGATAGGTCCCTTCCTTTGTTGCAAAGTGTGACCCTGCATGCTATCTCATAAGTTGACGTGGATGCTAACATCCTGATTAAGGTCTTTTTCTTATCATTCTTCACAAGTGGAAAAATGCTTTCCTGACCTCTTAGTCTTTAAAGATTTTCTTGCTACATGGCTTTGCTTCTCTCTTTCTGTCTTTCTTGCAGGCTCTGCCTGCAAGACAATCCTGTCCAGTGTTCTGCCCTCTGCATTGCTGACAATGAGCAGGATGCAAGGATTGATAAGGTCCTCCTATCAAGTTGATTGTTTCTGCAGGTTTTGTTTACTCTGGGTTTACATAAGGCAGAGTCTATTCAGACTTGGATATATCACAGCAGCATGCTTAGGCTGGCCTGGTCACTGGTGGTGCTGTGCCCTGCACAGTGACTCTCCTTCTCTGCTGACCCAGTGGGTCATAATTTCTTGGCTCCCCTTCAAGCTTGAGGATTCACATGGGAAAATGGGAGTATAGCCTGAGTGGAATGAATTAATCCAGTTTCCATTTTTAACTGCAGTTATAATGTTTGGGTTGGGACGAAGAAACAGAAATGGTTCTGTAGAAGATCCTGAGTGGTTTCACTCTCAGCATCTGATGTATTCCTTTTTCCATATGAGAAGAATTTACCTCTGACTCTGACAGCATACAGCAGATGCCCTGGTTTGTAGGGGAGATGAGTTTTCTTCCTGCCACAGTAGAGCATTCTTGGAAAATACGTTTATTTCTTATCGCAATCAACAAAGGGACACCTAACAATGGTCCTTTAGACAAGCACTTACAACTAAGCTGTCCAAGCAAAATGACAATTTGCAAAGTTTGAGAACAGTTTTGGGAGTGATGTAGGATCTTTTGTTCACATACTTCTTCTAGACACTTAAATCATGCAGTTACTGTGGTTTGAGCTTTATCCCTTCATTGGACAAACCTACCCTAAATTGGAGCACCCAGCTGAGGTGCTTTGCTCCTGCCATGGCAGTGAAGAAGGGTAGACAGGACCTGGAAGTGCCAGATGACTGAGTTTGAGGAGCAGACTGCCAAGTCCACTGCAAATATGCTTTGTTGTCTTCCAGAGACATACAGTGATGCACTCTAACACTAGAAGCCATGATAGAGTAGGAGGTACATAGCATACCTATCACTCCAGAAACCTCACAGGAGTTGTGTGAATCACACCACATGCCCCAATTCATGAGTCACACTGCGTATATACAAGCTGTGCATATGTATATGTCTGGAACTGCATGCTCACAAGCTGCATTATAGTAGATCTGTTGTCTAGTTGCCCAAAATTTGTTTAGTTATGAAGTAAATTGTTTTTGGTTTTGTATGTCCCTGTTAAAGATCTTTAGATGGGTATTTTGTGTTAAAAGACAACTGCACAGAAATAGGCACTGTTATTAATTAACTGTAAATACCTGTCTCTGAGGGAATTTTGCATTATGTTGGACTCCATTATTTTCATTCCTTTTAGAGACTGCTAAAAGCCATTGAATATTGTTATTTCTACCATCAAAAGTGGTTTTCGTCCAGAAGCCTCCACCATACGAAGCTCTTGAGATTTTGCCCACTTGGGTCGCTAGTTTGGGTAGCTGATGAAGAGCAATGCCCTGCCAAGAGCAAGCAAGTCATGCCTCCCAGTCAGCCAGCATAGTTTATGTTATCCTGTCACTGCATCTGACCATGACTTCCAGCTGGCTTACCATGGATCAGGGGTGTGTGTACTCTTGATCTGGTCTTTTTGCAATGTTCATAAATGCAAGGGTATTGACACAGCCTTCTTCACAGAGCAGTTCAGTCCACCTGAGTCCATGGCTTGGGAAACATCCACATTTTTCTGTTGAATACAGGGAAAGTCTTGGATAACATAACATTGCTAAGTGTCACGTTTAAAGGATTGCTTGGTAAGGAGACAGAAATTACCTAGCTATAACATTTTCCTAGTTTTTCTTCATGGTGTGGAATTGCCTGAATCAATAGTCTTGCTCTATCCCTGGTACTGTTCTTTTGATACCAGGTTGATGGCACCACCCACAGCTCCTGTGCTCACCTCCTGTTGTACAAAGAGGATTTGGGCTGTTGCCTCACCACCTTACCCAAACATCTATAATTGCCTAGTGCCACCCCACCTGAGAAGTGTTTCATATAGCTGAATTTTTCCATTGTTTCTGTGATGGGTTCCAAAGGGTGGTTGCCTCAAACAGGTATGCCCCATCCCCAGGGACAGAATTTGTTCAGCTGTGTGTTTTCTCAGGTTACTGTAGTACCTATCTTACAGTAGGGATATTGAATTCCTCTTTCCTTTGCCTGACCCACCCCCTACTTCCTCTTCCTCTAAAATATTTGCATTTTTCTGCCAGGACCACTAGGTGTCACAAGTACTCACAATTAAACTATAAAATGCTCTAAAATATTGTCCCAGGTATTTTGATATTTCCCTTATCAAGGGGTTCAAGAATTTTGGTGTAGACTTGATGTATATGTGGGCGCTGCTGGACATAATAAAAAAATCAGATGCCTCAAGCTGGTGCTTACAGAGCAGGTCCATATTTTTCATGGCAAGCAATTAGCATACAAGGGAGTTAAATCTGTCATCAAAGGGCCTTAATTCAGCTAATCATAGCAAACTAATAAATTGGATATGATCCAAAAAATCAGTAGACTGTCTAACATAAGGAAATATCCTGGTGAAACAGGGTGTGTAGAAGTAGAATACAGAAAGAGCTCCATCCTGAAAAAGCTTATGGTTAAGAAAGAGAACAATCCACAGGTTAAATGTAGATGAGTTTTCAAACTAAAACTAAGTTATCCATGCCAATAACGAGACGTATCTCTCTTTTCTTCCCAATCTGCTTCCAATATTTCTGTTTATAAACTAACCAATCATTCTTGCCAAGCAGTAAGAATTTTACACTAGTTGGGAGGATATATTCTCAGCTTCCCAGTGGGACCCACAGTACACCACTAGTTGACTCTGTGGGACCCTAAGACACTGATCTTTTCTGAAGAGAATATTTCAATTTTTGCAAACATCATAAAATGTATTTTTCCCTTAATCCCATAGAACACCATTTATTTATTTATTTATTTATTTATTTATTTATTTATTTATTTATTTATTTATTTATTTAAATTCTAGGCAGGTATTTCCATTTGAAAATGTACTTTTCAAAATAAAAACAACTCTCCAGCACTCTGCCACCATGCCGTACCTCCACCTACACTTGTACTACCTGTTCTTTTGCTGCTTTTTGAGGCATGGCTCAGTGCACCATCATACTGTGCACTGAACAGGCTACATAAGAGAGTACTTTCTTATCTAAACTGATGGAAACCCAAATCTTCCCATTTGGGGCCTCATTTCTGCTGAACCCTGTGGAAGCTACAGGCCTTTGCAGCTTCCCAGAGACACCTACTTACATCAGCCAGGTCTTTGACTGCAGCAAAGCATAAGAGTGGAAGGAGATGGCCACAGGTGATGAGAACTACTTGACAAAAGGAGTTTAGGCATGAATATTAGTCTAATGAAAATCCTGGGGCTGGTATTATAAACTGCGAGATCACCCTATATCTTGCAGCTGGAGTCTGAAGGCACTGCAGTAGGACAGGACCCGGATTGCCTACATTTCTTACCTCCCCAATTCCTTAAGACCCTTCTCACCTATTTAAAAAATTCTCTGTGAACTGCATGCCAATGGCTCTGTATCCTGGGGTCTGCCACATCGCCAGCTTCAATTCTTTTAGCATTTTTAGTTGGTTTGATGGCATAAAGAACAATGTGTGGGTGACAGGCTTGAAAGGTTTTGATACTTTAATGGATATGTTCTGAGCATATTCAGAAATACATATTTCCTCTTTTTTTCCATATTTAAAAAATGTTTTCCTCAAAATTAGAACAGTTTTACGCACCAAAATCTAAAATATTACATGCAGTTAGGGGCTTGATCAAATATGGTATTACTGCATGACAATCAAACAGAGAGACAGTGTTATAAATCTGGAGCAGCCCATTATACTGTCATTTTAAGCTGGCAAGTTGAGAGCATAATGGCTTTGGGCTACACCAGATGGTGAATTTAGGCACTAAAAAGTACTCCACGGCTCCTGGAATAGAATACATCACCCTGAAAGAAGCAAAAACCATTCATTCCTTTTTTAAAATAGTATTTCAAAGCTAAAGATTGACATCATCATGTAGCTGTGAGTTATTGCTTAATAAAGCTGCATAATGCTTATTAGTCATGCTGTACAGTTCACTATCAGTCAAATTAATCATTCATTCAAGACAGCTAATTTGGTTCTAAATGCACTATTTAAAATGAATGCTGAATACTGCTAACTGTTAGTAAGTAGCTACCTGCTGCACTTCTATGACATTATATTTGGTATATTGCTGCAATGATCTAAACTGTGCTTAAAGGTAGAGTTCAGTTCCAGGTAATATTTTGTTAGTAACCTACCATGTAAACAAATACAATCAATTATGGCAGGAGGTAATTACAGTGTTGAATCATTTTCTTACAACACTTAAATAAGTAATCAGATTGATTCAGAAAGATTTTGAACTTTACTCGTATTTAAATGAAGGTGTGTCCTTAACCATAATAGGTGCAATGACAAAGATAAGATTAAGGAGGTGCCAGCTTTCTTCTGGTTTTATATCTGTTTTAAGGTAACAAGAAAAGATTTTTGTTGCCCAGCACTCTATGCAGAACAGGCATTTCCCACTCAGAAATCTATCTGTCAATCTCCATTTATGGGGCCTGGCCTTTTTGTGCATGTTTCCTCCACTTACCAACCAGAAACAATAACTGAAAAAAAATGAAAAATGTTACATTTTGTTACCACTGGGGTGTGCCACTTAAAAGGATTAAGTCTACCCAGTAATTCACTCTCCTGTGGCTTCATGCTGAACCAGCGCCCTTTCCATTCATCTGGCACTTTTTGTACGTGACAATCAAACCACTTGGCAAAACGCTCAGTTCAGTCATCTCTCTCTTCTTCTAAGACAGAGGAATCAAAGAAAGAAGAAGTGCTGTTTCTTGGCCAGTGCCACACAAACACAGCAGTTAAAGACCAGAGGAAATAGAGCATGTCCCTACCAACAAGATTCATTGCACCTGAAGTGCTTTTAGCTAAGTAGTTAGACTCTTTGTCTTGTCAGCAGTAAATCTCTGACATTTGCAGAGACAAGTTCATCCTACCGCCCTTGCACACACACCTATTTTGTAAGAGGATATTCTCCTAAGAATGTACCTCTTTCTTCCTCCATTGGTGAGGTTATGCTAGACAACAAACCTATCTGACATACCCAAGTTTTAGAGAATGACATTTAAAAGTGAGTTGAATCCCATAGCATGGACACTTCTTAGCCCACTGGATCATGTTTAGCCTGGAGAAGGTTTAGGGATCACCTAAGTGCAGTCTTACAGTACTTATGAAGAGATCACCAAAAAAACGGAGCCTCAATACTAACTTCAATGGTGGGATAATGAAATACAATGGTCGTAAGCTGAAATAGGGGAGTGTCTGACTGGATATAAAGAAAAACATTTCCCCTCTGAGAGCAGCCATGCAGTGTAAGAAATCGCCCAGAGAACTGTGGGATCTCTGAGCCTGGAGATTCTCATGGCAAGGCGGGGCAAAACCCTGAGTCACCTGGTCAGAAGACAGAGATGCCCCTGTTTTGAGCAGAGGATTGAAGGGCGACCTCCCAGAGACTCTTCAGGCCAAAGTGAATAATGATTCTGTGTTGTCTTTCATGCTGAAACATCACACACAGGATATTATACCCATACATCAGAGGCAGACTGTGAAGGTAATGCAGGTTCTAGACAAAGTTTAACACAGAAGATTGTATAAGATGTTGATAAGGCATCAAGGTCAAATTTATGTTCAGCTGGCACCTCCAATAATGGACTTTTTGGAAACATGTCTGTTAAAAGAACTTGGCACAGGTGTAGTGGCTCTTACTTTGGTGCAGGGGAAAATACAAGAAGTAAAATCTTCTTTTGGAAATTAATGAGAATGAAATAAAGAAAATAGCACAGAAAAAAGATGGATAGTGTGCACGGGTACATGGAAATATAGATAAAAGAGACTTAGAAAGAATGTCTGATGGATGAGTAGATAGGTTGACTAAATGGTCTACACTTTTTAACTTCAAAATGAAATATTTCCTCTGAAGACAGTTGTTGAATAAGACTTTTTTTTTAAAGACCTGATTTGAGAAAAGTAAATCAATGTTTGTGATCAAGAATGTAAATTAACTTACATTTTAGGTGGAAAGCTAAAAGAAAGATGTTTTAGTAACAGAGGCCAGTCAGCGAAATGATTGAGGCTGCTGGAAACAGGTGATGTAAACTGGTATAAAGAGAATCTAAATGATAGGTCACTTAAATTCTGTGCAATTTGAGAAATATGTAGCCTGTGCCCTAAATTCTTCAGAGTTACAGTCTGGAGCACTCTTGGCTTTTGCCTTGGGGAATGATAGTCTAAAGTTTTTGCACAGATTTCCCTTTGTCTTTTAGAGCAGACTCATGCACTGAAAAAGAGCCAAGTCAAGTTAGATATTGATTTCTCAATGCATTGCTAGCATAGTTCTATTGCAAGTAAATTGCACCAAAAAAAAAAAAAAGAGAAAAGGTTATAAATAGAACAACTCAGTACACAGAGAAATGAGCAAATGCTTTTAACTATTGAGGGGCACCTAATTATGTCCTTTTGTTGAGCAATAAATAACAGAGAAGAACACTGTATAAGTGATTAGCCAGCAAGACTAGAAGACACTGACACTAATCTTCTGTATTGCTTTCAGCAAATAAATTACTTACACATAGATACTCAAAACGACATGCTTATGTGTCTTTTAACATCTGATTTTAGCCTCTGTGCATTTCTTTCTTATCTGAAAGATATAATGATAATAATTCTTTACCTCACAGACATTTATTGAAGTACTCAACAGACTAAAAATAAATGGAGTCATAGAAGTAGTTGAGAGCAGAAGAAGGGGCACAACTTAGTAATGTGTTTAAAAAACTATACTAATCACATCCTCCCACTAGTTTTATTTAAAAATATACAACCCCCACACACCTTAATTTGCCCCACCTTAAATGATACTCTTCGACCCCACGCTCACTGAAATATTAATATGGCATGTGCAGAAACAGATACTGTCTGCTTTGTTGTCCTCAGGATTAGATCCTAAAAACCAAGGAAATCGTGTATCTACAACTTTGTCCTTCAGCTTTCCTGGAAGTTTCTATCACTCAGCACCGCCTCCAGGTGCTGCTGACACAACACCCTCAGGGAACAAGGTCCAAACCGAAATTACCCTGAAAGTGCCCAATATGAAAAGGGTCTTGACTTTACCATTTTTCCCTTTTGATCTTGGTCAGGCTGTTGCCATTGTTAACACTTCAGAGGAAACAATCCTTCAATAATCAAAACACAACAGAGATATTATTATTCTTACAGACTTTAAAATATTTTCACCCAATGGAATAAAGGGGGCTACTTGACCTGTACTTGGAACTTATTTTGCTCTCTTCTGAAGGCTTTGTGCTGTTTACAAGGTATTAGAGGTTCCTCCTCCAGTCTTAACCCACTGCCAGCAGCTCTGTGATGCCATGGTACTCTGTTTTCAGGTCAGGCCAGTGACTGAAGTTAATTGCATCCCTCTTGAATGGGAGGAACCATATTGAGTTGTTGATGTTTCATTTTCCTATTTTGAAATCAAAAGACCTCTGCAATCCATGGAATGCATAGGCAAGCTACAGTAGTATGATGTGCAACAGTATCTGTCATCAGAAGTCCTGAACACTGATGAAGTAGCACCAACTTTGTTAAGTGCAACAACCTTGGTTCAATTGCAAAACAATTGCAACTCAAATGCAAAACTATCATGTTCTAAATATCTAAGGCTCTTATACCCATCTCATAGTTTAATACAAGCAATGGATGCCCTTCCGGAGGTCATTTAGTCCAACCTCCTCCTTGAAGCAGGAGTACCACTGCCAAGTGGTACCACACTACCAGCGTCAAGTCAGCCATAGCTTTATTTTAGCTGGGTCTTGAAAAGTCCAAAGTGGTGACTCCATTTGAACACACCCAGATTTGATTTGTTGTTATTCTGGAAAGCAGATAGAATGGTGTATAAGAAATGTCTTCAGTTGTATTGGCTAGGCAGGGGCCAAACTCAGAAGCAACAGCTTCTCACTATTTTCTCCATAGAACATTTTACCCAAAGTGGAGTGGAGATTTGGCAGTTAGTAATAATTGTCATGAAAGTGGTATGTCATGAGAGCTTATCATGTACAGTTTGCCCAGTGTTTCTTTAGGCAAGATAAAACTTAATGGCATTTTGTAGTCAAGCTCTGTACAAGAGGTGCAGCTGTCCCCTGGTAACCTGCACATCACAGCTATTGCTCTCTGGTAAATACTGTTAAAGGTTCTTATTCTATTGGAGAGCAGTATAAACAAATTATTATCACCATCCTCAGAGCTGTATTAGTTGCCATTAAGCAGGCTCAGAAGGAAACAACTCACTATTATCATCCAAACAGCCCACCAGGAACTACGCAGTTCCCGCTTTCTGAGAATGTGCACTTTTAGATGAATGGACAAGCAGTGCTGGCTTCTAATGCTTTATGGTGGGGGGGGCTGAATTACTGAATTGTGTATTCCTCTGTGAAGGAAAAATGTCATTTACAATGTAGGTGTGTCACGTGTAAAACTTTCAGAAGGTTTCTTCAAACTCCAATTTTTGCCTTGCTGAATGCTTTTCTTGTTCCTAATAACTTTCATCTTCCTTCACAAATTCCACAAAAATTGGGCAGGAGAGATTTCTTCCAGTCTAAAAGTGACATATTTCTTAACATATTTCCTTCCACAACAAAGACAAATTTTATCCTAAAGGTGCTGTGGAAAAATGATACACCCCCAGCTGTGGATCCTCTGTCTATAGAGAACAGGTAAAACTGTCTGTATCACCTTCCCATCTAGTGCCATTTGACTGTGAGCTGCAAAGGAAGATTCTCATATTTGCTGTCCATACCTGAAGCCTTCAGGTTATTGCTGATTTTCTGAATCAGTACCAAATGTAGTGATGATTTTTTGTCATCTCATTCTTAATATAAAAAGGAGTCAGAACTAATGATGTCAACTCAGGACAAAAGAAGAGCTGCTATTGTGTATTTATAACCTTTCCCCACAGCTGGCCTGTGCCTGGAAAGCAGTGCCACAGAAAGGGACCTGGGAGTCCTGGTCAACAGCAAGTTGAATACCAATCAGCAGTGCCCTGGCAGCCAGGAGGGCCAACTGTGTCCTGGGGGGCATCAGGCAAAGCATCCCCAGCCGATCAAGGGAGGGGATTGTCCCACTCTGCTCTGCACTGGGGTGGCCTCACCTTGAATACTGTGTGCAGTTCTGGGCACAGTAATATAAGATATTAAGTTATTAGAAAGCATCCAGAGGAGGGCTGCAAAGATGGTGAAGGGCCTTGAGGGGAAGCTGTATGAAGAGCAGCTGAGGTCACTTGGTCTGTTCAGCCTGGAGAAGAGGAGACTGACAGGAGACCTCATTGCAGTTACAACTTCCTTGTGAGGGGAAGAGGAGGAGCAGGCACTGATGTCTTCTCTGTGGTGACCAGTGACAGGACCCAAGGGAATGGCCTGAAGTTGTGTCAAGGGAGATCTAGGTTGGATATTAGAAAAAGGTTCTTTACCCAGAGGGTGGTTGAGCACTGGAACAGGCTCCCCAGGGAAGTGGTCACAGCACCAGGCCTGACAGAGTTCAAGAAACAGTTGGACAATTCTCTAGGGCACATGGTGTGACTCTTGGGGATGGACCTGTGCAGGACCAGGAGTTGGACTTGATGATCCCTGCGGGTCCCTTCCAAATCAGTATATTCTCTGATTCTGTGATTCTGTAAACCGGGGCTGTAAGACTAGAAGTAATTTCTAATCTTATGGCTCAGCTTATCCAGTAATCATTCTTTGTTACTTTTTTGACTTTTCAAAATAGCTACACCCAGGAGCAGGTGTTTCTGGTGTCATTTTTTATGAGAAAAAAATGTAATGCTCTCTCTGTTTTTCCATGACACTCATTCCTCTTGTGTATAATTAGTTTGATATTTTGAATTCAATCAACTCTTCATTTTTAGTTGGCCAGTGGAAGTTAGAAAATGAGGAATTTGATTATATGGAAATGAGGTTTACCTTCTTCACAAAAATACTTCTAAGTCTCAGAAATTAATCCCTCAGATTTTTTCATTAATATCACATTTCGCAGTGCAGGCAGATAAAACTTGAATGAGACTGCAATTTTAACCAAATCTCTGCCTCCAAGCAATATAGATAGTGTTAATTCTCCACTTGCTTTCTAGAAGCAAGTTTGTGAAGTATTCCTTGCTATTGCAACCAAAGTAAAGCCACTCAGGTTTATCCAGTCTTTTTTTTTTTCTCAGAATTTATGGTAATGCCAGAACCTCAGCCTTTATTTTTATAAAAGCAATTACTGTCTAGAAAGGAACATTTTGTCTCTCTGGAGTTACACTTTTGTTGAACTCATTCAAACTGAAAGTTATCCTTGAAAAAGGCTATATGAGATTAGCTCCTTTTTCTGCTGGCCACATAAGTGGCCAAATATCTTTTCGTTTACTCACATTTTTTAACCTCATGCTCCTGTTGTTCAAACTAAATTCTATATAAATATCAGTAAATAAAATGATAAGTGCCTAGTTATGTGTTTGTAGCCATGGCATCCAAGGAAGCAAGAGGAGAACACGTTCTTTATTGCCAGTGTGCCACATTTAGGAGATGCTATGGAGACGCTGCATGGGAACAAACTTGTTCTTGAGGGATTGCTGTGAAGCAGTTTGACCTGTGGTACACATATTGGTGCTGAAGTCCACACATGACAGAAATATATGGTTTTCTGTGGAAACCTGTGGTAACCTGCTAAATAGGAGACACCATTTCTGCTACGTCACCGCTGCTGCAATGCCATGCAGGCATTGCTTGGCTGGGAAGGTAAAGGCACAAAGCTTACATGAGTGCTGAATAGGGAACTGACTGTTCCTGGTAGTAACGTGGTGCTCTGGGACATGGCTGTGCCTGGGCACAGGCGGAATCGCTGACCCTGTGGGTGGAGATGGCTGCACCCAGACTAGCAGTGCTGAGTACAACCACTGGATGCTGGATATGGATGCTAGAGTTTGGCCCTTGGCCCTTAAGGAGCCCATGAGAAAGCAGCTAGATCTGGGCTGGTGCCAGCACAGAGGGACTGCATGCAGACAAACCATTCAAAATCCTGCTTAGGTGCTTTCAGTTTCCTGTTTTGATGGTGGGCTGGCCTGGAAACAAACAGCAGGAGGGTCCAGAGCCCTCCACCTGACACTGGGTTGTTTCCAGAGCCCGGAGCAAGAGCTGCCATGCACAAACTCAAGTGACAGCCACGGGGGCAGCGGAAACCTCCCTCTTGCTTCAGCAGCCCCAGAAAACATGCTTTGTATTTTAGTTGACTTCCAGACAGTGGTGGCTTCTCTGTGCCAGTGCGTGCCTGTGGTGTTCCCGGCCGCAGCTGGCAGACAGTCAGTACTGGGAGTGCACCATGGGTCTGACACTGGCCCAGGTGCCCTGGCTCCCTGCAGTACTGCTGTGGGCTGGCAGATATGGGGTAGAAGAGGGAGAAGCCCTGAGTCTTGCTGGATGGAAGTGGCTGGACCCTTGGCACACTCAGGACCAGCTCTAGGCAACTACACTGGACCAACGCCCATGTCTCCAAAGACAGGAGCCCCCAGGCCCCAGGGATCTTGGAGATCTGCTCTGCCTCTTGTAACCAGAGTGCTGGGGAGGCCGGCATTTCCCTCTCCCTCCAGCAAAGCAACACTTCGTTCTTGGGAGCTGTGCTCTGAATTATCTACGTTTTTTTGACAAAACTACTTTTTCCTAAAGAAACCAAAACAAGGAGAAAAACCACTTGCAATTACACAACTAATTATCAAAAGCCTTTATTTTTATTATTATTTGTTCTCCAGCCAGAAAATGGAAATCTCTTTCCAAGCTGCTGTTGTCTTCCAGTGTAGTGCCTGGCCTATTCTGCTATATCTTTCAATTTAATCTTTTGGTTAACTCTTATGTAAGAAGAAACTCTGCCTTGATAAGGAGCGTGTTTCTGTGTAGTTAACCATCTGCAACTGCCTCTTAACTCTCTGATCATGAAAGTGAGGACGGCTGATCAGACACGTCTCACTCTCAAAACAGGCTGAAAGCTGTTCTGTGCCTGTTAAAATCAATGATGGATTTAAATGGATTTTATTGTAAACTGAATTTTGTGGGGTTTGGGGTGTTTAAAAACATTCCTTGCTATAGTACTGGGTATTGAGGTAGAAAACAAAAATGGTGTTCTTATTACGGCAGGGGAATGGATGATAGCATAGGCAGTACCTTAAAAAGTTAAATATCTACTTTGTGATAGTTTTGAGGCAAGACAGCAATTTTCAGCAAGTGAAAATTGATCATTCAAATGCATTTAAAATGCATTCTAAAGTTTTGGTAAATTTTAAGGAAGAATACTGAATTGGGGCTTCATACTGTTTTGTACTCTCGAAGCATTCAGGTATTCTTCAAGGAAACTTTGCCTGGGACATTGATTAGATCATCTTGTGTTTTCCTAACTTGATTTTTACAAGGCCGAATAAAAATTTTGGGAAATTTCAGAGAAAAGCAAATGCTTTTTCTCTGTTTCACATACCAAAACATCAACTAGTGAATGTCATGGTTTCACCCCAGATGGCAACCAAGCCCTGCACAGCTGCTTGCTCACTTCCCCACCGGTGGGATTGGGGAGAGAATTGGAAGGGTTAAAGGTAGAAAACTTGTGGGTTGAGATAAAGACAGTTTAATAAGCAAAGCTAAATCTGCACACACAAGTAAAGAAAAGCAAAGAATTAATTCACTGCTTCCCATGGGCAGGGAGGTGTTTGACCATCTCCAGGAGAGCAGGGCCCCATCACATGTAATGATTACTTGGGAAGGCAAATGGCATCACTCCAAATGTCCCCCTCCCCCTTCCTTTTTCTTCCCCCCAGATTTATATACTGAGCATGATCTCACATGGTGTGGAATATCCCTTTGGTCAGTCAGAACCACCTGTCCTGGCTGTGACTCCTCCCAGACTCCCAGGCACCCCCAGCCTCCTTGCCAGTGTGGCAGTACAAAAAGCAGAAAAGACCTTGGCTCTGTGCAAACACTGCTCAACAATAACAAAAATATCTCTGCATTATCAACCCTGTGTTCAGTACAGATCCAAAACACAACCCCATACCAGCCACTGTGAAGAAAGTTAACTCTACCCCAGCCTGAATCAGCTCAGTGAAAAATACTATGTTTGAAGTATGGACTGAGTAACTGTCCCATGTGTAGGTTGTGTTTGGCTCCTGCAAAGGTAGTCTCTTCTAGCACAGAAAGCAGAGACTTTCTGGTCTTTTTTCTTCAATTTCTCTGAGGAAATTGAGGATAAATATGATATCCAGGCACAAGTACCTTGTGCTCTTCAACAGGTTGTCATTTTATGAAGTATGTTACAGAGAAAAGTATACAATGAATTTCACCAACAGAAAAGTCCTTTATTAAAAAAGCAGAGTATTAAGACTGAAGAAGAAGGAAGGATGGAATCAAAACTGGTGCACACTAGAAGCAAAGGCAAAGGACAAGAATGGAGAAAGGTGAACAGTTGTAAAAATAGGCCATGCAATTTTAACAAATTCACGTGAGCTAGAAATGCTGTGGAATAGCTCTAAGGCCAAACAACAGTCATGATCCCATGTGTAATTTTAAAGTCTGATTGTTGCTTTTAGCTTCTCTGGCAGAATCCAACTAAACGGGATATAGTGATAGAGATGGAAGGGAAGAACTTGTTTCTTTTCCTTTTTTGGATAAACCGAAAATTTGAAAATTTTTCTTAGAAAATAATTTGTTTTCAGTGAATCCATCAGGGGTTTGGATGCTGGTTTTAATCTTTTGAACAAAAAGATTAAAACCAGGGTTCAGTTTCCACCTAGGACATCAAATCTGGGGGTCTCCCTTGGGTGTCCACATGCACTTTAGGGGCCTCCTTCAATCCAGTGCCCCTACACAGGTGCTTGTCACGGTTTGGGGAGGCACTATATGCAACCTGCTGAGGTCCGGGGAACCACTGGAGGCAGCTGAAGACCAGGCAGACACCCAAGGCACCTTTGGTGGCACTGGATGTCTGTTTTAGGCAGCTGAAATGAGCCTGAAGTCAGCCCAGCTCACCCTAAAGTTGACCTTTATTCACTGGCCAGCTAAGCAGAAGCACAGGCTGTACCATCTGTGCAAGTGAGATATCTGCTGAACATGAAGGGTGTCATACACCAGACCCCTATTACAAAATTACCTCAATCCTATGGCAAAATGTCGTTTTGAAATGAAAAACTGGAATGATATAGTTAGATGAAATAAAGATTAAGTATTTTCTAACTAAAAAAAGTATTTTTTTCCTGAATCAAAATGGATCAATGTAATATAAATTAACTGCTGATGGCAATTCATTTTAGGTGACAAAATTGTAGATTTTTACCTCCACTGATACAAATGCTTTCCTTTCTCAATCTTTTATTTCAGTAGTTTAATTTTAAATCAAACATTCTATTTCTCAGCCCTTTTATTCATATCCATATGAGCTGGAGACATAGCTCTGAGGCATTGGCATACTATCTGAGATACTGATTTCCAAAACAGCCTGGCAGATGAGTAGTTTGCACACGTACTATGGATGTATTTGGAAGGAGTGTTAGAACTAATGTATGAACTGACAGCTTGGAGGATCAGCTGTCTTTCAGTAGGAAGGTCAATTAACATCTCATGCATGTAGCATGCATGTTCTTGTGGACAAAGTAGCATCATTTTTTTTTCTCAAGATTTTTGGGAAGAGGAAAACAGGGTGTGTATGTAGAGTGCTCACTGTGGATCAGAAAGAAATCTACTAGCAAAGTATATTAATTTCTTCTATAATCACTTTTTCTTTGGCAATAATATCCATTACTGGTAGCTGACAAATCTGTCTAAAAGGAAAATGCAAACTTGCAGTTTCATTTTACACGCATGCACACAAATCTGACTGGCTTTATCATGAAAGTGTAACTGGAGCACCAGTAACTCCTGGGATTGCTTACACATTTCCATTCCGTGCTCCTGTTCTGATGAGGGGAATAATTAATACTTCTCAAAACCATTCATCTTTCTATTTGCAAGTCCCTAGAATTTGGACTTTCAAATAAACAAATGAAAGAATTACTATTGAAAGTATTTCTTCCTTGTTGGCTGATTTTAACGTGAGGAATGAGAAAATAACTTCCCAATGTTAAGTTCACTCACAGGATTTTTTTTAGCAAATCTGGCACCAAAAAATCAAAAAACATGGATTGAGCCAGACATGAGCTCCACTGAAGGGGAATATTTTATACTATGCCAGTGAAAACTGGACTTGATTTCATTAGTTATAAGTCCCTGAAAATCTGCTGGCAGGCCCATGGGGCTTTGGCAGGGCAGCATGGCATTGCTGGACACAGAATTTCCAGCCTAAGTGCACAGTGAGCTGGTGAGGTAACAGGGGAGGTGACTGATACATGGGTCACCAGTTCATTGGTGCCACTGTCCCTGCTGCAGGGACATTTAATATCAGAACATGATGCTAAAATTTTCCTTTTTATAAAGGTATTTTTAGGTTGACTAATTTAACTCTGGCATTTACAAAGGCCCCATGAATGTGGGCCAATGGCCAAATCCCTTGCCAGAATAAGGAACTGATGCCTGCTGATGCCAGGCAGGCGCTCCCGCTCTGATTGAAGTTTCCTCTCTTCATTTTTTCTTCCCCATTAGTAAGCTTCCTGCTATCCTCCTCTGGCAGATCTTTTGTCCAACCTTTTCCCCCTTTGGGGTGGGGTTAAACTTAGCTTTAGGGGTTAAACTTAGCTTAGCTTCACAGTAGAACATCTGAACAGCTATCTGACCTGCAAATCTAGGGAATATCTTTCATAGGCATTGTAGCTCCTATAACTGTGGAATTAAAGCTATATGCAATTGGAACAACAGTAAGTTTGCAATAATGTGGTTTTCCATAGCCTGTTCTGGACTCATTCTATGCAATATGTGTTTACAAAGTAGCTTGTACCATGGCACTGTAGTGGCTATAACTCCAGCAACCTCATTCATAAAGGTGTCCTATTCATTTCAGTCATCTCTGTAGAGAACTGAGATTGCAAACTCTATGTTGGATTAAATTGTCCATTTGGTTAAGGAGTAGCCTTTTTTACTTCAGATTCACTCTATGCCCTCTGGCTTTGTGTCCTCAAAATAAATGTCTAGGGCAAATCCCACTACTTGCATCTTGTGCTACTTTGGTGAAGCATTTTGAATTGTGAATCATCCCTAATTTAGAAGGGGAATGTAAAGGACATGTTGAAACAACACCTAGAATAAGTGTAGTGCCACAGGAGTGATATTAGAACAAATTGTCTGGAGTCAAGCACTCAGAAGGAAAGGACCGAAAGGGCTGTCTCACAAAATAGTTGAATACAGCCATCAGGAACATTGCAGTTTTTAATGTTTTAAAGTGTTCTTTAAAAAATACCCCAAACCCTCAAGGCCTGTCTGTATTCTTTGACTCATCTTCTCCATTAGCAGCAAAAACAATCAGGGAGAGATAGGAGAGATAAGAGATCAGGGAGACCAAAAGGGAGAGGGAATGTCACTTCTCAAGGCACTTTGATGACACTGATAAGTTTGTATGTCACTTTTTACTTTTTTATTCTCTACTGGATCTATTTGTTTTTCTGGAAGAGTTACACGATCTTTTGAGAAGGTGGTAACTAAAGACTTAGTCTTGCGTTGTGACCACATTTATGACAACAACATTATGTTAAAGTTACTGCTTTCAAAACCTCTTTAAAATTTGTTTCGAAAAATTGAAGATTGATAGGCCTATGAAATGAGACTATAACCACACTTAAAAACAGGTCAGCAGAGAAGATACTTGGGGAAGTCATTTTCCAGGCATATAAGTTAGGTCTATTCAAAACAGTCCTCATTTTGGAAGTGTGATTCAGATATGCTTGCAGACACGCTTTCACTACTTAAAGCAGTGAGATAATGAGGCTTAAAGTGGATTTATCATTGCCCAATAGCCAGCATTTCACAATCTGAAATAAAATTACCTAAGGCCCTCATAGTGCATGCTCCATGTTGCATGCACCTCCCAGGTGAAAGGCAAGTGGTTGAAGTGATTTGAAAGCATAGTGTGATTGCATCAGCCAGGTGAGAGGCTGCTGGAGATGAGCTTCAGCCCTGAGTCAGCACAGTGTGGCGTGATACTGGCTGTGCTGGAAGACGTGCAAAGCCTCCCTGCCTCACCAGGAGCCTTGTGAAAGGTTTTGGCTGAGAAAGCTCTCCTAACACCTACTCCCTCTGAGCTGATTCCACATTTCCACAACAGATGCAGCTGTCTCCCTTTTGGGGAAATCTTCTCTAGGGTGCCCTGAGAATGATAGACATGTGGTTTTGCCCAGCATTTACAGGGATTATGCCAAACCAACATGGGAAGACAGGAGGAAGATAGATGTGGGTATGTCCTTGTTCCAAACACATGTATTAAGGCACCTAGTGTGACAAATGAATGTTCTGGAAACACTAAAGACTATAAATACTGTATTCATCAAGGACTGTTGTGTGGCCTAACTTTTGTATTTTGTGAAGTAGTTTTCTCTGAATTGCTTAGCACATCTGCTTGGTGGATTATAGGATAAGTAGGCAAGGCAGAAGCAGCATAATTTTTACTGATGAGACCACAAGGGATTGAAACCAGCTACTCTTACAGTGGTGTGAACAAAGCTGTAATCTTCAGTTCCTTGCCCTTTACTGCCCTGAATGGGAGTATCTACGTCAGTATGGTTGATCCTTTCACAGCAGTGAAAGTGTATCCTGTGTAAGAGAGCAAAATTCTCCATCTAGCAAACCTGGTACAGTATTTGCTGATGGAAAGAGGACAGCTGCTGTCTGCTCATTGCTCCAAGGGGAATGTAATCTATGAAGGAAGAATATGCATCTGGGGATCTCAGCATTTCAAAAGACTTCAAAGTCAGGAGCTCTGAATGGTACCCTCTTAGGAAAGACATAATACTTCCTCATAGCACCTCTTTTTTCATCCTCTTCTTCTATCCCATAACACAGGGACAAGCCTATTTAGTATGACATATAAATAAACGTATGTGAAAATTCAACTCTTTTAGAAATTTCTTTTCTTCAGAAACCCAAGCAGCTGTTCAGACTAGTAATGAGTTATTGAACACTTCTTCCTTTTGTTCAGCATTTTACTGATTTTACTAAATGTGCTGCAACACCCCAGGCCTCTGACTATGTGAGATAGAAAAACGGGGTGATGATGATGGATTGGAAATGGAGTCCAGCCATAATGTCACCAGCCTACAGAATACAGTTTTCCATAGGAGCATGAAAGATGCTTTGTGAATGAATAGAAAAGCTGAGAAGGACTGGATGGGCACAAAAGCTGACTCTAAATATATATTCCAGTGCTGCCTACATGGCGAGATGTCATCACACAACATTATGGTCTTAAATGATTCCTCAAAACAACAAAGCCTGAAACTATTCATTTTCTGCATATTTCTCCCACATCAGTGGAAAATTTATATTGAGGCAGACAAATACCATTTAAACTAAAAATGTTAATACAAATATCTTTTATTTTTAGCTGCTTGAATGGTTAGGACACGCTTTAAGTGGTTACATCCACCCTATTTTTATGTGCTTAGACTCCTTTGTCTCCTCTCAGCATTCAAAGACCCACAATTTTTCTGGTATTTGTTTGCATGTTAGTGGTATAATTTGTACCATTTCTGGACTAAGTGTTGAAATTGTTTCTTGTTACTCCTAATGGGTGCACTGTCTTTTAATTAAAAACAAATGCAATGCAAACCACAATAATAAAATAAATTATAGACTAAGTTTCTAGCACCTGATCTTCATACAGCAGGCTGCACAAGCACACAGTCATTCACCTCATCTCCTCCTGTTGTTGCAACGTCCTACAGACTTTATGCAATACAACTCTTAAAACATCTTGTTTTGGCTGGCATTTTGACTGCCTCTGGGAAAATCCTAGGAAATGAGCCAGCTGCCATTTTCAGAGCAATGAGTTCAGTCCACTCCCAGATGTGACCCTATGATGGGAGGGACCATGGGTCCTTGTGGTGGAAGGCTGGTGGCAAAGGCTGGCTGGTTCTGCCAGACCAGTTTGTTTGGCACTACGGAGCAGTCCCCTTGTATAACTGTGGGAGTTTTAGGCAAGAGAGCAGGAAGAGCTGGTCCAGATTAACCAGTTTGTCAAACCAGATCTAGTTGATTGGTTTGAGATTTGACAACTCTGTAATAAGTAAATTAGTATTATACCCATTTTAGGCCACATTTAGGACCTTAATGATCTCAGGAACATTATAGATGGAGATGTTTCATGCTACTCTAGTGTTTAACCTATGCATATTTTATACTTTATGGTACATTTTAAGTACAAAAAAATTTAACCCAATCCCTATACTGCCTTTGTGAGACTTATTGCAATCAATCCCACTAAAACTGTCCTCATTTTTTACAACTCTCAGTCTGCAAGAAAAAATTCTAGCCATGCTACATATTTGGAAGTCCCGATATTTTTCTGCAAGTAATCTATATCACTCTGTAGTAATACTTAGCTGTTGTTTTGAGTAGTTCTTCTTTCAGTCCTTAGTGACATATTAAATTTTCATCATGGTCACTCTTTTATAGGTGGGGAAGTGGTTTTGGGAATATTAGTTACAGTGACATTCCCAGAAAGCTGGTTACAGTGCAATAACAGAAGGTAAGTTTTTATAGAGTTCTTAATTCACTAGTACCACTACTCCAGTTACAGCAGAACTTATGGGCTTGATGTTGAAGTTACAGGAGGAGTGACAGATACTATATGTTGTGCAAGTTAGATCAGAAATTATCTACTTTTTGGCTTGAGAAAATTAGAGTTTAAGAAAACCGCTATTGCAAACCCTGGGAAAAAGTATTTTTTGACAGAACTTGCGAAAGGTTCTTATTGCCTCTTGCAACAAAGCTGATAGTGCTCAAGAAGATGCAGCTTGTGTGTCTAAGCCCCTGCATCTAAACAGAAGTTGTAGGTGTAGGCCTGCAAGGAGGACAGCCCTGATGCAAAAAAAGACTGTCATCCAGGGCCGCAGGGTATAAAGACAAGAAGAAAGTCTTGTCTTGGAAATGATTGGTGAATTATTTTGCTTTACTGCTGATTGATCGACAGGGTTTTTGAGATTACTTAGGATTTTGAAACCTTAGCAGTAGTTCCCCAGAGATGGTTTAATGGACAGAACAGGAACATGGCATTATGCAGATGCCACCCTCTATTTTTAGAGAAGAAAAAGTTTCTTCTCTTCTCTACAATGTATTTAGAAGAATGTCACTTGAATGCGATCCTGCAGATCAGGAGAAATCCATTAATACATCTGATTGTCTGCAGTATAGTGGATTCTGTAAGAAATTCAAAACATCAGGCAAGTGCATGCCTACCATAGAGAAGAATATACAAGAAGTGTGCAAAATAGTTCTTCCAGTGTTTTTTGAGAACAGGTCAGCATAATATGAAAATGTAATTCTGAAAAACTATTATTTTGTCCACATTACAGGGTTGTGTTTATTACACTATTCATTTTTGTGCTGATCCTGTTAAAAAGCATGTAGGAAAAAAAAGCACTTTGTAATTTCCAGTGAGACAGCTGATGCAAAGCAGCAGATCCTGAGCTTTCCTGGTCTGAGAGCGATGGAGGCTAACAGCTGTCCTTGCTGTGTTGCCTGATATCTAAAATCTCTTCCAAAGTCACTTCATCTTGTGGATCACATGGAAGTTAGACCAACACAAAGCAAAATTTAAAAAATAGAACATAATCCTAGTGAATTAGAGAGGAGAGGGAAAGAATCGGCAGATGAATCCTGGAGTGATTTCTACCTAGATGTTTATAAAATCTCACCTTAATCCTAAAAGTTTAGGCTGAGAAACACTGAGAACATAGTTTTGTTCGGGTGAACTGATGTTTCCAGAGGTTTTGGTGATGAGTTTTACAGGTTTCATTTAATTACCCTCTGTCTGGGAAAGCAGCCATTGATTCGTGACTGATTGGAAATCCAGATGTAAAGTTGAGCCAGTTTTGCAGCTGGGCTCCAGTGAACGTAGTGAACAGTTTAGGGAAAGTACAAAGCGTTCCTGAGGGAACATTCTGAGAGGGAGGAGTGTAGACTGTCTCCCTTTTGACAAGAAAAAATATCACTAGCAGTTAAAAAAAAGTTAAATACAAGGAAATGTAGAATTGTTTCTGAAGGAGATTCGCCATGTTCTTTTTTTATAAAAAAAAGGCAAAAAGTTGTTTTTGTCTCAGGAAAGGAATGATTGAACACTCACTATAATGTTATTAGTTTACTTGCTTCTTCAAAGAGCTATAATCCATCCAGAAGGAGATATCCTTTTAGACATCCTGTGTGTAGAACTACTGTTACAACCTTGTCTGCTGAACGGCCAGCATGGCACTGAAGCAAAGAAAGAGCAAAAGGTGGCAGCCTGCTTCCTCTGCTGTTAACAGGCCAGGTCTGCCTCCTCAATACTCTTTTATAGCTATGTATACTTTTAATGTATATGAACAAAATACTCTCAAGTAACAGATAATGAAGATATTATAATAGTAGCCTTTTTAAATGTAAAAACCATTTTACTGCTTATTTTGGAGGATATCAATTTAGACTGATGTAATATTTTCTTGTCAATTTGTATCTTCTACTTCTAGAGGTTCTTCTTCAGTGATCGATTTCTTTAACCTTCATAGAAAATTGGGCCACACCTTTTGCTGAGCCTTTAATAAATTGCCAGAGACACACCCTGGGAGCTCCACTCTGTTCATATGGATTAGTTTAAAGATTGTGGGCTATGGTAATCTTATGCAAGAAACAGTCTAAAGCATTCTTTGCTGTGACCACAAACCTAACTTGGCACTCCTGGCTGTGCTGAGAGCAATGCAGAGGCTTGACTCTGCCTGTGTGGCTGAGGAGCCTCAGCTTGGGACAGTGTCCCACCACTCCTGATGGGACAGCAGAGGGCAACTATCTCCAAGCACTTCTGTTGCTTCATGGAGTGTGTGGAGCTGCTATAGGTGTGCACTGTCTATAGTGGCACTCGTGAAATAGTTTGGAACCATTGAGCCATCAGTACCAAAGCAAAAAATTAAGTTCTGTGGAGATGCAGATATGAACTGTATGATCTCCTTATCAAGCTATCATGCAAGTAAGTAACCCCAGTTTGTACTAGAAGCATTAAACATTTTATTTTGCCTGTCACACGAAGCTCTGTAATCAGAACAGCTATCGCCTCCTTTGGTATCCCTCCGGAGTAGAGATTGTTGCCCAAATACTGACCAGGCAAAACTTTCTCTCCTATGAGGCAACAAACAAGGTACAACCCAGAAGTTAATTGTGCTTATGAAAAATAGTTCCATCTATCTTAAGTTCCTCCTGCTTTTGTTTTGACCTATTAGCTAGCAAATCCTCACAGACTTGCACCGAAGGCAAATTTCTTCACCAACTACATCAACATGAGTCAAAGGGTGGACGGATGTCTCTGAACGGCTGACATCAAGGAGGAGGTCCCTAAGGTCCCTACTAAAACATAATAATTATGATAATTAGATGTCAGGGCTACTTTGCAAAATGCTGTTAAAATAAGGCAAGGTTTTATTGCAAGAAAAGGGATGAAGAGCCAGGAATAGTTGCTGTATTTTGTTAACAAAAAAGTCTTCCTTTCTGAGTTTAGCATTGTTGTATTTGGTAAGAAATCTAAAAATAATAATTACAATGGTAATAGAATTTAATTTATAATTACATATTGTTACTGTAGTAGCAGAGAAAATATTATGAATTGAGATTCACTACCAGTAAGAGCTGTCATAGGCATTAACCTTTGTAATTGATTTTAGTCATCTTTGACCTGGTTGTGAAAATCCTAGTCTTTTGCAATGCACTTGGAAATAGTAGGCTGGGCATGAGAATGCTGCTATAAGTTGATGATTATATTTTATCCTATCTCTTGTGACCCTTACCCTATTTAAAGCAAATATCAGATGACGTTTTCTGTTTTGTTTCATCAGCAGACTGGATGTTTTAATAAGACTTTAATAAGCAGCTTCATGTACCAGCTGCGATGCAGGAGGGTGGATCAAAATTATGTTGAAGGTGGAAATGTATTTCAAGTAGCTGCAGACACAGAAGTAGCCTCAGTGTGAGTCCAGCACAGCCACCGAGGATTCCTCTATGGGCAATAGACAAGGATCCCACTGAACCTAAGCAACCGTGTGCAAAAGAGATCAGTTGTCCCTTAGTGATTTTTGTTTGTCAGTTTTAGAAAGTGTACAAATGACTAGAGTATTTCTAGACAACTTCCACCAAGACTAAGAAAGTTAGGGTAAATTAATTCACTAGGTAAAGAATAAAGGTAAGCTGAGCTCTAAGGATGCTACCTCTGTATGGAGTATTTAAGTAGCAGTGCTACTTAAATGGCCTGTCAAAATGTCTCACAGATGAAAAGTAGTCTAAATCAAACCAAAGATTCAAATCAAGGAGAAACTGAGGAGAAGCCAAGAACTTGAAGCAGGCATAGCTCAGTCTTGGACAAGCCTTTGACAGGAGGCACATACTCCAAAAGAAGGTAACTAAATCATGCTACTTGTTAGTAACCAGAGTTTGATGACACTTGAATCAACGCGGTAAATGGGTATAAGGCCTAGTATGTTTGTGATATATATGTTCTTGTTACTTTTTTTCTTTGGTAAATGTACATCAGTCTTCACCTGTCTGATAAGGAGATAGCCTGGCTTTCATTTTTCGTGTGTTTTTTGTTTGTTTTTGTTTATTTTTTTTTATTTGGTTGTTCTTTTTTTTTCCCCATGGTTTTTTTTTGGTTTTTTTTTTTTTTTTTTTTTTTAAGATAACATGCTTCATGGATTAACACCGGTCTTCAGGAACTAAAAAGTGATTAATTTATCATGTATTTCCCTGGCATGCCCACGCAGTCCTGATTCCTGTGCTAGGACACCTATTAAGTTTCTTACCACTCTCTTACTTCAAATCAGGAGCATTTAATCCTTGGTGATGCTCTCATTCTGAGGAGCATTGTGTCTCTCCACATTTCATACCACCACACCCACTAGGCTTTCACTGAAGTCTTCTCAGGGTGATAATCCCTGTAGCACAGTACTGCTACAGCACTGGAGTTGCCTAATGGAGAATAGGGGGAAATCATTACGATTACACCACAGCTCCAAGCTATCTGGATCGTGCAAATCTGGAAAGCAAATGTTGAACTCAGGAAAACCTTCATGCCACCCATTGTTAAACGAAAGCCTGGGAGAAAAATGAACAAATGCATTGCATGTTTTTCTAAATATTGAACTGCTCAGAATAAATATTCTAAAAATGCTCTCATGGAACAGTGAATATAATAGATACATTTTTGTTGGGACACATTTATTAGGATGAGGAACTATCTGTTTCCTGATTACTTCCTCTCTTACCAGTACATATTAAATCTTTCCAAGCATGTGCCTTGTTGCTATTTGATCTGTTCATTGATGAGAAGTGATTTATATTTCATGTTTGCAGTGCTTGTGTAAAGGCTTACATTAATGAATCATGGAGAAGGAAATACCCCAGTTTGCTGGCAGAAGTGTCAGCTGAATGGAATAGTTTTGGGGCCCTTGGCAACACCTTGCTGAAGGCATTCCTGGTGTTGGACACAAACAAGGCAGATGAATCTTTGTTCAGAAGGAAATTATATAATACACCACGGTGGCCAGAATGCGTCATTCCTTGTCTTCATAATAAATTAAAATACAGAACTATTAATTTCCTAGGTAATGACAGACATACTGTTTTTTAAGTTTGCTCTTGATCTTGTAAATACATCAAAAGAAACCATTTGTCTTCTATATTTGATGTCTAGAATTTTTTCCTTGCACAGAAGTTTTTCTTTGAAGATTTCAGTAAGAACTGAGGACCCTGACATTTTCATCAACAAGGGATTTTTTGGGTGCTTTTGCTCTCAGCTAAAAGAATCTGGCCCCATGCTTCCTGCTGGGCACAGCACATCAAGCTGTATCTTCTGCAACTTTCCTGCTGACCATTGCTCCTACTTTTCAGTTGTGGTGCCTGTGAATCAGCACTTCAGGCATGTCACACTCAGCTCTCCCATCATTACCAAGATAAAAAAGTTCCACAGACTCCTTCAAGCTCACCTCAGCTACTCAGTAGTTCTTCCACTTCCTACCTCGTGTCCTGGTTTGCTCTTTACCTTCCACTCACAAGTTTTACCCTTCTTTTATGCCTCTTTGGAGGATGTTTCCATTTGTTCTACTCTGTGGCTGGAGGATCAGAAGCAAACAGCTAAAATGAGCTCCACGAGTCTCCTCTCTGTCCCTCTTAACTATTTTATACATTGTCCTATCTCTGTGATATTTTAGCTTGGTCTGACATGTTCTTCCTTGCCCTTTAGGTTCATAGCATGGCACGGAGGTATCTCTGTTCTATGCCAAAGTCTTTCTGACTTTTTCTCAATTTTTTCCTTAAAAGAAGATCCTAATCCATATCCTAGATTGGCTTCTGGCCTCTTCTCTTTTTTTCTATCCAGGGTGCTCTCTTAAACTGCAGGTATTTATGTTTTCCGCACTAGCTGATCATTTTCTCTAGTGAACAGAAATTCAATATATTCCAACATTCAATATGCATTAACATTTTCAATAACATTTTACCTCCCTCCAGGAATCACAAAGTGTCCGTGAAATGCAACTGTCTTGTACTGCACTGATGAGGTGCTGATCTGTAGATAGTGTGGGGGTGTTGCAATGAATAGCTCAAAAAATTTTTATTAAAAATTAGTTTGAAAGACAGTATTGTGAAAAGAAAATTTTCTTTTTGAGAGCTGCATTTGCTTTCAGGTAAAATTGCTTCATCTTTTTGCTTTGTTGCTTTTCTTGATCATGATTTTTTTTCCAAGTCCTATCATCCATCAAGTGTAACTGAGCTGATTCCAAAGATGAATTTCTTTTGTTCTACATTTCAGGATGAGGTTATAATTCTAAAATGTTGTTGCCAATAATTTTTCATGATAAATATTTTCTCTTCCAGATATAAAATTGGGTGATCCTGTTTATTCTCACTGAGATGGAAATTTGGAGGTATGGGCACTTTCTCTGCAGAGATCTTTAAGAACAAAACATGGAAGGTTTCAGAGGAAGAGATGGGCTAAGTGTTTGTTACTATTCCTGCTTGCCTACAATATCATTGTAAACTAAGAGTGAAAGTGGTTTCAGTCAACAAAGAAATTCAAAGAATTCAGAGCAGGCTGTTACCAGAGTAACTGATGACACCTCTGTCACCCTGAATCGAGACTACTTGGTGCATAAAATGTGCATCATCAGGCCCTTGCTCAATTTTTTCCTTTAGACTGCTGAGTGCTTTGAAGGTGCTCCAAAAAAACCACCAGGGGATGTAAGTGTCTACAGTGCAAATCCTTGTGCATAAATTGACCCTTACGCTTGTTCCAGCATTCCTGCTTTGATATCCGTTTGTCCTTACCTGCAGGGATGCTGCACCACTGCTGTTAAATTCAAATATACTAATCTCACTGTGCATCAGTGTTACTCAGAACTTCCTTCTGTCCTGAGAAAACATCCCAGCTGCCTTCAGAGTGCTTGCTGTAACTTTGAAGTTACAGTCGGTGAGAAGAGCCTTTTGGCAGGGAAATCCAACTATTTCTTTCCCCCCTACATCATGCACCTTCTGCAAATCAGCACAAGGCTGCTGAGGGCAGAGAAATGGTCTGTTCAAATCCAGGTAAATTCTTGTTCCTGAGGGCAACTAGAAATAGAGAAAGACATCTGAGCTTGTGTTTTATCTATCTATCTATATCTGTACTTCCTCAATCCCTCCCTACTATAAATACAGAAAATTAACTTATTAACATTTAAAAAAATACTTGATCATCTTCTCTTTCCCTGATTCCTGACTTTTCAGACAGCTTAAATTTTTCTAAAATTTAAAATCAAATCAGGCAGCTTCAGCTACCATAATGAATAGAAAATGTTTATAATGACTACTGGTCCCTGTTTAAAACTTTTGGTTTTAAAGACCCACTAGATGGTGAGAATTTTTCTATAACTATCATGATGTATAGATATAAGGAAGCAGGATTTGCGGGGAAAGCTTTATTCTTCATTAAACTAGCTGATATATGTGGAAAAATCAGGTAATATTTCATGCTTAGAATCCCCTGTTTAGTTCAGCTAAGATCATGTTCCACCTATACAGATACATAGATATGATTTTTTGTTGTTTGTTTCAGCCTTCTCACTGATGTACAAGGCTGTATGAGCCTGAATTCTAGAAGGAAACAGAAAATCACTCGTGTTGATTATTCAAGCTGACAGCTTCGACCACTCACTTCTGGAAAGGACTGTAATTGACTTTGCATAAAAGAGCCTTTCAGTTTGTACCTCCTTTAGGGATTTCAGGTTCACCCAGAAAAGTTGTTTGAGACAAATGCATTTCCAAACCTGAGCACTGAGATACATGTGACACAGTCAAGTCTCCCAAGACTGTTTTTTGAAGGAATCCATACGCCTGTCACTGACAACACTTCACTTAATAACTGTAAAGTTGCACTGATTTTCTCAGTACTGTAATGTCCTAGTCACATTAGGCAAGAGCGGCCTGTACAAGTCTGTTACTACATACTCAGCAAGTATTACCAGACAAGAAAGAAGCACAACTCTTCAAGTACTGGGAGAAAGGTTGTCCTAGTTCTTTGGAAATCTTTCTTCTTTCTTCTTTGACCTAGCAGAGACCTAAAACTGCCCAGTGGTTTCTTCAAGATTTTGCAACCACAAGGCAGAACCTGGCAGATTCTCAAGTGCAGAGTAAGTAAGGGAAACTTTCTGAATTAATTTGATAAAAATGTTTAGAAATAAGGTATCAAAAGAGGTGAATCAATGCTAGCTATATTCAATCCTGGTAAATAAAGAGTCAGGGCTGTGGTCCTCAGTGGGAAGCTAAGCATAGAGAACTGCTCTGTGAGGCAGGGGTGAGGTGATGGGGCAGACCGAGGCACATCTGGAGTTTCAAGCAGAGAAGAAAATGTACAACAAAGGGCAGACCATTGTTATGATATTACTGGCTCCTCCTTTTCACAGCACATGATGCACAATGGCATAAAGAAAGTGCTGCACCTCTGGTACTGAATGTCTTCTCCCACATGTGGAGCTAGTAAGTGATCTCTTGGTTGTCCATGTACAAAATTGTGCCTTTTCTTTACTTTTTTCATATAAAGACTTCTCTGTCATCAATCCACAGTGGACCCAGTCCTGTCAGGTGAAGAGACTATCTGGTACTGATACACTGAAATCTCGAACGGAGGGATTTTTTTGAAAAGGTTTGGGAGGGGAATATCCTGTACTCCATTCTTCTTCTCTACAGCTCCTTTGACCCCCTCCTCCCACTTCCACACCCAAGCTCAAGTTTGTAAACCTTTTGAACTATTTTAAAAAATGTACAGCTTGTCCTCTAAGACATAGGAAATTACATTTGATGGTCTATTGTATAAGAATTTCCATATTTAGACAAAAATCAACAGATACAATCTCTGATTTCCTTTTCCCTATACTCCTCATATTTGCCTCTTCTTGCATTGCTTGATTTTGCTGCTGCCATGTTGTAGCAGAAGCAGATGTCATCAATTAGAAGGTAGATTTATAACTAGTGAGAGATATGTTCAAGAGCCTACCCACTCATCCTGCTACCATGTACTCACTCTGGCCTGGGTTGTCTGCCTCAGCTCACATCTGGTGTTTTTGATGCTTTTGAAAGTACTTCAGAAATAAGATTCTACTCTGTCTGTGCTAAAAATATGTCACATATAAGAAAATTTTGGCTCCCTAATCTACAGGTTCTGAAGCAGTCTTTCTAGGGCTTAGAAAACTAGAGGTCAGTGATATTAGGCTGGATTAATTATGTAGCTAAACTCTAAAAAGGATTTCTAAACATAAGATTTGGGTTTCTTGCAGTTAACTATTTGGTATAATCATGGTGTAATTTTTCTCAATGACAGTAAACCCAGCAACAATACTGATTAAGGAAGGAACTCACTAACAGGAGCTCAATGACTTTGTAGTAGTTAAACCAATTTGTAAAAAGGCTGGGGAGGAACACTACCAAGCAAAAGAAAATCAGAACAATATGTTTAAAAATCAATACAGTAAAAAGTAAGCTTTCTGAATTAAAATGAAATCCCTCAATATCTTTTAAAGTATGATTCTGGCTAATTTTAAAGGCAAGAAAATGACTGGTGAATTTAGCAAATAAGTTAAAAAACCCCTAGAAAACAAAATCAAACCAAAATCCCCCCAAAAAGCAACAACAACACACACACATACACAAAAAAACCCCCAAACCCTCTGAAATTAAGAAAACAACTACAATTTGTCTTTTATACTTGACACAGGACTTTAGCCTTTGTCAATTTAGATAAGAAGTGTCATTCTTATACTCATTTTCCAAACTGTGGGATGGACTTCCTTTGAACAAAGATGCTTGCTAAGATCCAACTTCTACTCCAACAACAGCACAGACATTAACCTTGCCTTTCCCAAAACAAACACACATTTCTGTATCTATTGCAAATGTAAATTTGTTCCTTGGGTGGCACTTGTGAGAAAATAAAATACATCTTGTGCAGCAGATGCTGGTCACATCTTAAAGTACAAATTAAAGGCTCCAGCACTTTGATACCCAAAGTGATCCAGGTGCCCATCTCAGACTGGTAGGAATTCCAGTGTGGTTAAAACCAGTCTTTCCTGAAATGTTATTTAAGAAATCTGAGGACTTGAGTCCACAGGAAACAAATTGTTTGTTTTGTTGCACTGGATTTTTATTGCAAAAAGAATGAAAAAGTTAATGCTTTTTACTTTTCACTTTCCTACCTGTCTTAGTATTTAGGACAGCCTTCACTGTTTAGAAAGCACACATAAGGCTTTCAAACTGGCTAATTTTTGAGTAGTATATCAATTTACAACATATAAGTTCAGCTAACAATCATATTTTCCATTGTCAGCTTTCTGGCTCTTTTTTGCTAATCTACAAAGAATGTTTTGCACTGTGAAATACCCATGTAACTACAATGTTTGTATTCACATGGAGAAAATTATAAGCACATGTAAGTAAAGCACATTCCTCATGATCTTTATGCTGCTTGAAGATTAAGAATACAATAGATTAAAAGAATCCAGGAATAGGTTGGTCTGTGGGGAGCAGTCACAGTATTTGTGTAAATCTATGCTGCTCTAACAAAGCCTTAATACAAACGTGTGAAATATTTTTGAAACAGAATAGTTATATGACCTCATTCCCCCTTTGGTTTTTGCATTTCAGAAGTAGAACTGATCAGAAGAGTATGTGCCATGCATTTTTTAAAAAATCAGAGTCCAACTTCTGCACAGGAGGCTCTGTAGTTTTACAAAACATCTCAAGACTCTAATAAATACTTGGAGCTAGATCAAGTAAGTTCAGTGTAGTTATATTGATTGGCAGGATCTGAAAAGCTGGACCCTTAACTGCTTCCATCAAGAAATCACAACCACCTTGTGACATGAAACATGTTATCAGAAGATTATTAAATTTAAAATAAAATATTAAATTAAAATTTTCAATCTTGTTAAAATACAGTGACCAACGCTAGATATTAAAAATTCATCTGGTAGGTGCCAGCTAAAAAGCATTAGAAGTGTCACTACCACAACATCACAGGTGACACACTTCAGACAGAATTCCTAATTTATGAACATTTTGCTATGATGCCAGCTTGAAAACAGTCTTTATTCTTTTGGCATTAAATAATATTTCAGAAATAAATAAGTGAAAATAGGCATCTGTTTATTTTTGATGTGTCATAGAATCATAGAATCGACCAGTTTGGAAAAGACCTCCGAGATCAGCAAGTCTGACCCTTGATCCAACACCACCGTGATTACTAGACCGTGGCACTGAGTGCCACATCCAGTCTCATCTTAAAAACCTCCAGGGACGACGAATCCACCACCTCACTGGGCAGCCCATTCCAATGTCCAATCACTCTCTCTGTAAAAAATTTCTTCCTAATATCCAGCTTAAACTTCCCCTGTCAGAGCTTAAGATTGTGCCCTCTTGTACTACTGCTGATAGTTGCCTGGGAGAAGAGACCAACCCCCCACCTGGCTACAACCTCCTTTCAGGTAGTTGTAGAGTGATGAGGTCTCCCCTGAGCCTCCTCTTCTCCAGGCTGAACAACCCCAGCTCCCTCAGCCTCTCCTCACCAGCCTTGTTGCTCTTCTCTGGACCTGCTTCAGCACCTCAATATCCTTTCTGAACTGAGGGGCCCAGAACTGGACACTACTCAAGGTGTGGCCTCACCAGCGCTGAGTACAGGGGAAGAATCACTTCCCTGGTCCTGCTACCACACTGTTCCTGATCCAGGCCAGGATGCCATTGGCCTTCTTGGCCACCTGGGGCACACTGCTGGCTCATGTTCAGCTTCCTGTCAATCCAAACTCCCAGGTCTCTTTCTACCTGGCTGCTCTCCAGCCACTGTCTCCAGCCTGGGGGACAGTGCTGCATTGGGTTGTTGTGGCCAAAGTGCAGGACTCGGCACTTGGCCTTGTTGAACCTCATCCTGATGGAATCAGACCATCTCTCCAGCTTGTCCAGGTCCCTCTGAAGAGCCCTCCTGCCTTCCAGAAGATCAACACCCCCCCCAACTTGGTGTCATCTGCAAATTTGGTAATGGTACACTCAATCTCCTCATCCAGATCATCAGTAAAGATATTTAACAGAACTGGGCCCAACACTGATCCCTGGAGGACACCACCAGTGACCGGCCGCCAACTGGATGCAGCACCGCTCACCACCACTCTCTGGGCCTGGCCCTCCAGCCAGTTCCTAACCCAGCACAGAGTGCCCCTGTCCAAGCTGTGGCCTGCCAGCTTTTCCAGGAGTATGCTGTGAGAGATGGTGTCAAAGGCTTTGCTGAAGTCCAGGTAGACCACATCCACAGCCTTCCCCTCATCCACCAGGCAGGTCACCTGGTCATAAAAGAAGATCAGGCTGGTCGGACAGGACCTGCCCTTCCTATTTGCTCTGACTGTATATCTCTATTCTTACTCAGTTTCAACAGCAACAATGTAAGTTCAAGGTGTATGTGGCAAATACTACCAACTTTCCAGTTATCAGTAAGAAGCCAAGTGCTCAGGGCTAAATGTAAATCTGTATCGAGAAGAATCTGACTCTCAAGTGTGCACTGCTGTAGCTGCTGTCTGTAAAGTTAGATTATTTGGAATGACACAAACATACCTTTAAGAATATCTCGCTATGTGTGACTGAAAGCCATAAAATAATTTCCATGATATTGGGAGTAAAAAAATTATCTGAGGTAATCAAGTGTGAAGAAAATATTTACCCTGAAAGAAAGTTCCATTTTTTTCATGCCTATTTGGCCCTGTCAGAGTATTATGAGGTTATGTGTTTCCTTCTCTCTTTTTGAAACCTTTTGGATGATTCTAAGACATCCGCTTTTAGAACCCAGGCAATGTCAAGTGACCTAAGGTCCAAATGTTATTCCCTATGAAAGTTCATAAATCAATTAGTTCATCTGACCACAGGATTGGACACAGAACTCTCCATGGACACAATAGTGGTGCCTTCAACCTGACCCAAAAGCCCATCAGTGTCCTTTGAATCAGAATCTGCCTTTTGAATGCTCATGCATAAATTCAGTTTTTGGTCAGTGCTGATTTGATGATTTCTGCATCAAGTTCCACTTTGTGGTGTAGGCATCCCTGTGTTAGCTAACACAAAGAGAGCTTGCAAAATAGCCGCTGTGAATGAAGACAGTGTTATGATCAGATGTTGTTAGCAATAAAGGCCTAATTAGACTCTAGTCCCATGCGTGGTGTCAACCCCAAATAGACTCTTATGCATGCACTTTTATTGTGTGGCATTTTTAACTGAATTCTTCAAAGAAACCTGGGATTGGCATCCCAGTGATTATAACCCCAACCTCTTTAAGAGTGAAATCCTCAAATACTGTGGCCAGGAGGAAACTTCAAAGCAGAACTGCTGGCAACTGTGCATGCTCCAGGAGCAGCAGGTCTGCCATGCCCCAGTGGGATGTTGCTGGGGAGCAACCTCAACATGTCAGGGTGCATGGTGTGTACATCTTGGCAAATGCCTCTTTCCATGCAGCCATAGACAGTCCTGCAGGATCCTCATACTCCTGGCAAATATTACCCCTGGGAGAGCAGTGATGCTGCTGTGAGCAAGCAGAAAAGATGTGCATGGCACTGTTACACTTCTCACAGCATTCAATATGTGCCTACTTTATCTTCTTGCATTAAAGGATAAAGATTCAGGTCTTGGACTGGTGCTTTTCTTCCAGTATCCTTGAGGAAATGCTAAAGGCAAAGCAATATATTATATGGGAAATGAGACTTCTGCAAGAGAATTACTCAGAAGATTTTCTTTTTACAAGGTAAGAACATAGAGACCCATATTTAATGCCTAAATAAACATTTAAAGTGATATGCCAAAATATAAATCTGAGGAGCAAATAAATTAGGTAGAATTAGTCCCAAATTTTACAAAGGAATTTGAAATAAGGCAGAGGTCCTGAAATGGCTGCCTTCAGACCTGAGCATGCCCATGATTGCTGTGACCTGAACTGTTTCTCGGGCATCTTGACCTCAGCAGGGAAAGTGTAAGCAGGTTTGATGGTCCTGTCTTCCGGCAGAAGTCAAGTACCTCCCTACTGCTTTGGGCAGGGACTTCCTTTGTTGCTGGATATGTTTCAGCATTGAATAGGTAATCATGTCATTTTCTAATAATTACAGCCAGCTTGCATTTCACTGAAGTTAAGGGGCAGGGCCATTTGGTGCATTTTTATGAGTTTAAATAAATGTAACAACCAATCATATTAGATACAAGTTAATTGAAAGATGACAGCAAGATATGTTTTAATTTTTTTTTTAAGAGACTTTTGCCCTTTTCATTAAAGAGCAAATAATTTTGTTTCACATCTCCCTGTTCTAGAGAGAGAGAAGCGGAAGTTTCTTTTGGACAACCTGGCTAGGCCATCTGGTAGCATATTAGAGAAGGTGCTTGTGTGGAAGCAGAATTTCAGAAGTGAAAATAGTTTTCCTAAAGTCTACAGGGAATTTTAAAGATGATGTTCAAAAAGCTGCACCCACCCCTCTCTTCTGAAGATGGTTTTCCCATTAAGATTCATAAAATGTCCTGGGAATTTAACTAGGAATTTTGCCTCTGATTCAAGAAGACAGTGACCACATTTCCAGGAATCAACTCACTAAGCTCAGCAGAGGCCATTCTCGTTCCTTTATTGCACATGGCTGGTATGTCTACATCTAACACAGGCATTTCTGACCTTTTGTGCTTTCTGTTTTGCAGATATACAAGTTGAAAAAAGTTAATGAGTGATCTTTGTGAAGCTTTTCCCACCACTTTAATGAACAGCAAAATATGAGCTCTTTCTTCAGCCAGGTGTTTATTTCTCCCTGATGTATTTATGAAGTTTGTTGCACGATTACTGAGTTTACACTGGCATTTGCTGTACAACACTGCTGTATTCAGTGCAACTGAGGATCCTGTACTCTCCATTAACAGCAATGTCAGGAAGTTTACTAAAATATCAGGAAGACCTTGAACCATGCTGTTAGGTGAGCTTTCCTGGACACTAGGGTGGAGGGGAAAATAAAATGTTAGAAATGCACCTAACATCTGAAACCCCATTCTACAAATGGATACAATGAGGTATAGAAAGATTGACTAATCGTTTGATCTTTCAAGCTGCAGTCCATCATTAGCTTTTGAAAAATAATCAAGGTCAGATGTGACACAGACTTACAAAGTCATCTGTAGTCTGGGAAAGATAAAGTGAGAATGGTTGTTTTCCTCTCTTCACCTTTTGCAGAATTCAAGGACTTTAGACAAGTAACAGTCAAGCAGTGAAAAAGAAGCAAATTTTTCATGTGGGCACTCAAATTTGCTATGTGGTGGAACTTGAGATCGCAGAATGGTGGGGAGCTCCAATGTATAAAGCAATTCAAAAAAGAAGCTAGATAATTTGAGGAGGGAAGCATCGAGGCTCTTCAACGTAAGAATGTGCATGTGAGGTCCAGCAGTGCCTCATCTGAGGATATCTGAAGGCTGGGAGGGTGTATGAGGGGGAAGAAACATTTGGTACATGCCCTGTTTACTTTTGTGTCCTTTTCTCTGCATCCACTGCTGGAGATCAGGTCCTAAATGCACTTTCAAACTGATCCAGTACAGCAATTCCCATCTTTTTGTCTGTAGGTAAGCAGTGCTTACACACAGATTTATTTTAATGCATCTTTATCTCAAAAGAGCTGTCAAGCAATTTCTAAGTGATTTGAATAATTCTTTTTCACATCTCTAATAAGTGATGCCAGGGAGCATTTGCTGTTCAGCATTTGTGAAAGTGCTGATCTATAATCAGATAGTAATCTGTTCCTTTTCTGTCTGGAAAGAAAAAAATTGCCATAAATTCATAGCTCTGTCATGAGGGCTGCAAAGATCAAATGCTTTTTGTTTCCCCTTTTCACCCACAATAGCCCCCTTCACAAAGTAGCTGCAGTAAGCAGTGGCAGAGCAAGTGAAATTCAAATCACTCTGGCTTTGTTTGACCTAGAAGTCAATATCTGACAGGGACACAACTGCATTATAGTTTCCTTCCCACAGCACAGCATTGTTTGGAAGCTGCCCAAAGAATATTACACCACTGACTACATTCTTAGCCCAGTGGGTATCAGTAGCCCAGAAAATTGGTTCCCTCCTTTGTTAGAGAACTTCCCATTTTTAGCCAGACCCTTAAGCTCTGTTCTCTGTTCAGTACCATCAGAGTCAGTAACAACAGAGATACTCTTATAAACAGTCAAATTTTATGTCAGAGGATAAAAATGTTCTCAATAGGAATTTTATTATATTTTTACTGACTGTTAATGAAATGGCAGAAAATTATTTAAATATTGTTTGCTTATTTAATGTTCTCTTCCTCCTTCCTTTCTCTGCAACCATTTTTGTCCTCAAATTTAATATATTT
This sequence comes from Manacus vitellinus, assembly GCF_001715985.3. Classification (NCBI taxonomy): domain Eukaryota; kingdom Metazoa; phylum Chordata; class Aves; order Passeriformes; family Pipridae; genus Manacus; species Manacus vitellinus. Next base: position 27,770,288 of record NW_021939396.1, on the reverse strand, counting down.
AGTCTTGCTACCTTTCAAGCAGTAAGACCAATATGAGTACATGGACACTAAAAGTGAGGCATCTACCATGAGTTTGCATGTTAGTGACAGGTTATATGTTCTAATTAATATATCAGTGAAAACCATTGCTCAGAGTGGCAAGATCATTATAAACCCTTCCTGTTCTCTAAAAAAGGACAGAAAGTTCAGGGTACATTAATTGCATTTTCAAAGTTAGGCACATGCTTCACTGTTTCAGAGCTTAAGACTGTAAAACATAATCTTTAATCTTAGCTATCAGGGAAGATAATTTGGGATAATTAATGAAAATTTAACTGTGTAATTAATCTGGCTACTACACAGATTAGGTATTATAGTCCTGACGTAAACCTCTCCTTATCTAAGGCCAAACAGCTCTTGGGCCTGATCCACAGCACACTGAGGACAGCAGAAGTCTTCCGACTGACTTCAGTGGGTTTCCAACCAGGTTGTTTGCTGTTATTATTTAAAAGTAATTTTTCTTGGATTTTCTTGCATTTTACAATATCTGAGCAGCTGCTAATTAACCACATGGGGATATAATGGAGAACATTTACCAAAAGAGTGCAATGCCGCTGGTGTGGCTCGGGGCAGAAAGCCCATGCATGGTGCTGACAGCAGCTTCCTTGGGGACAGGCGCCAGTCTCACTCCAGCAGGTCCAAATCCCTGTGAAAAGAGGGAGGACTGAGGCCCTGCCCTGCTAGGACAGGCTGTCAAACCACTCAGGAAATGGCTTTCAGTCCTGGCCCCATTTACCGAGAGTTTCTATGAGAATGTTCAGTTTTAATGTCCAGCCCACAGAACAGTTGTGAGAAAGCGGGAGTCGGGCTCACTGGCTTCCTTTGCTTCCCAGAGCTGCTGCTTGCAACCCACCCTGTGCAAAATATAGCCTGGAAAGGGAAAGTGGACTCATTAATATCCCAGCATCCTTGCTTTAGGTTTCCTTGCCTTTCCCTGTCCAGGGTGCCATACCAATTGGTGGTGCTCTGGGTTTGAGCTGGACATGGGCACTTGCAATACCGTGTGGAATAGGTCTGGGTCAGCTGTGATCTCTGGAACACCACAGCCATCAGGCCAGACACAGGGAGCACGGGCTGGTGCTGGTCCCAGGGGCACTGCAGCAGCTGTGAGCAAGGACCAGCAGGCAGCCTGTGACAGGACGGGGTAAAATGCAACGTGACATACCCCTGTGCGAAGTGCTTCCAAGTGGTGTGTGGAGAGATGCGGAGACATAGAGGGGCTCCCTATGCTCTGAAATGTAAAATTGTTTCACAACACTCCAGATGAGGTTAAGACGGGAGATGAAATACACCTTTTACAAACTGAAATATCACTTGAGCTTAATTAAAAACCTGTGATTATGAGAGTTTCTTAGCAAAGACATGGCATCTTTGATGACTGAAGCAATTGTTTTGCAATTCAAAAGTGACAACATGAGTCTGTACAAGTACACTGCCACAAGCATCAGATTTGGAGAGTTGTTTTTATTTCTCTTGACTAGTCTTTATGGAAGACCATAAAAGTGTGTCACAAAGAGATTAATTTCTGTTCATGAATACTTATTCATCCAGTTTGAAAAAAAATTGGAGATTTAATAGCCAATGCCATAGACATGAAACATTACTGGGTATTTCCTACATATATGCACGGTGATTTCACTGCCTCACTTTAGAATGGAGTACCAGATTTACAGATCTCTTGGGAAGATGGGTTGGGTGCTTGCATTTACCCAACGTCCCACTGACTGCTAACTTTAGTGGTGTTCGTTGTCCCTGGGAAAGCACAGCTTCCGTATCTGACCTTTTTGGGATCATCTGAGCACGCAGCAGCACAGAATTTCCTAGGGACTAGAGAAAAGGCGAGACTGTGACCTTGTGGATTGTTGAATGAAACATAAAGTGATGGTTCAGGGTTTTCTAACTTTAAAAGGAGATGTCCTGCCTGCCAGTAAGGTGGTAACTATGACGAAGGAAAACAGGTGTGTCACTTTTCCCCTGTTGTCACTATTTGCCTGTTTTAGCTGGGGACTTCAAATCTGAAGAGGAATTGTACTGAAAGGATGAGTGTATGCATGAACTTCAGACTTCTTAGTATCACATAAGTCAAATGTGTTACATTTTGAAAGAGTTAATATCTGAGAGAAAGGGTGAAAACTATCTTCTTTTGAAAGGTACTGCTTGACCTCAGGCAAATGTCTCCCGCAGGAAAGCAGGTGGTCTAACCAGCTTGATATTACAGTTTTGAGGATGTTCCTTGCAGTTTTTTCCGATGATGGTCTCATGCCCTGATGCAGGCAGGCCAAGAAAATAGCTTTTCAATGTCTGTCTGGTGAGACCTGGCTCTAGAGCACCCGTCCTCCCAAATTCAGCCACAGAAATATTGAGAGGCTGTGCTATGCTTGTGGACGTAGCTCTCTGCCTGTGGTGGTAGTTATAATCAGCAGATCACAGTGCTGCCTTACAGCTCAAAGGTCTCACTGCCCCAGACCACTTTCCTTACAATTGGAAAGAGATATTCTGAGGGTTTGACTTGGCAGCTAGTACCATTCTTTTTAACATTTAAAAACACTCTATGGATAACCTATACACTCTATGGATAACCTATACATTTCTCTCCTATGAAGCCAAGATGACTCCAGGCACAGAAAGTAAGCTGTAGACTTTCCAGTTCTAGCCTTACAGCTGGAATCCAATTCACGATTTGTTCTCATCAGCAGGTCTTGGAAGGTCTCTGCAGAAGCAGAGTGAGCTGAGGACCATCTTCTGCTTCCCATATGACTTACTCCAGTGCCAGGTTTTGCATTATCTTCTATGTCTTTCCAGGAGTGGTAACAGGGATTAGATGTCTCATTAGGCATATGTATCCTAATAATAGGCCAGGGATGAGTTATGCTTGAAGAAAAATATGTATAGGGAAATTTGTCCCACTCTGCACTGTATTCACTCTGACTAGGTCAGGCTGTTGCACGGATGACTAAGAATAGCAGTGGCATGCAGTCAGTGAGAGTGATGACTCAGAAAGTGGTTTTTAAGCTCAAAAAAATTCCTCAGAGTTGTCACTGAGGATTATAGATGCATGAGGAACATAACACTGAAATTAGGCCTTGTGGTTGTTCTTCTAATTAGTCAACTTGCACATTTCTTCATGCTCATCTACCATGCGATTATTTTTAGAAGCAAATTCTTGCCCTTGACAATCATTCAACATCAAAAGACATGAAGGAAGAAAATAAAACTATGCATTAGTATTTTTATAGACCACCCATGTAGTTTCAAACTTTCAAGAATATATAAACAAAATACTACCACTTCCTCTCCCATCAAACTACCTTTTTCACATTACGGGTATTTTGTTTGCCCCTATTGCAACTGGCAGGGTGAAAAGCGGATAGTACATCTCAAGTTCCAGGTACCTTTGGAGTGGAGTCTGAAAAGCAAATGTTTTAGATGTCATTTGATGGTCAGTGTCTTGAAGTGTCCGTCTCTGATTACAGGTAGTAACTGGGGATGCTGAGCTATAAACTTCCTTAGAATATTAAAATTTCTTCCGTTTCTCAGCAGCATACCGAGTTTTCTGCATTGTAATGAGTCACGTCATTAGTGTTGGAAAGTACTAGTTCTTAATGAATATAAGTTTCTCTAATCAGCCACCAACAAATTCAATAGAAAATCACCAAAACAAATTCAATAGAAATCTGCTGTAATACATTTTATTTACTTCAAAGGCTTTGTAAGTCATGCTCAGTTAACTGCATCTTCCCTAAACCAGCTTTAAAATAAAAGAATAAGTATGATCAACAGAGGTCCCTGGCTTAGGATACATGTGATTTTTTACCATAAACCTTAATCCTGGGTACTGAAGCATTCACATGATTATTTAATACATATTTAAAATACCAAGAAATACCAAGAAAAGTACATGACTTTTTAATCACTGATTTACTGTTTTCCTCTCATGTACAAATGGAAAAACAGCACTTTATACATGCAGTTCTTTTGCTTGATCTTCTGGGACATTATTCTCTGCTGGATAGGAAATGAATTGTATAATTTGAGATTTATTTTCTGCCAAAAGGGTTTTTTCTGATTTCCCCCAATACCTCTCCTTCAAGCATACATTAAACTGGAGAGTGCTAATTAGCTCAGAGCTTTCCTAGAGAACCACCTATAAAATAATAAATATATGGAGACACAATATTTAACATACTGGTCTGCACTAGCACATGAATCACTCTGAGGATTTTTAATATGCTTCATGATGTGCTTCTGTTCACAGACCCAGGTACTTGAGGGGATAGTGAAGAAGATGAAGGGAGGTGCCAATGGCTTCCAAACAATGAAAGGGCAGTGACACTATACAACCAGGAGAACTGGGCACCTGGAGAAAGAGAATTGCACACAAACAAATCATGTGTAAATGCAGGAGTCACCTTGCAATACAGACCAAATTCCTATGCTGACAGAAAAGGTTAATGTAACCTCTAAAGACTGTTTTTAGGGTCAGTGTGTCTATGTCACTTCTCACCTGGGTCTGCACTGAAGAGATCTTTATCCCAGGCAGGTATGATAAGGAATAGTGACATAGGCATGTCTATTGGACACCTGACTTTGCAAATTCTTGTCTTTTCATGGCAAACACCTCAGTGTTGTTCAGTCTTGTTGCCCCAAAAGAGTTTGGAAACAAGCACTATGTGTGGAGTATGTTCAAAAAACATGTAGGTTGACCTTGCTCATGGCTTATTAGATGTTCTTCTGCAACCAAAAGCTATTATTTATTTCTGTGATTTAATCTAATTCTTTCACTTCCTTTCCCAACTGTTTTGTTTCAGTGAGACTTTGTGAATCTAAATCACATATTGCTGGACCTTTCAAATACATTCTCAGTGCACATTGTTTCAAAATGCACAAAAACACACAGTAAATAGAAACAGAGAAACAGAGAAAGGAGAATTCCCCTAGATTTGTCATACTGGTATGCACAGTTGGTCTTTCAATAGCACTGTGGGGCCTGGGAAAGACTTGGCTAGAAATAACAGACAAAATATTAACTTTCATGGTTCTTTTTTTAATAGACCTTCCAGTTCAGTGAGACTGATACGGTCCATCAGTGCTGCCACATAACCCTGTACTTATATATATGCAAAAGTAACTTTTATCTAGTTTTTGTGTTTGTGGAGTGAATCAGCATTCTTTGCACCTATTTTTTAAATTCAATTTAACCATGTTTATTATTTTGTTCCTCTATTTTGAAAAATGCTTCTCCCAGTGTAATGTTAGTATCTGAGAGCCTCATTTCATAAAAAAACCCCAAATCAACCTCAAAATAACCAGTAATCTATTAGAAAAGAAAGCTTGAAAATGTTATTGCTGGCCAGAAGTTCTAATGAAAGGGCTGTGAAGTACTGTGGTTTTTGAACAATAAGAGGGCTTGTTTGGTGCTGATGACAATGAAACCATAAGGCCTAGTTAAGCACTTCTGAGAGTTGAGATTTCTGTGCTAGATTTGCACTTTAGGAAATCTGTCTTCCGCTAAGGTGGCATCACGTCTGTAGTTAACCTCTTCTGCCTCTATACTACATAAAAGGCAGCTAGCTGTGTTAAAACATCCGGCTGGAGAACAATATTCCAGTTTCCTCCAACAACATGTCATCTCAGAACTCTTTAAAAATAGTTTATAAAACTTTCAATAGACAAAACAAAACAATAAGTTGATAATTTAAGAAAATCATCAAAAGCAAACTAGGAAATGAAGTTTTTAGAAAAGGTTGGGGTATGAATGCAGACTGACTGTGCATTTTTTCATGTAAAGAGGATGAAAATATTCCGTAGTTGGATAAGGTGGAGCTATGCAGGGACTCTGTCAAGTTATCACCGTCATTGCCTGCTTTTAGTAATAGCAAGTGGCAACTCCATGTCCACCAATTGGTGTGTCATACACATTGTCTTTTTTTCCTTTACAAGTGATAGCAAATGCTTGTCACAAGTTCACGGATGATTAAATTCTGATACAACAGTATTTTACCCTCACCACATCCTTAATACAGTTTAATGGTCTTTGTCTATTGATAATTTTGTACAAACTATTCCCCTTGCTCCTGTACTGACATGGCAGCATTCAGAGACATTTTAACAGCAGGTAGCCATGTTCAAGAGACCACTAAATAACACATGTGGGACATCTTATCCGAGATTCATTGCAGCACAGTCTGGATTTTACACTGGATAGGCTAGAAGAAAGGGATACAATCCAGAGGGACCTGGACAGGCTTCAGGAGTGAGTTCATATGAAACTCATGAGGTTCAACAAAGCCAAATGCAAAGGATTGAATGTGGGTTAGGGCAACTCCTGGTATCAATAGGCTGGGGGATGAACAGATCAAGAACAACCCTGCTGAGAGGGACTTGGTGGATGAGAGGCTGGACACGAGCCAGCAAGGTGTGCTTCCAGCCCAGAAAGCCAATTGTATCCTGGGCTGCATCAAAAGCAGGGTGGGCAGCAGGTCGAGGTAGGAGATTCTTCCCCTCTGCTCTGCTCTGGTGAGACCCCACCTGGAGTGCTGCATCCACCTCTGGGGTGGTAATGAGCATGTTGAGACACTGGAACAGGTTGCCCAGAGATGTTGTGGATGCCCATCCCTGGAGTGTTCAAGGCCAGGTTGGATGGGGCTCTGTGCAACCTGGTCTAGTGGAAGGTGTTCCTGACCAAAGCAGGGTAGTGAAATCAGGTGATCTTTGAAGGCTCCTTCCAACGCAGACCATTCTGTGATTCTATGATTCTAAATCTCCTCCTAGACTTTGAAAGAGAAAACACAGTTTTAAGAAAAAATTTAAAGTCTCTAACACAGAAATCTAATATTACTTTTTTAGCTCTGTTATTAACTGTTCTGCCTCCCATAATTACCCATACACATTAAAATATGTACTCCTGCAGTGGCTTCTGCTATCAGTAGACTTACATGAGTGTTGTGGAACAGAAAATGGATTTTTTACAAGTGTTGTTTTTATTTTCATCAAAGCATTTTGACCTTTTCAGTTATTAGTAGTGTAAGTTTCTTTCATTCTTCCACTGAAATTTATCTTCAAGTCTGCTACCATCAGGAGTTTGTGGCCTCTCCAATTTTATTCAAAGCTGCTTTCTTCCAGGAAAATATGGTAATAAGGAATCACCTTATTTGCTCTATTACCTCCCAAACTCACAGGACTTTGTTATATATCCATGTGTTTAAGCTACCCCATTAGAAAACTCACACTCTCAAAGAGCCCTGCACGAAAATGAAGGTGAGTCTATATACAGAGGAAGCAATCCCATCTGTTGGATCATATTTTTAACTGCTACCCGAGAGCTATGTGGGGAAAATTCACAAAAAGTTACAGTGTAAATTACCAAGTACTATCCAAGTGAAATCCCTGAAATCCTTAGCCCAAGGATTTCCTTAGCACAAGATGCCCAAACTTGCCACCTGCAGAAACCTGAGACAAGGAATAACCTGTAGTCAGTAAGGCAGTGCAAAAGTAAGTAAAAGGGCTTGGTTACATTACTAGAACAGAGGAGAGACTTTGGCATGAAACTTTAAGGTGAGGTATGTTGGAAAGTGTAAAACCAGTGCTGAACATAAGTGGGATCTTTGTAAGAATTCTCTTCTGTCTTTAGTTGTTCAGTAGGAAAATTTTTAAATGACTGATTAATGATTTTTTCCTCTGAGTGTTTTCAGTCTAAACAGCAATACTTTCAAACAAATGTGATTATATTTTTCATTATTATTTTTCTTTTTCTGACTGGAGAACATTCACAGGATAGAAACAGTATGATGTATTTCACCAGCTTTTATAAAGAAACTTTTAATGTTGAACAAAAAAAATAAGAGTTTTTATTTATCATTTATAAACAGCTTTTATTTCCTGGCTATAAACATTGCAAGGAGTTACTCTTCCATCGTTCATCCATCTTGGGTTTCATGCTTAATATGGAAATAAATGATACATGTGTTGGATTTCATATGTCAGAGCTTTCCGTTGCCCAAGGGCTGGATTTCCTGCTATTGTTTGCCACAGGTAACTATATATACTCCATGACCACACTGAAGACCTGTGATTTCTGAGGTGCTTTTTGGCTCACTACCTACAGAGCCAGACTCCAGAGCACATCCTTTTGTTTGGGTTAATAATGGAAAACCAGAAAATACTCTTTTGTTTTCATAGAAAGACTTTTCTTCCTTCCCTTTGAAATCAATGTCAACATTTTTATGTGATTAGGAGAGAATTCCTTAAGCGTCTTGAGAGACATTGTCATGCTGACTGAATGTCATGCTAAAAGGAAAGCTGTGAGGTTTTTGTGTGTTCAAACTACAAACAAGTCAGTGCAAGGTACTCTGGTCCTGGGTTCTTTAAAAATGACGTACAAAACAATTTTCCCCTCTACATTGTGACACGCGGTCCTTTTCACCTGTCTGCCAAAGCTACTTGTGGTGACCAAAAATTGTCCTGTCCTAGTTTCCAGCTGTACAAATGTGACTAGACTGTCCTAAGTAAATCTTTGGTTGTGAAAATGACACAGTGAAAAGTGGTTTGCCTTGCTGTGAGTGCATGAAATCAGATCAGATTTGCTCGAGAAGATGACAGAACAGCAAATGTCGTGCTGATGGTGGGGGAGAGGACAGGTTGTCTTCCAAATCTACTCTGCTTTTTTTCAAAATGAACATCGCTTCCCAGGTGCTGTGATTAGCAGCTGCCAGGGCTTGCTTGTTACTTCTTTGGATATTCACTCAGATGATGTAGTTTGTTTGTGCCAGCCAAGGGGTGGACATAAACCCCAGTGGAATAAGTTCTGATAATATGAAAGAACTAATTTTGCAAAGACAAGTGTGCAAGCTGATCTTTGTGAATATTCTCCAGCCCATGAAAATTGATTCAAAAAGGAGCAACTTTTTGTCCATTACTATTTGGCTGCCACACAGCAGTAAATCTGCCTTCTTAGAGACATGTGTGACCTCCTTGTACCATAAGTTCCTTGGAACAGAAACTGTTTTCTGTGTCAGTACAGGATAGCACAAAGGGCGCTAGTCCTGGCTTCATTGTATTGTTGCAGTTGGATTACAAATATAGTTCACTTCTAGACAGAAGATCCGATAACAAATGGTTCTGCTTTCATATTGCTAGCAAACAAGATAACTCTGTCAGATAAAGCATCCTTTTCAGGAAAGTTTGTTTAAATTATCATCCTGTGTTTATTTTTTTTATAGAAGTTGTAGATGAAGTTCTTGAAGGGATGAAGAATGGTTTTACACTTTGTGGACTGATATCAAAAGGAAAACAAAATTTAAAAAGGAAGTTTTTTTCAATTAAAATTGTAGGTTATAAAAATTAACAATATATGCTGTTGAGGCTTTTTCAAAACTCTTACTGAGTTTACATTTATGAGACTTTATAGGCTTTCTGTAAGGCCAGCGACTAGGTGGATGTCATACAGAAGCACCAGAAGGAAAGTCTAAAAATGTGTAACTATATAGCCTTGCTATGCCTTCAGGGTCACCTCTTCCCCATCAATCATTTCACAGGAAGTCAATCACACTAATTACTGCATTTTAAGCTGATGGTTTTCTTAGGTTAACTGAGGAAAACAAATGGATTGCTTGGGTTAACTAAGGAAAGCAAACTTGTGCTCTCTTCCTACCTTACATTTAGATGACAAAGAGATACCTCAGGTTTTCTCTCTTTTGACCATGTCCTCTTTTCCTCCCAGTTTGAGAGACTTCTCATAAATTTGCAAGATTAAAAAACATTATAGCCTATGAATGGATTCATAAGCAGTAGGAGCACATCAACTGCAGGAGTGTGTTTATGTGTTATGAAAAGGATGTGTGTGGAAAGGCATGCAAATTACAAAGGATAGTGTCATCGTTTATAAGTTATTTCCTTTAATGAGTACTTCTATTCAAATCCAGATGGTGCTTGGAGAATTTTCTGCTACTGAAAAAAACATTCCCTTCCTCTTGGCTGTGGTACATCCTTGCACCACACCTGGGAGTGATGCTGGTCACATTCCCATTGCCTGGCTTTGGATCTGAATGTTCCACGATGTGATCATAACAGGGATGTTCAACTCAAGTCCCTGAAGTCCCCCTTTCCTCTGGGACATAAACATCATGCTGTTGTTCAACTCTAACATAATTTCTGGATTTCACCCTTTCCCCATCAGCTGAAAGTAGTCTCCACAGACTTACCAAGTGAAGGAGAATTCAATATGAAGACTGTTTGGGGGAGTCCTGAATAACTTCCTGATGAAAGACCTGAAATGAAGCTTGAGAATCTCATTTCTATTTTGTGTTGCTATTTTTGCAAGTAGAAAAACTGCAGTATTTTTAGAAACAAACAAGGAACAAAGATTCAAAGTTAGTTTTGCTTCCAGTATTTTGAGTGTTTGTCAGATTCATGACAGTCTCCTGGGAGCCCGAGCTAGGTTATGACAATACAACAGCATATTGTTTCGTATAGACAAGAAGGACCTTTTTGTTCCCCAGATTCCTACACATTTTCCAAACACTACAAAATTAAGCTACTTTTGAGTTAGGATAGGGAAACCACCTGGAAAACAGAGTGTTTCACCATCAGAGGTGAAGTTCTGCAGTGCACTGAGAAGGATCTCGCACAGAGAAAGCAAACAGTCTGTGACTGCTACCTGGTGCAGTGCACATCATGATCGGGGGTATCAAGCCACTCAGCCCTGCTTCAGCACTGCAGGGTTTTTTTCAGAGTGTCATATTTGACTGGGCTAATTGCCACCTTCTATGCAGGGTGTTTTTCAGGAGTGATGTATTCTCCCAGTGGGTGGGGATAGTCCCCCATCAGTCTGTTCAGATGAACTCTGCCTTCATCAGGTTCCCAGTAGATATCCAGCAGTGTTTGACAACAGCATAGGTAATTTAATTTTTCTAAGGAGGAAGAACTAATCTTGGCCATTTTCCTGCTCACTTTAACTATTTTTTAAGATATTAGTTTTGATAACACAGCCTTGCATAAAAAATATAAATCATATTGATGTCCTTATGCTGACCACTAGTAACTATCGGGGGGGTTCCAAGCTGGTTTCAGATGGAAGAGCTGTTGTTAACATGGAGCTTGAGAATATCTTTAGTCTGACATATGTCTTCTACCTCAAAGTGCTCAGAGGTATCATGCAGGCAATTTCTGCTTTCAGTTTTCAGGGAAGAACTTGATTGAGTACAGTTATATTAAATCAAAAGGTACATTCTTCAACTGTTTTCACAGGCCCCTATGAATACTCTGAAACTTGTATCAAAGAACAATACAGCAATTCTTCACTGATCCTAGAAAAGCTTTGATAAAATGACGCTTAATCAACATATGATCCTTAAAAGTGACAGCATGACACACATAGCTTTTTCAGGAGGTAGGGTGTCTTCTACTTTGCAAGCATCTCAACATTTTTAAAACAATGAGAGATTTAAGTTTTTTTTTACTCATTTCAGATTTTCTATCTCTCTCTGTGTCATCTCCTTTTTTTTTCTCTCAAACTATTTAACATCCATATGTTTATATACCTTGGACAAAGGAGTATCTTATGCCAATATATTTCAGGTACAAGCAACTTTAATCTCCTATTTTATATGCTTAATCTGTTAGAAAATGTAAGTAGTAGAAGAAAATCAGGAGTGTTGTTTGGGCTCTGAGTAATCTGTAGCGCTTGTTCAAATTGGCTCTTTGTGTCCTGAGCTGTTGCCCCAGGAGAGCGTGTACTTGTGAAGCTGAGGAGGGACAAACTAAGAAGTGACTCTCACAGCAGGTACTGAAGAGGTGAATACTAATGCTCTGCAGCATCGGCTCCATAACAGTTTCAGTGGTGGAGAGCAGGAGCCTGGTCCTGTGTCACTGGATGTGACTAAAGCCATGTGTATGAATAGATAGTTCTGTGTGTGTGTGCATGTCTGTGTGTGTGCAGATTTATATATATTTCACATCTTACCTATCCAAGGAATTTGATGTGTCAGCACAAGTCTTCTGTGCCCTTGACCAGTCTCCCTTCCCTGAATCCCTTCACCCCAGTAATTTCACACTTCCATTTAGGGCATGTGTTTCAGGCCTCATTGCTTTTCTCTGAACTCTCTCCATTGATACATTTATTTTGCACTGCATTATTCAGGACAGAGAATGAATCCTGGGGGCTTTGCTAGTGACAAGCAGAGCATGTGGGTGACCACAGCTTGCTGACTATCCTCCAGACTGTGCATCCTAATAGGAGGTTTGCCTTTTTTCAGTAAGGCCATGTTTGCCACTTCAACTCAGTCTGTGATCCACTATGAAGTCCCAGTGTTTGCACTAGTTTTTGCTTGTTCTCCATCTGATATTTGTGCTCCTCCTAGTATTGTCTAGTTCATTTTTTCCCTCTTAAATGTCCCCTGGCTGCTTCAAACTATTTCCTGGGTTTGTTGAGATCATTTGAATTTGAACCCTGCCCTCTGGTATGCTTGCATTTCCTCTCATCTCTGTACACTCTATAAATAACAATGTGGTTATTACTGAGGACATTGAACAGGACTGGACCAGCATAAGTCCATGTGATACATCCTTCCACTTTGAACCATTGACTGGAGAAGTATGGTTTTTTCATTAGTTTGTACCCCTTCTCTGTAGCAGCAGCTTAATCTAGCCTAAATGTATGGCATGTTTATGAACATAGAATCATAGAATGGTTTGGTTTTTAAAGGACCCTGAAGATCATTTAGTTGCAACCACCCTGCCATGGGCAGGGACACCTTCCACTTTTTCCAAAGTCATTAACTTAGTCCATAGTGATTGCCTCTGTATTTCACAATATGCTCTCTGCCCAACTGGAAATAGAGCCAGAATAAACTGTTATGATGCTTCTTGATTGCAGCAAAATCCCCAGAAAGAGGAAGAATCAGGGAGAGCCTTAATCTTGGTTCCTGTGTTCCTTGCCAGAGGGCTCAGATCCTATCTGGAAAGCACAGATCATTAGGCACCTAACCTTTCATAATCTGACTACTCTATCTCTTGTTAAGTTAAATGAAAACATTTGTGTTGACTAGGTAATTAGGGACCTTGAGTGTTATGTCTTATAGTGTCAAATTGCTTTGTAGTCTTTTTTTCCCCACTGTTCAGAAGTAGAGGAGGTTTGTGAAGGGATTAATATTTCTTTTAAGTGGATTTACCTATACAAATCTGTAGGAGTCAGTAGGCTATAAAACTCTGAACACTATATGGCATAAATACAAGAAGGTGGCATGATGCCCTACAAAGCTGTGAACCTCTGCTGGGAGATTATGTACAGGGACTGAGAGCTCCACCTTCACTGTCTTGCAGATTTTTTTCATATCAGATGTGCAGAGCTTCCAAGTAAAACATGCATATGTATTTTAGATTTCAACTCTGAAAATTCATACTAGGATCTGAGAGATAAATGAGATTATTATTGGCATGTGTAAGTACTGTACCATAGCTAGAGACACTGAATATCTCCCCTTTCTGATAATTATATCTACAGATTTCCCAAAGCAACCCCAAGCTCTGTCAAACTTGAAACAGGCTGTACATTATCTGGCATGTCCCACAGCTCCAGTACAGGTGTCTCCTGATGTCATTTTAACTGTGACATTGTGTGTACAATCTTGAAAGACAAGATGAATTCTTGCAGTGTTTTTGATCCATTATTGCCAGAGGTGCCTCTTCTAAGGAAGTCTTATCCACCAGGGAGTGTGCCAGGGAGTGTGTTTTGGAATTCAATAGAAAATCCTTTTCCCTCTGTTACACTTCTCACAAATAATATGATTGATTGGTACTGGTGATCATATTATAGCAAATACAAAATAGTCTTAATTACTTTCAATTAATACTCCATTGAGAACTTGAAAATAGATTCAGCTGTAATCCATTCACCCTACCCTTCCTAATCCTTGAATGATTGCATTCCTTCTGACTTTAGTTTTAAAACTTTTTAGTAACATTTGAGGAAAGTATGTTTAAATATTGGTTTGCTGCTGGAAAGATAAAAAGGACTGTATGAATGCTGTCTAACACAGCTTTCCCTCTCTGTAGTGTCTAAGCACTGCATTATTCCCAATGCTGTTGTGCCCTTTAGTCCAAATAACATCATTTTATTGTGTTTCCCATCTGCAGCACGATGGCCAACCACAATGTTTTGCATTGAAATGGTGAGGATATGCTCTAATTGCCTCACTAACAAAGACCTTGATTACATCTAAATTCCAGGATTTCTGAAGGCGATTTTTTCATGGCATCAGCCTATTTGTTTCTGACTGATTACCCCTTCAGCACTAACCTTTCACTCCTTTGTATCCCGGACAACAACAGAACTTCTTTAATCCAAAATGAAAATGAGGGAAGGTAGCAATGTCTTAAAAGGCACAGTTGAGCAATTTCTAAACCACACACTGTTTATCAGCATAATTAGTTGCCTCTTGGAAAAAGTGTGATAAGTGGTGAGGACGTTTTATGAAGCACAATTGTTTTAATAACACAGCCTAATCCCCGCCCCAAATCTTTGCCATTTCAAGAACTGCTCAGCCACGTGTTTTCTGTCTAGTCAAACTGTCCCAACAGGTTACTGTGTAAAAAAACCAGCAAATCTGTATGCTGGACACCTGGATGTGTGCGAATTCACTTCACAGGAATACCGTTGCCCCCTAAATTAACTCTGGGCAAATGGACAAGGGAAGTTCAAAGTTCAAAGAGAGACAGTGGTGTTGCCTTTACTTTCAGCTCCTTTCCACGTGGAAAAGACTAGGGTATGGCGTATGATATCCCAAGTTTAGCTATACATTACCAGGAGATGTTTTGCCATACTTTACCCAGTCCAAGGAAATGACTTTGGTACATGGAGTCCAGATGCAGCTTTTATTTGATGTCAGTGCTCCTCAAGGGAGCACTGGGGCTGAGACAGACTCTTGCCAAGGCAGCTTGTTTCTCCTTCCCTGGGAGATGTCAGAGAGGGCAGAGGCAGGTAATGATGTCTGGACTGCAGCAACTGAAGGAGGAATACCCCTGCAGGCATTTCCCACCGCCTTGGGAGATGTAGGTGAAATGAGGTGTGACAGAGCCTTACAGCACTTGCAGAAAGAGTGGCTGATGGGAGAGGAGTGTGACTGGGGTACTCTGAAATCAGCTGGGATTTCACTGCTTGGGATGGGTGCTAGATCAAGTTGATTGCCTTAAATAATGCTGTTTATACATCAGCATCAGGTTACTGATATTTCTAGGTTAAGTGCATACTCAGGTCAGGGAAATGGCAAACGGACTTGTTTGTCGATTTGAAAGCACAGTTTGAGACACAGACATTGTACCTCAACCTAGATATTCATTCCAGAAGTATCTAACCCACGTAAAAAGTTTGGGAAAGAAGAAAAAATCATTTACAATAAGACATAAAAAAGACCTTGAGACTGCAAAATTTGTATTCCCCCCAAATTCTCCCGGAGATCCCTAATATTGCTTTACAGACAGCAGTACCCCAAAGCTCTCCATTTCTGTGCTGATTTGTACCACCTGCCTTATTGTTTTTGCCTTCAACACTATCAGTTCTGTTGCACTTTTCCTGTTTTGGAAAGTCTCCAGCTCTCATGACATTTTTAAGTGACCTTTGTATAGAGTGAAAGTGCCAAATACTAGGCTCCTAAACAGCGTATCTGCATTTATTTAGGAACTTAAAAACCCAAAGCTATCGTTATTTTAATGCCAAATCTCTGGAAAAATAAATGCAACTAAAATTTTCTTAAGAAAAAGAAGAGGGAGGTGGGTTATGTCACAGGAAAGGAAATGACAGTAACTAAATAAATGAAGGCTAGGTGAGCAGTCCTTTTCTTTTATTCTGTTGCTGTTTCCAGATCTGGAAAAACTACAGTTTGTACTGAAATGAATATTTATTTCCTCTGCTCAAGGAACTAAAAAGCTGAAAACTAATATTTTATTGGAGAGGAAAATTTTCATTTAAGCTCAAAGAAGCATTTGCAGGTTACATCAGCAAAAGCAAAGGAAATACAGATCTTGTTTGCAGAACTATATCTTCTCCTTTGCTTATGACTCGGGAGTGGGAGACAAGCTCTGCTCAAAAGGTTCTGGACAAGTTCCACCCTCCCAGAGCCAGGCTGGGGCAAGCAGCTCCAGCAGCCTCTCTGGGACCTTGTTGCACTTCAAGGGGAGGGAACGAAGGAGGTGCAGAGCAAAAATCCAGATTCACAAGTCGGTTTCAGGCAGATTCTGAGCTGTAAGAAATGTGTCTTTGATTCTCTGTTAAAAGACTAGGAGGATAATCTGGAGGGTCACATGTAAAAAGAGTTCACACTATATGTTGTTATGAGAGCCTGGTGGATGATCTTCACTTAAAATACATTATTAAATCTGTTTGCAAAAGATGATACAAGGAGTATCATTCTGCCTCCATTCCTTGTTACAATTACTGAGGACTCAGAGTCACTGAAACTCCAACATTCACAGAGGTGAGTTTTAATGGTAAGGCTCAATATGGGGGATTTATCCCTCCATGTTAGAGACCAGGATAAACTCTTCCTTAAAACTACTGTCGAGAAATCTCACAGCCTTCTCTCATAGCTCATTTTTCTAGGATTCATCCATTTGCCTTCTGGCAGCTGCCTGCAGTTAGTTTGCACCTAAATAAAAATGTATCCAAAGCTGGGCCCAGGCTCTAGCTTTTCCAGTAGTGGGTAGAGAAGAAAGGTGACCTTTATATCTCACATTCACATATGATATCCATCTCTTCACTCTCTGCTTGGCCAAACCAATTTAGATTCTGACGTTCAGGATCTGTCTTGACTTTGAGAATTTGTGTTTTTGCCTGTAAACCCAGTAGGCAAAGGTTCATATCAGATCTGCAGCTCCTAATGAGCCAAAATAAACACACACACCTCTCACAGTTGCTTTAACCTCACAGAGGAGGCAGGGACAGCCCTGTGTGATGGCATGGAGGCAATGACAGGGAATGAAATACTCTGCGTGGTTAACGTGAGTGTTGTGGTGAACACTGGCTAATGGAGGCAAAAATTAATAAGCTCCTACAGTGCTTTTTTTGTTAAATAGATTTCCAGAAGCCTAGCTTTGTTTTTTATTGTCTTTTCCTTAGATAAAGGCAGAGTAAGTGCAATGGGAGGAATGAACAGCTTAGCTACTCAGCAGGCTTGATAGCAACCTCTACCCAATGCAACAGTTGTGTGTGCTTAATATTAAGCATACACTTAAGTGATGTATTGAAAATAGCCTGGTTTGCTGAACACTTTTCAAAATGAAGCCCTCTAGCCTTAATGGAATCCATTCACACCTGCTCCACACCATTTCACAGGTTTATTTGCCCTTTTGGCCGACAAACAAGGAATATATTCCAATTTTTTTTTCCTCCAGTAGCTGTTTTCTTCCAAATAAATATCAGTATACAAAAAATGGTACTGAAAGAAGTATAAACTTTTTGGGATGAGTATGAAACAATGATATGCTAAAATCATAAGGCTAAAACAATAAATCATACAAAATGTCAAAAATTGTGCTGGTGAAGATAATTTCCCTATTCAGCAATAAAATCTTTTGCAGGAAAGGAATATTGAGACCATGAGATGATATTTTTTACACATATCAAGGAAGCAGTGTTAGCTCTCTCTCAGTTATGGATTACTTGTGTTTCATTATTTTACTCAGAAATCATCTGACCATTTACACAGAAAGGATCAACAGAAAAGACAGTGCCATTCAAGAAAGACAACTTAAATCACTCATCTGGAGCCAAACACTCTATTTTCTGTGTTGAGAAGCTTTTATTGGATCACCACAATATTTTGGATTAGTTTCACTATGGCTCTGAAATATCAAATTATAGTGTAGACATTTTCCCAATACAAGGAAATAAGGAAGTAAGAAAATAAAGAAACACAGTGCATGAGGTTTCGGTCACCGAACTAAGCTGAATTTTAAGAGCCAGTCCCAGTCCAATGCAGAGAAAGAACTTCTTCACACTCTTTCATAGACTCTAGTGCAGACAACTCCTTTCATGGTACATTCCTAAGGTACAAAGGAAGAGATTAATATAAGGCTTTTGCTGACACCAGGTGTGTCTGGTGCAGTAACATCTGAAGTCAGTGAAAATCCAGATGCCACATTTTACATCTTTACATATTTACAGAATTTTCAGAGCAAACAGCAAAGCTATATTGCAAATGGAGTTGCTTCTATTTTAACAGCTTTAGACTTCATTAAGCACCATATAATGACAAAAAGATTGCAAAATTAGGGTCATCTTCCACAAACAAATTTATCTTCTTTGGTATTATTGCTGGCTTGACAGAAATATTAGCCCCACCTGATGATTATAGCATGGCCCACAAACGCTTTCAAATTTACAAAGTTGGGGGTTCTTTTGTGTGTGGAAGCAGAAGTAGCCTGGGTATTTCAGAGGTCAGGCTTCTGGCCTAAAAAACTTTGCCCTTCTGAGTCACAAAATATTTCTCTTGACCCTCTCACCCCATGGCCTTCAGTGGCTGCTGGTGACTCACAGCCACAGGATGCCTGTGACAAAGGCAACGGGATGTTGAAAAAATACCTCATTGGTCTGCAAATGATGAAGCCTCCTCCACAAACCTGATGAGGCAAGGGGTAGACAGCAGGACACTGACAGAAGAGGAACCCTATCTCTCTGCTCTATGAAGATGGTTTAATGATTAGAAAAAACTTGCACAGAAATGCAGCCATGAAGAGATGCAAAAGCATCTCCCTAAAGGGAGGCTACAAGAGAGGTAGAGACGGACTTTTTATAGGGTCATTAGTGACAGGACAAGGGGGAATGGCCCTAAAATGGAAGAGGGTAGGATTGGATTGAATATAAGGAAGAAATTCTTTTTTGGGAGGATGATGAGGCACTGGAACAGGTTGCTCAGAGAAGTTCTGGATACCCCATCTCTGGAAGTGTTCAAGGCCAGGTTGGACAGGAGTTTGAGCAACCTGATCTAGTGGAAGGTATCCCTGTTCATGGCAGTGGGTTGGAACTAGAGGATCTCTAAAGTTCCTTCCAACTCAAACCATTATATAAGAGAGCTTATGAAAAAACAGTCAGAACAAGCTAATATGTAAAGGTGTAACGCTGCTGACTTCAGGCAGATCTCGAAAATAAGTTCGACTCCACTCTTTAAAAACTTTAATGAACAAAGTACTTTATTTCATTCAAAAATGAAATATTAATTTTACTAGTGACCCTGACACCTAGGGTCCCTAAAATGTTTTATCACCCTGGCTTGGCCAATCCATGGCTTCCACATGGCTGCTAGAGAAAGGAGCATCTAATGCAGGATGAGAAACAGCCAGCATTACCCTTCCCCGGGGAAAGACACAGTTCCCTCACAGCAGTTGGTATTTCAGAGTGGCTACCGAGATCTGCCAATCCCTGCTGCAGGAACACAGAGCTGATGGCTTTCACACACTACACCTCAAGAACCTGCTTAGTTCACTCGGCATGCTCATGTTCAACAGCAAGCAAAAGTGTGTGAATTGATGGGCTTTAGTGGAAATAGATGTGTGAAAAGGTGCAAAAACAGTTTTCTAAGGTTGGACAGGCTGTATTCCAATTATAGGGAAAAGAGCCATTCCAGGGACAGCAGTACCTGGAAGAGCCAATCCAGGGACAGCTTGTAAACTGTTTTTCATATTTCACAAGTTTCTGCTATTTCAAAACCTCATTAGTTTTAAGAATAATAATATTGAGAGCAGTAAGAATGCTGTCAATTTATGTCAACTCTGCAACTATAGTCACTTTAAAAATAACTTGCTGTATGGAACAATATTTATTTCCTTCCAGCTTGTTTTCTAAGCTTGGCTCACTCTTTCTGCTTCCTTGATAAGCCTAAATTGATACTCTTTTTAGACAGAAACAACCTGAAGGCTGCATCCTTCTGATCTTTATCAGCATACAGGGAACATGAACTTACCACTACCATTTTCCCATCAACCAGTCTTCTCTTTATCGTGGTCTCTTTGCCATTCCATTTCTGCACTTGCACCAATGAACCTTTCTCCAAGTTTATGACACTCTGCAAAGGCCAAGAGAAGAGTTTCAAACTGTAGTCTGAGCTCTGCAGGTTAGAGTAGCAATTCACTTCAGATTTGACAAGATACACGCTCTTGGTAATGACTAATGACACACTTAGTAACATTAGATTCAGCACCATACTGCTTCTTCTTTCAGTGCTTTCTGTGAATAGTTTGGAAAACTTATAGTGCACTAAGGGGGTAGGAAAAGTTCCTCTTGATGTTCTTCTAGGAGATGTCCAGACCACTCAGAGATTGTCAGCCCCCTTACCTTGACTTTCCGGTCATCTGCTGTTGTTTCATCAAACTGCTGGCCCAGTTTGAAAGAGATTGTTGTATTTTTAAATGTGCTTTCAGTTCTGATGGTTATTATGTCTCCTTTCATACTGATGATCACATCAGGCCTTGCCAGGCCGCCTAGTTTCCGGGTAGCTAAGCCCACTCCTAGAAATCAGAAACAAAACTATTACAGTCTAGAAAGCAAGAAATTCAGTATCCTCTCATGAATCTTCAGTGGAAGAATAAGAAACAATTTCTTCTTGAATACTTTAATGCCTGATTTAGATGAGACGCTAATTCTTCAGGTGTGGAAGTAGGAATGGGAACCTCAGTGCTCAGAGGTTGAGGCAGCCCCAGCTGATAGAGTGCACCTTCAGCAAGAAGTCAAGATTTATGTGGTTATACACCTGGGCACATTTAACTAAGAAGAAACATAGTTGTTTACAAATCTGTGTGAATTTGTGTAAAGAGAGAATAGACAGAAAAATTCAGAGGAATGGTCTGTTTCTCAATTGGTCTGTTTCTCATCAAATCTTGTGAGAATCCTTTTAAAAAATTTTTTTGGTAAACCTAAGAATTTGCGCTTTTGTTGACAGCTGCATGGAAGAAACTGGATACTGAACTGTCAATACGCTGGTGCTCGTTCAGTAAAACATACTGAAGACTGGGCAATTCCTAGGTTGCTATTAACACCCCTTAAGGATCCTTACATCTAAACCTCAATGAGAAGTACAAGTATGAAATATAAAAAAAGTCAAGGTTTAAGAGTGAAGAGCTGCTAAGAGCTTCAGGGAAATCCTATGTCAGAAGCCATTTGTCAGAAGCCTAGTGCTTTCCAGTCCAGTTCATTCTCTACATGTTGTGAAGTCTAGGGCAAGTAGGAATGAAGGTCACTGGCAGTGTATCACTGTTTTATAAAAGCAGAAAGGGGATAGCTGTAGTTAGTGCCTTTGTTAGTGCTATGCTGTGTTCAGAAAAAAAAATCTGTATAAAAGGGTATAAAGTTATCCTCAAAGTGTAACACTGTTTGCAGTAATTATTCTATACTAAACAATTCCATTGAAACGTTCAGAAAAAATATCTGTAGCTAGACTTTCATCCCACATTCACTCTGGTTAACTAATTAACTGCAATTCTTTTGTTATTCAATCTAACATTTCAAATAAAGGGAATCAGTGTCTCAGTGAATCATTTATATAGTAATAGCAATGCAATAGCTAGCTGTCTGTGTACTTGCTATATAGGAATGAAGGCAGCATTAAAATGAAAAACAATGCCTAATTTGTTGCATTCCTGGCGTTCTTCAGTAACAGATAGATTCATTCATAGGATTTAGATGTCTGAAACTGAAGTGTCATGAGATATCAGCTCCATTATATGTTGTAAATTATCACAAAGCGTGAGTTTAACAGTGCAATCAAGAGGAACATAAAAAATCTGCATCTCATGACAGAAAAACAAATTATATCAGTTCAGTTCAGTTAGATAGAAGTCAATTTATTACAGTAATTCATCACCTACCTTTTCCATTTTAGATGCTAAAGGAAAAATTAAATTATACTAGAAAAGTAATTAAAGTGTTTTTGTGGCCAGGAAGAAGGGACATCTATGGGCAAAGCACTCCCAAAGGAAACCTACTGAGAAAAAAAAAAAAAGAAAGAAAATTTCTTACCCAATTCTTTCATATAGTCATCAAAATTCTCACTGGAAACAAGTTTCCAGGTTCCCACAAATCGGTTACACATCGTACAGCCTTTGTGAGGTGTTGGTCCTGCAGAGAGAGGCAGTGGCGTGGCCACAACAGCTCTTGGTGGGAGTCAGAAAGATTGTGTGCCCAACTCAGATCTCGCTGGCCCGCTTTTAAAGAGATCCAGTCCCTGTGGAAGTCAGGAGGGGCCAATAGGAGAGGCAGTGCCCGGGCAAGACAATGTGCACCTTGTCCACGGCAGTCGTGCCAGTACCAAGGCTCCGGGTGATGTCTGCCTCTGTTTCCTCCACTGAATACATCAGGACACTGAAGGCACGTGGGGATGGGGACGGGACGTTACCACTGCACCCACAGAGCAGTCGGGGGACACTGCAGTAGGGGTGCCAGCAGCAAGTGCAAGTACAGGAGCACTGCGTCCTTATGACATCCAGCTCTGACTGTCCTCCCAGTATTATTGCCATGCTATCACCATATAGAAATCTGTAGGATAGAAATCTGCAGTGATCATCTCATCCAACTGCCCAACCAATCAACGGTTGACCAAAAGTTAAAGCGTTTTGTTAAGGGTATTGTCCAAATGCCTCTTACACACAGACAGGCCTGGAGTTTGACCACCTCTCTAGAAAGTCTGTTCAGTGTTTGACTACTCTCTCACTAAAGAAATGCTTCCTAATGACAAATCTGAACCACAGTTGACACAGGTTTGAACTATTCCCATTCATCCTATCACTGGATATCAGGGAGAAGAGATCAGCACCTCACGTTTCACTTCCCCTCCTCAGGAAGCTGTAGAGAGTGTTACCACTGTTGTCACTTCTGCGCTAGTAAGATAAATCAAAGCCATGTGGATTTTGGGAAGGAAATGTTAAGAAGTTGATGTAAAAAGTGGTTTGTGGGGTTCCTTGACTTTCATGATCCATCCTGGAAAGGGTCTGTGGGTTTTACCATTTAAAGGCAGAACTAAATTATACTGCTTTTCTTCATCAGATAAATGATCTGAAGCTGTGGGTTCTTCCCTCCACATATCCCAGGCAGCATCACAAGAAGAAGAGGCAGCCAATCTTCACTGGCTCCCTTCTTCTGCAACTGGGCATATCCAGAAGATCAGTGTATCAGTGGAGATCAGCTCTTGTACTTCACAGATGGATGATATGAAAAAGGGCTAGGTCTTTAAAGTGCTTATTCCTAGTTCAAAGGTCCTTTGGTGAGAGGCAAGCAGATTTGCTGACCTGGGAGGAGGGAATATACTGCTCTCTTTTTGTCTTTATGCACATGGATAGTTGGTCTGTCACAGAGTTAAGGGAAGATTTAAATCAGCACAGTCATATAAGGCATTGCATTCAAGTGTGTCCTACTATTGTCAGATTTCCTCAATGTTCCCTGCTGTCATGAAGAGACTCCACAGGCTCCTTGGGTCCATGTCTTCCTCATACTGGGGAGCCCTGAACCGGACCCAGCATTCCAGCTGTGGCCTAATCAGTGCTGAGTAGAGGGGAAGGATTATCTCCCTCAACCTGCAACACTCCTAATGCAGCCCAGGATATTGCTCACTGTCATTGCTGCCAGGGCTTGTTCCTGTTTCATATTCAGCTTGGTCCACTAGGACCCCCAGAACCTTTTCTGCCAAGCCAAAATTGAAAGATTGAATAATTTGAGTTTTGAGCATTGAAAACCTCTTTTTTTTTTTTTTTAATCCACATTTAGAACTATTGTCTTGTGGTTAGTAAAAATCAAACACAAAGAACAAATCCATAAAACATATGTATATTTGACAGTCAGGAATTTTAAAGCATTGTAATCCAAGACACCTCAAACTATCTGAAACTACTTAGTGCAAGACCACATCAGGTGTAATTCTGTCCTTCCTCTTCCTAAACCATCTTCCTGGAGAAAATTGTTACTTGGTACATGTAAAGATTAGAGACTTTTTTCTGACTTGGGTAAACAATAGTTACCTGTTTTTGTATGATTACTCTTTCTGGATTATGGCCACTCTTCAGCTCTACGTTGTAAGGATGGAGAGACACTGGGATTATAGGTTGCGGGACCAAATTTCTTGTATTTAGGGTTGAAAGAGTGAGATGGAGCTACTGGTGGGCCAAGGAGGGTGAGGTCTGGGTCTTGTCTTGAAAGCCGTCATAAGCAAGAAAGGGAACACACTGAAACAGATAAATAATGCAGTCTGAGAAATGAAACTATTGTAGTCTTTGGATTATATTGTGGTTGTGGGGAAATAAGAAGGTCTTAAGCCACAAATTTTGGTTGTATATGCAAAATGGTTTTATCCCATCAATAGTGTAAGCTGAGCAAAACTTCGCATTGCTGCACAGGGCTAATGAAACTGCAGTGCAGTGAGGGAATGTTTAGATGTAATACATAAATAAATGTAATATGTAAATTTGAAGGTGTTGTCCATACAGACCTGTTCTAAAACAGAGTTGCATTATATCACATTTTGTGTACAGAATAGCTAGCTCTTTTATCCAGTCTCTGGAAATGAGAAAACTCCTCCTATGTGAAACTATCTATTATTTCTAAAGAAACAATATGAAAATATTCTACCATTGCTCCTCAGGCATTCTTTGTTCTTTCATTTAATTGCTTTATCCACATAAAGACACTTTACAAGACAAGGCTGATGCCTTTGGGAAATAAAAGATGATTGGGATGTTGTAAAATCAGGCCCAAAGAAATTCAATAACAGCAAATTAGTCAGAATAGAACAGCTACACTGCAGTACCAGTAATCTTAAGAACAAAAGTGACAGAGAATTATTTATGCAGACAAAACCTCAGTCTTAAGCAGTCTCAAACAATGTTGACATTGCTACCATCTATCTCTGTCACTAAGAAAAATCAGTGCTTTCATTTAAAGGACTTGCAGTTTGGAAAGAACAAGAGCAGGGAATTCTAACTCAGTAGAAACAGTTGTGGAAACCAACCTTTTCTTCAAGTTTAAAGGGAAAAAAGTGTCAAAAATTGTAAGTACATATGATAAGGTGGAACTTTGATTCCATTTTTTGCTTACAGCTGGAGTAAAACAGGATTTTAAATAATTGAACTTGGAGATTATGAAGCAGCACTAGAGATGAAGGTAAAGCTTGACAAACATAGTGAACTAAAAATTCAGAGATTATTTAGAAATAAAGGTACTATTTAAAGAAATATAGAAAGTAAATTTATCTCAGTTTCTTTAAAGGAAATATGATCTGGGCAAAGTCAGTGCCAAAATTAGTCTAAATTAAATTCCCAGGACAGCAATGAAGAAAACAGAAATAAGACGGGAGAACAGAGGTCAAAGGACTTGCTGTGAGGGTACCAAGGATGTTTTAACACTGACTCTATGGAGCTGAAGGATCAACTCCGAACATGGTGCCAGCAGCCTGCCTCTTCCCAAAAGCTGCATTGGAGAGTGCAAATAGTTTCTTGTTTTCTTAGCTGGAGCATCCTACAAGACCAGGACATCTGGGGCCAAGGGAATGAGTCCAGACTGCACTGTGCATATGGTGCTTCACTGGCCAGGATGCAAAAGTCCTTCAAGTTCTTTCTAGTAGAAACAAAGAGTTAAAAGAAAAACATAAAAGTGACAGAAAGGTCAATAATCAGAATAAGCCTTGCTTCCTCTTTCTCATGAGCTGCTAAAA
Organism: Manacus vitellinus; assembly: GCF_001715985.3. Classification (NCBI taxonomy): domain Eukaryota; kingdom Metazoa; phylum Chordata; class Aves; order Passeriformes; family Pipridae; genus Manacus; species Manacus vitellinus. The sequence goes on along the minus strand of NW_021939396.1, from coordinate 27,744,570 downwards.
ATCTGTGGGTGTGAGTCCCCTTTCCCTCTTATCATCTCAGTAACCTGAAGTAGTGATTGAATATACTAAGGGACAAAGATCTTCTCCTCTGTTCCTGTTAAAATTTATAAACAGAATGTCACTTTATTGAAATTTCCAAGAATTGAAGTTTTAAGTGGCTTGATTCATTCACAAAGTTTGAATTCACTCACCAGGTACAAAAATAAATGGTGATACTTTCAGAAGAGATTACCTGCCTCTGAAATATTAAGCTGTGAATGTTCAACTTGTAACTGTTGGCTGTATTGAGAATGTAAGATTTCTAGAAAATAAAGGCTGCTATATGAATACTGGAAATTTGACCTCTGAAATACAGTATTTCCAAATCTGTGGACAATGGGATTTATTTAGTTATGGGCTGTTATTTAATGTCTATATGTAACCTATTTAAGTCAATGTTTCTGATTCTTACAATCATCTCTCCCATGCAGATTTTCTACCACTAATCTACAACTGCTGTTCTTTAAGTTGGTGAGGCTTTACAAGCAATGAAACCACAGTTAAAACAGAGAAGCTGTTTGTTCATGGCTCTTTCAACATTTCCTTCAGGATTTACTGATAGCCTTTTGGAACTGCTCTTAAACTACTCCTCAGCACATGCAGAGTATAGAAGTCCTTTTTCCCTCTTTAGTTGTATAAGCAGTTCAAAAACTCGGGAACAGTCTGAGTCATGCAGAGGAAAGTTCAAGTGTATGTGAAGTCTCTGCTTCATGGTCGCCTCTGAGAGCTGACCTCAGGAATGTCAAGAATATGAGGAATTTAGTTCACAGATCCTAATCACAAAGCTTGAGATACGGTCATTTCCCCATTTAGTGGTTAATGCACATATTTTGAGATTTATTGTTCAGGTTTTCCCTAGAACTCTCATTTTTTTTGTTCTCAGTTTGAGTCCTCCCAGGTGTAGAAATCATAGCTTCTGTGGATGCAAAGTTTTGAAATAGGAGACCAGGCCTATGAGCATTAGAAGAAGGTAGTTTGAAAATAAGCAGAGTTGAAAACATGGTGTCCAAAGGGCTTTACATCTAGAGAGGCTCATGTTCCCAAAACTGATCAAACCTAATCAGCTAGTAGAAAATGCATGTAGGTAATAAAGAAGGTTGTAGCACTAGCAAACTTGTACAGGTTTTTAGTAAACCTGGGAGTACTTTTAAAGCTATGATTCTTAATTCAAGGCTTTTTGTCTAATACAGGACAAAATAAGATGTTAAAGAAAAGCACATTAAAAAAATAATCACAGATGAAATCAACAGCAGCTATAATTTCACTCTTGAGGGGGGAAAAGACAAGATCAAGCCACTTCAGATTGTCCCCAGATTTAAAATTTTCTGCATTTCTACACAGAGGAAGCCAGCACTGGTCATCCACAGCATCCACAAGCATCCATAGGTCGTCCTTCTCCCTGCCCCAGGAACAACAACTTTTGCTGGAAACCAAGAGCAGCCGCTTTATTCCCCTGGCTGTGCACAGGCTCCTTGCAGTGGGTAGCCTACATGCAGCACTCACCAGATGATGTTTCTGTGTCCAGGTCTACATCTGTCACTATCACACAAGTGCCACTCACTCCTCTTTCTGTGGTGAGATGGGTCACATTTACTGTGTGGTACTGCCTTTCACACGATTCTTTCCTGCACAGTACCCTTTCCCACATTACATGCCCCCCAAAGCCCCTTTCTAACAAATGCCAGCACAAGCACGGGTTGTAGAAAGCAGAATCTTTTATTGAATAGGCACAACAAATTAGACCAGCTGCATGTAACTGTTTTGGGATATATCTGAAAAAAGTACAGTTCTCTTTAAAACAGATTTATGGAGTTTTTCTCCTTTGGTTAAGTTGTTTTTCTCCAGCTTCAAGCATTAATCCTGTGTGAAGGTGACTTCTTCATGCTTTTTCATAAACTCTTTTGCAGGAAACATTATTCATGGTGCATTCCTGGAAAGAAAGGTAAATTCAATCAGCTTTTAATTCTCGCTAAATATTTGTTAGTCAGAAGGTAGAGAAGTACTTGTCATTGGGAATCAGTGTAAGAAAAATTTGCATTTCTCCTCCTCTAATACCAATTGTCAAAACAGTGAAACTCAATTTTGAGATCTTCAGAAACAGAAGTCTAAATACAAGCACAAGACTGAAAGAACATTAAAGGACTACTTCAGCGACCTCCAGGAGAGTTCTAGTCTTTTAAAAATCTCTAAAAAAGGCTCCTAGGATTTCTATGGAGGGTGACTGGACTCTGGACCTGGGAATTAGCCTTTTGTCCTTTCATCTTTTGCAGCTGTGGCTTGTCTTCTTCATACGTGTGTATAATGCATGCACACACACAGAGCTTTCAGACTTGCAGCTGTTGGTGTCAGCCTCTGCATGTTAGGCTCTGTCTTCATTTGTTTTTCTGTTAGATCAAACTCTGTTTTTTTCAATCTTTCTTAATAATGTTGTTATTAAAAACTATTTCTGTTTTTTCTCCTCTGGTCTCTATCCAAAGAAATTTAAATATTAAATTTATGAACATATTATTTTTCCCTAGGGGAGGGCAGAACTCTTTGGGAATTTCATGTATGTGTATCATTTTGCAGCATGTAGGAATCTCAGCTGCCAAAAATGAACACAGTTTTAGTCCTCTCCCAGATTCTTCAAAGTGTATTTCCTAAAACTGGAGAGCTGTGCTGGGAAGCCCTGGAGTGTAGGTGGGCCTTATTGGCACCAAGTCAAGCACAACAGTCTCTGACCAGATAAAACCAACCAACAGAGCTTGGACACAGGTTTCCTTTTTAGCTCAAACATCATATTATTGACACAGTTGTTGATGATGCATGAGATGGTTCCCACAGATTGCTGTTCAGCCTCTGCTGAAGATGAATTGGAGAGTTCTTACAGTGGATGCACTTAACATGGATGTTGCTAATGCTTCCTCTGTACTGTCCAGGACTTAGAGATTCTGATATATGAAAATAAAAATTTCCCTCATAGGGATGTTGTTTTTTTTTCTCCCTACACTTTCCTAACTATGTCTTGCTATGAATGGAGATGGGCACCTCCATACCATTCCATAAGTTTAACAGCATTTCAGTTCTAACCCACACTCCAGACTCATTCAGAGAGACTTCTTACCAAGTGCACAGAGCCCTTTATGGTTCTTTTCCCTTTCCTTTTGAATCCAAACTCATATATCAGCCAAACATGAATTCTGCATGCTGAAATCAGTGATTAGGTAACAAAAATGAACGCACCACCACCAGGTTTCCATCCACCACTTTTCTCTTTATGATGGTCTCTTTTCCATCCCACTTCTGCACCTGGTTCAGTACGCCGTTGTCTAGGGTTATGACATTCTGCCAAAGGAAAAAACAAAGTGTGGCTGTTTCATCAGGCTGCTCTGGGCTGAAGAGAAGACTATCTCCATGTCCCAATGGCACTGAGCACAAGCATTCGTAACAGTCTTACCTATGAAGGCAGCATTTCTACACTGGATATCAAAATCACAGCTCTACCCTCCTGCACCCACATCCCATTTCAGAGATGTATTTGCAAAGTGGCATTTTTGAACTCACCTTTGTTTTTCTGTCATCTGCTGTGGTCTCATCAAACTCTTCACCCAGCCTGAAAGAGACCTCTGTATTTTTGAAAGTACTTTCTGTTTTGATGGTTATCACATCACCACTGATGCTGATAGTTACATTGGGCTTGGCCACACCAGCCATCTTCCTGGTAGCAAACCCCACACCTATAAATAAGACAGAAATTTTTATCTCTGCTCAATGTTTTTCTCTTATGTGTTGCAAAAAAAAAAAAAATCAAAACCCTTCAGTGCTGTTTCCCCTTATTGCTTTCTGAATTTTAATAATTCTGTGTTGCAGATGTTCCTTTGTAACATCTCAATAGCTTGGAACTGCAATAGACCAAGTTGGGTGGGTTGATGTAAGGAGATTCTCTACTCTATGTAGAGAGTTGATGTAAGGAATTTCTACGTTGTGAAAATAATGTGAACACTGACACAAGATTTAAATGTTGGATTTTTGCACATGGACTTGTTCAGAACAACTGAGATAGCTTGTACTCTAACTTGTACGCTAAACGTATCTAAACATAAATAAGCAGAAATATACTACAGTTTCTAAGCCTTGAAAGCAATGAAACAAACAAACAAGGGGGAAAAAAAGCAAGCACTGTTTAGATTTATCAGTGGCTAGGCTGAATATAAGGAAATGATTAAGAAATAGCTGGCAATGGTTACGTCCTGAGTAAAATCTGGAGTAAAGATTAAGAGTGCAAGAGTCTCACTCTCTGAAAGCTTCTGGGTGCTGCATAAATCACAGTGAGTATTTTACCCCTAATCTGCAAAAAACTCCCAGCTTTTTACCATGTACTAATTGAATCAGTGCAGGTTACCCCATGCTTCTTCCACACTAACAGAATGTCGAAGACTTTTAAAGCCCAATTTTAAATTTAAGCAAGAAGCTTACGCCTTTAAAGAAAGTGTTAGACATCAAATCTTTGCAAGTATCTACATGAATCCATGCAATTTTCTTTGTTAATATTCACTGGAGGCAGCTGCAGAGTTTCATTCACTATAATAGCCATGGCAATTAATTGCTGCCTCAGTCCGGTAACAATGTAAAGTTGTTTGGGTGTGTTGCTTTTAGACATAGAGAAGCTTGCTGCTTTCCAGCATCACACCAATTTGCATGTCCAAGGATAAAAGCTAATTCATGCATGCATAGACTTGGTTTACCTGAAATTATTCCTCTCAATCAAGATTTTTCTACTTTATAGTAATTTAATACCACTAATTCAACAGCTGAGTTCTCCAGTTAAAGACCATCTGATCAAAATAGTCCGACTAAAGCTCCCTTGGCAAACAGTATAGCCAGAAAAAGCAAATAAAGAATAAAGTTCAAAATTGATATTCTTTCCCTGTCCCAGATACAACTCAAAATAACAATTCTCACCCAGTTCTTTCATATAGTCCTCAAAGTTTTCACTAGAAACGAACTTCCAGGTGCCCACAAACTGGTCGCACATCTTGTCAGGCTAGAAAGATGTCTTCCACAGGTTCAAACAGAAATGCAGGACAGGAGGATATTATGAGCTCCAGGAGATGAGGACTTATGTTTAAAAAGGAGCCGTGGCCACATGATGCTCTGGGATGACCAATGAAGAGGGAGTCCCAGTACCCAGTGTTTTTCTTCCTCCCCTACCCCTCCTTTGCCAGTAGGTCATAGTGTTATTATTCATATGCCCTTACTAGCACAAAGATCACTGTCTTGTTTTTATTTAATTATTTTTGTCATTTAAGAACACTTCACTGTAAGGGCAAATAATTAAACAGGCTTTCAGAATAGAAAGGTAGGCACAACCCACAGAGGGTTCTCTCCCATACTCTTTTCTTTCATTTCAGTCTACTATATCAAATGGACACAGCTCAATTCCTAGACTGTAAGATCCAAAAGGCTCGTTGGGATAATTTATTTTGCTTTCTGCACACCTGCAGTCAGAAATTTTCTCCAGAGAAGCACAGAATTACAGGAAGAAGTGGATTTGGAGCAGAGAGTGCTTGTGGCTGTAGAAGGTAAGGCAATAAAATTGCTTCTTTGATTAGGATATCCTTGTCATTGCACCACCTGAATCAATTGAACAATAGGTCTTTAGTCTGTGTTTATGTGATGGAGAGAGGATATGGGGCTCTGTGAGAAGTAACAACACAGAGGATTTCTCTCCCTTTCGCTCCCGTGCTTTCTGAAGACCTATGTCCCAATGACTAGCATTATGAGTAGTTATGGCATAAAGATAGACTCCAGTATTGACCTACAAAAGGTCCCGGGACACTTCATTTGTTTTCTGTTTGTGCTGATCAGGTAAAAATCTATTTGAGGCAAAGTGTGTACAGGCCTGACATAATGAGGTTCATCTTGACTAATCCTCAAAGCCCTGTTGCATCTGTATCAGAAAGCAGTCAAACAATTTCTTAGACTTTCCTTTGGCTGTAATGTGCTATTCCAATGGCAAAAAGCATCTAATAAGTGCAGAGTCCAACCCCTGCAATTCTCTTTATGTGGATTTCCTGGAATTGCTCTGCTGGTTGCTAGGCATCAAATATTGCGGTCCACGTATTTGTGTACTTGGTGTCTTTGTAAGTAATAATGTTATAGAAAAATTATTTATAAAGGATTGCAAGATCATAGGCATATTTGGAGGGGAAGGAAGGTCAGGAGGACTCCAGTGCACCCTCCTGCTCAGGTACAGTCACCTCTGAGCTCACACCAGGCTGCTCAGGGCTGTGCCCTTTTGAGGCTTGGAAAACTCCAAGGATGGAGACACTACAACTTCCCTGGGCAACCTGCACCCCTGCCCATCTGTCCTCAGGGTGAGATGATATCCTTATCTTCTCTCTGAAACCCCCTGCTTTCAGCTTTTGTTCATAGTTTCTCATCCTCCCACCATTCATTGCTGTGAAAAGCCTCACTCAGCTCCTTGGTCTCTTTCCCACAGCTGTTAAGAGCTGTTGTAAGCACTCCCAAAGGTTAACCAGGATGAACCACCTCAGTGTCACGGTTTCTCTTCAAAGGACAAGCATCCTGCAGACCCTCTGCTGAACTCACACCAAAATTGATGCAGTACCCTGGATACGATTCATTGAGTACTGAGAGGACAGGAATAATCATGTCTGTCAACCTACTGGCTGTACTTCTGTTCATACAGCCTAGGATGTTTTTGGCCCTTCTGCTGGCAGGGCTCAGCTAACTGACCATCAGGACCCTGAGAACCTTTTCTGCAGGGCTTCTCCCTAGTCAGTGTCCACCCAGCCTGGATTGCTGTGAGAGCTGAGTATGTTTGTACATAATTAGTTATCCTCTTGTGCCTTTAGGATGGCAGTCTATGGCAAACCTTATGCTTTTTTACCTTTTTTATTTTTTTTTCCTAGAATAGCTAATCTTAGATTTGGCCTATTTGTTTTTGATTTTTTTTTTACATATTCACCGACTTTGGGCTTATCTCAAAATAAATAAAACAATATTCTAATTATTGAAGCCACTGATGCCTTTTCTGGTTGTTTTTCTCAGAGTATCACATGCTCAGGTCCTCTTTAAAAGGAAACTCTGAGGAGCCTTCAAGTTTGTGTCATTATCTTGAGATATTTTTACTTCGGACTATTGGCTTGGGAAACACTGCACTGTGTGTGAGCAGTTTGTAGGAACATGAAAACTCAAATCCAGCAATTAAATAATGAGAACTGAAAGTACTCAGTGAGGATTGCTGCAATGCCCTGGATGGAAAGGATGTGATCTGGAAGAACTCAGTTCCTGTTCGTACTTTTCTTGCCTTTTGGGAGCTGTTGTGTGTGTGGCTTACTGCAATTAACATTCATTTCTTTGGAGGGAAAATAGGACTTTTATGTTCAAAACTACAGCCTGGCAGGGGGAATTGGCCTTCCTTTGGTGTTAACCGCTCTCTGTAATGCTTGTGCTGCTGGAAGACTTTTTTGGGAAGGCTGAAGCACCTTTCCATGCAAATCAGTTTGGAGCAGACAAGTGCACCCTCTGTATGCAGTCAATTACTTACACATATTTAAGGTGAATCTGAGCTAATTGTATATATCTTGCAAATGTGATAACCAAAAAATGCAAGAAGAAAGCCAGCTTGTGGGTTGACTTGCTTGTTTACTTCAAAGCAAGCAGCTATCTGGGAGCAGGCTTATGACTCTCACTTGGAAAGTATCTTACCAGCAGTCTCTTTTCCTTCAGGAAAGACTTCCAATGACAAGAGATAAACTTGTGGCAATGATGTCATCTAATAAAATCATACTCTTTGTTCTCTGGGGCAAAGGCCCCAGATCAGCCCTGCTGATAAAGACTGAAGTTTTTAATGGTTATGAAGAAATTAGTATGACTTCTGGGCCTGGAAGTTTAAGCAAACCTGTGATTCATGTCACTTGCAGAAGTGTCTTACCAGCAAGAGCTGGGCAATCTGGCTAAACAGCCCTGTGGTCATCAGCACTGATGAGATCTAATACCACCAAAAGAAAGGGCATCCTCAAAAGAGTAGAAACTTCCTTCAAATTAAGCAGAAATTTTGGAGAAACCACAGCAGGTAAGAGGTAAACCAGGAAAAGGAAGCTGGTGAGGGTCCAGCACAGCGAGGAAATGCTGTAAAGGAAATTTGTCTCTTAATCCAGATACAAACTGATGCAGCTCAAGTATACAAACAACGATACACTGTCTGCAATGTGGTTTCAAGGTGCTGTGACCTTTCAAGATAGTTCCTGATGCAGGAAATGTAGAAGTGACCACAGATCACAGAATTCTGTGATTCTGTGAAGTGGAATAGCAAAGGAGCAGCTTTGCAGGGGAAACCATGGGTTAATTCTTATCTGTGAGTCAGACCATGGCGGAGATCTACTTGAGATAAACTCCTTTTTACAAAAATAAGCACAATAGTAACCTCCCTTTGGCTCTTTCGGGCTTGCAGGAGGAATGACGCTGCTTCCACTACAGTATATGAGAAAGAAGATGTTTATTCCTGTAGTGAAGATATATCACTTAGGACAGCTTTTAACTGAGGACTGTGCCAAAGCTTCCCTGGTACTTTATGTAAGTATGGAATTATCAAAGGAAAAATACAGCTTACTCTGCAGTGTGAAAACATAAATTAACAATTATCACTATTAGCAACGCTGTTTAAAAGAAGAGTTCTTTCTTCAGTTCCTTCTTGTTCCAGAAGGGCAACAATGTACAACTCCTTTGATTGCTGTGAGTATTGAACTGGTGGCTACCAATGAGAAGCAGTGTATTGGCCTTACACACTTGTCTCCATAGTTCTGCTACTCTTTGAATCAAAGACAGAGATGAAAATGCATCCGTGCTCAGTTCCACACCAGATGCCATAGCAGACTATCAGCCTGTTAAGAATGACTTCTGTTGAAAACTTCCTTAAAAGAAATGTAGCCTCTATGTGGGGTTATTAGTGGCACCCATGGCAATATTCATAGTAAGAAAAAATACATATTCTTGCCAAAGCTATTAAAAATGGGGATTTTTCTTTAAGCAGGGAAGGAACTGCAGCTTTGATGCAAGCTTCCTTGATGCAGTAATACCTATTATTTGATGCAGTAATACCTATCACAGCAGGTCTCATGTCAGGAGGGAGGGATCCTGTCAGAATATCTGGTACTGCCGCAACTTAGACCAAAGCAAAAAGTTTTCTTAATACTTGTCTGGTTGGATACCTGAGTGGGAGTCTCTTCTAAGGCCCCAGGGTAACATCAAGAAAGGGAATCTAATGCTGAAGAGCAGAGAGGAGCAGGTTAAATAATGCCCATCTCTGCTCACCCACTTGCTACTTTCATTTCTGATTAATGTTTGAGACAGGTGAATTGCCTTAGACTTCTGCTTAGCCAGGAAAAGGTATAACTAAAGCTTCAGTACTCATGATGTGAGGCACTGACTTTACAAAGTACTGACTTCAGTTGGTTTGAAAATTCAAAAGGCCAATTGATTTTCAGTTGTATTTCAGTGGTGGGGAAGGAGGTGAGCAGGAAAAACAGCAGGTCCTTTTTCCTGTGCTCAGTCCCCAGCACCACACTGATGCTCCCCCACTCATGATTGTGGCTTCAGACCTCAGTCAGGACTGAGGGTACTATTGCAGATGGTCACTTTGTTGAAGGAGTCAGATTTGCCAGCAACAACAAACCACTTGTTAACCCATTATACTGCTCAGCTGTGACATTTGTACACCTTAGGCTGGTGCGCCCCAGCACTTGAGTTTTTACTTTTAGTGATTCTACATTCTTGTATTACCTCCTGAACTTTAGCCCAACCAGTGAGTCTCCATGTGCTTAAATATATTTCCAATATCTGAAAGTAGGACTATGAAAATTGAAACATATAAAAGGTGTTTCTTAAACACTAAGCTAAGTTTGTGATAATGCTAAGAACAGAAATGAAATCTCGTAACTCTGAGGCATAGTAAGATCAAGCCCAAAACAAAACCTGCTGGTTGACACCATCATCTTGTAATTAAAATATGCATAATTACATTTTCTGAACTTGCTTTAAAGAGGAAGAAGAAATGCAGATATGCCTGGAGGGAATGGTAAGCCTCTGGACCCTTGCCTTCACATGAGAGTAGTGTTGACAGCTGAAATTCTGACTTTTCTCAGCAGACGGCATGGCAAAAATATATGCTCTCAAACATCTGTGGCTCATGCCAGGGGACTGCTATTCCTGAGGAAAACCCCGAATTCTGGAGCAAGGCCATTGGCAGTGTGAATGCCATCAAGCAATGCTATGAATTGCACAGAGTGACTTCAAAGGAATATCAGAAAAGTAAGAAAGGAAGAGTATTTGCATATTGGGTTTGTTGGTTTTTTACACTCCAATGAGAAGAAATGCAGGTACACTAGCTCCTACAGGCATGCAGGTGATAGGCTTCCAGAATATAACGTGGGCATTTCTGTATAAGAATATTCAAAATATCGTAACTCCACCTCATAAATACTGTATTCAGGAACTGTCACAGGGAGATCAGTGATAAATCTAACTTCATGACTTATAAAGGTTTGTATGAGAGAAGTTCTTGGTTTGATGGCTATAAAGTAGTTACTGCAGATGTTTAATGTTTCTAACTACCTACTGATTTCCTTTGCCTAAAGAACAAGTTTAAGGTTGTTGTCTGAAGTTTCTGATGCTCAAATCTGTCCAACTCTTTTTTAAGTATGGTACAAGTCTTGCATCTAGCATCAGAGTTTTTCCTCTTAAGACTACAGAATGAAAGTTGGCCTTTTTTCTGAGTCCCACTTTATCTTGTCCTTGGGTTTCATTTCCCTGGACTTGCCTCAGAGTACATAAATACTGCTTTTCTTCCTTCCCCACATTTTCCTGCTCTTCCCCCCTCCCAAAAAGAAAAGGTGCTTTTCTTTTCTTATTTCTTTCTTTCTTAACTTTTTTCTAAATTTAATTATTGCAGCAGACTTGCAAATGAAGAAAGCAATCCATTTCTCAAAGCACTTTTGGATTTCTTCTAGCAATTTGAAGACTTGCTTATAATGTTCTGAAAACTCCTTTGTAGTCCTTCTCCAGATGCTCTTCTGAATTATTCCGGATCATTATGCTGAAACCATCTCTTGAAGCACCCATCTGAACAAAGCATTAAGACTGTTGGTTACATCTGCTTTGGGACTGCCCAAGAGGACTTCATCCTGACTCTACCTTGTTACTGCAGCTCATATGATACTGCCTGTCCTATTTCCATGTGGTTCTGCATCTAGAATTCTTCCACTGTTTGTTTCTTGCTAAACATTTTTTAGCAAGCTGAGGATAAAATCTTCAAATAAAAATGACAGACTAGTGCACTTTGGTAACATGCAACGTTTTGTAAATTTAAACTATTCCTATCAGTAGTTGTCCTTCTCTTAACAGTTGCCCTCTTGTGAAGCAAAAACATTTCCAGAATTTCACTTGTGTCTAAGACAGCAAAAGAAAGAAGAAAGTGTAAGAACAATATTTCAACAGGACTAAAAGAATCCTATACAAAGCATTTAAGGTCTGCTGAACCTGCACTCTGAGTAAATATACATGTTTTTTGCAGCCTTGTTTCTGCATGTCTTCATTCTTCATTGTGCAGTTTATAGCTAGCTATGCTTTTAATCTGACAGCTTGCTCTGAAATTTTTCAGAGATCTTGTATTTGCCAGAAAGCTATCTCTTATTACAGGTGCATTTGGACCACAATCAAAGACCAAGTGCTCTAGGTAGAGGAAAGTAAAAAAATCCAAGTATGAAATGCCCTGAGTTCAGACTGGAAGCCTAACCAAAACAACCCTCTCCCTCTATCCATGGCTGAGGAGCTGGTGGGTGTAAAGGCTGGCAGCTCTCTGGCTCTCTGCAGTGCTCTGCAGCTGACTGCTGCCCCTGGGCGCTGCCAGCTGGAGGGAGGGAGAAGGAGCCAGCAGCTGCTGCCCAGCCACTCACCTTGCCTGGTCGAGTGGCTTCTTACAGCTGCCTCCACTGCAGCCTTGCCACTGAATTCCACTGTCACTGCCAATCTCATTTCACCTCATCTTATACCAGATAAAGTAGGTTGGGAATCAAAAGGATCTCTGAGGAAAGAAATGCAAAGGGTTTTCTAAAGCAGTCCGTTACTCCTGCCCTTCCTGCTCTGGACAGTTGTCTTGCCAGGAACATTGCTTATGTTTGGCATGTAAAAACTCACATCACATCTCCAATGAGGGAGTGCCTATAAAATGTGCTACTTAATGTCAGGTAGTAAACCAGATCCCACTCAGGATGCTCTGGAGAGACTGAAAGCACAGGGCAGCTTGCACAGGGAAGATGGAGTTTGGCACCATATGTGCTGCATCCCTCCCAGCAGGCATATTCAACAGATGTAGGCAGCGTATATCCCTACGGCTCTTGGTGACCAAATCCCTAACCATAGCCAAACCTTAGTTTTGGCATACACAAGGTCTCTAAAGCTGATAGTGACAATAACAGCATCCAGCTGAATCCTAAAATGGACATGCAGCCCAAAAATTGCTTTAAAATGCTCTATGCCCTTTACTTTCCCCTCTGGAGGATCTCATCACATCTGGCAGGCACGGGAAGTTGTCGATCTCTATTGGAGATGCGTGGCATGAGGCTAGACACATGCTCTTTTTTGTAACAGACAATTTCTTCCTCCACCCCTGCAGGTATGGCTTCCTTGTTCTCTGATATCATTCTAGTCTTATTGTCAAATTACTTCAGATGAACATAACTTAATTGTTTTTATGATCTGATATGGTTTTAGGTTGTACGTATCATTGTTCTAACACTACTTTCTGCATTAGTTTTGTTAATGTGAACTTCTAGTAAGCCAATACTAACTTGCTGAAATTGTATAGAGGTATTTTAAAATCTCTTCTGTCATTTTTAATTTACGGACTGGCTTATTGCTCCCTCAAACTGCTTATTACATTTAAGACATGACTGTGACACCTTGGGCACAGCCACCAAGTCTTGAAGAAATCCCCTGCAGCTATAGCACCTCAGGTTCTTCCCCTGCCTGTATAACAGAGAACAGAATCATTTAGGTTGGAAAAGACATCTAAGTTCAGCCTTTGACCGAACACCACCTAGACCATAGCACTAAGTGCCACGTCCAGTCATTTCTTGAACACTTCCAGGGATGATGATTCTACCACCTCTCTGGGTGGTCCATTCCAATGTTTAACAACTTTTTCCATGAAGAAATTCTTCCTGATGTCCAACCTGAACCTCCCCTGGTGCAGCTTGAGGCCATTTCCTCTTGTCCTGCCACTTGCTGCCTGGAAGAAGAGGCCAACACCCACCCCACCCCCCATCCCCCGGGCTACAACCTCCTTTCAGGTAGTTGTAGAGAATGGTAAGATTTCCCCTGAGTCTCATTTTCATCAGGCTAAACAACCCAAGTTCCCTCAGCTGCTTCTCATATGACTTGTGTTCCAGTCTCTTCACCAGCTTCATTGACCTTCTCCACACGCATTCCAGTCTCTCAGTGCCCAGAAATGGACACAGCACTTGAGGTGTGGCTTCACCAGTGCCGAGTACAGTGGAAGAATCATTGCCCTGGTCCTGCTGGCCCCTCTATTCCTGATACAAGCCAGGATGCCATTGTCCTTCTTGCCCACCTGGGTACACTGCTGCCTCATGTTCAGCCAACTCTCAAACAGCACCCTCAAGTCCTTTTCTGCTGGACCACTTTCCAACCACTCTTTCCCAAGCCTGTAGCACTGCATGGGGTTCTTTTCTCCCAAGTGCAGGCGCCAGCACTTCAACTTGTTGAACCTCAAAGCTTTGGCCTTGGCCCATCGATCCAACCTGTCCAGATCCCTTTGCAGAGCCTTCCAACCCTCCAGCAGATCAACACTCCCATCCAACTTAGTGTCATCAGTGAACCTACTGAGGGTGCACTTGATCCCCCTGTCCAGATCATTAATAAAGATATTAAACAGGACTAGGCCCAATACTGAACCGAGGGGAACACCACTACTGATTTTCCACTGGATCACCACCACTCTCTGGACCTGCCATCTAGCCGGTTCTTAGCACAGTGATGAGTGCACCTGTCCAAACTGTGGGCTGCCAACTTTTCCAGGAGAGTGCCAGGGAGACAGTATCAAAAGTTTTGCCGAAATCCAGGTAGACAGCATCCACAGGCTTTCCCTCTTCCACTAGGTGGGTCACTTGGTCATAAAAGAAGATCAGATTGGTCATGCAGGACCTACCTTTTCTAAACCTATGCTGGCCGGACATGATCCCCTGGTTATCCTGTATGTGCTGTATGATCGCACTCAAGATGACCTGTGACATGAACGTAAGTGGCATGAGCACAATAATCAGCATCAAGAGCAGAAGAACTGAGTGGGAGAAGTGCTGCTTTCGACTGTTGAGGACGAATCCCTGGGCCACAGAGCCTGAGCCAAGGATATTGGTTGGTTCATGAACATCTGGCACAGGTCTGTTTTACAGAAATGGGCTTGGTAGAAGGAAAATTTACTATTTGTGTTGCACTGTTGTTCATCCAGTTTCCAGTTATTGCCTATGACAAACCACATCCCTTTTTCCTGGAATTAGCCAGTTATATATTCAGCTTTTCTCCAGGGCTGGTAGGCCTCCTCTTCAATGGGAGGAGTAAAGTGCCTCCTCTGCAGGAAAGTTGATACTTTTGAGTGTGCTAGTGGGAGGTGGAGTATGGCAGGCCTAAATTCCCTCAGGCTGAAGTGGCTGCTGTAGCTACCTCTCCTGATACTCAGAGAGTGGGAGATAGGGAAGTTTCATTCAGCTGTTTTGGTCACATTTTATTAATAAGACAGTTGTCTGCATCTGCATGGATCAAAGGTATGTTCACAGCTGGTAAAGCTCCATGGAGGTTCCCACATATGGCAAGGGCTTCAGAGAATGCTCCTTCTTTTCCTTCACTGAGCTGGCGTGGGTATTTCTTCCCATAGCATGGTCAGTAGTAGAGATCCTTCTCTTTAGGACCTACACTTCTTCATATTTTGAATATGAAGAGTTTCCCATTTACCTTGGTATTGGCAATTCTTCCTCTCAGACTTCAGTTTAAGTATTAAGCATCTGTTGGTTGGTTTTGGGTTTTTTTTTATCTATCATTTACTGTTCCAGCTAACACCTTATTACACAGTGCAACAGCATAAATCTGTATTCTTCTGGTACTATGTCTCAATCTCATTTGTTGACATCCCTGTCATAGATTGACATTTATGAGCAGGGAGTACTTGATTGGAGAAAAGATGATGAATTGATACATACATGAAGTCTTCAAAGTTAGTTCAAAACAAGCCACCTTTAGGGCGATATTCAAGGTGGTCATTGAGTGAAAAATACCAGCCTATTCACATTCCTTCCTATGGGAAGATGGGCTTGTGAAAGACACTGGGTAGTTGAAAGCCTCTGAATCCACCTTCATTAACTAGCAAGGTAGTTAATACCAAGACAAAAAGGAGTGGTAATTAGTTCTGGTTCAAATCTCCAACTGCTGTTACCTGGGTTCTCTCATGTAATGAGTGGAGGGAAGGGCTCAAATGATCACTGTGATCACCTTAATACCTGCTCAGGTAGATTTCGAGAGTTACAGATCATCAAGATATTTTTGGACTCTGTCATGGGAAAGTACAAAATCTTGGCCACACTGAGCAAGGCATCTGTGAGAACTCACCATCTAAAGAGAAAGTGGCACTTGGTTATCATTTGATGCCACAATGGACCACTGAGCATTGAAAGAGCTGCTTGCATCTCTGGGCAGATTCCACACAGGCAAATTCCACACGTTGCAGCAGTGAAAAATGCAGTATGAGTAACTGTGATGGCAGATGTAGATGTTGTGAAACTAAGCCTGTAGAAAGGAGTCTCACTGTGATGAATGTGGTGTGTTAAAGCCATTCCTGATCCCTGAAACAGTAATAGAATGTCATCAAATGTTGCTGAATTGCTATTAATAATTGCATGTGCTTTTAATATGATACACGATGCAGAAAAGGTTTTCAAGTCTCACTGTCAGTTCTTTTAAATCTACAGAACCACTAGATGAGCACAGAGCTCTAATCCAGTGGGCCAAATGTAATTGCTAACAAGGCCAAGATCCTTCCAGATCTTGTAAGCCATCAAGGAAAGCGCTTGGTAATTCAGTTCACACAGGCACAATTCTACGTGGATTTGCAGGAAAGAGTAGTCTTACTCACTTATCCTAAATCATGATAGTTTTTCATGAGTTTCACAATGTTCTTCTACATCCCATTAAAAATATAGTATAAAATTATCTACATGAGCACTGATGAGAAATTCCTCCATGTAACATGAGAACTTACATGTGAACTGTTTTGATTATAGTTGAGATGTGCAATCAGAAATTTATAAAAGCAATAATAAAAAGTCTTACAATTGTCCTGGTTCCTGCAAGGACAGGGTTAATTTTTGTAGTAACCAGGAAGGGGTATGCCTAGGACCCAGAGGTTATTCTATACCACCTTATGTTATTTTCCAGGAATGGGGAAAAGGGTCCCTTCCAGGTCCGGGAAGTGTGGTGGTGGTTTGTGTATTGCCAATTTCTGCTTGGTGAGCATTTCTTGTGTGAATCGCTGGCCTTTCTTGTACATCCTTTTATTAATATTGTTGTTGTTACCATTTGTTTTCTTATTTCACTGCTGTTTCCAGTAAATTGTTCTTGTCTCAACCCACGATCTTTACCTTTTGTGCCTCTGATTCTCTCCATCCCATTGCAGGGGGAAGGAGGGGAGGGGAGTGTTTCAGTGGGAACACTGAATTGGGGAACACCATTCCTAAACCACGACACAAGTGTATTGAAAGCATCCCTGCAACTAATCTGCCAGTTATGTTGCTAGTTAAAACTTACAAACATACAAAGAAATTAATTTGCTGAATTTGCTGCCAAAGGAACTAGTTTGAGCAATGCTGAAGTTGTTTCCTATAATGGTATAGAGGTAGTCTAAGACTGAATAGTCCAGGTCAACAAACTGGCTATCCTTGGGTGAGCAGGGCTTTCTATAACCAAACAACTCATGAAGTCTGTTGGCACTGCAAAACCACTATGTGCCTAATATGATCTAATCTAGCTACATAACATCTTCTGCTCTGTGAAGCAGAAAATGTTGGAGGCTGCTTTCTAACTGGTACAGCTAATTATCCATGTGTTTCCTGAACATTTGTTGGTACAGAACCTGAGTATGGTAAATGTTTTCAAAAAATCTTTCTGTCTGGCAGTCAGTTCTAGGATCAAAGCAGACAGGCTTAACCCACTATCGTCACTGGCACTTGAAAGTGCTGTTCACTGTTCTTTGGAAGTTGCACCTATCATGTTTCAAAGTTATTGGACTGAGGCTGAAAGATAAGTCTTATCTTTCATATACAATTGGGCTAGTGTGAAATCTAGATTAAAATTCCTACATTCACAATCAATCTGAATAAATTAGAAGAGAAGGATTCACATCTGCTTAAGATGAAATTTGGAAGATCCCTCACCTTCTGATGTACATGACAAAAAATGAGTGTGCTAAATATATCAATACTGTAGGTTAGCAGAATGTTATTTTAAAGTTAATTATTTAACACCATCTTGATTACTTTCTACTTAAGTGTTCAAAAACGTGGATGTGGCACTTGAGGATATGGTTTGGTGGTGAACATGGTGCTGAGTTAATGGTTGGACTTGATGATCCTACAGGTCTTTTCCAACCTTAACCATTCTATGATTCTATGATTTTACTTGTACCATATTTCTATTATGAAGATAAATGCAAAGTTATTAACATTCCATACTAAAAGAATAATTTATTTCTAAAAAGGTCAATTAACTTAATATTTTGGCAATAAATGAAGTTCAGGACTGCAAACACACACAACAGGATAATTCCCAGTTAAAGATCTGCTTTACATCTAAGAAGAGACAATGACTTTTAGTTACTTGAGTCTGCAGTGATGTCAGCCAGCTAAAGTCTCAAATTAGAATATTGCTAGAATGACCCAAATAATCTATGGAAACACCTTACTGAGTTCTCTTGTGCAATAACCGTCAAGAGCTGTTACCAACTACATAATTTAGTCTTCATACTGAAATGGCAACTTTCTTATTCATTCTGGGAGAGCATCAAGTGCAACTAGAATACTTTGATCTCAGATTTCTCTATTGTGCATTTCAGAAGTAAGCTGATCTACCTTCTGCCTCACCTTTCCTTTTATCTTCAAATTTGATCCTATTGTTAAAAGTAATAATTCTGAAAACAAAAAGATATTTTGCACAATGATAGAAATCATTAATTCTGAAGCTTGAACTAAATCTGTTTGTGTTATTTGGATTACTACTATTCAGAGTCACAGTGACAAATCTCTGTGGTTTTAGCTTAATGGCCAAATTCTCAATCTGTTTTTAGGCAAGAGAGTGGTCTGTGTTTGGGCAACTTGGGTTAAATTAATACCTAACACAGCTTCTGCAGAAAGCATGTCCCTCACACTTCGAAACTTGCCTAGTTTCTGCTGCATGTCAAGCTACACTACTAATGAGCCTCTTTGGAGAACAGAAAGTGCAGAACATTATCTCTCTTCTCCTTTTCTTGCTTCTTTTCCACAAAGCAGACAGACAAAACCTTTCTCTTTAGAAAAAAAAGAGCATTCATGAGCTTGAGATACAACTGTCTGTGTTCTTCTGTGACCTGTTTTATGATGTGAACAAGGGAGCCAGTGCTGTCAAGAATACTGTTGCTCAGAGAGGAAAATGTTTCTCTTAAATTAGGGCTTGTTAATGCCATTAAGATGACTGGAAAGGCAGGCACTGACTCCAGACAATGAAGCTGATGAAAACTGAGCTAAATCTTCTCTCATTCAAGCTTATGAAAAGGCAAAGGCAAAACAGAAGACAATCGTTGCTCTATTTATTCATCTCTGTGTATATTAGTAACTTTAAATGCTGTAAAGTAGCTTATAGTTCTTAAAGTTGCTTACACTTCCCTCTCTCCAAACTCAAGCCCTTGCATTTTGAGAGCCTTTGTCTTTGCTGCCTCTCCTCAGGCCCAAGTACCGGTGTATTCTCATCTCCTTTTCAAGTACTGGTGTATTTTTTTCTCCCTCTGTGTGCCCATCAAATGGGGAATCTACTTTGGTGAACACATAAAGGTGGAAAAGAGCAAGGCAAGGCTCATGAACATTTTTATTTTTTTCTTAACAGAATGGTGAAATTAAGCCTTTTATTAACTTGGTAAAACATATCCTTTAAAATCAAATAGCTTTATTCCTTTTTCTGACTCTGTAGAATTTTTTTAGCGTAAGTGAGGAAGCAGCAATTCCTTTCTCAGGAAAAACCTGAAAATCACATTCCTGGGGCCCAAGGAATGAAACAAGTATGTGATGGAAGGTAAGTGTTTCCAGGTATAGGAACCAAGCAAATTGATCACACATTTTTCCATTCCCCAGGAGAACTATTTCTAAAACACTTTACTCCTTACATTTTATAACTCTACAATTTTGGGGGATTAACTAGGGATTTACTTCAAAGCAGTGTTGCGTTTCTGGCATCTGGGAAAAGTGAGCTATTTGCTTGTGTCTAACATTCTTACTGGAAGCTCTGTGTTGTGATACTGCTGCAATAAAACAGCATGTACGAAAGATTCTCATTATCACAAATTAAACTCCAAGCTCAATCCCTAAGAGTGTTTGGACCTTTAAGTAATCCTTTCTCAAAACACTGAGATAGTCATTCAAAACACTGAAATAAAGTCACTGTAACTCATCTATTTCCACACGATCCAGTCTCAGAGTAGTAGCATGTACTTGAAAACCAGTTGTTGGTTTGCAAGAAGTTGGATCTACAGCCTCAGTTGTGACAACTAAAGGCAGATAACCTTAATTCAGTCATATGGTTGTAATTTGCTGAGCTGCAGTATGGGCAATTCACCAGCTGTTCTGTGGCCACCAAGCAAGCGATCTGTACTTGGACTATGTCCTTGTGTCCCCACCCTATGTCAAACACAGGGTTTTTTGTTGGTAAAGGCAAGCTAAATTATTTTATATTTTTTATGACTATTGTGGTTTGGCTGACACCCTGGATGAAACTGTCCTGAATAAATGTGGATGTGTAGAAAATGGGTATCTATATCAAAGCAAATCATCTTGGATTCCTCTTTATATTCGGCAGAGGTCCATTGGTGCATTACAGGGTACAAATGCACTCATTTTAAGGTCATTGCCTATGCTAGAAGAATACTTTTGTCAACTGTGTTAATATCTTGTAAAAATAAGCAAGAGTGCTCCAATGTGAAGCTCTGTATCTTCATGTCAAAACTGAAGATGAAGTACATTCTGCATGATGACAACTATGATGAGGGTAGGATGCACTCAAGGTTTTTATTCATTTACATTAACTGAACTTGAACAATTGAGGGATTATAAAACTATGATTGTCCCCATCTCCAGTAACTAGAGTTTTTCTCTTGAATTAGAATCTAGATGACCACCAAGCAGTGGTAGACCATCAATTGTAATTTTCCAATAATACCTTGAAACACTGGTCACTATTTAGTCTTCTATGTATAAAGCCATGAATCATTTCCTTGATCTTCAATGTCATCTCTTTGTCTTTGTAATTCTAATATTCAGATGACATCTTAACCCTGAGTAACCATTGCTTTGTTTCTGTGTAATTATTGGGAAGCTAATAAAGCACAGCGAATGAAATAATCTCAACAACGTAATATTTAGGTTAACAATTTGAATAATAACTATGTTGCAAAGACTGTAAATTCTGATTGTAACAATTTTATATAATTTTGGGAAAGAAGAAGTATTCCTACATAGAAGAATGTTTTTAAAACTCTCCTGCCTTTATTTTTTATTTCTCAACGAAAGCTGATAATGTGCTTCTACTGAGTTGAAAAATAGGCTTCAGATTGGCAACAAATATGCTTCAGCTTCCTTTGGTGAAAGTAGAAGTTTAATATGGCACATCATCTCCACAGTTTTGGGCAAGTGCTGCAATATTTAAGAAACTTAGTGTCTAATGACTGAACAGACAGCACCCCGGCCTTCAGCCACCCAGTCAGCTGTACAGGCAGTCAAAGAGGTGGAAAGCAGTCAGAACAACCACCCTGATTCTTCTAGATTTCCAGGCAGTGTCTGTTCCAAGAAACTCAATTACTCTCCTCCTACTGCAGACATTGATGGGATTGATACACTGCCTGTGGTTTCCTTTGAATTTTCTTCTCCCGGAAGGGAAGGATATTGAGGTGGGTTTCTGTGGCTGGGTTTTAATGGGGGGGGCTACAGGGGTGGCTTCTGTTAGAAGCTGCTAGAAGCTTCCCCTGTCCTGTGGAGTCAATGCCAGCTGGCTCCAGGACGGACTTCCTGCTGCTGGCCAAGGCTGAGCCAATCAGGAGTAATAGTAATGACTCTGGGATAACATATTTAAGAACAGAAAGGTATTGTGTGGGAAGAATTCCCGACAGGGAAGAGCGGAGTGAGAACATGGGAACAACAATGCAGGCACCAAGGTCGCTGCAGAAGGAGGGGCAAGAGGTGCTCCAGGCACTGGAGCTGAGGTTCCCCTGCAGCCCGTGGTGCAGCCCATGGTGGAGCAGCTGTGCCACTGCAGCCCATGGAGGACCATTGGGGTGCAGAGACCCGCCTGCAGCCCATGGAGGAGCCCATGCTGGAGCAGGTGGATACATGAAGGAGGCTGTGACCCTGTGGGAGGACCAAGATGGAGCAGGGTCCTGCTGGGGACATGCAGCCTGTGGAGGGAGGAGCCCTTGCTGGAGCGGGTTTTTCCCTGTAGGTGATCCACGCCGGTAAAGCTGATTCATGAAGGACTGCACCCCATGGAGAAGCGACCCATGGGACAGCAGTTTAGGAAGAGCTGTTGCCTGTGGGATGGACTGACACTGGAGAGGTCCATCAAGGCCTGTCTCCCATGGGACGGACCCCACAGGAGCAGGGGAAGGACTCCTCTCTCTGAGCAGTGGCAGAAACAACAACTGACTGTAACCTCCATTCCCCATCTCCTGCACTGCTGAGGGGGAGGAGGGAGAACATGGAAGGAAGGAGGGGTGGGGGAAAGTGTTTTCAAGATTATTTTACTTCTCACTCTTTTGCTCTGATCCTATTAGTAATAAATTTAAGTGCTATCCCCACCTTGAGTCTGTTTTGCCTGTGAAGGTAATCAGTAGGTGACCTCTCCCAGCTGTTATCTCAGCTCACAAATCCTTAGCTGTTTTTTTTCTCTCTCCTCTGTCCAGTTGCAGAGGGGAGTGAGAGAGCGGATGTAGCACTACAGATACGCAACAGCTCCAGTGAAGATTATTTCAGTTATTTTAAACTTGGCTATAGATCAGAAGCTGTTGTTCATAATGTACACCTAATTTTCATAGAGTCCATCATGTTAATTTACTTCAAACTTGCCCTTCAGTGGATCTTGTTCCCAGAGTGTGACCCGACTAAGCAGAGAATGTCAAGGCATACACTGAGCCACTCTCTCAGTGGACTGGAGACCGAGAATAGGCTTCTGACACCATTTCCCCCTCTGTTGTTTGTCTCTTGATTGTATACTCTGTGCTGTCCCGTTTCAGGACCTTGTTTGGTGACCTACTCTCCACAGCCAAAATGTTCTGAGGAAGCATGAAGATAACCACAAGCCTCCTGTCAATGCCACTTGAGATTAAAGTGATATTTCAGTTACAGAAGCATAGAACTTTGGGTTAATTTCACTTAATTTCAGCTATTCCACAATCAGTCAACTCAGCTAAATTAGTCCACTAAGCTCCAGCTACAGACAAGGTTCAGTGAGAGAGGCAGATCCAGGCCACATATTAATGGGGTATGTTTTATGGCAGGATGCATGTGGAATTAAATCTATCTTTCCATTCGCTACAGAGGGAACACAAATGAATATCTTAAAATTAAACCTCCTGCCTGCACAGATTTTGGTTTTGCAGAATCAAGGAGTGATTATCCAAAACTCAGAAAAGCCTATATGCTGTCCTGCGGTTTCATGCTGCAGATCATTCACCCAACTGGTTTTGTGTAAAACTGCTGGGCGCCAGTCAGTACTGGCTTGATCTAATACCTTTATTAAAGATGGAAATAGATACAAAATCCTCGCCAATAAACCCTGTGGAAGACACAAATACTGGAAGAATGATAAATTATGACAGATGAAGGGCTGGTAAAGCAACATGAGCTGGACTTGGTAACAAACAAAATGTGCTGCAGTATGCATGTAAAATGGGATACTGGAAAATCGTACATTTGTAAAGGATTTTGACCAGACCATCACATGTTAACATCACTCTAACAGTGTGACAAACAGGGTTAATGTGATTCTAGTGGATGTTAAGAAAAGTAGGATACTTTTATGATATTGAGACTGCTGGATTAATTGAGAAGGCTGCTCAAATTTTATGAGGGATAGAAAGTGTGTCTCTCAGTGAAGGGCATACATAGCTTGAGTTGCATAGAAACAAAGACTGAGAAAGAAGCTGAATGCAGTATAGTCATCTTGCGTTCTCTGCAAACACACAGCAAAAAGTTTCTGTTATGTTAATATAGCTCCTTATTCTAAGGCATAACAACAGCCTGTGTCTCAAAGCGGAAACTGGACAAACTAAAAATGGAATTTAGATACACTCCCTAAGAAATTGAGGTTAATAAAGGCTAACAGAATTTCTCTATATCTTGTTTACAAGTCAGTACCAGTCATTTTCATCATCATCATCATCATGATCATGTCTCCAGAAGATATTTTTTAGTCAAATTGAAGTTATCTGTTTCACTTGCAGTCTCTACTGTGTGAAGTTGAATGATTTAGGAAATACAAAAGTGTAGCCAGATTAATGTGTACCTTAACTTCTATGAATCACACCCCTCATGATTTTGTTAAAATCCTTGGTCACTTCTATTTCTGGGTATAGAATATTTATTTCCATTTCAGTATTTTTTTCCAAAAGCAGTTGGGTTTCACAACTGTTCTTGCTGATAATCTGCATGTCTTTTCTCACTCTACTGGAAATATAGGCAATCAGTTTTACAGTCATGTGATGTGTTTTGATTGAACTTCTCACCCAGTGTGAAGGAGATTGTGTTGCTTTAAAAGCACTTTTTGTTTTGATGGTGAACACACGTCTTTCAGCACTGATTGTCATGCTGGGCTTGGCTAGCCTGTCTGGTTTCCTTGAGGATAAAACCACTCAAAAAATAAAACAAAAAAAGAAAGAAAAAAATGAAACTTTATAATCTCTGACAGAAACCTGAATAAACTCTTCTGGAATTGAATGTCTTGTAAAGAGAAAAGTGGCACTGATGGGAAATGCAAACATTTCACAGCATGTGGTCTTGAAGAGCTCTTAGCATCTGCAGTATGTAATTTCCTGCTGAGGATAGGATGTGATTTATCATTTATTAAAGTCAGTGGCTCTTATTTGCAAAGCAGGAAAGACATTTTCCATCATTGTCTGCCACGGTCCGTGGGGGAGGGGAGTGGGACCGCGGCACTGCACAAAGGGTCTGATTCGAGGTTGGAGGTGCAATGGCAGTTTATCAAAAGTGTGCGGGAGTTTATATAAGCTCTGGTGTGGAAAGGGCCAGAAAACGGGGTGGAGCATGAGACAGACAACCAGAGAATGAATAGGAGCAGGGACTCAGGAGAAGAGGGAGAAACTGGGGAGGAACTGGGAGAGGAGAGGTCCAATGGTAGCTCTCTCCTCACTGCAGCTTTTTCAGGCAATCAGAGGGAGAAGCAGGGAAAGCAGGGAACAGACAACTCGAGGCAGGCCTGGACATGCCTGGGCAGTTACAACTGTAGGGGTAACATACAATGCACGTATTTGAAACCACATAAGAATTGTAAAGTCCATATAATAAAGTCCTTTTTCAATTGTTGTATATCTTTTTCCACGCCTGGAACCATTCCCACTCTGATTCCTGCTCCTCCACAATTGTCAGGTCACTGCAATCTTTTACAATTGCCTGAGAAATACTTTGTAGAATATTCTACATACATGTTGAACTGTGACACCAACCCTGCAGTTGTCATCCAAATGCACTTCATGAGGTGAGGGTGAAGGCCTACATTAAACCATCTTCATAGTGTTAATTATTGCTAATGGCAATAGTGCATTCCCCTTCCCAGCTTTCCTAGTGGTATAAAACATTGTTAATAACTGAGCACTAAATGGGGAGCTAACACCAATAAGGCTATGTGGTTTTGGCTCATGTACTGACTGTGAAGAAAACCAGGTGCATAGTAACACCTAGAGCTGTAGGGTTTCTGCCCACCAGCTCCATTTACTGCCAAAGTTGCTCGTGACCAGGGAAACTGAAATAGGAGATTCAAACATCCCACCAGCATCAGGCCTGAAAACAAACCAGAGAGAGACAGACTGACTCACTCCTATAGCAGTACTCTTCTAGAGTCTGGAGATAACTGAAGAATGAAGGTCATGTAACAGTCCAACTGCTTGAATCTTGTTATCTGAGATGCTGCCTACAAGAAAAGGTGAATCTTCAGAACATATTATTGCTGTATGGCATTCACTTGCAGCTTATAATCAACCCATCCCATTTCATAATGAAATGAGAAAGGATCACAAACATTCAGCATAATAATCAATCTTGTATCAGAGAAGGCAGAGTTTCACAGAGATTCAGTGCTCAGAATAAAAGGACAGTGGCTGTAGAATCTAAAACGTGCTGAGAAAGAGCAAAATGCAGTGCCCTGCTAATTCTTGGGAGTGATACCAGCTGAGTTATTGCCAGGTTGTCTGATGTTAAAAGAAATAGGAAATTTTACCCTGAACTTGCATCCCAGCTTCCTGAGTGGTTCAAAACTGAAAACAGCCAAAGTCATCACATGCACTGCAAGCTCTAGGCACAGACATGTGAATGATGAGGATGCTGTGTATGACAGCTCTGCTGCAGACTTGAGGGTGTTCACACCTGCAGAGATGTCCCTGCTGATCAGCACTACATTATGCAAAAAGCTGCAATACACACCTGTATCTACCTGGCCACGCACCTGGGCAATCAGAACTTCTCCCAAGCTGATTGAGGATGAACCACAAGCCTGAAGGAAAAATCCAGGATTTTCCAGAGCTGCTAAGTAGACTGAGCAAGCTGAAACAACACCACCTGATCAATCTCACCAGAAATATTTGCAATGTTCATATGTCTGTGTCCTTTGTGGAAAGCGGTTAGGAACCTACTCCAGAGGCTGGCCTACCACAGCTGCTTTGTAATAATTTCTGGGATTGGCTTTTCAAAAGTGGAAGACGAGCAATAATAAAATGTATAATTCCCACTATGGCAAGTGCCATTATGTCTGTTGTTTGATGAGGTCTTTCCCTGAGCATTGCTATCATAATCTGAATATCTGTCTGTCTCACTTGGTGTTGGATAAAGATGTTTTACAGAGAACAGTTCTGCAAGTATTTTTCATGCAAATATCAATGATTTTACAGTTCATAAAACCTGAGACAAAATGATCTCTGAACATCATGCCTTAAAAAGACAAGTCTGAAGGAGGGACCATCACAAGAAAATCTTACTAGCAGTCCCCTAAGAATGTTCTGTTACACCTCTAGGAGAACAAAATTTTTCATAAATGAAAAGCAGTTCTGCTCTTGAGATGGGTGAGCTCAGTATTCAAGGGACACCTGCCAGAAGCAGACGAATTTGGAAAATTGTTATTGAACAGGTGTGGGGATGTTTCCCAGGGATGCAAGGGGTGCATTCTGGGACTTGAAGTTCCTGGACAGCCCACTGAGGCACATGAGCGGTGTGTGCTGTGCTGTCATTGGTCAACTGGTCACATATCCTCCGGAGGGGTTATAAGGAGGCACCTTTCTTTGAAATAAACAGATTTGACTGCTTGCCACCTACCTGTCAGGTAGTGTCTTCTTTATTATATGCAACAAACAGGTATATCTCAGGGTGGAAAAGATGGCTGAAATTAGCTGTAAATGTCTCAATATTGTATTGCAGGAACATCCCAAAAAATAAAACAATAACAAACAAACAAATACCTCCCTGCCAAGTAATTTACTTATTTCTCGCAAATGAAGAACAAGTGTCTCTGCTCTTGTCTTCTTTGTCTTCCAAATGTTGGCTCTTTTGAAAGTGTTCTTGGTATTTAAACGCATTTTCTTTAAAACGTTGTTTCTTTACTTTCTAGATTCAAAATTTCATCCTTTTGATTAGGGTTTTGATGTTTTCCATCAAAAAATATTTTCCATTTTTCTCATGGGAAACAAAAAGGATCCTTAAGCTATTAAAACCTAGCTTACCTTTTAACATCTGACATATGGATTATTAGTAAGAAGATGGGGTTATTAACAAGTGGATGTAATAGCAGTGAGTTGACAATGTTTTCCAAGTGAAGCAGACTACACAGACTCTTTCCTCACAAAATAGGTTACCCCCTGCAGTTTCATTTCCAGCCCTTGACCGGTCTAATATTCCTGCTTTCCCTTCAGGATATTCAATGTCTTCATAGTTTTTACCACTTTATTCTTGTAAATAAGATAGTAATTTATTTCATCCTTTCTCTCTAAATATATAAAAATGTATATAAAAAGCATCTCTCATGTAGTTCTTTTATATATTATTAAAATGTTTCACTGGAGGTTGATCCCAGGTTCCTAAAAGATGATCAGTGACCCTTCTGGATGTGGTGCAGTGCTGCTTCTGAAGAATAAAAAGACTGTTTTACTAGCATGATCCAAAGGCGACTCATTTACAATTTGTCCCTAAGTGTCCCTTCATGTGAGACATAGAAAACAGAATTTTCTAGTGTATGATGACATGTGCCACTGATATGGTTTGAAGCTGGCTCCCTGCCAAGTCTCCAAACCTTACCACAAGAAGTCCCCCCCCCCCCAAACCTCAGGGAGAAGAGGGAGAAAAACAACTAAGAAAAAAACTGAAATGAGAGAGAGACAGCTAAAGTGATATATATAAATATATATAAATATATTTACACTTATGTTACAGTTATATACAATTTAAATATATACAATTTCACAAGGGAACGGGAAGGGGGAAGGGAAAAGGAACAAAACCGAAATAATATATATGTATATCCCAGTTAGCAGCCCAATATCTATCCGCTAAAAGAGTTAGTAAAGAAATATCTCACTACTCTCCTTGGGACAACCAAGAGTCGCTCTGGAACGATCGCCGGCAACCTCCGTCTCCCAAGGTCGGCAGGGCCTAACCAGGCCTCGCTCCCCAACACGGCAGACTCAACAGCAGGGAACCTGCACCTCCAAGCCGCCGGAAGGAAAGAGAGTGAAGGCCTCTCCTCCTTTCTCCTTATAGCCTGGCTTACATAAAAATTGTAGGGAATACTGGGTAAATCTGGACCCTTCCTTGTTTACAAACTGGTCACCAAGGAAGGCCTAGGCCAAACTACCACGGCCACTTAGCCAAGACTGATGGGGAAAGTGTCCCAGAAGCCAACCCACAAGAACTTCACTTTCATGTCCCAGTTTTCATCCCAGGAGGGATGATTCAGGAGGGTAGAACAGCATAGCTGAGCCTGAATAAAAGCGGTAGCTAGAACTAAACACAAGCAGGACTGAATCACACAATCACACAAAATCACTGAGGGTGGAAGAGACCTCCAAGATCATTGAGTCCAACCTTTGGGTACTAAGTGCAATGTTTCTTGAACACTTCCAGGGATGGTGACTCCACCACCTCCCTGGGTAGCCTGTTCCAATGCCTGACAACCCTTTCAGGGAAGAAACTCTTCCTGATGTCCAGCATAAATATCAAGACAGAGAATTGTACTAGCCCAGGAGAGGGAAGAGCTTCCCCCTTGCAGGTTCACATGAATGTTTGTATTTTGGGGTCACCACGAAGGCCAGCTCAAGTCAAAGGGGAGATAGCTGCTGGCTTGACCGCGTGTTAGATCAGGCCCTTAACCACCAATACAGCCAAGGAGGAATGCCCAAATATACAAAGGGAGGCTCCTACCCAGCTTTATCATCAGCTTACTGGGATCAGAGGTGGTTTTCAAGTTATGAATACTAATACTTGCTTTCTTTTTGCAGTAGGTTGCTATTTTCAGTGAAATTATAGAATTACAGAATAATAGAATCATAGAGTCACAAAATGGCCTGGGTTGGAAGTGATCTCAAAGATCATCTTGTTCCAACCCCCTACCACAGGCTGAAACACTCCTCCACTAGATTTGGCTGCTCCAAGACTCAACCGACCCACTCCTCTGCTCTGGTATCAAAAGTATCAGAGGGCAAGTCTAGATAGGTGACTTTGCAGTTTGGAGGGAGGCTAATGATGCTGGTGTGGCAATGGATGTTCAGTACCCTGGTCCTTGGCATCAGCAAGAGGCAGAAGACATCAGAGGGAGGGAGTGAAGGTTGTCTTGGGAGACACAGGGATACTTAGTAAATCTGGGTTTAAGATGTGGCAGATGAAGAGTTAAGGCTGGTGAACAGTGATGCTGAAGCAAAGAGCAGAGGAAGAAATGAGAGTTAAGAAGATAAGAATTTGTGGTTGATTCTACAAAGACAAAAGACTTTTTCTGGAGCCTTTGAAAGACAAAGTGGAGGTGAAATGTCTGGGGGAACTGGGGAGAAAGCAATTGCCATTGAAAAGGAGGTGAGGAGACTCAGGAATCTGCTGAAGTGGAGAAACAATGAGATCACTTCTGGCTGTTGGTAGCAAACAGAAAACAAGACAAATATGAAGAGCTCTACTCAGTCTGAGTAGTTGGGGGGAAACCTACCAAACGTGGTTTCAAATATCCAGAGAAGGCACGGGAGCTGGGAACTATCCAGGCAGGATTCAAGGGCTTCTTGAACAGAGTTGATGGAGATACTGTTGTCAAGGGCTGAAAGCTGTACCTAAGTTTAAATATTAACCAAACAAGTGCCCCTGTCTTTTGCTGGTGCTAAGTGTTTTTTATGTGAGTTTTGAGCCTACTTCTCCATTACAGTACACAAGGGCTGGAGTGAGGAGACTCTACAAATGCCACTGTTTGCTGTGGAGCAGGAAGGCCACATCACAAAGCACTTTGCAGTGCCTCAGCAAGTCCCATCAGGTTGTCTGACCATACCATGTATTGTGTACCACAGTCCTTGTTAGTTTTGCCTTTTTTGCAATAGCCAGGGAGGAGGTGAATGATTTAATCCCTAAGTAAGATTCCTGTAGGGAAACCTAAGGAAAAATAGATTTTTTGGTTAGAGGGGTATGGTGAAATCCTCATTTGTGCTTTCTATTGCTTAGGTCCTTCCTTGATGTCAGAAGCAGCAGATCATTCTGTGACTCTTTACCATCATCACATGATTGGTTTTCAACTATTTCATTTCCTGTAGTTCATCTGGTACATAGCATTCTAAAATAAATTCACATTTAACTTCTGCTGGATGAAAATAAAGGAATTGAACAAATATTATTCTAAAATTTGGTAAAACCCTTCGTGTATTTGGAGTGGCTTATTCCAATGGGAATGTAATATCTTTAATACCTTTATTAGGTGGTAATCTAAACAACTAAAATCATTGAGGGCAAAGACAAACACACTTCTACTTTCATAAGACTTTTCTGCAGATCTGAAATGGATGTAATCGTGTGGAAAACTAAGGTTGACTTGGAAACATAAAGATTTTCTCAAAGGAACTTCTTACTGCTGGCTGGCTGAATTTATCAACTACTTTTTCCCCCCTGCATGTTACATTCAGACTCCAGAGTTGTTGCACAGCACAGATGAAAACTACTGCTTGCTTGGGAGTCATCTTGAAGGGTTTTTTAGATAGTCCAAACCGGTCATTGTATAAAATCTGGCATGATGTGGTGTCTGAACATAGCCCACCACCCTGGATGTTTAGGGAGCTGGGTTAGACTCATGTCTGGGGAGAGAGATGGTGGGTGGCCCTCTGCTCAATCCACTGTGCAACCTGCAGAGGGCTTGTGCCCAAAGTAACAGGGTGTGATATAAGCAACAGGGAGTGATGTAAGCAAGCATAGCTACAAAGACTAAGATTAATGTTTCCTGCTGAAAATGTGTTGCTTCATGACTCCCTGTGAAAGGACCTGGAAAACACTGAAGCTTAATCCCAATGATATGCATCCCACTGCAACTAACGCTGTCCAATTATTCAAGCTACCAGTGTGTTTTTTCTGGTGGGCAGCTCTCCGTGTCCTTACCATTCCCTAATCTTCTTTTCCCTAAATCCTGTTCTAAATGACTACTTAAGAGAGAAAGCGGTACCAGGTAAAGCAGGATTTAAATACTGATCTTCTCAATGGGCTGAGACTCAGGAAAATGAAGGTATCTCACAAATATGAAAGTCACTAAGGCTTAGCTTACTTCTGCTGAATAGGATTAAAAAGAATTTGACAACCTACTGATGTTTCGCCTAAGGCTTTCCTCCCCACACAGTACCCTGGACGATCGTCTGATGTAGGGAACTGCAGAAACCTATTGAAGAAATGCAAGAGTACTCTGAGTTTGAAGTTTTAAAATAAATCTTTGACTGGGGAGCAAGTGACTCATAGATCTCGTGTATAAAAAACGCTGAATATTGCTCAGTGACGGAAAAAGCTTTGTGATGTGGTGAAAACTTGTTATTCAAGAAGAGACTATTTAAACAGTGGTTTTATCATCCTTAGGGCACAACAGTCCAAATACTCTTCCCACACCTTCACAAGACACGTGCAGTTTGCCCTTGAGAACTTACCTAGAAAAATACATGCACCTTCCAGTATCTGACGGGAGTCTTACATGTGCAGGCAGGGCTGGCTGATAAAAGCCTCAGATGTACCAGGAAGGCTGGCAGATTGCTGCCACAGCATTTTGTTTCTGTGAAAGTGAAGGGGTTTTTTTCCAAATGCAGCAGGTGCCTTGCTAAGAAAAGCAATTCAAGATGCGCCAAAGCCCTGACATGAATTGATGATGAAAAATAGTTTGTAGTTGGATAGCTTCACCTTTGGTGAGTATAACTGCTCTGGGAGCCTTTTCACTGCTAAGATTGACCAACTGTGAATTAAAAAAAAAGGAGAGAAAAAAATTTTTTAAAAGTACCTTACCATTTATCTTCCCTGGCAAAACGGGATTTATCATGCTGTGTGCAACAAAGGAGCAAGCACTTCTTGTCTTCACAGAAGATGTGCAATTCTGCCATGTGCTGATGCATTCTGCCATTCAGCTTATATTTCTCAATATGGGTTATTCTGTGTTATTATAAACTGGTTTTGAAAAGCATACAAAACCAGTCAAAGCACTATAATAAATCTGATCTTTCTTATAGCTTTCTTTAGAATATGTTTTTTGGAAGAAATGTG
The DNA here is from genome assembly GCF_001715985.3 of Manacus vitellinus. Taxonomy (NCBI): domain Eukaryota; kingdom Metazoa; phylum Chordata; class Aves; order Passeriformes; family Pipridae; genus Manacus; species Manacus vitellinus. Next base: position 27,712,207 of record NW_021939396.1, on the reverse strand, counting down.
ACTGTTTTCTGATTCCATCAGTTTTGATGACATTCCCCATAGTACCTGCACAGAATATTTCCACTATCAGTATTGCCAGCTGATGGGTTTACCTGCATTTTTCAACATTCAGTAACTTCTTCAAGTCCCATGGGAGACAGAATCTTTCATTTAAAATCTGAGTTTATGGCTTTGCTAACTTAGGGAAAAAACCAACCAACTAACCAAACCTGAAAATGTGTAATGGAAAAGAAGTAACACCTAATTTATTGATTCAATGTACATATATATTAAATTAGCTATATGAGCTAATGGTTGGTTGTTGGTTTTTTTTAATGTTGGGGACTACACTAAGTTTCTTCATATTTATTTATTTATTGTATGCCTTGTCAGATCTTGGTGTTGATGGGCTGACTAACTATGTCTGTGCTAATATCAGTTGTGTGATATCTCCCACTAAAGAGGAGACCCAGTCTCTTTGTACCATCAGGAGACTGTTAATTTCTGCTGACCCAAACCCATGAAGACATGTAAGACCATGGCAGGGTTTGCAAGGACAAGAGCAGTATTTACAGACCAACTGATTTTTGGAAAAAAATGGACTAGCTTCTGAGCACACCAGCTCTCCAAAGGTTGTCTTTGATTTTCAGTCTTTTATGTACACAGGACTGAGGGTGCATCAACCCTGTGAGCTACTACCCAGTAGGCAGCCACATATGGTTGCCCCTTGCTGAAAATCACCCAAACTCTTAACAACAGCCTCAAAACTTGTAGTTTTGTCAGTTTTGTCCAGGAGTTCTGCAGGTTGTAGCAAGCTCCTGGTGAGCTGGATTGCTCAATTCTACTTGGAGAGCTTCCCACCAGTCATTAGGGCTGGACATGGCAATGGCTCATTCACAGGAAATTACATGTTAGCTCCCAGACCTGGATAGGTTCCTGGCAATAGGCAATGTGGTCATCCTGAATAGCTCTGATGCCAGCACTACTGGAAGCACTGGCCACCGACTCTGGCCTTTTGTCCCCTCCTAGCTTTCCCAGATCACACTTGCAGTGTGAGCCGTGCATGTCATCTCACTCCCATCACCCATCACTCTGTGGCATTGCAACCTCTGCTGCAGAATGAGGTCTCCTGAGGACAGGTCCCAGATCCAGGGGCAGAACCAGTGAGCAGGTAATAGAAAGATGGTGAGCAGACAAGATAACCTTCCCACAGGACCTGTAATCTTATGGACCTATTATCCAAGAAACCTTAAAGTTACTAGTGATACAGCAATACTTTTCTGATATCATCATAATGGCAGATTCAAAAGGATTTCTCACCCTCATACATTGTGTATGTATATGTATGCACGAATAGCTGGGTGGATTATTTGGAAGACACTTCCCAGGCTCTTTAAACTTGGCCTTCTGTTCCTACATGAAAACTAAAACTACTGGGCCCAAGCTACAGCTCTCTAATTTTGTCTAAGGGAAGAGGAATTTTTGAATTTCAGAGACAAACTGTGACAGAGCACTAAGAAAACAGAAAAAAATAACCCCCAAACTATTCACCAGTAGCTTGCCTCCTTGCTTCTGTCACTGTCCCCTAAAATGAGATGCCTTTAAAATAAGTTCAATTTCAGTAATATAGTTTGGTTTCTTTCCATTTATTTCTGGGTCTTCAGAGTATTCTGAATTTCCCTGCATCTAGGAGGGTGAAAAACACACTGTTCAGACAGAAGTTATATGTGTAATCTCTTCTGACAGAGTTTTGAAAAAAAAAAATCTTCAAAACTAAGAAAGAAAATACACAAATTTATGAAACATTCTGCAGCTTGAAACAAGCTCACAGTTAACTGTACTGCAACCACTAAAAAAAGGCAGCAGATCTTTAGGAAGTCCAATGATGCTGTCAGACTGATGACTTAGGCAGGAAAAGAAGGGTTTGCTTTTTCATGGTAAACAAGATGTATGTTATTGTCAAACTGACATAGCAAAAGCAAAGGAAAGGCACTAGAGAAAGGACCTGGTTCACTGTGGGTGAATTATAAAATACCTGGACAGGGAAAGGCCTCTAAGAATAGTGTGAATAACAACCACCATGCTGAGTGAGGGCTGCCTAATCCAGGCAGAGAACACACATATAAAAGTGAACTTGAGCACAATTTCCTTTGGAAATTATTGATGTGGTTAGTTTTAAAAGTCTTACAAATTGAAGGGTCTAAACTCAAGCAGCTCCTATAAACACCTGTCTCTGCCTTCATTTTACACACTAGTACTACTGAGCATCCATCACACTCAGTATCACCCACCTGGAATTAAACAGTTTGTAGCTAAGAGCAACAGATTTCAGCAGCATTTTTAGGAAGAAACATTTTCCTGAAAATAGCAGAGGCCCAAAGATCTTAACCAGTAATTTTCAACTCCCCTTTTTGGCTCCAAAATATGGTTCATACACAGCAGAACGTCATCAGGGAGATAGGCTAAGACAGTTGTCTTCCACAATGCCCTACAGCTTTTCAACTAGGTCATTAGTCTTAAAAGGAGGCCTCACTGTGCCAAGTTAGGGGTAGAAAGTAATTTAGCCTGGGTTTCCCATTTCAAACTATGCCAGATATGGAGATTCTAGATTCTTTGCTACTTGTTTTCTGGCATGAGCCAGAAATTATCTGACTCTAGGAAAAGAACTGATCTTTGACTGGATGGATGAGCCTTTCCCTGACCTACTTTCCTTGCCTACTTTGAGTTGCCTCCAACCACGCTCAGTTACTCTTCTCTCTGTGTGCTGGCTTTTGTGGGTGCCATCCCTATGAGCCTACCTTTGCCCCCTGTTCTTTGCTCCTAGCACTCTCAGCTGCCTTGTAAAAGAAGGAGACCTGAGACGAGACACTACATGCTCCAGGCAGCTGGAATTAGAGTCTCTGGAGCCTGCTGGGACACACATTGGTCACTCTCTGTGCTGGTTTTGGTTGGGATAGAGTTAATTTTCTTCACAGTGGCTGATACTAGGCTCTTGTTTTGGATTTGTGTTGCACACAGAATTGATAATACAGATATGTTTTTGTTGTTGCTGAGCAGTGCTTATACAGGGCTGAGGCCTCTTCTGCTTTTTGTACTGCCATGCTGGCAAGGAAGTTGGGGGTGCATGGGAGTCTGGGAGGAGACACAGCTGGGCCAGGTCACCAAAAGGCTATTCCAAACCGTGTGACATTGGGTTCAGTATATGAAGTGGGAGGGGATGATTGGAATGATACCGTTTGTCTTGCCAAGTAACTGTTATACGTGATGGGGCATGCTCTCCTGGAGATAGCTGAACACCTCCCTGCCCATGGGAAGCAGTGAATTAATTCCCTGTTTTTCTTTGCTTGTGTGTGTGGCTTTTGCTTTCCCTGTTAAACTGTCTTTAGCTCAACCCACAAGTTCTTTGTCTTTTACTCTTCCAATTCTCTCCCTGATCCTACTGGTGGGGAAATGAGTGAGTGGGCTGTGTGGTGCCTGGCTGTTGGCTGGGGTTAAACCACAAGACCCTGCTAAGGTGTGCACTTGCATTTCTGTGTATGTCAGTTCCTGCTTTGCAACTTGGGGCCTATTTCTCCTTTTGCTCAGTGTGACCCTGTGAGCCCTCTTAGCTCAATACAGCAGCCCCATAATACTTGTAAAATTCCAGTTTCAAAATTTTTTAGATCAGCATGACCCTGGAAAATTGTAATTTTTTTTTTTTTTTTTTACAAAAGCATGTTTTTATTTCATTGCATAACAGGTAGAGAGTTTGGTTGCATTACAAAATGTCTGGGTTGGGCCACTTGCATTTTGCTGCAAAAGTGGCTGAGAGTAGAGGGAGAATGTCCAAAAAGCTGAGATCAGAAACCAGCAGGTCTTGTTTTAACAAGCCAGTTGTATTCATTACAGGCTTTTTGCTGAGTGTACAGGCAGCAACAAAGAAAGAACTTCAGTGCTCAGGTGGCGTAACAACTTCATATTCTTCTTTGGTGGCTCACGTCTGACAGCTCAGGATGAGCTCACCTGAGAAACAAATGGGACACCTTTGGCTGTCTTCATGAATGTCTTAACAACAAGTTTTCCCACCCTCATCTGGACAAAAATCAAACCACTGCATCTGGTGCAACATACCTCTTCAAGATCAGGATTTTCTATATGTGACCTCAATTCTACCACTGTGTTAGAGGTCTAACTAACGCCATAATTAATAGCTAAGGTCTTGATGGGTGCTGTCGTTAAAACTGTTGGACTTTTGTAGTGATGCATACCGATGATTGAAGAAGCTCTCCATTCTCTCCTGGTGCCATCACAGATAATGAGAAGTCTAATTTTACCTGTTACTATTAATATTTGTACATATTCCAACTCTGTAACAAGCCCAAGAGTAATGCAAGTAGATTCTGTTTCCAAGTATCATTACACTTACCATATAAGCAAAGGTTTTGTTTTCTGCTTTTTGTATTCAGACACTGCCCCAGGGACCTCCCAGTCTCCTGAGACAAAGCAACAAGGGAGAGGAACTTTTACAAGTTTTTAGATGGATTTTCCTTCAGTTTCTAATGTATCCTGTCAAATCTGCATCTGTTTTGTATCTTATCGTAGAAGTACAGGCAAATAGCTGGAAAGAACTTCGAGAATTCATTCGCCCTGAAGGGATGAGCACTAACATCACATGTCTGATGGATGTTCTTTACAACTTGCAAGTAGCTATTTCCCAATCTCTCTGAGATTTTTTTCTAATGAGAATTAATCTTTCTTGCCTCACTTTAAATCTACGATTTCTTGTTCTGTCTTCAGTCAATATTCATTCCTTTATTATTTGCAGTAGCTGCCTGACTATTTCAGATAATAATAAATAGTAAATATGCCCTCAGTTTTCTCATCTTTGTTTAACAACCTCACTTCACAGCCCAAGTCTTTCAGGTGCCTGATCTTTCCTCTTGCCTTTTTCTGATCTGCCCTTGACAAACACAGTAAGATGGGCTTCTCTAACTTGCTGCTTCTTCAGTGCTTAGCACAGTATTCAGTAATGACCAGCAAAACAAACTTCAATATGAATGTGTGGCTGGTTCTTCGGCAGAAACCAGTTTAAAATATTCTTTTATTCTGAGATACATAAAACCAACTTATGAGGATAACTATAGTGTTTGGCTTTGTTTTCTTAGTCATCCTTCTGGCAGAAATACAACAGCATTTGTGCATAAGCAGCTCCGAAAGTCTTCCATGTACAGACCTGCAAGCAGGAGGAAAGGCCTATGATCCATGTATGTGTAGAAAGAGATGCAGGTTCTTTGTGAGTAAATTGAGCAGAATTTGGCGAGCTGGCTTTCTGAATGAAGCATTAATGATCCTGACCAGAGACATTTAGAGGTAGCAGCACATGGGTATGGAGGGTGCTGCTTTGAAGCTGTATGGACAGAGTACTGCCTGCTGAGAACTCAGCAGATATGACAATTTTTTCCAGTGTGACTTATTTGCTGCCAGAACATAGGGCTAACTTCCTTGCAGTATGGACGTTTCTGATGCTGTTTTCACTGAATAAACTTTTATGAAGTGTGAAGCTGCAAGTGACACAGTAGGTTTGTATCTAGCACTGTTATCAGGATCAAGAGGCTATTATGCACTCACAGTGTGAAGCAATCTTTACAGTCAGAACTGTCTGAATCATAGAAAATTATGGCTGGAAAGGGTTTCTGCAGATCAACCATTCTACCTCCCACCTAGACACTGGATAAACTCTACCTACAACTTTCCTGGCAGATATTTGTCTTATGTCTTGGTAATAGTCTCCCATGATAAAGCTTTTCACAGATTTCCTCAGGCAATTTATTCCAGTGTTTAACTACACTCACTCATTTTCCTAATGTGTAATTTAGACAGAACTTATCTTTAGAGAAGAAAGCAGTATGATCAGAGAAAGGTAATATTTTATTTATCTCTAGTACAACTGCTATAATAGAGTGACACACTTAAATATCTTGAAAGCATGAACCCAGAGACCTGTGTATAACATTTGTGTATCTGAGCATGACAGCAGCAAACCTGACAGGGAGTTATGCAAATTAGGTGGCTGTAAGTGCTGAGGTCTAACATTTTACTTAAGTTCCTCCCTCTCTGGGTCATTTATGTCCGAGCCAGTGCTATGAAGTGATGTTTTCCTCCATGCAGGTTTCAAAGCTCTGAGTCTTCACCTAGAACCTCTCCTTTGGCATCAGATGCAGAGCTCATTCTCTTTCTTCAAAGCAGATTGGCAGGAGGAACAAACTCTCTTTATAAATCACTCTGTAGAGGAGCACTCATGCAAGATGAGGAAAATTGGTTCAATGTCCTCTTTTGCCTAGTGAATGCAGGCTCATAATTTGCACTGAGGTACCTTGCCTCCAGATTGTTCACAGTTTTCCTCTTTTGCAATGCCCTGCTTGATGTGAAAAAGAGTTTCATTGCACAGGAAAGCAAGACTGTGACTTTTAGTCTTGCAATTAGCTCCTTATGTCGAAGCTTGGAACAGTCGGTTTGGGTCTGGCCACAAAGATTGCATAAATATTTTATGCAATATTTGTTTTATGCAAAATGCATACACAAACTTTGGCTGAAAGAGCAAGCATGACTCTCCATCCCTAACTGCTTTTCTCAGGAATCGTGCTTACTTTCTGTGACTCACTGAGCATTCAACTTTTCCACACAGTGAAACAAGTTCAGCAGGTGACGCAGAGCCTTCCCTGCCCTCAGTTACACACCCTTTGGAAGGTGAGCAATGGTGATTTGAATCTTTTCCCACAAAGAGAAGAACAAACCCTGTAGCACACTTCTTGATGGTTACTGCAGAGCATTTAACATTTTGCCTCCATTTTGAAGGAAAGCAGCAGCTTCCATTGGGCTTTATGCAGATCCAAATTTGAGAGTTCAGCATGACCTTAGCCACAAGGCAGGCAGGGGAGTGTCGGAGGGATACAGACAAGGGAGGCCAGGGGCTGAGCTACACATGGCTATCCCAGTGGGCCCAGAAATGGACCTGCAGAATGGAGGTCATGGCAGAAACCTGCCTCCCTTTATGGTGAAGTACTAATGAACAAAGATCTGAAGCATTAAACAACCAGAGTTAAATTTAAATTGTCCTCCTAAGAACATTCAAGAAAACTATAAATCTGGAAACTCCTTGTGTCCTGGTGCCATGAGCTATCTCCCAAATGAAACTCAGTCCTATTACACCAATAATGTGTTAAGGGATGTTGACTCCTTTTAAAGTTGTTAAATTGCATCTTAGAGAACAGGGCACCAATTAATTAACATAACTTTCTTACTACTGTTTATCAAAGAAATTTTATCTAATTATGGTAGTTTACTACAAACTTTTCCCCAGGGAGTTTCAGACTGCTGTATTGCTAGGTGTGCTCCTGGTCGACAGCAAGTTGAATATGAGTCAACAGTGCCCTGGCAGCCAGGAGGGTCAACCATGTCCTGAGAGGCATCAGGCAAAGCATCCCCAGTCGGTTGAGGGAGGGGATTGTCCTGCTCTGCTCTGCACTGGTGCGGCCTCACCTGGAATATTGTGGCAGTTTTGGCCATTGGAATATAAGAAAGGTATTAAGCTCTTAGAGAGTGTCCAAAGGAGGGCAATGAGGATGGTGAAGGGCCTTGAGGGGAAGTTGTATGAGAAGTGGCTGAGGTCACTTGGTCTGTTCAGCCTGGAGAAGAGGAGACTGAGGGGAGACCTCATCACAGTCTACGATTTCCTTGTGAGGGAAAGAGGAGAAGCAGACACTGATCTCTTCTCTGTGGAGACAGGAACCAAGGGAATGGCCTGAAGTTGTGTCAGGGGAGGTTTAGGTTGGATATTAGAAGAGATTCTTTATCCAGAGGGTGGCTGGATTCTGGAACAGGCTCCTCAGGAAAGTGATCCCAGCACTAAGCCTGATGGAGTTCAAGAATTATTTGGATTATACTCTTGGGCAGTTGGTGAGACTCTTGGGGGTGATTGTGTGCAGGGCCAGGAGTTGCACGTGATGATTCTTGTGAGTCCCTTCCAACTTAGCATATTCCGTGACACTGTGAAAATAGGGATGCACATTTCTAATTCAGCCATTCAGGAGTATTGTAGTGCCTAATTCTCACAGATTTTCTTATCTCTGTTGTTTTAATTTCAGTTGTCATTAAGTTAATTCTGTAAATTACTTATCAACCATTAGAGAGAATCTGATATTGACATCAGCTTGCATGAAAGTTGCCAAAATAAGGAGAATACACAGTTAAGAGGTGAAGACAAAGGCTGACTGGCAAAGCAGAACAATAGACCTTGGAAAAGGTAGATTTGACTAAATTCAGGTACTGCATCACTAAAATTTCATGGGAAGTTGATGAGAGGGAAGGTTAAGCTAAGGAGGATGGCTGTCACTCAAAAAGGAATGATAGGAAAGACATGTAGAAATATTCAGCCAGGACACAGGCAGCTTGCCTCTCTGTCATTTCACCTCTGTCCTCAAATGCAAAAGAAAAAAAAATGGAAAGGAGGTCATATTCATAGTTGCAAGAAAAGAAAAATGAGTTTGAGCAATTAGGAACAGGATACAAAAGACCAAGGCATACGAAAAATGGAAAATAACAAGGAATTTCACTAAAAAAGCCTTAGTAAGGGAAGAACCAGGCAAGAAGACGTCCCCTGCTTCATTTGCAAAACAGCTTGATGTGGAGAAGGTCAAAACATTCAGTTCTTTCTTTTGTTTAGCTTTCCATAAAAAATTCAATGATAAGCATCTCTGTAATAATTAATACCAGTTCAGAAAGTGTAAAATTTCAGCCTAGAGTAGATGAAGGATGGGATAGGGAGATCTTGGAAGGTAAAATTCTTAGATGTTTGATGTTCCAGCATACCTGATAAATTGTCCAGTATAATATTTAAAGACAGGCTGAAGCAACCTCAGTGGAGAACATATAGGAGGGGAACAAGAGCTCAGGGGAAACACCTGCCTTAGGGGAGAGGGAAAAAATTGGAGAGGAGATAGGGAATATTGGGTTTACTAACAACAACTGAAAAACTAATTTTAAGTATCTGAGTGTTGAAAAAAATTCTGGTCAAGATAGATGTCAAGAGTATATTATGTAATTTCAACTGTATATTCTTTTTCAAAAGGATAATTAGTCTTATGGTTAGGGAAGAAGTAATACACTATCTGTCCTGACTTTAATAGGGGCTTCTGACACTCCCTTTCAATGCTATTTATGGGGGTATTAAGGAAGCACAGATAGAATGAAATATGAAGAAAAGCACAAGAAAACTATTTCTCCATGATTCATTGTCAAAATGGAAGGACTAGTTTTTCTATTCATCTGTATCTTTTATCTTCATTTCTAACAGCTGTAATCATAATTAAATTCCAGCATTGCTGTTGTGGTTCATGTTAAAGTTTCTTGCTTTGCAGTGCCATGGCTGAGACATCTAATAGTCTCTGATGCTGTTAATTAAATGATGAACATTCATTGCAGGGAATATAAAAAACGTGTTTGTTGTGGGAGACTGAGTGTTAAACAGAAATACAGGCACTTATCAGGAGAAGCAGTAGCAACATGGAGAAAATAATTCCAACAAGTGAACATAACAAAAGAGCACTTCATCAGATGCAGTTGTTGAAAAGAAATGCCAGTGTTGCCTCCTCAGCCTCAACATGTGGACTGGTGCCTGCTGGGATGGAGGGCTCTGCTCTAGGAATACCCTCCAGCCTTCCTATGTCCTGATGTGAACAGCCATAAAAGTGGCCTGCTTGAAAGGATGAAAATTACTGAGCAAAAGAAAATGTTTTGCTGAAAAATACTGACAGAGAAAAGTCTGCCAGCCTGAAACTGTGATGTGGAAGACCAGGCTGGGGAAAGAGAAACAATCTTGAGCAGTGCAGCTGACATCTTTGAAGTACAGCTGGGTACCTGGAAACCGGAGACATCCTGAGACATTATCGATAAGTCCCAAAATAAGAAACTGTAACAGCAACTTAGTGTCTGAAAAAGTGTACACAGTTTGGGAAAATAAAATGGTTTTAAAGGAACAGCAAACAGCATCATCTGTTGGCTGCTACATGTGAAGAAATGGAAATTACCAGTATCTGCTGACTGCTTCAGGTGATGATGTCTTAAAACCCTTATGCCTCTATGATCTAAGAGGTGCTTTTTTCCAAGATGAAGCCCTTCTCTCCAAGTACTTCCCATGCTTCACTTGCTTTTCCTTTCCTAAATAGGTTAAATCCCACAAAAACTTTCACTGAGAACTTGAACGCTCACCAGGGATGCCTGGCTGACTCCAGCCTTGGTGACACAGATCGTCTCCAAAGCAAAGCTCTGCTTAACTATCTTATTGAACTCCCTCCGGGCACAGTTTTGGGGGGTTGTCCTACCACCTCTGGGATGGCTGAGTACCCCTCTGGGATCAATTTGTCTTCTCATTTGGGGTGGTTTGTCCCCTTCTGAAATCAGTGTAATTCACTTGATACCAGCCAGTTTATATACCCATGTAAGTAATCTATTGTGAGTGTATCTGCTACTGTACTGTTAATACACTGCTTTACTAATTATGCTTGTAGTAACCTGTAATAGCATATACCCTTCTTGTTACTGCTACACAATTGGCTGCTGATATTATTATCTGCCATACTAACGATTGATACTATGCTATTGATTGCTTATCATCAATTGTAATAGTTTGATATATATATATATTCATTGTTGTTGTTGTTGTTCATAGATATACTTGCTATTGTTGCTTTTTTTGTGCTATTTGTGCTAATCTGTACTAAGGTATAGAAATTTAGAGGATAAAAGCCTCTGTGCCTTTGTGAACTACAGAGTCCTACAAACCATGGTCATGATCCCTACCCTCCCACAAGCCAAGTAGCCTATTAGGTTGTGACATATTCCCAGGCATGTGCTTAGTTTCCCTAAGTATACTCCATGGTGTCATTGGGACTACAAGTGAACCTACAGGTAAGCACATGACAAAATGTTTTGCTGGATGTACATGAAGCTGTAAAAATCAATAACATCCCACCACAGACAGGATCATGTAGGAGGTTCAAGGAAAGGAAGATACACCTGCATTAATCAAATGACTTGTCATCCACTGAAGGCGTTTGAGAACATGCTGCTCTCTTGCTTCAGATCTGTGGTGTTGCAGGGTCAGGCTGCTGAGCACACAGCTACTGGCCAGCTGCTGCTGATGAAGCAGATGGTGATCTGAACACTTGTCCTCTCAGAAGCTGGGGAAAAAGGGACTGTTCACCATTACCAGCTGCTCCTCTCTGGCATGTTGTTGGTTTGTCACTGCTAAAAGTGACTGCTCAGGGGTGTAAAGTATTTTGGTGGTGATGAGCAGAAAATATTTGGCACCAGGTCTCCTAAGACTAGCCATGGCAAAGCAAATTGAGGGGTACATGTTTAATAAGCATTTATCAAGTTAAAGTTGAAAAAGTTTAAATTCATGAGACATGAGTTTAAACATGAGTTTATACAGGAATTTTAGCTTTTCCAAACCAGGGGTTTTTTTAATGTATGTGGACACTGGCAAGGTAATAAATATGTATAATATAGATGTATGGATTTTGGTGGAATACCAAAACCATAACATTTTATCATGATTCTACCAGGAGTCATTTCTGTGGCTCCTAAATATGGCAGCATGAAATCAGTGGAGTTACACATAGAACTACTTTTCTCATCTAGGTTTCCTCATCTACATTCAGTCACCTAATTAGCTCAAATTGCATCAGCTACAATCTGGTTTAACATGACAAAGTACCTGCTGTATGTTTCTTCAGGCCCACCTACGTACCTGCTGTAAATGTTTCTGCTTTAAAAAGCCAGTGAACTAAGAGCCAAAATTAAACTAACCCTAGCAATTTCTGTTGCATGCAGCTTCACTTTACCCAAACATCTTCCCTCTAGTGGAAAGCTATTGCAAAGTGTCCTCTCTACCATTAGCTTGCAAGATCTCTGTCACTGTAAGACAGACACCCCCTTAGACACCCTTTTCAAAACTAAACGCATCATCTTTAATGGTGTTGCAGTCTGAGTTCATTGAGTTCATTAAGTTCATGCTGCCTCTGAAGTTGTTGACAGAAGACATTGCATCAGGGAGGGTGGGAGTGGATTTACATTTGCTGCACTGTGTATGGAAATGCTAGGGATAAATTTCACAGACTGTAATGGAAGAGTCACACATCCAAGATGCTGCCTCTGTGTGACATTATGCAAATGTTGGAAGATATGAAGCAAGTGGGGGGAAAAAAAGCCTTCAAATTAAACAAATTTTTAATGAGCATGCTCAGGTTAAGATGAATAGAGGAGAAAAATCTAACATTTTATTTTATTTGCTGTTTACACTATCTCACCAGCTGTAATTTGGTCTGGGGTTTTTTATTGTAACTGATGCCACCTTTAGAAAATCATTAGTCTCTTTGTAGATTAAAACCATTAGTGAGTTTTTCCTTCTTACTTATCTTCTCTTCCATCTCCTATGCAGATGGTGCCTTTTTTTGTGAAGGTTAAACCAATGTAATATCTTTAAATACTTGTGGAAAAACTGACTGATTGCTTCTTTTCCTAGATGTTCTGCTGAAATAAAATGATTTTTTAAATAGATGCAAATACGCGTTTTCCAGAGAGAGCACTCTAAGAGCTTTGTTATGGATTACATCAGATCTGCAGGGCTCCGTGTAGGTCAGACCCTTCTGGAGCAGAGCCATGCATGGAATTGGAAGTAGCTGAGGTTAGTGTTCATTTCAAATACATCAAGGGAGATACGTTTATGGTCCTATTTTTTTTTAACTTCCAGAAGTTGTGTCGCTCTGAAAAGGAAGAGAGGAGGGTATTCTAGCCTAAAGAAATCAGCACTCCAGTGAAGAACACGTGTACCTGAGAGAGGGAATGGGGTCATGATTTCTGTTTCTGCTTCGCAGCCTTTGTACATTTTGTTTGTCAATCTTTCATTTAAAATGAAAAGAACTAGACAATGAACTCTCTATTCTGGATTCCCAAGGAGACATAATCCACTTGACTTCAGTTGAAATGCAGTGAGGATTGCAATGAGAACTTTAGGAAGAAAAAATAAACACTAGTAACAGAGTCTGCTGAGCTGGAGGAACTAACCTGAGTATAGAGTTGGGTTGGCATTTCCTAAAATCTCAAGTATTAGGCTTAGTAGTTGGCAGGTACACAAGAGGAAGAAAGAAATGGTTTGACAGATAGTTATTAATTTCCCATGATATTTAAATAAGAGATAGGAGAAATAAGAGAACTGGAGTGCACACTAGTGGAAAACATTTTCTCTCTTAATTGATCCGGCTGACTGCATAGCAGTGTTTTTCAGTGTCAGCTACACAAATGACTGTTGATGGGAATCATTATGTCTGGGTTTGCACTTCCTTTCAGTGGAAACTGCTATTAATATCTAAGTGCCTACAGAAGTAGAGCTTTTAACCTCTCCCTGCTACGACGGTTTGTCATTACGAATTCCATTTCAACATAGTGAGCTGAACAAGGTGCACAGATGAAGTGAGATATAATTTACTTTTACACGGCTAATACATGGCTAATTACAACTAAATAAATATTGAAACAGGAATTTCTAATAACATTAACCATTACTCTCTTTTAAATGTGTTTTGCTGGAGAACTGTTGAGAACTGTAACCACAATTTCAAGTATAATCAAGCAGAAATAAAGGGGGCTTTTATTGTTTTTAGCTTTTGGTAGCGAGGTGAAAATAATGAGTATTTTTTATGTTTGCCTACAATAGGTCAACGCAAACATCCAGTAAAGTGGAGGTTTCTGCCATTAATAAGAAAGGCATCCTGATGCACTTTTATACCTGAATTTATTTTTTTTAATCTGGAAGAACTATAGAAAATTGAAAATCCCTACAGAGGCTTTCTATATAACTGTATAGAGGAAAAGAATGACCTTTCTAAAACTAGAGGCATTCCCTGCAGATACTAATATAAGCTGGTACCAAACTACAACCTGCTGTCCCTGCTGCTGTTGGTCTACTCCAGCCAAGCCCCTCTCCTACCTTCTGGAAGATCCCACACCTTGGCATTCCCCAGGTCAACACATCTCATCTGGAACTCTCTTTCTGCAGCTATTTGTCCTTGGCCAAGGACCCCACTGCCAGAAACAGCATTTGGAGCTTTTCTCTTGTCCAAAGGGAATTTGAAACTGAGGACAGCAGAAGGAAGGAGAGTGTACCTGTCTTGCAACATCATAGAGAAGTCATAGTAGAAAAGAGTTGTATCATGCTGATCCATACTAGAGTAACTTGATCATTTTATGTGACCCCAATCTGTATGGAAATGGCATTGCAGACAGTTCACAACATTTTGTTACTTGGTATTAGGAAGCAGAATACCTTGGGGCCTGCCCAACAGGCTGTGCAGATGTGCTTAGCAGTGTCCTTACACTGGAAATGTTCTGGATGTTGTGCTCTAGCAGGGCATCCTGAGAACAGTGTTGAGGCAAATCTTAACCAGCCACATTTTGATAAAGAGTGATCCTTTTGTCAGTAATGAGTTGGTACTTAATCTTTAGGCTGCTACTTTCCTAGGCAAGGTCATGAATACAAATAAACTTTTTACAGGATGCAGCAGACACCCATGAAATATTGAAATAAGGGGATGAGTTACCCATCCATGCTTGAACAGATTCTGAAAAATATAGTCTCAATATGCTATACAGTCTAGGAACAGTGCAGACACAGCTGATAAAGTTCCTTCACATCATCACAACACATTTGGAGGCAAAATATTGAGCTTGCATTCTCTTTGCAAAATAAGACTGTTGCATCTCAAAGATCATAAAGACCTGCTCATTTGTGTCTGGTTTGTTGTCCCAGGGATGTTGTATACAGATTAATACATCCTTGCCCAGAAGATTATCTGGTATGCCTAAAAAAAGTCTTCTAAAAAGCCATGTCCTAATTAGCAAAAATCTAGGGGAAGCAACTAAAGCTTTAAATGTAGTATAGCCTGAAAACTTGTATATCTTTTAACTTATTTTAGAATTCAGATTTTTGTTCTTGTGATAGATATCACAATCTTCAGCATACTTTGAAAAGAAGGGAATGTTAATGCTGCTGGCACAAGTCCTCAAGTCACAGAAACACAGAGCTGAAGTCCTCAAAAAATTGTGGTGTAATTATTCCGAATAGTTCTCAGCTCTCAGTTATTGTATCCAACAATAACTACAGGGAGCAGGAGGAGTATGGAAGGGAGGCGTGGAAAAGGGAGTGTTCTCAAAGAAAAGGAACCCTGAGTCCCCCGTTGTTTCCCTGGCTCCGGCTGCCATCTAGTGTTCTGCCGGGCACGGTGAGAGGCGCGGCTCTTCAGGAGTTTGTGCATCTTCTTAGAGATCGACCTCCGCCTACGTCCATGGGAAGGATAAAATAGCGCGGAACCACTTCTCCGAGGGACAAACAGCAGCAGAGGAAGATGGAACCCAGTAAGCTGAGGAAGAGCTCCTATGAAATTAGTTTTCAAGTCTTTGCGGTAGAATCACTTCTAAATTAGTGCTTCACATGGTTGTAAACGTGGTCTCTGCTGAGCTAAGGAGAGACAAACCCTAAACTTTAATCTTCCACTGCATAAAAAGGAGCGTTGGCTTCTCTTCTTCCTTACTACTGTGGTACAGCCATTGCTGTTGTATTTTGGGCTTCTTTTCCTTCCATTTAAATGGGGGTACAGAAGGCCTGATTCCCAATTAATGCAACTTTGGTACAGGGGGAGTCACCTCAGCATAAAAATCACAACTGCGACTGTGCAAAGCAAGAGTATTGCACACGATATAGGAACTCAAGCTAACGTACCAGTCACCAACATAGGCTATAAGCTTCTCGAACAGGATGTACACTCACCCTTATATTTAGCGTCTTAATAGCTTGAATTGTGCTAGGAAATTAGTTCTGCTCTACTGTGGGAGATCTAATCCATTCTCCTTCTCAAACAGGCAAGAGTTTGTAGCTCTTTCATATAGTGCCATAATGTGCTCTCAGCTGAGCACAGTCCTCCAATTTGTTTGTTCTGGATGCTGCACATGGCTTTGAAGTGTGTCAGAGTTTCTTTGCCCTATTGTTGTAGCAGGCAGACAGCAGATAGTGGGCACTGAGGACATTTCAGAAGCTCCTGCTGATCTTTGAGAAGCTGCAGATCTTTGTGTGAGGATTGTCCAAATTGGAGAGTGATGTGACAGACTACATTCACTGTCAGTTTTGGTACTGGACAAGTGATAATCCAGGTTGAATGGATTATGTTGTTCAGGAGATCCAGCTGACACTCTTGTGATGTTACATCACTGACAACATCCTTCTGATGCTTGGAGTTTGTGAAAATAAAGGCAGTCATGTCAGCTGCTATAGATCCAAAAACAATGTGGTGCTGAAAGGTTGCCTGCCAGCCCTTTAGCAACAGGATCAGACTTGTGAAGGAAGCAATTACCTCCCTCACAGGCAGTCAATAGAGCTGAATTAGCAGCTGGCTTTGAGAGGATGGGAAAAACCTCAGGAAAAGAAACATCTCCTGTACTGAAAATGCTTCATACCAAGGCCACAGGACATTTTATATCTAGTCAGAATGTCTAGTTCACACCTAGACATTAGACTATGCAGAATTAAACCATACCTTTGGGTCACGGGTATTATGAGGAATAGGGGCATGGGGGGGGCAGAGGAGGGATTTTCGGTAGGGCTGCTGAAGAGGGTTTGACAAGAACCTGAAGCCTTTTAAGACTTTGGCAATATTTCACGCTGGGAAAAGCTCTGAAGGACTGAATATACTGGAATAGCCTGCTTTGCAAACAGAGCAAAGCTCTGCAGGTTGTCATAGAAAACAATCACAAACTGTCATCAAATCAATAAATAGAGAGCATCAGTGATGGATGACAGCCAGGATGGTAGACTAAGGTTACCTCTTCTCTTTCATACCTCAAATATAGTTTATAATATAGGTTATATATAATATGGGTTTATAGTCAAATTCTCTAAGTAAAGGCCAAGGGACTGGTGAAATTTGCCCATACGGTCCTTTAATTTCCAGTAGTATTTATTGGATTTTTTCACTTGCTCCAGTTGCTGACTCTGTCCACTTGGTCTTCTTCTTGCACCTGTAAGTTTTGAGTGTTCTTCACTCAGAGTTGAGGTTCAGATCAT
Source organism: Manacus vitellinus (assembly GCF_001715985.3). NCBI lineage: Eukaryota > Metazoa > Chordata > Aves > Passeriformes > Pipridae > Manacus > Manacus vitellinus. Next base: position 27,695,076 of record NW_021939396.1, on the reverse strand, counting down.
GGTGGAATTCGCCAGCTGAAGTCCCGAGTTGTCCACTGAAAAGCTATGCAAGAAAGCTTCCTGTACACTGGACTGTTATGTCTTCATGAGAAGTATTCATGATCTTAATTTGACACTGTTGAATTTGTGGTAACCGGTTTTCCTTCCCAATTGTCTCATTGCCCAGCAAAAGCTATCTTGTAAATACACAATTTTATCTTAGAATTTTTTTTAAAGAATTTAAGATGATTAACTCTGCCACTCCATATTTCAAAGCAACAAACCCACACATTTTGTTTTGAACATTCAGAGACTACTTCATACATAAACTCTCAAAAGCATTTTGATTACACAGCAATCATGCCTTCTGTTTTACTACAAAAACTTGTCAAAATTACAGGCTGGCACAGAAACAAAATGCCTTTGAAGTTAAATAATTACATTTCAATGTCCTTTCACATGATGAAAAATGCATTTATATTAAATGAAGCGGTATCTGAGAAGATAATACTTAGCAAAGTGGCAAACTGGGATTTCTGATCCTCCTAAAAGGGTGGCTGAAATTGAAAAGAAAACAGTGATAAAAACTGCCATTTAGAGTAAAAAAACCCCAATCAGGCTGGTCTCCAACACAAATAGAGTGAAAGGGCCAAGATAAGAAACTCATATAAATTTTCCCTCAATAACATTATTAGGAAAGCTAACAGTGAGAAAGCTACACGCTTCAACCAAAAGGATGGATCTCCAAAACAAATAACTGGCATGATAATCCACAAAGTTTGAGTCTGAAGTTGGAGATGATTAATGCACCACGATCTCCTTGGAAGGGGTCGAAATATTCACTCAAAACCCCAACTGCAGGTGCATACACATAACCCCACATCCAAAGGCACAACTGTTTATGATCTATGCACATCAGAGGCCAAGAAGAAAAGAGTGTTCCAATGAGATGAAGTTTGAGGCCCACAAATCCAGCTTTTTGGGACGCAGCACTGCAGTCTGATGAATGCTAAGAAAGGAAGCACACCAGAAGCCACTGCTCCTAAAGTGTATTTATTTCTAACATGTTCTCCCATCTCAAGTATTTTTTTAGACGTCTCCATTTCACAGATAAAGTTATGCAGAATTTGTTATATAAAGGCCACAGAAATGTTACAGAAGACATAATTCTCAAAAATAATGATGATCCCACATTGTTTACAGCAATAAAGTTACAGTGAAATGCTCAAAAGATTTCCTTGTCAATGGGAATTTAAAAAGTAAAATTCATATAAGTCTGGCTTTTTGACAAGACCTTTAAACAGTAGGCTGACCTCATTAACAATAATCATCTGGCGTTAGATACAACTTCATATTAAGTACTTCTGCAAAATCTGTGAAAATCAACTGACATAAAAGACTGAAATTTATAATAAGCAATCTGTTGAAACTTCAATAGAGTACACCATTTCCAAAATAAAAAGTGGGACAGCAGTACAAAAAGTCAGGTTTTCCAAAGCATTGCTGTGTCTTGACTAACCAACCAAGGAGACAACTTTTTGACACAAAAAAAAGTCTAAAAATCGTTTTAAGTTACATCTTTAAATTAAAGTGCATTAATTATTTGAACAGTGCACTGATGCCTTTAACAATCTTAAATACAAAAATTCAAAGAACCAGTATAGTTTTCAAAGTTTGGAACAACTGAGACCAAGAATTAAATCACTAATATTTCTTAGATTTATAAAGAGTTTAGGTTTAGCTATGTGTCTTTTGTGTCTGTACACTCTATAACACAACAGAAACCTGGTCCTGGTTGGTCACTGTTTTTTTAACTTACAGATAATTATGTAAAAAATATGGACTATAGGCTTATTTTTTTGCCATCTGAGTTATTGAAAACTCTCTTGGATTTAATTAGTCCTTAGACTTTGAAACACACTGATCCATGAAGAAACTCAAGCAAAATTAACAAAATGCAAATCATACTTCATCTTCATTTAGAGTAAGAACATTTGGTGATAGGTGTGCTCAGAACTTCTGTGAGATACACGTATTTTCTGGCACAATATCTCCTACTTTTGCAACTGTAATAGATTTCCAAGTGTACTGGTCATGTACAAGGCTAAAGAAAGATTGTGTTTATCTACCATAAGAAAGGGAGAATGATGCCTACAAAACCAATGACAGGTAAGTAATAAAGCCTTTAAACTGCAGCCAAAACAACATGCAACTAACAAATTCGGAAATGTGTGGACTACCTCTAAAAAAACTGCAACAAGTAAGGAAATGGATACACTGAAGATCAGATAAAGACTGGATAAACAGTAATGCCTTCATCTTTTGGGTTCAAGATCAGATGTGAGGTTGTGGTGTAAGGACTGATTTTTTGTTTTGTCACTCACAGAACTAGAGATCTTTATTTATCTATACATCAAAGAGTCTCTTGCTACGTCTTCATTGTAGTATAAAACTTGAAAATACTAGTTGCATATATTTGCTTTTTTTTCTTGATTTTTATCTAATTGTGATGTTACATAAAATAGTCAACAGTTAAAGCTTACTCAGAATGTTGTTCCAATCTCAAAGCTCTACTTAGCAGTCACACCAGTACTGAAAGACTACCATCTATTCAAGGTGTAGAACAAGCACCACGTGGGAATATGAGACAACATTAGGTAATGACATTTCAGGTGTAGCTTTGGTATTCAGTTAGTTGCATCATCTCTTCTCAGAGGAATTACTTGAAGTGCTTTGGCTATTCTCTCTCCTATAGCTCGACTACTTGCTGCAATTATTCTTCGAGACATCAAATCAAATGGTCCACCTAGAAACCAAAGCAAACAAAGAAACCAGCTTATATACAGAGAAAATTAAAAGTTGCTAAGAAAACAAGTATTGAAAAAAAATCAAGTGTAAATTATACATTATTATTTAGGACCAAGTTTTGACTCTGGATAAAAATGCATTCAACACAATAGGTGTCTTGTATGAGCTACATTTAAATTCTCTTCAGCGTATATGTACAACCTTTTTTCACTCTTCCATGTGTGCAGCCAAGGGATTAAAGGCTGTCTTGTAGTTTAAAACATACAATTGTCCCTCTCTTTGTCTGTTAATGGGATGGGAACTCTGTTCAGTAGTGGCAGCTTGAAAAGAGGATTGAAAAGAACTCTTTGCCCTCTCGTTTCAGCTATATTTTGCTCCCAATTAGCCATTTAAAAGGACAAGAGAGTATTGTGCAGGCCCGTGTATCTACCTGTTACATCCAGCAGCACTCCACCAGCTTCAGTAATGATGATTCCAGCTCCTGCCATATCCCAGCAGTGAATCCCCATCTCATAATAGGCATCAGCTCCACCCGTTGCCACAAGGCACATGTTCACAGCTGCTGTACCAACAGCTCTAATCCTAAAGGAGATGTAGTTGTTGTTTTAACTGAGAACAGTTTATAAAAAAGCTACAATGTCTGTGTACACTGCACAGAGAACACAGAAGTGTCATATGCAAAGTGAACCGACGTAGAGAAAGTGTGACAGAATGCTGCAGTGAAACTTGTAAAGAAATGGGAATTTCTTTAAGCAGCTTGAAGAGTTCTCCAAATATAGCAGATTTCCAGAAATTGTATTTACAAATTCTGTTAGTCAATTTTGTTTTAAACATATCTTAAATGATTTCTTAACCTCAAACATATTATGGAAGATAATCTACACATGAAACAGTAACAGATATTCTACTTTGCTCTTTGAATACAAAAATTCAAGTAGAGCATACGCTACTCAGAGCTGAAAAACCAGTTATTTCAGTTCTCTGGTGATGCTCAGTAAACATCCCTGACTTATAAAACCCTATAACAGTTAACACAAAAAATAAATTAAACAGCATAAATTTTGTCTGGATAACTTCATCAAACTCTTGTGTTACATATTTCAGTTTCTTTTGGAAATGTGGATGCACTTACTGAGTGTGGCTTGTACAAATAACTGCAGTTATTTCAATTATCAGTAGAACGTACATTAAATTGTAACTGGTAGTAGCTGAGTTACTGCAAGAACCAACTTCAATCAACTCCAATCTCAAATTACTGTTTACAAATAAAATGCCAAAGCTGAGCTGACGACACACCTAAAATGTGTTCCCTACTTACAACTTCGCATCTATTCTTTAATGACATCGGAAGACTTCTGGAGGTAGAAGAAAATCTGCATGTTAAGTGAATCCCGAGAATCTCAGCATCAAACTACAAACCCTTTTAGTTCAGAAACATGAATACAGTTGAGTAACAAAAAACTATCTGCTGAAACCTCCTTTAATTGTAAAATGGTTTGTGGAGATGCAGGCTTTGGTTTCTCTGGAGGAGAGGAAGCAGGGAATGTAGTCAAAATAAGAGCAGTATATAGACAATTCCAAGTGCTTGGACAAATAGAAAAAAATTTACAGCTTTGAAAGATGAAAGGGAGATGTACTTCTGTCTCCTGATATATATAAAACCCCCCTCCAAATTTTCATTACTATGAGGAAAGGAAACTAAGAAATATAATAATGCTCCATCCAAGTTTTACTCTTTGTGTGTTTCTAGGGAGGAAAAATGGCACAAAATTATATTTCAATTTTTTAACTTGTAAATACAGTACTTTGTAGTCCTACAAACCCAAACATGCTTCGCTTCTCAATACGGATTGTTAGGTTCTCTTACATATTGTTTCTCTTACAACTTGAGAAAGTCAAACACAACTAATTTCTCTGCAGAAGCTACTAAACAGAAACATTTAAATTATGTTTCACATTTAAGATGTCAAATGTAATGCAACTAATCCTTCCTAAAAATGATCACATTTACAACATTAATCACTGCCATTATGTATAAATATATATAAAAATAGGAAGTATCTTACCCATGAATAGGAATACTGAGAAGTCTTTCCATGTTAGAAAGAATTATTTTTATAGTCTCTGGGTCACGATTTGACCCCAATTCTGTTACTAAAAGGGATTTTGTAATGTCTGGAAAAGAAACAAAACCTCAATCTTCCAACAGCACAATTTAAATAATAACAGTAGCTAGCAGAGTTTACTTAATTGCTTTCTTGCAAGACTGAATAAAAGGTATCTTAATAAAATATTACATATATTATACATATAAAAATCTGTTCTTACTTGGAAAATGGCAGGAAAAAATAAAATACAAGGCACAAAGCATGATCTGGTGCATATACATTCAAATGTGCATATACAGTAATCAGTGCTGTTAGTAAATAAAATTCTATTGCTATAAAAATTAACACAATCCTGAGATCTTTAAAGCTCTCATTTGAAGTGTGGATTTTACTTTACATGGGTTGTAAGCATAGAAGAGTGCTACTGACTTCAACCACTAGGTAGCACCTGCGAGAAGCTGAATTGTTTGGCAGATTTGTTACAGACACTCACAGAGAGATTACAGACAGGCAGGGAATTAAAAACAAAGACACAAACTAACAAAGCCCCAACACAGACATCTGGGGAACAAAATCTTCAATTGCTGAGTCCTGATTTTGCACAGATCATGTTATATGTATCAAAGAGAACATAAGAACTGTCTCTCAAAACTAAACAGCCCATGGGCAAAGAAAGTCTTGCAAAACAAAACTATGACCTAAGAAACAGCAATATATTCAGGTGCAAAACTGTTGCTGTCTTATTTGCCATCTGGCAATTACCAGAAACAGGCTACTCAGTTCAGCTTACCTTCTTGGCCTGATACTTGAAGTTTCTGACCATTGCAAAATGCACCTTTTCCTTTTCTGGCAGTATACATCTTGTCTTCTATACAACTATACACAATTCCAAACTCCATCTGCAAGAAAAAATAAAAATACCTTGAGGTTTTTTTTCCCCTTCCTTCCTATTTACTGTGAAATCACAGAATTTAGTTGTAACTAGCAACAAGCAATTAATTTGGGTTTGATTAGATATTAAGTAAAAAAAGTATACCTTTTTGTTTACAACAAAGCCAATTGAAACTGCCACAAATGGAAACCTACAAAACAAAACATTTCACTAATTTATAGTGAGATACTACACTTCTTCAATTACAACGCTTACTCTTAATATGTAAAAGTTAAACGTAATCTATACTTCAAAAAGAAACTAGGACTGTAAAGAAAACAGTTTTCTGGAATTTGCACAGTTTAGTTGAAAATAAGACCCAACACCACTAATTACCATTTAAAGCACAGACTTTTCCACCCACTGAAACTATCCCTGTCACAGCTGTTACTAGCTCAGGGACTGTTGTTTTACAGCCACAGAATACAAACAAGCCTCTGTGCTACTGACCTTTCTCAGAAGGAACAAGCTGGCCAAAATGGTTCCAAAAGCAAGTTACCTCTCCCCCCACCTCCCCTTTCTCCATCAAAAGTGAGATATCAGAGAATGCAGGAAGAGTACAGACAGTGGGAATATATAGGATATGGTGGGCTGCATCTCAGTCTAAGTTTCAAACATTTGCTTTTATTACTATCTGCAAATAATATAGACTTTTAAGCCTGAAAATCCAGTAAAATGGATTATTTTCTTAGTGCTTTTTGAACAAGCTATTTAGCAGGAGTCAGCAGCTGTTTAAAAGCCATGGGGCACATAACAGCAGTCATTTGAAAACTAGAATCAAGTAAACTCAAAAGCTCACTAGGGTCAAAATCCATCTTGTTTCAAAGACTACTCCTATAAGGAACAGGCTGCCAGCATTACACTGAAAGTCCCCTCCCCACCCTAGTATAAAACACCACTGACAGTTACTGGTGGTATTCTGCTCTCTCTTACAGTAGAGGCTCTTAGATCTCAATGGATTTAAAATTTCTTAGAAATCATCACTTGGAGCTCTTATTGCCTCCCTGAAGATGCTGCAACTCCTAATTCTGAGTCCTGACCTTTACTGTTGAAATCTGCACACCTCTCTTTGGCATCTGTGGCAAGACTGCTGACCCCACCTATATAGAACAGGCGTCTCATGGAACAACTGGTGTTGGTTACAGAGTGAGACTATTAAGACACTTACAGAAATACTAAAATGCTTATAAAAACTGCCCAAGAGCTCTCAATAAATGCAAACAGCAATCTGTAACTATTAACAAGTTCATAGTATCTCTTTAAAAGCAATTTAAAAGTTAAAAACAACCTTACTTTCATGGAACTGGAGAAAGAAAGAGAGTAATCAGTTGAGGTTGCTAACAGAAAAAAAAATGAAAGGTGGACCTGTGTACGAAGTTGGTAGTTCCATCAATAGGGTCTATAATCCATGTGGGGTTATCTGTCAGAATGCTGCCCTCTCCAGCTGCAACAGATTCTTCCCCAATAAAGCTGAAGTAGCAAATACATTTAAAAGACAGAAAGAAATTGATTAAAAAGTCTGAATTACAACACTGTCCTTGACACTAAAATTCAGTGATCATATGAAAAAAAGATGAGAAATACACTATTTATCTGAAAAGCACCAACCACATCCAACCAAGCTTGCATTGATATTTGTGATGTCAAAGATAAGCACAAAGAATTTTGTGTTTCAATATACATTACTGGAATTTAGCATTCAAAACAGTGATGTTTAGTTTTACAAGCATTACAAAACAGTAACATGGTGAAGGGAGGAAATCCAAACAAGAGCTGCTGAAGAAGACTGTGGAGTGCATGGTCAAACATAGTACTAAACCCAAGGGACACACAGGCACAATGCCACAGGAAATGAAATTTCACACTTTTGCTGCCCATAAAAGATTAGTTCTGAAATGCAAAATTATTAGGATGAAGTGGGTGGAATTCTCTTCTACGCCTTTTCCATGTTGTTACAATTTATCACACGTTACTCAACCCATGAGAAGCTTGCACCAAACACATGCTTTCCTCCACAAATATGTAAAACGAGAGGAAACAAATAAGGTCTCTTTAATATTGATTGAGAGTTTTATGATTAACTACAGAAGTGAAGATGACTAATCAGAAAGGAACAGCATGTTTCCAAAAAGCAGCAGATCTTCCCAAAGAGATGAGAGACTGAGTAATTATTTAGGTGGATGAGTAATTCATTAGAAAGAGAAGTTTAACACCGTTATGACTAATGTGACACCAATTATCTAAAATAAAAAGCAGCTAAAATATTCTAAAATGCTTATCAAGGTTATTTCAAGGTCATTCCACAGGTCTGTATGCTTACAGTAGTTTGGTTACGTTACTGAACTTTTGCATAACTTCAGCTGTTCCAGTTCTACATATATTTCCTACATTCCACATATATAGCTACAATAACAAAATCTCCAAGAAAATGAAAGAAAAAAATAGCAAACCTACTTTAAGGAAACAGTACTAACCTTGAGCCATTATGTCAAAATAGGAAAGAAAGACCATGTAAGTGAAATACCTGTAATTCATCCTTCAAGAATAAATTTTTCGGGGGGGGGGGGAAGGGTGGAAGAGAAGAGCAATGTAGAAAATCAGTATTTTGTATGACAGACTTTCAGTTATGCAGAATCAGAAGATCCTGCCTTCTTTTAGAGATGTTTAATGTTCCCGAACTGTATGAGATTTGCTAAAGGCACACTCAGTTCCATGGGCCCCATCCAACACAGACAGCAAAGGCACACTAGTTTCAACAGCAGACAAGAAACGTGGGTTCTGAGTATCCTGGGGCCACCTTTGATTCTCCAACACAACTAACCAAGAAGTTACTTACAGCTGCCTCAACTGGAACTGACTTTCAGCATTAAGTCTGGAGCAAGACTGAGCTCATGGCAGTAGACCTGCAGACACCTTGTTTTGTTACTACAGCCCTGGGCAAAACCTCAACCTACTACTACTCTAAACCACTTAATTTTATCGAAGGTATTTACTGAATGGTACAACTTTACAGCATGCCAATTGTAATGAAATTTTACCAGGCAAAATCATAAACTTTCAATTTTCTTCTTCCAGTCACCCCTCCCCTTCTGTCAAAAGCGTACTCATAAGACGCCGTACCTGTGAGATGGATACTTTTCTTTTACCAAAGAAATAATGAAGTTTTCTACTTTTTGATCAGTTTCTGTCACCAAATCCACCGGTGAACTTTTAGTCATAATAGATATTTCTTCTTTGAGTGCTCCACGGATTATCTGTTAAAAAAAAAAAAACCAAAATAAAAATCTTTCTCCACTAACAGTATGGAAAATATTAGTTTTCCCAAAAAATTTGAGCATAATTTTTACAGTTATTTTCTATACTGCACATACAAAACACAAAAGCAAGCAGTGACAAAATCTGGATTTAACTGCAGGAGCTAGGACTTAGCCTTGCATCTCCAGTCCCTATCAGCACAAAGTTTTACATGACCTTAAATCTAAGATCCAGGAAGATCCACTGGTACATGAAACCAGGGTCCATTTTGTTAGGACAAGTTTTAGATTTATAAATTTAAATACCAGAGTTGAATAAACACCTAATACTGAGCTCAAGTCAGCTATTTTTAGCCACACTCTGCATTTATGATCTTAAAACTATCAGAATCAGCTTAAGCAAGAATCCATGCCTCACAGCCCCCAGATTTTTTTTACTATAACTCAGAAAGATTTTCTGAGGGAAGGTTTTAATGAGGTCATTGCACAGACAATTTTCTGCAGATTCTGCAGCTCCAGGGGACAGAATTAGCACATGTACCATCTTGCCTGGCTGCCACAGCATTCAAATGTACCAACCAGAATTACTAAGAACTGAACATTTGGTAACCACTCGTGCTGAGGCTCTGCCAAGATGTACAAACTCTTTCTTGTTCCAGGGCATCTTAGATCGCAAATGGGCAAAGTACCGTCACTGCAAGGGACGTATACTGCAAGCAGTCTTCATGAAGAGATACACAAAATCATAGAATGGCCTGTGTTGGAAGGGACCTTAAAGACCATCTAGTTCCAACCCCCCTGCCACGGACAGGGGCACCTTCCACTAGACCAGACTGCTCAGAGCTCCATCCAACCTGGCCTTGGACACTTCCAGGGACCAGAGAACACAGTATGGTATTGTCTCCCAACAAGAGGCCACTGCATAAAGCTGATGGAGACATTCACAAGAAAGACTGTCATCAGCTTTCAAGTGGTAAAATAAGGAAGACAGGAGCAGTTTAAGGTGGAAAATTGACACGATCTTTGTTTACCACGATTCTGAATTTTATTTTACTTTTTAAATCAGATTTAAGGAACAAAAGTTACTCTTAAGTCTTTAATCAGAAAACTGCAAAGTTGTTTTCTTAAATTAAACAAGTTGCAAACATAAAAAACTCTAATTTTGCACTTGTACATCATGAATGATTCTGCTAATTTATGTTTTCGACAAAACACTCTTTAGAAGAAATTTCTACATCAACCTCCTTCAAAAACCTACATACATACTAGACTCAATAAATAATGCTAATATTTATAAAGAGTTAATACATACCTCCCCAGCTTTCCTTGCTAAACCAACTGCATAATCCATACATTCTTGCCAGGGATCTGCCATCTTTTCTGAGGTAAACAGCCTAGCAAAAGGAAAGATTAACGCCAAAATTATTATGGTTATTTTTTTGATTTTTTTTTTCTTTACAAAATCCAAGTTTCTTGCTGAGATACAGCCTAGCGATCGAGGAAACACCCGGCGAGCACGCCCCGCCACGCTCCGGGGCTGTGCGGTCCTGCGGGCTGCGCCCGTCCCGAAGCGATGTCCGGACGGCGCGCCCCTTCACGGCCGGACGAAATGGCGGCGCGGGCGGGCCGGCAGCCGGAGCCGGGAGCCGCAGGCCGCAGCAGGAGCCGGGACTCCCACCCCTCCGGCCGTCTCCGCTCCCGCGCAGCGCAGGCGGCCGGGACGGGCCCCGCGGGACCGCCTCCTACTCCGCGCCGCCCGGCGCGGCGCCGCGCCTGCGTGTGAGGTCGGGCGGCCGGCTGCTTCGGCGGCAGCGCTGTCAAAATGCACAGTGAAAGTGTTGAAATTAGCCTGTGATGTCGACTTCTTGTTAATAATTGGACGCGGCGGCGTGGAGATAACCGTAAATGCTCTCCCATGGGGCACGCGATTGGAGTTTATCATGGGATCAGAGTGGTTTGGGTTGGAAGGGGCTCTAAAGATCATAAGCAACCCCCCTGCCGCGGGCAGGGACATCTTCCACTAGACCAGGTTGCTCAAAGTCCCATCCAACCTGGCCTTGGACAATTCCAGGGGTGGGGCATCCACAACTTCTCTGGACAAACTGTTCCAGTGCCTCAACATCCTCTCGGAGGGTGAGTTCACAGGGTTCAAAGATTTTTGAAAATAATTTACAGTTCAACTGGTGCATTTCTAAGATTAATTAAAATCATATAGAGGAAAAAAGCTTTCCTTTCCAAGCCTGAAGCTTTCCTTTCCAAGCCTGACTGATACCACTTTCTTTTTTTTTTTTTTACTTGTGGTGTTTTGACCCTATTGTCGGTAATCAAAGCAAAACACTGAGGAGTTGTCTTCACAAATTGCAAGTGATGTCACTTACTGTCATATGTAAAACAATGGTCTGCTGTAAACAGCAGGGTTGTAGTTTGCTTTATGGTTGTGGACAAGGGTTGTAGTTTGCTTTATGCTTAAAATAATCGTAAAATATCTACATCGCCAAAAGACACAGTCTTACCCTATGTCCCTAATGGCAATCCAACCCACAGATAGGTGCTTTCCACATCGGCGAAGATACAGTATCCACTGCCGGCAATGCTCTTGTGTCACACAAGTCACTGTGCCATTCCACTTTTCCTCCTTCCCTTCTCATAAACAGGAATAGTGATATAAGCCTGCTTTTTAAAGGATGCGTACTCACTGAAGAACTACGGAGATGATAAATTATGTTTTTACTAATTATTTTGGAAGTCATTCTTTACGAGGTTGTATTAATAGCATGCAGCCAGTTGAAAGAGGCACTTTGTTTCAGAGTTGGGTTTTATTGAGGGAAGCTGCCAAACATGCCTCAGTACAACCTATATAGGACTGCACAAGTATTATGGAAAATGGCTTCTTTGACATTGTTAATAGTATACTTAACATTACAGGAAGGGTTTTACAGGAGATTTCAAATTCTGCATTGATCCTAAAATCAGAAGTAAACAGGAATGCCTGATAAGTAAAAGAATTTCCCTAATCCAAACCACAGTTACCATTCCAGCCGAAACAAAATTTTGTATTTCATGTAAGAGGCTACTATGAGGAGAACTGAGCTGCAAGGAGATGTATTTTCAATTGACACCTGATAAACAAGATGAACAGAGGTGATCTATTGATAAAAAGTCTTCAGACTGATCACACTCCAGAGCACATACTTTTCCAAAGCAGACACAGAAATGGAAAACGCTAAAAGTACGAGAGATTACTTCCTGCTTTCTTAGTGTGATATATTGTTTCTCGTTTACTACAGCATTGCCCAGCTGATCTAATGGCTCTCATATCCGAGCAGAATTGAGCTCTTAGTATTAAATACAACAAAACTGTTGTTTCCAAACTATGTTCTGTATATTACAAATTTATGCCAGGCAACTTTGTAGCAGTGTTTGAACTGGAACAAGGCTGGGAGCTGCTACCAGAAGCAAGTTTGCAAAGCCTTGACCTTGTGCATTCTCTAAAATTATTATACAGACAGAACAACCAAAAAGCTTAATATTGACCTATTTTAGTAGTTTGGCTGAAATAATGTTTATTATAAAATCATTAGGTATTTCTTTTGACAAATTCCTCTTCTCGTTTAAGCAACTTTGCATACATTTTCTTTGTAACTACTAGAAGTGAGTTTAACATTTTATTTATTAACTTTGAAGTGAAACAATTCAGCACATTCTAAACACAGGCCTGTAAAATTAACAGCAGTTTCAAATGTCTCCTCCAAAGTGTTTTATAATTTTTTTCAAATACAGTTGTTGAACTTTCCCTATGAAAATGTGCTAAGATAATAAGCTGTAGAAAAAAACCAAAAAATTATATATGCTAAGTAAAGATATGCTAGAGTCTAAACAGGTAAAATGTGAGCAATCCTAGCCTAGGTAAGATACCAAAGCTCTGGGAAAGTTTCTGCTTTTGTTCCTAGTATAATTGTTTAGGGTAGAGTTTTCACCTCTCCTCAATTATTTACCTGTCAGACTAGCTTAATTTGGTTTTGCTTCTCAGTTTCTGAAAACTAAGTGGAATTAGCTTCTATGTACAATCCCAGACACATTCCTGGAATAAGATGAATGTGAAAACTTTTTGGAGTCTTATCAACTGTGACTTGCCATGTTAGTATTGTCATTACAGGCTGCTAGCTCTTAGCAATTACTGGCGATTGATGAAAGCAACCATCCTGGTAAAACCTTTGAGGTCTCCCCAAAGATTTATTTGCTGTATCCCAAGTCTATCTTCCCTTTATCCAAAACAAATGTTATTTCAAGTATTTTGCCTTCAACTGCTAAGGCAGAAAAATCAGGGGCAGGAGAAAGGGTGTAAGCAGAGAATGAAGATTTTCTGCTGAAAAAAAAAATGGCCCTGTTGTGTAGCAGCATTTTCCACTTGCTTGTGTAACAACGGGGGGGGGAGCAAGTGCTGTTTAGGGCTCTTCCCCAAATCACTGGTCCCACAATGATGGTTGGCCTCTTATTGCATATTCCATACCACAGCAGCCTAAATGCAAAGAAAGATGAATGGAAAATTGCAGAGGAAAGGGAGGAAAAGAAATAACAAGAGAAAAAGGAACTGTTCCTCTTGTACTGGAAAGGAAGATAACAGCAGGAGAGACAGGCCAGAGAAATGCTCCTATAATTTCTGCTGCCAGGAAACAAACATTTCAAAAATATCCAGCCACTGAAAACCTTTCCTTGAGGGAAACCAAAAACATCTTCCTTTTTGTGACATTCATACCACATCCAGTAAAATAATTTATCAATTCCCAAGTCATGTTAAAACTACAGTAAAGAGTACCATAAAGCAAAATGAGAAACAACTAACAGTGACATGCTTACTGAGATCTTTTTGGGTTTTTATGCAAGTCAAATCAATACATAATAATCCTACAGATATTCCTAAATTGTTACGAAGGAACTATTGCTTGGTAGTAATGAAAACTACAACACTTTACAGCCAGCTGAATGTTCAAAGACCACATTACTGTTCTACCAGTGGGGAGAGTAGCTTTGAAAAAGATGCCAGGGAGACTCCCCTTACATTGTGATTTTTTTTAATTGCAGCTGTGCCTAGAATGGGTATGTCATACATGTCTGTTTCTCTTCAAACTGGTATAATGAACGACAATCCAACGTGGACATTGTTTCCCTTTAGGCAAGCACATACTGGAGGAAAACCTGGACACTTTTTCTCAGTTAGTGAATGTGGTAACTGAATGAGCCCAACTACCAAATCCAAATTTGGTGAATGCCCAAGTGACTGTGGTGAATTGTCCATCTCCACCTGCATGTCTGAGTCGTACATCTCTCCGCCTCATGTGAGCTCTCCGAACTGAAACTCCATTTTTCACAGGACTACCAGTATTCCTTAACCTTATGTCCCCTGCCCTCTTCATAGAATTTTTCCCCACTTCTGTGTATGTCCTGCAGTGGCAGGAGAATGTCCTTGGGATGCATCATATTGACATTTTTGAACAATGTAGACATTCATCTCCCTGTGGCCCAGCTACACCTCCAGGTGTCACTGAGTACATTCAGTCATGGTGCATGTAGAAGCTGGAACATCCTTACAAACCTGAGAATAGCACACGAAGATAGTCACCTGAAAGAAAGTGCCCCATTGTCTGAAAAAGAAAGATAGCTCTTCCCTTTTCAAACCCATTTAAAGGTGAGTCACGCTGATCTAGCAGTGAGTCAGGCTGCGGAAGACAGAGATTTCTCCCCCTTGGTCTGAATACTGTGCTCTAATCACAAGCCACTAGGTCATTTCAGTAGCAATGGATCACACCTTCCATGCTGCAGCTGAAAATCTTGCTAAGCCTCTTTAGTATCCGATGAATAGGTTTGCTTCAGTAGTTCTTCCACTCTGCACAGCCCCACAGAGCAGCAGAAATACACTACAGCTTTGCAAATAAAGCTTAGGCTTGTGCTTTCCACTGCTCTGTTCACATCTGTTCATCCACTGTCATTTTCTTGGAGAATTTTGACAGAATAGTTGTAAACAGGTGAAAGCAAATTGGAAGGATTAGTCTTGAAAGGGTTCTAGTCCTCTACTTTAAACAGAGATAGGCTCAAGGCCACCGGAGGACAAGTTTATGTTGTAACAGGTCTGTTCAGAAAGATAAAGCAAGGCTCCTTGGTTATACATCAGGAAGATGTATATACAGTTAGAAGAGTGTTGGCCCTACTATTTGTGTGCCACATTATGTGGTTTTGTGTTTCAGCAATTCAAAACAGCTGTGACTGTGATAAAAATGATCTCATGGTTTTTACTTCCTATGTTCACTTTGAATTTTCAATCCAGCTTTGAAAGAGATCCAAGATCTGGAGTACATCAACTACTGATATTATGAACTACCTTCTTAATGACCAACAAACAGGACACCAACAACTGAGGGGGTCACTAATTGTATAAGTCATTCTTATTCACCCAGAGGTGTAACTTCTTTATTTACAATCACTGTAAATAACCACTTTAAAACTTGGTAAATCACCTTGCTGACTGCTGAAGAGGATTTACCCACGGTTGGAAGTGCCCAGATGATATTCCAAGCTGTTAAATGCTACACTTCTAGTTAAATGATATTTCTTTCTCTCTGACCATATTTATTCCTCTTTTACACAGGAATTAGAGAAGAATAATTTCAAGTTCTCTTTTTATCCCCCACCTAATCACACAATGAGATTTGCAAACACAAGGAAGACATCTGTGTGGATTTACTCTTGCTTCAGAAAGCTTTCCTTCTAAACGTCTTTAACCTATTAGGAGAAGAAAGTGTGGACCTGGCATATGGACAGTCCTGGTTTCCAAACTCAATGAAATCTGTTCTCGTAGACATAGAAAAGATGCTGCAATAGTGTAATGTGTTTCTTTCCTTCAAAGAACTGGTACACTGCAAGTTTACATTTCCATTATTTATTAATACATACTGTCCCCACCATTTATAAAAAATAAATATAAAAATGAAGAACACATTCTTGATATTTTACAGCTCAATAGAGGAAGAAGTTATTCTAGAATGTAAATATCTGTAATATTAATTATTATAATAACTAATTTTCCTTTCAGGACTTTGATCTTCTGTCAGTCAAGCAACTTGGAAATTGATGGGAACTGTGTCTTTAAAACTGAGGAGAGATTTTGGCATACCAGTGATTTTAAAAGAAAACTGGACTTGCTAAAATAGAATGCTTCTGAAAAATCTTATTTTTTTTGGTGATAATTTACTAACTAAAGTATGACTCTGTATCTTCTATAAATAGAACATCATTATCAAGATACTCCAGAATTATATTTCCTCCATTGTACAGTGGACAGTCTTTATCAGACAGCCACGTTTCCAGTGTATGTTCAAATGGCAAGGCTTCTCCAGAGACAGTATGGCATAATCTCAATTTCTGTAAGACAAATAGCACAGAAATTAACATCAAGATTTGCCTATCCGAGAGGAAAGACATGGGGTGGAGGAGAGAAAAAAGGCTAAAGAAAACTAAAATCAAAATGCAATAACCTGGAAAATATTAGTTACTACCGATTTACCTGGGATGTTGATTTGTTGTTGTCATTTTTAAGGCTTGCTAAGGAAGCTGCAAAATCTACTACTTTGCCAACACTCCACTTACTGCAAAAGAACATAGGTTTGCTTTTCTCTTTGTTCCCCTTTGGTAAAAATACTTGAAAGTAAATTCTTTCTGCCTAGAAAAACATGAAAAATAAAACAAAATTATTCACAGAAGAAACACGTAATTCCAGTCATACACATCTAATAGTTTTTCAGTAAAAAGCTTAAACTTCAGCCCCAAAATTACCAACTGAAACTTGTTCTATTCCATCAGGACCATTTTACTGCAGAATATAAATGACTGAGAGACTGAGATCATCAAATCCAACCCTCTCCCACTGCAGGCACATATATGATGGACTGCAAGTCTAAACGGTGAAGAGAACATCTTTTGCCATGAGTCCCACAGCTACTCTGTTATATACAGACAGACAGGAGAAGGTGTCTGCCCTGGGGAGAAAAAGGTGAGTTTAAATCAGCAGTACTGGCTTTTGGCAGCAGTACAGTGTCTCAAATTGGAATGCAAATTCCCTGAACAAGAATCCGGTCATAGCTAATCCTTTACCTGGTTTTCCTCCTTTTACGTACTAAACACTCTTCCTCCTAGACTGAAATATTTGTTTAAGAAATTTCAAGAGTAACCTATGAGAGAGAGATTTTCAACAGGACTGGGACAATCTCTTCTTCAGGTTTATTTCAAGAGAAGACATAGAGCAAGCACGACTGCTACATTCATCAGGTAGGACTGCCCTTGCTGAAGACAAATCAGACACTATCAAACAAGACAGAAGTCTCTTTTTAAAGTTTTTATTTATGCCTTCCCTAGAAACATATGGAACTACCTTAGCTATGTTCATAAAGCTGAGTCTGAATTTCAACCTGTGTATTTTCCTCAAAATTTGAGTGTGCTTGAGAAAATCTTCAACATCCATTAATATTACAAAGGGGCAAAGGAAGCAGGACCTGAATCTTGCTCAAATGTAAATGACCAGAACTTGTAGAACAGCCAACACAACAGCCCTCCTATTATGGACACATGCTAACATCAATCAACTGCTACCTGTGCCTCAGCACATTCCTAGTTCGTCCTCCAGTTCTAAGGATGATAAAATAGTTTCCCACAGTTCACAGGAACTTAATTCCCAAAGCAGTTCATTCTACTGTTGCATCCCTGTAACTACAGGATATGCTTCCCGGAATTTCTCTGTCATATTCAAGAAAATACTGATTAATCAGGGACACAATGATTAACAGTTTTGCAGCATGGCCCTCCTGTTTTGAGCTGGTCAGTCTCCAGAGGGATAACACTCATCAGGTCCGACATCAAAAGAAGCAATCATTGGCAAAAAGCTAATCTAAACAAAGAGACCAAGGAAATGATATTTCTAAGATAGGAGGATTTTCCTCAACATAGAATAAGAAAGGTCAGGAAGGATGCTCTGGTGTCACATGGTCCAAAATCATGCTCAGATCAGGGGGAAATTTAAAGCTGGACTTGACTAAAAAGGTTGGTAAGAGGTTGCTCCAAGTCAGATTCAATCAAGTTGTGAACATCCCAAAATGTAGATTCCACAAATTTTCAGAACAGCTTGTTCCAAAGTCTGACCATCCTCACCGTGTGGTTTTTCTTCCTAATACCTTAATTGGAATTTCACACACATTGCAGCCTGTGCCCATTGCTCCTGTCCTTTTGCTGTGCACCTCTAAGAAAAATGTGTCAGTCCTCTCTACATAGTGATGAGAGAACTAATATGCCTAACAGGCATTCCAGAAACCTCATATTTAAAAAATCTGTCATCAAAATAGAACAATCTGGGCAGAAAAAGGCTAAAAGGAGTCTAGGAAGCAATGTAAATAGAGAGGTGCTAAAGGTTAACATGCTTAATTTATCAGTGTTAGAATTATTGCTATTCTAGATGATTAAACAATTAATATCCAAATGAAAAAATTGCTGGTAAGAGAAATTATCATACAGTAATTTGTGGTACACTATTTAGTTTACTGACTTTAGAATTAGGAAGGAACTTTAAATTTTTCTTATATAAATTGAGAGTGGTTTTTAAAATTATGTTCCACAATATTTGAAATTACTCACTTTCCTGCTAGCCCACATTTATTACAGTGGTACTACTAGTGAAGAATGCTACCAGCAGGTCTTTGTATTATGACATCTTCCTAAACAGTTATGTGGTTTCTAAACAAGTATAAAGAAAGAAATTCATAAGAAGACTCAGCAATCAAATAGCTGTTGCTGCTTTTTTTTTTTTTTGATAATTAAATTCCAGTGTATCTGGAATTCCAGGGTATCTGGAAGTGTTTAAGGCTGCATTGGATGGGGCCCTGGATGGTGACACAGTGGAAGGTGTCCCTGCCCATGGCAGTGGGTTGGAGCTAGATGATCTTTAAAGTCCCTTCCAACCCAAAGCATTCTATGATTCTCTGATGTTATGACATATACTCTACTAGGATAAACCCTAATAATAATACCATCATATAGAATGTTTTCAGTATTCTAAAAACCAGTATAAGAGGCTTAAACTTGGTGTGCTCCAACATAGCAATGTGGTGAAAAAGCAATTTAAGTACAGTTGTTTTAAGAGGATGCATAAGTACAGATCTAAACCCCTGATGAAAGAACCAAGGTGTTTCTAAACCCAGCATAATCTTGGCAAGTGAAAATACTTGAACACCAGGTGTGACTGACCTTGATAGTGAAAAGCAATAAGGAATCTGTGGAAAACTGCAAGAATCAAAGAAAGTAAAGGCTTCATGGTTTATCTACCGAAAAATTACAGTTGCTAGTGAAGGAAGGAGAAAAGGAGGAAAAACTACCCACATCTCTATCTAGTACCCCTTCCATAAATGGAAACCCCTTTAAATCACAAAGATATCCTGACTTATCTCTCCTATTAGAGAGCAATATCAGGAAAGCTAGGCAAAGGGATCAGACTGGCGGAGGTACAAGTGGCCCTACTCTCTGCCACTTGAGGACTGAGTCCCATCCTTTAGGCCATAGTAAACAATAAAGACTGATTTCTTCATGGATAGTGGAGCACAACTATTCACTATTAAAGCAGAATCCTGTCCTGGAGCTATCCCACTGAAACATCAGAAAATATTAGTAACTTGAATAAATGGAGCTTTTTATTCAATTGTTAAGGTAAAATTAGAACTTACTTTTGTCTCCCTCTGTCCCCCCAAAATAGCAAATGCAACCAGGAAACCTAAATAAGTTTGGTATGGATATTCTGTGGGCTGGATTCAGAGCAACACCAACTGGGCTACTGAAACATCTGATGGAGAAACAATGCTAAGGCCCCAGATGGGAGGTCACCTTTTTGGGGGACGAAATGGATTGTGGGCAGTAAATAAGTCCTCTGGTCCACTTGGCAAATTGATTATGTTGGACTTCCCCCATGAACACCCAAGGGTGGTGTTACATCCTTAGTGGCGTTAAAATAATGAAGTTTTTCTTGCTGGAAAGCTGATGGTTTTACCACTCTGGCAGGATTTGATCTATGGTTTGCTGACACTCCCATGCCCTCTGCTGTGCAATTTAATAATGGCATTCATGAAAAAAAATTTAAAAATCCAGGAATGGTGTGAATACGATGGAGTTGTCTGGGTCCAGTTCCACCTGTCCTACAGACCTCAAAATAATGGTGCAGTTGAGAAGTGGAAAGGTTTACTAAAATGAGCTCTAGGGTAAAGTTCACATAGAGGAAAATGAAGTCCTACTTAAATCTGTTTGATGCTTAAATAAGCAGATACCCACCAGATGCCTGGTAGAACAAGCTCATTTTCTTGCTCTTTAACCAATAAAATGCCTAAACTTCCCCCTGTCACCCCATCGTTTTTCTCAGGGTAACAAAGTTCTTATTAACTACCCTATGATGGTTAAAATATCTGTCACTTTACTAACTCCTTGAGTAAACAGCACATGGAAAACTTCCTAAATGCAGACTCCCTTTAACTTTCACTGAGGTTTGGATAGTTCCCAAGAATGAGAAATTTTTTAATGTTTTAGGTAATGAATGATACTTGGTCAGATTCTTTAGCCTGAACAAACCTGGAGTGTGCCCAAGGAATCATGACTTCACCTTCATAGAACCCTCAGCTGTAAAAAGATAACACAATACCCACTGTACTTTACTGACCTTATTTGTTCCTCCTTCCTCTCCGTTTCAAGAACAAGATGATAATCATGTCATTCAGTTTATGAAGTTCATTTCTCAAATGGGTTTTTTACACATACAAATTGTGTAACACCCTGAATCTTCAGGTGCTAATTCTGGATGGGTAGCTGAACCTGCTCCTGAAACACCTTGGTACCAACCTAAGTTGGAGTACTGACTCCCCAACCCTCCAAATTATCAAACTCAAACTTCTAAGAACGCATGGTGCACTGCAAATGCCCCAACATATAAATTCAGTCTGGGTGGGAAAACCAAGCAATTACATGTTTCCAGTCTAGACGATCACTCAAATATTAAAATAGCAAGCCAAGTATTAAGATTTGACCCAATGACCCAATCTGCAGAGGGTCCAGGTGATTAGGAACCACAAGCAGCTAAGATGTGCTATACAATTCTGTGCTATGCTACCTACAAAACTGTGTTACAGTGATTCTAAAAATCATGTTCTACTCTAATAATAAAATTCTGATGATCATCAAATTCTGCTAAAATGATAAAGTTTTAATGCAACTTAGTGCTGTCATCATTCTGCCAAGGAAAAGAACCTGTCTGTCCCCACAGTGTTGGGTGACAGCCATGTAGCAGGACAATACATTTCTACTATAAAATAAAAAAATTTGACCCAAACTCCACACAGACATCTTATAACACACATAAGACTAGTCAGATTGCTTTTGGGGACCAGGCTGAAACATATATAAGTGACTGTAGGATTTAAAAATCAAATCTAAAACCAAAATGAGGGAACTAGATGAAGATCAATAAATTTAGAAAGTTTTCCATTTCCTTTGAGAATTCAATTATTGAAAACAAACATCACTGACCTGAGGCAAGGACTTGTCCCCACATGCATGCATTTTCAGTTTCATTAATGCCACTTTTGCTGCAGTCTCACTGTTTTTTGCTCCTTTGCGTTTTTTGCTTTTTGCTTCCTCACTTTTTTTAGAATCTGAGAACAATATTATTCCTGTTAGTGTGATGATTCAGACTCTTTCCTGAACATATCTTAGAATTAGCCTGTTGGGCCTCATTGCATCTCCAAGGTTCCCATCCCTTTCATGTCCCTTCATGTCCTCCCAAGGTCATCTACCAGATACTTCTATTCAAGAATATTTGGAATTGTTACAGTTCTAGCAGAACTCCTTTACACTGAAAAGTAGATGAACATTATCATGATGTACAGACAGGCTGCAAAAGCCAAATAGATATAAATTCAAAAATTTCAACAAGCTGTGGCCAGCACAGCATTCATGTGACAACAGCTTCAGGTCCTCCATTCTACAAAATCTCACTGTCCAGTTGGGCAGTTTTGTTTATTCTCTTTCCCATCCTAGAACTTGTTTAAAATCTGCAAAATATAACATTATAGAGTCAATTTTTTTCTTTTGCCATTTTGGTTGTGTAGGTATAATCCTAACAGATTGGCATGCACACCCAAAGCAATTGCATTATTTGCACATGAATCAATATGTAAATAATAATGACTAGGTACAGTATATAGTATATAGTATTTGTAGAATAAGAACAAGATAATACTTCTGAAAGAAACTTAAGCCCTATTTAATCTTTAAAAATTCTCTTCATACAGTTGCCTTGTCTCAGCATAGATGAACAGTATTACATGTGACATGAGTTTAGGGCTATTTAACCAAGGAATCCCTATCTTTTTTTTATTTGGTTGAACCTGACCCCTTCAAAGGAGGTCAGAAGTTCAAATACTCTTCTGAAGAAAACTGCAGAATACATATCCTGCTGTACTTGCCTATAATATGTTTAACTAGCTGCTGGGTAGCAGCCATTCGAGGTTTTGGCGTGTCCAGCTTTTCACATTCATGGTCTGATTGATGGCGATGTCTGTAAACAACAGCATAAAACTTTTAATACCTTTTCCATGCACTAATGAATGAGTATTGATGTTTAAACACCTTGTTCCACACACCTTAGACAAAAATGTTTTCCACAGTAGGGACATAAAACTGGCAAAAGCTCCTTTCCATTGCAGTCCTTGTAGGAGCACGGATAAGACCTGTGCTGATCAGGTTTCACAGAATTGTTTCTTATATTCACCTAGGCATTAGTACAAAATATTTTGTGTAAAGAAACAGATACTACAGATACAAGTCCCCACACACCCTTCCCAAAGAACTGCCCTAGCTCTCAAGTCTATTCTCCTACTTTTGTCCTGGTTATGTTTAGCTCTGAGTTAGAAATAGAACCATCATTCTACTCACACTCAATTTACTTCTGAGAGGCAGAAAAAGAGTAGATTAATTTTTTTTAAGCTTTTCACATTCACAGTTAAATAATGCATACTTATATATGTATTCATCTAGTCTGAAAACACACAGCTAATTTTAAGGCAGGTCATATATTATTAGATTACCTCAGAACATCCATGAGCATCTCGGCTCCTGTGCTGAAGGCTTTATGGAAAAAGAAGAGACATTTCAGGAAAAGAAAACCATATGTGAAAACATTCAACTATTTAAAGAGTGATCTGACTACTTTTATCATGGCAACACTTTAATTAGATAATGAATCTTCTACAAAGTTTGTTCTAACCTCTGCATTTCACGTCTTGCATGACTGACTGATCATACTCTTCCTCAGTTTGTAAAACGTTTAGCTCTTGGAACTTATGCCTCAAGAAAGCAAGCCACTTCAAGAGAATAAAGACATTAGTATGCTTAAGAATTCAGCTCAAAGGAACTCGAGTTTGTCCATTTTAATGGATTTTCAATCACCATCCACAGCAGCAGAAATCCCTTGAGGGCTTATGACGTTTTAGAAGTGAAATCTGCCCTCAGTCTACCTGAGTTTAACTCAGTTGCCCTCTGCCTATCTGAAGTGTAAATCAAAGTGCAGGCCCCAATTTCAACCTTGGAAGAAACTCCAAATCTTTTTCTGGAACTAAAAATACCCAACCACCTCCTTTTATGACAAGGCTACTCATCGAGTTGACCTTGGGAAGCCCATAGATGTGGTGTTTTGCATTTCAGCAAAGCTTTTGACACTGTCTCTCACAGGGTCTTTCTGGACAAAACATCCCACACACAGTTAGGCAAGTCCATAATACAATGGGTGGCTGATGGTTTGGGTTCAAAGAGTTATAATAAATGCAATTGCATCAGGCTGGCAGCCAGTCACCAGCACAGTTCCCCAGAGCTCAATTTTAGGGCCAGTGCTCTTTAATTTTTTATAAATGATCTGGACACATGTTAAGTTTGCCAACAACACTAAACTAGGAGTAGCTGTGGAGCCCTGGAGGGTGAAGTCTTATAGACAGATTCTGGATAAACTAGAGACCTGGGCAGTCACCAACTGTATGAAATTTAACAAGAGCAAGGTGAGGATTCTTCACCTGGGATGAGGTAATCCTGGTTATACATACAAACTGGGGGACGAGAGGCTGGAAAGCAGTCCTGCAGAAAGAGATCTCTGGGTTTGGGTCGATGGCAAGTTGAATATGAGCCAACAATGTGCCCTGGCAGCCAAAAGGGCCAACCATGTTCTGAGGAACACCAAGCACAGCATTGCTAGATGGCTGAGGGAGGCGACTATCCCAACTGTACAGTGCACTGGTGTGGCCTCACACAAGTACCGTGGGCAGTTCTGGGTGCCACAATATGGGAAGGATGTCAGACTATTAGAGTGTGTTTAGAGAGTGACCAAGATGGTGAAAGGCCTCAAGGGCCAGACTTAGGAGGAAAACTGAGGTCACTTGGTTTGTTCACCTTGGAAAAGACCAGACTGAGGGTGACCTCATCGCAGCCTACAGATTCCTCAAGAAGGGCAGCAGAGCAGAAGGTGCTGAGCTCCTCTGGTGACCAGTACCAACATGGAGAGAAGCTACATCATGGGAAGTTCAGGCTGAACATGAGGAAAAGGTTTTTCACCGAGAGGGTGGTTGGGCACTGGAACAGGCACCCCAGGGAAGTGGTGACAGCACCAAACCTATCGGAGTTCAAGGAGTGTATGAATGACACTGGTTTAGTTTTAGTCCTGTGTGGAGCAGGGAGTTGGACTTGTTGATTCTTATAGGTTCCTTACAATTTGAGGTACTCGAACTTACCAAAAGACACCTGAACAGCCATCACATATAAAGGGGAGAAAATCTGAAACAAAGAGATTTGTTTTCAGTTAGACAACACGATTTTTGTTTTGCTAGTAGTTTCTAGGTTAATTTCCCCATGATTAACTTTTGCTTATCTATATCATAGGGTAGGTATCTTTACAAGGATATTTAGCAATTGCATATGCTTTACCTGAAAGTGTCTTTTGTGACAGTTACACTGTTAACTCCCCTAATCAGTAGAACAAAAAAACAGATGAGTAGGTAAATTATACTTACATACATTCCAGAAGTTGGAATTAGGCTTTAAATTAAATTTTTTTAAAATATCAAACTTTGACACTGGAACATTTGGCTAGCCATCAAACTTACCAGTTATTTTAAAAATGTAATTTATTGTGAGACCACTTAGAATACTATTTTCTGACATAGGACAATTTACATTTTTATTTTACAGGTTGCCAACTGGTGGAGATGGTTCTTTGAAAGGGATAGCATCTTCTTCATTTGACAAGGCATGATGATCCTGCCCCTTCTTCTCTAGCCTTCATATCATAGCATACATACCATCCTTGTAATTTAAATTGCACGTATGTACACCCCCCCTGCCTACCGCATTAGTTCTTAGAGATAAAATCACTTTGTTGTTCGCTGAATTCAACCACATCACCAATGGCAGCAAATGCCCTCTACTCTAGCCCATTACTCTGCGTCTCCATCCTTCAGATTTGATGTTAAGGGACCACCATGCAACTGGATTACAGAGCTCACGACGATCTCAGTCACTTCATCCCTAAGACCGAGTGGTCCCATCAGAAAGCTTTCGGTACAGGGGGTTTTGCTGCCTCCTTCTGAAAGATTACATTTTCAGCGACACTTTCTGAGATCACCGAAGGCAAGCACGGAGGAGGACCGGGAAAGCAGGGGATTAACCACCCAGGGATACAGCCGAGACGGCAGACCCTGGCACTGGGCCGCGCAGGGCTGCAGCAGCACGGAGGACTCCCCGAGCGGGGAGAAACCACCACACAACCCCCGCACCGCCCCGGCTCACCACCCCCGCCTCCGCCGTGTTCTCCCTCACCGAGCTGGCGGCAGTCGGGCACCCCGCAGTGCTGCCCCAGCTCCAGCTCCGCCATGGCCGCGGGACGCAGGAGGCGGGCGGGAGCTGGAGAAGCGGCGGCGACGGGCGGGGCCGCGCTGGGGAGGGGCTGGCGAGACCCGCCCCGGGGCGGGGATGCTGAAAGTCTGCCGCCCGTTTCGAGGTGTAGCTTCTGCCGCGCCGGGCTGAGCTGGTGTCGCGGGCTCGGGACGTGCTGGAGCACCGGCAGGAGCTGCTGGAGCGCCGGGCTCCGCGGAATCTGCGCTGACCAGGCCGTGTCGGCACTTCAGACTTCAGTGAGCCCAGAGCCGCGGCTGGTGCTCCTCGGGCTGTTACAGGGGAAAACATGTCTTGTGTCTTTCTTCTGTCGCTGTTTGCGTCGTCGCTCGGAGCAGGGCCTCTTCCCGAGGCGGGTGGGAGGCAGCCCGGCATTCCGAGGCGCTTCTTGCATCCTGGGACCTGCGGTGTCCTTTAGCGGCGCACCCGCCACTTTTGTAAAAAGCCACATTCCTTCAAAATTCAGTGTTATTTTCCCAGCCTTGACCGGGGTGCACGCCTGTGCCTTTGTGCGCTGCTTTCCCAAAACACACCTTCCTGCGGCATGTGTTCAGTTCTGGGCCCCTCAGAAGAAGAGAGACACGGAGCTCCTGGAGCCGATCCAGTGGAGAGCTACAAAGGTGATCAAGGGACTTGAGTATTTCCCTTACGAGTAAAGGCTGAGAGAGTTAGGCTGAGGAAGAACTCTACTGTGCAGGTGACCGAGAACTGGAACAAGTTGCCCAGAGAGAATGTCTCGCTGGAGACATTCAAGAACCGTCTGGCCACAATCCTGTGCTCTAAGATGACTCTACTTGAGCAGGGAAGTTTGACCAGATGACCCACTGTGGTCCCTTCTAACCTTACCATTCCGTGATTCTGTGACACAGGGAAAAAATGGACAAACTCGGCAGCCGCCTCCGCCAGCAGGGGCACCGCCCGCACCGGCCCGGTCCCTACGGGCTGCCCCGCGGAAGCTCCCCGCTCCTCCTGCCCTTGCCCGAAGGTGCAGGGCAGCGGCAGCTCTGCCCTCCCCGGGGCCGCCCCGGGGACGCCCCGCCGCCAGGTGCGTGCCGCCAGCCCTTGGGCTCGGGAAGTGCCGTCACGGCTTGAGCAGCCAGGGAAGGTTTCTTGCGGCCGGGCCGGGCCGGCTGGACCTTTCCGTCGGCGGTCGCCGAACCGGGATCGCCGCCATGAGCAAGATCTCCAGGTTTTTCAAGGGGGGCGGCTCGGCCGCCTCCAAGGGCCGCGGAGGGCCTTCGCCGCAGGAGGCTCTTGCCCGGCTGCGGGAGACAGAGGAGATGCTCAGCAAGAAGCAGGAGTACCTGGAGACGCGGATCGAGCGGGAGCTGGCGGTCGCCCGGCAGCACGGCACCAAGAACAGGCGAGGTGAGTGCGGGCCGGACCCCTCCGCCCCCGCCGGGCTTGCGAGGCTTTAAATCCCAGGGCTGGAGCGCCTCTGGGTCCTGCGGTCTGTTCGGAACGAGGGACTCGGGTCTCGCCGAGGCTGTGGCAGGGCCGGGGCGGCTGACTCCGCAGGTGTGCACTGTGAGTCGGTGTGGGCTCCCAGCAAGTATCAACACACGCGAGGCGGGATGGTCTTTGGCATCTGTTAGTGTTTAGTGTACTGTGGATTCATTATGGTGGGATGGTAATAGGATGCTTTATTCCTCGCTCATTTACTGTCTGTGGCTCCCAATGCGATACACGTGCTTTGCACCACAGTGGATGCATGTGTCGGCTGGATACCTGGAACGCAAAATACTGCTGCTCAGTGTGAGGAGGGGATCGCAGCTTGGAGATTGAGTATTGGTTGGGCAGATGGAAAAGGAGCTGAAGGATGTGAGGATCTCCTGTATTCATGAATAAGTGCATATTATCCCCACTGGTGGCAACTGAGGAACAAAGTGATTCAGTGATTTGCCTCAAATCATGTAGGATGTACATGATACAACCAAAAAATGAATGATAGTTTAGAGCATTAGTGACTACTGGTCTGGGCTGCTGTTAGCTGCAAAAGAGAGATAGTAAGGGGTAATAAGGTCTGGCTCCTGCATGTACAGATGTTCTCATCTCTGGGAAGCAAATCATGGTAGTCAGTGTCTTGGGGATATAAAGGGCTTTGAGAAACAGATTAATTACTTCCTGAAGTCAAGTAGAGGCCTGTTTGTCTCCTCTGAGATGTATTTTTCTTTAAATGCTTTGAAACAGAAGAAAAATTAGAATTAAAGATTTCTGATGTAATGACAAGGTAGCTTTTTGTCTGCTCTTTCTGTTATTTAATAATTTAAAAAATAATGCCATGTAACTTAGAACTTGTGAGGAGCTGCATGTTAGAAGTGTTTTGGTTAGCCCTATAATGTATTTGTAACACTTTAGCATTTAACAAGTATTAGCAAAAGGCCATTTAACTTAACTAACTTTTAGTAAAGGATTTAAAATCATGGGCCAAGATGGGACAGGTTTGAAGGTACAGTCAGAGGGAGTAAAGCCAGTTGAGCAGCACATCTAAGCCAGGTACTCTGCAGCATGGGAGCTGTCAGGGTTGTCACAGTCCCACGCTTTTCTACTCCCCTGGCTTCAGCTGGAGTGTCTCTGTGCTGTTGCAGTGAGCTAGTTCAGGAAGGTGATCCAACTGGAAACTAATTTGCTATGGGACAAAGTGATTGGGTTGCTCCTGAGGCTGAGTTCATTGTGCAAAAACCCAAGCTGGAGATCTGATGCAAGAAAACAGGCTGGTCTTTTGACTGTAGAAATTCCTGGTTAAATCCAGGTGTTTGTTGGCCTTGTGCTTCAGGCATGCAGTGTTTGATATCTGAAACTTTTCTTCCAAATCATTTTTTGCACTTCTGTACTCAATATGCAATTCCCCTGGTTTTTAATCTATGAAATTGTTCATGGAGTGATGCTGCAAAGTGGATTGTTGAGCTGATCATAGTTAAAAATAACTCCCTTTTATCTTGTCAATTGCTCAGGCACCAACAGTTGAGGACAGTAAAGAGGCAGGAGTAGGGCATGATGTGCAGTTTGGCACTGCAAAAAGTGCCAAACTTTGCATGGATGCAAAAAGTGGTTCTAAAGCCAAAATGAGATAGTGTAAGTACAGTCAGAGGAGAAACGAGATAAACTAAGCTTGCTGTGCCAAAGTGCTTGAATTTAGCGGGATAATGAGTGAACTGAAATCTCCAATAATATGTCTTCATTTGATATGTCAATTGCTTTACAGTTTAATTGCTGTTGATTTACATATAACAGCATAATACATACGGTGTATTGTACTGTATAGTTCAGAGAAAATCTGTTCTAACCAGCGTCTGTGTGTATGTAACATTATGTAAACATACACACAAATGAGAGAATGAAGGTTTTAATCTACATTGCCTTGTTAATGTTTCAGAGGGACTTCACAGGTAATTTTTAATATGGGTGTGATTTTTTTCTTAATTTTTAATTTTAATTTTGGTTTTAATTTTTCTTAATTGCATCTGTGGAGAAGCTTGTGGACACTAAAATGGGACTGTTCGAGACTGGAGTAAGATTTCTATCTAGAGATAGAAAATGTATCAAATTAGCATGATCTCATTTGATTTTTAGGTGAGTCTGAGTCAGTAATACTAACACAAGAGAGAGCAGATTCAAGCACCAGCAATTTCTCATATGAGTTCATATGACTCTTGGATGGGTTCATGTGACATCAGTAGGCTTTACTTGATGTAAAAGCTGTAACGCGTTAGCTATGCAAATAGATGTGAAACATCACTTAAATACTTCTGGCTTCTCCTTTATGAAGTGAGTATCTCCACAGTTCCTGTACCTAGTCTGAAATTGGCTATTAAATACATTTCCAGCATTCCCCATTAGTATCTTATTGTGGCTAGACAGCTTCAGGGTTTTTGAAACAACAGTGTTTGTTGGAATTTGTCCTGCAGAGGTTACTTGATGATAAGGAGTATTTTTTTTCACAGTTAACACTGCCTTTTAATCTCTTCCCATTTCACTCACACTTTTTGTGAGTGTTTTGTTTTGTTTTGTTTTTTATCTCTTGCTGTACTTTTTGGGGTGTCTCAGTTTCAGCCAGTACACAGCTGCCAACTCCATCGATGAACTGGCCTTTCTTCTCCATTATTTTGAAGGTCATACAGGAAAAATTAAAGGACAGAAAGTTATAATGGATATTTGAAAACTCTATTTAAAAGGAAACGTATTTTCTGAAGTGCACTAGTAACTGTGAAAATAACGTACATATGGATGTGTGTTGTTTCAGCCTAAAGTCTTTCACAGATACTAAAAAGAAAAAACAAAATCTAAATGAAAGGAATAAAGTTAAGAGAAGCCATCCAGAATAGAATTAAATTTCAACTGTAAAGAACCACATAGTACTACTGAGGACAAAACCTTTGAAGAAAACTGAAGTAGCAAGGAGGGGTTTACAGGTAGATGCTGTGTGTTATGTTCGTGTGTTATGTTCGTGCAGTGCTTATGTAGCCCTGTAGCATTCCTTTTCAATGACGTGGTTGTAACCAGGAGGCCACTGAAACCAAACAAGTTGTGTGTTATGGACAGGACAGTCATGCCTGTGGAAGGGTGAGGGACAGACTGGGAATGAGGGATTCTGGCAGGGAGGTAAGAGGAAGCCCTTAAGTTGTGTCTTTGTTCTGCAAGTTGCAGCAACTGTTCTCTGATCTTCATGATCATGTTTCAAGTGTCTTGCCATGAACTGGAATACTTATAACTAGTTCAGTACATTATTGCTCTTGAATTCAGTTGTAACTGTGTGTGGCTTCCTCCACAAGGCTTTAAGGATTATGCATACTGGTACTGAACTTAATTAGGGTCCTATGATTTTTATGGTCTCAGCAGCATTGCCTTTGGTTGTCCGTGGTGTAAGGGAGATCAGAAGTTGCAATCCATTGATCCCTTGCAGGACTGAAGTGGAGGTTTGTGAGCTATATCCAAGAATGAGATCCAGCACTTTCACAATGATGTTACGTCTTCTGAAGAAACACTCGTTTCCTTCTCCCTGGGAATTTTAAGGATTACTAGACAATCCATTTATTTCTACTTCAGAAGATGAGATTATTGGTGCTTCCTGTACTCATGAGTGTTGGTGATGGGCTTGACAGGTGAAGGCATTGTTACCATTGTGCTCTTTTCGTTGTGATCTGTCATGAAACCATGAGAAGGGTACCACAACTCTTCCTATTTCACTACTTTCCTTTTGAAACCTGGATACTCAGTGTGGCCAGGATTACTATTGCCCAGCTGGTTATTTTTTCTTCTTTAATAAAGTATCAGCATACTAGTGATATTGGAAAAGTGCTCTTCTGTATGTTAATAATAGTAGTTCATTCAGGTGCATACTTAAACTGACATAATAGTCTTCTGTTGTTCCAGGCACTTATCTTGACTATAAAATAGAAGCTCACATTAAAAGCAGTTTTTCCTAATCTATGAGCTGTATCCTGCTTGCTAGACTCAGAAGTACAGGAAATGTGCTAAAGCCCAGCCAACGGTTAACCATTATGAAATGCAGGAGTTGAATCAGCTTCTTTGGAGCACAACTGAAAAAGTATATGATACTGCTTTTTTTTTTTTTCTTTTTTTTCCTGGAGAAGACCTCCACCTCTTCCTGCTTCAATTGCTATTAATTACACTTGTTTCCTCAGACTCTGCTCCTGCTAGACCTATCCTCCCTGGGCTGTCTTCCTTTTTGAGATCTTTGGAATGGCCGGCACCATTTTTCAGTGCCATTCTTAGATCTTCATCGAAGTAAGTTTGCGTTCTGTGCTCATTTCATTCGTTTTTGAGAGATATGTTCTTCTGCAGTTTGGTAATTTTAATCCTGTAAGAGTTGCACAGAAAGTTTAAAATGCTTGTAATGTGCAGTAGAAAAGCACTAAAAGTTCACGATACTCTGTAACAAACACAGAAAAATAGATTTCAAATAACAAGGAAATACTCATAAGTGGTCTAGGAACTATTATAACAAACCACTGTGCAATAAAGGGCATTCATTTAATACAAATCAGGAAAATCATATAGTGTGATGTGGGCAATTATTATGCCTTGGTTGATAATGAAGAAGGACGAATTAATTTCCTCTGAAGTGATTTATTCTGTAAGTTACTGGTAAAACTAAAGAGAAAGAAGATAATATGTTGCACTACAATAATGAGGAAAAGATGTTTATGAATAGGTGAAGTCAAGGACTTTAGCTTCTCCTGTGGTTTCTTAATTCGGGTGTGGTTTAATTAAATGATCTTCAGGATTTTAAAAACAACTGCTTTGTGTGTCACTGCGGAAATCCATTTTCTCTCTGAGTGGCCAATAAAAACAGCACCATTGCAGAGTCCCATTTCTGAATAATGCTGGCTGGAAATACTGCCCTGTGGTAGATGCTTATTCCAATTGAAGCCTTTCTGCATCAGCTGGTTAGTGCTCCTCTGTCCACAGGGCTTTAGGGTCCTCTCTGGCACAGCTCGTGTTAGGTACAGTTTCAGACTTTTATATTTGTCTGTAATCTCTAGCTTCCTAGGAAGAATCCAGGATCAAATTTGATTCGAGGAAAGCTAAGGAAGGAAATGGCTAGTGTGCTAACACTACCAATAATAAGCATAAATAAATAGGAAAGTAATAAGTAGGTAAAGATTGTTTGGGATTAAGTAAAAATGATTTATTTTGGAATTGCCAGTGAGAATTTTACAATTCTCACATTTGCCATTTGCAAGACATCATCTGGTGTTCAGGCATCTTCTGTGGAATATGCATGATCTTTGGACCATCCCCCAAAACCTGGGAAAACCTTGAACTTGAATACTGTGATTAATGTGTTATGATTGCGGTTTGCTGTCCTGAAACATCTTATTGCATGTTCTAGAATCTTAGCCTGTGTGAATGCCTGTCCTTGCACAGCTCCTAGTGTGCAGTTCTGACCATGTCGATTCAAGCATTTGTCAACTAAGCACTAATTTTTCTAGTGTGGTGTTACACATCAAAAATCTGTGCCCCCTCTTTGGAGAGATCCTAACTTCATTTGAAAAGTTGTGTACCCCAGTGTCAAGGTTCAGTATTATTGTACATGAGCAATTATTTGAAAGGATGGCAACAATAGTTGCTGCTGTTGATTGAGTCTGAGGGGCTGCACGGCTGTTGCTTGCAGGCTCTGAACCTGATTAAAAATTAAATGTAGAAGACAAGGGGAGGAATATGGGTGTAAATAGCATTGAAAAAAACAATGGATTAACTCAGTCTCCTGGTTTTGTTTGGTGGTTTTTTTGCCTGGCACATCTGTAGTTTGCAAGGGACAGTGGTCAGGAAATGCTTGTGGCGAGATTGTGTGTGTTCCACACCCTGAGGCCAAGAGAAAGTCCCAAGTTCTGGTAATGATTTACTCTGAGCAAAGTATGCTGCTCATAACTTAGCAAATATAAAAGACCAATCTCGATAATTTACAAAGATACTGGGGTGTAGCTGAGTTTGACTGTGCCTTTGTCTACAAAGTTCTATATGTTTTTAAATTCTAAGGTTTAAAGATCATCTTCCTAAGTGATTGTAAGAAATAGATGCAGCTGAAAGCCAGAGAAATGTGTCCTCCTTTGATCCAACCCACCTGCTTTGTCGGGCCATTTGGGCTTTCCATTGCACTTCACAGTTACTGCTGTTGAGACAAAGTTTAGAAAGCAGCATTGCTGGAGGTGTGGTTATCATGATAGATCTTCTTATGCTGTCTTCTTTAGTTTTTGCTTATGTTTTGCAGCTTCTTCTTTTCTCCTTTCCTGTGTTTTCTCCTTTCTCACTCTTCTCTCATGTTTTTCTCTTTCTTCCCCATTTTCTCTACTCTGCCTGTGTGCACAGGATGGAGTTCAAGATCTCCCGCAGTGGAGGAAGAAGCTGCTCTTCCCTGTGGTTCTAAAAGGAGTTAATCTAAAAGAGGCTTCCCAGCATGTTCATGCAACAGCATGTTGGTGATAAACAGGCTGCTGATGTGGTGTGGTCAAAGTTTGTCTCCCTGCTAGTAAGGTAGGAGGGTGAGAATTATAAATTCTGGAGGTCAGCTTGGTGCTGAACTACTTGGCCTTGCATTTGCTATGAAAACACACAGTGCACTTTGCCTCTTCCTATTCCAGCTGCCTTGCAAGCACTGAAGAGGAAAAAGAGATATGAGAAACAGTTGAGCCAAATTGATGGGACGCTTTCGACCATTGAGTTCCAGAGAGAGGCATTGGAAAATTCCCACACGAACACAGAAGTACTCAAGAATATGGGTTATGCTGCACAAGCTATGAAAAAAGTACATGAAAATATGTAAGTGCTTTCTAATAGCTTTCAAGTTGAGCTTATTGACCACTTTCAAACTATTCCATCACTGCAGACTGTTGTATCAAGTTAGACAGTTTTTACTTCATTTTTGGTTCAGGCATCTAATGTAAGGAATGCTTATTGGTGCTGCAGTGTTATGTTTGGCAAAAAAATATCTTTTCTTAACATCGAGTCTAAAAGGAAGTTCACTTAACTAGTGAGATCTGTGTGTTACCTGGGTTTTTTTTGTCTATCTTGGCAGTGGAGACTGGCCTCTGCCCTCGGTTTGTCCAGAAGAAAATTTAGTTATAGAAACTAAGTGAACTCTTTTCCTCAGAATCCATAAGCTAGATTGTGGGATTCGAAGTACTAGTTAGACCCGAATAAAATTATGACATGGGCAAAAAAAATTACTCTCTTTTTTTTCTTTTATTATGTCCTATGTTGTTTCAAGGGGTGTTTTCCTGCCTGAATAAACAGAGTTAAAGCAAACAGGAACTGAAACAATAATGAAGTTAACAATAAGGGGAAATCTTTAAATGGGGTACAGTTCTCTTAAGTTGCCCTCGGTTCTGGTGAAAACTTAACATCAAGAAAGATCCGTGTAATCATAGAATAGATTGGGTTAGAAGTGACCTTTAAAGGTCATCTTGTCCAAACACCCTGCAGTGGACAGGGACATCCTCCACTAGATCATGTTGCTCAGAGTCTGTCCAGCCTGACTTAGAATGTTTCCAGGGATGGAGCATCCACCACCTCTCTGGGCAACCTGTGCCAGTGTTTCACCACCCTCTTTGTAAAACACTTCTTCCTTGTGTCAAGTCTAAATTGACCCTCTTTTAGTTTAAAGCCATTACCCTCTGGCCTATTGCAACAGGCCCTGCAAAAATGTTTATCACTATCTTTCTTACAAGCTCCCTTTTAAGTACTGAATGGCCCATAAAGATACTGACCTTGGGGGATCTGCCCGGAGGTGTGACTGTTGCCTGGCAGAGGCCTGAGAAGCCCCGAGGGGGAGAGAGAGACACTCTGCTGCAGTTTAACTTTTGTTATAATCCAAAAGTGGAAGAAGTTGGATTGGCCAAAGCACACAGAAGCTTTTAGTGTAGGTGTTAAGGTCTGGGTGAGGAAATTATTCCCTGTGAGTTCTGCTGTTTATACAGCCATGGGCATAAAAAGAAAATAGAGTCTGTTCCAGTGAGTCTCTTCTGTAGGATTTGGATGATATATCTCTAAAAATATGTTTCCATGTTATCTTTCCAGGGACTTGAACAAAATTGATGATTTGATGCAAGATATCACTGAACAGCAAGATGTTGCCCAGGAAATTTCAGATGCTATCTCAAACCGAGCTGCCTTTGGTGATGAATTTGATGAGGTTAGTACTTCAGGCCTGTGAGTTTTAGTTGTTAGATGACTCCACAGTTATTTGGTTATTGGTTGTGACTCCACAGTTATTGGTTGTGCAGTGGTTTGTTTCTTAAAAGGTGTGGATGTGAAATTCCTTGGTTCTATCTAGGACAAGTGTATAATTTTTATGTAAATATTAAATACGTTAATATATAAAATATATACTAAAATATATATGTAAAATATAAAAACTACTTTTATTTATATATAAATTTTAAGAAAAGCATTTTTAACTACACTCCTGTACTTGTTTTTCTCATTTGAACCATGGAAGGAGGAGATCACTAAAACATGTAATTTGTACTACTCTAAGTGGACACTGAAACATATAATTTTTTTGTGGTCCAAATAGACATCCGTTTGACTAAGTGCAGTTCCTGCGCCGTGAACAGGCTGCTGTTCACAATTCTGAATATTTGGACCATTTTTTAAAGGTCATTTTTGGTGCTGGGACATGCAGGTCCTTTCCTTTTTTTTCCAGATTTTCTACAGAAGTAGATGCATTACATAGATGTAATACCCGTTGGAGGCAATAAGGTTTCTTCCTTGAGCTCTTTCTTCTGAAATGCCCACAAGGCATTTAGGACCTTCTGAAAATTTGTTGCAGTAACTTTCATCCAGTGCTCCTGGACTTGGTTTTGTGTATCTAAGCATGTTATTACTTATTTCTGATCCAGCCATGGCTGAGGACTCAAGGGTCAAGGGTACTCAAAATTCTTGTGATCTGTGAAATGCAGAGCTGGGAATCGGGTTCAGTATCACAACAGTTTGGTTTTGGTTTTCAATTTTGTTGATTTGGGATCATCAGGGATCATTTGAAGAATGTCCTGAATAATCAGACAACTCACTCTATCCTGAACTAATTTGTCCCTGTATACCCAAATGGACAACAAAGAAAAATATGTGTGATATCATACATATTCGCTTGACTAGGAGGAAGGGGAGGTTTCATTCAATTGGTATAATTTGTTGAAAATAGGAATAATTCTTTGTATTTTGTTCCCATTATCTGCTTTCCTGTTTTTCCACTTCAAATGTAAATAGACTTTCCAAGAAACACGTGCATTACTGGCACAAGGAATGGGATTTGGCCTGTATAAACTGGGCTTCAAACAATTGAAAAACATAGTGCCATCCCAAGCAGCTGTACAGTGTCTTACTTTTCATCAGTGCTTAACTTTTGGGGGCCTAGCCTTAGTAAGCATGTTTTAGATTGATCTGAAAGTTCCAAAGAGGTACTAGTCTAAGTTGATGTGCATGGTTCCTGTTCTGGGACATAAGCCACTGGCACATGGGACATCTTTGTACCAGCACCCGCTTTTGCATAGGAGCCTATACTTATAGCACTTGGGCAGTAAGTGGAAAATCTGGTTTGCAGGCCACTGCAGCTTGAGAGTGCTAGAATCAATGACTTAGTTGCTCAGTTATGAGGTGATTTGTGTTGGAGGATGATATTTAATTTTATTTTTTTCAAGGACGTTTTGACCACACACTTGGATGCATTTTCTCTTCACTCATGTGTCTTGGGTGTAAGGAGATCATGGAAGCGTGTGATTTCTCCTGCTCCAGACAGGCACAGAAACATAAGGGTTCTTTCTCCCTGGGTTGACACAGTGTTTGTCATGAAGAATGCAAAAAAGCTCTGTCCTGCCTGAGTAGAATGCTCTCTGGGAGGGGTGATCCTTGCTTGGAGTCCTGTTTCTGATAATCAAATGTGAAATACACACCATCCAGGCACAAAGCCTGGAAACTGCAAGTTCACGTAGTATCTTCCCTCTGCTCTTGCAGAGGCCTAGGTTCAAGAGGAGAAAGGGGATTTGTTGTAGCTCCACAGCCTACTTGTAGAACAGTTTTTGAGTTGTGGGAAATTAGTAGCTAAGTCTGTTCCCAAGAGTGAATAGAACTTAAAATTAGAGTCTCCACTTTGAGAGCAAATGTTCTAGCCTTCACATTATTATGTTAAAGGTGTAGGCTCATGATCATAGTTTCGTTCACATCTTTTTTAAAGAATGCTTGTCATGACTGACACTTCCTCTTAATTGTTTTCTTGTTCAGTGGAGGTTGGAAAGGACTGATTTGGCATGGAAGGGGGTTAGATGACCATCTAGAATTTTTCAGAAATACCTGTTACTATTGACTTCACAACAGCTTGGACACTAACTTTTTAAGAAGCTTGTATGCACAGCACTGACTGGGGCATTTAAAGTACAAGCAGATTTGCACTTCAGCTAAATGCTTAAGTAAAACAGGGGGCTCCAACTTGCACATTTCCTTGAGAGATCAGCTGGGAATTGAACATCATCAGGTGTAGACCTGATGCTGAAATTTTTAGGTCATATCCAAGGATTTGCACTGTAAACTAGGGCAGGTAGGCAAACTGCAGCCATTTTTTGGCCGTAAATTATAAAACCATGAGAAAGTAAATCTAGGTAGGAAGGCCAGTGATGGCTATGTAACTATCATTTAACTTCTGCATTGGTGATAAACAAAGTATAAATGTGTAGGCAAAGCCTATTTCACTACCTTGTAGCTCTTTGCTACACAGACACATTTTCCTCAGCCACTTTTGCCCATTGTTTCTTTTTAAACCATTTTATCAATGTGGCAAAGGTCCATTTCTCTACAAATAATGTTAACATTTAGCTTCCTTTCTTTAGGAACCTCCAACCAAGGAGTAGGTTCTTTGCTTTTTTAAGTGAACAGCTTTTTTATTTTTAGCATTATCCAAGTGGATTAGATCATCTGTCCAAATCAGCTTCTGCAGCTGAAACCCCAAGAGTGTTGTGTGCTTCAAGAGTGAATAGCAGGACCCAGAGGACAGTTCTGATTCCAATGCTGTTTTGAAATTATATATAATCCTGGACTTGTGTTATAAGGCTGAAGCATAATGTTTAATGACAGTCTACCTTATAACCAAAGCTGTTTGCTTTTTAAAATGGGAGAAATAGCATCTTAAAATTAGAATCCATTGAAGAGTACAGTGTCTAGATTTGGAACAAACCTAAGGAGAGCAGAGAAGCTTTTTCCCCACTGTGTTTGCCTTTTTTACAAGTACTGTACTGCTGTCAGTTTTGTTTCTAATTTTGTTCTTTGTCCTGTTTCTAACTTCCATGATCCTTCTTTCAGTGTTCAATTGAGGTTTATCGTTATTGCCCATATTTAGTAAAAATTATACTTTTAATATGCTGAGTTTTGATATGTGTTTTCAGGTGTAAATTGTTTCTTCAGTAGTGCTTTGCTTCATGTTATTTAAATGTGCCCTTGCCTCCAATCCCTGTCAGTACAATGAATTTGTAAGTAATGTTTTCCTTGAATTTAGGATGAGTTGATGGCAGAGTTAGAAGAACTGGAGCAAGAAGAACTGAACAAGGGAATGAGAGATGTCAGGTTGCCAAGTGTTCCGTCCACATCGCTGCCTTCTCGCCCTGGTAAACTGCCTGCTTGGCATTTTACATTTCTCATTATTAAATCATGCTGTGAGAAAGAGGAGAGGAAAAGAGAGTTTCAGATATGTATTTAACTCTGTTTTAACTTTTTAAGTGTTATAAATTCCTTTTCTTACCTTTGTATCTGTTTAACAGAAAAAGCAGAGTGTAAATCTGTTTTTCTCTATGAAAGCATTTAGGGTTAAATTCTCTGTAGATTTGGGGAGACAAACTCAAGGAACTTGACCTTGCAGATATGCTGATGAATCTCCAACTTAAATGTAGTGAGATTATTGAGGAATGGGAAGACTTTTTTTTTTTTGCAATTAAATCCTTAGTCTCTTTTAATTAGTCTGACCTAGATTCAAAATGTTAGCGTCACAAGGATCCAGCTTTGTGGGGTAGTGGTTTGATATTTGCCACTGGTGTTTTAATTAGAAATGAAGGAGGCAGCAGGAAGCACACATTTAAAGAAATATTTTCATTCCTTTGCTTGCTTTCTACTGAACAGGCTTATTTCTGTAGTCTTAAGCTGTAGTCTTATTTTTCTGTAGTTCTACCTTGTTCATTTTGAATTAAGCCAGAGTCAGACAACCTTTACTCCACCTTTCACCATATCCCTGTTGTCCTCTATCAGCTGAAAGATTTGCTGTGTACTGAGGCTAGTAAAAGAATATAAATATTTCATGGTAAGGGCAGCACACACGTGACACAGGTTGTTTATGGTGTGTTCTGCTGCAGAACAGGTTACCTAGACCAGGCTGACTCATAGACTATTACATGTATTTTGGCAGATGGCATTTAAATCCTGAGATGTAGTTTCAAACATTCAGACTGAGATTGTGGCCTCATCTACAGAAGTCAACTGCAGAACAGCTAGTTAAAAAAAAAATTAAAAAATTTAGAAAAGCAGTGCAAATTGCACTCTGGTCAATTATAGCTTGTTCATGCATTGTCTTCCAGCTATGGCAGTTGACATTTTTATTAAATCCAGGCTATCTCCATGTACTTCTCACTATTTTAATTTTCTACTTCATCTGTCTGTATGGTTACTTCAGGCAAAATTAGCTGGTTACAGTTATATAGTTTAAGGCCTTGCAAAACTGGCTTATGTTTTCTGAAACTCAGTGCTTACAAAAGCACAAGCAAAATCAGTACAGCTAATCGATCTATAATGCTTCTAATTAGAGATGCATGTTACCCTCCTGATCTTGAAGATGGGGAAACTGAATGGAGCAAGGCACAGTGACCTTCCCCAGTCACACAGTGAGCCAGTGGCATTTGCAGAATAGGGACAGGACCTGTGGTCTCCTGCATCCTTTTCCTGAAGGTGGTAGCTGCAGTCCCACCCCCCCATCCCCCAGCACGGTTGCTCCTGGCCCTGTGGCTGCTGCAGGCAGGAGCCAGCTGGCTGCTGTAAGCTTGCACAGGTGGGTGATGCACCCAGGAACAGTGTTCCACTGGCATTGGGAGAGGTGCCAATCCTGACACACACAACCCACACACAGATGGAGACAGCCTGAGATTGAACCTGGGCTGTAGGGCATCTAGTTTGTAGGTCAGCAGATGAAGACTACTTGGGCAAGGTTTTAGTTTGGTGAATGCAGATGTGTGATAGGACATTTGGGCGCAAAGGGAGAAAGTCTGTGTGGGAGCTGATACAGAGCTGGGGATTGCTGATGCTGTGAACACAGTAGTTAACTGATGTCACCTGAGCATAGCAAGTTCAGGAATTTCTTTGTCCCTTTTAATAAATGACACTTCCCTTTAAAATGGGATGAGTTCATCTGGAGACTGGACTTGCATAAGCAGAACCTTTCAGTTTATGTCACTTGTGCCTGTTTACATGGTGGTGAGAGAACTGGCAGCATTCTTTGTGGGCATTTTCTGTCTGTGACAGCTTTTAGAGATTAAATGTATTTTCTGCAGGAGTCTTTCAGTAGGAATTACATCAGACCTGTATTTTTAACCTCAGGGTTATGTGTGAGATAATGGTAAGGCAAAATAGTCACATCTCTCATGAGCTTCATTCCTGTATTAGCCATGTTCAACTTGCTACTCAGTAAATTGATCTGAGATCTTCAAACTGAAAAGCACTATGCAAGTCCTCATGCTAACAGATAAAATGGTTCTGACTGTTACATTAGTTGATGATTATTGTCTCTTTCTTTGCAGCATCAACCAGAAGGAGAGCAGAGGATGAAGATGAAATGAAGAAGTTAGCTGCCTGGGCTTCATAAGAGCATGGTCTTTTTATAACACTGTGCATTATAGTGCACGTGTAAAGAGCTGCAATGCTGTTTTATGACCTTACTGATTTAGTGTGGTTGCACTTCATACAGGCTGTTACTGCCATATTACAAAACTAGTTCAAAAAGCAGCAAACAAAAATTGCAATAGTTTCTAAAACCTCCAAGCGTCAATTTTTTTTCAGCAGCCGTCAGAGATTTGTTTTGTTATTAGTAAGAGTTTTTATTATTTTTTTATA
The DNA here is from genome assembly GCF_001715985.3 of Manacus vitellinus. NCBI lineage: Eukaryota > Metazoa > Chordata > Aves > Passeriformes > Pipridae > Manacus > Manacus vitellinus. The sequence goes on along the minus strand of NW_021939396.1, from coordinate 27,653,389 downwards.
TTTTACCATATCTTCTGGTTTGTAAAACCTATGTGCCTCACTTACGCACAGATCTGGATTTGTTGTTGAAATGAGAAAGTTAAGTAAGTCATCAGTGTCCTATACCAAAGGGTTATTTGGTTCAGACTATTTGAATGTTAGCTGTTTTCAGCTTTATACATGCCCTGACTTGCAAGTTCCTTTGAGCCCAAGAGCTAACAGCTATTCCTTTGGGCATGAAGATTTAAACATCTGCCTGGAGCAACTTCTGGTGTCCTAGATATTAAGAGGAGACTCTTCTGTAGGTTTTCTGAAGTGGGATATGTTGTTTTGTTTTAACTTTGGCAAAAATATCCCATGTACTTCTATAGGTCAGCTTGAATTGCATTTTGAACTATTTCCAACTTGGTTGTAGAATTACAGTGATTGAAGAAAATGAAATGTCCAAGTTCATATAGATCCCTGCCAAACAAAACTGATTTTCACTAACCCTGTCAAAAATCCAGAAGAAATTTCTGTCTATTTTTCCTCTACCTTGTCTTTCTAGGGTGAGTCTTTACTTTGTATGATAATACTCATCCTCAACAAAATTAGTAACACATTTTTAATGATATAATTTCAAAATAGTTCTAATTTCTGAGCATTCGGGTCTTTTCTCTTACTCAGTTTATGAATGGAAGTAATACTGGTGCATTGCACTTGAAATGCCTTTTTAGCCCTGGTTAAAAGTTCTAGATTACTTGTAAAGTTGATGAGTTATTGCCCAAGTGACAGTTTTTTGCCTAAGGAACAAATGCCACTCTTGAGTGCTAAACTACCGCATATATGGGAAATCACTGTTCAAATGCCAGCCAAAAATTAAATAGGCTGCTTTGTACTTAGAAAGTTTATTAAATAAGACTGAAGCTCTATGCTATAGTAGCCTGCTGTCAGTCACAATGAAATACTAAAACACTGGAGTTCCTAGGGGTGTAGGAAGCAGTCCTTGATCTAGGTTTCTTATTTTCGAATGAATTTAAATTTTACTGATGATTGAACCACTTGGGGGAATAGTGGGACACTTGGTTTCTGTAGATCTGTAGCAAAAGAAGGCTGACTCCTTCTCCTGTGGACTTTAGCCTGTGATTTGTTGGGTGTTTAGCTTTGACAGGCTACAATAATCTTCAATGCAATGGATTTTGGGTTAAGCATAAGGAAATGTGTGTTTCTGGACATGGCATACTCAGAACCTTTCAAGATGAGTTCCATGGATGAAACCCAAAATGTATAAACCCTGTGGAGAGATTCAGTTTGTCAGGACTTTCATTATCTGTGGTGGAATTGCTTTTGGTTTGTATCCATATGAAAGGTGAATCAAGCCTTGCCACTTTACTTTGGATAAATTTCCTACTGGAAAAAATTAAGTGTGTGAATTCTGTCCTAAATTTTGGAGGTACCAGGAAGATTGTCTGTTTTTTTTGTGAGTAAAGAAGATCTGGAACTATTAAATTTTTGTTTTAAAAACAAAACTGAAAAAGAAGGAAAGAAGGAAAGAAAGAAAGAACTGCCATAAATTTAAAAACACATTTTCAACTTTCAGCAGGAAACCAAACACTAATAAAATGCTACTGGTTTTAATGCTTGATGAAATTCAGGATGAGATGATTCTGAAAGCAGGATTATTTTACAAAATAACAAATATTCTGAGTTATTTCAAATCCGTTTGCTAATTTTTCTGGCTTGAATCCTGTTTTCAAGGTGTGCAGTCTATGCAAGTCTCTGAATTGGGTACAGAATGTATTAGCATGCGCTGGTTGCGTCACTGTGCAAGGCTGGCTGTGTGCTTGTGGACACTTGTGGTTTTGCTAAATACGAGGCTGTGCCAACATAGTCCCATGGTTACTTGGAAAAACTGGCCTTTAGCATCTGTTCTTGATCAAATTAATAGCTTACCAATACTTGGCACTTATGTAGGTAGCACTTGGCATACTTGAAGCGCTCTGCAACCTAACCAAAACAGGTCTGTTAAGCCTCCAGTTTGAAACTAAAGTGACTTTCAGTCTGCTTTGGAAAATGTGGACCTGCTGTTTTTGTGTAAACATTTTCCATGTGAACACCCTTCACGGGGGAGAAAAAGTCCTGGGGAAGGTCTTCTCCTTTACAAACCAGTGTCTGACTGCTGATCTCCAACAATGTTTTTGGCCAAGTGTTGATCCTGGGAAGCTTCAGATGTCTTCAGCTTATTGATCTCAGACCAGACACTTGAGGAACAACATTTATGAAAGGTGAAGAAATGAAATCGGTCCTTTGCGTGAGCTGCTCTGCAAGTCTGTGGGTAGGGGCTGGTGATTCTGGAGGACAGACTCATACCATACAGGCCAGGACATGTGTGGTTGGTAAAGCTGTACTCAGAAACGCTGTAGTGATGTACACAAACCAATATTCAGCAGGGACTGCCAGAACCGAAGTGCTTGTTGCTATATTTCTTTGGGAGGCTGGTTTTCTTCAAGGGCAAAGGGGTTCTAGGGATTTAATTCAGCTGAGGGAGTGGCTCTTTCCTGTGTAAATTGAGGTAACACTGGGACAAATGGCCCTTTATTTTTTCAAACATATGTCTCACTTCATGTCAAGATGGTATTTGTTCAATATGTAAGCAGTTGAGAGTGAATAGTGTCAACATGTTACTGTAAATGTATTCTCTATTAACTGGAACATATTTTACAAGAGGACTGTGGCAGCAGATGGTGTATTATAGCTGACTTCCTTTCTTGTTCCTTATTTATTTTGAAAATGTTTACTTCTCTTAACAGGCTTGGACATTTTTAACCTGGATAGCTTTAAAAAGGTGAAAATATATTAATAAAAAGTGAAAATAATTAATATATACATGTAGCAAATAAATATTTTAGTGTCATGTTTGTGTTACATGGTTGCATTAAATTTCTTTTCCTATCAGGCAAAAGTGTAAGCACCCTCCTTACACTATCATTAGGATACAGTGCTCTTTAGAGGATATGAGAATATTCAAAAACATTTTTTTTGATGTATTGATCTTTCATTAGAATTCAAGAATTTTTCCAAGGTGATTTGGTTGATAAAAACAACCAACCAATAAAAAAACCCCACTCCAGTGTATGCTGTGGTGTTTGGGCTGCATTCCTTCACACTTAACAGTTGCGTTGTGAGAGATCCTTCTATTTTAATGTGCCCAAAATACCTCCCTCTCCCCACCTCTGACCCAAACATCTCGTCATTTTTCAGAAATATGTGTTTTTCATTTTCCAGAGCTTAGTTGAAAAGAAGAATTGTCAAGTCTTTTAAACATGAACAAAGAAAAAAATACTATAGGCAAATATGAAGTGACATAAAAAATACATTTTTTCACACATCTCATTAGAATCTCCTTAGAGTGTGTGTGCACAGTGTCTCCCATTTTATATACACGCATTTATATTTATACATATGTATAAAAGTGCTGGAGCAGTGATTTGAGACCACTGTTCGTTGTCTGGTGTTGAAAGATTTCAATTGCTTGGGCAGCTTGTGTTTGACTCTAAATCCCTAAGGTGTCACAAAATGTCCAGTGACTGTTGCAGCATATACACATGCTGGCTGTGTATATGGCTGTAGGGGGTGGAAGAATGGGTTGGGCGTGCATAGGGAATATTTGCAATGAGAAAATATCACAGTTTTTCATGATGTAGAGCTTATATTATTTTAATGATGTCATTTTTTTTTAGAAACATAAGGAGGAAGCTTTAGTCTCAGAAATGATTTAACAGCAGGGATTAGCTTGAACATCTTAAGCAATTACAAATACTATAATTTCATGTAGCTGCCCTATTTTCTCACATCTGTCCTCATTGCAGAGGCTGGCAAGACCCACTGTCATAGCACTGTTCAGTCAGGTGTATATTGTAGGAAAAATGTACCTGGTTGATGTGACTTTGATCGCAGTTCAAGTGGTTTATTGTTTTGTTATCAACATGTAATTACCTGGCCATTGCTGAACTATACACTTGGGATCAATATCTGCAATATCTGCAGATAAAGCTAGAAGGTATAGTTATGAAATGTTAATGTGTGACTAGAAATTCCTGAACAACCTTGTATAGTTAGGATGGCTGTGTCTGGCAGGGTCACACTGGCCCCTCTGCTGCCTTGCTCTCCTGCTCTCCTGCACACTACATATCCTTGCATTGTTATGTTTTGTTTGTGTGTCTGCTTAGATGACTTTCCCTCCCTGCAACTACAGTCTTCTGGTAATTCCCCAGTTGCTTTGTGATACAGTTAATTGTTGTCTTCCTTTTTGCCAAGATCAGCTTCAGGCAAAAGCGGGTTTGGAGAGGCTGGGTGAGGGACAAGCCCAAACCCTTTACACCCGTGTGCTGCCTCACCAGCTGGTGCTACCCAGGCTGTTTTTAAGGCCAGCAGGGCAGTGTAGGTAACCCCTCAGCTAGCTTTCTCAAACAGCAGGCAGCTGGTTCTCCTAGGATTGAATAGAAAGGTGTATTAAGTCGAGGATCTGTGGTTTGTGAGCTAAATTTAATAAAATAGGTGGAAGGCCAATTGGTCTGAGCTGGTGGTCTGTTTCCATGGAGGTTATGAGTGTTGATACCTCCCATTGCTCTGACATGAGCATTCACAGATTTACTGTTTTAAGGGGCAAGGAGTGTTTTGTGGGTTCAAACAGGATTTACATGGACAACCCTCCCATCCCTATCCTGAGTTTAGCACTCTTTCATCAAAAAATAAAACATGCACTTTAGGAGGAATGTGAGTCTTCAGATATATTTCATATGTAAATATATCCAGATGTCTTAGCTTTACTTTTGTGATTGGACTCAGCTTACCCAAGGGGCTGAACTAACCAGAGGCAGCTAGGACTGCCAACATATAGGCATATGTATGGTTGTTGTATTACCTACCTACTGTACATACCCTATATATATATATATGGGGTGTTGGAGTGCCTGGTGCGCTGCTGTCGCTGCCCAGCAGCAGTGAGCTCCGTCAGCTGCGGGGCTGGGACTCTGTGGACCTCCAGGAGGAGCTCTGGATTCAGTGTACAGCATGAAACTCCATCAGGCTGGAGCCTGCAGCTCAAAAAGCAGGGGTAAAACCCTCCCACCCTTCCTGCTCCCTCCACAAATCCCCACTTTTTCAAAGCTAAAATGCTCTTTTAAATACTAACCCACCTTCTCGGCTGCTTTTCTGGCCTCCTTCTCTTCCCTTCCCCTGTCTGTGGCTACCTTGGTACCCAGCTTTGTTCCCTGCTCTGGACTGATGCAGGAGCTCAGAAGGAGACCTTCATGTAGAAGTTCACCAGCCCCCTCTTTATGCACTCATGCCATGACAAACTGGAGCTAAGATAAAGCTCAAAGCTTTAAATCAGTCAAAAGTACCCATTTTCAAGGAACAGTTGAATACTGGTTCAGCAAATTGTGCCTTGCAGTGACTGGCTGCAGCTGAATGTCATTGCAGCAGGCTGACACTGAACTGTGAACTTTCTCAGTCAAGTCTCAGCCCTTGTGAGGGTTCAGAGCATGTCTGTCCTGTGGTAACGCTTCCTATGGCTGGGTTCACAGCTTCAGAAGTTCATAGCGGAACGTGGCTAGCAGACACCACCTCACACTTTTCAGGTTAAAACCTTCAGCTCCCAATGCTTTGCAAGCTTGTCAGCAAAATGTGCCACTTCAGTTTACTGAGCTAGGGGAAAAAAAATCCTGCGTGAACCAAGAAGTTCTGGAAAAGGTCTGTAACAGCACTAATCTGAGAACGGATCTTATCTGTGTTGTATCAGGCACTTGTGGGTGAACACAAAGGGGTTTATTTTATAAAGAATTTTATTTTATAAAGAAGACAATAGGAGAAAATAATGATGAGGGAAAGTGATAACTAGTTGAGACATTAATTTATGTAGCCTGAGAATCTGTCTAGAGCACATATTGTGTCTGAATAAACTGAAATCTGAGCCAACAGCTGCTTCACCAGAGCAGAACAGAGAAGCCTCTTTGTTGAGAGATCTTGTGCTCTGACCTTTGGACGATCATGAGTCTTGTGCAACTCACGTCATTTGAAAAGTGAAAGATGCTGGTCTTTCCATGGTTTTCTAGATTCAGAACTGCAACATGTCTCAGAGGATGCCAGTAGTGAACTGCAGCATGCTGACAGCAGAAATAGATAAAAGTTATTATTTGCACATGTTCTGTTTCTCAGGTTAACTCACAGCAAGGTTGAGTTTAATTTTTAATTGTTTAATGCTCTTTCATAACACATTACTTTGCACAATTATTTTGCAACATTCTCAACTTATTTTTTAATTGCCCATTTAGGTAGGGACAACAAAGTCAGATCTGACTGGTGTTCTCTGCAGTTATCTCCACAAGAAACTCACTTTTCTGGTCTGCTTTTCTACACCTAAGCAGGAGCAATGCCTCTACAGGCACATCAGCATCTTACTGAATGGCTGATTTTTTTCAAAAGATTACACAGAATGAGACAGTTTTCTCATCTGCTTCTTCCAATGCAAGTTATTATCCCCTTGGCCATATATTGCACATACACACAAAAAATAAACTTCTCAGAGCAAGACTTTCTCTAAATGTACAAAGCAGCTGCCATAATAGGGTAGAGCTCTTTCCCCTTGCCTCTGGCTCATCCGTGTAACAGGCATATTTATACTGCAAAATGAGAAAAGGGAGACCCCCATCACATCACAAAAAATCCACCTCATAACCTGGTTATCAGAAATGCTAAGAATGTCTAGGAAAGGGCCACAGGAAATTCGGGAGGAGAGATGCTGTAGGTTTGCCACATGTTACAACTGCTTCGTAAGCTACCTTCTATCTATCTATCTATCTATTGAACATGCAAAGCAATAATGAGATCTTGAAAGGTCAGTGTGCAACCTTCTCCCAGTAGGCACTTGTCAGATGAGCAATGCTTGACAAACCCACATTAACTGCCAAACAGCAAGCAGCATTTCATAGTCATTCTCAACATTTCCATAAAACAGCTGTGGTTTTGTCTAGATGAAAAGCATTAATCCACAGGGCGTTCAGAGAGCAGAGGCTTGTTTCTCCACTATATTAATGCAAACCTCCTAGTGTTTTCAGTTTGAACTCATAGAGGAAAGAACATTATAAAATCTAGCAGCAGGTAGTAATGTATCAGCAAGGACATTTAGATCTACTTGAAACCCAGCTGAGATATCTCAAGACAAAGTTACTGTATTATACAGGCAACAGTCTCACCAGATCATCGAATCATCCAATTTAAACCTGCTGACAAGCTTATGGGATCAGCAGCAACACTAGGACTGTACCAACTGACTATGCTATTAGAGTGAATCATGTAATTGCTTTCTTCCTCAGTTTCCTTATTTGCAGAGCAGAAGGAAATACAATACCTACCTCTCAGATACAAAATGGGGACAAATTCTGTATTTGGAGAGCACCTTCGTGATCCTCAAGTCAAAGAAGTACTGAGTATGAATCAGCAAACCCTTAAGGTCTCCATGAAGAGCTTAAAAGGCGTAAAAAGGGGAAGGTCTCAATGAAGATTTTGTTGAAAACCAGAAAAACATAGGTTGGAGTACTGCTTCTGAAGGTTTAGCAAAGTGTTAAGGTGCAGAACCTGCCAACTTCCCTTAAAACAGATGAGACTCAGCCAGAGCTGGGAGTTGACCCCAGAATCCCATTTATTACACCAGTGCTTTAGTCACATGAGCCCCAGCACCCACTGGCAAAAAGACCCAGATTGAAACCCAGGGTTTCTGCACTGTGGGGGTGGATCTCTTCTCTGATGTCCCTGTCTCCTCCCAAAGCTGAAGGGTTCAGCTCTGACTAGCAGGGACAGCACTTCTGAGGACTGAAATGATTATTCAAGTTCAGCAGTCCCACTTCCTCCTCCTCCAGAGCCATGCTGCCCTGTTTGCAGTCTGTGATCTTTACAAGCAATACCAGAATTCCAGCCTGGGCTGGATGCTCTGATATCTGTTATAAGACAGAAAAGGCACAAGTCACACAAGCAGTGAGGGACAGGAAGACTGTAAGGATATGAGTTATACACAAGACAAATGCATCACAGGCTACTTTTCTCCCTTTTGGTTGGAGGTTAAAGGTATAGAAAGAGAAGCTTTGTTAGTTGAGTTAGAACATGACTAGATTTCCTGAATTGCAATTTCAGTGTCAGGCACTGTTCTGTTGCAGAAAGAATTCATGTTAAAAATTTTAATTCTCTGTCACATCAGGCTTTCTGATTTATCCAGCTGAAGAGAATGACATTTGAGGACTCAGTCATTTACAAAGCTCATTCAGCTGTCCTGTTACTTCTGCATGATAGTGAAAAACGCTTGTCTTGGAAACATCCCGCCCGTGCACATCCTGCACTCTGGGCAGCCCGAGTGTAACTCTGCCCAACCCTTGTTAAATAGGATCCTTCAACACCAGTATCACTTTATTTTCATGATGCTGGTTAAAACTGCAGTTCAGGGCTTTAAAATGTGCCCACCAGAAGAAAAAGGATGCTTTGTATGTGACATGAGGTCATGCTTAGACATGTCTCATGACAGCCTTTTCCTGACTCTGGAACTACCACCAGAGTGGTTCAGAATTCATCAACTCAAGGAGAAATTTCAAGAGCAACATTTTGTACTCCAGCTTAAAGCTCAAGCTATCCAACTGGAGAATGATATGTAACAGCAGGATATATGTGGCCAACAGTCACTAGTACTCTGAGATGACAAAAATTTGTATCTATTACAAGATAAGAATACATTATTCTTTTAGAGTTTAGTGTAAAGGAATGCATTTTTCCTACCTCTCCACTTCTCCAGATCTGTGCAGTTGCATCAGAAACAAAAGGTAAGCCAAACTTTGGAAGGAGATCAAAAACACTGAACAAAAGCCCTCAGCTCAGTGTTTTTCTTGCAGTGCAAAACCTGAGAAGGACCAAATACAAAAGGTTGCCCTTTGAAACAACACTGGGATAAAGGTTAGTGCAGCAAGGGGTGGCAAAGAAACACCAGTGCTATGGGAGAACAAACCTTATAAAGAGGTTCCTGAATGGGTTATGATAACATAGAACCTACACCACTCACAACACAGAAACCAACATGTAGTGGAAATGTGATTCTGGTCAGCAAATGAGTGAATGAATTTTCACTTTCAAAGGGGAAAAATGCTCAAGTGTAAACTATGGACAAAAAAAATCCCCTTTCTCCTCTGCCTTTTCCGTTCGCTCTCATCTTTCCTCTAGGAGGTTAAGATCCTATGCATTAAAAATCTGTTGAAGATAATAAAAATACAGAACAACAACCGCATTGGTCAGTACACTGACTGCTCAGCCAAACTGTTTAAAAGACATCTTTTAGAGATGGCTGCATTATCAGTTTTCCAGATTCAAATAAACATGGATATGAGCATACAGTTCAGTTACCCTAAAGTACATCCTGTATTTTATAGGAAAATACCTACTTTTGAATGTTGGACCTGTATACTAAACTGAATGTTCTGATCTCTGGCACAAAGACTTAACTGAAATATAGAAAGGAATGATAGGAAGAAAGACTCCTAAGACCTGGTGTTCCATAAATGGAGTGTTTCCTACAAGATTCTTCCCTTCTTTGGTTATCTGTGACCTTGGAGTATTTATTTATCTGACATTTCTTGAAAAAACTGATTGCAGCAGCAACTTCAGAGCATAACTCCTCTGAATTCCTCCCCCAGTGTGTAATAGAACCTGCTGTAATAGGAAAAAACCCTCTACAAACAAAATCACAGATTTCCTATAGAAAGTTCTACTAGAAATGAGGGTTTTTTTCTGGCAGGACAATTGCTGCTGCTCCATAGCTACATTTTGACAAAGGAATAGGAACCACAGACAGAGAAAAAAATCAAATTATGTAGTGCTCCAATGATATGCAGAGAGTAAAACCAGTTTGGGACAGACATATCTAGAACAGGAGTTTTCCTTGTCCTTTTTCTCTGCAACTCCAACACCCCAACCCCCTCCCCCAACACAGATAGTTAACACACAGAGGTGAGCACAACAGCCCTCTGGGGAGTGCACAACGTAGGCTACCCTCTCCTACCACTGGCTGGTGCAGTTTCATTCCCTTCCTCAACCTGGTTCAATGGCACTGTTGTACTCACAGTATCTAATGGTCCTCACGGTGGGAAAAGTATGGAGTGGGAGTTTTATAAGGACTCATTCTTGCTTCAGAACTAGTCAGCATCTTAACTGATTTAGGAGTATACAAATCAAAAGCAGGGAAGGGGTGTGGGCAGATTGCAAGGGTTTTGGAGGATAAAAAAAATCCTTCAGGATTATTAAAAGAGGTATTATTCAAGAAAATCAACCCCCCTAGAATATTAACTTGGGTACAATATATTAAAATCTAAAACTAAGAGGAAAAAAACCCCATTGTAAATCTGTGGCTGAACTATTAAGGCAATCACCTAAAACAGAAAAGAACAAGGTTACTAGTTGCAAATCTTTTATTAGTTCACTCTGCTACAATTCCAGTTGGAATGTTCTTCTGCACAACTTACAGAACACAGAATTCTACTGTCAAACTCTTATAAATGAAATAGTTGAAACTTGGCTTCTTCCGTGCTAAAATTGCAGCAGTGAGTAAAAAGAGAAGGAAATAGTGCCAGAATAGAAGCAAGTGCACCAGAAAAAAAATTCCGTATGGGACAGACTTGGAATCCACCTTGATCAAGATGTTCAAGGCCACCCTGAACAGGCACCTCAAATTCTCCATGTCCCTTAGGGAGGTAACCATTCATTAAACAGTAACACAGGTGAAGTGATACCACATGGCTACTGAACAAGTTCACATTTTCCAACTCCGTAACTAAAAATCAAGGTCCCCTGAACAAAAATGTCTGTTCATGTGATACTGAATATTTTGGGTTAGCAAAATATCTTACAAACCTCGAAGTTTCCATTCCTTTGCTCTCTCATGACTAAACTGTAAATTATATTAATACTTTCTTTAGCATCTAGATTTGCAGATGTACCTGTTGTACTTCAGAAATCCTTAGCATGTATGACCCAAGTAGCTTTTCAAGATTTTAAAAACACTTATGGTTGTAAACCTAACACTATTTTAATAGGTAAGGTTCACTCTTTTCAAATATGTGATATCTGACACAAGATTTCACATATTTTCAATAATGTTTCAAAACTTTATTGAGTTCACTCAACCTCTATGAAGATTCATGTAGAATGTAAAAAAAAAGGATTAGTTCCTTTTTTATTTTAACCTCCAACAGAAGTATAGTAAGTTTCCTGGTGTTTGTTACAGCATTCTCATTCATTTTCATGCAGACAATTTTTGGTACAAAAAGGACTCAGACCAAAAGCCGAGTAACTTTATGAAATCACTGAGGTAAGAAACATCTCTTTCTAACAGTGTTTTATCCTTCTGCTAGACAAGGCATTAAATGTTTTGGTCTTTTCTACAATGGAAAAAAGAAGACAGGTGTTTTGTCCATAGTTTTATTTCACCAGGAAGGTTGATACAGTTCTGCATAAAGGTCATTGTACACACAGTCTGAAGTACAAAGCTCCCTTTGAAAACTCCAGCACAAAGACACTGCATATTGACAACATTAAACAACGATGTGGGTGGTATAGGGAAAAAAAATTAAAACAAACCAGCATTCTTCCTATTGGAAAAGCAGAATAAAACAAGGCACTTTCAGTAAATAAGTGAACAGAAACAAGCTGTATCAAAGACTCCACAGAACTGACCAAGAGCACTGTAACAAAATTCTGCAGTAATGAACAAGTAAAATACAAAAAGGCACTACATAATCCTCTCCCTGCAACTCCCCTTTCTCAACCAATTAGCCAACTGAACTTGGCACAATGGAGTCTTAATTATAAAGTGCATCTCCTGTCTTAATACATTTTGAAAAATAGGCTATACAACATAGGTACCAACATCCCCATGTGTAAAATATGTTGAAACAAAAATACGTTGCAACTAGATTCAATCTAGTTATGAACTGTGCAGGAAAAAAATATGGCTTCTTTACAAGTCTTTCAATAACCTCCATATAATCTTGAATATTTTTAAACAAACATAAATGCATAAGCAATGTGGTAAGAGGTAGTGTTCTGAGTAAAAGGCAAACTTACCGATTTTATTGTTACATGGGTATATAGCAAAGGTATCCCAGGTTTTCAAAGCAGCATTACTGAACAAAAAGTATTACAGCATGCTATTTTGGGATGAAAATACACAGTGTTTTGGGGGTCTCATATTAGTTCCTTCAGCAAAAATGACCAGTTTTAAAATGTCCAACTATAATCCCATTTCGGAAGTACTCCTCTCTTGGTACTGGAAGTTTTCCTATTGCATTGCATTAAAATTTCCAGGGAAACATTCTTCAACTTCAGAATTTAAAACCAACACATTCTCCATTCTTACACAGAGATGAGTCCGTTTTTACTTCAACAAGCATTAATTTATGGCTATAAGAATATGAAAACACAAATACCAAACACATGAACACATCAAACGTGTCACAACAGTGGCAACATATGACATGGGAGTTAGATGTGTTCAGTGATTTAGATGTGTTCAGTGATTTAGTGTGGAACTTGTCATTCCGCTAGGAAAGTGAGCCAAATTGTGTATGTACACTACCTAAACTTCACCTGATTTTAGCCCTTATTAGACTTCGATTTATTAAATATATAAAGGCTAGATAAAAACTGAAATCAAAGCAGCACTGGGTATATTTCTTACATTAATAATTTGTAAGGATTTATGTAAACATTCAATTGTGCATTCTTGCTCTTTGCTGTAAATTCTTCACAGCTACTCTAAGCTGCTACCCACAGATACATCCCAAACATGAACCTGTAACAGCAGCTGCTGCTCATCTATTCTTCATCTGGAGTATATGCTACTTCAGCAACCTCAATTTCTGGGACAGGATTTCCAGCCAAAGAGCCACTCCAGCATGGCTCATGGTTCTCTTTGTCTGAGCTGAAATGACAGATCAATAGGCTTTGTCAAATGGGAACTAGTATGATTCTCCATAGTCATTTTATGCAGACAATCCACAAAACATTTACAACGCTTTTTCAATTTATCATATTCCAGATCTAAAATTATCTATCCTAAGGGCCTTTATGCAGCAGAGGTGTGCAATAAAATGCTGAATTCCTCAGCTGTGCAGAATTTATGCAAGACCAAACATTTTAAAAAATGTACTTTAAGAATAACTAAAATATAAGTAAAATAATAGTATTTACCAGCTGTCCTCACCCAGGGTACCCTGGTCTGCTTCTACTGCAGAAGACTCCACCTCACCACTGCACTCACTTTCTTCTCCTGACATTTGACGAGTCATTTTTCCTAAAGATAAATCCCTACAACAGATAAGAACAGAGTACCACCAATCCATAGAGCAAACATTCATCACTGAAGAACTGTTTGTTTCATTTTAACCTTTGCAGTTTCTGGGAACCTCTCGATCTCACTCCTACATGCTCCATTTCTTTTATTAGTTCAAATAGGTAGGGTCTGCGCTGGGTAGCTATTTAAACAGTTTATTTGCTCCAGCTGCTTATTCCTGAACTAAACTCAGTCCTCTGAATCTCTGGGCTACCAAGACAATTAGAGGGATGGAGCACCTCTCCTACGAGAAAAGGCTGAGAGAACTGGAATTGTTCAACCTAGAAAAGGCTTCATGGTGACCTAATTGTAGCCTTTGAGTATCTGAAGGGAGCCTACAAGATGAAGAGAGACTATTTACAAAAGCATGTAGTGACAGTACAAGGGGGAATGGTTTAAACTGAAGGAGAGTAGGTTTAGATTAGATATTAGGAAGAAATTCTTTACTGTGAGGGTGGTGAGGCACTGGAACAGGTTGCCCACAGAAGTGGTGGATGCCCATTCCTGGAAATGTTCAAGGCCAGGTTGGATGGGGCTCTAAGCAACCTGGTCTAGTGAAAGGTGTCCCTGCCAATGGCTAGGGGGTTGGAACAAGATGATCTTTAAGGTCCTTTCCAACCCAGGCCATTCTGTGGTTCTCTGGTTGCATCACAGTTTCATAGCTTTACAAAATTCAAGTTGTAGAGGAGTGTGCATGACTTTAGGTAAAAAATCACAAGCAGAAGATCTAAGCCACACACATCTTGCCTAAATGTCAGAAGGGGATTATAACCAAAATGTAGTCAGAAGGAAGACAGGCAGGATGATAAAAAGATTTCTTCAATAGTTTTCCAAGTTTCTCACTGTAACTTTACAAAGTCAGATATTACGTTTCAGAACAATACGTTTTCCCATTAATGATAAAAAGACAGGTAATAATTTTTTCTTAACAGCAACACAAGATAACAGTCCAACTAGCCTGTATATAAATGGGAATAAAGTCATGTAAATTGACCAAGGAAATCCTTTCTTCCAAAGCACTGCTGTGTGTGGAAAACATATACCAATTTAGAACTGAAAGCTGTGACTTGAATTGGAAATAAAAGCTTGTGACCCATTTTGTGTTGAAAGCGATACTACTATATGTCATCTCCTTTTTAAATTACTCTACCTACTGCTTCTATTGTTTTATTTTAATGCATGCATTTTAAGTAATACCTCAGCAGTATTCTTTAACATTACTATTGGCCAAAGCCAGCAATATATAAAGGCCTACAAGTCTCATGTCTTGTCAGCTGTCTTCCCCTTCTACCTCATGCGCATTTTAGGTACTTGGCCTTTAGAGTGTGTAGGCATAAGATGCTTTATTCTTGCTGGGCCATCAGATAGAAATTCCACTTCAACAAGGCCAAAGACAGACACATTTCACAGAATCACAGAATATTCCGAGTTGGAAGGGACCTACAAGGATCACTGAGTCTAAGTCTTAAATTAATGGCCCATATAGGGATCGAGACCACAACCTTGGCATTATTAGCACCATGGTCTGACCAACTGAGCTGATCTCAGAGTCTTATTTCTTTTGGGTTCATTTCTCCATCAGACAGACAAGCTGAAGTTCTTTAACAAGATCGTGAGTCTTCTTGGTAATTTTTACAACTATAGATCACAGAAGTTATTTTCCATCAAGACTTCAGACACTACTTGGCTGATTTTCAGTAATTTTATACATCTGGGAAACTGGCAGGGTGTTTGTGTATTTAAAAAACATAATCTATCTATCTATCTTCAGGGAAAGCACTAAAAAATAAAATCCCTTTTTGCTATCCATGCCTTCTTATCTTTAGCCATACAGAATTTCTTATCATTACATTTTAGCAAAATGCAAGTTATTTAATTTTTATTGACTATTTCTCTATTTAAGCCAGCAGCACACCATATCTCTCTCATCAAACAGGAAAAGCATCTTTCAAATGTAATTACTTGCCTTCAGGAATAAGTGACAAACTAAATATGGTATTCTGATCAGAATTTTCAGTAAGCCACAACAATTCCACTTAAATCTTTTCCCATTATAGTTCACTTGAAACGTACAAGGTGTGGTTTGTCAGTCAATCTAGATATGCCAGACTCAACAACCCAGGCAGTAAGTAAAATAAAATTTATTTTGAAAATAATTTTTTTTTTTAGTTCTGTCAGTGTCTCTGGTCATACACACACACCCAGGGGATGTTTTTTCACCCAATCTCATTATCAGGAAGAAATTCTCTACTATTAGGAAGAAATTATTTCCTGTGAGGGTAGTAAGGCACTAACTGGAAAAGGCTGCCCAGACCAGCTGTGGATGCTCCATCCCTGAAAGTGTTCAAGGCCAGGTTGGATGGGGCTCTCAGCAACTTGGTCTAGTGGGTGGCATCTGTGCCCACGGCAGAGGGGTTGGAAGTAGATGATCTTTAGGGTACCTTCCAACCCAAATCATTCTGTGATTCTACAAACTGCTAGTGGGACCATGGGAATTTACTCTTTTGCTAAGAAAATGCTGCAATGACTGACTCAGCAGCTCTAATGGGACACTGAATAGCATATCAATTCCCCTGCCACTGCTACAAAATTTAGCAGACGGGCACCATAAGACTCCACTATTTTTTCCTTGGGTTTAAATAGACAATCTCCAGTGTTATTTAAGTATCTTCAGCATCATTTCTGGCAATTCAGAACAAAGTTAAAGACATTATTAGACATATAATTGCCTGATCACTATGTTCTGTCAAAGCTTTGAGTACAGGTAGATTTTTATAACTCAAAGCAATTTTCCCCCTCCTCTCATCTCTAGCAGGGCATTTCATGTTTCCAACATTTCAAAAGCAAACTTAAAGGATTAGGAAACAATCAAAGTTACTTTAGAGGGAAAAGATGGGACAAGTTTCTCAGTCATTTGTACTAAATAACTTTTAGCCAGCATATGAGAAAGAGCTTACTGAAAATATTGCTTTGTGTGGTTATGTGTGGAAAATGTTTTCCAAGACTGTATCTAAAGCTGGTACTTGTGACTAGATAAGGTACTTTTATGGAGATAAACTCCTAAACCCCATAAAATTTCTACATACCTAATTCTTCTTTCAACAGCATCTATATGAAGTTGCTTTTCACTCAGCAATTTCTTCAGCGATTCAACTTCCCTTTGTTTTTCAAGCAGTTCTTTTTGTAGGCGGTAATTTGTTTCCTCTAGAGTTTCACAGAAAGCCTAAAAGACAAATTTAAGAGCATCTTCAATTTTACTTCAGTGTACTGCCTTTATTGATTTTTCTTTTAGAAATATCAATCTGCAATAGAATTATAGCTGCTTTTCTTCAGGCTGATTACATAAAAAGTCATGTAAATTTTAAAAAAAGTTCTGTCCTTAATAAAATAATGCTGCTTTGTTTTGAATTGTGAATTTAGTATACTAAGCTGCAATGCAATTAGTTTATCACATCATTTGTTTGTCTCACAAAACTCTAAAGAGAAACTTTAGAAAAGTAGTGCCTGATTTTGAACCTTCTTTCCTATACAGAACATAAGCTGAACTCCCTGCTCCCTTTTCTCCTCACAAAGCTTTGCTTCCACATGACTTGGAAATCGATTTAAAAGTATCTAATTATTCCCACAATGCAAAGAATATTCGGATTGAGATAAAGACAAAGCCGTACAGATCTGTACCAAACACCTGTTACAACTATGGAACCATGACAGAAGACCAATACAAAAACATTTTGAAGAAGTTTAATGGAATGCTGTGAACACCAGCTACTCAGCCATGACAAATATGCCATGCTCCTCTGCTGAGCATGACATGTATTTATAGTACACTCTGATGGATTTGACAATGAGCAATCTCAAAACTTAATGTGATGAGCCAGTGTCTCATGCACCATCCAATGAATGCAGGAAGTGACAGAAGCCTTGGCACAGAGCCTGCTCATCTATTACTGGAAAGCACAAGTCCTGCAGCAGTACCATGCAATTCTGATTTAATAATTTACATGTTCTCAATAAGTAAGAATCCCATGTGGGCTTTCTTGGGTTAACATTACCAGCAATTAACCACTAATTCAGAGTCAGACGACTGTAAACGTTTTATACGAGCTCAGTTAAGAACAATGCTGTTAAGACACTGTTTTTCTTAAGTTTTAAAACAGGCTACAAACATCAAGAAGATACTATCCTTGGCTTTAACTGAAGCAGATTCATCATCCTTAAAACGTTAAGTTTTCCTATAATTATACGATTCAAACAAATGCAGTTTTTCAATCCAATAACCATATTTTTTCATTGAATTTTAATTTATTTTATTGACTCAGATAGGAAATTTATCTTTTTTGACAGACACTGAAGACCAGTCATCAGTTAAATCATAGTTTTATTCATGTCTACTAGAGCCAAGAACATGTGGCATGCAATTCACTCTTCACACAGCATTTGTAGTGATTGCTTTAGCTATCACTCCAGTTAAGCAGTCATCCTGTTTCATCCAAGTCAATCAAGTAAATTTGACTGTATTTTATTAAAATATTTGGTGTTGCTGGCCCCTAGCTCAAAACTGGCCATTATTTAAGAATATAATGAAGTTATATTATTTCTACCTTTATATTTATGTGCATGGAAATTTCCCTATTCCCAAAATAGCTAAAAATATTGCATAAGTGTTGTAGACTGTTTCACTGCTCTGCATGAGAACTGACAAAGCCTTTTGGAAAAACTCATCTCTACTGCAGTCTGGATATCAGCTGCCCGAGGAAAGGAAGTCACTGTTCTCAATGAGTAAGAAAACATCAACATATTCTGAAGGAGGCTGTAATAGCAGAAAGGTGAACCAAAACTGAGAAAGAGAATGGTGTGTAATGAGATATCTTGCTCTTTTAGTAGCTGGAAACCTGGAGTCTGGGACAGTTCTAACACCCAGGTTGGACCAATTTTCCCTATAGCTCTGAAAGGGCAACAGAACTAAGCCAGCTGGAAGACAGCTTTGCTTCCTTCTTCAGTGGATCATGAAATACAGATGGCTGGGAAAGGATCTGTGCAAACAGCTACCAATGACATGACAAAAAAGATTGGTTTAGTGAATATTTTGTCTACTTTTCTCTGATTAAAGTCCTGTAAGGTCTAGTTAGCTTGTAATGGAAGATGTACCTGTATCCTTCCCCCTAAAAATATAAATATGTTTTGGCAAGTCCTTATGGAACTGGAATAGTAGAACAGACGTAAACCAAATAGAAGACATCCATATTTCCATTATCAGGAAAACAGTAATAGAAGATTTTTTTCCTGGCAATGCTTTGTATGAAAATAGTAAGGCAAAACAGACATAATTTTTGAGCTACCTTTAAAAATGAACTCCAGGAATACATATGTGAACCTTAGTGCTTTTCCTGTAGTTAGGCAGTTTAGGAAAAGCAAAGCAACAACCTGCAAGGGATGGATATAAGATACTTTTGGTATTTGGTAGGAGTTCAGGCTCCTAGCAGCCACAAGCCAAAAAGCATGACCGTGACTATGGATTTTAGGCTGAACAGACTTCAATCTCTTCAGAAACCTGCTTGGAAGAAAGCATCCATGGGAAACTACCTTGGAGAGAAGAACAGTCCAGGAGAGCTGGTTGATATTTAAGGATCACCACCTTCTGGGTCAGCAGGTAGAGCTCAACAAGTATGAAATCAAGCAAAGGTTGCAGGAGGCCTGTATGGATGAGCAAGTAACTCCTAACTGAACTGACAGATAACAACCAAGTGTACTAGGGGTGGAAGCATGGAGAGGTGACCCAGGAAGAATATAAGGTTGCTGTCTGATCTTACAGGAACAGGGTTAAGAAAGTGAAGGACAACCTGGAGCTGAATCTAGCAAAGAAAACAAGAAAGGACTCAACAAGTACATAATCAACAAAAGGAAGACTAGGGAAACCATGGACCTGTTGTCTTGACTGGCAAAGATCAGCCTTCAGTAATTCCAGACCTCTGCAGCCAGAGGAAAAGACAAGGAAGGGCATGACAAATTTACCCTCAGTGGAGAAGGGACCAGGTCAGGGAGCACTCAAACAGCTTGTACATGCATGTAAGTCCATGGGGCCTGATAGATGCACCTGTGGGTGCTAAGGGAGCTGGCCTGTTGTCCACCAGAACCCCAGGTCCCATGATTCAAATGTCATAATAAAAGATAATGGACTTGAGCATCTTTCATATGATAAAAGGAAGAGAAAGCTGAGAGACTTTAGTCTGGAGAAGAGAAAGCTTGGAGTGATCTTATCGATGGGTATAAATACCTGATGAGAGGGACTGAAGAAGAGGGAGACAGGTACTTTTCAGTGGTGCCCACTGACAGGACAAGAGACAATGAGCACAAATTAAACCCCAGGAAATTCAATCTGAACACCTGAAAACACTTTTTTACTGTGATGGTGATCCAAAACTGGAACAGGTTACACAGAGAGGTTGTGAAGTCTCCTCTGTAGAATACTGAAAACCTGACTGGACATGGTCCTGGACAACCTGCAGTAGCTGACCTTACTTGAGCAGGAGGGTTGGACTAGACAATCTCAAGAGGTCTCTTTCAACCTCAATCACTCTGTAATAAGGTGGAGTGTCCCTTGGAGAGCAGAATTTTAAGAATAGTCTCTAACAACTTAACAGAATACAGCTATTTTAATGGTTTGATTAAATTTCTGTGGTGGGAGAATAACACTGAGACTTCACCACAGCACGCATTATCGAAATTTCAATGAAGGTGGCACTTAGATTTTTTAATTATGTGAACAAATAATTACGGTAATTTTAAAAAATTTTCATCAGCTTAAATAGCAACAATGAAAAGTGATTGTATGGAAATCAAATATGAGCTTGTAAAAAAACCCATGCACACAAGGCACTCCTACTTTCACGCAAAACAAACTGGTAAATATAAATTTAGTTGAAGGAGCATCAGTTAACATTCACAATTTCTACAAGACTAACAATGTATGTACAGTTCTAAAACACAGTTATTCTATAAAGCAAGAAAACTAACATCATCTGTTCTAGGCAGACTCGATACAGTCTGCATCCCAATGAAATTTACTTCTAATAAAATAGGCTGCAGCACACAGTATTATTTGTTCAGCGTGTTCATATATGCATGTTGCAAGGCTGCTGTTTTACTACACTACTTGTAGTGTAGTAACATGTCACTAATTAATTTTCTGCAAGAACACTATTTTTAGTGGTCAGAATTAATCTTTTCATTACATTCATTACATGGGAAGGTGTCCCTTCCCACGACAGGTGTGTTGGAACTAGATGATCTTTAATTCCTTCCAACCCAAACTATTCTATGATTTTATAGCAAGAAACATTTCACTGCAAGACCTGAAGTCCAAGGCATAAGCATTATAATAATGTGCTGAATGTAAACTTATAAAATCTCTCCTTATATTCAGTAGTTCCCTTATATAAGCAGTTGCAGTTGCCGTAAAAAACAAACGCCATCCATGGCTCATAAAAGACAAAAAGGAAGATGATATATTTTGGGACAGGGATGAAGTACAGCAAAGATGATCAGCGTGCACCAATAATCAGACTGGACCCGTTTTATAAAGACAACCTTTTGTGATTTTTGTGAAAGAACAGAAACAGAAGTGTTTCACTCCATACCATGCAACAGATCTTACAATATTCTAACAACAACTGCCTTTTGCGTTCTGATTTTATCCTATTAATTAGCACTTACCCTGCTCTCTTCTAGACTGTCAAAAGGACCCGGAGGATCATCCAGACAAAGAAATTCTCTCACTGCAAGGCTTTACCAAATAAAAGAGAGTGAATTACTGAAGTACAAAACCAGCAACAACAAATATGATCATACAATGGAAGTATTTCTTTAAGGGACACAAACACCTAGCCTCAAATTTTACCCCCAAGTACGCAAAATAATGTTAACAAAGTATTAAGCCTCAGTTGTATGTGTTCACCAGGAAGAGTATTTAAAATGTAACTTATGAAGATGAGTAAGCAACTTTAGAACATGATTTTTCATGTTTTTTTTTTTAAATTTTAATACAATTTGTCACTACATGACAACTGACAAGTTTATCACTTTCGTATTGAAGATATATGAAATTTTGCCCCTGGTGAAAAATAAATATTATAAGATGGATGAAAAAGTTTGCTGTTAATATCCATATGCAGATCCCTTCAGGTAGTACCAGGGGAACTAAACATCAGTACTGAATCATGTCCACCTGTATCCATTTTGCTAAGATCATAATCCATTGACATATACATAGTATATAACTTTTATATATACAGTACATATTTTTATACATACAGTAAATAATTTTTATATAAAGAATAAGTTATAAAATAATAAGAGACAAAGTTAACGTGCCATGGATATGCTACACAGCCATCTCTAAACATACATTTTAAACTAATGCATTCCACTTAGAGTTGTGTAACAGCTGTCATCCCCCTCTGTGAATCGCTTTGCAAAAGTCAGAAGAAGGAAGTATGTGTAATCCTGTGGTTTACTACAGAGTATTTCAAGCATCTTACTCATTCTACCTTCCAAGTTCAGATTACTTCTCAGAGAACTCAAACATCTCCAAACACGTCCCTTCAGTTACCTTTTTTAAGATTTTCCTGCTTGATTATATTCATTCTTCTACAAATAACCTCCAATCAGAACACTGTATTCACAATTAATTAGCAAGCAGTAACATGAGCAATGCTGTGCTTGCACTCACTACTTTAAATCATCTCCTACTGCAACAAATACACAAAAATGGAAGATGTGAATCTAAATTTAATTTCCTGTCTCCTCCTCCCACCTCCTGAGTGGAAGGCAGAAAAGGCAGTAATTTTCTGCCTTCCACTCATTCTCTGCATTTGAGGTAGACATGAAGTACAAACACAAGAAAGGAAACTTTCACCCAGATACCAACCTAATCAAACAGATTCAGGTGTGGCAAGCAAAATGAGGAGAAATTTCTTCAAACACTGATCATTGATTATAGCATCACTTTTAGTTCTAAAAAGGCTCTTAAAAATATTTATCTAAACTACACTTAATGCTTATTTTGTTGTTCGATTTTTCTAAGTCTGCTTTCACACGCTTATTGCATATGTGTAGATACAGGTGGCCAAAGGTTGGTGAGAAATCTTGTCTTTGTATCTACTTTTACCTCATCAGCCTTTACACCAAACTGAAATTTTTTTTTCTATAATCATTCCTCTCCCTACTTAATTTATGTGACAAATGTTTTACAACTATCCGTCCATGATCTGTGCAAGCCATAAGCCTAAATCTGTACTATTAAAAGAGCTTCTCTCATGTACTCAAATAAATAATGAAAAATTCTGCCACCTAAACCAAGATTATCACTCCAATTAGCACAAAAATAGATAGCTGGCAACAATTCCTCAGGGAAATGATCAGAAAACATAACTTGAAATGAAATGAAAGTTATTCAGGCATATAAAATACATTTCAAGGTGAAGAGCAGGGTTGTTTTTTTTTCCCTCCTCTCCAAATAGTTTAATATGTTTGAGATGACCCTTTTCTGACATGATGTTCAAGTCCATTTTTTTTAATGAAAAGAACAATTCAACCATTAAGATGCCGATGTAACTCATATTTGCCCAATACAGAACTCATTATGTGGAAAAACTTCTGCTAACCATTTTTCTTCAGCATCTTAATCCTTATTCACATATGCAGCTCAAACATATTTTAAATGTATTCAGTTATTTTCTTGTGTTATTAAAGGGTAACATTAACATGGCATAACACACAGTAATGCTTGTGAGTGAAAATCAAAATATCCAGAAAAATAAATGTAAAAAATATCTAATCCATGTATATCATCTACTTACATCATGTCAAACTTTTTTGCTTTCCCTGGGGCTGCTGGCAGAAAACCGTGTCTTCTTCTACGGTTTTCAAAACTACTTGAAATTGAAAGCTGTACATTCATTATTTTACACAAGGAGGTCAAGAAACCTAAAGCCACAGGTCAACAAAAACATTGTTTCTTTACCTAAAATATGCACCTGATGGCATAAACATTTAACTGCAGCCTAGCATTACTCAGTCTGCCCTGACCCTGCTTCCCCCTCCATGTGTTACACCTTTTGCTTTCATTTAACAAACAGAAGATCCTGCCTTAAAAGTATCACAGAAATCTTTTGTATCACATGTGGCAGAGTTTCCTGTACATGGCTTCTTTCTTCACTTGTGTGCTGGCTGACATCCCTCTCCACGGAGGCAGCAATGCCAGCATTAGGGGCAGTGTGGCACATTGGATCCCTGACTCAAAGCTGACCAAGCCTCTTACACAGGGTGGAGGCAGGAGAGCTGTACCATCTCTATAAAGCCAGATGACATTTCAGTTTAGCAGAAAGGTCTTCTTTCTCCCACTTCATGAGTTATATGAAACTTTCCTGAACACATTAAACTCTAGGAGAATTTCAGTTTGATCTTTCACTGAAACTTCAATACAATGCAAAATACGAGAAGAAATCCATGAAATACGTGCTAAATTTAGTTCCCTTCACACCATCCTACATCTTATCTTTAAATTACTTTGTGAATCTAGTTTTATTAAAAAATAGGTATAACCAAACGAGGTCTCCTATCCCTGAAGGGTAAAATTCCCACTGTCAATGTCTCGATAATAAAGCACATAAAGCACAAAGAGACTTCTCTACAAAGAGAAAAGGCTCATTTGGTTTTGGTGTGACCCAAGCACTTTGACTTATTTGCAAAACTGTAGAAGTAAATGGTGAACTTGTAATGGGAAAGCATGGTCAGATGCTCATCATTGCTCATGTGACGTGCAAATATTAATTTCCATTAATAGTAACTTTTATTCTGTGATAAGTGGATAAAAATATTAAGGTGGATCGAACCTCACTAGTTATAATCAGTTCTCGAGGAATTCAGACCTTCCTCTGGTTATATTAGAATATAACCTGTATCAATAGGTTATAAAGTTTCTTAAAAAACTTCATCTTTATGCAGAGTGTTACACAGCCAAGATCAGAATTCCGAAAATCACATTTCAGGTAACGATCTGTTCATTAGCCAAAATACAAAGTGATTCCAGAAACATTTTATTTCCCTTTTGTATCAGAGGAGCAATGCAGTCTAAAAGTTATGGTTTCAGTTTTTGCCTTAAATCATGACAGAGTATTTTGTCCAAAATGTTCCATTATTAAGATATATGCAAGCTAGTTGAAATACCAAACCAGCTGCAACAACATGAAGCACAAAGCCTTCAGATTATTTTAAGTAGACTAAAAGTCCATTCCACCCACTAGTCTGTCTCCAGTAGCATAACAGAAGTGACATTTAGGGAATATTAGAGAATCATTCCTTTTTTTTTTGGCACACCTATCATTGTGTAATTTAACAATAAGGAAGTTCTTAAACTTCTTGGCTGCATACCTCACCCACATAATTACATTTAATAGCCACTGACACAGAAACTCACAGGTTGATCTCAATTTCTTTTTGAAACCATTTAAGCTTTGTCTTTGACATCTCATAACAAAGCTTCACCACTCAGTGTGACATAGTGCAAGATGACTATGAATCATCCAAATATTAACATTCTTTACTTACCTTCCCTATCCCCTTTGATGATTTCATATGCCTTGTTTAGCCAGCTCTTACCCAAGACAACAGATTAAAGAGAAAAGAACTCTTCTTGCAGGGAATTTTTCTGTAGCTTCATCTGTTGTTGCTTGCTTTCTCTGTACCTCTAGCAGACACTTCTTTTGAAACTGAATGCTGTGTTTTACCATTGGACTACGTGGAAGTACAATTCAGATTCCCATAGCAATAACTTTTTTCCCCTTTTAAGTTCCTCTAACAATTTTAATGAAACTTTTTGACTATTGCTGAATACTGAACTGATTCAGAAAACCAGTGATATCAGTACCAATAGTTATTTTCCAGGTTGTAAAAAACAGAGTTTACAAATCTGCATGGATGTACTTGCTGTCATTTTGTCCTTCAAGACAAGAAGACTAGTATTAGTCACTCAGTGCCTCATGATCCTTCTACAATAGTTCATGATCTCAGATAATTTCAAGACGTTCCTGAACATCGGTGTCCATAACTGATCTAGCTTTCCACATGTAATACTCCTAAATTTCCATCAATCCTTTTCCCCTTGTCTTTTAACCATTCTATACGAGCCTTGTCATAAGTACTTGCTTGTTAGATGTCCCTCTACAAAAGACATTATTGCTTTTTCAAGTATTATTTTTATTCACCTCCTAACCACTTTGGGGTTTTTTTTATTAAAAGCAGTACCAAAAGTCAGACTTATATATGAATCTCTAGTTTCCAGACACAGCAGTCAAACACCTTATAAAAATGTGCCAAAAGCAGTAACAGCCCTTCTACTAAAAAGTAAAGTAGATATAAGCATTATATGGTCTCACACCCCAGCTTGGCAATTTTACATTTTAGTTCCTTTAAAATTCTTGAGGTAATGCTGTTTGCTTTAGCAAATTCCTTATTCTTTGTTTTGAATGAAGTTTCAGATGATGATACATCCTCAGACTAATTCCTCAAAGAACCTCTGGTATGGTAACCTCAACTTTTTTATTTCTGCTGCTGGAAAAAGTTTTTAGAACTAACTGCTCTGCCTCTAGCAATCTGCTTACTCAAATTTCATTCTGTTCTGTATTAAAATAATTTTACACTTCATTTGCCAGAATTATGCTCTATTCATCTTCCAGCTCTGGAAGAATTTCCCACTTTGTATGAAAGAAGATACTGTTCAAAGAGACTCCTGCACTTTGTTGATTAAACGCATTATGTTTTTTAAACTGTTAGGAAATTTTTTATTTGTCTTTTCAATTTACTTCCGTATAGCAATCTACAGACATACTCCTATTACCATCGTGTATCACGTAAGTTAAAAACCTGTAGTTTAACACACATTTTAAAAACGGATTCCAAACAGTGTAGGTACTTTCCACTATGAAAGCATAACTTTTAATCCCAGTATAAATTAACAATATATCAATTCTGCATTAAGCACAGAGAAGTAATGTTTTAGGAGTAATATGGGATTAGTCTAACTTTTTAAATATTACAACTTTTATTAGTTATCCATGTACAATTCAAAATACTGCAATTCTTCTCTTTTGTTTATGTTAAGATAGGATTAATTTGAAAGGACGCTAAATAATTCACATAATGACGAAATGCACAAAATGAATGCTAATAAATCCCTTACCACATTGCTCAAAGACACACTGCTACAGTCTAGGAGTTGATAAGAGCAGTTTGGAAAAAAAACCAAAAAACCAAACACAAATGCAAAAGCAAAGTTTAATCACATACCAGTTAGCAATATCTTTATGAGCTACTAGGTTCTGGAGAAATGCTTGCAGTCCCAACTGTCGATCTTCCAAGAAGTCAGGATTATAATTATCCTTGAACCAGCGCTTTGGTGGAAGGGCCAACCGAAAGCCTGGAAACATATCTTTTAGCTGAAATTGAAATGAAACCCAATTAAAAAAAAAAAATCAAGAAAAAAGTCTCATCAAAATACTCATTTTGACACAGGCACTGACTTCACTCAGAATTACGAGATCTTTCTGACTTGTGCTAAGTTCAAGCAGAAGGTAAGTCTCAACCATAAGTACAATTCAAATTACAGCATAAATTGCAGACATAGTTCTGTCACTTGCTGTGTTGCGTTATGCAGTCCAATGACCTCTCAAATTTACCAGATAAAAATGGGAATGAAAACCTTTGCTTTGTTATTTAATGTCCAGTATCAGATGAGTAAGCATTTCAGTGGTGTTTCTTCTAAAGTACTCAGGGACAATAAGTACTATCTATCTATCTATCTATCTATCTATCTATAAAAATCCATTACAGATCTACAACTCCGCAACTTGTCTTTTTTGGGGGGCTAGCAGACTAAATTACAACACATGCCTGACGATACTTCTAGTGAACAGTAGCTCTTTGTACAACCAGAATATTAAAATCTCAATATGCATGTATAGCTCAAACCCTAGTAGTAACATGTAAAATTGTACTGAGTTACTTAAGTAGCAATGGGGTATAACTGACATTAGAAATATCTAGATTTTTTTTTAATTCAGAAATGAAATATGCAAGTGAATGGAAGCATAAAACTATATAACAATGAACCTATCAAAAAAAGCCAATTATTTTTCTAATATGCTTAACTATCAACACTTGCATAAAAAACATTTTTTGAAGCCTTTTCTTAGCAGGGATGCTTGACACACAAAAATCTTGGAAGAAGATTTACAACCAGCAGGAAAAAGCAAACTAGTTTTACAAAATCTGATATCCCAACTGCCACAAGAATTGTTTAATCTTTTTTTCTGAATACAGGATCAAGCCAACTTTTGTCAGAGATGGACTGCATACACCTAATATATTCACATGAACATTGCAGTGCCAGGGATTTTAGAATCTGCCTTGAAAACAGTTTAGCACTCAGTGTTTACAAAGCTGCAGTGTAATTCTTCAGTGAGTGTCCTGATCCTTGCTCAGCAAAATTTAACCCTTGACAACAAGTGTTATCTATTTAACTACTCTTTATGGACTCACAGAAAATGCTAACGGGTAGCTCTTTCAGCAGATTAAGTTTTTACAGATACTGCACTTCAGATAGAATCTCTCTACACAGTTTCAAGGAAGAACCGCGTTAATGGATCACCTTTACTCATATAAGTACCATTTCACAGCATGAGAAGGGTGCCATTTAAACATCACAAGTATCGTATATTGAAATATCCCACCATAAATACCAGTTTCTTATTTACAGAATAGTTTATCGTCAAAGCCTTGCTCTTTTTTTCTGCATTTAATTATTTAAGTGTATGTTTTCCTCTTTCTGAATTTCATCTTGATATTAGACTCCTCTTGATATTTTTATCTTTGGTCATCCACTGTTCCTTCATCTATTACCATGTAATCATAAATACCACATATATAAGTATCCTCTATGCTCCATAACAGCTCTTGATAAAATACTGAATAGGACTGAACCCAGAGATTATAACAAAATGAGTTCCTGTGTTAGTTGTACAGAAGACCACAGATAACCATTGCTGGGAAAGCTTTTCAACCACTCAGATTTCTGCATAATGGTTAATTTCACTTGTCTGGTCACACAGATCATGTAATTTATTTCTAAGGAAAGAGTATGCCTACCCACAGACTACTACTTTTGTGGATGAAGAGTATGAGAAAGCCAGTTGCTGTCAGCAGACTAATTTTCAACAGCACACTCCTGGGGCATTCTTTCTTGAACACTCCTCAGACCCAGCAGGAGGGTCAGACAAGTTATTCTGGTCACGATTGCTTCCTTTTCTACATGTCTCACTCCTACATCATCATGTGATACATTATGCACCTCACATGAGGCAGTCTTGGGGAAAAATGGTTAACTTTTTGGTTCTTAAGACTGGTCATTTCGTTATCTCTTCAACATCTCTACCAGCATAGTAACAAACTTTAGAAAGTTCTTTTCCCACAGTTCTTTGGGGTCAAAGTACTTCTCATACTTCTCCAGCCCAGTAGGTGGTATAAACAAAACCTAAGCATCTAGCCAAATGTCTGCAGTTTAGTCTTTGCTCCTAACCTCTCCTTCCAGCATGTTCCAACACCCACTAAGATTAAATTTTTGTTAATATTATAGCAAAAGACACTATTTCAGTCTTTGCTGTAACATTCACTGTTTGCTTTCCATAGTTTGCTGTCAAGTAATGGATCTCTTATTTTACTGCCTCTTTCCCTTACTTCTGTCTCTGATGATTTGTAATACTTTTCCCATAATAAAAACTCGTGTTTTTCAGACAAGAATTTTTTGCTTTCAAGTGTTCTAAGATCATTGAGTTGCAGACCAAGAATTCCTATTTATCTCCATCTTTAAAGTTCTGATATAGTATTTTGCAATTAGCTTTGACGACACTGAAAGCAACTGAAGACTGACCAACATACAAAGAACTTCATGAAACTTCAGGTTTATCATGAAAAAAAGCAGAGTTTGTTACACAGAAATGGACTGAATAATTACTGGATCGTTCCTGCAAGAGAATACAAGTCCCTAGTTCTATTTCCATGAGGGGGGATAAATATTGAAGAGTTAATTTCCTTTACCACATAGACTAGGAATAAATACAAAGTCTGAAGCACACTAAGCTTCAGATGAAGTTGTTACACCTTCTTTATATCAGCTGTAGTGATTTCAAGTATCTTTGAAAAAATAAGGAATCATGATTTTCTAGGCATTAGTATGTGTTTTATATGCAGTAAAACAATCAAGAACAGAAAAGAAGTGACAAAAATGTGAGAGACAAAGAAATGAGACATAAAAGAACAGTGAGGCAAGACAGCTGAGAATTTATTGATGTATAATTCCCACCTTGTCATTAAGCCTGGAGAAGTCAGTGTACCGTCTGAAAACTACCCAATTTTCCTCTGGACTTCTTTTTACCAGTATTTTGTATACCTGTGTGGAAAGACAGGAATATCACACTGCATTGTCTGGAAGGCTGAAATTACCCTTTATCTCTTAAGGAAACAAACTGATGGATAAAAAAAATTCCTAATTAGATTAAAAGAAACCCAAATAACTTAGTTATCAGTACAAACAGTATAAATTAATTTCAGAATTTAAGGAAGGAGCTACTATAATTCCTAAATACATTTAACTATTTCTGTCTATAAGAAAGGGTCTGTGAAACTGTACCCATATTTATTCTCGAGCAAAACACAAGTCTCAGCTATCAAAGAGGTAGAGGAAGTATGTTTTACTGATCTACTTTAACCTTTGCTAACTTATAGTTTTATTCATTGATCCTTGAGGTCAATCTGTTTTTAAGATGACTGTTAATAATAAGGTACTGTGATATTGTTTTCAAAGGTCTCATCTGACTCGCTTCACAAGGAAAAGTGAAGCAGAACAAAATTACATCCTCCTTTGGTTGCATTTGTCTTGAAAATTAGCTTTTGTCTTTCCAAGCAAAATATGACTTCATTCTGATAACTGCATCAGAATGATTATACTAGCACCACGTAACTGAAGTCATGGATCCTTTGAATCAGATTTAGCAAGACAACAGCACAGCACTACCATACTCCTATTTAAAAGAAAATGGATAAATAAACAAAACAATAATAAAAAAATCAAACAATTACTTTTTAGGAGGACTAATGCTCAAATGCCTGAACACAATGAATCTAACAACATAACCTCAACTAGAAAACATTAAACAGTTGTCTAATGTCAAAACCTTACTTTCTCCAATGTAAGGAAAGAAAGGTTCTGCAATTGTACTGGGTTAATATTCCCAGTCTACGTGTCTCTAGTTAAAAAAAAATAAAATACAACACAGAAAAAGATATTAGAATGGTAAGGATAAGAAATCCCTTACAGGTACTTAACCAAGTTCTATTTAAAACATTTTCTAATCTGTTACATAGTAAAATATTTTCCAGTATGTCACACTTTCACAGTCAGTTTTCTTAGCTGATAAATGTATTTTTCTTGTTGCAGTCCCAACATACAATAACTCTTCTGCTTGCCAACCTCTGTACATGTGTGAGATTGGTTTTAGCAATTTTGTATTCTATAATATATTAAGTAGCAGACAGTTACAGAAATTACAGATAACTACGGTGCAAACTAAAAGCAATTTTTCAGCAAGTACTTATCTATGTTTTAAACACAGAACTTCACTTCTAAGTAACATCATCTCTGTAAGTCATGGATTGTGACTGAGGAAAAGCTATTAGCTTTTAAAACTCAAGCTGTATGATGTGTCTACAAAGACAGCATTAAAATGTAATTCTTCTGTCTTGCATTTTATGTATAAAAGCTTGTTCAAGTATTTTAGCTTTCCGATCATACTAAAACTATAAACAATTTTCATAAATAAAACAAATAAAAAAATGTAAAATTGTGAAGACTCTTCGCTAGTACACAGTAAAACACAGAACAAGAATTTTTGGAATATTCTTGTGGAAGTACTTGCTAATCAGTATTCTATTACATTCTTTTATTCTACTAAAGGTTCTGCAAAGGTATTGCTTAAAAATGCACACATGAAAAAAATTCATTTAGTCTCAGCTTCACTTTAAATGGTTTCCAAGTAAACATTAGACAAGTTGTTTTTTTTTTTTTTAAAGTCTTCACAAATTATGGTCAACTGAAGTGTGATAAGGAGTGCAATCAGCTTGTAATTAATGGTCTCCAAAAATATGTTTGACTTTCCCCTACAAGCTGAAAATGAGATGGTTGGCTTTTTTTTAAAATTTATTTTAAAAATTACTAATTAATAAACAAGAACTGGAGTATCTAAAAACCCAACTCTCAATTCCTTCACATGAGATCCTGGAAGAAATTACAAATGAATTCAACAAATTCAATTAATTCCAGTCAATCATGAATTGCCTTATTCCACAAATACAAAATATTCAATGAAAATATGCCAATATTTAGTATTAATCTCTGGCCAATTCAGCATCTCATTATCATTTCTACTTGGCTCAAAAGAAAGAAAAAAAAGTGCTAATTGAACATTCCAGGACTGGTAATTCACTTGAGACCAACTGCTTATAAGGAGATGTTTTTCAGCCTAGGTTTTCTCTCACATAACCTTTAGCAGCCATGTACTCCAACATGCACTAACATCTAACTTTTGAAGTTAGGACATCATCCAGCTTAAGTAGTTCAGATTCATATTTTTGGAAACTATGAGATGCTACCAACAGTAAAAGAAACAAATTCAGCAATTAAGTCCCCTCTCTTTTACAGGTGATCTCAATTTAACTTCCACTGTCTTCCATCTTACTGATTTAGCACTGCAAAACCAATCCAAATTTCTAGGACAAAATACTTGCTGGCCTTAATGCAAAATAACAAGCTTATTTTCAACATCCAACTGAAAACACAGTTAATTATGTGCTTTCAGAAACAAACACAGTAGAAGTGAATTCAGGAAGAGCAAAAATGCATCCAAGCATTTTAACAATAGAAGAGTGTTTCACTTGTACCATTAACTGGCCTTCTACATAAAATAAGGAGTCAAAGTTGTCATTGTAACTACAGTTGAAGGACACCTTACATGCACACTGGAATATGCCTTGCCATATTTTTGACTTATTCCTTCTTCAAGGAAGAGACGGAGGTGCTGGAGTGCATCCAGAGAAGGACAATGGAGCTGGTGAAGGGACTGGAGCACAAGTCCTGTAGGGAGCGGCTGAGGGAGCTGGGGGTGTTTAACCTGGAGAAAAGGAGGCTCAGGGGAGACCTTATTGCTCCCTACAACTACCTGAAAGGAGGTTGTAGCCAGGTGGGATTTGGCCTCTTCTCCCAGGCAATGAGTGACAGGATGAGAGAACACAGCCTTCAAGCTGCACCAGGGGAGGTTCCAGTTGGACATCAGGTTAGGAATTCCTTCGTGGAAAAGGTTGTTAAACATTGGAATGGACTGCCCAGATAGTGGGAGTCACCATCCCTGGAGGTGTTCAAGAAACTACTGGACATGGCACTTAGGGCCATGGTCTAGTTGTCAAGGCAGTGATCAAAGGCTGGACTTGATCTTGGAGGTCTTTTCCAACCTAAATGATTCTGTGATATTTTCAGTCTAATCTTTGTCAATATAGCAATATTAATCATTGTTTTAGTTTTGAAGGTTATCTTTTAAAAGGAATTTTTTAATCTACATGTGAAAAAAAATTCTGCTCTTCTGTTATCCTACCATGCATAAACATATTAGAAACCAAAAATCTTAGGAAAAGACAGGCTATCATTCTCAAATACTTAAAAAGCAGCATTATTTAATATTTTGCAAGGAGAACTTGACTTCATTAGTATTTTAACTGTCACAAAGGCACCAGATTCCACACTAATATAAAAGAAAACAGGAAGGAAAAGAAGTTTGTCTGCTATTTCCTTCTCCTTACCTATTTCTGATTAATGTTGGTCATCTGAAGTAATTAATAATCAGTAACAAACAGCTTCCATCAGTCCCACAAGCATGTTTCAACCACATCCACAAAAACAAATGTAGAAATGCATTGATATATTTATGGTATGTAAAAAAATGAATTGCCAGCTACAGTACACTTTGAGAGAAATCAATACAAACTAGATAGGCTGGTGTTCTGGTATGAGATATGGCATAAGTGACTTCTCACTCTCCTGTCTGCAGAACAGACTTCCCCTTACTAGAACTCCGCAGGGCAAGAAGTTGAAACCTACATGTTTGCACTTCAATGCAAATATTTTAAGCTACTAATAACTGTAAAAGGGAAATATCAGGGTTTCTTATCATTAATTTCAAACAAAAAACTACATTTTATTTAAGATGTTTAGCTACCTAGAACTCCTACAAGTTCAATTTCACAAGGAATTGTAACTCTGCAAGGAATTCCTGACTTTTCCAGCTGAAATTTACCTGAAGTAGAATGAGTTTCTGCTATTCCACATACACAATTACAGGAAAGACTGCTTCTGAGTTCCAGTTTTCCACCTGTGTAATGGGATTGATATTTTCCTGTCAGGCAGTACTTTGAAGCTAAGCTGTTAAACTAGTAAAGCACTCCAATATCCCTGAATTGCAGGATTAATTACTAAAGGAAAATGCAAAGTACATTTAATTGTTATCTTGGAGTTACAGGATGAACTATGCTATACCCAAAAACTTACAGTGAATTTTGCCCTTTCCTCCATCACCTCATAGCCCAGTATAGTAGGTGTAGACGGTCGATCTTCCCAGCTCCTGGAATCTGTATTCTGCTCTATTTCTTCTACAGGCTGAGTACAATATTCTATGGATGGATCCAGACCTGTAAATTTAGTCCTAACAAGTGGACTGCTACACGCAGATGACGTAGAACCAATCTGGTCAGGCACGCTCATCTTTTTAAAACTACCAATTGTACAGTCCTCCAGCTGCCCTTTTGAGGAGCTCGAACTTGTCGAGATGCTCCCAAAAGAAGAACTTCTTTGGTTTCTGTTTGTAAAGCTGGATGATGAACTTCCAATGGGAATAGGAACAGGAACATATGGTGTTGCCATCCTTCATGAAGAAACCTCTCGGTTTTTGGTCCAGGAATTTAAGCTTCATTCAGTGTGTAAGCCATGTTTCCTCTTCTTTTCAGGAACAGTACCTGCAGCAAAGGACAGAAAAATACTGCTCACATTTCTAAGTCAAAGCAACAGTAAGATACTGATCTGGAAAAAATCTGTATGAGCTTTGAGATGGTACATAGCAGTATTGATGGCTAAACATTTTCACAAGGAATTAGGCTTCATATAAAATGCTGCTTTTAGATCATATTCTACCATTTTACAGAGAACTTTACAGCTCTTTCACAACTATTAAAATTAAAATGACAAAAAGTTAAAGCAAGATTACAAAGAGAAAAATATTTTTGTCCCTTATGGTTTAAGTACTATTTTGTTTTACCCAAAGCGTCAGCAATTTTTGGGCATATAAAAAGCTGATGTAGCTTTAGAGACTTTAATTTTAACAGCACGAGAGGTTTTCTCAGAATTGCTTCTTTAAGACATTCAGAGCAGACTACGTGAGCCAAACACACATGCAACAATATACATGACATGAATCAAAAGACATGACAGTAAACAAATTAGGTGAAAAACATATTTGCATATTACACATTCACTGAAGTATAATGGATCTGTTTTCAATGTTTTTCAAAACAACTCTATTGCATATAATGCTGCAGGTATTTGTCACAACGTTAAATGGGCATACTTTCTGGAGTTTGAATTGGAGCAATTAAGTTTTACAAGCATGCACATCAGAAGCAGGGTTTTAACAACAGCCAGTTTTCCATTCCAGCAGATTAAAATGGGAAAGCAAGTGTAGGCAAAAAAGATAAACACATTATTTAATATTTTTTCTTCAACAAAACCATTTCAAACCAATCTTTTGTGTGTATGTGTGTATATGCATAAAAAAAAGCAAAATAAAATTAAGACAGCAGTATCAAACTGCCAAAAAACTTCTCGTTTTAGCAAAGTACCCAAATAAGAACTCTTACAAGATGCAAATTAAATGCCACCTTTTTGGACTAACAAGATTTGAGCCACCAACCATTTCACCCAGGAATATACCAATCAACCATGATGCTGCAGAAGGCTGTGGAATGGGAAATGGTCAACCTGATTCACATCATATTATCAATCATCTACTACAGCAAAAACCAAATGAGTTTGCTAACTGTGAGGGTAAAGTGATGCTTTCATTCTCTTGCTCTAAATAAATCTGAGAGAACATGAATAAGGAAATAAATTTTAAATGAACCAGCATCAGCAAGACTGAAAATTGCTCTTGAACAAATTCCTTGAGTGAAGGAAAAAATAAACTCAGTCATCTTTTTAGCTGTATAAGGAAGTCCTCACACACTCTGCTAGAAAGCTCAAGGAACTTCACCAGCAAGAACAATTTCAAACTGGCAGTTATTCCTCGGGAACACCTCTACTTCACTGTGGATGAGGCTGGACGCTCAGCAGCATCTCAGGGAGCTGAAACATCACTATCATAAACCCCTGCTGATTGACTTTGCTGGTCAGGTACAGGCTTTGGACTATCCAGCAGCTTCTGTTGCAGCACAGTCCTGTGCTTGGCTGTGTGACTGAAGCCACGTGTCAGGCAGCTGACCTGCTTCGGCCTCCCTCAGTATGAGAGAAAACAAGTCACACCTGCTCCTGAGACAAGATGTTCTCCTGGAGCTACACCAAGATCTAAATTCCTTTTTCCACCTGCATCTCAGTAAGCAAATCTATTTTGTGCCCTGAACAGTAAACTTTGCAATAATTTTTCTTTAATACAAATAGACACATCAAGGTATGAAGTATCGTCTGGTAAATTTTCCCTAGCAATATTCTCTAAATAAATAAATAAATAAATATCTAAATGAAACACCGAAAAAGGTGTTTTCACTTGCCACTTCAGTGACTCTTCCATGCTACCTGCGTAAGGAATTGAGAACATGCCTTAAAGAATGTCCGATACAGGTACGTTCCTAGGATGTGTGATATTAAATCCCTAGAAGAACCCAGCTGAAACCAGATTGCAACAAATCGAAGAATCTGTAAGTAAAAAGTGATTATCTTGTGCTGCATGACTACAAACCAGGAGAGGAAAGTAAGCCCCCACCTCAGAGAATCTGCTGAAGTTCACTTAGTAGTCTGCAGAATTTTGAGAAGAAAAAAACACTTGTGCTTTTCAGCACTTTATGATAAGAAAAACAAACAAACAAAAAACCTTCAAAACCCTACACAGACATTTTCACCAGTTACAATACTTGTGAAAAGTGTGTTTCCTAAAACAACTTCTTTCTTTAAAGTGAAATGCCAGTCAAAAACTCACTATCTTGAACTGATTTACTTACTACTCTTCAGTGCACGTGCATTTCTGAACAGCTGCACATAATGGTGGCATGCAACATAACAAAGAGTAACCTGAGAATAAAATACTTGGTGTTAAGAAGAACACCTACACTGAATGTGCTTCAGCACCTTTCATCTCAGACCAGCTGTAATTTGGTACCACTGCCTGAATGCTTATTAGCAGCTGGACTGCACTAAGCCTGCTCCCAGGGTATGTTTTCTAGTTTAGTTTCTTTTGTACTCGGCAAGGCCACTCCAAATCACGGGCACATTACATGATGATGATGACCCTATTTTCTTCTACAGGAGGTTCTCTACTCAATCTGACACAGTAAACACACCCATAAATAAATAAAAGGGGCTGATACTACAGTGTCACAGAAAAGTATTCTCTGAGCAACAGAAATGGCAGGTCTAGTGAGCAAAGGGCACACCCTGTCACTTAATTTGATTTTTTTTGGTCAAAACCAAACAAAAACCCAAACCAAACAAACAAAAAACCCCACCAGCAGAAAGAGAAACATACAAAAACATTACATTAGAACTTAAAAGACTCAAAAATACATATATATGCATAAATACGTACGTAAATCCATCTTGAACTGCAGAAGTATCCTAATTTCCAAATATGTAAAATATTTACATGCTATGAATTACAGCAGGGTTTAAAATCACATTAATTTGCACTTTATGAAAGCTGAACATTAGAAAAAAATACAATGGTCAAACGAGGGTCACGATCTTAGGAATCAAGCCTTTTCTACGAATATAGTTTACTGCCAATTCATGCAATAAAAGAAACAGTAAATAATTTCATTAAAAAAAAACCCTTTTACACAAACCACATCACTCCTTGCT
The DNA here is from genome assembly GCF_001715985.3 of Manacus vitellinus. NCBI lineage: Eukaryota > Metazoa > Chordata > Aves > Passeriformes > Pipridae > Manacus > Manacus vitellinus. The sequence goes on along the minus strand of NW_021939396.1, from coordinate 27,615,734 downwards.
TATGTTGGTGCAGCAAGAAGGGAAGATTTAGCTGTACACTGCTACTCCCCAAGCTTCACCGTGGACTGGTCTCACATGTCACTGCACAGAACTAGTAGAATCATTGCACCACACCAACTTTCAGAGCAAACAGATCGCTCACGACACCTATGAGACAACCCAGAGACTGCACTGCACTTTCTTGTCTGGATATTCACTCTACTTTTTGCAGGAAATTTGCTTCTTGTTCAGAAGCTGTATTCGGTTTAGCTTGATTCCCAACTCTAAGTTAAGAACGGAACAGAAGGAATAGAACATTTGCTGGAAGCACTGGACTGCGAGATCTGAAACAGGATAGGACAGTCCCGGCAACCAAGCCGTCACATGCTACAGAGCAGCATGACACCAGCTTATCCCGGTGTTTACAGCAGCCACCTCCCTTTCTGCGGGTGAAGCAAAGAGGCTGTAATAAAACCACTTAAAAAGGGTTCGCCTCCAGCTTGCAGCTATCGCAATTCCAAACCCTCTTAAGCTAATGGTTTGTATGTTCAGAGAGAAACATGTAAGCCACACGATTCAAGGATAATAGACTGGAAACAAAGCAATCCTTACTTAACAGCTGTAATTGGATTTAAAAGACTTTTAGCTATGCAATACTATTTGTGATCTGGTTACAGATATTACGCCTCTGTTTGGACAACGCAGACGAGCTGACCTCTGATGTTTAGGGTTTAAGTGCTACTGTGGAATGTCCACTGAAGAACAAGTGGAATATTCAGAGAAACAACTTGCTCAGTTAGGTTTAAAGATTTTTTTTAATAATAATAATAATTTTGTGCCGCCTTCAGCCAAGTTACCTCACAACATTTTTCACCTGGTTATGAACTCGAAACTGGGGGGCTTATTTATCACACCTCGCGCATACGCACACACGGAGGTGGGGAACTCCTGCTCCAAAGAGTCTGTGGCAGAACTAGAAACCACTGAATGTACCCTGCCTCCAAAACCTGCACATCAGGATGCGCCGCCTCCTCCGTGACGGGACGGTTCTGAAACGGGAGAACCGCCCCAGCCCCGCCGGTCCAGTCCAGCCCCGCCGCGCTCGGGCAGCGCCGCCACCGCTTTTACGTAACTCCCGGGCGGCCGCCGAGCGCGCGGGCACCGGCGGGGCCCCGCGAACCCCTCCGTCCCTTCGCACGGGGGCTGCGGGGATCGGCGGGTCCCAGCGCGGCGCCGGAGGAACCACCCCGAGGTGCAGTTGGTGAGGCCGCGCTCCTCACCCCCGCCCCGCCCCGGGCAGCGGGGGAGGCTGTCCTCGCCGTCCCGCCCGAGTGCATTCGACCCGGCGGTGCCACCGCCCGCGGCCGCCTCCGCACAGGTGCGCGAGAGCTGCGGGACCTGCGGGAGCTGCGGGAGCTGCGCCACCGCGCGGCGCGGAGGCGGCGAGAGCCGTCCCTTGCCTGGCGTGGGACGGCGCGCGGCGAGGTTCATCTCCGCTCCCGCGGCCGCTCCCGCTCCCGCCCCCGCTCCCCTCATTCCCGGTGCCGGCGCCTCCCACCCGCCGCTTCCTGGCACGCGCCGCGCTCACCTGCTCCCGCCGCCGCGCGCGCGCCCCGCTCCGCCGCGCCGCCGTCAGCCCTGCCCCGCCACCCCGCGGGGCGGAGCTCCGGGGGCGGTGGGGCGGGGCCGCGCGAGGACTGCAGGAACCAGCGTGTCCGGCGCGCGGTGCATTGTGGGTGTTGTAGTGCCCCGGCTCGCGGTGTGGCTCCCGCGGGGCGGGGCCGCCCCCTGTGCGCGGCTGCGCCTCCGCGCGGGACAGCGAGGAACGGGAGGGGAGGGAGGCTTTCGCTTTCCCGGATGCCGGGTGCGGGAAGGCCCTTGACCGTGTCCAGCTGCGGGTTGTTAGCGTGGTTTCGCGTAGCACCGCTGTAAAGCCCCGCTGTACCGCGGGGTGTGCGCGGGGCAGCGGAACGGGAGTAACAGTGGAGCGCCGTGAAATTACGGGTGAAAGTGATCAGGGAATTTCCCGAGGGAATAGGGGGCGTTGTGTGGGGGTGTGGAGGGGGGGAGGAAATCACTGTTCTGAAATATTGGTGGGAATAAAGCAGCATCTCGGTAGCGACCTAGGGTATGTAAACAGGAGTGTGGAACTCTGGAGAAAATGAACGTAGCGCAGTTTGTGTTACAAGTACATTATGTGTATTTTTTTATACATCATGTAAAAACACAGTACCTAGAATTTCTGAGAAAGTCTGTCGAGTTTTCATCCGGAGGTTACCACGTACCTGAGTTTTTCTGGGGTTGCCCTTTCCCCCTCTTTGGATCTATTTTCTGGCAGGTACATGGGCATTTTAGGATTTCACGGTGCTGGCAGCTGCTAGAGCAGTAGCTGTGCCTGCTGCCCGACATCTCTCCTGTTTCGTGGCTCTGGAAGATATGGCAGCTCTTGTTCCTGCTGTGCAGCTCATCTGCTTGTTTATCGTAAACTCGATACCTTTTGCAGGGCACGGGCACACAAATAGTGTAGCGAAACAGTGTTGTAAGGTGATCTAGTCTGTGACTGCAAACAGGTGTATAGGCCTGTGGCATTGCCATGTCACTATACTGCCCTGGGGGCTGCTGTTACCATCAGAGTGAAATTCTTCTACAGGAATTATATTCTTAGAGTACTAGGGAGCTGCTGTGGTGGGGGTTTCTGTTTTTTTTGTTTGTTTGTTTGTTTTCTTTTCCCCCGTGCCACATGTTTTCAGCGTACGCTGGGTTGTCTGGAATTAATTTTGAACTTACTGTTTTTTATGGATGCTGGTCTTTTAAGCAATTTCCTCAGAGTTGGCAGGGTAGCTGGTATTTGTCATGAGTAGAATTAATAGTTTTGAAAAGCATTTATTTGTGAATGACTAGTTCAGAAGCCATGCCACAGGGATCTTTTTTGGATCTAATTCCCTTGGATCTAATTCCCTCTTTAACTTCTCAATTCTGTTTTAAATATGTAGTACTCAGAAGAGAAAATGCACTGGATTTTAGAAATGCATTTTAGTAATAAATATATTAAATCTGAGGAAATTTAATCAATTGCATTTTAAAAATTGCAGTGCCGAATCAGATATGCTGAGCATGTAACTATTATGAATTTAAACTTTATATCACTCAAGATGAAAATTTTGTTTAAGATATAGCAGCAGAAAAGAAAAAAGAATGTTAGAAACAAGAGAATACTAATTTCCACTTGTTCAGAACACTTCTATAGTAGTTGATCATGTCTGACCATTACAATGATTTTGTTGTATATTCTGTGTTTGAATTTTTTTTAACTGTAAATAGTTATTTATAAAGTTTCCTACCTACACCAATCTAGTTTTTGAAAACAAATGAGAATTTTTTTTTTCCACATCTAGAAGCATTTGATAGTTATGAATGCATGTTTTTCAGTTCGCTAGTCTGCTATCCTAAGAGATGAGACATGGTTTTATTGTACAGGTTAACATAAAATTTTTAACAGCCTGCCCAATGATAGTGAAGTCAGTTTTCATTGTGCCGCTGTCGATCTAACAAGAGTCCTATCCCAAATGCTTTGAAGCAAACAAGATATATTTTGTCACAGTGAACAGCTATAGGAACAAGGTGTGAGGTTGCATTTTTTTGGTCATTTGGAAATTCCAAAGAAGTTCGTAGGATTTTTGCCTGCTGAGGAATGTGGGCTCAGTGCCCTCACAAGGCCCTATCCACCCACAAAATCATCAGGAAAGACTGTTGTTTTCACTGGCAGGAGAGAAACTAATGCAGGGTTAAGATGAATTAAAATTGGGTCTGTGCCCTTCCTGGTTTTCTCTTTGTAGTCGTTCTTCCCTGTGTGCTCCGGCTGTAGCAATCCGTAAGGCTTTGGGAAAGAACAGCCTCACTTTGGCTACTTGTGTAAGCAGATAAGTCTGTTACTCCCATCGCAGGCGAGATGAGCCACCCTGTGGCAATACCCTGCAATTCACCTTCATGGAGGCGAAAGTTCAACAAAACTGGTTGCTAAATGTGTAAAACAGCGGAAAATATTTGCTCGGTTTTTTCTGCACATATTGGTACCAGATGTCATCCGTGTTCTGCCTTCATGTGCTAGTTATTTGATTTTCCAGAGGATTAGTGTATATTTATTATAGGTCTGATCAAAATCTGTCTGGCCATTGTAATCCTTTGTGCCAAAGACATGATTTTTGCTAATGCTAGCTGGTTTGCTAGCTTAATTTAACCTTGTTTGGGGGCAAGGGCTTGCAGAATCAGAAAAGCCTGTTAATGTAAAAGAACTTTATGCAACCTCTGTGAACTTCCCAACGCTTTCTCTGCTAGGAAGAAGAATGCAGAAACTGTTAATTGTGTAACACTAGTGGTTCAGCAATGCCTCCTTCTGTTTTAAAAAAATAACCCCCAAAAAATAATCCTATAGGAGAGAACTCTGGCATAATGTTATTGAATTAAATGCAGCTTCTTTTGTGCTAGTCGAGGCATAATGTGATACTTTTTCAAAGTCCCACATACCCCCATGATCATGTGAAAAACTGAAGGTAGACTTTCAATCAGGTTACGGGACTTAGGTACTCAAATCTCATTGCATTTCAATTGGATGCAGGCACTCAAATTCCATTTTATTTTAGTATCCATGCATTCAATTCCATTATTTTCCAATGGGATTTGGGTCTTTCAGGATACTGTGAAATCTGTGACTTGGAGGATATTTGTTTTATGACAAAACGGCCAATTTTCTTTCTCAGCTGTATGGTCTTCAGCGTTAGAAGAGATGGAGTTTCTCCTAAGGGCAATTCTTTGTTTAATTCCTTCCAGGTGTAAAAACTACACAACTTTAAAGTACAGCTGGGTACTTTGGAAGTAGACATAAGCATTGGAACTGGGAATTTCATAAAATGGGGGCATCCAGATCCCGAGTTTTGATCATGTAATACTTTTACCAGTTGCTATGCGTCTCCTAGAATGCTTCCATCAACGCTGCCTCCATACAATCCTGAACATCCACTGGTCAGATTTTGTGACCAATACATCTGTTCTAGAACAAGCAGCAGTCACAAGTATTGAGGCCATGTTGCTGAGAACACAGCTGCGATGGGCAGGGCACGTCTCCAGGATGAAGGACCACCGCCTCCCTAAGATCTTGCTTTATGGTGAACTTGCCACTGGCTACCGCAAGAGAGGAACCCCGAAGAGAAGATACAAGGACTCCCTGAAACAACATCTCAGCCTTGGCCATATTGATCAACATAACTGGTCTACTCTGGCCTCCAATCAGGAGGCCTGGAGACACACCATCTATAACGCAGCTGTCTCCTTTGAGAACACACGCAGGATCACTCTCGAGGAGAAAAGGCAACGCAGAAAGAACCGTGTCTTGCAGAATATACCATCTAAGGAGTCCTTCTGCTGTGCCTTTTGCAATCAAATATGTCTGTCTTGTATTGGCTTCATAAGCCACCAATGTGCCTGTAACAAATGTGGATAGAGCCTTCCCAAATCTTCGTTCGCGAAGCCTAGCCATGAGACGTCATTCTAAAGTGTCCCCACTTCCTAGGTATTGTATCAGCATGTGTCTATGTTGTGTCTTAATACTTCCTATGTCTGTATGATAATATTTCTGCACATATTCAGGGGGACCTTGGCTTTTGAAAGGCTGAAAAACCATGACCTTTTAACATATACCGTTTGAGAGCTCCTGTCCTTGGAAGGTTGTACTACTCCAGATATCCAGTGGTCAAAAAGGACTGAGGGAGAGGTAAGAGATGGGATTTAAATTCCATTGTGGGCTGGCTCATTGCAGGTTTGGCCTGACTTTGTGATTCACTGCTCTGTGGCTGACTGCATTCAAGTTTCCTTAGAACACATCACGGGGCACCTCGCTTGTGCAGTACAGGCTCCTGGGAGCCTGCACTCCTTGTTCTGAGTTTGAAGTACCACACTGAGGACTAGGCTCTCCCAAACTCTATTTCTTTCTTAGCTCTGAGTCTTCATGTTTTCTAGCTCAGGTTTTGAGTTTCAGACTTGACCCTTGACCAAGACTCTGAGGTGTGGGATACTGGTTGCCCCTTTGGCACCCAACTGATTACTCTCAGCCTGGTGACATCTGTATCTTCTGATGCCCTAACCTTACTCATAATATCATGTTACACCTAAGTTGGTTTCAAGGTGGTATCCTGATAATAGTCTTTTTATGGAATAAAAGTAGACAAGATAGGCTTTTTGTGGAGTACCAGGTTCACATATGTAGTTCAGCTGTTGCATATTATTCTGACGATTCACTGAGCTATGAATGGGACTTAACAATTTTCTATTCAGTTATGCCTGTTGTGATTCTTTCTCAGATGAGAGTCCTCAAGTAGGAAAGCAGAAGCAGCAGCCTTTATCTAAGGAGTTAAGAAATTTCTGCCTTCCAGAGGCTAGGTCTACTTTGAGTTATAAAGAATACTTCTCTCAAGGATTGCTTCTGGATAGAGAACCTTATGGGTGTTATGGCCAGAATTTTCAGGTGAATAAACTGTAAGTGTGGGTTTTAAAATACTATGAGTTGCAACATTTACTTTTGTCCTGTAGCAGGATCCCTGGGAAATTGTGTCCTTCCTTCTTTCTTCCTTTTTATCCTCACCATCAGCATTTTCAACCCGTGTCCGAGCTGGATATATTTTGCTTGAGCTTGGTCATAACAATCAGTTATGATCACCATCTGCTAACAGTGATGTATCATTAATAAATAAGAATTTTGGGAAGTATTCTAATAATTGATTGTATTGATGCTTGAGCAAAATTGACAACTGAAGACTCGTTGACAGCTGACTACCCTTCTGGAATAAGAACAAAACACTCAATTTTGACAATGGATAGATTTTGTGATATTCCACTGGGGTCCTTCTTTCCTTGCCTTCTTTGCCTTGGTCTTTACTGGTAAAATAAACTTTCTGGGACTCTTGGTCCCCTGTGATCAGTGGGAACGTTTGGGGCAAGGCAGATTTACTTTGGTGGAAGAGGATTATGTTGGGGAACATTTAAACAAACTGGACGTATGGAAGTCTGGTGACCTGGTGGGATGTGTCCACGACTGTTGAGGGAGCAGGCTGATGTCACTGCAAGGCCACTCTCAATCACCTTTGAAAGGTCATTGGGCTGTGGACCAGCAGGAAGAAAATGCCACATCCTATTTCAAGAGGATGATGAGAAGGTGGATCTGGGGAGCTACAGGTCAGCATTTAATCCCTGAGAAGAGAATAGAGCAAATAATTTGGGAAACCATTTTTGAAAACAAAGAACAATACAGCGATTAAGCATAGTCAGCATGGTTTTAGGAAGGAGGAAACATGTCTGACCAACCTGATAGTTCTTGTCATGAGATGACTGCCTTCGTGGGTGAAGGAAGAGGAGTGGAAATTGTTTATCTTGACTTGATGAAGGCTTTTGAAGTGGTCTCACGTAATATCCTCTTAGACAAACTGAGGAAGTATTGTGGGGAAAAATTCCTCCAATTTTAGAAAGACGGCAAAAAACCTGTGAGACGAAGTGTAATGGAAGGTTTTATTTCAGTGCACCAGGTGTCCAAAGCTGCTAGGGTCTGGAGGCACACCACCCGTTTGAAATCCACACCTTTTGTAGTTCTTTCAGTTGTGTAAGTTGTTGCATATTCACTGAATGCCGTTTTTTACCTTAAAAGGTAATTTCTCCGACCAGGGAAGGAGTGTTACCCTTCTTTTTGATTGATTGTGACCTACCCCCCTGGATGCAATAGGCTGCTGTGAGGCAGAGAAGATACATCTTTATTTTTAGTATTTTTCCCTGTTCCCGGCCACAAAAAGTTCCCTGGTGTCAGGTTCAGACAGAACCATTCAACTTACAACTCCGCGTCACACCTATTTTAATTAAAAAACAAAAAAACCCACCCTCTTTGGTTAATAAAAGCTCCTCTCTTCTGCTTTTCTACTCAGTTCATTTGCTTGCAATAAAACCAGGTTATTTATTTCTCATAGTATGGTCTAGGTAAGTGGGCAATAAGGTGGACTGAAAACTGGCTGAACAGGCGGGTCCAGAGTGTTATGATCAGTGGTGCAAAGTCAAGTTGGAGTCCAGTTACTAATGGTATATTTGAGTCCGATCTTGTTTAACATTTTTATTAATAATTTGATTCTGTTGTAGAATACACACTCATCTGGTTGGTAGACAATAAAAAACTGTGAGGAATGGTTGATATGCCAGGTAATTTTGATGCCATTTAGAGGGACCTCAGCAGGCTGAAAATATGGGCTGCTAAATCTCGTGAAATTCAACAATGGGAGATGCAAAGTCCTGCCCGTGGGAAGGCATAACTCCATGGAATAACAATTACGGTCTGGGAACTACCCAGCTGGAAAGCAGCTTTACAGAAGTCCTGGGGGACCAAAGCTGAAGAGGAACCAGCAATGAGCCCTTGCAGCAAAGGCAGCTCATGGTATCCTGAGCTGCACTAGGAGGAGTGTTGCCAGCAGGTTGAGAGAGGTGATCCATCCCTGCAGCTTAACACTGGTGAATAACATCTGAGAACTGTGTCTGGTTCTGACCTTCCCAGTACAGGAGAGATGGAGACGCACTGAAGTAAGTACAGGAGAGGACCATGATGATGATTATGAGCTAGGAGCATCTGACAGTGAGAAGCTAAGAGAGCTGGGATTATTTATCCTGGAGAACAGAAGCTTCAGTGGTGTTTTACCCATGTGCAGAAATACCTGATGGGAGTGTGCAAAGAAATTGGAAGCAGGCTTTTCTCAGTGGTGCCCAGTAACAGGACAAGAGTCAGAGGGCACAAATGGAAATACAGAAGATTCCATCTAAACATAAGAAAGCACGTTTTACTGTGAGGGTGATCAAACAATGGAATAGATTGCCCAGAGGGGTAGTTGCTTGATCATATTTAAAATCCGACTGGACACAGCCATGAGCAACTTGCTCTAGCTGACCCTGCTTTTAAGCAGAGGCTGAGCTAGATGTTTTTGAGTGGTCCCTTGCAACCACAATCCTTCTGTGATTTTATGAGCTTAGAGCCTGCTATCCTGCTGTTGCTGGAGAACAAAAAGATACCAGGCACTGTTTCTACTTCTGTTTTCTTAAAAGTACCTAAAAGCATCTACTCTTCAAAGAGTATGGGAGCAAAAATTGTTCTCCTCATTTGCTGTTTTGTGATGAAATAAAATTCAACTTGTGGCAAGTTGACACATAATCTTTGAATGTACTTTCTGATACTTTTTTTCCAAATAAGGGATTTTTTTATTACCTTCTTTTTTCTTCCCTGTAATCACTGTGAAAAGAACATTGTAAGGAAAACCCAGGGAGCAGAGAATAAGGAATTATTGTTAACTGAGTAGTAGACTACATGGTTTCTTTAAATAAAGTTATTATGGCAGGGATTTCAGGCATTTTGATTGAGGAGTCATATTCATGTACAGTAATGAGTTCTTTACATGCCTGTGAAGTTTCAAGTTTAAAAATGGTTAGTTGGCTCTTAACTAAAAGTAGTGATTTTAAATGGTCTTTGTTTTACATCACTGAAACATTCACTTGCTTTCCTTGCGGGGAAGAGGTGGTTCTTTCCCAGTAATACTCTTTTGGACACAATGGTGCCCTGGGTTGTAATGTGATGTGACAGGGCTTCTGGTTCTTTGATATAGCCTTTGTTGAAGGTTTGGTTTTTCCCTCTTAATGCTCTACATCTTACCATTTTGTATGGCACAATATATTTTATTCTTGGTTTGTGAGAGATCTCAAAAGTATTTCTTTCTCTGTGGGGTAAAGAAGAAACTTGGTCTTATTAAAACATGAGCAGACACACAAATGGGATAGACTGTTTATTGTTTCACAGGTTTCTGTGTGACCTTGGTAAAATGACTTAAATTTCACTTTATTGCCGATTCCCAGGTTTTGCTATAGGCTCATTAAGCAAGCTAACAAAGTTGCAGTGAATATAATCTTCTAATCTGAAAGGCATCACTATTACTAGTCAACCCTGTGTTCTGAATTTAAAGTGATGCTTGTCTTTGCTGCACAACACAGCTCTGTTACAATGCATTCCTTCTGCCCACAATCACTAATACAGTCCTATAAAGGGCAGTGTTCATTAACTGTATCCTGTGCACAAAGGATATGAAATTCATTGTTTTTTAACCATAACACAGAAACCTTTCCATTTATTTCCAAAGTTCAAATAGCTGCAGTGGTGTGAAACAGCTTTGTCTTGGAGAAACATGTGTCGCATTGATATGGAAATGAGCACAGTAAGTGCCAGGGTGGCAATGTTCAGCACTGCCACACTTCAGTGAGCGTTTCCATTGTGCTCAGTTGTGTTGAGCTAGCCAAAATTCAAGTGGCTTTTCCTTCTCTGTTAGAAGTAGACTTTGAAGTACTGCTGTACCTGACATCCATGCATGTAAAGTTGGATAGAATCATGTCTTGCGAAGTAGCAAAATGGAGTTTGTTTTAAATTAATATTATACAATAGTATACTTCATTTATGGTAGAAAATGCTGCAGATAATACGGACTTTTGGCTTTGAAGAATAAAATCTCTGTCCTTCAGAAGGACTCTATCCATTGCTTTCTGTTTATTTAGCCTTTTAGTGTCTTTCTGTTTCAACTTTACCTTGTGAATTCCAATTCAAGGGTATGTTGCACACTGACATGTTAATTAGGCATTAACATTTGCAGGCTATTCTAAGGCTGGAGGCTACTGTTTAGTGATTATTATTATTGCTATCTTGCAGAGCCCAGAAGTGTGCTAAACATTTGCAGACACACAGAAAAGCATAATTATTTTTTGGCTGGATTTGTGACTTTATATTGAACAGGATGAAACAAGTGATAAGTAACATTTCAGACTGAAGTTGGTAAGAAAGAACAAGTGTTATCACAGGAAGATCAATCACTCATCTGAGGCCTTGACATAGAATTTATTATTAGGCAGTGTTTATCATGATGGATGATTACATGGAACAGCAGATCTGAGCTCCATCAGGTTTCACTGAGAAAGTGTGGTAGGGAATCCCTAAATCACAGAAACTGAGAGGCAAGTCCACTCCACAGTGTGTTCTGCACTATTTATCTTGCTGTCATCTGGACGTTGTTCCCTTGTTTGGAATGCCGATCCTTTTCTTCTGAACTGCCCACATGTCTTATTTCCCAGTGAATGTAAGACTATGGGAGGGAAGCAGAAGGTAGGGTGATGCCAGCATGCTGGTAGGATACAGCCACATCTCACACCAGGTTTGGGAAAGAACCACAGGTACCACAGCTTAGAATTTTAAATGAATGGGAAAATTAGACAGTTGTATGAGTGAATAATATCCTTCTATGTGCTCACAAGGAAGGCAATCTTTAGGATGTCTTTTGAATGAAAAGATTGCTGTGGCTGGATGTAATGGAAGGAGAAGGTGTTGCAAGTGTAGGGTGAGATGGCAAAAAAACCAAGGGTAGTTGTAAGAAAGGTGAGTGATGCTAGATGGAGATTTGCTGTCAAAACCATCATGCATATTTCAAAGGAGATAGCATATGTGATGGAACAAAGTCAATATTAAAATGGTCAGGTTTCAATCAGAAATCAGTATTGCCTTTTACCACTACAGACATTAATACCCACATCCCCACAAATCCATACTACCTGCATAACTTGAAAAAAAAAACCCAAACCTTATTTTTAATGGTGTTACTTTCATAAGTGTTTCTAAATGGTCTCATCTGTTAGTCTGACTCACTGTATGATAGTAGGGACATGAAGTTTCAGCATGAAGACCTTGGTTTATTAAGTCTGCAGTTGACACTGGCAATTGTTTTAATCTTTTAATAAAGATACAGAAAAAAAGAAGAAAAGTAGTTATAGAATTTGAAGTATAATTTATTAACTGGGGTTTTTAAATATACATTTTAAAATAAAATTGGTAAAAATGCATAATAAAAAGTAAGTTTTCATTTAATCAGCATCCTCTAATTGCTTTCCTTTGTGTATGAAAATGTTTTAGATGGGAGTTCTTGTTAAACTGTATTATAGGTAGTATTAAAGACTTTATCAAATGTTTTTTTTGGAAAAACATATTTGGAGTGGATTCAAGCTATTGTTTTTCTTAAGTTTATGCTCCTATATCATTTGTTGGGAAACAAACAACACAAGTAGACATAAAAATGGAGAGAACAACAAAAACTAACATTGCATTTTTTATTTTTGATGTGGATTTTTAGCTTCCAGTTTCACGAGTTAGAAGGACAGGCACAATATGCTATCTTAGCATCCAGCCCAAGACTCAGGCAAACTTGCATCATCCACCTTTCAGGGCATGGGTTGAAAATGAAATGAGGTTCTGTCTTGGTCGGCTAAATCAGATTTCCACCAAAGAGGAAATGTGAAATAGGAAAGAACAAAAATAAACCAGAGCAAGAAAAAGAGAAATAGAAGAAATGTTACATGTAGGATACAAATCCTATGTTCTGGATGATGTTACAGATTAGTCTAATGAGCAGTGAACAATGATGGGACAAAGGGAGTTGGACTTCTCTTACTCTATACAATGTAAAATACAGGATTTTACACCTCAAGGCTCAGTGTATGAATTCTCCTTGCCTGGTATTAAATGAAGCTTCTTTGATGTGGTGTGCTGTAATTTGAATGTAGCAATCTGACTATTGTGCAAGAGAGGTGGTTGAAAGGAAGCATAAATAATAACCTTCCTATTTCTTTTTGACATGTAGATTGTGCTGCACATTAGATGATGAAGATATTTTGTCCTTTGATATCCTGTGCTCCCACAACAAATTATGGTACATTGAAGAAATGAGCTCTGAGTCTAAATGATAGTAAAAGTGATGAGCTAGAAAATAATGTAAAGAGCTGGTACATATGAAATTACTGCAAATGTCTGAAGAAATAGGGTAAAGGAAATTGCTCACAAAGTTATTCAAATGACTTAAGCTTCTGTCTGAAAAATAAGTAATCTGGGAGATGACTATTAAAAATGAAATGTGATTAAAAGCTGAAGTTTTTGAAGCACTGTATCTGATACTGCATTACAAACCATCTTTCCTTAACGTTCTTCCCTGATGAAAGTCTTAGAAAATTGAAGTGTGGGCAAGTAGAGGGCAAAAGGATTGCCAATGTCACAAAGCATCTAAGTTATAAGTCCTTTTCCAGCCATGTAAATAGTGAAGTTGTCATTGCCAGAAGATTATTCAGTGGTCTATGTGATATGAATTGATTGTTTTGTTCTTATTCTTCCTAGATATTTACATGACAAAAAAAGATTACCAGGATTGATACCACCCAACTGATGCCAAACAATAAACAGTGGCTGAGAATTCATTGCAGAGAGAAAATTGTAGTTAACGTGACAGACAACCCTTTTAGGAAAGGGTCAAATGAGTGATGTAGAGTGGTTGGGAAACTTGTCTTCTTTGCTGACTAGGCTCTTGTGCCATCTGGTCTAGTCTCACGTCAGTGGAGCGTCTTTCCCACCCACTTGAGGACAAGGCTTTTTCTTGCCTGTGTTTAGCTGTCTGAATTTATGTTTGAGGTGGTTGTCTAGAAACCTTATAGCCTATACTAAAAAAAAAAAGACTTTTTTAGAGGCATTGGTTTCTCTGAGATAACCTTTCTTGAGATTTTTTTGGATCACTTGGCACAGGTCGTCTCTGTACAGAAATGTTGAACTCCAGGTCATCCCTTCCTGGAGACACGGCTGAGTCTTATTCATATGGCCAAGAGATTCAGAGAGGAAATTCATGCACGAAGTCTTAAGTAAAATGATACGTGGGTTAAACTTTTCCATGAGAGCTACAAGATTAAGAGCAGAGATGAACAGAAGATATAATATGTATTCTGGGATACTCTTGCTATAAAACAAGAAAAAAAAAGAGGAGAATGTGACATTTTTGTGAATGTTAAATATTCATGTGGAAAATGTTGATGATGAAACTTACTCTGAAGGCAGAAAGCAGTGTTTCCTGTTACTTGAGCATGAACTTTTCATGACTTCCTACAGTGTAAGCTTGTCTTTGATAACTTTTCTTTCTGGGGCCTCAAATTAGTTACTGAGCTGTCTATTTCAGGTTTGGAGTCAATAAAATGGGGATAACAGTACTTTCTACCTACCTCAAAAGAATTACTCAAGAATTCTGTGTTGAATTACAGGTGAACAGTGGTAGGTAGGTATGTGCTGTATGTGCTCAAAGACCCACACTAGCCTCAAGATCTCTTGAAGTGGATGTTACGAACTTAACTTACATATCTAACTATTACATTTCTATCAGCAAACAGATGTCAGTTAGAAATTTTTGAACCTTCCCTGGTACTTCCTTTTTGGCCTTTTTTTTTTTTTTTTCTTTGTCAGAGGGAAAATACAGAGCAGAAGGATTATTCTAAGCTGTGCTCCTGGTTATATATTTGGATGTTACAGAAAATTGAAAAACAAATTATTGCCATGTTTTATTAAAGATCCATGTGTCTGGACCAGATGTTTGCTCTACAGCCAGTGCTGCTAATGAGGAAAGAGGTAACTAACCATAACATGATTGATTTCTGGGTGAAGGTCCATTTTTGCCTCTATTCCTAGCAGGTAGTGCTTTACTGCAGAGAATTCACATTTTCTGTATTGCAAAGACTATTATATAGCCTGTCTATTATCAGAACTTATGGAAGAAAATGTGTCAACAGACCAACAGATCAGCACTCTTTCTTTAGGACGACATCCTTCCTTATTTATTAAAAGTATCTAGGCAAGTGACAAGTGAATTTCTTTCATTATACTTATTTTATTGCTTTTGTTGCCTTGAAGTGTGAATTGTGGTTGCTTAGATAAATGCACTGAAAGACTTCTCTCTTTGGCTTCCTGAAATACCTCATTATGTTTTTCAGTGAGATACTGTTTTGTAATTTGCAACATCAGTCTCATTGTGTGAATCTCCACATATATCTCAGCAACCTTTTCAGGAATAATACAGTGTGGGTACTGTTTCCATCAGCGTTCCAACAGTGAAAGAATAATGTTTGCATAAAGCTGTGTGAAATTAGAAGACTAGCTTTTCTCTCTGCTAACTCAAGCCAGCACAGCTTCATGAGAGGAAAGTCCTGCTCATCAAACCTGATTTCCCTTTATGACAAGGTAACCAACCTGGCTGATCAAGGGAAGCCAGTTGATGCAGTCTTTTGGGATTTCAGTAAAGCTTTCGATACTGTCTCTCACAGGATCCTTCTGGACAAAATGTCCAGCACACAGCTGGATAAACACATCATGTGTGGGGTGAGCACAGAGAGTGACTTGGGTGACATGAGACTGGTGACCTGTCACTAGTGGGGTTCCATAGGGCTTCATCTTGGACCCTGTGCTCTTCAACATCTACATGAATGACTTGGGTGCAGGACTGGAAGGGATACTTTGCAGATGACACAAAACTGGGAGGAGCCGTTGACTCCCTCAGAGGCAAGGAGGCCCCACAGAGAGACCAGAACAAATTAGAGGACTGGGCAGTCACCAACCACATGACGTTCAACAAGGGGAAGTGCTGGATTCTGCACCTGGGACAGGGCAACCCCAGAGGTACATACAACCTGGGCAATGAGATGCTGGAAAGCAGTGCCATGGAAAGGGTCTTGGGGGTCCTGGTCAATGGCAAGTTGAATATGACTCAGCAGTGCCCTGGCAACCAGGAGGGCCAACCATGTCCTGGGGGGCATCAGGCACAGCATTGCCAGCCGGTCGAGGGAGGGGATTGTCCCGCTCTGCTCTGCGCTGGTGCAGCCTCACCTGGAATATTGTGGCAATTTTGGGCACCACAATATAAGACAAATATTAAGCTATTAGGGAGTATCCAGAGCAGGGCAATGAGAATGCTGAAGAGGCTTGAGAGAAAGCTGTATGAAGGGGAGTGGCTGAGGTCACTTGGTGTGTTCAGCCTGGAGAAGTCTGAGGGGAGACCTCATTGCAGTTACAACTTCCTTGTGAGGGGAAAATGAGGAGCAGGCATTGATCTCTTCTGTGTGGTAACCAGTGACAGGACCCAAGGGAATGGCCTGAAGTTGTGTCAGGGGAGGTTTAGGTTGGATATTGGAAAGAGGTTCTTCACCCAGAGGGTGGTTGGGCACTGGAACAGGTTCCCCAGGGAAGTGGTCACAGCACCAAGCCTGCCAGAGTTGAAGAAACATTTGGACAATACTCTTAGGCACATGATGTGACTCTTGGAGATGGTCCTGTGCAGGGCAAAGAGTTGGACTCAATGATCCTTTTGGGTCCCTTAGCATATTCTGTGACTCTGTGATTCTGTTGTTATGTACAGTCTTGGTCAGTATGGTTAAAGAAAAGGATTGAAGCATCCCATCTTTCTGGATGGTCTAAAACTTCTGTCTTCTCCCGTCAGGTTTTCCACAAATGTACTTGAGCTTTTCTCTACGTCTTATGTCTGAATTTGAGAATCCCCATAAAGGAATGGAAGATTCAAGCAATCTCTGAATGCAAATTCTTTAAGTTGGAAATAGGACTAATAGAATCTCAGTGCATGTCCCTAAAAGATAATGCAGTGGCAGGTACTGAATAGAACATACTTTATGATTTGCTGATGAATCTGGGGAGATTTACTTAGACACAGGATCAACCACTTTGAGAGCAGGGCAATAATTCAAGCACTTCTCCTGGGTGACAAGATTTCTGTCTTTCTATAGTTGAGTTAGTGTGTAAAGGTGCAACAAGCTAACTCATATATTTTCAATTTTAATTTTTTAACAAAAGGCAATAAATATAAAGCACCCAACTGTTCTATAAAGTCATCATAAAAAAGGGACATTGTGTAATAAATTACCCATTATTTATTTTAAAAAAGGATTTCCAATGAAAGATTAGCACTAACTGGATTTAATCACACTGGGAAAATAATGGCAACTATCCAAGACATTTAAATCTTGTTCATAGGTATTCTACTTTAAGACTTTCTAGATTTCTATCTCATCTGTGGAATTTCCACTGTTTCGGAAAATTACCTTTTCCCTAAAGACCTGAAACAACTACTTTCAGTATGAATTATAAGTGTATATAGGCAAGATTTTGAATCTTGACTAACCAGTCCGATTTACAGAGCAAACTCCTCCTTTTTATGATAAAACCTATGTCATATTAGCAGTTAGCAATGTATATTGCTCTCCTTAATCTCTTTCTCCATATTCTCATAGCTTAGCATTACTTTCTTGTTCAACAGAAAAAGTTTTGAGGTTTTGAAGGTTTTTTTTTTGCTGCTAGTCTCATTCTAAATTTATCTCCATTTAACTGCATATGCTGTCATGTTGCTTGGGCATTTAGCTTAAAACTCTTCTGTTCTTGACTGAGTTTGCTACCATCATTGGCTGTGCTTTCAATTAAGTGTCACCTGAAAAATCGTTCATTTCTGTTTTTCTTTACTTTCTTTTCTGTTTCTTCTTTAACCCTTAAAACTAAAGCAAATCAAAATTTACCTGATCTTTAGTTAGATTAACATCCCAGAAAGGAAAGAGACATTGTTAAGTACATGGGTCCATGTTAGTTCTGACAAAACTGTCTTCTGTTTCTACTTAACTTCAATATATTTGAGTCCATTAAACTATCCTGTTGGAGGCCGTAAAAAAATACGTATTTTAATGCAGATTAAGTACATCGATACATATAAATTTGCATTTCATGCAATTAAATACCCTCTACTTTTTTCCTGAGGATGTTTTCAAGGACAGTGACAGTAAAAACTTGGCTCCAGTCAAATACATGAAAATCAACTGGTTTACTTTTCAAAAGTCTTTAAAAGATTTCTTTAGACACTTCTGTTCATGTTGTCTGCAGGCTGAAAAGATTTCTTCCCTCAGAAACTTTCTGTAATGAGCTTAGACATCAGTGCTTTTTAGCACTGATAAAATAACACCCTGTCAAATATTTGATGGTGGAGGGATGGTTAGTTGATCACTCATCTGACTGACCAAGTCACAGTGTTAAGATTTCAAGGTAGAGGGAAAAATACTGCTTTTGTTAATGCTTTCTCTCATCTCCAGGTGCCAAGAAGTCAAGTGAAGTCGATGTTTTTAGGAGAGGATTTTACCCAAAGTCATGTTTAATTCTTCTAACTTGATCTAAATAAAGTGCATATCGTGTAGAAAATGAGTTAATTTTCTTCAGAGCTAGTCTTCTTAAGTGATGCTTCTTTTTTTAATGACACCTTTCTCTTACTAAGTTTTGAGCCATGGTTCTTTGGGCCCCAGTCACATGTCAACATTTGTGATAGACCAATATGACTTTTTAGAAAGTTTGTAATAGAAAGCATTAGGAAAGCTCATATGGTCTCAGTGACTTCCACTGGTGGTCTAAGGGCTGAAGTTGCTGCTTTTGTAGGGCATTTTACTCCCCCCCTTTCTATGCAAGGATCTAGTCTAGCCATTTGAACATCTGATAAAGGAGTGGAGTGCTGACTATTGTGATACTTTTATTCTTGACATTTGGCCATGCACACCCATGAGTCATTCCTTGTCTGTCTGCTGTGCACAGGAACACCACCTGTGTGTCCATCATTCACATTCTGTATGTTGCTAATGACTTTGCCGTATGCATGCACAGCAGTGATTTTGATTTAACATTCATATTTGCACTCATTTCAAGGTCCTTTTGCAGTGCCAAAGCAGTGCAAAGTGCTAGTAGTGGCCTAGTTGTACCTAAGGAATAAAGTACTATTAAACAGGAAGGGTTCAGTTCTGTCACCCTGACTCTATTTTGTGTATAAGTACTTGCAGTTTTAGTGCATCTGTTTATGTGATAAAGTGCTGTTTCTGTGAGAAAGGGCAGCAAAATCAGGCCCTTGAGCCCAATGGGAAATAGGATACTAAATGACTCTGTTACAGAAGAAAAACTCTCATAAAAGAAATGTTTGATACTGGGGAGGAAAGAACAGGTCAGCAGGATAACGCACCTTGAAGAATATAAGTGGTAATTATGTGTCATTATTTGTCCCTATTCCTTTTCTGTAATCTAGAGCTGCCTTGGCAAAGTTAGCTGCAGAGCTCAGGATTAACTCTAGTGGGTTGTGGGCATACCTGAATGGCTTCAGTGCTGCAAACTGAGTGTGGTCTGTCTTTATTGGTAGCAGGCAATTTGGTCAGAATTCCTTCTATTATATTTTCAAGGATATTCCCTGTAGAATAAAACATTACTTTGAAATATATTTGTTTTGAAGCATTTGCATCCATAAGGTTCATATTACCTCTGAGAACTCAGAAATAAGAGTTTGAGAAGAATGTCTGTGCATAACAGACTCTATACTTATAAGCTACATTTTCCCAGCATGCATAATTCTAAATATTGAATGATGGCAATTACTAAGGACATTTGAAGAGTGAGACATTGAGGAGTGTTGTCATATTATGTTAGTTATGGGTAATAGCTGCTGACTTTGGAACAGTGATGTGAAAATCAGACCACTTCAGAAGCTCAATTTGGAAACTGGGGGAGTCATACAAGGCGACAGATCTGCACCAATCTAGGAAGTGTCTTGGAGGCAGATAACTGCTGTTTCATACATAAGTATTCAGAGTCCCAATATTTTTTCTATGCAAATCAGTGTCAAAATTCAGGTTAATCTGATTAGGATCGTCTCCTTGCAGGAAAGGATTTTCTGTTGCTACATCGCAGATATGAGTTATAATTACATTTTAGATGGAGAAAAGTTGTGAATTACATCATTTACATAATATGTTCAATCTAGCAGCCCTAGAAAAGTTCTTAATATAAGTTATTGTCTGTATAGAGTAATTCTTGTTCAGAGAAACAAATGAGGAAGGTGCTTTTCTGTGAATTTAGGAAGGCAATTTGCATTGGTATGCATTATATGCATTTGTGCTGATCCTGCAATATGCATTTCTCATAGATGTATCCCTAACTCACATTTGCTGAGAATACATCCCAGCAGACTGCTTGCTCATCTTTGGTACTTTGCCTAAAAGTGATCTCCATAGCTAATGATGCTTAAGGCTTTTTGTTGCATCTCATCCCTCATCTACATGGGGTCACCTTTGCCATTTTTGGAGAAAGACTCCCACAAAAGAAGGGTGTTCAGGAGACATTGACAGAGATCTGCAATACGTCTCAGGGAGGAAGAAAGATTCTCTCTAATCTGTGCTATAAGTAATAAAATGTGGCCAGGCAAATCTTTTTTCTTCTCTGGAAAAGTTCAAATAAACCATAAGGGAGATATTATGAACTCATCCAGCGTATAAAAAACCTCATGTTCTCATTCATTTATAAGGCGACAATAAAGAATTTATTTTGTGTCTTGCATATTTATCATTTTTAGATGTCAGAAGCATTGCATTCTGTCATCACTTTAAAAGATTTTCTGATAAACCCTTCACATCTTCTAAAGAAGATGTGTCATACCAGGAAAAGAGTTCTTTTGCTATCATACTATGATCTCTATTTTAGAATGGAATTAAATGTATTCAAAAAGAACTGTTTTTAATATCTGAGTGTATTCATTAGGAGTGTTGCCTTTGTAAACAAAACTTCCATGCAGAAAAATTTTATAGATATGGAATTATCTTGGAGTATGCAGGCTTCCTGAATGTAATAAAGTATGTCCCTGTTAAGATTTTTGCAAGCTATGCCGAGTTAGGAAGAAGTATATGTTGCAGTGAAATTGGTTTAGTAGGTTGTTTTGCTCAAATACAGAACACTCAATGCTCTTGGCAAATATGTAATTTCAAAGTTAGTTCCCCTGACTTGTCTCAGTTTGTTACCTCAGTCCCCCTCTCCAAACAGTGAGACTCCTATTTCTAGAATGTGCCCAGTTCATCGCCAACATCAGTCCTTAGCTGAAAAATCCAAACATTGATGCAATTTTTTTGACCATTGAAAATGATAAAAGTGCTTTTCTGTTCTCTTTCTTTGCTTCCTTGTTCCAGTGCTACTTTTTGCTTGTGTACAATCTAATTTTCTTTAAATTTTCTGGCAGAAAAATACATGTGCTGCTGTTTATATTATTGCTCACATTATTTTAGAATTAAAAATCAGTGTTGTGCTGTGGTGTGTTATTAAGTATTTACAGTGATATACATCCTTGATTATTAGGGTAAGAAGCATTTTTTTAAAGACTGTAAAAGGAAGGAGAAGCAGAAAAATGCACAAACTTCGAATATGTGAATTCCCATTGTTATATCTTGGATATAGTTCCATTCTCTAAGTAGCAATGTTCACACTAAGTACATAAGAACTGTCTAATTTTTAGTGCTTAAAGTAAGGTTTGGCTTTATGTCTTTTGACAGCTCTGACCCCTGTTTCTTTACATTTCAAGCAAAGAATAATATAAGTATACCTAAAACTCAGAAATAAAAACGGAGCATAACATGCACTGAGGCTGAATCCATTATCTGATGGTAGGTATTGCTTAGGATAGGACTGACTGTATTATGACCTGACGTATATGTTGTATAATTTCTGTATTTTCATAATCTTTCCCTTTCTAAATATTCTTCTAAAACTAGAAGGGGTTTTAGAGATGAAATAGTGGGGGGAATCGTTTCTTTTCAAAGCAGACACTTGGCTTTGCTCCTAGGAAGTGCTACTGGTATATTTATCTTTCTTTTTTTGATAACTCTGGGGAAGAGAGGTTGAACTGCAGTAAATCTTAGTGTATACTGTGAATTGTATATTTAATTATATCTGTTCCCTGATAGACATGTAAGAACCTTAATGTTCCAGTTCTGTAGTCTAAAGTTATTTATTGCATATTTTTTTTCATAAGCTAATACAATGATAGTACAATGAAGCTTCTTTTCTGGGAGCAGGATGTTGATATTTGCTACCATTCAGCAAACTTCCAAACAATAGGAAACTCCTGAATTTGGTGCATTTGCATATACTTGGAAAAAGTCTACTTTTAAATAGGACAGTGCTGTGTCGTTTTAAAGCACTGAAGAGTAAGTAATACAAAACCAACCAAGAGGATAATCTCTGACATTTGCAAACATTTTATAATGGCATTAGTTCCAAGTAAGTTAGCTGAGGCAATTTGAACCTGTAGACCCAAACAAATAAATAAGCATGGCTTGCCATCAGCTATTTCAGAAGTGTACCAGTATTGTTGTGGAGTTTTGTGCATCTGAATAAGCAGGGAGATTTCTCTGTGTCTTCCTTCAGTGAAGGCACTGTCTGCTTTACTACAAAGCATTTCACAAACAGGTAAAAATGTTGTCACAGAAATTGCGGAGCTCTCTGGAATTTCTGCTGCAGTATTTTAGAGCAGGTCTAAAAATAATCGGTTTACTCAGTTACAGGGCTTAAAGGTGAAATTAGTTTTGATGAAACGTCCCTGATTAGCAAGTTTGAGAAGAGTTTCCCTTGCTTACCTGTGAGACGACTTCATTGTTTATGCATCTGGTTAGAATATATTGTCACTGTGGGCCAGAGCTTGCACTTGTTCCCAAACTGACTTATGCCACGTTCTCTGAACCCAAGCCAGTGCCAAAGCAACTTTCTGCAAGCTCTGAAAAGTGCAGGGGAATAATAACTATGCCTGTGCAAAGTTTTAGCATGAGCAAAGTGTGTGCTCAGCATCAGGAAGGAGAGCTAAGCATGGGTGTGCTGCTTTTGCTTGCTGTCTGCCTCTTGCCATAAAGGTCACAGTGACTTTCAGTCTTGAACTATGGCCATATGTAGATCAGAAAGACCGATACTGTGGTCAGCATGTCCTTATGGGAAATATGTCACTGTGGCACAAGTGACCGGGGCAGTATGAGTGTGCAGAGCGTGGCGCAGGGAATGTGCTGTGCTTTAGTCTGCCCTTTAGTTCTGCAGGAACCTAGCAGGGCAGGCATGGCTGCAGGGCTTTGCTACACTGCCTCACAGCCAGTATGTTTTGCTGTATGAGGGCAGAAGCACTGGTATTTATCTCTGGACTAAAAAGATATTCAGTTCCCCACTTATTCAATTGCAACCTGTCTTCAGGGAAAATCTTATTTACTGAGGATATCAGCCACATTATTCCTCAGGGAAAAAAAGGTGAAGAAGAGTTGTTCGAGTCAGCAGTCTGAGGGCCAAAAGAATTCAAAGACTAATAAGCAGACATGGCAACCACTTGTGTTCAGAGACTCAAGCAAGTGTGCAGAGTGGGGCTGACCAGTAGCAGAGACCCTTGGTAGGACAATACCAAGAGTCACAGAATATGCTGAGTTGGAAGGGACCCAAAAGGATCATTGAGTCCAACTCTTAGCCCTGCACAGGACCATCTCCAAGAGTCACATCATGTGCCTAAGAGTATTGTCCAAATGCTTCTTCAAATCTGGCAGGCTTGGTGCTGTGACCACTTCCCTGAGGAACCTGTTCCAGTGCCGAACCACCCTCTGGGTGAAGAACCTCTTTCCAATATCCAACCTAAACCTCCCCTGACACAACTGCAGGCCATTCCCTTGGTTTCTGTCACTGGTTACCACACAGAAGAGATCAATGCCTGCCCCTCGTCTTCCCCTCACGAGACAGTTGTAGACTGCAATGAGGGTCTGCCCCTGCAGACTCCTCCAGGCTGACACACAAAGTTGACCTCAGCCACTTCCCCCTCATATGGCTCTCTCTAGACCTCTCAGCAATTGCTCATTGGGCCCTGCCATTTGGACACTGCCCTTCATAGCTTAATATTTTTCGTTATACTTGTGGTGCCCAAAACTGCCACAATATTCCAGGTGAGGCTGCACCAGCGCAGAGCAGAGCGGGACAATCCCCTCCCTCGACCGGCTGGCAATGCTGTGCCTGATGCCCCTCAGGACATGGTTGGCCCTCCTGGCTGCCAGGGCACTGCTGAGTCATATTCAACTTGCCATTGACCAGGACCCCCAAGACCCTTTCCATGGCACTGCTTTCCAGCATCTCATTGCCCAGGCTGTATGTACCTCTGGGGTTGCCCTGTCCCAGGTGCAGAATCCAGCACTTCCCCTTGTTGAACTTCATGTGGTTGGTGACTGCCCAGTCCTCTAATTTGTTCTGGTCTCTCTGTGGGGCCTCCCTGCCTTTGAGGGAGTCAACGGCTCCTCCCAGTTTTGTGTCATCTGCAAACTTGCTTAGTATCCCTTCCAGTCTTGCACTCAAGTCATTCATTTGAAGAGCACAGGGCCTAAGATGGGGCCTGCAGAACCTCACTAGTGACAAGTTGCCAGTCTGATGTTGCCCCATTCACTATTACCCTCTGTGCTTGACCCATGAGCCAATTGCTCACCCCCCACATGATGTGTTTATCCAGCTCTGTGCTGGACAGTTTGTCCAGAAGGATCCTGTGAGAGACAGTATCGAAAGCTTTACTGAAATCCAAAAAGATCACATCAGCTGGCTTCCCTTGATCAGCCAGGTGGGTTACCTTGTCATAAAGGGAAATCAGGTTTGCTGAGCAGGACTTTCCTCTCATGAAGCCGTGCTGGCTGTGACCAATGACTGCACTGTCCTTCAGGTGTTTTTCAATATCTCCCCGAATAATCTTCTCCGTAACTTTACCAGGCAATGAAGTGAGACTGACAGGCCTGTCATTTCTGGGGTCCTCCTTTTTTCCCTTCTTGAAACTTGGGACAATGTTCGTCAGCTTCCAGCCAGCTGGGACTTCTCTGAATTCCCAAGACTGCCCAGAAATCATTGAGAGGGGTTGTGCAATGACATCAGCTAGCTATTTGAGGATTCTGGGATGAATCCCATCAGGCCCCATAGATTTTTGAGGTCCAGCTGGAGCAACAGATCCCACACAATTTCAGGGTCAACTGGGAGTTGATCTTTCTCACAGTCATGGTCATCAAGCTCAGGGCACTGAGACCCCCTCGGTCCATCATCCGCGTTGAAGAGAGAGGCAAAGAAAGCATTAAACACCTCTGCCTTGTCTCTGTCCCTGTTTGTGAGGTGACCATCCTCATCCTGGAATGGGACGAAGATATTTCTGCTCTGCCTATTGCCATTAATGTATTTGAAAAAATATTTTTATTATCCCACACATTTCTGGCAGCTTAAACTCCAGTTGAGCTTTGTCTGCACAAATTTTCTCCCTACAGTGGCAAGCAGCATCTCTGAATACTTCCCATGTCACTTGACCTTGCTTCCACTGGGCATACACCTTCCTTTTTTACCTTATTTCCCAGAGAAGATCCTTGCTCAGCCAAATTGGCCTTCTGCCTTCCCTGCTTGACATCCAGCATTTGGGAATTGCCTGCTCCTGTGACCTTAGGAGGTGATACTTGAAATGTGACCAGGGTCCCAAGTTTCTGCATCAGCAGTGCTCTGATAAACCTCTATCCCTCCAAACTCAACTCCAAAAACTTTAAATATTTGCCCTGTAAACCATTTAAGACAATTAACCTGATGTGGTGTTCAAAAGTAAAAGCTTGATTTAAAAGTAGAGAATTTACAGAAGCACAACTGAGAGTTAAATTTGGCTTGTGAAGCCTTTATTTCTGGTACTAATGTTTAAGATGGAAACAACCCAGCTTGACTTCCTGTTCCCCAGAGTGAATTTGTAGGCCTGAGATTTAGAAGAAAAAGCCCTTTTGCTGGTATATTGAGATATTTAACCTGCAAAGCCATAAAAGAAGGCAAAAATGTAATTCTCACAACTCTTTGATGGCTTTTTTTTTCTTTTAGAGGGAAACCGCATTTAAAAACTAGAAACAATGCTAAATGCCAGTTGTAAGATGCATGCTTTGATGCTGATTTCCTGCTACCATCTGTTCTGTAACAAAAAGGCAGTCGGTTTCTGGGTCAGAAGCAAGGCTCTGGTAGTAACTTTGTACTTGGAGGATGTCACATGCTTTAAACCAATTCACTCTTGTGGTGCTGTGCAGTGGGAGGTCATCTGAAAAGATAACCCAGGACAATTTAAATCACACAGTTTTAGCAAGGGTCTGTTAGTTTTAAGCACTAGCACAATTTGGCCAAGGACTATGGGTAGATTGATTCTTCAAAGGTTAGTGCACATCTAAGTAAGACCTGGAGGCTTGCTGCAAATAGTTTTATGTTTATTCTTTTTCAAGACTTCCTTTATAGAAGTTTCTAACTAGGTGACACTTTCTAGTTTATATCCAACTTTTGTAATGGTGAACTTTAAAGTACAGGATGATTGTCCTGTCTGTAACTGCAGTACATCCGCATGGAATATGAATGTGTTATCCCTTCTCTATATTTTGTTCTAATAAATGACTGCTTTTTGTAAAAGATGTCACACAAGTCACGTTCTAGTTAACAATATATTATATTTTCAAAATTGTTACAGTCGAGTTTTTAGAAATGCCTGAAATAAGTTATTGACCACTAATAAAAACTGAGAGGGAAAATTATTCTATTGCCATGGTGTGTGATTTGGTGCTTTTATTATGTATGGAGGTTTGTGGGAGCTGAGAGACTTGCTTTTTGTTACAAGCTTCCTGAAATTACTCTTCTGCCCTAATATTTGCTTTGTTTTCATTCCTTTTCCAAATGAAGTTCATATATTATTCAAGAAAGAAAAGAGTTGTTAAACACTTTTAGTTGCTAGAACACTGTTTTAGCAGGTTTAGTTTGGGTTGTTTAGAAGAAACCCAGGAGACCAATATTTACAAGTATCACCACTTTGGAAATGGTCGTTGAGTATTTTGAAGAAGTCTGGAAATGTCTTGAAACTGGCAAAAGCAAAGCCACCAGCATTGAAAGAGGATCTAATCTTCCTATCTCCTCTCTCCACTGACAGCATAGGGAGTCTAGCATTTCCAGGGGGTGCTGGAGTTCAGTTACATTGGGACCCTTCATCTGGGAAGTTAGGAAACCCATAGGACACACAGGGTTGTCCTAATTGCCAGTCTACTGTTGGCATTGCCACTCATCTTCCACAGAGGAGTTTTCCCCGGGGGAAAACTGATATTACAGGCCTTGCTCCTGGGGAGGGGCATGTGCTTTGCATGGCTGGATTGCCAGATAAGCACAGACATGATTCCCAGTGAATGGACTTCACTGACCTCTCTTCCCTTCTTCTGTGGGATAAGTGGGCATCTTGAAAGCCCCACTGCCTGTCTGTCACCACCCTTCCTGGGTGCCCTGTCTGCTGGCCCGCTGCCTGTCTTCCTCCAGTGCCAACAGCAGTAAATCACTTGTAACTTTTTTAGGGACTGAAGCGGAGTCCTTGTGCTTGTCTACCTTGTTTTGTCTTGCCCTGGATCTTCACTTTCAGGTTCAGTGGTGGGTTCTCAGTACATTTAGCAGCCTACAATGTTGATAGGTGGACTTAATCAAATAATCATAGGTTATGCTAGAAAGTAACTGCTTGGATTGCTGTCTTGGACATTCAGTGGGTTTTCTGGAACTTTACAAATAATTTTTCTGTCCTCTTTTTTCTCCTATTAACCTAGGAGTTGAATGCTAGTAATTGAATCCCCTCTTTATTCAGAGAAACATGGGCAGTGGCCCAGCGAGGTTGCACATATCACAAGCACTTGTGAGTTTACCTTGCTGTAATGGAAGCTGAGGACAGAATCCAAATGGAGAGATTAGAATTAATCCTTGGAAGTAAAATGAAGTTCAAAAATTGTTTATTTGACAATTTATTTTATTTCTCTAACTGCTGCTATCCTATATAGTCCACCTATCCCTTCTTGATAAAGTGATCATTTATCATTCAGAAATATGCCTCAGTTTTTTTCTGTGCTGGTGCACACAACTAATGCATATCAATAATGCGATCCAGAGGGAGCAGTTTGGAAGATGAGAGGATAATTTACTCACCATGTGCATTCAGTCCTCAGCCTTCTTACTGAGATTCCCCTGCTGATTTAGATTCTGTTTTCTGACATAAACTTGCCCTACTTGTGATAACCAGTAATGTAGTGAGCCTACTAGTTTAATTCAAGGGTAGGATGGTACAAATTCTGGTTTTAGTCTTTGGAAATCAGAAAACTCAGTTCTGTTTTAATCTGCAGATATATGCCTAGTTCTGGCATTGCTAACTCTGTACAAGTTGAGAGCTACACTAGGAAAGACTGTGAAATAATTGCAATTACTAAATTATGAACAGATTTTAATTTATATTAGAGAAATCAAACACTTCATACAGCAAGTAGATGATAGTCATCTAAATGCTTAATAAATGTCCAATAATACATGTGGAAAAAAGCTTACCAATCAGTGTGGGTACTCTGGTTGGTGCTAACACCATCATAAGCAGGAACAATCCATAGGGAGTTTGAGTGGGTTTCAGTGAAACATTTAGGATGAGGGGAAAAGTTCTCTGCCTTCATCATCATCACTGGAGATACTGTCAGGAGGATGAGGCTCACCTGGGACCCCATGGCTGTCCTTACTGACTAGCCTCCAGGGAGTTTTTCCTCCTCCTCTCTGCATTTTTCCCTCTCCTGTTCTCTTTTCTCTGCCCTTCTCTGCTTTTGTTTTTGTTTTTCCCCTCAGATTACTTTGTCTATTAGAGTCAATGCAAGTCATCGGCAGTGGGTCCTGCTGATAAATCTTTGTGCACATTACTCTGCCTCAGCATCCTTTGTGCCGCAGGGAAATTGATGATCAAAGTTGAAGGAAAAAGCTGTAAGAGAAAGTAAAAGGTTGTAATCCAGACAGGTAAAAGCTGGAGAGGAAAGAGGGGTCAAGCTGCAGGACCTCAGGCCAGACATAGCGCTGGTATGGATTTGCTGCGGTGGTTGTGCTGATCTCTGCCATCAAAGTGCTCTTGCTGTGGGTACAGTTTGTAACAGGAAAATGATGGGCTGCTTTCATTGTTCTCTGCAAAATTGCAGTTTTTCTGGAATAAATGCATCTGTTCAAGGATGTCAATGGCACTGATATATCAGACACAAGGACTCTTAGTGCCAGCAAATGTTTGTAGGACACCAGAGTGTGTCTCTGTGTTGAAGAAAGTGCACAGAGGCACAGGCTTGCATCCCTAGCTGGATGCAGAATGTATCAAAGTTCTTCTGCTTATTAGGTATCTATTAAATTGCTTCTCCTGCTTCCTGCTACAGAGGGTGCTGGATACTGTGTAATCACAGACTCATAAAGTCCTTTAAGTTGGAAAAGTTCTGTAAGATCATGGAGTCCACAAATGGAGAGAGACAAGCATCCCAACCAGCGAGCACTCATGAGTGAGCATATATGAGCCCAAAGGCCGGCTCATCTGCAGGAGCTGCAGGGCTGAGGTCCCCACCACAAGGGGGGTTGGGTACTACATCCCACCAGCAGTCCCTGCTTCTGCCTGTCAACCCCAGCAGAGCTCCCAGTAACTATCAGAAGCTTGTCTGCAGATCTATAGAACCAGGAGACCCTGTAAAGTGACCCATTTTTACATTCACTACTCCTTTTGCTTATAAAACCAGATTTAACTTGATCCTTTTGTTTTATTTTTCTTGTGTGTATGCTAATTGTATATTCCATGGAAAAATATAACCGTCTGACTTATTCACAAAGAGATACAATATCAAATACAGTGTTATTTTTTTCTATTCATAAGTATGTGATAGAAAACAGCAGGTGTTATATTTTGTCTTGGAGCAGATAACATTCAAGGAAGAAGAAAAGGAAACTTCTCGTTTTCCCATGGTTAAGGGAGTGATAAATTATTCCAATGATAGATAAGGATAGAACTCACCCAGGTAACAAAGCTTTGGGAAAGAAAGCACATAATAGTAATAGTGGTAGTAATAAAAGGAGTAATAAAAGATGAATATATGCTTACACTGCTAAAAGCTCATTTGGATGCAGAGCTCCAAAGCTTTGCATATTATTGTATCTAGAAGAAAAGCTTTTTATTGCCCTTAAATTAAAAGAAAGAACAAAACCAAGCCACTGTACAAATACAGTTGATTTGAGGCTTTGACTGACAATGGATGATCCAAAGTCTTTCATTTTCACTTGCATTTGTGTGTGTCACAAAATTGAATCCCATTCTATAAAGAAGAATTCATAGCTCCAGCTGTCTTTGCATCTATCAAATAAGGAGCATAAATATGCAAACACTTCTAAAACCCAAGAAAATTCTCATGGGAGGACGTTGAAATGAGAGGAAAGGAGTCCTATTCACCTTCCTTTTGTTTCCATTGGCTTGCTCTTTGTCAAGAGGGATATTCCTTCAGCACATTTCTCCCATTGCTCTTGGTATCTAATAAGTATATCATATACCTAATGAGTTCTCAAGACTCATTCAAGATTCCTGATCTATTGCACAACAACTCTAAGGTGTCACAGTGCCTGGCGGGGAACAAAATCACAGTTTCCACCCTCTTTTTCGGTCGCACTGAACTGTCCTTATTCTGGTGCTCCTCAGTCCATCCTTGGTGACTTGCTGTGTGGTTTTGCCAAGGTCTGCTCTGCAGAAAGCTGTATGCCAAGTTTGGGTCTGCCATGCTGCCATGCAATCTGCTGTCCTGTGCCCAGAACCTGCTGTGTTGCCAGGGCTGCTCCGGTGGGCCAGAGGGAGGGTAAGAAAAATCCATGTGGAGAAGTTCACAGTGAAATGTCTTTTTGGCCAAGACAAAATTTACCAGGTAGTCTAGGTGTTGGCTAGAGTCTGTCATTGGAATAAGTCTGTCAAGAACAAGACAAAAACATTCACTGATTTTTATGGACTAGATCATGCACAGACTTAAACTATTTAAAAAGTCTTGTCTTGTTCACCCAATTCATCAATATGAAAAAAGAAATGATTAAAGGTTGGTTTTAATGGAATACAAGAGAACTAACTCACAAAATGTGTCCACATTCTTGTATTCTGTGCAGTACCTTGCTGATCACATCTTTTATTGGTATTCATCTGAGTTGGTGATGAATCTCTTCTGTATATTCTTCACTCCTCCAGTGTAATTGAGCCTTGCCTATCTGACATATGTTTAGATAACTGACTGACTGTGGTGCTGTGCAACTGATTTTAAATTGATGCTGAATAGTGGAATAGTTGCTTGTGGTACAAAATAATAAATGGAAGCAGCTCTGAGGTCTGCTCAAGAGCATTTTAGAGATCAGTGTTAAATTAGACCTTGAGAAATTAGGCACAAATCTGTGCAAGTCAATAGAATTGCTTATGCCAGAGCTGAGTGTGGCATAGTAAGCTATGAGGTGGGTTTGCAAAGCTTCTGGGTGCACAGAACAGTATCTGAAATGAGCTTTTCTTGTTGGTCTTGAATTAACATAAAGAAAACTTTAGATACTTTGAAATTTGCTAGAAAATAATGAACACAAAGATGGAAACCTGCTATATTGGAACAGAAACAGGTATTTAGGGCACTAAATAAGTACATCATGGTAAATAAAAGTCTGATTCTCTGCTTTCCTTAGCTTAGAACAAGGACTTAAACATAGTTGTCCCTCTTTTCAGAGGTCAACAACACATTTGCCATTTGGC
This sequence comes from Manacus vitellinus, assembly GCF_001715985.3. Taxonomy (NCBI): domain Eukaryota; kingdom Metazoa; phylum Chordata; class Aves; order Passeriformes; family Pipridae; genus Manacus; species Manacus vitellinus. The sequence continues at coordinate 27,584,391 of NW_021939396.1, read as the reverse complement.
TCTTCTATTAGGTCATTCTTCACCTGCCATCTTAAGAGGCAAACAATTCTAAGACGTTTTCAGCACAAAAGTACAAATGGCTCATTCTGGAAGTCTCTGTCTGAAAAGAGCTTTTGTCAGAAATTAGATTAAGCTTAACATTTTTTTCACCTACCTTCTTAGTACATCCTTTTACCTGAGAAGATGGCCTCTGACCTGTGTCTTTAAATCAACTGAATTTTTTTTTAGGCATCTACTGACTCTTTGGAGGTGAAAATGTGTTATAACTTGTGATTTTAAAAGTTGGAAATTTTAAGATGGGTGTTTAGGCTTGCTGATATGGTATGTAGGAGTCATTGCAGCTTCACCAGTTATGTAAAAAAATGTTTCATTGTATTTACCCTTGGAAAATGATGCCTCTGCTAATGTCTGTATGTCAAAGACAAGGATGGGTTTACTTTGAACTTAGCTTATTAGCAAAAATCTCAGGATCTACTCTCTTTCTTGGACTGATGGATTGTAAATAGGCTCAGAGCTGAATCAGAGATTTTGTGTTGTGTTGCCGTTCATTAAGTAGACAAGTAAAAAGAAAGGGCTGAAGGCCTGACTTGCTTGGCAGGCAACAAGGAAGAAATCCTTAGCTTGCATCTCTGCCATTCAGTTTAAAAATGTGGAATGCATCTGACGAAATGGAACATTATTCCTACCGGTTTAAATTCTCTCTAAAACTTTTGCAGTCTGACTTTCCCCAACAAAATGTGAAGGTTTCTTTCCTTTTCTGGGCATGTTGTGGAAGATGCCTATTGCAACCAGCTGCCTTTGAATGAACGAAGCTGCAGCTCAGTTAATAAGACTCTCAGTTTTGCCAGTTGTATAATTTGAACTGGTCAAGTAGGTGAGAAGAGAAATTAAAATAATTGAGCTAGAATTGTTTTTCTGTGGCAAAATTTGACATAAAGAAAATGCCCTCTTATGGATTCTAGCTGAAGGAGAAGGTATACTTTGCAAGTGCAAAGGAATTTTTGTTGAACTGTTCTTGTCCATTTTTCTTGAAGTGAAAGGATGGAGTCAAGTTCAAAGGCAATTTATTTTAAAATCAAAAACTTACTAACAGGTTGCAAGAAATAAAAAAATAATAAAAGCATATCTCTGGACTAAATTTTATACTTGGAAGGTTTTGTCAGTTTCCTTTGATGTTATTCTCTGTTTACTTGAGATACTACACAGATAAGAATGTTTCACTTTCTTGACACAACAATAGTATGTATGTTTAATATCATACTTTGGAAATTTTTTAATAGTGATATTCTTAGTCATATTTTGCAGATCCTAATTATGATTTTGAATTCTTACAGTCTTGGTCTGTTGAATGATTTCACAGTAGTTTTTTTCTATGTTATGAGTGGGCTGAACATTATAAAACGGGGATGCTATAGTAAAACATTTACATTGGCTTTCACATTTTTCAGTGATGGAGGCATGCTTTCTTGTTTTTAGATTATTGCATAGCTTTCACCTTACTGTCCATTCTTCTATCCAGTTACATGCTAAATAATCTATTCAGATTGTTCCCTTGCACTGTGGACCTACATCAGTTCTGCTACCATGGCATGTCTGGAGGATAGGCTGAGGTTGCTATTTCTCACGCTAAAGGATTCATTTATGGTCTGTTTCCTTGATTTCATCATAATTGTGCCAGGATTGCATGTGAAACTGCTATGCAATCCTATTAAATTGGGAATGACTTTGTCCTACTGTCCTGCAAAGGAGAAGTCAGCAGGTACTGTCAGACTGTCTGAGAAATTGAGACAGTGATTTCTTGACTAAACTAATGGTAAACCCAACAGCCCAGTTAGGAGTCAGGTCTGGTCTGGTCTCTTTGCCAGTCAGTGCTGACTGTGAATGCTCTGAGGATTGCCTTCGTTTAACTAAAATTTTCGCTGTGGTAGAAAGAGCTCAGCTGAAAAGAGATTTTTTTACCATGTTTAACCCTGATATGCAAAAAAAAAAGTATATTTTGAGTCTGTATTTGGTTATGAGTATGAATGCTTCCTTATTACAAAAGGTGGTATGAATAACAACACTAGATGCAGTCCTGGAATCCATTGTGGGCTTTATTTTTCATCAGTGTGAAAGGAGGATAACCTGTTTCTTTGCAGAATTGGACTGTTTATGAGTGTAGTTCATGGAACAGAGGGTAGACTGTAATTTTACTGACTTAATCCCATGCTTGAAGATTAATTTAAAACTTTTTTGCCCCTAGGGAGAAGATTATCTGTTTGGCTTAACATTCAGTGGCATTTACACTATGTTTGGATGGCTCCCATAATTTCATTTTTAACTCTGAAACTAATTTTGCATTTTGAATCCCCTTTTTCCCCCCTGTACTCAGAAGGGTTTTAGATTGTTTTAGCTGTCTCATCACCTATGAGCAGTTGCATTATGTTTAGTTTTAATCAAATTGTGTACAAACAAAATGCTTGCTCTTAGGCATTTCTCCCAAATGTTGGGGAGCTAGGATTCATATTATGCTGTAAGAAATATGAATTGATAAACACACATTTTTCCTTAACGCATGATTAGAAGGAGCCATGTCATTATTGTGAGGATTAGAATGATCCAAATTGCAAAAGAATTAAAAAAAAACCTGCTAATATTTTAGTTATACATGGAAGAGACTATAACAAACTCTCTATCTCTTCTGAAAAAAATCTTATTAGTATTTATATTTTAAAAAATCTGAGTTATAGTCGGCACAGCCAAATGTTTTCTTCAGGGACTGTGTGCATTGACTCTAATTTGGATCAATTCTGTGTGTGCAGCTAGGAATCCTGGAAGACAATAAACACACCCACTTTTTACCTTTCTTATGGAGAATCACACCTCCCCCTCCCAAACTGGTTGGAAAGGTACTGAAGCTTCCCTTTATTTTTTTTAGTTGCATCATTTTTTACCTGTGTTTCTTGATGTTTCTTTTCCAGTATAAACTGTGTGTGATTGATCCTGCTGGGTGACTAAAAATTAAAGCATGATGTAACTAACTTTAATTGCACTTTAATTTGTAGCTCAAACTGTTCTCTCCTTATGTCCCATGAGATCAAGATGTGGCATCAACTGTGAAGCCAGTTTCCATCAGACATTTTAAACAAGGCAGAGAGATTAATGTGTGCAAATGCATAAATTAAAAAAAGAAAAGAATTTCTCTCAGAGCATGAATTAATTTCTTCTTGGTTTCTTTTCCCAGTCTCATGTACCATGTAGAAAGTATTTCCATCTAGATGAGCGGGTATGTGAAAGGGTATGTTGTCCCTTTAGACAACTTGATTCAGATTTGAGTACAGATGAAAGTATGCCTGACATTTATTTCCAAGACTGTACTGGGAGACAGAGCTACTCTGTTCAGTGACTGAGATTTTGTTTGTGCTGAGAGTCAGCAGCATGCTAATATACCTCAGAATCCTTTCTTACAGGTCCTAGATAAACTGCACTGGGATTTCATTGACATAGCATATCAGACTTCAGCAAGGTAAATTTTGTTAAGGACTTATGCATATTCAGTAATGGATGTCAGTGAATGGACTAGTATATTTTTTTGTGACGGTGAAAAGGGAAGCTCACAGCATGTGTTTACTCTGCTCAGAAGCCCATAGAAAGTGCTTGTTCTTTTTCATATCATACCAAATCATGTTTAGAATACAGAATTCAAAGGTAGTTAGTTTTATTGCACAGATATAACTTCAGTGAACCATGAAAAGCCCTCATCTACTTCTAGCAAATTTTGGTTTTGTTCCTGATGGACAAAGGATCAAATCTTTCTGGTCTGGATTCTCTTCTGCTATGTGGAAAGGGAAAAAAAAGGAGGATTTCTCAGTTACCATTATTGGCGGTAGTGCAATATGAAGGTTAAAACTGAGTGTTTTATTTTTGCAATAGCTTCCATGCCAGCTGGAGACTGCCAGAAAGCATGCTCCTGTCAGTCCCAGTCACTGTTTCTAGAGCTTTTTGTAAAGGTGATGCCAAGAGTCTGTTTCTTCCTGTACTTAGGGGATTATGAGAAGGAGGAATGTAGATCTCATTTCTGCATAACCATGAACAGGACTATGGAAGTATGGCTTTTGACCTTACGTAATGTAGACATAGTAGGCTGCTCCTTACCCTCAGAAACTGACAAAATATATGCATATCAAAGTTAAGTTCCATGTCATTCTGATGTCTGCCCATGAATACCCTAAAAAAGGTATCGTGGTCTAGTCCCAGCTGGCAGCTGGCAGCCTCTTGCTCACTCACCCCAGTGGGATGGGGCAGAGAATCAAAAGGATGAAATTGAGAAAACTTGTGGGTTGAGATAAAGACAGTCTAATAGTTAAAGCAAAAGTTGTGCACAAAAGTAAAGCAAACCAAGGAATTCATTTACCACTTCCCATGGGCAGGCAGGTGTTCAGCCATCTCCAGGAAAGCAGGACTCCATCACATGTAATGGCGACTGAGGAAGACAAACACCATCACTCCAAATGTTCTCCCCCTTCCTCCTTCTTCCCCCAACTTTGTATGTGAGCATGATGTTGTATGGTATGGGATATCCCTTTGGTCAGTTGGGTTCAGCTGTCCTGGTTGTTTCCCCTCCCAGCTCCTCACGCACCCTCAGTGGTGTGAGAGGCAGAAAAGGCCTTGACACTGTGTAAGCACTGATCAGTAATAACAAAACTAGCCCCGAATTATCAATGCTGTTTAAACACAAATGCTAAACATAGCCCCAGCCAAACTCTACCCCAGCCAAAATGAGCACAAAAACTCATTGCGTTGTTGACTTTCAGTGTAAAGTGTGAGTCAGAAGTTTCCATTCCCAGAAAATATTCAGGCTAAATCCAATAAAGAAAGAGATGAAGATGTGTGGGAAAGGCATACAGTGTGTATACCAGACAGGTTGATGGTAGGTGTGCTGATGTTAGTTCTCACTCTTCTTAGGTATTGCTTGAATAAATATGAGTCACTTCAAACTTCCCTGTCTTCAGAGCTCCAGAAACCAAATGGCAGCTGATTTCCATAATTTCTTCCAGCAAGCACGTGTGGTGTGGAAACACATTGCTCAGTTCCTGCTTTGTGGTTGGAAATCCTTCTTTGCCCGATGTCCCGCTGAGGCTTTTGGCTACTTGTGGCTTGTGCTGCGTGCAGCTGCTGTTGCTCCAAAGTGTTCCTGCAGCACAGGTGTGACATTGGTGTTTGTGTTTTGTGTCAAGATCAAAGGCTGTGGTGCAGGGATGTGGCTGGAAGGAAAGGTCTTTGCCATAGCAGCTCCTCACTTTGACCTTAATTCTGTGGGGAAGTCAATACTATTGCTCTCCAGTGCATGTATGAGCAGACTGTGGACCCAAGAAAAGTAGGTAAAATGCAGAAAAAAAGAGAAAAAAACCCCCCAGCTCCTTGCTTACCTGCTGCTTTAATCTCAGGGGCCCAGGATAAACAAAGGTTCTGAGGTAGTTGCAGACAAGTGGTATTTTTACAAAGTTTACGTGTAATCCTCCAGGTAGGGTCAGACAGGCTCTCACTGATGCAGGATCAGGCTTTGGTGAAGGCTTCAGTCTGTTCACCACTGAGCACTGTATTCACTGACTGTCAGATGAGCCCCTAGTTAATTTTACTATTTTTACCAGTTTTTAGAAAAAATCAAACAGTGGAAAATGGGATAGTCACGTTCTGGTGACTCTCAGCCCATGCCTTGGCTACCCCAGACCTAAGTGTGGAGCTGTTTCCCGGGGCAACTCTGTCACTGCCGGGACAAAGAGACTGCCCGGTCAAACCCCCTTAATTGAAACATAGATAAAAAATGTTTGCATAATACTTGGTTATAACATGTGGTTGAAAATTTTCCCATTCAAAATTTTTGAAGGGATAGAAAAGGACACTTGTTTTCCACCTCTATAAGCTTATCTGAGTACATAAGCACTGGGAACAGTTTGTCCTTGGAGTCATGTAGGTTCCTGAATATGGAAATATTTTTTGTTTGTTGTGGTTTGGTAGACTGTCTCTAGCCCTGTAGTTCAGGGTTTGCCCTTGTACTAGTCTCCTCCTTTATCTTCCCTGAGCTTGAACTATGCTTCAGAAAATAAGTTTTCCTGTGGGGAAAATGTGTTTCCAATCCTTTAGTTGCAGAGACAACTTTTAAAGTGCAAACAAGTAAAGTCTGTTTGAGTTCCCAGGCGTCCTGGCTGTATCTATAATGCAGATATAACCAAGCTGGCTTTGAACCAGGTACTGTGCCAGAAACAAGGACAGTGTGCTGAATTAAGGTAGCAAATTAGCTGTGATGAAAAGCTGATACACGTGGCTGGGTCAAGGCAGCTTCCTTGCTTCTGAACTGGCTTGTTCCAAGGAGCCTTGGGGTTCTCTCTGCAGCACTGCTGAGTAGGCACCTCTCCAGCAGTGAAAGGTTGTACAGCTATAAACTGCCATTACTAATATTATTGAGGTGCTCTCGGAGGTGCTGGCTCCTATTCAGGCTGTGACCCTGAAGTGGATGAGGCTGCTTTCTCCTTGCATCCCATTGCTCTGATTTCTGCAGAAAGGAAAACAGAGCAAAGTCCAGGAGGATCCCAGCTTAGCAGTCAAAATCCTGGAGCATTCTCTGGTTTTTTTTTTTTTGTTTGTTTTTTTTTTTTTTTTCCAGGAGGATCCCAGCTTAGCAGTCAAAATCCTGGAGCATTTTCTGTTTTTTTTTTTTTTTTTTTTTTTTTTTTTTTTTTTTTTTGGTAACTACATACAGCCTTAGGCTGTAAGGGTGGGATTCATCTCATTTAACTGAAAGTGTTAGAAGGTTAGCTATCAGCTCTGGACTGGTTTTGTGGGTTGCCCCAAAAGGAGAGAGGCAGGTTACTTCCAGTGAATATTTTATCTCTTCTGGAATAGATGAGATAAATCACGCTCTGGAAGTAGCTCTCTTTCTCCGTTGACTGCAATGAAGAAACCTCAATGATTACATTGAACTTGATGTTGGTCTTTTAGACAGCTGGAGTTTGGTAAAGTACATCTTTTGGTATTTGAAGTAGCACCTCAGCGATGTGCTGAAATATTTGATATTCAGGGTTTTATAAAAGAAGAGGCATGTTCCAAGTCTGAGGATCTGAACTACTTAGTATAAATAACAGCTTGTTTATTAAAGTGATGAGAAGGTGACATGGGGGAATAAACCATCTGAGATCATTTAAGAAAAAGAAAAACTCAAAAATCCCACAAAGCTAAGAGTTGAGGGAAATCAATATATGAATCTAGCTGAAACAATTGCATAAGTAACTACAACTAGATCTTTATTAGATCAAGTTAGCAGGGCGCATTTTATGGGTAGTATTGTAGGGAGTATGCTGCTTTATTTTCCTGGGTTTGACTATTAATCTAGCCATATATATAACAAATGCCTTTCTATTAAATTTCCAGTAGATAGCAGCAGTTCACAGAAAGTATTTTTATCTTTTTTCCTTTTTTTTCAGTGAATGTACCTGTGAATCAATGAAATCTTAAAGTTTTTCCTTTCCATTTAGGAAGTTCAGTGGTGTTTTAATACATGCAGTGCATGCTGATTTTGTCACTGTAGTTAATTTCTGAGGAGTATTGTTGAAGTATTGAATTTACCTTGAGACTGAACCAGTTAAAAACACTTTTATTTGCAACATCAAGGAATAAAAAAAAAAGAAGATCAAAACAGGGCTTTTCTTGGTCAATTTTTGTAGGTTAAAGTTACATTAAATTCGTTAGTTTAAAGAGAGCATTATAAAGTGTATTTTCCTCAGAAACTTAATTAAACTCAAAAGTTGTTTTAGGAGCTAGAAGCATCGATGACTTGAAATGTCCCCACAGACCATGTCTGACTTGAACAAAATTCTTCAGAGTTCCTGAGTTTGGTGCACACCCTGGCAGTGACAGAGGAATAGTTTCAGGCTACTGAATGGGAGTGGCTACATCATCATGCACCTGCCAGGTATCTCTTGAAGTGATTGTACAGACAAGGTGGGAGCACACAGAACTGTGCTCTCCCAGGAAGTGATTCTTTTTGGCTTCAGCCACCAAACAGACCATTTTTGAACATTTTTTGAGTAGATTGAGAGCTGGTTTTTGGGAAATGCTGAGGAAAATGACATTGTTTCCAGATCATATCTGTAATCAGATCCCTAGAGGGCAGGAAAAATAGATTATGAAACAGGAAAGGGCATATTATCATTCTTGTGTCACACTGTACATTTATTCCACCTAAACTTCTAATTATACTTAATATATTCTGATACGAATAATTTCTTTAGTCTTTCCATTTGTATAGATAATTTTATCTGCTGTAAGTGTTACAATTTGTTCAGAATTAAAATCACTACTCACTTGTAATTGTCTGACATTCCTGCACAGCATTTTTCCTCTGTAAAATCTACTGCAGCTTGGTTTGTCAGAGGAAGTATCCTGTCTACAAGCACCTCACTTCCAATAACCAAAGTCAGTTGCATAGAAGTCAGTTTTCTTTTATATCTGTAGAACAATTTGGGGAATCTTATTCTGAGTTTGTGTTCTGAAATTATGCAAGATATTCAGTAGAATAGTGCCAAATGGAGAGGTTTAAAATAAAGGTCGATTTCTTAGCTTTTTTTTTAAATATATATAATACATTTAGCTATTGTTGCAGTCCTTGTTATGTATTTATTGCATCAGTGAGTTGAAAGCTGAGATGTTTTATTCATGGCTTAGCTGCTAATGATTTTTTTGTCTTCAGACTGTACACGAGTTGTGAGGAGAAAGATGCCATGTATGATGCAGTCCTTTACTTGGCAAGCAGCTCCACCAACATAAAGGATGACAAAATCTGACTGAGCGGAAATGATTGAGTTATTTTTGAATTCTTCTGAATTCACAATTGATGAAGTTCAATACAAGAGACTGAAAAATGACTGAAATCTGCATTTCTGGCTTTAAACTGTCTGAAGGCCAAAGGAAAACAGCAGCTTAATTTGCAGCATACTCAGGACTGAGCCTAGACTGAGTCTTGCTTTGTGAAGATCTGACCTGCCTCTATGACCTGTCCTCGTTCCAGTTACCAAGCAAATGGATTAATTATTTGGGCTTACTTTTTTTGATGTCTTTGAAAACACTAAATACATGACTTTGTAGCTTATTGGCATTAATCAGCTGTATTAAAATTTTAGGAAAATGTGAACTACTTATTTCTTCTACAACAATCAAATACTGATTTCATCAGTGCTTAAAACTACTGTGGAGTAAATTGATTAAAAGGAAAAAGTTAAGAATAAAGGGAAGCTAGAGAAAAAGTGAAACTAAATTTTATATATAAATAGTAAATTTGATGTTTAGAACAGCATATGGCTATCAACTCAAAATCCAATCTATATGGAATATGGGACCCTGAGACTTTAGAAGATTTTAAGTCCTCATCTAGCGATTTCTTTTCACATTTTCATCGACCCTGCCCCTGAAGATTGCTAAATGCTTCTTTCTTATGAAAGAGTCTTAAAGCACAAGCATTCACTGAGCATGTCTATTTGCATGTAGTATCAACTAGTGATTTTTAGAATTTGTGTACACTCCTCTCAGAATGCAATATAAATCTCTGTTATTAGCAGAAGCAAATTCCATGTATTTAAATGTCTGGAGTTCCTCACAGACAAACTTTTTATGATTTTTTTGGCAAGCAGCAGCCACTGCATTTACTTAGCTGGCTCAGTGATACAGGTAATTCAGCACTTATTCACCAAAAGGGGAAAAATAAAAGTCCTCAGCATAATGGGTAATGAAAGCGTCTGACTTCAGTGACTACAAAGGGTGGATGGCGAATCATCTTCCTACAAGACTGAATATAGCTTTTTTCCCCAATACTATTTGACATTTTTCATACTATAGAATACATAAATCTATTTTTTTTTATGCAGCTTGGCTTTAACAACATCAAGTAAGTTATGCTGAACATATCAGTTTTACTTCGTGTCTGTTATTAATGAGTTTATTATTCTTTCATATTATTATGAAAGCTATTAATTGTTATGATTCCAAGTGCATAGTTTTGCCTATATTCACTTAGGCGGTTATTTTCCATTGTTTTAAGGAAGTGATTGATTACCAAAGACATGCAAAATATTAGGCCTTCAATATCACCTTGGAAACTACAAAGTTTTGTTTTCTTATTTCAGTGCTAGGAAGGAGGGCATGTTACTTCTCTCCTGACAGCTTCAGAATTCTTTCAATGTAAACTGTACCAGTTTCTTCTGTTGCTGGCTGCTGGTTTTGCTTTCCATGTCCAGAAGAGAGCATTATGATGAGATGATCTATCCCTCAGCAAAATACAAACTGTTCACTTAGACCAGACAATTTTGTATCAAAAACATAGCTTTGAACTACGATAATTTTTTTAGGATATGTCATACACTAAACACTATCTTGGTCTGTGTTCTTGCTATCTCCCAATGTTATCCTCTCACTATCTTGAACAGATCCCTTTTTCAGTCTCCTTCTCTGTACTTCCAGCATGCTGCAACGTAGTTCTTAGTCATATGTGGATGTTATTGACTCTGCTGCTGGGCAACGCGACTGCCAGATTGAACACTGTGCTGCTGCTTGGCTCTGGACAGGACTGCAATGTGGACTGTGTCACACATCCAGTGACTGCATATATAAGGTGTTTTCTTGTATAATAATGGAAAACTTACTGTAATGGTTTCAGTCTCATTAGATGTGTAATTGGCATTATTACTTGTTAGTCTTATTTATCTGGGATAATATTTTTAGTGTAATGAATCGTAACACCCGATGACATCATAGAGACCTGAAGACATCATAGGAGAACAAGTCTTATTTTTCCCTCCCACAACACTTCTGTTTTTCAGTGCCAAACACTGTCAACCTGCCAAAAATAAGAATATATATCATATGTTTATTCATCTACTTCTCTTGATTATCTGCAAAGACATGTCAGTCTTGAGCTCCTGAGCTGGAGTCTGACCTGCTGATAAGCTGATGTGGAAGTTTTCTGAGTTAAGAAGAGAACAAATACTGTCTTGATGCACTGTCTCAGTAAAGGACTGGGGCAGGAGCTCATGGGAGCCATTGAAGCTGCAGGACCTAACTGGAAATGCAAGCCTTTATTACCAGCTTAAATCCCTTTGATGTCAGTCCTAGGTGCAACTTATAGGTGAGGGATAACTTGACTTTGAAAGTGTTCCTGAAGGACTCAGCTCTCACTACAATGCAGCCTAATAGTTCTGATTTGGGACTCTAAAAAAACCCCAAACTGTCAACTTGGTGAGAAATTGCTTATAGACAGAGAATTTTTCTAAAGAAATGATATTTATTGATCATTCCTTTTCCAGGAAGAAAAAGACTCTGTCTAGAGACTTCGCAAAAGGTCCTTCAGCGTGGGACCAGGTAAAGTGGCTTTGTTCCTCTCTGGAATGTAAGCTGACTTTATCTTTTTTCTTCTTTATCTAAAACCAGTTTTTCTCCATGTGGTTTCATTTTCAGAGTTAGGACTTACTAGGAATTTGTGGTTGAGATTTACTCTGCTTCTAGTTTCCACTTTAGAAATGAATTATGTTATTGTCATTATGTAATGAATTGATCAGTTAATGAGCTCTTTAGCAGTAACTAAAAATATAAATTAAAACCTTAAAGAACTTACTAAGGGACATTTAAGAGGCTTGATTTAAATGAAAGATTATTTTCTTTATTATCAAAATTTCAAAACACAGTCTGATACTTGATGGCAGATCTGAGTGTCTAGAGAATGACAAAAATTCTTTTTCCCAGTGTTTGTTGTTTTGTTTTGTTTTTAGCTAAGGAAAAATTAAATATAGTGAAGAGTAATATAAATTAGCATTAACCTAGAAATGACATCAGGATTTTGTGAATTTGGGATTGAATATGAGACAAATAGGAAGAGAGTATGTAGCCTTTGTTCTCTGACCTCCTTCATTTGGAGAAGTCTGCATTCAGAGTCACACATGAGCAAAAGCTTCTCAAAGCTTATTACAACCAAGTATATATACTAACACCTTTGAACAAATAGAATTTTACATCCAGAAGGCTGGAGGTATAGAGAGACTCGATCTAACATTAGGAAGATCTTGGCTGATAACCTTCTAGCTGTTTCGAAGTCCTAGCTGTGATTGTATAAGGCAACAATGTATTTTAGTAATTTTGAGTCGGCTGCACTCTGTGGAGATTACAGACCTTTTATCACCTTCAAAAAGTTAATCTAGCAGTGCTCAAGGCCATAGGAATCTGGCTTTTGTCGTGTCGCCCTAAAATACTGATCTGGAAAAGAATCATTTGGTACTTAGTTCCTGGCAATGCAGCTATCCATTTTAACTACCATTTGAAAATGTAGTCCAAAGTGTTCCATAGGCAAACATTAGCTGTGATGAGGTCATTGGACATATTACTGGTGTTTTCATAATTTTTGCATAATCTGTTCTGCTGATTTATATTATTAGAAGTGATTGGTTGGAGTGTTGGAATTTAGAGAGTGAAGCTTTTCTTTTTTCTGTCCTCCTGCTACTCAGGACATGATTGGTTTCTCTCTGATTCCTTCTTGACACTCACGCTCTAGATTATTCCTCTTCCCTTAATGTTGATATATGCTTTTTTTCCTTCTTGACCTTCAGAAAAACTCTTTTAAAATGATTGAACTTAAGGGAAATGGAGCTTGAGGATGTGTCTGGAATAAGCAGGAGGTGCTATCCAAGGGAGTGGAGAGGGCAGAAATGCAAGACAGCCTAGAAAAACATTCAGTGTATTTCTTAAATATCTTTTCACAAATTGTTTTTAAAATGTCCAAAAGAAGACCAAATGCTTTGGGAAGGGAACATATTAATTTTCCATACTCTGTTAATTTTCCACATTTGTTTTTAAATTTCTCTTGAGTGACCTCCATGGACTATTTTCTTCAGTTGTGTTTTTGCAATCTTTTCTCTTTGAAGTCTTAAAGATAATTCCTTTACATAAAGAACATAATGAATTCACAGTGTATGATTATTTTTAACCACAAGTGATCATATAGCCAGACATGCCTGCAGCAAAATAACATTGCTGCTGGCAAAAATCCAAGTAGTTAAACAGGTAGGTGGTAAATATCTACAGTCATTGCTTGAAAGCTATCAATTATTTGTGTTCTGAAGTTTAACTGTTACACTGACTATTTACCCTGCAAACTGAGGAATAGCAGGCAATCTAAGGAAATCATTTGCTTTTCAGTATTAATTTTGCTTCTTGTGCCAGGTTCTGTAAATGTTTCCTCATGTATCATTGTGACGGTGCCATACATTTGAAATGTCAAATTATGCAGTGTCTGGTGTCAGAAGAATAATATTAGCAGCAGTGAGAGACAAAAAATACCATGCAGAGAATAAATACTTGTTTTCAGTATCTACTTTACCTCGTATTGCATTTCTATGGCCAGAGTAATCTAAGGGTTGTTTGAATTTATAGAATGTACATCCTTTGAGTACTTTAGCTGCCCCTTGAGGAGCCTTTTTCTTGTACTGAAAACAAATGATTAGTGCATTTTGGCTGCAGTATTTCTATCTTTCCCTAGGCTCTTGAATCCAAAGTGAGCATGCCAGAAAGAGCAGATAAATACTATTCTTTTTAGTACTTATTTTCCAATTATTGTCAGTTCACTGGCCTTTTATGAAACATTATAGTGCTAAAGCAAACTTTCAAATGACTACATTTTGTATGCAGGACTTTATTCTACTATCCTGTCCCTCGCCTTTACCATTAGATTTTTGACACACTAACACAGAAACTGAAGATTAAACGGGATTAACCTCTTTGGTTATCCACAATTTTTCACTATTTATAGAATTAATATAATTTCCCACCGGGTTATTATTGTCCTAGTGGAGTAATACTGCTATAGAGGTTAGGGAAGTCAAGGCTGTGTAATAATCTATTTAAAATAATAAGAAAAAGGAGATCACGTTATTATTCTCAAGAGGCTTCACAGAAGGAGGTCCATGTTATGTTGTGTTTTGTCATTCAGAGTGTATTTTTACCCAAAGTAAGAGACTCTGCTGCCTGTCCCTGGAGCCGAGCAATGCTGACTTGCTTCCACCATCCCTGCCTCCTTTTCGTGCCTCTTTCCACTCTGCCAGAGGATTTAAGGAGGAGGTACAGAGCTATTTCTGTCAGCATCTCCTCTTATGGTTGGAACATTTCAGACTGGTGGATGCGTTGAGAGGGCTGAAATCCAAATTAAGTGTCCTTGGGCTTGATTCATTTGCTCATGATTGAACATCTAGAGCTATCTGAGTTACGGAGGGCATCTCTCCATCAGTCTCCAGAAGTGAATCAGTCTCACAGAGGTCTTGTGTGAAATATATACCAGCTCTTAAGGGATTTGTCAGATACTCTACTGTGCCTCAAGTGACACTAAGGCATTCAAATATGCATCACCACACCAGGTCCTAAATAATCAGTTTGCAAATTGGAAATGCATCTTCCATTTTCTGAACATCCAGTTCTGTAGGAAAGCAATGAAGAGGCTGTGTGTTCCTGAAGGGAAAGAAAGTGCCTGTCAGGATGTCCAAATACCCCACACTATTGCTCGGGTCCAGGAAACACAGAAAATTTTAGGCATTTTAACCAACTACATGTGTAGGAGCAGGGATGAGCTGGGACTGAAACCCTTCTTGTGATGCCTCTAAAACCTTATACATCTAATAGACCCTTGTAGATAAGCTCAGGAAGTGTGGGCTGGATGAGTGGAGGTCATGTGGGTTGAGAACTGGCTAAATGACAGAGCTCAGAGGGTGGTGATCAGTGATGCAGAGCCTAGTTGGAGACCTGTAGTTAGGGATGTTCCCCAGGAGTCACGACTGGATCCAGTCTTGTTCAGCCTGGATGAAGGGACAGAGAGTACCCTCAACAGGTTGGCTGATGTTACAAAACTGGGAGAGTGGCCAACACCCCAGAGTGCTGTGCTGTCATTCAGTGAGACCTGGGCAGGCTGGAGAGTTGGGTGGAGAGGAACATAAGGAAATTCAACAAAGGCAAATGGAGGGTCCTGCACCTGGGGAGGAATAACTCCAGGCATCAGTACAAGCTGGGGGCTAACCTGGTGGAAAGCAGCTCTGCAGAGCTTATAAAGCACCTGGGGGTCCTGGAGGACAACAAACTGTACCTGAGCCAGCAATGTGCCCTTGTAGCCAAGAAGACCAATGATATCCTGGGGTGCATTAGGAAGACCATTGGCAATAAGTGGAGGGAGGTGTTCCTGCCCCACTACTCAGCACTGAGGAGGCCTCACCTGGAATGCTGTGTCCAGTTCTGGGCACCCTAGTTCAAGAAGAACAAGGAACTAGTGAAGAAGGTCTGGCAGATGGCTACGAAAATGATGAGGGAACTGGAGCATCTATCTTATGAGGAAAGGCTGAGGGAGCTGGGCCTGTTCAGTTTTGAGAAGAGATGACTGAGAGGTGATCTTATTGATGGGTACAAATATCTTAAGGGCAGGTGTCAAGAGGATGGGGCCAGACCCGTTTCAGTGGTGCTCACTGACAGAACAAGGGGCAACAGGCCCAAACTGAAACTTAGGAAGTTTCATCTGAATATGAGGAATAACTTTGAGGATGGCAGAGCACTGAAACAAGCTGCCCAGAGAGGCTATGGAATCTCCTTCACTGGAGATTTTCTCAATCCACCTGTATGTATGATCTTGTGCTACCTGCCCCAGGTGAACCTGCTTTATAGCAGGGGGGGTGGACTAGAAGATCTCCAGAAATCCCTTCCAACACCAACACTTCTGTGATTCTGTTCATATCCACATAACTCCTAGTGCCTTTTTAATACCCCAGAGCCTGCAGTCTGAGATTTCCAAATAGCGCAAAACACTGGATTTCATTGTTTAAACAAGTGGCACATCTGTTTTCTGTAGTCCTATGAAATTTAAGGCCTCCAATCTGAATGACATCTGTGAACTACTGTACACAATTCAGAATGAATACTGCTGTGTTGTGGTTCCTATTTTTGGTACTTTCACTGACTCCTAGTGTTTCATCTTGTGATAAATCATTTGTTTTCTATAAAGTTGTCCATTTCAAGCTATATGATTGTATTACATTGTACGCATCTAGTTCTCTGTTTTTGAGAATTTATAAAAGGACATTAATAAGTTAGTTGGATTTGAAATATATTGATGTAAAATACTACACATACTTAACACTACTCATGCCTTTGTTCCATGTATGTTTACCTATTAAAAAGAAGATGGTTGATTATTTTTTGCTGTTGATCTTTATTACTTGTCTTGATTCCAGTGTGATTATTCTCTCAGTGTTAAAAGTTATGAATCAAACTAGAAGCTGTAGAAATAGCTTTGGCTTCATGGAATGTGAAAAAGAAATAATGCATGTGTGTTCTCATTTTGTATTCACACTCATACATTCATATATATCATATTATAGCTGCAATATGGTCATGGCTTTTTTTGTGCCCATGACTAAAGATATACTGATAAGAAAGAATCAAGAGAAATCTGCAACATCATTGAATCTCTTGAACTGACACTATAAGAACAAGTTCAAATGGCAAGAGTCCAAATAGTGCTGCATATGTTCTTAAAAAACTCTGAATGCAAGGATTTCTTAACTTCCCCAGCTGCTTCAGTGCTTAACTCTCCGTACAAAGAGAGATTTTTCCTATACATTACAGAAATCTTCTTTTTTACCAGTGTTGCCAATTTCTCATATACAGAGGGTACACAGAAAACAATTAATCACTGACATGTTTGTGACAGTATTTCGCATAATCTCATTATGCCTCTTCTCTGAAATTAAGCCAGTCCTATTGCTCTATATTTTCCCCTCCTATACTTTGTTTATCAATCTTGTTGATTTCTGCTGAACTTAATTTCCTAAATTGCCACTTCTGTGTCTGATGAACTGGACCCATGTCCCGGATTTGCGTTTGCTTTTTTGCATCAGCATTGCACAAGTTGCTCCAGTGCAGTTTATAGCATCTCAGTCCTCTTTGGCTAAAGGCCCCCCTGTAGTTGTGTTCTTCTTAGGAAAATGGGGTGTTTCTTTGCCATGCGCTGCTCATGGCTTATTCAGCTCAGCTGAGACTCTGTCTCATACCTGCTCCTTGAAGCTTAACTTCCTGATTGTTTGTATTGATTGTATTAAGCCTTCTTTTGTTTCTAGTAGTTAGCAATATTTAGTTGAAAGGAGCAGTTCTCTGGAAAATGTGTGCAGATAGTTCTTCCTTGTAGCAAGGAAACTGCTGCTGTTTTTATCCAGCACATCCTCAAAAAGTAGTGGTTTCTACCTGTGTGCAGCATCAAACTGTTGGAGTTGCTTTCTAAAACATTCATTTTTGCTCTTGACCTTGACTCAATTAGGAAAAGCTCACATAATCATCATATCCAGACTGTGGATATAGCAGGATAGTCATATGGATCACTGAAAGCTATTAGAGAGCATCCAAGGGAGGGCCATGAGGATCGTGAAGGGTCTGGAGAGGAAGCCTTATGAGGAGCGGCTGAGGTCACTTGGTCTGTTCAGCCTGGAGAAGAGGAGACTGAGGGAAGACCTCATTGCAGTCTACAGTTTCCTCACGAGGGCAAGCAGAGAGGCAGGTACAGATCTCTTCACTCTCGTGACAAGAGGAAATGACATGAAACTGAGTCAGGGGAGGTTTGGGTTGGATATAAGGAAAAAGCTTTTCTCCCAGAGAGTGGTTGAGCACTGCAACAGGTTCCCCAGGGAAGCAATCACAACACCAAGTCTGTCTGAGTTCAGAAGACTTTGGACAACACTCTCAGGTGCATGGTGTGATTCTTGGGGTGTCCTGGGCAGGGCCAAGGAGTTGGACTTGATGATCCTGATGTATTCCTTCCAACTCAGCATATTCTGTGATTCTATGAAGATTCCATATCGTGTATCATAAAGTACATTTTATGTATTCCCCGATTCTCCTTCCCCCTGTCTTAAGCCAGCACTGAAAAAGTATTTGGTGTCTCTAGGTGACATGAACCTGATTAGTTAAGTCATCTTGGGAAATTAGACTCTTTGAAAGCCAATTAATACAGTGTTTCCTTTAAGTCCTCTATTTCCTGTATCCATCTTTAAATACAAATATCTCATCTTCTTCTCTTCCTTGTCACAGTCATTAAACAAAAGGGAGAATTTTAATTTCTAAAGTGGTTTATGTGCTTGGCATTGCCTGGGACCTGACGACGTCACAGGCAGGTTTATTGATGGTGAGCATTTGCCCTCTGTGTCTCCTTAGGCTGGGAGGTAACAGTGTTGCCTCTTCTCAGCAGTACAGGTACATGTTTATCATAGAATCATAGAATGTTAAGGGTTGAAAGGGACCTTAAAGATCATCTAGTCCCAACAACCCCTACCATGGGCAGAGACACCTCCCACTTGACCAGGTTGCTCAAGGCTTTATCCAACTTGGCCTTGAATACTACCAGGGTTGGAGCTTTCATGACTTCCCTGGGCAACATGTTCCAGTATCTCACCACCCTCACCATAAAGAATTTCTTCCTAGTATCTAGCCTAAATTTCCCTTCTTTCAGTTTGTACCCCTTACTACTTGTCCTGTCACTGCAGTTCCTAACAAAAAGTCCCTCTCCAGATTCCTGATAGGTTCCCTTCAGATACTGGAATGTTGCTATGAGGTCTTCTCTTCTCCAGGCTGAACAGCCCCAACTTTCTCAGCCTGTCTTAATAGAGGAGATGCTCCAGTCCGCTTATCAACTTTGTGGCGCTCTTCTGGACTTGCTCCAACAGTTCCACATCCTTCTTATGTTGGGGGACCAGAACTGTATGCAGTACTCCATATGGAGTCTCACAAGAGCAGTGGAAGAGAATCACCTCCCTTGATGTGCTGACCATGTTCCTTTTGAGGCAGCCCAGGATTCCTTTGGCTCCCAGGGCTGCAAACTGCCGGCTCATGTTGAATTTTTCATCAACCATCACCCCCAATTCCTCCTCCGCAGGATTTGTGGCCACAGAAGTTACGTGCTCTTGGCTTCTTGGTTTGAGCTGCCCCAAGAGAATCAGCGATGGCTCAGTGCTGGGAGGAGAGCAGCCCTCGAGGCTGCTCCTGGCACGGCGGTGGTGGCAGCGGTGGCAGCAGTGGCCATGGGTGGTCCCGCAGGGGTAGGTGTGTGGCCCAGGGGTGCGGAGGCAGCAACATGGTCCATCCGCATCACTGGCTGCACAGCTGTGTGTCAGAATGCCAGTCTGTGCTGTGGTTGCTTGGCTTGATCAGAAACAGGCATTTATGATCCTTTTTCCTCCCTTGTTCCATTTGTCACATTTCCATTTCTCATATTTTGTACATAGAGAACCATTGATATAAGGGCAAGGCTGTAAAATACCTGCAAGCCAGACTACAGTTTCTGTTTCTACAGATGCACCAGAGGCTTCTTTCCTCATGGTAACCTTCTGGCTGGTTCTGGTGGGCTCTTTGCTGCCAAATCAGTCCAACTGTTTCACTACAAACTCAAACACTAACCATGTTTTCCAGCCTTGTTACCACAGTATTTAGTATTAAGATGTTTCCTTCACCATTAAGATGGGGCTTCTACTTACATCTTCAGTACATTAAGAACATTCTGCAACACACTTTCTTTGTAAAATATGAGTGTCTTCAGCTTTAAACAGTCATTTTTTTTTCCTCACAGAATTTTTTCCCCCTAATTAAGCTGCTTTTGCAGCTAATAATGATACTTACAAAAAAAAAAAAAAAAAGAAAAACCTAAAGAAGCTGAAGCAGACCACTCACTGAAATCTAACAATCTTTATCATAAACTCCCTTACTCTTAATTTAATTTTATTCAGTTCATGTTTAATTTGGTTAAAAATGTTTCCAGTGGAGCAGGCTGCAGTATTTGAAGTGCTTGATCTTTAAGCCTTCTTCAGTGCTTAAGGACATAGAGAAAACCCTTGGATTCTTTTTTTAGCCTGTATTGTTTTCTGCTGGTTTTGTCTGTAGATCTCCAAAACCTTTCTAAGGCAAACAGTGACTGTGAGTGTGCACTGTGGCAATGGATACACAATGGCTCTTGTGGTGCGAAGTCTCTAACATGATGCCTTGTGCAAACATTTGTGTACACAAATGCAAAGGCCATAAAGTTATTATTTCCAAAGAGAAACAAATGGCAATAAAGTAGATTTGCTACTATCAATGCTGTAATTTGCATGTCTGAGTGAAAAGCTTGGAGTATGACTTAAATTTTGCAGATATAAGTAGAAGGTTCAAATGTTTTCTGATGTAGTTACCAACATTTATGATTTATTGATTTTTATTTTCCACCAAATGTGTGTACACCCATTATTCCCATTATTGACTTTAAAGTATCTAACACAGGCTGCAATGTAAACTGCAGTGAGTTATTGTAAACAGTTTTACATTATATTATGAAAAGACAACGCAGAAAGAATCATGCCTTGCAGAATATACCATCTAAGGAGTCTTTCTGCTGTGCCTTTTGCAACCGGACATGTCTATCTCGTATTGACCTTTTCAACCACCAACGCGCTTGCAACAAACGTGGGTAGAGCCCTTCCCAAATCTTCGTTCGCGAAGCCCAACCATGAACGACATTGTATTATACTTAGGATGGTGAACCTCAGAATTTGAAGCAAAATACATGGGGTTTGTATAATTTTATGTCTTTCCCTTTATTTCAAGGTACAAGCCTTGTTTGTTGACTTTTACTTTTGCAAGAAGTCAAATATTTTAGCCACCGTCAACTTTCTTTGCCACATTTAGATTGGATTTGTGCTTTTTTTCAGGATCATATGAGGTGATTAATGAATTGACTAAACTATGTATCTTTTTCATGTTTACTTTTAGAGTATTAGAAAGAAATTTGAATTAATCATCAGTAGTCTATAAAGAATTTAACCAAATTGCTCTTCATCCTGCAGTGTGTTTTTATGACCTGTATCAAAACATATTTATGGTGTCCTTCTCAGACGTGTTCTTCTGTTCTGTCACTACAATTTATTAATCTGACAAATATGATGAATGTTCATGGCAGTGCTGAGGAAGGGCATTCAGCAAGGTTCACTCAATTTCAGGTCCCTGACTTTACAACAGCAAAGTTCCACTGGAGAACTACATCTTTGGTGATTTATTATTATATAGCACTGATTCTGTGACCCGTTTCTGCTCTTGTGATCTGGCTAGGGTTCCCAGGCATTGCAGAGCACACCTTTTCACAGTTTTGCCATTGGAAATAGAGGAGTGTAAAGATGAGAAACTCAGTTCAACCCTGAGTTTCATGGGGCTGTGCCCCGGGGCGAGGCACTGGACTAGCAGGTTACTGCCTTGCAAGGAGCTGAGCATTTCTCATCCTTGAGAGGCACCTGAGCATCTGATAGTGATGTGCAAAGGCAGAAAAGAACTGGGAAACTCAGGAGATCCATTTGACTCAGTTCTCTGGCCAAAGCCAGAAATAGTATAATATAGTGGGACCAGACTGATGGTATCTAGCTGTATTGGCACTCTTAGAGATGGTGGTGATGCAAACTGGATTGCTTTAATCTGGTGGCGTCCAATAGAGTGCAATAACCCAAATAGCAATTTTTACATAATTTTTTCCCCATTCATTTACATTTTATCTTATTATGATTATTATTAATTTAATTTTATGCCAGATTTTATTTGAACTTTTTCTCTACTTTTCTCACTCCTCTTGCTGAATTAAGCTATATTCAAAACTCTTCTAGTGGAGTATTTCTACCATCTGCTCTCTACAGCAATTATTCAAATTATTTGCAGCCCTCTGTGCCAGCAGGGGTGAATCTAGTACAGATTATCTGACTGACATATTTTTACCCTGCAATATGCTACAACTGGTAAGGATCTGTAACTCCACGGAGTTGGGTGGGGGTGGAGTGTTACATCTCCAATTATTCAGTGTCTGACTTATAGGAAATCATAATCTCTTGGTTTTTACAGGACAAATAAAGAATGGTTTTGAAGGTTCTCCTTCCTTTACAATCTTAACCTGTTCTAGAATCCTCCAAATCCTGAACACTTTAATTTGTTCACAGCACTGAACACAGCTCATTGGCTATTCTGTCTGTAATTGAGAATACAAGTCCCTTTTTGTTTTGCTATGATTAAGATGCTGCAGTAGTCTCTCCTATGTTTGTCCTGCCTCTGGTGATATTCACCTGAAGAATGATTTTCACAAGAAGATATTCATAAGAAGAATGATTTTCCTACTTGATGTCCTGTGTCACTTTTTCCTAATAAACCAGGGTTTTTGAAATGCAGACCCAGACTCAAGGTCCTGCCTGAACTCTTCATAGCCTTAATTTTTGGGAAGAATTAAAAGGAAGGCAGGAAAAGTAATGTGCATCTTACTGTGAAGAGAGGAATCTTAAACTGCATTAGAAAGTGTCATAATGCTATAAAGAGATAACACCCTCTATGATGATGGACATACATGTCAGCTGAGAGCTATAGGCAGTTCTGGTCCATTTGTGGCCTCCTCAATTAAGGATATTTTCAGAATGGTGTCAAAGTAACTCCACAGCCAGCAGAAATCTTTTTAGCTTTCAGAAAGTATTTATTCATTTTATAGACACACATACTTTCACTACAACATGAGAAAACCGTGCAGCCTCCACCCTGCCCCAAGTTTCCAAAGCTGTGTGGGAACCACTGACTATGCTTGTGTTATGGGCAGCAATTTCTCCCAGCATTTAAGACTGATAATCCCTTGGCTTGAGCACTAAAATAATACTATCTAACACAATTTCCAGGCCATACATATCGAGAAAATGAATATAGATTTTAAATACAGAAATATAGAGCATAGTCAACCAAGAATAAGTCTTCAACATGGTGCTTTCCCGAGTACCACAGGTGATTTCTAGGACATTTCCTGTTTGTTAATATTTATTCTTAGTTATTAATATGTTCTGCCCATACTGAGAATGTCCTTCATTCTCATCTGACTGTTTTTTCTCCAAAGGTTGTTGCCAGAGTTTTTATGAAGCTACCAGCATCCTTTTTGTGTCACTCTACACCATGAACTATGAGAGGGGCTGTCAGTCACCACTGTTGTTCTTCCTTTTCTTATGGCTATTATTTGTTATAACTTTAAAGCAATATTTTTTGTTTTTTATTACTAGGAGCCTGGCTTAGTCTATGTTAAAGAATTTTGACCTCTTTGCATGTTATGCAATGCTACACATGTATGCATAAAACATCTCTCATAATTGCCACAAGTGATACCACTGCTGCTTTGACAGACATTCCAACTGCAGGAAAGTTTTATGTTACTCACTGGGCTGATAACCTCCAATCCTGCATGTTGCCTCACTTCTGCGGAGCTTTTTGGACATTTGGACATTTGGACTTCTGTAGAGTTAAAATCTGTTTAGGCAACCTCATCAGAGTTACAAGACCAAGAGAGGTGGAGATTGGAATCATATGAAGGTCTTAATCTCCAGAAAAGAAAACCAGGATAAAGATATGTGGAAGTAGCAATAGCTTTTGCTTTTTAGTACAAGGTTAGCTTTAGCTAAAGCTTAGATGGATAAGACCAAAAAGCTAGTAATTCACATTTGTGTAGTTGTAGCTTCTGAGACACTCATTGCAAATCTTCTTCTGGGAAGACCATGTGCTGGCTACTGAAGGAGTGTGAGCTCTGGCTCCATCTTCAACCAGGCTGAGGCTGTGCTTCAGGCTTCCAGTTACTGCACATTGTGAGAACACTAACAAATTTAGGAGCTTGGAATGTAGTTTTGAAAGTAATAAAAAGTGATTCAACCAAAGGAAAAGTGCAGGAGAGAGATGAAGCTAAAGCTCATCATAAATGGAACAGCTTCTCTAATGGTAAATTTTATGAATCTTTGCGTAAAATGTCTCCCTAAAGAAGTTCGTCGCTGTATGAAGTTGTGTATAGTAATATAATAAAGTGGAAAAGTTTCCACCTGAGAATATTGGTAAAAATCATTGTCCTTACAGTTCTTTACCAAGACATTTAAAACAAAGTCACTGCCCACTGGAGTTTTCCTGAGTGGGGCACTAAATCAGTATGTGTAAGCGCAGTGTGTCTCAAGGCTCAGCTTCAACTAGAACTGAGTAGCAAAAAATTTTCTTGTTACACAAAATTTTCTGAGTTTATGTTAGAATATTTTCCACCTCACATCAGGGTGAGTTAGAGACTTTTCAAAGCGGTTGAGGGAAAAAAAAAAAGAAATTCTGCAGTTTATGAAATGGCTTGTTGATCAGGAGAACTATGTGAGAGATCAAAGATTAAGTTTCCATCACAATTTGAAGTAGCAGCTAACTCTGGGTTTCAGATAGCCCAAATGAGTATTTGTTTATTTGTAGTTGAAATGTTAATTGTCTTCTTATTTCTTATTTTTAACAGAAATTTAGTGCTGAAGCCTTCTTAATTATTTTTTTTCCTGCAGCTTCTCTATTCTCACATAACTCTGTGCTTTGGTCTAAAAACATATATACATTTCTACCTTTTTTTCTTATGGTGTACATTTACAGTATATTTTTTCCCTTTTAATTCATCCTGGTTTTTGCACCTCCTCCCTTGTACTTTCCAGGTTTCTCCTTTCATGATCTGAAAGTGCTGATGAATAAAGATGAGCCAACAGTTGGTCCAATCCCAGATGGTCTTTTGTTCAGGTAATTACTCGGAACCAAACCAGCTCTTAAGTGCCCTGACTTCTCTGACTGAGATTGACTGATGGAAAGATTAGGCAAGGCAGAGATTTATAGCCAACCTAGTAAGAAGAAAGGAAAAATGTAGACTCATTTAAATAAGGTGGTGTTTTTTTGTTTGGTTTGGTTTGGGTTTTTGGTGGTTTTTGTTTGTTCGTTTGTTTTGTTTTGTTTTTTTAAATTTCTTTCTCACTCCACTGTATTGAGGATGCGTCCTGAATGTTATCCAAAGTCATGTATTTAGGTCAGAGCCAAGCTTGTTTGGTTGGAGCAGAAATGAGCATCCCTCCAGCCACTCCTGAATGGTGCTGGAGCCCTGCTGGTAGCGTTCCCATAGCTGGTATCACACCCCACAGGAGGGCTAACTTCTTAAAGAAGAAATTCTATCTGGTTTCTCAGAGAACATAATGTAATTCTTCTTACAATAAAGCCAGTTGTGTAGATTTATACATGGTTTATTTGCCTTGGTTTCTCATTTGCTAAAGACATTTTCCAGTGTATATCAGATGGCGCAATCCATTTAAAACAAACGAAATTGTCTTTGAAACATAACCTCTTCCCTGGATGAAAACAAACTCATTGTAATCCGTGCTAAAAATTATTTAATAATTAATATTTAAATGTTAACAGTCTATATCTAGGAGACATGTTAATGAGAAAATAGATGAAATCATATTCATAAACATGAAAAAATGTCCCAGGGCTCAACAATGAATCAGAGCAAATGTTTTCACAATATTGCCAGCAGTGTATTTTAAAAGGAAATTTTTTTAAAGAAGCACAGAACGATGGAGAACTGTTGCTATGTGTTGGCCTCTTTTTTAAAAGATTAGGATCTATAAAATGCCTGGCATCTTTAGGGAGTCTGGAGTAGCTACTATTAGAGGATTTAATGTAAATTGCAATATCACAGTGTCTCCTCAGTTATACTCAGTATTACAGCTGTACAGCTCCTGGATCAAACACAGTTTATTGAGATGACTATCCCTGGTGCAAACCAGTAGCGAAGCTCTTTTTCTCTATGGGGCTCATCCTATGTGTCAGCTATATTAATCTATGCTTGGGAGGTGAAGCCAAAGCTCCCCTCTTTTCTTGCCTTTGGACCTCTCGTGTGTGAGCAAGAGAGTAGAGGAGAGCCATGCTTAGAGGTGGTTGCTTTCTCTCATGGTTTCCATGGGGACCTTGGGGCAAGCAGCCTGCAAAATTCGCTACCATTCATAATTCACAGGATGGGAGGTACTAGTTGTGCCCTTTCTAACGTGTCTGTTCACTAGATAGAAGAAACCTTTTGTGTTGTCAGTCCAGAGACATTTTGGCTTAAGAAGTCACAGAGAAAAAAAAAAAGCTGTATATTTTCATGACAAAGCTTTTGATATTTAACTGTTTTGTATGGGGTTAATTATTGTGTTTTAATCTAAATAAGATTGGCC
This sequence comes from Manacus vitellinus, assembly GCF_001715985.3. NCBI lineage: Eukaryota > Metazoa > Chordata > Aves > Passeriformes > Pipridae > Manacus > Manacus vitellinus. The sequence continues at coordinate 27,558,283 of NW_021939396.1, read as the reverse complement.
CTCATATTTTTATAACTATGCATTTTAATTTACTCTCTGGTCCTTGGACTACAAATATCTCTGCAAGATATTCCATTAATAAGCTGTTTGGTAATGATCTTGATGTACAAACAGACAAATATTCAGAATTAAATATTGAAGGGATGGAAAGATAAAGAACACAGAAAACACAGATCTTAGATTGTTGTACTTAGATGATTCTATTATCTGCTTCAAGAGTTATAAAACATGATTTATAATTTCTATTAAAAATATCAAAACTGTCTGAACTGTATCTAAGCAAGTGTACATCCTTCAATCTTTGTTTTTTATTGTTCTAAGGAAAACAGTACATGTTTACCTACGCACTTCACCCTCTAGTCTTCACTCAAAGCACAGCTTTAGCTACAATAACAAGGAGGAAATCAATCTTTCTTGAATCCCTAATTTCCCATGGAATTAAATGCCTCTTTCTCTTGAGAAAAATGTTTCAGCTTGTAGGTTGGGTAATCCCTTGACTTTTCACTCTTTAACTATGTTAAAAAAAAAAAGCATACAGTGCTAATCTTCATTCTCCTCTACTACTTTATCCTCTAAGGTCTATTGTAAAACTCTATTCTCTAGGAGTAATTCACGGTAAGATTTTTACTTAAGGTGAGTGTGGGATAAAAAGCAGTTCTGTTGAGATTTATACCTGGGAAACAACATACCTAAACTTAAACTTTAAAAATCAGTTCACTAACAACCTATTGTCAAACTGTTGCACTTTAATAATATATATAATATATATATTAAAATAAAAATACATTCTTTGTCACTGGGTATATTTTGAATATATTTTCACCAGATACTCTCTGGGAACAGTAGAGTAAGTTCCAAGGACTAATCCAACAAGATAGAATACTATTTTACTGTCTGAACAAACCTCAAGTAGAATTAAATATGAAGTATCTTTCCTTCCAAAAAGTGGAGAATTTAATGTGCAGGAATGAATGATATTAACTTTTTTAAATTTTTGCTCCAAGATATTAATTATCTAAAAGAGTTTCATTTGTTGGGATTTGAGAATGTTTCCCAGTCTTTGCTTTGGCACTGAATGTTGCAGATCTCTCCATATTAATTTTCATACCTTCTTTAAACCATGTAAAATGTTAAAGGCTATATGTAAAAACTGAGTTTGAAGGAAAAGTTGAAATATATTTTTGGTCATAAATAGTGATTGAGTTCTATAAGGACGGGTCAGAAGGGTCCTTGTTCTGTGAACATGTTGTCAGTTCTGTCTATACATTTAGAGGTCTGGAGAAAAATGTGAGTGTAGTCCCATGTCTGCTGGAATGTCATTCAATTCATTTTGTGGTGAATCTACCCTGGTCTTGGAAAAGGCAAATATGTACCAGACTCAAATTTCTAATGGAATTAAAAAATGGAGATGGGGCAGTAAGTAGTATTTTTTATTCACATGCTGTGTCCTTTGCAGGAGTGAAGCAGGATTCATGTTCTTATAGTGCTATTTAAAGCTGAAAGCCTGTTTTTCCAATTAGATGTGTGTATCTGCATTTGCAGCATGCCACTGGCAAGGTAAATGGGATCAGCAGTAAGCTGAAAGTGAAAGCTGCAGCTGGCTGACAGTTGCAATTTTACAAAACTCCTGTTTTTCCCCTTCAGAGTCTATGCAGATATAAGTTTCAGCAATACTTGCCTCCAGTCTCTTTCAACTTTCTTTTTAATTAAAAAACTTAATTGGGAGTAATAAAAATTCCAATTAAAATTTTTAAATAAAACCCAAAAGCTCAAAGTGGCTGCAGTTGCAGATAACTGTTACTGCAACCTGTGACTAGCAATGCTACTTGAACAAGGCATTCGTTTTGCTATACTTAATATTGTGGTTTATGATAGTACCTCCACATCTTTCAAAAGTACTGTACCTTTAAGTCTCACAAAGTTATCATTTGCATGTGCAATATGGGCATCCTTGTGAGTTTTGCTAAGCACAGCACAGGGACTCAAGTCTCTGTAGGTTGCTGTGCATATATTCCCCTCAGCATCATGCTACATGTTCTATCTGTAAGCAGAAATAGCAGCAGTAACAAGTCCTGATCAGCCAATTTCCCTGTGAATTCATGATGTTTTATAGGTAGCCTGAAATTCCCTGGACTGCTTCTCCTACAGCTTCATAGGGAGTTTTTTTCCCCCCTCTCCCCCCCCTCCCGTTTATTGATGACTGATTCCTAGCTCTTGTTTTGAAAGCCTACTTGAGTTGGCTGCAGGTATCACTGGCATTAGCTTCACAGGCTTTTCATGTCAGCTTGATGGACCCAGGTGGCCTTGTCTTTCACTGCTGTTATTGCTTTCATTTTCTCAGCCATCTGCTTCTGACAAGAATGAATTACAGTCCTGATTTCCAAGATGTACATTGATAGTTGTAGCTCAAATGATTACAGCAAAAAAAACCAAAACAGCAGGATGGCTTGAAAAGCAAAATATTCATATAGAAGACATAAGTGCATGTAAACGCTCCTAGAACTTTCAAGAAAATAAAAATGTTAGTATTATGCTCAGCTAGTATTTAATTCATGAACAATGTTGAACATATTGAGTGAAATGATGAATAGAGTTGGTTAAAGAATGGCTACATTACTGCATAAAATGTACCCTTTTTTCCTCAAATGAAAAGCTCAGTCTAAAGATTTAAACCAAGTTTTTATTACTTACTTCTTACCCTAAAATTTTGAAAAACAGAAGTATTTCCTCTAAGAACTCAAACCGCCTTGGCTATCATTAGAAGGGATCACTCTTCTACACCAGCCTGTTGCACTGGAAAATATTCCTCTACAAGAGGAAGCACATCATTCAGTTTACATATCTGAATGATGTGCTTCTGACAGAGATAATGCCCTGTAGCACCAAGTTGCATTTCTGTTTCGGAAACATATATTTGCCATAGGTCAGGGGAACTGAGTGAGACTAACTTAGATTGGGCTTACTTGGCTCACCCTCCGTTCCTCTGAGTTGTGTTTTTATTGGCTAGATCTGGGCTCTGACTAACAGCTGTATTCAAGAAGAATTGGCAACTTGAATAACAAGAAGGTAGAAAAGATTATGTTTAAAATACAGAGCTTTCTTGTTGTTTGTTTGTTTCTGTTTTCAGTGTGTTGTCCCCCTCCCCCCCCAGCCTTCTTTAGGAGCATTTCCTGGAATAAATCACAATATCTAATAAACCAATGAGACTTTTTAAGTGGAGTTTTAAGCATGTACCAAGGTCCTACTGAATCCTGTTATCTGCTGTTTCAAATTCTCTTGAAGTTAGTTACAAAGAAGAATTGCTGTATGTTCAGCCTGAAGAGTTCTAAGATTTTGGTGACTTTGGATTAACAGGAAGATTTCAAACTATCACTGTTTAAGCTTCACCTCTCTGTCAGTCATTCCTGACAAGGCCAGACAAGGTACTAATGGCAATGACTTTAGAGAGGGTGGTTTTTCATTAGTTTAAGCAGGATGTCAATTAAAAAAGAATTGAGATAAAGAACCAGCAACTAGATTAAGTTTACACTTCTTCACGGATGATAAGAAAAATCCATTTACAGGTTCTATTTCAGACTGAATATACTTTCTAAGGTAAAGACCCCTTATATCATAGCTTTAAAAGTCTACTGGCAATTTCTGAAAAGGTGTAATAACTATTGTGTCTGAAATGTTGAAGAATTCTTTAACCACTGGAAATAATTATTTCTTACCTGAAATGAATATACTAAAATTAATTTAAATTTAATTTCACACATTTTATGACAGAATGTTATCATCTGCCATCATTTCTTCTCCTCCTGTCTGACTATTATTTGCATTCTTTCAGAACTGAGAAAGCCTGTTTACAATGGGAAGAGAAATCTATCTGTGATCTCTGAATGGGGGAGGACAGCCTGGAATATGTACTGGAGTACATACATACTGGAGTATGTCAGCTAAGGAGTATGGGACACTTTGGAAGCCTATGTGCACTATATTTTTTTATGATTTCTGTGATCCATTTGCAAGATTTTGAGCAACTTAGTGGGAGTTACCAACTCAGAATTTAGTAGGCTGCACAGGAGTGGGTCAACACTGGTCTTTGGTCAGGCTTAAGGCAAAAGAGGCTCCTGGATGGATTCCCCCTTTTTTATATCCTTGTAACTTCTTTCAACAACACTGAACTTTAGGATTCAGAGGACAATTATTGTTTCAGGCAGGCTTACATATGTACTTATTACCCTGGACTCACATATTCAATATTTTTTTGCCTTCTTGAACGCTAGAAATGTTTTCTCTAATGGAAACTGAAACTGTGATTTAATGTTACTGAGTTCAGATCTAGGCTAGTCATGGGTTTCTGCTATACCCAGAAATACAGACTAATCTAGAAAAGAAAAGTATTTTGAGGAATGCTTCCCAGTGAGAAGTACAGTATGAGCCACAGTGTATGACAAAGGATAGGAAGGGAAGTTCAAACAGTTTGGGACTGTTGAGCATGATTGGCAGATCTTGTAAGCACCACCAGCAGACCTATAGTGCCTTTGCCTTAATCCACTTCTGAATGCTTTAAAAAGGCAGCTTTTCTACCTTTTAATTGTAATCTGAATAGAGTGCTTTTTTCAGAGCAAATGGCACATAAAAACTTGCATGGACTCCTGAAGTTGGGTAAATCATTCATTCTGAGTATTAACTGAAGGATTTAGTCCTCTTTCTGTTCCTGTGACTAAATCCTTAGCAGAAGAGTCAGGTATGGGGGTTTTTAGTAGCAAAACAGCTTTCAGTTTTGGTCTCTGCCATAAAATGGTAAAATACTAATTGAAGGAACCAAACCTTTCTATCACTAACAAAATAATGGGTAGTTTGTCTCATAGGTAATTAAGTTTTCTCTTATAGCTAACTAAGGAACAGGCAGCAAGACACTCACCCAACTAGAGGGGAAGAGAACTACCCTTCAGAGATATCCACAACTAGGAGAGATGCTGACAAACGCCGATTCTCCTAAGCTATTAATACTGCTTGACAGAATGAGTCATTTTATGCTACTTTTTAATAGCTTTCTCACCTTCCTGAAATGAATTACATGCTTGCAGAGCAGTGATGGTAAACTAGGATTCATAGCTATCATTATTAGCTTTGCAGCATCCTTAACATTCAGTACCCATGAATCAGCTATAATATATTGTGATAAATAATCTGTCCAGAGGGACATCAGCATTGCATCTGAAGTACAGCCCAGGCTAATCCTGTGAAATCTGCTTTGATACAGTCTGTAAAGTTAGGTCTTGTTATATCTCTCTGAGTCAGGGAGAGATTTGGGTTATTCCTCCCGATCAAGAAATTATTGAGCAGCTTTTTCAGAAGTACTTCAATGCTTCGGTATTAGTGATTTAAAGCTGATGTTTGTCCCACTCTCTCTATTAACTACATACACATTATTACATCAAAACTGACCTAAAGCATGGCCATGATGGAGGGTATTCTTTTGAACGCTGTATTCCTATATTTCTTTGTGGTTTTGAAGGTGTCAGCTGAATCAATTTTATGTCACCAAGTTATGCAGTACATTTTGTTTTCATTACAAAAGATGTGACATTAAAAGACTGTAGGATGATTGTAGGAGCTTATGGCAGCACTAAGCTGAATCTGTAAGGCAACAGCCTGAAACAATTGCAGGTTACTGAAAATAGCCCCAGAAGGGGCTCAAAGAAGTCACCTACATAGTGTACCTGCTGAGGCTCGGTTAGCGCTCTCTGAATTATTTTGAAAAATGCTTATTTAATCTTCTCTTACGAACTTCCCACAGCAGCAGGGAAAACTGTAGATTTTCAGCTTTTACCTACCAGTGAAAACCAGAAGTGGTAAAGGCCAGAAATCCTGGTGCTGGCCAGAAAACACGTACTTCTGGTTTCTCTCTGCTGTTGGATGAACCTTCAAATTTGTATAGAAGGGAGCCACATTTAATGTGCCTAAAAGTCCTTACCTTTCATTTGCCAATGGCAGAACCTTTGTGTTTCAATAGCATGAAGATCTAAGAGTGCTCTAAAAATCTCATGTGGAAACCTAAAGTAAATGAGATTAACATCCCAGTAGGGAACAGTAAATGTTCTAATGGTAACTAGTTTAGTAGTCAGGTTAGTGCATACTGGTGAGGAACTCTCCTGACTCTCTTCATGACTTAGGGGTTTGTCACTGACTTTGCTAGTGATTTGCAGCCCCTTTCTCCCTAAGTACCTCTTCCTCTACTGGCTTTCCATTTTCTGTGTGGATAGTGAGAGTTTATTCCCTGTAGGACATTTAGACATCAGAAGAAAGTGATGTAGAGGGTCCTGAATGACCCAGGTGACCCACCTGACTTAAAGGCTGGAAGCTGCACAGTCCTAGAGCTCAACTATGTGAGCACACAGCCTGCCACCGAACCAGAGACAATAGGGGTCTCCTTTTAGTAGGACTAATTTAACTTGAGCCATGTCCTTGTATTCCTGCAATATTGCCATGAAGATGTTCTGGCTTAGGATGGGACCAGCTCAGGAGTCTGAAAGACCCTTTGTCTCAGCACATGCTGGGCTCTGAGCATTGAAGCTGCTCCAACTGGTAAATTGCCTGGTGCCACACCACACCATTGCTCCCTGAGTAAGAGTAAGAGCATTCTTACTCTTTCATGTTAAGACCTTGTACCTTGTCTGGATAAATATGTGCTGCCAGTTTATTAAGAAATAGGATCACATTGTTAATACAACTTATTTTTCAACCAAACCTCTATAGTTCACCTACCAGTGAAGAAAGAGCTACAAAAATGAAGGCTTATAGCCTGTCAAACACAATTTTTACAAAGAAGCTTTTATATTTAAGGTACATTTATGTTTGCTGCAGTAGTACAAATGATGATTATGTGATTTAATGGGCTGTTAGCACAATAATAGCCTATGCCTCAAAAGTGACATAAATTTCTATCTTTCATTTGAAAATTGTGTCTTTGAATGCAATGGGATGTGTTCTCCAGTTATCTAGTTGCCTATTGTCTGATGGTGAATTTAGGATTTTATGGATTTCAAATATATTTTTCTGAGTTTAACTGCTTTAATTGTTGACTTTCTTTAGCCAGCGCCTGATAAATCAATACAAGTGGTTGATACAGGCAGCTCCAAGGGTTGAAAATGGCATTTAGCAGTTTGTGTCAAACAGGTACATGTGTTCGTAACTTCTTAAATGCAGATTTACTCTGTAGAAATAGTAGTTTAAAGTGTTTATTATGAATCCTAAAAAATTGTGTTAATTTATTCTGAAATAAAATAAATGCTTATAGACTTGTTGGTTTCTTTTACTCTTCTTTACATTTTAGAAAATTGCCTCAGTGGTCACTTTCAAACTCTATGTTTAGTAAACTCTTGCATTTTAGGCCAAAAGAAGTACTCAGTGCCACTTCCAGCATTTATTTAGTCATGCTGATAAACTGCATGTGCCTTCCACAAATGGGCCATTACAATGCTTAAAGTATGAAAAACAAAACTCTATACACTGGCACTAAAGGGTGAGGGGTAAGTGTAAGATGTGTAAACAGGTGGTTGAATACAGATGGGGTGTTATCTTGGTGAAATCAGCACAGACTTTGCAGTAGTTTAAAACCAAACATTGTGGGTCTGGTTTAAAACAGGTTTCTTTACAGGAGAAAGCAGATATTCTGACATGCAGAGGGGAGTTTGTCTCATTCAGTAGTATTATGTACAGATGATTTTCTTCTTCCTACATTTTATTTCAGTCAGATGCGTGTACAAAACCATTTAGTGCCCTACATCTGTTGCATGTCTTCTCCTCAGAGGTTAGATGCAACCTTGGGAGAGGCAGCATGGAACTACTTCTGTGGGTCCTGAGGAGTGCAGATCCTCTGGGATGTCAGGTCCACATGCTGGGCCTAAGGGAGAGGACTGCAGAAACTCATTTCTCCCATCCCAGAGGAGGACCAGCTGTGCCGTCTGACCAGGAAGTCTGTCTGGGATGGGTAAACCAGGACAGTTCAGGTATTACTCAGGAGAATGGGATCAAGACACCTTGTGATGGTAGTTTTGAAGTAAGATCAGCAGACATAGGTCCCTATCTGGCAGGTTTGGGCATAGGACTGGTGAATTCATTTTCTTGGGATGATTTGAGAAAGGATCAGTTGCTTTCATTCAGCCTAAGCAGTACTTTCCACTGCCAGAATGTGGCATTAGTGGTGTATGCTATTCTGCCAGGGAACAGGCTGAAGCTGTCTAAATATTTGTTACAAAACATTAACTACAGATTCAGGAGCACTGTTAATAGCCTTTTTAGTTTCAGAAGCTAAAGTAGTATTATTTATGGTGTTCGTGGACAGCTAGGAAAACTCACTGTCATGGGAATTTCACGATTAAATTCTCATTAAATTCTGCAGAAGTTGAGTTGAGGTGTCCTGAAGCCAACCAGTGGAAAAACCCCATGAGAGACAGCCTGTATACCCAACCTGTCACAAAAGACTGATTCATGAGACTTAAATTAAAAGCTTAATTTTCAAATTATGTATAAGGGGTCAGTTATTTAAATAATATCCTAATCAACTTGATAGTACTGTAAGGGTTTGTAATTTCAGCCACCTTTTATAAATTTTAAAGGCAGAGAGAGACTGACAAAATACTTGCAATGTTTCTGTGCCTGACTAGTTCACAAAGAATTTTAATGGTAGGCAGAGCAGTGGGGCAAGGAAACAAAATTTCTTACAACAGCCAAGCAAGTATGCTTAATTTTTAAGCCTGCCAGCCCTGACATAATTCCTTTAATTTTTCCTAAAATCCTCTTGTACATCTTAATTATCTTCTGTAGTCTCATAGGATGGATTTGATAAGGACAAACATGAACTATTAATTTTCAGCTTTAGGGTGTTAAAATAGCTGATTAAGCTTGTACTAAGAGAAAAACGATAGAAATCTTCTGTACCAGGATACAACGCTCTGTGTCTGATTAGCATTCAGTTTATATATTCCCTTACAACCCTAACCATTCTATGATTCTGTGATTCTATATACTGTAGCCTCTAGCAACCTTTACATTTTCAAACCACTAGGAAACTGACCTTCATAGGAGTACAGGGCATATGAAAATGCCTGGGATAACTGACCTCCCTATCAGCAGTTTGCTCTCAGCTTTTGCAAGGTTTGTTTCAGATATGATAGCTATCTATAAAATTATGTACTTTAAAAAATTTAGAGATAAACACTCAATAGGGTACATGAGGGAAACACTGTAGCTGGTTAACCTACGAGTGTGAGGATAGTTTGTAGACTGAAAAATGCACCAGTCTTTCAAATACATTTCTCTTGAGAGGCAGTACAAGCCAAAGTTATATGGTTAGAAGATCTATTTTCTTCTGAGGTCCTTATAGTAATAAGATAAAAGCAACAATAAACCCCCGAAGAAATCATGCCTCATGATTAGCTCCTTAATTCTGGCAATTAGATAAACCTCTAGTTGGGACAAGATCTGTTTCTTTACACTCAAAGTGCTTTAAGTCATATTAGTTAATTATTGCTAATTTACATCAAGTTAAAACCTAGCTATAAAAGAAGTTTCATTGTGATAATACTTTGAATTATCAAAAAGGTCCCATTCTGTTGCTAAAATGCTGACTTCATTGTTCAGGTCAGACATACTTTGAAGCTTCCTGATGTGCTGATCTAGCGGGGGACATGACCTGATCATCTTCAATAGCCAGCATGTAGATGGCAGAAATGCAATCAACCTCAGGAATAAAAACAACATCATAAAAATTAAACCTTTCCATTCTGTAACAGTAAGGTTGTGAGATTGCTTTATTAAAATCTGGGATTTGTGTTTTTTTTTGTTTTTTGGTCTATTTTATCACAAATTATAAAATTGACATTTTTGAGTTCCAGTAATTTCAGTCTTTTCATAGGTAAGAAGAAGGGATGCTGAAAGGAAGCAATAAATTCAGGGGCATTAGTGGAGAAACCACTGATAAAGGTGAAAAAGAATGGGTGATGGAGAGGGAAAGCACTGCACACAGTTTTTAGGTAAAGTGAAATTGGTCATGACAGCATGATGGCAGAAACAAGTAACTTATTAGTAGTAAGAGAAATCTGTGATACTGTCAGAATCAGGAAATGAAAAAGGTGTGAAATTTAAATGAGAGGGGGTGGGATGTCTGGTCTTCTTCAAGTGAGAAGAACTATCGTGCAGTACAGCCAATGTTTTGTCAAGCATTCCCTCCTCAGGAGTGGTTGAGCAGTTGAGAGTAAAAATGGGCAAGAATTTGTGTGTCAGGAAATGAATTTTAAGAGAACAACAGGGTCTTAATTTGACTGATTTGATTGCCTGACCCTACCTCTTTCTCCATTCTATGGAACTATCCTCCCTGGACAGAGATAATTTATAAGAGAGTGCTTTGGGTCCCTTCTTATTTTGTGTAAATCAAAAAAAAATTAGAATAAGAATTATATGGTGGGAAAATGGGTCTGAGTCAGATCTAGACGAATGTGTGTTTGCAGGAGCCTAGTTACAGATATATAGTGTTTCAGCTAGAAATTTGGAAATACTGGTTGTAGTTGCAGAACAAAGTTGCATTGATCTAGCAGTTATGTAGCTCTATGGAATATTCTTGCTAAGATGTTTATCCAGACTTATTGCTTTTTTGTGATAAAAGCAAATAAACTGAGCATCCTTTATGATGTATCTTTACAGGAGAATGTATCGATGTAATGCACAAGTACCAGTGAGTCCTGTTTGTCTCTCTTTAATAAATTGCAATTCAAACAGATTTATCTATATGAAATGAATATTTAATAATAAAAAATATGGTTTTGTTCAATGTTTCAGCAAAAAAAGGTCACATTCTTAAGAGGTTTTATCAAATTTTTGGATTAGGGAATAAACCTATTACTTAAGGGCTTTATTTTTATTTTCTTTGTAAACCTATGTTATTGTTTCTAAAAGAACGTGCTGGATGAAACAGCTGGTTTGATTTAAACAAGGCAAAAGAAGTTTCTATGTAGAAAGTTTGTAGGTTTTCTCTTCTTTGAATGATGTATATTTCCTTCAGGAACCTGAAATCAGCATTGTTCACTCGTGCAAACTAGAGCCGAAATCCCCACATATTTCACAGAATCACGCAATCATCAAGATTGAAGAGATCTTCAAGATCATCTAGTCCAACAGTCAACCTAGTTGCATCATAATTACCCCAAACCTTATCCCCAAATGCCATAATCAGCCACCTTTTGGACAGTTTCAGAGACAGTGACTCCACCCCCTCCCGGTCAACTTATTCCAGTGTCAGTCTACCCTTTCAGGGAAAAAAAAGAAAAAGGGATTGACAACTTTTGAATAGCCACGGAATGTGTTATTTGTACCAGTGGGGGACTGTACAGGGAGATAGCAGATATTTGTGTAATCCAGTGTTGGAAACTTGGATTACACACATAAGCTCTGTTAAAAGGGGAATACATCTGCATACCCTTTAGAGTCTAGAAATGTAGTAAACCACTAAAACATAAATAAATTAAATGGATTCTTCATATTCATAGGCTCCCTACACGACATTAGATTGTTTAGTTTCCATGGTTTATTTTGTTACTTTTAACGGTGCTATTAATCATACTTTCTCATTTTCTTTCACTGCCAGGATTTGACAAGGATTTTCTTTCACCTTGAAAAACCGCGTGTTCTGAGGAGTTTCTTCTCAGTGCTCCAGTACAATCAGCACTCCCTGCTGAGTGAAGGCAGCTTGTCTCCTGCACTGCACTTCTCTCTGAAAGATGGTTTCAGAACCATGAGTTTGATATCTCTCTTGGTAGTGAAAGATCATAAACAAATATGTCTTTCAAATTGTTTCTCCACTGGAAGCCTTTATGATTCCATTGAAGAGGAAACTGAGCTAACTCAATAAGCAATGGACCGTAAGGCAGTAAGATGATACGCTGTTAATTTTTATTGCTAAAGTTTCTTCCTCAGACTCTGGTTCAAAATGCTATTTGTATTTTATTATGATGATTTTTTTTATATTTTCAATGGCAAATCCTTCTGATATTCCATTTAGTATTTTTTGTTGAGATGTGCTGACCATAGCAAGCAACTAGACAGGGCCCATAGTAATGTCTCCATCCAAATGAACAAAGACCAAGTGCATTACATATGGAGCTGCAAGTTGTTAGGCAGGGCTAATAGTGCACCTGGCTGGCTGCTCCAGGAACCTGCTCTAGAAAAGCCCTGGAAGATGCCTGATGGAGAAGGAAGCAAGGGCATGAAAACATTAAGAAGAATTGTTTGTGATAGATGCTCAGTAGCCAGCTAAGCAAATATATGAGCTTTGTCAACTTCTTGTGTCCCATAGCTTTTTTCTGTATTGTAATAGTGGCCTGAGAGCCCAGGGGGCCCTGGGCCTTATGGGCTGAAATCTGTAGGCATAGGTTCTCAGTAGGTTACAGAGTTGGCTGCTCTGGTTCAAGTTGTAGGGATAATTTCTCTTTGTTTGTTCAGGTGTATCTGCACTGTGTTTAATGGCACACTATAAGTGCCATGTTTGTCTTCCCTCCAAGCCTTAATTTCTCATGTTTATTGATTACCTAACCGAACAAGATCACAGTCTTGACTCGGCTCTGCCGTGATCCATCTGGCCTATATAAAATTCTGTTCAAAGGTTAACGAGGTACTGATTTTGCAGACACAATGTGGTTTGTTAAATAGCTCTGAATACAAAACCACAATCTACTCCATCAGATTGGGTTTTTGGTCCTTCAGGTCCATTATTCTACTTCCAGTGGTTGCTTTGTCTAATGCTTCAGCAGAAGGGAGAGGACAGACATAACATATATTACCAACAGTATGGGGGTTTCCATAAGGGGAAAATTTCATTTTTAATCCTGTGTCATCAGCTCCTGCCCATTGTACACATTTGTCCCATCAGAAATATTTTTTTTTCTGAAAATGATCAGTCCTTTTCAAAGTCAGAAAAAAATCACAGACCATCAGCAAACTGCCTGGAGAAATGTTCTCTTTTTTCATTCAATATTACTTATTACAGTGTTCTACTTCCTATAGATAATGTGTATTTGAGGTTAACAGAGATATTGTGGACATTTAACCCTCCTTTGAGGGTACTGTTGAAATTAGAGAGAACTCAGTTTATCCCTAAATTTAGCTCAGATAGATTTAGTGCCTTCTACTGGTCTCTGATATGGTCCCTGATTTTCAGACTGTTGCAAATTGGATAATATTCCTCAATGAAATGCGTGTATGAAATAAAAATAGGCACATCTCTGCTATATTTGCTTGTGACTATGAAAGATTATTTTCCATCATGTTCATCCAGGTAGTCATCATTACCATGTCTTTGGGATTTGCAGTCCATAAACTTCCTGATTGGTCTACCACCAATGACAGATCTAAAGAGGGATAAACAGACATTTAGTGTTTAAGTGCTACAATGGTCATTGTAGTCTCATAGCTAGGCCTTTAAAAGCCTTGGTCAGTCACTGCCTAATCCTCAGAGAATCTAGGGGCTCTGGCTGCATTCCTGCTGGCACTGTTCCCTGGCAACCTAAATCATAGGAGTTTGTACCCTGGTGGCTCTGTATTGAAGTTCATTAACTGTGCATCTCCTTTCTTGACCTGTTGGTGTGCCCTGACAAGCTGACAGTTTGCAGCATGTCTTTTCAGCCTAAAGAAGGAGGAAGTGGTGTTTTCCTTCCCTCACCCCATAGCCTCACACTTTGAGAAACTTCATGGAATGCATTACATTGAAAAAATGCTATCTGGTATGTGGAGACTTGGATCTTCCAACAACTGAGATCCATCCCTTGATGAAAATATTAATAAATTGTGGGCATCAGCCTTTTTCTCCCCATCTTGCAGGCTTGTGTTGAACAGGCTGCTCAGGTGCCCCACATGGGCAAAGCAACTCAGCTGAGAATATTACAAGGCTGAGTTTGTGGCACTCAGGTTTCTGTGTGTGTCTTGTCTTAAGATGGAAACTTTTAATGTGGTCACAGAAATTTACTTTGAGTCCACCTCCTCTGACTTTTAAAAGGTTTACTTAGATCATAAGACAGCTGTAGGGTGGTATTGGGCCTCAAGACAATATTCACCCTTGCTTACTTACAGAACTGAGACTGGAAGACAATTGTTTAAGCTCTGTTTTTTGTGTAGCTCAGATTTCCTTTCGGTCTCCACTTAATTTAGACCAATAAATTTGTAATCAGTAACAGCACGGACATAACACCTCAGTTTCAAGATGAATAACTCATGTTATTCACTGAATCCCAGCATATTGTTTTGTCAAGTTCCTAACAGAAAGTTTCCAAGGCTGGGTTGATTTTTCTCAAAGCAAACACTGGGATTCTAATGTCGTTCTAGTATCTTCCTTACTGTGTACACTTACTTACACTGGAATAAAATTGATACAAGCAAAATTGTTAAAGTTACAGTTCAAATGAGAAAATTGGGAAGTTGTTTCTGCAGTGTTTATAATTTCATTTTATTTGCCTGGTGTGAAGATGCAGTGAAAGTATTGCTGAAAGGTTAAAATGTGCTGCTCATACTTTATGACAGTTTACAGAACTTGTGTAATATTAAGATCTCTTCCTCAGAAAATGTTTAAAATTGAATTTAACCAGTTTAATAGGTACTTGTTTGCTGCTAAAATAACTGTTTTTTAAAAAGGCCTACATGTCCTTGTTGCTCTCCCAGTGAGCTTATGGGAGTGTACAAAGAGCAAATGTTAATGTTAGTTTAAATATTCTTGGCAGCAAGAATCCAGATATTTTTATTCTAATATAATCATAAAGCTTAAAAAATATAAAAAATTACAGTGTACTATCAAATCAAGAACTATTGAAATAATACCATAAAAGCTGGAATTCAGGTGAGACAGCGTTCATAGTTACCAGATGTTTCTATTCACTACCAATGCTCACAGAGGGGAATCCACTTGTAAAAGATGGAGGCTGTCAGCTTAATTTGTGTAGCTGTGAGGAATAAAGACTCACCCATACCAATTTTGTTCTGATAACCTTAAAAGGAGATGGCTCAGTATTCCATTACCATTTCTCTGAACCACCTAAATGTACTTAAAGTTTTTCTAACATACTTTAAAATGATAAATATGAATGAGGTCAATACAATAAAAAAGATAAATAAAATCAGGACCTATTCTGCCTCTGACAGGGTGAGCTGAGTAACTCCTAGTCTTCAGTCCTTAACTAGCCAGAACCACTGTTCAGCTTTTGTGCAGGAGGAGACAGAATGTAATTCAAAAGCTTTACTTTCAAGACTTAGTGAAAATTGATTTCAGAAGTAGTGGAAGCATCATAAACCAACATAATAAATCTACACATACATGCTAAATGCATCCATCTATCAATTTACATGGAATTCAGCCTATCTTCTCTCCCACAGAGAGGTAAATTTTGTCTATGTCCAGTTCCAAGGAAAAAGAATTAGAATAATTATTTATCAAAGGATAAGTCACTCTATAAAATATTCTATTTCAGTATTTTAAAGCTCTCTCCATATTGAATCCAATGTTTTTTCCTGATCTTTCCACTATGGTGCAGTTTTTCTCTCTTACCATGTTTCTTTACTGCCCACATGTCTTAGAAAGAAGAGATGGGCTACCAAAATGACCCATACTCTCTGCCCTGGTGTTACATGGCAGCAAAAGGGAAGTTGTCCTCCTGCGATAGCCTCGGGAGTCATTCAGTAAATAAGGGAGCTGCTTCAGATTTGATGAAATGATGCTTGAGCAGCTGAGACTTTGAAAGAGTAGCTTAAGTTCAGATAGTACTATCTATATACCTTGCCATCAAAACAGGTAAATGCACATGTCCTTAGAAAAGGAAGCTGCTGTTTGTTTCCAGTAAATCTGTACTGTTCAACTAATAAACAAAACATCAGATTTTATCAAATGTTCCACAAGTTCAAGCCCACAAAATGCTTTTGCCCTTGAACATAAAGCTGCTTAATAACTTTGGGGTCCTCTCAGCACTCAGGTAACAGAATGTTTTGAGCACATACAAACAAAACAAGTGTGGTAATGATCCTTGGTGTAAAATGAGTTGTGTCTCCAGAATTATAAACATTATTGGTTTAATATATATTCTATCTCCAGACAGTTAAATTAATCCTCTCAGCAGATGCAATATAAATTTAGAATGTATTTTCCAAATGATTTTGCCTACTTCTGATCTCCTTTAGCACATAATGTGCTGTAGCTCTAAGAAAATGAATGCTTACAAATGTAAATGTTTATATGAGTCAGCAAAACTGTCATAAAGTTGATGACACCTTGTATGCCCAAAGGAGCTGACACTCACTGCTTAATGAAAAAAATAAAAATCTGATGTTCAGGCTGATTATATTGCTATAGATTAATGTGCCGATGAGTCTATTTGAAAACATTATCTTGTACTTGCATAGCAATTTGTGTAACTCAGATTGTAAGAAAGAACAAATATGAACATTACCCATTAAAGACAAAAGTCAAGAATAACCAAACTGAAGTAAAAATACGGCCATTTCAGCTGGTATTAGCTAATCTGCTTTAGTCTTTTCTAGGTCTCTTAGGCAGCTTTTTTAGTTTTACTTCTTTATCTTGAAAATTTCCTGTTATATAGCAGGCACAGTCTATGTCTTCATGCCGTGCCTGTGTATTGCACCTCTCTTGGCATTATTTTTCTTTTCTTCCACCAAATCTCAAAGGAGAAATTAAGGCACAGTAATGAACAAAGAAAAAAAAAGTAATTGCAGAGGTGTATTGTTAGATGTGTTCCTTCCCTGGTTGTCAGTGGGATTTCAACATTTTCCTCTTGGTGCAGATATTGAGACATGAAAATTTCAAATTAAAGGTATTTATCAAATTAAGCCATTATTTTTGCAATGAACGTAATTAAGGAATAGCTCTAGAAACTGCTGTGCTCTAAGTAACTGGCTCAGCGTGGTAAAGAATAAAGATGAATCTTCTAAATGTTTCTAACATAAAAGCAGCAGTAATGAACAACTATGATGGGAGGAATGAGAAACTAAGCATAGACTCAGAGGTAGGGAGATGGATGATATCTAAGCAATACTGCAGACTGCTGTGAATTGGTGTGACCAATTTTTCATACAATGTCAGCAACAAAAACTTGTTCTTTTTTCATCCAGTGGAATTTATTAATTTTAAAAGTCATGCTTAGTAATATCACATTTAGTAAAAGTCATGTTTAGTAAAACAAGCAAAGAAATCCCATCAAGTTAAAAAATGCATGTGTGATTTGCTTTTAGGAGATGTATTTCATCTAGAAAAGTCTAGATTAACAAGTGTTTTTATATATAAAAAAAATTACATTTTTTAATTCCCAAGTACACTATCTCCTTTTGGCTTGTCTCAGTATTCAAACAGTCCTCTAATGGTTTACTTAAACTTGTACAAATCCTCTTACTCAGTTGCTTTTTGGGGAGTGACTAGCTCAGACTAAATGTTGGATGAGATGATGTGAGAAGGCAGTGAAGATCTGTGCTGTGCTTCCATGTAGATGAGGTTGTCCTGCCAGGCAGCTTGGATGACAGAAAACTTTGGAGACTTCCCTTGAGACATCATGAAAAAATAGTGGAACTGTGAATTGTCTTGTAACGGAAAGTTTATATTTTGCTGAATAATATAAGTTCAGCTTGGCTTGATTGAAAAGTACCGTGTTCAGCTTTTCAAGGGAAAAGATTCTGATTTTGGATGAAAAATTAATCTTTAAGTAGTAGGCTATGAGGTTTTGTTTTTTTTTTTTTTTTTTTAAATTTTTTTCAGAGGTGCTGTTTTTCCACTGTCAACAGCTCAAAATTCTGCATTTATTACAAGTGCAAGAGAGTTCATGAACAAAGTGTCTCGGTTTGAAGAGACTGGAATTTTTGTTAAAGAGGATGACTTATGAGACAGACCAAACTCCTCTCTCTCAGCAACTGTAAATTCAAAAATTAAGGGACTTTAATCAAGGAAGTGCAGAAGAAAAGAAGAAATAACAACCCTTTATTAAAAGATATATATATATTGGCAAGAACAGTAACAGAACATAAAACCAGCTAAACAATAGTCCTGTACCCAGAAGTTCCCTTCAAACAAAAGAAAAAGTCTGAATACTTCTCTGTCTTTAGCACAGTTCTAATCCCAGTTGGCAGGGGGCACTGTTGGGTCGCTGGAGGTCACCGCATGGGAAGGGGGGTCTGGGGGTTGGTCTCGGATCGCGGGAGAAGCCGAAAAGAAGATGGGGGACCCTTCCCCCACTGGAAGGAAGGGAAAAGCAGTTCACCCCCAACAGGACTCACTGTGGTTCTCAGTTGATGGCGCCCCAAAAGCTCCTCCTTTTCTCCCAGCAAGCACAGAGACTCTCCGATGAAAACTCAGCAGGTCCGGACTGGAGACAAAAGACAGCTCGCAGGCAAGTGGAAGCCAGCAGTCAGGGCTGACCACGACAGGACGCCAGACAAACAGGCTTCCAGGCCTTGTCTCCAAATGCACTGAAACACAGACCCTGTCTCCGTCCCCGAAAGAGAACCCAGCAGTCTGACCCTCTCTCCCCTCTGAGCAGAGCCAGCTACCCCCTCCCAAAACTCCTCCCCTCTCCCCCCCCAGCCTCTGATGGGCCATCAGCAAGGAATGCAGCCTGGCTAGCTAGTTCTTTTGTAAGGCTAATTAACTCCCTTCCCCCTTTCCATTCAAACTCCTTTCCTACAGTGGGGGGGGGCAGGGGAAAGAAAAATTCTCCTGAATTTCTAACCTATAACACAAAGGCATAATCTTAGCTGGACTTGATAATTTGCTCTAGCCATGATAGTCTATGAACAAAAGCCAGAACCAGAATGTAGATGGAGGTAACAGTTTATTAGTAACTCGTGTAACCAGTAAGATTTAAAAAGCTTTGGGCACACTAATGCTTTCTCAGATCTTCAAAGGAAAGCAGAGAGAGGATGCAAGGGTAATTTTACCATAAAAGAGGATGTTGGTAAACAATGAAGGTGATGATGGGCTATTTTAAAAGACAGAAGCAGCTAAAGCTCAAACTTCGTGAAGGTGCTCATAGTAGGCTGGTTGCTTCTGCTGCTATTGTGCATGGGTAGCAGAAAGTGGCCTTTGTGCTCACTTTTTATGCAAAGGCCAGTGAACTTTTGAATTCTCAGCCTCTATCTGTGCTGCTAAATAAAAGAGAGAGTTACTTCAAATACTGCTCTACTTGTGATTCAGACTGGTTATGTTTCCTACATGCACCCCTAAATGTTTTGTTCTATGCTGGCTGGCTCTTTCTGAGATGTCTTTTGGTATGGCTCAGAGGACAGAAGATACCATGCCTAAGAGTAGTATTGGGTTTGACTGCCACCATATATTCCTCCATGGCTCCCTCAGTAGGCTTTGCCTTCCCAAATCTCTCAGGTGTCTGTGTGGCACATTGCCAGACACGTCCCGTAGTCCCACGCTGCAAAGCATGTCTGTGACAGGCTGTAACACAGCCTTATTTCAGACACTTTGGAATGAGAAAGCTCCCCTACCCCCACAACAGGTGCATCTCTGGGCCATAAGGGTGCTAAATAGGGCTGTGGCCCTATGGTGTCAACCCAGATGTGTCCACAGAAGAGTGGCAGGAATAGCAAACATGCTGTAAATTCATGTCCTTTGTGATGCATGATGGCTTTCTATGTAGGAAACCCACTTATATAGCAGCATTGAAAGTTGTGGCTATAAATGAACCCCAAGCCTTCCTATCATACCTGTTTTTGGAAACAAATGTATTTGCTAGAGTGGATAATTTTTAGTCTATGAGTTGTTTACAAATTGTTGTTTGCTTAGTTATTCTTTTTCAGTGTTTTGTGTTCCATGATGAAGTAATCTTTTAGTTACCTTCTCTTTGTTGAAGAATAAGAAAATCTGGAATAATTACTTCTACAATTAAGTTTTGAAGAATAATCTTGTAGAAAATAATGAATTGTTTTTTTTTTCTCAGTTATTGTCTGCAAACATGACCACAGATAACCTTTTCTTGCAGATTTCAACTGTGAAAATATAAATCAGGTCTTTATCATTTAACAAGCTCTAAAACCTCTGCTATTTAAGTTGTGTAGCCTTCACATCATGTATTAGAAATGCAATGAAATGCAATCTTGTAAGTCTGAAAGATCACAATAAACATTTAACTCTCATCAACAAAAATCAATCTACTCAGCTTTAGTTTAGACCTAGTCTAAAATGCAAATGATGTTTTTCTCCTTCAAGGACCAGATAAACTAGCTTTTTCTAGGCAGATACACAGCTTTGAAAGACATGCAGTACATGGCTAGTCTGTCAAAGGTACAGAGAATTTTAAGCAGTTTGGCATTATCATAACTGTATTAAGCTATGTTTGGTTTTATCGTGTCGTGTTCTTTGACATTCTACTTGGTGTGTGTATGCTGCCTGTCAATCACAGAGTCAGCATGTCATGAGGGAACTTCACTGCAGGAATGGTGCAGCTTGGAGAATTCAGATGAGTTTAAGGAAAAGGAGCAAGGAACGCTTGACAGCTGCCAGGAGAATTTTCGAGGTGAATATCAATCTCATTAGGTGTATGGTTAAAATCATGAATAGAGATGGGATGACAGAGAAAAAGGCTCTGACATACTTACAAAAACTCCTTGTACTGGATATAGCTAAGAGTAACATTTCCTTTTTAAAGTTAAAAACATAGTTCCTGAATCATTTAAAGGATGCATGTGTATCTATGTAATATATACTGAACATGGGGAAAACTAAACCAGAATGAAATCAGCTAAACTTCCTTTTGTGGACAACTTGTGGCAAATTCGTCCTGTGGTGTGACTCAGCTGTGTACCTGCAACAGTCTGGTGGTTCCAAAGCTTCCTTCCAAAATGCTACTGCATTTTGCTTAACATTTTATCAAAACAGATACCTGTCTGCCTTCTTGCCTGTTTGAAACTCTTCCTGGCTTGTTGGATGCTGCTATCACTGTATCCATAGGAGTAAATCAAGTGGTATCAGGGAATATTCATGGGGCCTGGAAGGTAAACAACTATGCTAGTGACATCTCGTGGTGTTTCATGGGGTGATTTTGCCCTTGCCAACCATGTCTCAGCCCATGCTGGGGTCCTGTTAAGGTGTTAGCAAAAGGGACCAGTCCTAATAGGAGTCTCGATACAGCTATCCTGTTTGGGAACGGAAAGGAATTTAGTAGTATGGACGTGGGTTGGTCCATGGCATTCAGTTTTGGTGTCATATGTCATTGGTATATATTTAATTTACTTTTATGTTGATATCAAATTTTTCTAAACCTACTGCTAAGTGGCTGCTCTGACTCCTTCAGTTGCTTCTTCTCAGCTTTGGGGATCAAAGCGTGACCCTTGTTCCCAATTCAGAGGAACAGAGAAGAGAAATACAAGATATAGGCCACATTTCACAATTATCTATAGTGCAAGTGATGATAGTTTCTCCTGCACAGTTTCTCTCACAATCTGGTAGTTTTAGAAGCATTTAAAACTTACTGAGGATTGGAATGGACCTTTGGCTCAGTCCTTCGTCTAACTTCACAGTGATCACAGTAATATGGACATCGCTCTGCCCTGGTGTGAATGGTTCCTGTAAGTTACTTCTTCTCCAGGCCTTTGAAAAGGAAAGAGATGGAAATTAGAATGTGACTGTAAAAGATGTACAGAGGTATTTTCAAGGTTAATATTAGAGGCAAGAACAAATTCTGACGTGGTTTATTTGGTCATAGAAAAATCATAATTTATCTCCAAGATGGTACTAAAGCTGGGTGGTAAATACTTTGATGGAAACACATTTGTGGGAAAACAAAGCTCTGGCAAATTAAAATCTTTGTGAAATACATCAGAATACCAGATTTTTGGTTTGGGAAAATTCAAACAAACAAATATTCATGCAGTGTTGTAACAATCTCTATTCACTCTTTAGAGAATTAATTTTTTTTAAAATTTTGATGTGACTTTTATTGCAAATTCTATGTTTTATTATTATGCACTTAAATGTGGTAATTTAAACCAGACAGATTGAAATCTCTAAATTCCCCAAGCCACAGAACTTCAGTCTTCAGTGGGGCATAATTAAACCCCAAAGGAAGACTGAAAGAAAGATTTTTCTCCTGGATGCTGCAAGTTCTTTCATTTCCCTCATCATACAAAGACTAGGAACAGTGAAGCTTTTTTGGTGAAAAATACTGTTCTTATTTCTTCCCCTTAAGACCCAAGGCATACTGCAAAGGCTATCCTGTTCCATTTGACATGCAGATGCAAGTAAGCAGGTTTGAACTCCCAGCTTGGAGCAGGCTCAGGTCCTTTCTTGTAAAGACTGGTTGGGTGATATACCTGGGAGCTTTCAGAAAAAGGAAGAGATTTTATTGGTAGTGAAAGACAGCTGGCTACAGAAGAGTTACTTCAGAAAAGTGAAAGCAGAACTCAGCTCAAGAATGATTCATTTTAATCAGACCAGTGTTGCTTTAACAAAGCATACTGACTCTTTGCTAGTTTTGTGATATTTAATTAAATTTGGAAGGTTAGATAGGAAAGGTATGTTTTCAAATTAACCTTTACCTCATTAAAATTTCATTGTAAGTTTTAAGCAGTTCTTTAGAGTACATGCTGTTAAGCATTATCTGGTAATTTTATTTCCTGATATACTTGCTACCTATCTGAACCTAAACCAGGATATTTTTATTTTAAATTCTTACCTTGTGATCACCACTGATTTATGTCATATTGTATGTTTAACACCTGCAGAATATAATCTGATTGAATGTGATTTTTGCATGATGTAAGGCAGGGTTTTCCTTTGTCTCGACACAAGTTTCAGCAGGGATTACCATGACTCATAAAGAGCTAACATTTCAGAAAAGAAGGCTTTTGAAAAACTCAGGCACAAAGTTAAACACTGGCACTGCTTTTCTTCCACCTGGGAGAAAACTGGCCCAGAATTCTGAATTTATTTCTGAGTTCTTGTGTACGGTATTGTGTTGAAATTGCTAAAATTGAAGAGAGAATAGGAGCCTGTTGTAATGTAGTTTGAAACTTTTATGATATGTGGAGTTTTTTCCAGTTAAAGGAATTTTTTTTAAGCTATTGGTAGAAGTAATCATGAGAAAGGCATATGCCATTTAAACAGAATTAAAGATTTATGTGTCACTAGCATGATTATGAACCATGAACTGCAGTAAACCTGACTAGAATTACGTGTGCTGTGGTAACAAAGACAGAGGAACTCAACTAAAGACATTGAAGAGCTGCTAGTGAAGGGCAGAGGCCTATTGAATCTACAGATCTGGAGGTGGCGCAAGATGATGCTTCAGGCCGTTCCTGTAAGATCAGTGGGGCTGGTCTTTCCAAAATGATGGCATATTACCTTCTAAAATAACTTTTTGCATTCAAATCTTGTTTTGTTTCAGACCAAAATCTTTTGAAGACAGATTTGGAAGCTTACTACCTTCTTCTTATGTAGATCCAAATCTATATAATATTATTCGTAGTATTATGCCTGAACAAGGAGTAACCATTCACAAATATTTGACTTGGAAGAAAGGTTACAAAGGGAAGGAACTAGAGGGTTTTACTCACTGACAAGGTAGCTCTCTTCATCCAAAGACAGATATAGCAGTCTTTATCCTTCATCCTAAAATCATCTTCCTGCACTGAGAGGTATGAAATTAACTTGTTTAAATTTACTCATACTCTGGGAATAGCTCCTGTTAATGTTGATGAGAAATATACTGAACTTACTGAGGATGAAGTTACTTAATTCTCCAAAGCAGCTTATATTTCTTTTTCATGGCTGTGATCATTTCCTTCCTCTACTGTAATTATATTCCACACTATATAGATCTCAGCATTTTATCTTGGAGTTATTTTCCAGAATAAAATTCTCAATAACTCTTTTCCAGAAGTACTTCTATGATCATGTCAGAAAATTTACATTCATTTCAAAAATTAAAAAAAAGAAAAAAGAATTTTAATTATTTTCTAAACAATTCTATATTTTCCCTTTCCTGTTGACATTATTTGTCTGTCTTAAAATTTTGAAAAATACAATTTCATACTCATTACTGATTTTGTTATGATCTCAGTTGACTATCATACCTAACTTTAACATTTTTGAATTTTTGTATAGCATTTTTCAGGCAGGAGTTTAACAATTAGACATTTTAAACAAAGCAGTAGTAAACCCAGGCAATTGCAAGAGACAAAGAATACATTTATGTTCCCTTGAGCTGAAGATACTTAAAGCAAATCTACTACTGAGTTTCTTGTAATACAATAAAAATTTTAGTATTACACAAGCCTGATTTTCTTCTTACTGTTTTTATGTCTAAGAATCTTTACAATTTTAATCTGTTTAAAATTATACAAACGTCCATGAAAACATTTCTTTACTTTATGCTCCTTGTGACATTTAGGCAATGTTTAGACCTTTTTTCAGCACCCGTGAGTTTATTGAAAATAATGCTGTGCACCAGCTCTTGCGAGAGATGCATAGCTTGGTTTGCAGAGGGCCTTGGCACTGGGTGACCTCCTGGCACTGGCTCATGCTGTGAACTGTGCAGTGAGAAAAGGAAAGAAAAAATAATCCCTGGACTTCTTAAGTTAGTTTTCCTTTAGGTTACAGCTTGAAGAGAAACTTCACATTTAGATGGAATATCTGGCCTTGGTTTATTTCTTTGAGTAAGTGTACTGCAGGTTTGGTGCAGGTGCACAGCTGCTCCCTCCTCTGAAAGCCCCCTAGGCTTAAAAAAATGTCTTCACTGCAGCAATACAAAGTATCCCAGAAACCTGGAAGCACCCCTTAGCTCAAAAAGATTTACTTGTGACTCTTTCTTCTCTAGAGCAGTAAATGCGTAGACAAGACAGCACGTTTTTGGTACAGGAGCTTTTCGCAGGACCTGTCTGAGAGGTTCTTGGGTGTCCCATAATTGCACTTTCCTTTTCCCTTCTGGACTTTTATTGGAGGGAGAAGAGATTGATCCATTGTCAATACTGATTTATCATAGGAGAGATAGTTAAGATTATGTATATGATGTATTGTAATATTTATTTGTACAGTGATTGTAATATAATTCCCTTTTCCCCCATATTGAGTCTTGTGTAGTGTCTGGAAAACCCATCTCACATTGGGTTGGGATGTGGGAGGGGGACTTGGACTCGAGAATTGGATTTTAGGGGTCTCAAACTACAACTGCCTAATGCATCCCAAATGAAAGGGCAGATCACCTATTAGCAAAACACATGCACTGCCAATAGGGAAGATATTTTATAGCTAGTGGTGGACCTAGCTGTTCCAGAGAAGGTTGCTCCTGTGGGGATGGGGTTACTGAACTATCCACAAGTATTGTTGCTGCTTGCACTATGTAGTCGTCAAGCCAAGAAAGAAGAGCTGTGTTGAGATTTCTGCCTCATAAATCCTCTCTGCTTGTTGCCTTTCTACGTAAATCCAGGAAGGACTTTTTTTGCTTTGCTTTAATGCTGATACATTTCAATCACATGGGGCCCTGATTGTGCCTCAAGTCACTGAAAACTGCAATAACATAAATGCAGATGTTTTTAGTAGTACTTCTATTCACTGGAGACTAAAACATATCTGTAAACCCACATAATGTATTGTTTTAAGTCAGAATTATGTTAGAGGAATCCAACGTTGTCTAAAGCTTCTAGAAAGCACAGAATTCTGTATTTTCTTATATTTAGTAGTCTAATGGGATTTCTTGAGTGTTTGAAGTTAAACGGGTCTGGGATGATTTCTTAGGTAAACACAGACTTTACTTTGGGATTGAAATTAGTTTTTTAGAGACCATAGTATAAGGACTATGGTATTGACACTGGCAATTAAGATAAGGGGCATCCTTTGCCTAGAAATTTAATGAAAAGAATTACTATGATGTATTTCAAAATTACAGTATGATCACTTCTTTTCATTCTTTATAACCATCACATGGCATATTTTTCCAGAGGTGCTACCTAATTATGTTGTAATTAAATGTGATTCATCAAACAGAACTGAAGACAAAACTGGTAATCAGTAAATTTTTCCATTCACAGAATCTGTAAAATAGGTGTATCTTGTAATTAGTTTACTGATGTTTACTTTAGAACAAGTAAATCAAAATTATAATAATTTTCTTCTCATCATCTTGTAGAATATTTTAGCATACATATGCAGCACCTAACAATGGCTTTTATGGGTGGGACTACCAGACATTATCAGCATAGCCACAATAATAATAATTATTCAGAGGATTTAAAAATATAGCCTCATACTGAAGGTAATGAATAAGATTATGTTTTAAGTCTGGAGGCAGTATAAGAAGCTTATTTCTGTTTGTACACACTAAACATAACTGAAACATCATAGAATCATAGAATGTTTTGGGATGGATTGGAAGGGACTTTAAAGATCAGTTCCAACTTGCCTACTGTGGGCAGGGAACCTTTAACTAGGCCAGGTAGCTCAGAGCTCCATCCAACCTGACCCTGCAGGTTGCAGTTGCAGTCAATTTTTTTTTTTTTGGTGTTGATTAAGTTGACTATTCTATGTAAAGTTGAGTAGATACCAAATACTGCCTGACAAAGGACATTGATTAAAAACGTACCATCTTGGGAATATTTATGGGCTTCAGTTGTCTTTCTTCTAGAAGGATTTGACTATGCTTTAATTTCACTGGCTATAATTACTCAGCTTCTGAGAAACTAAGGAAAATGCATTGGTTTGTTCCCTTGGGTGCTCAGTTGCAAAAGTCTGAACAGATTTAAAGTCTGTGTGCTGTACACACCAAGCTCTAGTTTTGGCCCAGTGCTCTGCTGATATAGAAAAGAAAGAGGGTCTGTCTGTTGCTACTGTTATGGAGATGTTCCTGGCACATGGGAGTATGGCACACACACATACACATACACACTACTGCAGAGTAGGTGGGCTGTGGGTCTGCAGGCTCCTCCTACAGGGACCAATAAAAGGCACACATTGGGATGTTTAATCACGCACCACAGTTATAACATGGAACCTTCTGGCATGTTCTAACCCTTGGGCTTAGAGCACTTTTGGAAATAGCTATCACATTTCTCTTCCCAAGGGAAGACCAAAGACAGAGTGAATGTCTGAGAGCGGTACAAGGACTCTGGCTCCTTCCTGTCCTCATGCCTGACATCAATTGAGGGCAGCAGAGCCTCATCAGAAAAAAGTAAAACTTAGTTCTCTTGATCTGAAGTACTGATTGCTGGAAGTATATTTAGCCTAATCAACCTTAAAGCAGGTAATGACGAGCCATCCTATTTATTTATTGCTTTCTGCTAGAAAATAAATTTGTTTTCCTTCTGAGTACAGATCCAAACCCATTCTATTTCCATCACTCACTCTGCTCTCTTACATTTATCCACCCACACAATCTATTTGAAGCTACAACCATTTGTAGGACTCTCCTTATCGTCCCAGACTTTGCAAAGGCTGGAGGAACAAAATATCTTAAGTAAGCATTGTTTAGGGTCTCCTTTTATCCTATTCATTTGTTTAAAGAACATGTGGCTGAAATCTAACTTTTACTCTTTTACAGCTGTTTCTGCTCTTTTAGTAGCAACAAATCTTTCATTTTGTGGCAAGCTATTTCCAGGACAACCCATTATGATATGACAGAAAATTATAGCTTAAGAGAGGAGGAAAGAGAAGGAGCAGATGATATCTCATAACCCCACAAACAATCCAGTTGTCATGAGAAGTATGCCTATTAATAGCTATAAAGATGAAGAAAAACAGGTACCATTTACAACTCTAAAAGGATGGTTTCTAAACTGAAGATTTTCCTAAGGACTTTGAGCTGCTTTTGATAGTGATAAGCCACTATCAGTTCTGAAAAATGCCTGGCAATAGGCACCAAAGCAGAAAATATAGCACAGACAGACAGGAACACTCTTGATGCTTAATCACATGCAAATTGGAGATTAGGAGATTACAACTGTCTTCAGTGCACATGAGGAATATGATGTAATGCCTTCCTGTATCTTCAATTTTAATTCCACATTAATTTCTTAGAGTGAATCATTCTTAAAAAGAAGGCTTCAGAATTGGGAAAATAAACCAAAGAAACCTCAACTTCTCTGCTACCGAGATCCGTAGAACCATTTACAAAGTTGGGGATTTTGTTACGTACACATCTTCCACTTAGAGGAGGTGTTCTGTAGGAAGTTAAAATGTATTTCCAAAGGTGACTTGCACAGTAGGGTCTAGAAGACCTTACAAGACTTTGGGGGCTGTGATTGAAGTGGGATGTGCTGTGCCTCCAGCTGCCCAGGTATGAAACTGATACACTTGCTCTGTCTGGGACTGATGATCATGCCCTTGCCAAGCACTCATCATCTTTAGTGATGAGCTGTGCCTCCCTAGCCTGATACCTATTTAGGGACAGAAGTAAAAATAAAATATTGTATTTGCAAGAAATCCACTTCCTTTATTTTATGATTAACATGCACGGAAGACAGTTGATGATTACTAGTAAAAGTATGGACTGCAGATGTGCACAGCATCATGTGGACTCTCCTTTATAATGTTATCTCTGCCATGGATTCACAGGGATACCGACCTTTAACCAGAAAGAACCGTGCTGATAAATGATCTGTCTTAAAATTTTCAAGAAAATGCTTCACTTCTTTGTACCCTCTTTGCTCGTCTGTGACATCGTGGTAATCAGAGGCTAAGTTCAACTTGCATTTTTCAAGGAAACCTGCTGGAGCTATTACAGAGGAGGCCAGTAATATGATCACAGGGCTGAAGCACCTCTCCTATGAGGAAAAAGCTAAGAGAATTGTGATTGTTCAGCCTGGAGAAGAGAAGGGTCCAATGTGACGACCTAGCAGCCTTCCACTACCTGAGGGGGGTCTACAGGAGAGTGGGAGAGGGACTTTTTATAAGGACCTGTAGTTATAGGACAAGGGGAAATGACCTTAGGCTGAAAGAGATTTAGATTAGATATTAGGAAGACATTCTTTACTGTGAGGGTGGTGAGGCACTTGAACAGGCTGCCCAGAGAAGATGTACCTGCCACATCCCTGGAAGTGTTCAAGGCCAGGCTGGATGGGACCCTGAGCAACCTGATCTAGTGAAGGGTGACTCTGCCCAGGGCAGGGGGGTTGGAACTAGATGAAATTTAAGGTCCTTTTCAACACAAACCATTCTATGAGTCTATGGTTCTTGGACTCAATAATCCTTGTGGGTCCCTTCCAACTTGACATATTCTGTGATTCTGTGGTTCATATCCCCAAATATGGTGAGATGGATTTCTTTCATTTTTACTTGCTGTAAATATGAAATAATTAGTGGGACACAGGTATTTACTGGTTATAATAAGACATTAATCCTTGGTGCCAAATTCAAGGTCATCCTACTTTAAACTTTTAAATACAGGGACTTTGGCAAGGCCTATAATATTTTAAAGACAAGCAAACTGTACAGATAGCCTTGGTCTGGATACATATTTTTTGTGGAACCTTGGCCATATTATTTAACATCTGTCCCGCTACAACTCACCATTATTTCTATTTATAATATGTGTTCAGATATTGTTTCTTTCTTGTATCAGGATGAAAAACATTTTTATGTCATAGTGGAACTTATGGGCTAGATCCTTAGCTCAGGAAAATAAGGAATGTGCTATTGATGATGTATGCTAGCTAAACTTCTATTTCCTGAGGTAGAAAATATTTATCCATAAAAACAACTTTCTTAATCACTGCTAAATGTATTCAAGGATTTTTCTACTCCAGTTTTTTCTTCCTCTTCAACCAATATATATATATATATATATAATACTGTACATCCTTATTTAGTTTTATAAATTATTATCTGCAAGTTTCAGAAATTTGAAATTTCTGAATTCAGAAACAGACATATTGTCATAAATAGGAAAAAAAGAGAAGGATTCATTTAGTCCAACTGATCATCATTTAGTTGTCAAAGGGAAAGATTCTTATTTATACAGTATCATTTCACACTTGGTTATCAGTAAATTGTTTTTAGATTACATGACTAGAACTCACAGTTGCATGATCACAAAGAGAAGAATTGTAATTATTCTGCCTTTTATGCAAAAAAATGAATGCAATGAAGAGATTCTGTACAAATTCTTTCATAGCAAGAATAAGTAATAAATTACCAATCTGTCAGCTGGATGCAGGAAGTAGCATTCTAGTTTTGTAAACAGTTCACCTGTATGCTAACTGCTAGTCTGACATCAAGGGAGATGAATAGCATTTTCCTCAAAAAACTTTATTCCCTTGAATGAAATCCTGGGAAAAACATTATCTGGGAACTGTATTGGTAGGAAGGAAGATAACCTCCTAAAATAAGCTACTTCCAGGCATTATTTACAACCAAAAACTACTCTAGGAGAAATTTCTGTTGAAAGACAAAACGATACTGTGGTTATTACAATAGCCATTTCCTTCAGTATATAAAAGGATTGGTTAAAAGGCATCTTCTAAAATACTCTTCCTGGACAAAGAAATGAGTGTGTAGAGTTAAACAGACCTGCATTTTCCTCCAATGTTGTAGACAGAAATGGTGAATATATGCTATTATCTTCATATTGCAAGCACTGGTTCAGCATAAGTGGGGAGCTAAAAAGCTCAAAAATGATATAGCACTTACATCCATTTGGAAATGACAGGAATGTTAAGAAGGAGACTGATAGGAGTCCTCTGCTGATGTAACATGACAGAGATCCATTGAAATAAGCAGAGCTATTATGATTCAGGCCAGCAGAGGAACTGGTCAATAAGTGCATTCCTTTGAGACTTGAACTTTTCTAAGATTATGATAATTGTAAGTGCTGTGGATACTTTATTTCTTCCTCTAGACTACATATATATTTATTTCTTCTGCAAACCACTTGGAATCTTACAATATAAAAAAATAGGAAAAAAATCTTAAAGCTTCTAATCTGTCAGTCCTTTTTTCAGGCAAAGCTCTCAGCACTTGTATTTCAGTGAATTTTCAGCCTCATTGCAAGCCCAAACACTCTGTGTGGAAAGGAGTAATTTACTGTGCATATAAATGCACCCTGAAGCTGGTCACTCCCGCTATTGGGTTGGACTGAGTTCACAATTTCATTTTCATGTCTCAGAAGTGAAACAGTGCACTGCAGTCTGCCTAATACCCTATCACATGTTGACCTAGTAGGTGTGCTTTTAGCAACCTGCTGTACATTAACAGCTTCGGTTCTCCAGGAAAGTGTGTAGCTGTGTGTAATTTAAAAGTATTCTTATATCTGAATTTTTTTCAGTATTATACCTGAATTTTTTTTGGTCTTACTTCTTTTCAAGAAAAAGTGTACAGAAAAGTATCTGGGCCAAAAGGTTTCACACAGAGCCTTATCAGTGACAACTATTAATGACAGGACGTAATGGTTCTCTATACCACTGTCCCAATATTGTCTCAGTCAACCATATTCCAGTGAATATTGGCCAGTGTAAGGCTCTGTTGGGGGAGATTTAAAATAAAAAGTTTACATGTGTTGCTTATATACCCTACATGCTTGTAAAATTCATAGAGTTTCAAACAATCAAAGTTGAAATCCTGAATAACTCAGATTTTGGAAACTGTCATGGATAATGAACACTTCTGATTAGGTTTTTGTACCTCTGGATGTCACTGTTGTTTTGCTATAATATAAACAATTTTATATGACAAAGCAACAAGTGAAAATGGTATAATCTTCACCATATTATGTTAGAAACTACAAGGCTGATCACACTGGCAATATAAGTTCTACCATTAATTCACTGTAAGGGATGAACTGCTGAATATGTAAAATAGTGCTTAACTGCAGTTTGATATTTGATGAATAGGAAAAAAACCCTACTGACTCCTCTGATGTCCCAAAATGCATTTCTTTGGAAGGACTTAGAGTGGAACATTAACCTTCATTACCCTGATGTGGTCCTGTCAGAATGTGTTCAGGATAACTGTTGGTTTATGCAAGTCAGAAGCAATGGTGATATGTTCGAGGAGGAGCAGGAGGTGGGTAAGTGTCAAGGACCATGTACCACCATTGCTGCTCATGGCTGCTCCAGAGACTAGTGGAGCTCACTTTTCCCAAGTAAATCTGCTATGCACATGGGACAAAAGAGAAGGAAGGAAGGGAAAAATCATACCTTTCTTCTTTTAGTCTCTTGCACAGCAGACAGTTCTACCTTCTGGAAACATATATAAAATTAATGGAGATTTAGTGATTAAGAAGGGTATTTTTCCAATTCATAAATTGCTGCAATTGCCTCAGTTATTTACAATGAAATGGGTTGCGCTATGTGCAAAAAGTCTTCCTTGGAATAAGGCAGATTTGTCAGAAACCTGTAGGGCAAGTGGAGTGTGACAAGGAAATAAATAAAAGGGTGTACAATTTTTTAAAAATCTCTGATCTTTAGTTTTTGTTGACAATTCAATGGATGAGAGTGGATACCTTTACTCAGAAATACAAAATATTAAATAAAGATAGGAATAGATCACTTCCATGAGAAAGCAAGACATATTTATTTTTTCTTTTTTAGAATTCTTAAATTTAATTTGATCTAAATCTGAATAGTAAATTTTGCCTGAAAGAGGTCTAGGACATAGATCAGGAAACACAATGGCATCCTCTATTTTGAAGTCAGAGTTCATTTTGCATAGTATTTCTTCTTTACAAATGGATCTCATAGGATCCTTCTCTCATTCAGAGTCACAGTGACTTCCATGAGTAATTGTGTTTTAACCCCATCTGGCAATTAAGTTCAAAGCACCTACTTGCTCACTTCCCCCTACCCTGGCCCCCATGATAGAGAGGAAAATTGGAAAAAAAGGTAAAACGTGTGGATTGAGATAGAACTGAAACAAATGAAATATAATAATAATACTGATAATATTATTAATGATAACAATAATAATAGTAAGGAAAAGAGAGAGAAGAATAAAACCCAAGAAACACAAGTGATGCTCAATACAGTTGCTCAACACCTGCTGACCAATGCCCAGCCTGTCCCCAGGCTGCAATCAGTGGCTCCCATTCAACTCCCCTCCAGTTTATATACTGAACAAGACATTCTATGGTATGGAATATTTCTTTGGTCAGTTCAGCTCACCTGTTCTGCCTGTGCTCTCTCCTGGCTTCTTGTGCCCCAGCTCACTGTCAGAGCACAGGAAACTGAAAAGTCCTGGACTTAGAGTAAGCACTGCTCAGCATCAACTAAAACATCAGTGTATTATCAACATTATTTTCATCCTAAATCCAAAACACAGCACTGTACCAGATATTAGGAAGAAAATTAACTCTATCCTAGCCAAAACCAGGACAGCAATGAATTAAAGTTGTCAAGCTACTTTAGAAGTATATTAATGTGCCTTGGTAGATCCAAAGTACTCTTTGCTATAATACCTCAACCAGACCAGAGCAAATGTATTAAATCACTCATTTACTGTAAAGAAGATGCTACTTTTAGACTGTAAATTCCTTTTCCCAGTAGCAGGGTGCGAATGTCACATCATGCTGTGAGGGTGGGTTTTCATTCTTTTCTCTATTTTGAACCTGCAGACAAATATCTTACACATTTCTTTTATGGTTTTAAACTGCTACCATTACAAGGCTGATTAATAAGGTTTTATGAGCTAATTAATATGCTTTTATCTATATGAGCTTTTATCTTTATGTGCCTGATCACTACAGTAATTCTGTAACATTACAGGAAGCTATTTATTTTCAAATTAGCAATGTCATCATGACCTTTTACCACACAGATAGTTTCTGGCCTGCCAGGTACATAGAGGATAGCTCAAACCAGTCGGTGCTGGCTGTAAATTACAGGCTGATGAGTGAGTGGGATGATCTCCGTTCCTTGATGTTGTGGTGATGGAATTCTCAAACACTTGAAAAAAGGACAAAACAGTCAAT
This sequence comes from Manacus vitellinus, assembly GCF_001715985.3. Classification (NCBI taxonomy): domain Eukaryota; kingdom Metazoa; phylum Chordata; class Aves; order Passeriformes; family Pipridae; genus Manacus; species Manacus vitellinus. Next base: position 27,524,363 of record NW_021939396.1, on the reverse strand, counting down.
TTTAAAAGTAGTGATGGCAGTTAGGGTTATTAATGAATGTGCTTACTGGGGAGAGTGTCTATGTGCCTCAGCCAGTCTCTGCTGGTGCCTGTGGCTGTATGCCCTGGGCACCCAGGGACATTTCCACTACTTCCAGTTGCTCAGTTCAAGATCCTGTGCAGAGTGTGTTTTGAGAGGTCGCTGCACAAGGCTGGTGTGAATCTCCGTTTCTCATCTGTTGTTCCCCCAGATCTAGTATCTGTGCCGACTAACTGGGCAAAACAATGAAAGGTCCCAGTGCAAAGAAACATCACAGATATTTATATTACTGTAGTATATGGGACCTCAGCAGGACATGAGTTAAGCTTGGCTCTTGCTAAGGAACTAACCCACTGTAGGAATCTCTCCCTTCAAGAAACTTAAAATCTCAGAAGTAACAAAAAGAAAGTGGTTAGAGTAGAGCCACGGAAGAAAAAGTTCTGTCTTGTAATGTCTGTGACTTTAGCATTTGTTTGCATTCAAATGTATTCAAAGACACAGGTGGAATTATTTAGAACTATTAATTTTCTGATCTTTAAACCATCTGACTTCTCAGCTCTGTCTTTCCTTTGAAATGACTGGACATGGTCAATAGCAAGATGCCAATAAAAATATTTGGACTTTAAGAAAATGTGTAATTTTGATGAAAAATTGTATTTTGATTCTCTGGAAAAATTTTAGCTTGTATTGGTAACTCAGCTGATTTAAACCACAAAAATAATATTAATTAGAAAAAATAAATATTACAATTATACTACTTATATAAGAAAAACATGTTTTTAGTCTACTGTAGTTTCAAAGTTATGGATAAGTAACTTTAAAAAAATTCCTTAAATTTGTTTCACAAACAGTTTTGATTTGGAATCCTCAAAAGTACATAGAGTCTGATTTCTTTTAGGGTTGGAACTGGTCTGACTTCCTTTCATTAATGTTAAAATACCAAGTTCTGGACTGTTACTCAAAGGGATTAAAAACTCTGGTGTGTCTAGGGGAAAACAATAACAAAAGGATGAGAATGAATTTGTGTGGTATTTGTGTAACTATCATACATGCTTTCAAAGGATTTCTATTGTTATTCAAGATTAGTTGAGCATAAGTTAATGGACTCTTAAAGTATTACCCAAAGCTTATTATGATAGACTATAGGAGCCTCTTTTTAAGATATTTTTTAATAATATCAACTACAAGGTCCCTGAAGACATGATATTTCTAGGCTTAGTATTTCTTCATCAAATATTAAAATAGGTCAAGCAATTTGGTTGCATTTCCTTTTCTGTTCATTCTCCTGCTGTAGTGTGCATACCAAGTAGAGTGCATTATGTAGATTTACCAACTCTTGAGTTCTGTGATTTGTTTCATTATGTTGTTTATTTTGTAATCCATACTGAGAGTGGAAGAACTACAATTACACAGAGGAAACCTGATATTTGCTAATTCCATAAAGTTAAGGTCATCTTCTGTAGCAATGAGAGAATAAATTAATTTATCAGAATTCAATCTTGCAGTGGCAACTAAGCTGTAATGAAAAGACTGAGATGAGAACAAATGACTCAACAAGGTTCCTAGTTGCATGATTAAACTACTAATATCTTACAGTATGAATAACAGTGTATCTCTGTGGATCAAAATGTGTGTTTCCCAGGAAATATGACTTGACAATTAGAATTTGGCTCAACTAAGCACCTCAAAATTTTGTTCTTAGTGCCGAGTAACCAAAGACAATGCTAAAATGCAAATATTCCTGCCTCACTTTCCATCTGATCAATTTTCTACACCTCTTGTTTTATTTCTGAGCAGGAACAGAGATGAAGCATCTTTAAATCTTGATCCCATCAGTCAGCATTAAGTTCTGTATGAATTTTCACAAACATTAGGCAGGAATCAGACTGAACAGGTCCTTACAAACATAGTGAACCATCAATTATAAACTTAGCTTTGGTCAAGGATAAAGGAATGTGACCCTTCAGACTTCTTTTATTTAAAAATTGAAATTACAAAGTAGTGCACCGAAATGAAATGTTTTAGGTGGGTATTTAGAATAGAATTAAAATCTTTTGATGGTTCAAAAATAAAGATGCACATATTTTTTTCATGTATTACCTGGCATGGAAAACTGATTCTTAGATCATAAATTGCAGTGAAGATATGAAAGTGTGTGACTTTAAAAGTTAGTAGTTCACTAGTAACACTGCTAAATGTGTTTTAATACCTTTTATTATACAGTAGCAAAATGCTACTGTCACTGATTCATCAAAAGCAAGATCTGGCAGCAGAACGGCTGCTGGAGTATACATAAGGTTAAGGAATAATTTGGCATGCTTGGTTTTGATTTAAGCAATCTAATATTTAGCAACTTAATAACTTGTGGATGACTCTTGTCTTGAAAAATGTTGCTTGTACAGAGGCTTGCACTGAGCAATGTCCTTGATCCAGGAGCAGAATCCATGAAAGAGTATGTCAAGTACAGTTCGAAGTCGTCAGACTAACATTATCCATGAGTCTTTGATTGAATTTTGAGGACAGAGACAATCTTTGTTCTGGTATTTATCACAAAGCCTGTTAAGTCCTTGTCAAGTAAAAGTAAAATCACGTGTTTCAGTGTGCCCCTTTGCCAATACTGACATATCATTATCTTGGTTTACCTTTCTTCTATGTATTAGATTCTGTTTCTAGAAATTTAAAATGCTTATCATTGTGATTTCAAAGATGTCTTATTGGTAATTATATATTTCAAGTTGAGCTGCTAGTGACTGAATTTCTCAGAGTATCACTTTGAGCAAACTTAGGTTTATTTGTTTTAGCAGCATGCTGAGGAATAAACTTCATGATTATCCTCTTGTCATTCAAATCAGTCTCAGATTTATTTCCACACCAAGCACTGCAAGACAAAATAACACTCAGTTTTTGAATGGTGACTGTGAGCAGCAAAATAAAAGAATAATTCCTTAGGCAAAGGCTTGATCCAGCATCCCTGCAAGTTACTGCAATGTGTCTTTTGACTTGCAGAATTTTGTATCATGGTGTAAGTGTGCAGAGTCAAGAACCCAGCAGTTACTACAACTTAGTGCCTTTTTGTTGCCTTACTTGTTACTTCTTGGTTGCAAATTATGGCCAAGATTACATATCAAGAGCTTTTATGAAGGATTATAATTTCTCATGTATGTGAAGTATTTTTTCAAAATTCTGTTGGCTCTACAATAACTAATGATTGTAGGATAGAAAAGTGAATAACCTGAATGGTAGTAACTGCATCTTCATTTTTTAATCAAATTTTAAATATTCTTAAATTGCAAAACTACTGATGCAAATGAAATTACCCCATCTCACTGGCTATAATAATCCTACTCAGTTATGTTACTGCTAAACATATACATTTATCAAGCTTAGATAAATGTGTGCAATTCTTCAAAAGCTTTGTGTAATTGCTTCTAGATTTGCCATCAGCTGTACTTGTCTTTGTGATTGTATCTGTACTTGGTAGGTTTTCATGTTGTAATTGCATGTTAATTGTTTGTGATCGTATCTATGAGGGTTTTATGCAGTAATTTTTAATGGCAATTGTCTGATTGAACCTTTGATGGAATTTTTAGTGTTACTTTTACCCAAATTGTACTTACTAACAAGCAATTCACAGAAACCAATATATATGAGACTGAAAATTATATTTGTGAATTATAAAGGTGAGTACTTTAATAATTTATAACCTTCCCCTTCAATTTATTCTGCAAGGAAAAGGTGCTTGAGAAAGGCTGGTAATGGCAGTATGACTCAGTAGCTTTGAGAACTTTCACAATCTTTCTGCTGGTTCCTCTGGGCAAATTCCCATATGCACTCTAGCTAATGACATCAAATTTTACAATGTAATCAGGTTCCATTGACATTTTTTTCAAGGCACAAACACAGCATAAGGGCAGAGCCATGGGGAGCCGCAGTGGCCAGGCAGGCATTTTCCTGGATACCATCCAGTGGCAGGGACTTCGGTTGTGGGGTGGACATCAGGCACCCTTCTGCTCCAGTTTGCTGCTCCCAAGAGAGCCTTGCTGTAACCTTGTTCCATCCAGGTAATTTTGGTAGTGAGTATTCTGCATGATTTGTGTTGCCAGGACATCTTGAGGCTCCCAGTACAGCCCTGGAGCCACCAGGAATTTTCAAGATCCTATGTAAGCATGGTCTGGTTGCACAGAAGGAAAAATTCTAGGCATATTCCATAAATTCTAGTATATGAAATATAATTTTTTTTAGCTAATGGTTTTTGATTCCTCCACATATTTCCTCAAAATGGCCCAACAGTAAATGACAAAGGTGGAGGCTCCAAACCAAGTTAGATCTAGTAATTCAGTGACTAAAATTCAGCAATAAACCAGAAAAAAAAAATCACTTCAGGCCATTTATGTTAGCAAATTCTGTATGAGTGAACCATAAATAGGTGAGCAGACAAGACCAGATGTGCTATTTAAATGGATTAGGTGGGCCAGTTAACTATTGTTAGGAGTCATTGCAATTCATTTAATTGAATCTGTTCTTTTGGCAGTGATCCCAAAAAGCAGACATTTAATTGCCCAGAATGCCTGTGGTAAGCAAGCAATTTCAGACTAAATATGATATACTTCTAATCTATTCTGTGTTTTACTTAAGCATAAACTATCCTTACTCTTTTTTAAAGGAAGGAATAATTCAAAAAAACTGATTTTACTGCTTTCCTCCAACCTGTGGAGTGCTCCAGGGTTGCCTGAGAGAGAGTATGAAGAGTAAGATGGCATATGAGAAGGAAGATGTGCCACTTTGCCAGGGAAAACTTCAGTACTTAGTTAAAGTAATAAACCAGGCTCTTCTACTATAAGTCTTGCTTGAATAGAAATGTCTCAAAAGATTTAATGAAAGAAGTCAGGATTTATAGTTCTGCACGATTTAGAATTTCCTCAAACCACTGGATCTCGTGAAGATTATCATCACGATGAATTGGAGAGATATGGGCTTCCTACATTTCATGGATGCCCAGAGTTCAGTAAAAGGGAAAGAATTAAACATTTGAGTCTTTCAAGAGAGAAGTGAATGCATAATTTAAACCTATGCTTTCTGAGTTGTTTATTCCTTTAACACCAAAGAAGTAAAAAAAAGCTCCATGAACAGCTCAAAACACCTCAACAGCTCAAACACCTGGAACAGTTTCTGGAGCCTCCTGCAGGCTTCATGAGGTCATTAACCAGTGTCTGTGTGGAGGCTGTGCCCCTTTCCTGATGCTTGTAGCCATTTCATTGAGCTGTGAGAGCTGTAATGGGTCAAATGGGACTCAAAAGAATAAGAACAGGGAGGAAGACATGAGTGAAGTGTGGAGATCACTGTGCTGTTTTTCTGTCTTCTAGGAAAAGAGGATTCTGAGCTTTGGTCTATTTTTAGGATTGCATCTGTGTTTTACATTCTGATAGCAGACCAGACCAGGAAGCCTTCTACAGAAGCAATATGTATCTGTTCTCTCTGAGCAAGAGGGTCTTGTTGCTTGCTACCCCTACAAGGTGGGTTACCTATCCCATTGTCTAGTAAAATACTTTTCATCACAGGTTTTGAACTTTGTGTCTCCATTAATCTAAGACATATCTAGACTCCTGACTGCTGTGCAAAAGATATGTGAGGCTCTAAAAAAATTATTAGGAATAGTAAGTTTTGCTTTCTTTTGGGTCACTAAACCCACAAACAATTTTTTGCTTGGATAAACAGATAAGGAATTGGTATTTTCCATTTGAACTGTGTTTGAAGCATTTATCCCTCCTTAACTGAAAGAGTCCTAAAAATGAACCAACATGCCATGCACAGCATTTCTGTGACAAAAACAGCTCATGTTCATTCATTTGAAGGTCTGGAACTCCACAGAGGTTTGTACCATGCCAAGTAAAATCCACTCTTTTTCTGGGGATCAGCAAAAGGTTTTCTCATGCTCTGTTATGTACAGATGCCCAAGCTTCCTGCTGTGTTCTGCATTCATGGGTCTCAATGTGTTCCTTGGAAAGAGGGTGATTTTGAACCTGAGGGAAACAGCTTCTCCTTTAAACTTCACATCTGGCAGTGAAATAAGCATCTCCTTGAAGAGTATATGTATGATTGGTAATGAAAAAAAAAAGGAAAAGAAAAGAAAGGTGTAGGTTAAAGGCTAAGCTAATTTGAGATTCAACATGGGTTTGTGTACCTCTGACAGATTGTGCAGACAGAACTTCATCCAGTAATAAACCTTTCCAAGGAAACTCTGTCCTAAATATCAGTGTTTGCTTTCAGTTGTTTGTACTCATTTACTGAGAATAACAAAAAATTTGGCTACTTTAAGTAGCAACAGTAAATTATATATTGTAGATTCATAGAATCGTTTATGTTCACTGACACTTGATTACTTTATACTAATTGGTTTAGTAAGTACCAATTATATCCCTAAATGGTTTTCTGAATGTTAATGTATCAGCTACATTCCTCATTTTTCTATGTATTTGGTAGTTAGAAAATGAAGCAGTAGGATTTCTCTTTCATACATATTAGCCATCATTACATCCGCTAGTAAAATGGTATTCCAGATGTAATGATATTTGCAAACACATTTAGACTGTTGTTCTCAGCATTCACATTAAATGTTATCCCATTATATTACTCAAGGCAGAATCAATGTGGCAAAAAAACATGGGGAGAAACCATCACATGAAGTTATGAACAGAATGTGTTTCATATATTTTTCTGTATATAACTTTGACTGGATAATTAATGGAAGTATAAAGGCTTTATAATGACCTTAGATATTGATATGGCCTAATTCAACTCTGGTGCTATTTAGTAGAGCATCACATTAGCGATTCCTCAGAATAGAAGTGGTCCCATGGGTGTTACTGTAGCTGTTTGGTTGACTTTGTGTGTTGAAGATTTTTCTGCTGAAGAGTAGTATTTTGCTGAAATGAAAAGTCTTGAAGGAATATGTCAAATCCAATGAAAATGTAAGAAATTTAAAGTTTGGTTTTAAACTGACACTTGGAAATTAAATGGTAATCTTCATTTAGTTTTGCATGGACCTTTGCTTAATTTTATCTAAAAATTAAGCAAACCCAAAGCAATATTTACGTCAAAATGTTGATATGAAATGACAATGATTAAGTCTAGACTTCTCATACCCATTTCCTTTTTACCTTCAAGTTAAATACCCAATGTCCCCCTTAATTGTTTTGGAAAACACTATAAATGTTTAACATCCACAAACAGAAGAGAAGGCACAGCCTTTAGCTTATGCAAGTAGGTATTAAAAATCTATATATATGGCAACACCTATTCTGCCCATGAAGAGGCAGATGAGGCTAGCTGTAAGTGAACTTGTTTGCTCTCCCTTAGGAGTCTAACTGCAGCAGAATTGAACACTATGTGAATTAATTTATCCTGCTTTCAGGCTACTTGGCAGCTTTTGGCACTTCTGCTCCTCTATTTATGGCTGGCCTGAGGATGTACATGCTGCATGACAGTACACAGCACAGGCATATATCCTTAGTCAGTGTTTAAGCCTGGGACTAGTTGTTACTCTGAGTTGTCAGCTGGTTATTTCTTCGAGAAGCTGTCATGGGGATTGCATGCTGTGGAATTTACATTACTATCTTGAAATACTGTGTCATTTTTTTAGATTAAAGGACCCTGTCAGCTTAAATACACACCACATTTTGAATTTTATATCTTCCCTCTCTCGTTAATGTGTTTTGAATTAAAAATTTTGAATTTGTTTTCCATTTGAATTACTCTCTCTACCACCACACTTTGCTTTTGTGTTAATCTCTGGTCCTTTGTTGGTAAAAATGTGATTTCTCTTTGTTTAAAATGACTGTGTTTTAAAATTCTGAACAAATAGTTAAACTAAAAACCTATTCAAAGTGTTTGACAGGAAGAATGTAAATTCACTTTAAAATCACTACTTCGGAAAGTCCCATCGCATTTTGTTTTTTCTTAGAAAATCTGACACTGCAACTCAACGTAACTGCAAAAATCCTGTGGTCTATTGCTATTATTAATTGGTTTTGGTATGGTAAGAGAACCTGAGCTGCCAATCAGAACTGAGGCACCCATCGTGCTACATGCAAGGACTTTGATAGCTTATTTCCAGCCCATGAAGAATACATGAAATGAGCTAGGTACTAAACATCAGATACATGCTAAAGGGGATGATTATTCAGACAGACTATATTTGCCTGTAAGCAATATCAAACCGTGAAGAGAGGAAGAAGTAACCTTCCTTATGTCTGCACACACTTTCAGAGCATGATATGATACTAAAAACAAAGCTGTATTTTAAGGTTCTGTTACCTGAGCTGGGGATCTCATGGAATATGTATGTTTAAGACACAGCACCATGCAAAGGTATCTGAGAGAGAGTTTGGCATGCTGTAATATCTCCTTGCACCCTGTAACTGGAGGTTCTAGAGGTGATGCACTCTCATTAGCATTACACCACGGCCAGGTGGATTGGCTGTGCTAGTGTAAAGCTCTTAGAGTCAGCTTGGGTAAATCCACATGCAGCTGCATTGCAGAGTATACCTAATGCAGACTGTTGTACTTAGTAAAGAATTTAAGAAAATATTAAGGGGCAAATTCCATAATGTGTTTGCAGCAGAATAGAGATTATTTAAATTGCCTTATACCCCTTTTCTGTTGAATAACTCCAACATTTGAAGTTGTAACCAAGTGGAATCCAATGCCAATTGTAAACAAGTGAAATCCAATGCCTCTCTCTTTACCTTTTAAAGAAACCATGGGATTTCTTTGGTCTATGGTAATTTAAAAATCATTGCTTGTCATCATACATCTGATACTACCTAGAAGTCCTATCCTAATTTTCCTTTGTCTCTAGTCTTTGAAGTTGCTAAACCCAGCCTCAGTGGAGGAATAATCTCTTTTTCATTGTTTCCAAAAGATGGTGTAACTGAAAAGTACTGGAACTCAAGGGGAGAAAAATTGATATCCTCCAAGAAAAAAAAAGTGCAGCAAAGTCTAAAATTAAAATGTACTGAAGCAGATTTGATATAGTACATAGCAAGCTTGAGCTAAATGGACTGTTGCCAAAACTGGGTATTACTTTCCTTTGGAAAAGGAGAGTTTATTCTGAATTCTATGATCAAGCTGGCAAAAGCATAACTCATCATAATGTTAAAAATAATAACACCTTAACGCAAGACAACAGTGCAGCAAGTGGTGATTCCTGTTAACATGTTCTCATTGGAGAGATGGTCTGTTTGGTAAATTGGGCATTGAGTAAGAACTTGCAAAACCTAAGATCTGTGGTGAATCCTGCTATTCAATGTCTTTGGGATCCTGAGTGTGTCATTTCTTGGCTGCTCTTCCTGCCTGTTTTTATGTCTTAGTTACACAGGTGGTAACAATGCCTATACTGGGAATAACACCTATCTCTTCTTTTCTAGAAAGCTAAATGAGACACGTGGTTTGTCCTCTGTCAATTCAAATTTCAAAATCCCAGACTGACTTCCCGCTCAGCAAATCTGTTTGTTCTTTCCCTTTTCCAATTCTTTGTGATTCTGCCTGTTCCTCTCCTCTGCTCTCCCCTGCTTCAAGAGCTGCAGGGATCTTAGAGGACCATGTTTCTGATCTCCAGGAACTAATCTGGCTTCTATCATTGCAAAAGTACTTTACTGTTTCAAGCACATATTTTGATGACTCTCTTTAATACATATTTGTTTACAGAGCTGGATAAGTCAGAGCTTTTCTCAGTCATGTAAGTCAACAATCAATGAATGAAAGGAAAGTCTGTAAAGAGAACACTCAGGTCTGACCAGTTTACTTCTAGTTTTCCTAAAGTGAATATTTTGTAAATATTCACTAAATTGTAAAGCTGAACTGATTTTTGACAGGTCTGAAACAAGACAACCAATTTCCAAGGAACTTTGTAATTAAGGAAAGCTTAATGAAGTGCAGGGCATTCAAATATTTTTAAATTCAATCAGACTAATATTTCTATTGCATCACTCTGTCACAGAAAGGCTAATGAGTTCTGCTAAATTCTGTAGAACTTTTACATGAAGGGAAGAGTAAATTTCCCATTCTGAGTAAACACCAACTGAAAAATGATGGTTTGTAAGAAGTACTTGGTTTCCTAATGGGAAAAAAAAAATCAATCTAATAATAAACTTATTTACAAGGATTTTACTGTCTAAGCTTTGGTTTTTGAATTAATGTTAAAAAAATATTCTTTAAAAAACCTCAAAGATACTAGCTCTGCCTTTGGAAATAATGTATTTTTTAGAAGGAAATTTGGGATTTAATAACATTTTAAATAAGGCTTATCATATCTTTACCATATCACATTCTATTTAAGTAGAATATAAGCTAAAGGGTTTTGTTTGTTTATTTGTTTGGGGAAAAATGTTATTTTCTGCTGGAATTAATGGTAGATTCATGGTAAGAGTCGGGGAAGGATAGGGAAATTATTTACATGAGACCTCTTTATAAGTGCTAGTACTAGAGACCTTATTGTAGGGGATTTATATTAATGGGATGTCATCTGCAACAAGGAATAAAACACATACTTAATGTGAGTAAAAGCAGTGAAATAAAATGGAGAGAGGATTAGATCATGCTTGCAATTACTTTTGTCTGACAATAGCTAATTTTGCAAAGTACTTGAGGAAAACAAGATTGGATTGTAAGGATTTAGACTAGCTACTGTTAAATGCTTGCAAATGAACCTTCTCAGTTTCAGTAACTTTTAAGGACTGATTTATATTTAATTGACATATGCATACCTATGTATAAATGTACAGATGCATGCATGATTAAAAACTGAAAATACAGCCAAAAGAAAATGATGGGCCAGTTTGCTTAAATAATACAAACTAAATTCCTTTGAAAAGGGATCGAACCCCTGTTTTGTAAAAAACATTAAATAAAAGTCTTCTGAGATAATTTAAGTGGGTTTATTTTTCCTGAGAAAATGTAGCCAAGTATTTCTCAGCGAAGCTGAGAGGCAAAAAAAGCTTTAGCTAATAATGTCACCCACTGCAGAGAGCTCTTGAATTCTAGATGTGGTTTTAAAACTAAGGTTCAGAAGCTGATTAAGGACCAGAATCCCTGACGGAGTTTCTGATTAACATTTTGAACATGGAGTGAAATATTCAGTCTCTGCATAATTAAAAAATATAGGCATCAAAGGAGAAAAATGCCTTTGAGTGATCTATTCTATCTCTTCCTTAGAGTAAGATAATATTTTTAAGCTGACAGTTACAAGGGTTTTTCTGAATGTAATTCTGCAGTTTCCCATTGATAGAATGCAAACTGTTTCTCTTGAAAAAAATATTCTATGACCTAAAAGGTCTTTCTGAAAAATTTTGCTGTCCCATTGACTTCCACAAATCTCTCTTTCTCTCTCAAGTGCACTCTCTTTACACTTATGTTTGCCTTTACATTCATATTAAAATATTAAGGTAACAGTGAAAAGAGAAATGACCTAAAAACATAGCGAGTTTAAAAATATTTTAAAAGCCCAAACCTGCATACAAAGAAAAAGAAATGCATTCAAAAAGTTTTTGAACATTTGACTCATAGAAAGGGACATATTACACTAGAAGCTATGGTGGGTTGACCTTAGCTGGACGTCAGGTGCTCACCCAACCATCCTATCACTCCCCTTTCCAGATGGAGAGAGACTTTCTTCTCTTTCTTTTCTTTCTTTCCTTTCCTTTCTTTCTTTTCTGTCATTTCTTTCTTTTTTCTCTTTTCTCTCTTTTCTTTCTTTCTTTCTTTTTCTTTCTTTCTTTCTTTCTTTTTCTTTCTTTCTTTCTTTCTTTCTTTCTTTCTTTCTTTCTTTCTTTCTTTCTTTCTTTCTCTTTTTTTCTCTCTCTCTTTTTCTCTCTTTCTTTTCTGTCTTTTCTTTCTTTTCTTTTCTTTCTTCAAAGTTCCTACAGGGTCAAAGTTATGTATCCAAATAAAATCTGTGATTGAATTTAAATTATTTAAATTATTGTGAAAACTGTGTCCAATTGTGAAATTTTCTTCTGCTCTGAAATATTTTCTTAATATTCTGTTAATCAATTTTTTGATGCTTCTTGAATTTAACTGTGTCACTTCTTACACAGAGAGTAAATGGTATTTTTGAATTATACAATACTTCTCTTTTGTTTATGTAAAGAAAAATGTGTATTCTAGCTTGAGCAATTGTATTTGGCCTGTCTTTATTTCCTTTGAGTTTAGTAGGCACATTATTGTCTCCCAATTGCTTTAATGTAATGTATGAGGACACACAATGTAAAAAGAAGCCAAACACACATACACAGTAGCAGCATATTTTTTAACACAGCTGCTCAGTATATGTTGCATTTTATTTTTGGGTTCTATAACATTGCAGCCATGATCAGATTGGCTTGTATATTTAGGTATAATAATCCATATATATACTCTCTGTGCATAGATTTCTATTTTTATTCTGGTCTGTCATAAAGGTTTGAGAGACCCCTTTTATCATGTGCTCATTGCTGGTTTGGTTCTTTGATTCGTTCCACTTTTCCGGTTGTCCCCTCAGTCTTCATTAAATTTTCTTTTTTTGGAAATTCAATAGAAAGTACTCTATGAGAACTTCATACTGTGCTATATTTGCAATGTGATGTTAAAGAGCATTAGACCTGCTGTTTGTGTCACATAGAAGGTGTTGCAAATCTTGTTGTGGGGCTCCTGATGTGTCGACTCCCAACTATTTTCTCAAACAAATAGTTTTCGTTCTTATTTTTGAGCTGCCAACTTCAAGAATTTCTCAATAGTCTTCTCAAACAGATAGATGAAGGTAAAAGCATCACCTGTTTTCACTGTGTTCTTTTGGCAGAGAGGTTTTGTAAAATCTGACACTTGGCTATATTTTGTTTTTCGTTCTCTATGTGTGGTTCTGTAAATTTGTTGACATAGACCAGGCAAAAGTGAGATCCTTTGAGTGCACCTTGAAGCTGTCAGTTGCTACCCAGTATTTCTGCTGCTTTCCAATGGTGCCAGTGTTCTCTGGGAACATGATGTAAAAACCAGCCCCAAATATAAAGGAGTAGGTGTATGTCACGTATACTTCTCCAAAATTCGAATTGTTTAGTCTTTAAGAAAACTTACATACAATAAATATGTAAAATTTTTAATGCTTCTCAGGAAGTATTGATTATATTTTATAGGACAATGTGTTAATTAGACACGGGACTGGTGACAGTGCTATACAATGACCAGGCATGTAGACCTGCTCCACATGCAGTATTCTCAGTGCTGATACCAATACAGCATTTCTCCTGCCAAAAATGAGTTTGGAAGCTGTATGCTTTACATAGACAAAATCACAGAAGCTCCTGTTTCCCTCTGCTGTACCTGGAGGTCATACAGATGTTAATTGACAGAAGGGAATTCTGCAGCATTAGGCATGAAAGGCTCCTTCAAGAGGAAAGAGACAAATACCAGTACATTTTTTTTCAGCTCCAAGCACAAGTGCAGTCACTTGAAGACACCATCTGCTCCCTGTATCAGTGACTAAAATGACACTTCATTTTCTAATAATTAATGTTATTTCTGTAGAATAGAGTCTAAATTCATCATAAGAACAGCTCCATCTTAAGCAAGTGATAGTCATCCATATTGACTGGAGAATTTTCAGTGATATGAGATTTTCTAAAACTTAAATGAGAGATGTCAAAGCTTTCAAATCAAGGGAAACAAATGCATGTCATCATGGTATAGATTGCTAAACTAATCACTCTAGAGAAAACTTATATCAACTCCAGATGCTTATCTTCTTCTTTCTTGTATGGGAAAGAGTGATGATATTTTGGAAGCATGGGCAATAATTGTCCAAATTATGAAACATATTTTTTATAGTCTTTGTTTTCCTACTGGTAATGACAGTAGGGTTCCCTTATTCTGTTCATTGGGGAGTAAATGGAAACAAAAATCCAAATGACACTCAAACTCTTATCTTTCTTTGTTCCTCTCAAAATAATCTGTTATGGATATGAAACATAAAACCTGTTGATCTGACTGAGTTAATAGGCATTTTCCTAACAGAATAATTCATTTCTTGAAGCACTTAGATTGCATCCAGGAAAAGAATGCATATTTCAAAATGACAAAAGCAAAATATTTCCTATCCCAGTTTCAGCACCAAAGGATAGGCTGCTTCTGCTACAACCAAATCTAATTTCTAAAGAGCAATGGAAAGAGATTGTCACAAGTAACATCATTGTTAGTATTTTCTAGAACCTTGATGTATTAAACTTCAGCTTTGCTGTGAGTATCTATGATTTGTTACAGAATTTTGGAAGTTGGACAAAAGCATTTGTCTGGACATAGATGTTGAAGTAGTTCGCTTATATACTATGGAACAGTATTTTTCAGTAGGTATGCTTTGCATTGCTGTTTGTTTTGATTCGCTATGACAATGTGCAAAACAGTAAGGGGATCAAAATTGCTACCTGCCTTTCTAATATCTAAATGTGTATAAATATTTTGACACGAGGAGCTGAGATTTTTGAAATGCTAAGCACTACAGCAAAATGGATTAGCCTTTAGTAAGGGGAGTTTCAAATTGCAAGTGCCAGGGGGTTAATAGAAAGCAGTGTGTCATATTTCCTGATTTACCCTTTCACTATCTTGTCCAAAACACCTGGGTAATATACTACTCATAAATTATAATTCAATAAGCATACTTTGAGTTTCAATCCTTATTCTTTTCAAAAGTTTCAAATAAACTGTACTGAAATTCTGGCTATGTGGAAAAGTGCTCTGCTTTGGTTAGTGCTATAGAAATACCCTATGGGCAGAATGAACATAAGGTAGAATTGATCAGCCTTTTTGATAACTTCAGAGTAGTTGGAGATTTAGAGATACTCTAACAATTTCCGGTGAAGTCATGGGAACAAATGTAGTAATTTTAAATGAGTTTTTTATCTTTATCTCTTTTTTTTTTTTTTTCTGAGAACACCAAAACACTTTGTGTGAGACTGTAAGTTCAAAAAATATAGCAGGTTTATTATTTCCATAATCAGAGTTTACAAAAACATATATGACATAATTCCTAGGTGATGTACATCTAACTTGGATTTCACCTCCCTTCCTGACACTCTCTGACTGCAGTCTTCAGCTCTGACACCTGGTGAGCCATGGAAGATGACCAGCTTACAGAGGATTTACCACACCTTTTGTCAGCTTTGCAGCTAACTGTGAATGCTGAACCACTTCAGCCACAGCAGCACGTTTGTAGCCTTGTGAAACTGCTATATGATGAGCTGGAATCAAAGGGTTTAAACATATACATCTTAAGAAATGTTTATTAGGTTCTACTGTCCCTTGGAGAAAGGAAAACCTGTTTGAGAGAGAAGGGGTATTACATATTGGCTGTGGTAGGTAGCTCTTTACATGGCAAGGCTTTGTCAGCCTTTGAGGGTTGTGTCTCCCTCTCTGTATACCTGTCTGACATAAATTAATATGCTAAATGCTGAGGATTCCTAAGGGCCTCATTATTTATAAGGGATAATCATATACTACTTTGTGTCAGCTAATGATCTACTCTCATGTCCTGGTTCCGACCAGGGTAGGGTGAATTTTTTACAGTAGCTGAGAGGGGGCATGGCCAAGACATGGAGATTATGCTATACCACCTTACATCATTGCTTGGGGTGGGGTTGGGATTCTCTTCTGGGAAGAAGCAGTTCCTTCCAGTTGAGAAAACATGGAGCTGTCCAGTGTCATCTATTATCAGGGAGTTTTTCTGTTTGAACCATTTCTTTTCTTATACCTTTCATTATTAATACTGTTGCTGTTACTGTTCATTTTCTTGTCTCATTGCTGTTTTCACTAAATTGTTCTTGTTTTGACCCGTGATCTTTGTCTTTTGTGCCTCCAGTTGTAGGGGTGAGGGGGAACAACACATGGTTTTAGTGGGAGTACTAAATTTGAGAATACCATTCCTAAACCATGACTACCCATCTCATTCCCTGGGAATTTTTCTTCCTCTACACTCATCCTGTTTCCTTCACCCTTTGTCAAGGGTCATTGTCAATTGTCACTCAATAGAGTGACACCAGATATAACACCAAATAAGGACTAAGGAAATGGAACAAGGACGTGTTTTGATCTGTCCTTAAGATGAGATTCCCAGGAACATTCTTATCAGAGAAAGAGATGGTGTTGCTACCACAGGTGGAGTGTCTTGTATGTCACTGAACAGTTACTATGACTGAAATCACTTGCATTTCCGTCTTCACATATTATGTTACTCATATCCTTTAATACTAGGTTTTCATCTGGCTATTTGGTACTAATATATAGCACACAAAATTTATACATGATGTTTCTGACTGCTTTTTCACTTTGTTGTTTTTTGATAAGATTTTTAAAAGTCAATCAATGTCGCTTCTTTCTAAAATGAATATCAGGATATTTTTCTTTGATGTTGGACTTTCTACCCTATCTCAATTTTCTTTGCTGGTCTACAAAAAAAAAAAAAACAAACCAAACTATTTTCCTGATGATGAATTCACTATATCTGCTCTGCTTCTTCAAAGAGCTTTGTAGTATTGAATCTATCTCTCAAAAGACACACCAAACAGAGTTTTCAGAAGTGAATTTAATAGTAAACATAAAGAATGCTGACAGTCTCAGTCCCCATGAAGTTAATGGGATTTTGGTCATTAATTTTCTGTAAGGACACTATTTTGCCCTGGTAAACAAGAAATTCTGATCCAATACCCGTCAATGGACAAAACTGCATTCAAAATGAAACAGCAGTTCAAGGTTTCAGTTGCTACTGACAAAAATGTCTAAATCCAAAGGTTTGTTTTACCATGAATTTTTTGTTTCACAATGCTCTTTATTTTTGCATTTTATTTTTGTACAAGGGCTATGTTACTTATTTTTTCTGTTTGGTTTAGTGGTTTTTTTTGTTTCATTATTTTATATTTTTATATATATACATATATATATATTTGTATATTTTATTATATAATATGTTAGGAAACATCATGTTATTAATGCATTCCAACAGCATCTATGTCATAATATTAGCTCTTGAACAGTCTTATTTTACGTTTTAGTTCTCCTGTTGTAATGCTTCCTCTTGTACACATCAGTTTGAGAACTCTGCAGCTCAGATATGCATGAAGATTGCTGAGCTGATAGAAAAGGGTAAAACCTGGGAACACGGCAGCACGTGTTGAAGGGAAAACTAAAATGCCCTCAGGATCAGTGCCTTTGAACCTCTCCTGACCTGTAATATTTAGTAATTTAAAATTTGCATAGTATGATAGCTTTAGTTAGTTTATTAAATTTAAATGTGTCTTATCATGACTAGAGGTTAATTCTTTCTCAGTATCTTGCAGCAAACCCTTCTCTGTGTATTTGTGTCATATGAATTTGTGGTGGCTACATGCCATAAGTTTCCACCATTAGGTATACAATAAGAACCCCTCATCAAAAAACTTTCCCATATCAATTTTTCTGATTGATTTTAGAGATAAATCCTTCATCATTGTGGAAAGTGAGAACATATCACCTTCTTGAAAATAAAGGCTCAGTATACCTGGTGAAGATATGTAACTGCACCAGGGAGTCAACCTTGAAGATCAGGCAGATACCAGTATGTGCTCTAGATAATTAAAGGCATTAAACACAACTAGACTGGATTTTGAATTATTTCTACTTTTAGTATAGATCTACCTTTTCCGGTATTTAGCTTACAGGATTGCATAGATCTTATTCCATCTTAGCCTTTACTCTTTCTGTTATATTTATGTTACTGATACTGAAAGCATTATCAGAAACTGCATAAAATCTTTTTGTAGTGATTCATATTTATTAAAACAGAGATGTTGTTTTTCTCAGGTATCAGAATTTTTGGTACAACAATCAACTCTAGCATTTTTATTTTGTATTCTTTCTAACTTCAAACTTTATTTTTTCCTTTTCTTTCTTCTTTTTCTTCCTCTGGAAGACTTTGTTGCATAAAATGTAAAATATGCATACTACATTTACTGTACAGTATACATCAACTTTTATTGGGCTTCTTATACCTTACTATGTTTTTTTTGATGCTACATAGGAAATTCTTGTTTATGTTTTCTAGAGCACTTTTAAAGATTTTTCTACCTCATGCTTCACAGAATTTTAAAGAACATTTTAAATAAAAACAACAGACCTCATATTTCACCTTTTTCCCCCATCCAGTAGAGACTGGTGAATAGATTGAGGCTATGATTGAGAAGTTTTCATCCTTACTCTGCGGAGACACACAGAACTTCGCCAGATCACTGTGGTCTTTTTCTGAAGTATTGGAGAAAAGTAATTTTTTTGTAATACAAATATTTCTGATCCCACAGAGACTACGTAACTCAGTATACAGAGGAAAGAGCTGGCCACCACAGCTTTTTTTAGAGTTTCTCAGGAACAAGATATATACCAAGACAACTTTTTGAACTTCAGTGTTAAAAGCAAGAGCACGTTATCCTTAAAAGTTTTTTATTTCTTTTCTTTTTGACAAACTGTACTTCCACATTCCTAATGAATAGTAGGTCACTGACTAGATGGAAACCCTTTGGTTTCTGAGGCCTCGTGGAGTCTGTGAAGAAGCACACCAGCCACCATCCCTCCAGATGGGACAGGACTCTGCTCTGTCCTTATTGTCTTCCTCAGGTACTTTGCAGTATTCAGGGAGGAAATCAATATTAGAAGAAACCATGACTTTAAGGCTGGAAGACAACATTTCATGTAGATGTTTCTCAGAGTTGAGGATTAGTATATGCTTTGTTTTATCCATTTTGATTAGGGCCTTTCAGAACCTCTACCTTAGACAGCTGAGGAAAGACACTTCCTGATCATCACAGTCATCTGAGGCTGGATTCAACGTTCAGCAACAGTGAACCCTAAGGCTGATGTAACTAGCAAAGTTCAATAGGCTTAGGATAATATTAAAAATATTTTTAAGTAAGAGCTGATATTTTCAGGAGACCATGTGAGACACGTGTCAGTGTTTAAGGCAAAGTATAGTAGATATTGTGAATAAAGTAAAACAGAAATAGAAATGGAATTATGAAATGGTTTTCATTGTGCTCAGCATAGAGAAAATGATAACTTTTGTAACAGATGGAAAAAGTTATTGTAATTATCTGTCATGATGATGCAAATGGTCTATACTGACCACAGTATTCAGACTGTGAATAACAGTGAATATTCAGACAGGATAACTCAAGTTATTCTGTTCCTCACATTCATGTTCCAACATGATGAAAATCTACATTGTAGGCAGCAATTCAGAAAATGAGACTTTCATTATAACCCCATGGAGATTAAATTATTCTGAAATAATAATTCATTCCCCAAAAATTACATATAGGTTAAGAAGTAGACCTCGAGCTGAAAAGCTGTGTGATTTTGTGGCAGGTCAAATTTCAACAGATGCAGCTTTGTCTGGTTGGGCTTTTAAGTGATCCTAAAGTTTGAAATTAAGTGATTCTGCAGTAATGTATGGGGAGGGAGAGGGAGCACAGAGAACATGATGACCTTAAGGGACAGGTAGAGACTGGCAGTGTGGTACAACAATGGAGATAGGCTTGAACTAAGGAAAGGAAGCAGCAGAAATGAGTTTTTGGCTACAGAAAACAAGTGGTACTGAACTAAATTGTGTCTCATGGTCATATCTAATTGTAAGATACCTGAATATTTTCCATTAAAAAAAAGAAAAACTTAGGAAAATTCTTCTGGAACTGTACTAGTAAAACATTGATATAGTAAAATATTAATATTGTGTTTCCTTTCATTTGGAATTGTCAAGAAATGCAACTTTATATAACACTGCTATTTACGATATTTTCTTAAAGTAAATATTTTAGAAGTAAAAAATGGGCTGTTAAGCCTGAAAAGAATACATATAAAATTTACTAGGTTTTCTAGGTTTTTTTTTCATTCCATGATATCAGAAAATATATTCTACCAAGAAATAGGCTTGCATAAATAAGGAATTTTGGCAAAAATTGAGTTTGCGTAATTTTAAAATCTAAGCTGTTGATCCCTATAGATATGTCCACAAATATTAATAGCAAGGGCAAAACACATTAAGTAGGTTGTTGGAGTAGTTTCTCAAAGTAATTTTACTGTAGTCTGGTCCAAAGCCAAACAGAAATTTATCAAAGAGATTAAGTGGTAAAACTAATAGTAGCGTTTCAAATCTCAGTCTTAAAAGGGAAATAAAGGTTCCACAGAAAATTGGAAAGTTCATCTATAAATGGTGATTATGCAGTATGCCTACAGGAGCTCTTTAATTTAGCTATAAGTAAGATATGTGGAGGGAAATGTATATTCACTCTTTAAGAAATAATCAAAATAATATTCAGTTGACATTTGCAATAAGTATTATTGGTCAGCATCAAGGAATAAGCAGCAGACAGACCTCTTTAAAAATAAGATGATGTACCAAAAGGTTGTGAGATCAGATAGGCTCGCCAAAGTTGATTCCGCCCCTCATTTTAATTCACTACTCATTTCTTAACATTTGTCTTCTCAAGGATACCAAGTATTTCTTTTCCTTCTGTTTCTGCTCTGCTCTCCGTCCTTCTTAGGTGAAGCCATTTAATCAAGTTTGTTGTTTACTTTGTAACCACTTCTTTGACCATTAAAAGTTGCCAGCAGAAGGTCTTATTACCTGTGATCGTGGACATCTTTTGGGAATTATGCACTTTATGAGTTACTCCCTGGAGTGTCCTTGGGCATAACTCTTCCTCCCTTCCGGATTTGTTTAGGCTTTACTTTAGAAGCCCATACTTCCCAAATAGAGGACTCCAGTCCTTGTTGGCTTCATAGCATCTCCCCCATTGTCTTTTCTCATTCCCAGAACTCGGTGCTACGCTTTCAGCAGTGCTGAAAATTCCGTCAGGTTTCACTCCTGCAACACAAAGACTTAAGATTCATATTCTTTGCATATTCAGGTTCCAGATTTTATCTGCAAACTATCATCTTCATCTTTTTAGATTTCTTTTACTCTACTTTTTTCTCTTTGTTTCTTTCTGATTCTTTATTTGAGCTAAATTTTTGGCAACTGATTTCCTTTTATTGCATCCTGTTAATACTCTCACTTTCCGAGCAAGTCTGGGACAGTAAGGATCTTCAAATGGCATCTGACCTTAACAAAGCAGGGAGAAAACAGGATTGACGAAGACAAATCTGATTGATTGTAGAGGTCTTAGTACCAGGATGCTGGAAATATAAAGAACTGGTGGAAAATGTTGGAACACTATACTAAAAATATGACTGAGTGATGATGATGTTTGTCAGAACTGTTTTTGCAGCCAAGTCAGCTAGTACTGAAACTAATTTTGCTCTAGTGGAAACTGGAATAGACCACTTTCAATCCTACCATAGAAAATTCATTGGAGGTTTGGTGGAAAACCACATATATTGCAACTCTTTCAGTGCTGATGATGGATTTACACTCATGTCTGTTATCAGTTGGGTTATTTTCACGGTGAGGTCAGGAGGAAAAGCAAATCCACAGCTGATGTGACAACGAGCACTTTTCAGGTACCTCCATACTGTTGCGGAACTGTCCTTAGCCAAAACCTCAAAATGGTTATCAACCAAGTTCTAGATATTTCAATCTATGTAAAGATTTGCCCTATTGTAATCTATTTTTGACATTAATGTACCTTTTCCTGTAACCAAATATAAAAGAATATAAGATTTTCTATAAACGATCTCAAGATCGGTTTGTTAAAGAAAGATTTACACTTAGTTCAGTATTTAGCTTCCAACCATATTTTAAAGACATTCCCATTTGTATTTAAATACATTCTAATTAAGTCAATTGAAAACCATAATTTAAAACTTCCTTAAAATTAAATGAAGTATTTAATCCCACACCACAAATACCGTATGTTCTGCTACTTCCTTGTTTTATGTTCAGTTTTTAGAGTCGTAATAAAGGAATTTATCTAAAGAAATGTCACTGTTATTATTATAGTTACCAACACTCGCCTTTGGACAAGCTTTATCTTGCATCTCATCTGCACTTGTGTAATGATGTATCATGGAATGTCTGTGATATATGGATATATACCTGTATTGTCTGCTGACAAATGCAGTGCACTTGAAATATTTCTTCTCTGTCATAAAGGGGCTGATTTCAAAAACTATAAAAGCCTCATCAACATTCCTATGGAATTATCTCTGGGAGACTGCTTTATTTTTATGTTCTGCCTCATATGAGGCAGAAGCTTAGATTTCCTTTGCTCTGTTCTGTTTGTATTGTAATCTGTCACTGATATTCTGTTGTGAATTAGGATGCCTGCTAAATAACACCAGTCAGAATGCAGTGTGTTAATAAAAGAAGTAAAATTCAAGTTTGCTGTTCAGGGGGCAGTACCTCTGAATCAGAGACAAAGGCAGTGAATTCTGAAGGTAAGTTTTGTGCCAAAGTATATAGAGAAATTGTAGGTAATTTGGACATGCTACAAATGCAGACAAATTGCTGCATGGATAGTACATAAAATAAGAGTATCACTAATTATTTGAAAAATGAAAGATACTTTTATCCATACAAAAAAAGAAAAATGAAAAGAATTGAAATTTCAGTTACTGTGAAATGTCTTTACTGATGTCGTTTGAAAGGGTTTCCTTTGTACAATGTGAAGTTATAGTTCAGAGAGGTTTTAGTTTCATTCTTAAGGCTTTATGTTGCCATTGTGTATGTGCTTCTGGATCAATACTGGGAATATAAGCATTTGGGGAGTGAATAAGCGTATAACCTAAAAGTGTGGAATATAAGAAGTGCTGTACCCCGTGCAATGGTGTCAGTCACCCTGAGAATGCAATACATTTCATGGCAGTCCTGGTTGTCTTTGTATGAAGTGTGAAGATTTATTCAGGGATACTCCCATATTCAGGCATGTCTAGTAAGAGAGCAGTGATGAATATTTGCAAGTGAGGCATTCAGAGGTTTCTTATCACAGCTGTTGTTTGAACAACATAACTTCACAGAGTTTTGCCACAGGTTGGAATGGAAGGTGCAACAATTGCTCTACCGGTGAAAAAGATCTGGCAATTAATCTGGCCTAGATAATATGATAGGAATAATTTAGACAGAGCTTAATGCAGATCAAGATGAAGACAGGCTCAGAAAAGTTTAAACCCTTAGGGGTTTTTTCAGGGGAAAAGAGACTTGTCACTTAGGGCATGTTTTCACGCTTTTGAATAATACATTGTGTACCTACTGTGCTTGTGGGCAAGTATTAACAGACAGGTGAGGAGTTTTGGAGGATATGTCTAAGTTAACAGAAATTGAATAGGGAATTAAATACATGCAGAGGATCCAATTAAAGTTTTTGATTCCCTAAATATACCATTACTGTTGCAGAAATACAGAGGAATTGGCAAGGTTAATTGGTTCAGAGATTGAACAAAAAGTTTCTGCTTGTAATATGAGTCTCTGGATCAGCTGACTGGATGGCCAGACTGTGAAGCCATAAATTTTAATTACTCTGGCTCCTATGGAGTTTGTGGAAGACATAATCCCAATTTTTTTATGCATCAAAATGTCTAATGACTTCTGTACAAGCACAATTAGGACCTGAAATGATCATACACTGTTGGACCTTGCTACTGTTTTCAGTGCTATGAACTGGCTGTTGATATAATTTAACCTGGAAAAATCATGCAGCTGCAATGACTAGCTCTGCAATTTTCTGGACTTATACATTGCGTTGTGCTCTTTCTGTTTCTTTCAGCTCTAATACTACAATGTAGTTTTGTCAATGTTTCTTTGGAATGACTTTTCTTGAGGACCAAGTTCATAAGTCATGATAGAAAAAAAGGAGAGAAAAGAAGAGTAACCAAAATTCTGGTCTTTTTATCATTTTTAGATGAAAATTTTAAGTTTTTCCTACACCATCAAAACATTTTATGTTGATGTGACTATGACTGCTTTCATACTTGTGCTATCACTGCTCCTCCTTGGACTGCTTTATCTAGGAACTTTTGTAATTTATGCAGAAATTCTGTGCAGTTTCTAAGACTAGAACAGATATTGCAGATGTACATAATGGAGAGCTGGAGTTAGTGAGCTGTTAGGCTGTGCATCACCACCTTGCATAAAGGGCATGACGTGGTTTTGCTGGACAGGTCATCGGTCAGATGGCAGACAGGACCCTGACTACCGGTCCCTGAAATATATGTTTTGAGTCGTCATCTACAATTTCCTGATTTTTGCTTTATTTTTTTTTCATTTTCACATCTCTTTTTTACCTCTTGTTCCCTTGGGCTTGTCATGCTATTGTGGGGGTCTCACAGCCCCAGTGAAGAGAAAGGCAACCCCAGGCATCAGGCATCTCCACAGTTGTCCCTCACAACTTAGCAGTCTCCTCAGAGGGCAGAGCCAAGGCTGCAAGCAAGGCCACACCAAAACAGGCCTTGTATGACAGAGAGGTGAATGCTGGAAAGGAGAAAATTGCCATGCAAACCCCCAGGTCATCGGCAGGTGACAGTTCTGATCTTCCTTCCTGCCACCTGCCCTTGAAATTTGCTTGTGATAGAACCTATTATTGAAACTGGAGACAGTTTAGGGGGCATTATCTAGAACTGGATATAGGGTGTCACAACTGACACCCATTGACCTGCAGGCCCCATGCCATCTGCATTAGAACACACTCAATACAATCACAACAGGTGGGGTTTTTCTTTTGCATATCTAATATTTTAAAAGTGGCTTTTGCATATTAATGTACAGCAGCTTCCCCTCTGTATTTGTATGACATCATCCTTAGAATTTCTTGTTTGTCTTTTACATTTTTTTTCTTTTTTTGTCAGGACCATTTGTATTTCATGCAAAACTAAGTAGCGTTGCCTGTTCCTAAGGTTGCCAAGCAATCTCGTTCATACATACCTTTTTTCAGTTACTTATAACTCAGTCAGACTCTAGCTGTTTGTGATGAATTTTTCCATGCCAATTTCTGCCTCCAGTTGAATCTTTGCATCATAATGTTTCAAGCTTTTCTGAGAATAATACTAGGGGAAAATAGGTTATTTTGTCCATATGATTCAGAAGTTTTGCTTTGAAGTACTCAAATATCTTTTATTTGGAGAAATGGGAAGAGATGAGGAAGAAGCAGAAAGACTGCAAAATATAAGATATAACTTTTGCTTTCCAAAAATCTGCTGGACCAAAAATTAAGGATAGAGACTCAGATTTTGCTAGGTAGAATCTTGGGAAGGTGTATAGGGCTGTCAGGAAAATGGCCAAGGAGTGCGTGTGTGTGAATCCTGACCCAGGAATGAGAAGGTGTAAAATGTGACAGATCAGGGAGAGACCTGGAGCAAAAAGATCTGTTGCCTAAGGGAGTATTCGTAGCCAGGCATCTGGGAGAAGTAGGATGTTTAGGCAAGGACACTGAGATTTGAACAGCCTCTGGAGTCCTGGGAGACTTATTATGGGGCTGGGATCATGGCAGCTGGGGTTCAGGACACACTGTCTTGTGGGGTTTCACTGCATGATCACCTACTACTTTTCCATGGCATCCCAGTGCCATTCATTGTGCAGAAGACATCTCCCTATGCAATTTTACATTCTGTTAAGTTAAGGAGAGTCTTATTTGCAGGATGCTAGTCTTCCTACTTTGTTTATGAATTTATTTTGCATAAGCTGGAAATAGTCACAAATGCCACACAAACTGTGCAGAATCTTACAATCCAAATTTTCTGCAGTATAAACAAGTTAATGTAACAAACAGTGAAAACAAACTCTGCCTCCCAATGTCATCCAGAACCTGAGGCAGCATTATAACTGGTGTTCAAAATGAAGGTGGTGCTAGAAATCAATCTAAAGCAATTGTGAGATTCTGATCAGAATTCATTATGAACAAGAACAAAAAAGAAAATTTTTTTTCTCTTCACAATCCTCTCATGCTTCCTTTGCCTTCTCAGGGATGTTTTCTACTTTCCTATGTTGTTCTTTTGCCTCTTATTTAAATGAAGAGATTGATTTAACTAGCTAAGATTTCATCTTTTGTAACAGTACTGTGACCCATGACCAGAAGGGCAGCTAACAGCACTGACTTAAAGAACTTGATTCTGGCTTCTGCCAGGTCTTGAAGGGGCTGATAAGAATGTGTGATGTGTTTGTCTTTCTTTAGCAGTGAGTTTGCAAGTAAGAATCTGCAGGTCCAATTAAAAACATTTTTTCCTCTCTTCTTTCCTCTTCAGTGTACATTTTTCTTGTCCTTCCTTCTAGAAATGACAGAATTATTTTAGTTTTGTTCCTCAATAAAGAATAATATTTCTGTAAATTTATCAAGCAGAAAATTTTCTTTCTAAATACTCTTTACAGTGAAAATAAGGGAATAAAGATATTATTAAAAAGAAAACCCTTGGTAAACAAGTACTCCAAAGCCTCTGTATTCATTACTTGGGCATTATTCAGTAATCTAATGCTGTCCTGTCATATGGTCCTTTGACACCTTTGTCCTTTTAGGGCCATTTAGTCCTTCAAAGAAACACAGGAAAGAATAGCACTCACTTAAATCACTTTAGTGCTCTAAAAATTGGAGGTTTTG
This sequence comes from Manacus vitellinus, assembly GCF_001715985.3. Classification (NCBI taxonomy): domain Eukaryota; kingdom Metazoa; phylum Chordata; class Aves; order Passeriformes; family Pipridae; genus Manacus; species Manacus vitellinus. The sequence goes on along the minus strand of NW_021939396.1, from coordinate 27,497,784 downwards.
TTCCTAGCTTTGTCAATTGACACTTTAAATTAATCAACAGACTAAAAAAAACTTCATTTATTTTTTAGTCTTTGGTTTCTGAATGTTTGACTGTATATCCCAAGGGCTGATCTGCACAAGGACTCAGTATCTCCAGTGCAATTGAAAGTAACATGAACTGCAGTTTGAACATTTAAACATCCTATGTAATATTAAATTGCTTTGAAAAATCATGACCTAGTTCACAGTTTGCATTCTCTTCTTCTGTTCTACGTTTTTTCATTTGCAGGAATGAAGCTAATATTATTTCCTCTGTCTCAGATTCATTAATACTGGTAATGACCGGTAACGAAGACAGTAGTTATTCAGAGGCAATTGTAATCTTGTGCAGCAGGCGAGATGGATCAGTGGGCTCTGTCTTTTTCTCAGAGGATGTGTCCTTTTTTCAATAACAGTCATAAGTATCACCTTTCTTGATCATCCTGGCAGGTAAGTGACACGTTAAATTGGTCTACAGCAGATCTTTTATTTTCTGGATTTGCAGATACCCAATAATTTTCCAGCAGAAGTAGAGGCATGTGGACTGAACCAAAGCCTTTTGACAAGAGGAACTCTCTCTTCTTTGCTTACCCTTCATGGACTCATTAAAAATAGTTCACAATCTCGCAGAGGTCTCTGGGCCACAGGTTAAAACAATTTTATAGACACCAAACTTTCTGACTCAGCTCTCTGCAGACATAAGGTTTTCACTGCTGTTATCTGCATTGTACAAATTCTGGAGACAAAAAGGAGATTTATATGTAGAGCTCATCCTCCTGGACATTCAACCTGCTTAAATATCTCCATCTTTAAACCACATTTTCAGTAAGATGGATTACTTTTTATGTTCATTTAGCACATCTGGTTATCCCATTAGAAAGAGAAGTATGTAAAACGAATGGTAGGAATTCTACACAGTATAAAAAATCAACATGATAAATATAGTTTGATGGTGGAACAGCATTCATTCAGATATGGTCCCCAATGACTGTCCTGTGGATTACACATATCAAAAGATAGACTACTAGGAAGAGATCCTAATACCCTATTAGTTGAAATGGCAGTCCTGTTTGGGCATCAACTGCAACCTACCTGGAAACCACAAATGTGCTTTGAATAATGCTAGAAGGAAAATAAAAAGAAATAAAAGAGTTATTGGTACTGCTAATTTGAGTAAGAATTGAAAGGCTAGTTAAACGGCTCTATTTTGCAGTCTCATTTTAAATTATTCATTGTACTGGACATGCAGAAAGAATGACAAAGCACAGGGGATATGGTTTAATTAGCCTAAAACTTTATTAACTTCATTCATCTGGGAGTTATCTGGCAGTCACTTGTGCAGTATAGGTTATTGCGCCCTTTTCACTCTTTATGACCTTTTTAAAGGGGATTGTCTTCAGCCTCGTCCCCACTGGTACTGGCTGATTGCAATTGCAAGCAAGTTAAGTGGCCTCTTAGTTCACACCTTTTACTTTTGTCAGTCATCTCCCTCATCATGCTGTTTGCTGCAACCTTAAAAATTCAGTTTCAGATTCTCTTTATGCTTTGGGGAAAGGCATAGGACTTTAAAATATGGCAGTCTCCTCAGTGTTATGCTAACCTGTTCCAAAGTCTCAGCCTAACAAGTTACACAAAATGCAGTGCATTGGACTGTCCTCAGGTGTCAGATTGTAGAAATGGAAAGGACAGTCTCCTGTGTCTCAGCTGGAATTGTTCACCAAAATTTCTTGTCTGTATCCAGTCACACTTCCACATGTGCCCTTACAATAAGCCCCAGCTGTCTGAAGATAATAAAATTAGTCACTCTACTCTGTTCTCTTTCCTAATGGTGTCAAGAGTGGACAGGTTCATATATGCCCTGTGCACACTTGTTTCTCTGCTGTATACAGTGCAACTTTGCCTCAGTCCTAAACCAGACTGCACAAGCAGTACTGTAAGACTGTTCAGAACTAGAATTAGCCATAAGGAATGAGATGCCCATTTTCAGCAAAACATAATCCCCAAATGCCTCAGCTAGCACAAAAACCTGAATGGAAATCTCTTGTAGTATTCAGTCTACCTTCCCTGCTTTGTATTTCATATCTCAAAGTCAAAAGACTACTCCAATCCTGTATTTTAAGTCTCCAAACCTTCACATGTCCAGTCCTTGCCAAAATGGTTACTTTTTCTCTGTGGTAAGCAGTCCACAAATGTCACCTGGATTGTGATTGAGTGCAGCAAAACCACATTGTTACACTGGCATACCTAAACTAACCAGGGACAACAGATGTTTTTTAAAGAATACTAGGATAATTTTGACTTCACTAATTAACTGGCAATTTAAAATGGTTCTGTTTTCCATTTCCATTTCACTGTGTTCATATGCATTTCTGATTGAACCTTTGCTTCAACTGAAATTTTCTTCCTGAGCAAATAATTTAAAGGATCTGCTTAACCTAACATCTTTTAACAAGTTTTCCCCTGAAGTTCTGACACAGAATTGTGAAGACTTCTATAGCATGCAACAAAGCTCCTCTGGATAGTAAGTGCTGTCCTGAAGGAGGGTTGAGAAAATTCATATTCACTAGGGAGATAGAAAACATTCAAATTGCAGGCAACCTTAAAGCATTAGGCAGCCCAGAAATATTTTTAGTTTTATTCTTAGGTGATAGGTCTCAGATTTTCCTCCAACTCACTGAACTGAAACTCACAGGCAAACCTGTTAAATATGAGGAAATTTAAACATTCAACTTGTCTCTGTGCCAGCTGTCAGGGAGCTAACCATAAGTTGTTTGGATTTCCTCCAAACAGATATTTGCAATATATTGTGTTATTCTGAGCATGGAATGGAACACTTGAAGTGCTTGATACTTTACGTTTGAACTCCATGCTTTTTGCTTGACTACGATGGACTTACCACAAATATTAAGAGTGTTGTTTTTAATCAGTGTGCAAGCAAGAAAAAAAAAAGATAAACTGAAGAGATGGCTTTTGGCAAAATATTTTATGAATTGGTAGATTTTCACTAAGTATAATAGAATAGACTATGTCAGTTGGAAAGGACCTACAATGATCATCTCATCCAACTGCTAGATTAATTTAGGACTGACTAAAAGTTCAAACGTTGTTAAGGATATTGTCCAAATGCCTGTTAAAAACTGACAAGCTTGGGACATCGACCACCTCTCTAGGAAGCATGTTCCAGTGTTTGACCAACCTCTTGGTAAAAAAATGCTTCCTACTGTTCAGAATAAGTCTCCCCTGGCACAGCTTTGAACCGCTGCCATAAGTCCGGTTGCTGGATATCAGGGAGAAGAGCTCAACACTTCTGTCCCTATGACCCCTCCTCAAGAAGCTGTAGAGAGGAATGAGGTCACCCCTCAGCCTCTCTTTCTCCAAACTAGAAAACCTGAAGTTCTTAGGTGTTCCTTATAGGACATTCCTTCCAACCCTATGACCAGCTTTGTTCTCATCTGGAAATATTCAAGGACCTTCACATCCTTCTTAAACTGCACAGAGTGCTCAAGGTGAGGCCACACCAATAGTGAATACAGTGGGATGATCCCTGTTTGATGCACCCCAGGATGGGATTTGCCCTTTGGGCTGCTTAGGCACACACTGCTGGCTTCTGCTGAGCCTGCTATCAGCCAGCACCTCCAGATCACTCCAGCTGATTCTCTACATGTGCCCAGTGTTACTCTGTCTTAGGTACAGGATCCGGCATTTTGTCTTGTTAAATTTTATCCCATTAATCATTGTCCAATGGTCTAGTCTATCTAGATCCCTCTGTTTTGCCTCCTGTCCCTCAAGAGAGTCAACAACCTCTCCAAGTTTGGCATTATCTAAGGACAAAAACATATCTGGTAGGTAAAATTTGAAGAAATAAACCTTGTTACTGCAATAGAACATAAAAAGAGAAGGTATAGGTTGCTTTGGGTATTTTTTTTCCCAGTCAGGAGAATATTAGCAATCCAAAGGATTTGAAGTTACTAGGATAGTTGCAGAATCTCCATCTTAATATTGGAGATTCCTTTGAACGTCTTGGTTCTAACCACATCAAAAAGTGGCTTGCATCAAATACAATGTTACTGCTCAGTAGATCTCTCAATGTCAAAAAGCAAAAGAAGGTATTGTCTCTATATGATGCTTTATAGGAGTTAGTTTCTAGCAAATGAGTACTTTGATGAGATGTTAAGAGAATTTAGGGATTTTAGACATTTTCCTTCTTTGGAATAAACAGAATCAATCATCAGTTATACATAGCTGAGCGTTGTACTTTTTCTGGGCAATGGATTACCTGGATTTGTCCTCCAATGTGTACAATTCCATGAAATCTAATTAGAGTCTGGCTACCTTGTTCTGAAATACTGAACACAACTGAGATGAGGAAGCTGCAAAACTGGTGAATACAAAGTGGGAGCAACATTCTACCACCTACTGAGCCTTAAGCATTTGCCTTTAGGCATTTCAGTATAGTCAATCTGTGTTTATGTAGCCTTTTTGAATACCACCAGATTTGACTTACAGCTCACATGGACAACAAGTCTATCAAATCTGGTTTCAAAATGTGTTTGTTCTGAGTTTCAAAAAGACTGTATGATGCTGAAAATCCAAAACCGTGACTTGGCTGCATAATACAGATGAGGATATGTGATGTCCATGTCAGTCTCTTTGTTTAGAGCAGCAGTGCCTGATGAAAGACCCGTTTATGAAATCCTCAGTGCACAGCCACCAGAAAACCAGGTACTTGAATATATCAGACGAATTCTGATATAGAAATCTGTGACTGACAGACACTCCCAAGAAGATGTCTTACTTCAAGTATTTGAAGGGAAAAAAAAGGGTAAAATAAAAAGGAAGGTTTAGCATTCAGTATTCATGAGTAGACTTGTGCAAATAATAGATATTTTGGTTCAGTGGCCTTCAGAAATGTATATACATAACATTTCTTGAGGTCTACTGAACATACTCAATCCCTGTTTTCTTTTTAAAATGCACTTATATGTTTCTGTTTGACAAAACTGAAATGAGATATTTTGTTTTTTCCACTTCTAATCCCTCTATTTTCTGCCTGAGACTATTAATCAAATAAAATCAACCATGGTTTTATTGCTCCAAAACTATGTCATCAGCATTTTTTTTCTTCAGAGTACACTTTGAACATCTCTGCTTATGAATATTGTGTGCATAGGCAAAGAATGAATATTTAAAACTGCTTTAATAAAGAAATATAAACCCCCCAACAATACCTACAGATCCTGCAATATGTATCCAAACCAAATACATGCTAAAGCATGGTCCAGATTTAAGCATTCTCTAGCATGTGTGAAAATCCATAAGCTAGGACAGAATTAAGAGCAACTTTCCAATTAATTAATGGTGCTTGACTTTGGAAAAAGGCAGGCATAGACTGATGAGGAATTACAAAGAAGTAAAATATTTTTTAATAATTGTTGCTATATGGACTGTAGGGAAGCAGATATAACACGAAAAGTAGATTTTGTAAGTGACTGCTGAAAAATTAGGGGATTTTTTTTCATGGAATACCCAAGATGTTTAGAAACAATAAAGGATGTTATTTATTTTGGCCAGTAAAAATGTGTAAATTCGTAGCATCTGCAGAATTTTAACATATCTCTGCCTTACTTTAACAAAAAGTCAAAACATTATTAAACAAAGACTTACTCGAACAGAAATTCTGGGCCATAGAAAAAGCTGCCTAATATAGCTACTCATGTAGTAGGGCATATAGAGTCTGTTGTCTGCAACAAATACATGTTTGAAATTATTAACTGAAAAATGAATCAATGGTGGAAGTCATTATGGCAAAAATGTAGAGTACTTGAAGCTATGATAATTCGGTCTAAAATTGTCCGAAATACTCAATGATGTTAGAGGTCTTTTCCAAGCTTAACAATTCTATCAGATTTGAAGAGAAAGGACATGCCTGTATAAAGTGAACAAAATCCTCTGAAAAACTATTTTTTGCATAGTATGTTCGTCCCCACTGGTGACTCACAAACTGATAACGTTGATATGGAAAATACACAGGTTCAAAAAGATTGTTTGGAAGGGAGCTTTGGTGCATAGCTGTCCTCTAGTACAATCACCTTCTCAAAACAGGACCAGTTTCAATGGGGGAAGAGGTTGTTCAGGGCCTTGTCCAGCTAAGTCTTGGATGGAGCATACAACCTTGTGTCATCTTGTTCCGGATAGGACATGAATTTCCCAAGGATGACAAAAGGAAATTACTCAGAATGAAATGACACAAAGTAGAAGAATGAAATTCCCTTTCTTACTCTGAGCATGACTCAGGTAGCTAAAGTGATTTGATTTCTTTTTTTCAGAGGCAAAGTATATCAGTGAGTGCTCTGGGATGGCATGTAAGCAAACAGGTCCCAGTAGGAATGCTGCTGAATGGATGTCTGAGGCTCAATAACAGCGCTTGCAGAGCACTAAGAGGACCTCCCTCTAGGTATTTCATGGAACTTTTGTTAAGAGTATTGTAGCTCAGGAAAACTGCATTGAATACTTTGGATTTATTAATCTGTAATTCTGTGTCACCACAGTTACAGACATTTGCACAAAATAGATCATCACTGTAGCTGTAGCTGTTAATTGGACATTGAGATCTCTTGGACAATTGTATCTGTGATAGGGTTTTTGTATAACTAGTAGTTAGAAAAACTGTATTTAATGGTTAAATTTATTTCATATATCTATACAAGATTTAGTACTTTGGTTGATATACAGTTGGACTAGGCTGTTATTCTTTCCTTATTTGCCTAAATAATGGTCCTTTTTTGGTTTTAGTTGTATCAATCCACTAGCCTTATTTTGTGACTTTTTTATGTCTCCTACCATTTACATTCATGGTAAGAAGAATAATTAGAAAATCTGAATGAGAAACAAGACTATACAAAGTTTTCAATGGCTAAAAGTCCAGCACTAAAATGGGATATTCACGTGGCACCTAAACTTATGTACAGATATGAGAAAAAAGATAGAATCCTAAAATCCCTTAAAAAATGATGGATGGCCATAGATGCATTATGGAAGGTGAGTCAGAGCCTGTAAGTGAAACATTAGAGGTTATTCTTTATGCAGTGTTAGAGTATCTTCAAAAGGGGGTAGTTGGGACACTTTTCCTGACATAAATCATACATTATCAGTTACTTCATTAACATACACCGTCAGTTCCTTTGTTAGTATTAATTTGTTCCTATGCTTTAAACTGTACTAATATTTACTAAGGTCTTTTATCTTCCCAGTTCTCTTTACTGGATTCTATTCTCAGTATCATCATCAGTGATATCAGTGTAGCTCAAACAGTAAGTGTACTTCTGGCCTTAAACATTATTTGTTATTTTTGTAGGTGATTGGTTTTTATTTAATGGCAATCTGAATCCTGTGCGTGTCCTCTTTCTGATTAGTACAGAATAAATGGCAAAGATAAGTGACAGCATTTGACTTTGCCTATTGAAAAAGTGACACAGGGTAGCACACAGGAATGGATAAACAGCTGTTTGAAATTAGACACTCTGCATGTGAAAATGGAGATATGTCAGCTAGGGAATAGAGCACGGTCAGGTCTCAGACCTCTGCTCCCTTTACTGGGGCCAACTTGCTTGTGGGAGGAAACTGGAGGAATATTAAGTGGCTCATGGAACAAATAAAAGTGTTTTGGATAACTGCTTTGAAAAATGAGTGCTCTCTAGCAAATGAAAGTATGCCTCAGTTGCATAATACTGCTATGTCTAGCAGGCTCAAAGCAACACAATAAGAGCAGCAATGGTATTGTACCAGGGACAGAAGATAAATGAAGTATTGATTTCAGAACCAGCAGAATGCCACAAAAGGGACATATAATATTTTCATGGGGCCAGATCCTCACTTGCTGTAATTTGGTGTTGCTCCACTGAAGTCAAACTGATTTATGCCAGCTGTAGTTCTGGCCAGGTGTATTTATAACAAACAGGGAGGCATAAATAAAAGTTATGCTCATAGTGCTTGGTAGGAGTTGGTTTCCTAAAACAGAATGATGAATACACAGGTATTACAGTTTGTCTGTTCTTTCAACTTATTACAGTGCTCATTTTCAGATAATTTCTGGCCTGTTTTTAGCCTTTCTGAATCCTTGTTTCCTGGAGTCCTCTCTCAACCTGATGTTCTGCAACTGAAGAACTGATTTTGCTGCAGAGGCATAAAGACATTTGCTAACCTGTCCTTTGTAAGGTTTCTTGCTTTATGCCAATCTTTTCGTTTAGCCTCATTGTGTTGGGCTCTGCTTTCCGGGGTTCCTTCATACCTGGTAGAAGGTGCCACCACTAGAAGAGTGGCAAGTGTTGCTTGGATCAATGTCTGCCAGCATTATAGGATGTATCAGACCTATCTGATGCTCAGAAAGAGATGGATCTTGGAAATAAATCACTTCATTCTAGTGGTTTCAAGAAGACTGTGCTGCAAATGCCAACAGTGTGCCAACAGAACGTCCCACCACACAATGCTGCCCCACTGAGACAACGCACTGTGGGATGCTCGTCAGAAACCTACATAATTGTACCTCAAAAAAAGTCCATGCACGGTTTGGTCTGTATGCAGTGTTTCATGTTTGCAGTCCATGGCTTAGCTGAGACAAGCTAGACTGCCTGACAGTCTTCTTTGGTCTGAGTAACTTAAACAAGAACAGAGACAACATTCTCAAATACCTTTCTTTGAAATATTTCTATTAATTTTTCACAAAAATTTTGTACTATCAATTTGAGATTTCGGGTTTTTTGTAAGTGACACATAATGTAGTTTTCCATGTAATTTCATTCTGAGTATTCTTGATTTTCTCTTCGCTCATCCACGGTGAGATGAAAATCAAACATCAGCTTACTGAGGATTAAAATGCATTTGTGTCACTGTTCAAAATATTCACACATGCTGTATAGAATTCACTCTATCATATATGTGTAATAATCTTATGTAATTGGTGAATAAAATTGAAAAAAATATTCCCAGTAGATAGAATTATTTTAAAATGAATTACTGAAAGTCCACGAGTTTTGATTTGTTATAACAATTTGTGTTTAACTAATTTGGGCTTAGCTACAAACCAGCTTGAATGATATGTTGACATGTTTTACCCAGTCTCTTGTTTAATGCTATTCGCAGTAGTCTTCAAATCAGAGCAGATCAAAGGAAACAAAATCATGAGTCTTTATCTATGTATCTGAAAAAACATCTGTCCTGTTAGTTGACTTTAATGTGCAATATGGAGAACCAATAGAGGAATCTATGTAACCCAAAAATAAAGATTCTATTACTGTGTAAAACAGACTCATAAATCCAAACACCTGTATTGATTGGTTAGCAAACATTTCCCCATAAAAACTGCAAGTCTTTTCAAGTGTTTATAATCCATGTAGGTATATGTTAGCTATAGGGCCCACTAGGGCATACTGAGAAGAAAAGAGAAAAAAGCTCTCTCCGCTATTTTAAGGTACAAAAAGTCTCTCAACTCTATAGTGGAATTCTGAATAATATTTTATGATGAACAATCAGTTACTTGGGAATGGGAAATAAACTCTTGGACAAAACATTTTTTCTTTTATTTTCCTGTCTATTTTGCACATCCAATGGAAATTTGGCCAGCTAGATTTCCTGATTTTATTCTGCTTAACCAGATAACTGTATGTGGAGGGCTTCTTTTGTCTTTTTTTTAGGGGTGCAAAATACTTACATTCTCATAGCTCCTTTTCATTTTGCTTAGTGTATTTGAAGAAGTTGTGTGGTGCAAGAAGACTGAATACATAAGAGACAATATTTTCCAGTGTTTCTCTAATTCCTTGAACTGTAGAAGAAGGCTCCATACTCACTTGGGCATGATACATATTTTTCTGGGGAAAATAGAAGAGGAAAGATGGATAATCATATATATATATATATATATATATATATATATATCAAGGCTCAGACTACAACAAGCCTATTTTTCCTGCTCTCTTCTTAAAGCTGAGATTTCATTTGAGAGATTGTAGTCATTTACTCCAAATGGTAATGGTTCATTTACTGAAGGAGGAGAAATCCTTCTTGCAGGATGAACTGGTTTAACAACAGAGGTTGTGAATTTCAACAGAACAGAGCTGACCATGAGGAAGCAAAAAATTGGCTCAGCTGCTTTCTGACAAAATCTGTATCTGGCTTTTTGCCATAGTTTACCACTGTCAAAACAAAATCTGTTAAAACGAATTCTGAACTTTGTTGGAAAGTCAGTGACAACAGTTGTCCCTTAAATAATGGAAATATTAAAAACAAGACAAAGAGTTCACTCCTTCAATGAAGGAAAGGTTATTTTTCCATCTAGTTATTCAAAAAAAACCCCAAACATGCATATATATGTGGAATAAAGAAATTAATTTGAGAGTAGTGTGCTTGTTTTTTTTTATTCTTTTTACTATTAGAAAAATAGGTCCATTTTTAAGAAACATATCTCAGTACCATGGAAACCAGGAAATTTCAGCTTACCGCTTTTAATCATGCTGATAACTTTCTCAACTGAAAATTATTCCAGGTAATATTTTTATTTATTGATTTTCTATGCAATTGTGATTAAGTATTGTGGAATAGAGGTACTTTAAATATGACCTGAAGTGATAAAAAATTTAAACAGATTGGTATTTTATTAGTATTTATAACTTATATGGCATCAAAGATGTCCATAAAGTTGTACAAACATGTGGAAGGATCTGTAGAAGCTAACAAACTAATTTAAGAAGACACAACAGTATAAGTGAACAAGTATACAGGCAGGGCTTATGGAGAAGATGCTGAAATATTAGCTGATGGATGTGACATGAATCCTCAAATCAAAAAGCCTTTGTGGCCTATCCACATCCAATCTATCATTTTCTGGGCAGTACTGGGAGGTCAGCCCCTACCTTTCATTGACCTAGGATATAAGCTACTGTCATTGATTAGTGACATTTTCAGGCAAGCATTTTTCTGCTTCCTTTAGTTTACTTGCCATTTGAAAGAATTCCTTATAAACTTAGGTTAAGAAGTTCACTTTTAAATTTCTCTTTAAATGTTAGCTGACAGTGATGTCCGGGAAAACATTGCAAAAAAATATTCCTGCTTCTGTGCTGGGACTTTTGCTTTGCAATGTTGACAGCAGATGTCTTGGCTTTTTGGTGTCTGTTGACTTTTTTTCTTTAAAACTTGCAGAAGATGACAAGCTTCTGAAGATAGGCACTATAATTTTGTGATGTGTTTGTCCAGCAGTGTTTTGTTCCATGTGTAGTATTTGGTGAAAAGGGAATTAAAAAATAATATTAAAAAAAACCCCAAAAAACAACAGTGAGTTTTGAGGATGGAGTAGGAGAAGAAAAAAGAGAGGGGAAAAAAAAGAAGTCAGAAGATACAACAGAGACAGATTTGTGGACTACTTGGACTCAAGTTATCCAAAAGAGTAGGCAGAGGATGTACAGGTGGTAAAATAAGGTAGTGTAAGAGAAAAATGAATGACAATGTTGTGATCCAAAAGACTGTGTGTTTATCTCACTTTAATTGTACTGAGGAGAGAATATTTTGGTACCAAAGAGTTGCTAAGTACTGAGTTACCTGTGAGACCTTTGTATTATATCTGCCCCTTTATAATACTACTTCTAAGAAGCAATCACAGATAATCCTGGTGTGTGGCTTTTCTTCCAAGGTGCCTCTGAATGCACAAATTCCTGTGGTTGTGTTCCTGGGCCCTTGTCAGTGATGTGGGGATCATGGAATGATAAGAGCAGGCAGTGGTGGAGCTCAGATAATGAGGTATTCAGCAAATGAAAAATTCGAAGTAAACTTCTACTTGTCTATACATGCATCATGCTGAATAATAAAAGTGCTTTCTTCTGTTCTAATAGAAAATCTATGAAATGTAATCCTTATGAAAAAGAACCCTTTCTCCTGGGTTACTGAGAGTCCAACTAGCTATTATGTCATTGTAAAATGGCTCGAGAAGTCAAGAAATACTTCGGTGAATCACCAGAACAGAAACTGTTGCAGGAGAAGGACTGAAATGGTAATGTGTTAATTCCTGAACGTGTTCCTGCCTGCAGCTTGCATCTGACATGCCTAAGGCAGTGCTCTGTGAGAGGGACTGCAGAACTGGCAGTGCTGGTTCTGCCTCTGTCAGAAATTTGCCTTCCTTAGTAACAATTATGTGGAAAGCTCATCTATTCTGCTCTGTGATCTTGCCTTTGGGAAAGGTTGTGGTATAGCATGAATCCTGACCAATATTTAGGTTTGGAGTTAGACTAGGCTAGGCTAGAATGGCAGCAGTTCCAGTATTTGTATCCATTCAGTTGTGTCACTAGTCTGTCACTGACTCTGTCAGAGTCCAGCAGCATGAGAAGATAGAAGCTGCTTCAATGTTTTTGCAACTTACTATAGGAAAACACATCTTTTCATGTGTCTATTTAAAAATTTTAAAGCATATGTATTTCTCTCCATAAGCACAGCTTGGAGTAATATGAGAATTTTTTTCATTTAACTTGCATATTTCTCTCTAATTATTTCTTGTTGATCTGCCAGTACTCTGGGGTTTCTATTGCTCTGGAGTCTCCAGCCTTCTGTCATCCTATATACACACAACTTCAGTGTGTCATAAAGAAGCATCTTGCTGAGGTTTAAGAGCCTAGCAATCATTTACCTATATCTTTGCAGCTTTATCCTCCACTGCTCTTTCTTTGTTTGTCATATTGATTTTGTATTTGCAGTCTCCCATTGGCCTTGAGCAGGATGAATGATTGTGTATTGTTTACATTGCAGTAATGCCTCATAGCAATGACAATTCAGTCAGAGAGCTGGACCCTCTACAAATGTCCAGCTGGATGGATAAACCCTGAAAGAACAGTCTACCAGAAAAGCAACAGTCAGAACAGGTAAATAGGATGAACTATCCCACAGAAACAAATTGCAGGATAAAGTCCCATTGGTTTTATTATAATAAAGACAAAGTCAGTGCTAACACAGTGAAGTGCCGAGAGGCTGAGAAGATGAGGATTTTAATGAATTTTAGGAAAGAAAATAAGTTAGATTTTAACTTCACCTCAATAAAGGAGCAAAGAACTACAAGGGATTGGCTGTATCACTGAGACTTGTCCCTGTTAATGTCTTCCTGTTTCTCCAGTCAAGTGAGCTGTGGCACTGTAGCCCCTTTGACTATGTGAGGTACCTTTCTTTCACAGAATTACAGAATCTACTACCTTGGAAAAGACCTCTGAGATCATTGAGTCCAACCTATGACCTAATACTATCTTTTCAACTAGATCATGGCACTAAGTGCCACATCCAGTGTTTTCTTACATGACTCCACCATCTCCCTGGGCAGCCCATTCCAGTGCCAAATCACCCCGGCTTCCTCTGTTGACCAAGTGCATTCCACATCACATCAGTGTGCCTGAAAGCCAGGGACTGTACTCAGATTCTGATGCCATAAATAGTGTTGCTGTGTGGATGTGCATGTACTCACCAATAAAGAAATGCGTACATGTATATATTTATTATAATGCCTCAATTCAGGGCACAGCCAAAGGACACATTTGCAGTCTCAGCTGATCAGAAGGATGAATAAACTGTCTAACTGGTTCATGATAATTTTCATTGTTGCCTGCTACAGCTCCCACAAGACAGCTCGAGAACATGAATAACAGCTAATGGAGGCAATAAGGCTACAGAATTAATTGAATCATAGAATCACTGAGGTTGGAAAAGATCTCTAAGATCATTGAGTCCAACTGCTACCCTGTCACTGTCAAGTCCAACACTAAACCATGCCCCTAAGTGCCATGTCTGCACATCTTTTAAATACCTTCAGGGATGGTAACTCAAGTAGTTCCCTGGGCAGCCTGTTCCAATGCTTGACAACCCTCATGGTGAAAATTTTTTCCTAATATGCAACCTAAACCTCCCATGTCACAAATTGAGGCCATTTTCCTTTGGTCATCACTTGTTACTTGGAAAAAGAAACTGATACCCACCTCACTACACCCCCTTGTCAGGTAGTTGTAGAGAATGATAAGGTCCCCCGTAAGCCTCCTTCACTCCAACCTAAATACCCCTAGTTCCCCCAGACACTCCTCATAAAGCTAGTGCTTTTGACCCTTCACCAGCTTCTTTGCCTTTCTCTGGACTCGCTCCACCTTCTCAATGTCCTTCTTGCAGCGAGAGGCCCAAAAGTGAAAACAGGATTCGAGGTGTGGCCTCACCAGTGTCAAGAGCAGAGGGCAGTCAGTGCCCACCACACGCTCAGACTTCAGACAGCCGAAAGAAGCTGTGTCCTGAAGAAACTGGCTCTGCTTTTGTGAGGGTGTTTGCCCTTGGAAGTTAATGGCACCCTGCATTTGGACACTTTCTTGAGGAGTCTTTCCTGATGATCAGAACTACAAGAAGGAAATTTCCTCATAGTGGATCAGCCAACTTTTCAGGCTACTTTGTGGATGGAAAGCATGGCCTTAAAATGTACTCTGGAACTGTGCTGTGCAAGAGTAACCTGCAGTATTTCATTTTTTAAATGTTTTTTGCTTTCTACATGTGTTACTAATCTTTATCAAGCTGCCCTACTGCTTGTGGCTGAATCATCTTAGATGTAGTTATGAGGCAGAGCCCTCACTGAATATTACACTGCATTTTCCCACCAGTTTTGTTAGATTCCAAACTTTAGGACTGCCAGTTGGGGAATCTCAATTTGCCATTTACTTCAGATGTGCCCTTCATAGTTAGTTTAGTTGATAAAGCAGCCAAGCTTGCCCTGGAGAACGAACACACCTAAGGAGAAAACAACAGCTTAGAGGCTGCTGGTGATAGCAAACTTGCTGCTTCTTGAATGTTAGCTGTTAGTAACGTAATATTGATACATGTCTACATTTTTGGAGGATGGGATTCAGTGAGTGAACTTTTGACTCTTTAAATACAACTACATACATATTCAACAGTGCTATTTTCTAGTTTAGCTGGGCAAATTTTGTGTCTTAAATTGTCAGATTTTTTTATTCATTAAATCATTAAATTGTTTTTTTCCAATGTGAGGATTTCTGAATCTCATGTTCAGGAATTTACCTGAACACCACAACTTAGTGGAAAATCAGTCATCATGTTCAGATTGCTTTTCTGCAACTGTCATTCCAAAGCCATGTTAATTTCCCCAGCTAGTTGAAGTTAAAAAAATAATCTAGTTATTGAAAAGTAGTGGATTTAGAAAAACACGTACATGGTTTCTATATATTCTGAAATATAAAATGCCTAGAGCTGCCCTGATTTCAAGTTCATGAGTCATCTAAGCTCAAGTTGTAGAAATTCCAGGGGGTATGTTGTTAAATAATTCATAAGTAATGTCATTTAACTGTGTATCTCATTAGCAAAATGCTGCAGGAAAGAATTAGGGAAAAGAACCCAAAGCAATCCTTGTCCTATCTCTCTACTCATTTTTCCCCTCTAGATTTGTCATATCTAAAGAATTAATTTATAAGTGATAGCATAACGAGCTTGTGTTCAATTACAGCTTGACAATCTCTCTGTCAAGTGATGAGAAAAATTATGAGAATCCTTTCTGCTTCAAGTCTCATACCCAAGTATGTCTTGCATGCTCTCCTTTTGTGGAGTGTAGTATGTATGTATGAATATGTATATTCACTTACTTTAAAACTATATATGTATAGAGAGACTGGGAGAGATCTCTTTTGCAAGAAACTATATCATGTGCCTTCCGCAAAAAAAAAAAAAAAAAAGAAAAAACCCCTCTTGGTCTCAAAGTTATTAAAGCCTTTTTATTAGCTCTAGCACTGTGTAATATTCAAGTAAGCAATCAGGTTATACAAATAATAATCTTCTTTTATCTAGAGGACTGCATCTGTAATTAAGAATGTGAGTCACCTTATCTTGTAAACAGTCTGTTCTTAGTACACAAATATGGGATCTGGTGCAGATGTGTCTGTGTATGCCAGAGCACCAATATATCATTTTTGTTGCATCTAAAGCCTGCAATTTCATACTTAGCACTTGGCATTGTAACCATGGTTATCTCCAGTTAGATGCAGAATACAGAGGCTTCAGCAGATGGGTTTTACTTCGACCACTGGCAGTCAAAACACAGAAAAAAACCAGAATCCTAAATATATATGCATAGAATATGATAGATATAATAGTATTATTTATTATATATTATGATAGATATAATAGTATTATTTATTAACTGACACATGAGGTTTAGACTTTATTGGAGGTGCTTTTCCCTGAAATTTCTTTGCAAGCCAAGCAGACTGCTGTCATGTGTAAGAGAATGGACCTCTTTTGCTGTGTTTTCCCTATGCAAAGAGTAGAAGCCAAAAGACCGATATTTCACTAAGTGTGAGGTTAAAGAAATGCATTATCTGTAAGCATGTATATTTTCAAAGGCTTGGTTACTTTATTTTTAATTTTATCTTTAAAGAATCTAGCATACTATTTCTAAATTTTTGGAAAGTAATAGAGGTTCACAGCTTTGATATTAGCTTAGAATTTTCCATATTTTTATAGGCCTCCATATGGCATTGTTTGTTGAGCAGAAAGAATTTACAGCAGAATAAATGAAGCAGATGACCAGTGCATCTTTACTGGTTGAAATATATTACACAGTTTCTGAGGAGTGTGCATGATTGTGGCTTTTTCTTTCTGAAGACTGAGTGGTTATAGGCATTGTCTTGAAGTTTTGACTTCTCAAATGCATAAAATTTGCTCTGTAAACTTAATGTTTTCTATGAAAAAGTGTAATAATATCAATCCTTATCCTAGAAGAATTTCCTCTAATTTGTAGAAAATTTGTACAGGCTTGAGTGAGTGAGAGTCACCATGTACCATGCTGTAGTTTGCTATGCAGCAGCTAGAGAACATTTCTTGTCAGAAACAGAAAGGAGAAATAGCATCCTTCCAAAGTAAAATTGGATTATGCTCTTAAATGACAGTATCTACTGTAAAGAAGAAAGCTGGGGTGAGCATTAGCTCAACCTTTCAAAAAACCTCCATTTATTCTGTAACTGTTATTTTCATTCATTTGTTGGTGCCCTGACCTGGTAAATGGAGGTTACTCTAAAAACTATACTTAATAACTGCTGCCGTTATTCACCATACTCTGTACTGAATGAGTGACCTACTGTGACAGCATACTCAGACTTACATGTTAGAAACACAGCCCTGGAGCCAACAGTAAATTCCAGAAGCACTTGAGACCCTTGGCATCAGTCTGCCACTGAATTTGTGCAGGACGATTCAGAACGTGTGCAGTTGTCAGTGTTCCAAACAGCTGGCAAAGTAGGATGCATGTAGTTGCTACAGGTCTGAGGAGACAGCATACAGCATGGGGAAGAGCAAAACAAGAGCTGCAGCCCTGCAGAAGACATGGAAAGGCATTAGACTAGATGGAGCTGACCCACTTGCAATCATGCATGAAAAGAATCCATAAGTACTTTACGAGAGGACAAAGAGTAATTGTGGTGTCTGGAAGGGAAATGTGGCACTGAGTTAAAAATGCAGCTTAAAGAAAT
The DNA here is from genome assembly GCF_001715985.3 of Manacus vitellinus. Taxonomy (NCBI): domain Eukaryota; kingdom Metazoa; phylum Chordata; class Aves; order Passeriformes; family Pipridae; genus Manacus; species Manacus vitellinus. Next base: position 27,480,235 of record NW_021939396.1, on the reverse strand, counting down.
CAAGCAGAGCAATTTTGCTGTTTCAGGCTTTTCCTTAGGGCTGAATAGTGACCAACAGAGTTTGAATTTAATGCAGTGTCAGGAACAACAACTGGAAATGCCAGCTACAGAAGAGAGAGAGACAAGTTCTCCCACATCTTAGGTAAGTGCAAAACTCTAGAGGAAAATGGAAAATTCTTTTTAGTTTTGACTACTTTCCTTCTGAATGTGGCACATTCAATGGGTCCAGCCCCACCACGTATTTCTGTTGTTTGTGTTATGGAGCAAAAGCTAAAGGCTGCCTTCACATCAATTGCGTTATGCTGAACAGATAAACTAGCAAAAATCTGGTCCCTTCTTTAAAAGCTTACAAATTGAAGACAAAATATAACAATAGATCAGACAAAACAAGGAGAGAGCAACAAGGGGAAAGGGAAGGTTTCCACATAGGAAATCTTCAGGATTCCCCGAGGATAACATTTTCATCATTCCTCGAATAAACTGAAAGAGATTTAGTTTAGATATTAGGAAGAAATTTGTTACTGTGACTATGGTGAGGCACTGGAACACGTTGCCTGGAAAAGTTGTGGATGTCCCATCCCTGGAAGTGTTCAAGACCAGGTTGTAGTTCAAGACCAAGTGTGCTGCTTAGTATATGCTTAACCTTAAAAAGTGCAAACTTTGATGTGTTTCACTTAATTAAAAATTATGTAGGACTTCCATTATAAAATTCATTAAGTTTTAAAGTAAGCAAAAAATATTACACATTGTCTCTGAAGTCCAATTGTCAATATGTCCTGGGGCCAAACCCTCAAATTCTACTTTAGACTAAGGTAACACTTGGTGAAATTTTGTAGTGAACCAGCTCTAGACTATGTTTTTCTGTTTAAATACCGAAATCAGTTACAGATACCTCTTTCATGTGACCTGTCTGCAATGGCAAGAGGGTATTGGCACTTTCAGATGAATTTTGCTTTGAATTTTTGAATTTATCTGAACGTAAATTTCAAAGCAAAACTCGGTGTGTGAGATCAAATAAATCAAAAGCCAAAAGACTGCATGAAACCCTGCAACATGAAATAACAGAGTTCTTGCACAGATCTGCTTACTATCTAAAAATAGTTTATTCTCATCTCTATTCAGAATATCCTGTGATAGCAGAAGAAGTAATAAAAAAACAAGAGGCACATGAGAAACTAAGTCAGTGGCTTGAAAGGAAGGTAAGGAAAAAGAGACACTGTAACTGTGATGTGAACTTTGTCCCTCCTTGAAATGGTATTTAAGTGTAGTACTTTCTGTAAATCCATTGTCACACACCCTACTAAAGCTGTGTGAATGCCCTCTGTTAGTGATTGGGGTCTATGTGCCATATGGTAGCAGACTAGAGTTTTTTCCTTTAAAAAAAAAAAAGAAAGAACAGAAAAAATATGTAAATATGGTAGAACAAAAAAGTGAAAGAGAAATGTTTACTAATTTTAATAATAATAACAGTCTTCCGTAGACAGTTCAATACTGAAGATTTTTCTATTTGAAATAGCTTAATTTCCCTGTGAATCTGAGGAAACCACCATCAACTTATTTATCTTTTTCTCTGCTGGGTAATCCTTCAGCTGTTATTTACACAGCAGCCTAAATTACATTTCTTGCCTTGCAAGTGAGAAGATAGGTCACCTGCCTGAAGGGCTGTGGCCTGAACCCACCATGCATCCAGGGGGACAATACTAAAAAAAATAGACTTTTTTTGATAACCACGTCCTGATGTCCAAATGCAAGAAATGCTTCCAAGCTGGTTTCTTCCATTCGAATATATTTTAGTTGTGTAAATAGTCCTTTATTAATTTATTTTTGCTATTTTGCTCCAGATTTGACCAATAGTTAAGCACTTGCTGAACTTTCAACCAGCTGAATATTGTCCTGCTTAAAGCTGGGCTATGTGTAATTATTTGCAGAGCAAGGAACTTTTTACAGACATTCATCTTTTTCATTCTTCTTCTCCAGCCAGTTGAATTGATTTCTCAATAATTGCTGCAAAAAGTTTCTAATATTTTCTGTTTAGAACTATTGACTAATTCCCACTTCTGTTTTGATGGACTTGTCTCCTTAGTTTACAAAACTCCAACCTCTTCATTTATCTTTATTTTGCTATGAGTATACCCTACCGTTTAAAAATTTTTGTAAGTATTATTAAGTTTGTTCTTATGGACAGACTTTCTGGTGTTTTGATTGTTTAGTTTTTTTAAATTAAAAACAAAATGTCACAAATCATACTCCAAATAAGGTATAAGCCAAATTTTTATTTTACTTACTTTTGCTGTCTGTTGTGTTTTTAATCTCTCCCATTTCTGTTACTCAGGAATTTTTTAGTGTTCTGCTACATCTGCGATTCATCAATGGCTTTACTAACTAGCTGGCAGTGACAGGAAAATCTCTGTCACTCAACAAGAGACTATATTTTTAGCTCTTCCACTCAAAATTCTGTACAGTACAACCAGACTGTACATATACAATTACTGGTAACTCTAGGATGAGAAATTTGTCATTTATTATCAGTTTGTACATTCAGATGTAAAATATATCAGGGCTTAGGTCTTAACTTGCAATTTAGTTAATAAGATACCTGATTTTTTTGAGGATTCCAAACAGTTATTAAAATGTAGCAAAAATTTATTAAGACCATATGCAACTGTATAATCCCTTGGCAAACATGGCAAACAGATTTTCATCCTTAGCTACACAGTCATCTCAAAAAAAGTGAGGCAGTTTAATGCTTACCTTATGTTACAACCCATGAGAAATCAAAGCCACAAAGCAATGTGGTGGACACAGTCTTCAGAAAATTTTTTGTTTTACTCTTTGTATTGAAAATCAGTCAAAGACATTTCCTGTGGAAAAGAAGAAATCACAACTTAGGATTTATGGTCTTATAACCAGCTGGAAAATTTAGTTAATGTAACCAAACTTCTAATTGCCCAGCAGATATCTTAGATCCTGACCCTTATTGTTATGGTAATGTTTTAACTGCGATGTTAAATCGGGTTTTATTTTCCCCACACAATTATATTTCTATTAGATAACTAAGGATTTTCAAGGTATTGTTCTAATAACTGCATTTTTGTTTATATTTTAAGAATGCCTTAACTAGAAAATACTGGCCTTAAACACAAAAGGCAGTGCCAATGAAACATTAAGGGTACATAATGAAATGCTGTTAACTGTTACAGGATAGGGGGGTTCATAACCCAATGAGCCACAGCTCATGTGAGGGGCAGGTCTGTCTTGGGCCAGGGGGCAACACAACTGCACTGAGCAATCCATCCCTGCAGTTCAGTGCTTCTAAATTTAGTACTCCGATGCTAATAGCAGCCAGCAGCTCTGGCTCCCTGAAAACACCTTTTTTTTTCTTTTAATGAAAATGGAAAATTTATACCAATTGTTTTGTATTTCTTTTTTTGTTGTTTTGTTTTGGGTTATTTTGTTTGCTTTCGGTTTTGTTTTTGTTTGTTTGGTTTGGTTTTGGTTTTTATTTTAGGTTTCTTTTGGGATTTTTTTGTGGGTTTTTTGTTTGCTTTGTTTTTGTTTGTTTGTTTTTGGTTTTGTTTTTTTTGTTTATTTTGTGTTTTTTTTGGTCGGTTTTTGGTTTTCTGTTGGGTTTTGGGTTTTTGTTTGTTTTTTGTTTTTGTTTGTTTTTGTTTTTGTTTTTCTTTGGATTTTTAGTTTGTTCTTTTGTTGTTGTTTTTTGGGGGTTTTGTGGGGATTTTTTGCTTTTTTGGTTTTTTTGTGGTTTTTTTTGGTCTTTTTTTTTTTTCTGTTTTGTTTTTGTTTTTTGTTTTTTTGTTTTTTGTTTTTGTCTGTGTTCTTTTTTGTTTTTGTGTCTTTCTTTGTTTGTTTCTTTCTTTGTTTGTTTTTGGTTTTGGTTTTTTTGTGTTTTTTGTTGTTGTTTTTTTAATTATTTTTTTGTTTGTGGTTTTTTTGTTGGTTTTTTTACTTTTTTTTTGTTTGTTGGTTTTGTTTGTTGGTTTTGTTTGTTGGTTTTGTTTGTTTGTTGGTTTCGGTTTTTTGTTTTTGTTTTTTGTTTTTTAATTCTTGGTTTTTTGTGCGTGTTTTGTTTTTGTTTTTGTTTTTGACCTTTTTTTTGTGTTTGTTTGCCTTTGTTTATTTTCCATTTTTTTTGATTTTTTTTTTCTACTTTTTTTCTCGGTTTTGTTGTTGTTTTTTGACTTTTTTGTTGTTTTTTTAATGTATTCTGTTTTTGTTTGTTTTTTGTTTGTTTGTTTTTGTTTTTCTTTAGGTTTTTTGTTTGTTCTTTTGTTGCTTTTTTTTTGGTTTTGTTGGGATTTTTTGCTTTTTTGTGGTTTTTTGGTGGTTTTTTTGGTTGTTTGTGTTCTTTTTTTGTTTTTCTTTCTTTCTTTCTTTGTTTTTGTTTTTATTTCTTTCTTTGTTTGTTTTTGGTTCTTTTTGGTTTTTTGTGTGTTTTCTATTTTTTGTTGTTTTTGAAAAATTATTTTTTTTTTTTGCTTTTGTTTATTTTTGTTTTTGTTTGTTTGTTGGTTGGTTTTGTTTGTTTGTTGGTTTTGTTTGTTTGTTGGTTGGTTTGGTTTTTTGGTTGGTTTGGTTTTTTTGTTGGTTTGGTTTTTTTTGTTGGTTTTCTTTTGTTTTTTTTTTTTTATTTATTTTTTTTCATTTTTTTTGTGCGTGTTTTGTTTTTTTTTTTTGGTTTTGGTCTTTTATTCTGTTTGTTTGTTTTTTTTTATTTTTCGTGGTTTTTTATTTTTTTGTTTTTTCTTGTGGTTTTTTTGGTTTTTTGTTGTTGATTTTGCCTTTTTTGTTGTTTTTTTAATGTATTTTGTTTTTTGTTTGGTTTTTTGTTTGTTTGTTTTTGGTTTTGATTTTTTTGTTTGGTTTTTTTTGGGTTTTGTTGGTTTTTTTTCTTTTTTGCTTGGTGTTATTGGGTTTTTTTGTTGAGGTTTTTGTGGGTTTTTCTGTTTGTTTGTTTATTTCTTTGTTTGTTTTTTGGGGGGTGTTGTGTGTTTTTTGTATTTTTTTGGGTGTTTGTGTGGGTATTTTTGGGGGTTTTTGTGTTTTTTTGGTTTTTTTTAGTTCTTTTTTAGTTTTTGTTGGTTTTTTGGTTTTTTTGTTTCTTTGTTTTGTTTTTTGGTTGTTTCTTTGTTTGTGTTTTTTGTGTTTTTTGGTGGTTTTTTTTGGTTTTTTTTTGTTTTTTTGGGTTTTTTTGTGGGTTTTGTTGGTTTTTTGCGTTCTTTTTTGCCTTTTTTGTATTTACTTGTTTGTTTTTGTTTATTTTTTGTGGTTTTTTGTTTTTTGTTTTTTTTGTTTGTTGTTGTTGTTTTGCTTTTTTTGTTGTTTTTTTTTGTTGTTGTTTTTTGTGGTTTTTTTGGTTTTGTTTGTTTGGTTGGTTTTGGTTTTTTGGGTTTTTTTTGGTTTTTTTTGTATTTTTGGGGTTTTTTTTTGTTTGTTTTTCTTTTTTTTGTTTTTGTTTGTTTGTTTGCTTGTTTGCTTTTTTTTGTTTGGTTGGTTTGTTTTGGTTTTTTGTGTTTTTTTTTGTTATTTGTGAGGGGTTGTTGTGGGTTTCTTTGGGGTTTTTTTGTGTTTTTTGGGGTTTTTTTGGTTTTTTTTGTGGTTTTTTGGTTTTTTTTTGTTTTTTGTGTGGTTTTTGTTTTTCTTTTTTTGTTTTTGTGTTTGTTTTGTTTATTTTTTGGTTCTTTTTTGGTTTTTTGGGGGGTTTGTTTGTTTGTTTTGGTTTTTTGTTGTTGTTGGTTTTTGTTTATTTTTTTTGTTTGTTTGTTTTTTTTGGGTTTTTTTTATGGGGGTTGTTTTTTTCTTTTTTTTTTTTTTTTTTTTTTTTTTTTTTTTGGTTTTGGGGGGTTTTGGTTTTTTTGGGTTTTTTGTGTGTTTTTGTTGTTGTTGTTGTTGTGTTTGGGGGTTTTTTGGTGTTTTTTTGGTGTTTTTTTGGTTCCTTTTTTTTGGTTTTTTTTTTTGGTTTTGTGTTTGTTTTTTGTTTTTTGGGTTTTTTTGAGTTTTTTTGGTGTATTCTATGAAATAAGAAATGGAAAATGCTACACTGGTATTGTTCCATCATTATTTTTCTTGGAAAGCCTCACATGTCAAAGTCTGTACTTCCACCTTTAAATTTAAGCAGATTGAAGACCAATGAGTGGTCAATCCTGCACAATCAGATAAAAGTGTAACAGCAGATATAATACTTATTTCTGTAAGTCTTGACTTGACTAGTCAGCAGCAGAGTACAACTGGCTGGAGGATGAAAGCTAAATAGTCAGGGCTGAGCAGATTCATCTTGTTTCCCTAACTCAGAATACTTCAAACATTAAAATTTTGATTTTTTTTCTCCATTTCTGGAAGCAGCAAAAAAGGTAAACGGGATTCTAGAAGAGGTGAGAGCTGAATAGCTCTGTTGCCTTAGTACAGACAATCCAAATCCCTTTGCAGGTGGGCACTCTGCGTTTTACCAAATGTATTAACTAGCACAAAACTAGTTACACTGAAAACTACATGAAAATAAAAATTTGAAGCAATGTGATATATAGACAATTTTGACTCCCATTAGCTTGGATTAACTCTCATACCAGTACATTAATCGCTGAACTTGTAAACAGGGCCCAATGAAGGCAAGAAAGTGTTGGGAGAAAAAAGTATTTTTGTCCTATTTTATAGGTGGGAGATTAAACCAGTGGAAAATAACCATCACATCCCCCAGACAGAATAGGTAAAACCTGTTTCAGGCCTTGAGGACTGAGATACTTCCTGGCAACCAGCCTGACCTGTGATTAATCCCAGATGTCAAGAGGTTGGATGTGATGATCCTTGTAGGTCCCTTCCAGCTCAGGATATTCTGATTCTATGTGCGCAGTAGATGATTGAACCGCGTAACGAATGGGGACATTGTACTAAGGTTCACCACTAACCCACAAAATTGGTCTGATGGTTTTCTGAAGGTTGTGGGAAACAAAAGAAACAAACTTGGAAACTGATCTCCAATGTCTCAAGCCTCAGTGTGTCCAGATAAGACCATTTCTTCTTTTTCTTGAAATTTTCAGCTGAATTGACAATTTGATAATTATTTGTTCTTCTTTTTTTTTTTCTGTGTCTCTATCAGATTTTACGGCTAATTATTAGTTAAGGGCACCTATGCATTTGATGTAGATAACTCTATACAAAATAAGTGCCTGTATTAAAATGAGATGTGGGGCAGCAGCAATGCCAGCACACCTTGAACAAAACAAATGGTGTAAACTCAGATGCTGAGCAGCATATTTGCCTATTGTTGACAGCAGCAAGTGAAAACCTGGAAATACCTATGAGTAAATGAACAACTTCGACAGCTTAGAGAAACAAATTGACTTAAAGATTCATATATACATTTTTTTTTTTTTTGCTATTCTGGACAATGAAAATGAATGTCATGTGCAAATGCTATTTTCTAGTTGAAATGTATTTGTGCCTATGAACATGTTTTGTATAATAGTAGCACTTTTTCAGTTCTGCAATAGTTAATAAGTTCAGATATTGATGCACAATTCATCGCAAAAAGATTGCACTCCTTAATTACATTCTTGTGGGGGTGTAGATACAAAGGGATAAAGGTCTTATCTTAGTGTATCTATTTCCCCACAGGGAAGAGGATTGTACTGTTCTCCAATACACGTACATTCACAGATGTATTAAAACTGTATCACACTGAGAAAAGTAGTAGCATAAATATTTCAGTAGAAAATTGCATTCATAACAGAAATAATGCCAGTACAACCACTGCATGTGTGCCAGACTCCACTGACAACAGCTTTTTCCTCATTCCCATGATAACAACATCAATAATCATGAAATCCTTTGGAACTAATGTGGCGTATGAGTGTAATTCTGAAGGACAATCACCTCACTGGCTGAGAATAATCTGCAACAAGGTGATCAGGGCAAATGGCTGCATTAACAGTAATGCAAGTAAATGCTGTGAATAAAAATGGATATATCATCCCAGCTTCTGATTATTATGTCACTCAGACATATACTGAAGTTCAGTATCAATGGGCTATTTCAAAGGTTATCAAAACTTCATCGTGAATGTAAGTGTTCTGCTGAATCCCTAATCTTTTTTAGAAAAAAGACGTTATCTGTGAAGGCTTCCAAGTTTTCAATCGTGCTCTATTTCTTGTTCTGAAACTCCAGACAAATGGTCTAGAGTATATTTACTCTATTTTAGTGATGGGGAAAAGAATTAGAGACAGAGACCTTCCAACACGCTTTTACTATTTTAGGTATTTCTATTCATTAATTCTTATACTCCTATTTTCAAAGAATGAAAAAAAATTCCGGTCTTTTCAACTCTTCTTCTGAGAAGTTGCTTATTGGTTTTGTGCTCATTAGTATAATTCCTCTCTGAGTCTAGTTTTATTTCATATTATTCCATCTTTTTGGACAAGGTAAGAGCAAGGTGTTTCAGATACTGCAACTCTGAAACACCTCCTGGTACTGTGATTTTGCCTGCAATGTTTTCTATCTACTCCATTTGTCTGAGAACTCACCTTTTTGAAATGTGATTACCTATTAAATGGACATCTCTAGTGGGCTAGAAACTGAGTCCATCATTTCCTAAACTGCTCCTGCTAATATAAAACAGTAAGTGCAAAAGTAATTCAAGTTTCCTCTCCAACCGTCAAGAGTGTCTATATCTCTAGAAATCACTCTTCTGAGAAGACTCCTTGAATTTGAAAGGATAGCAGATAGGCTGTTTATGACAATTGCATATTATCTTTTAAGGTACAGTAACCTTAAACTGTACTTACACTTTGGAGCAATTTCTGTTAACTACACTTCCTGTGTGCAAAATGCTCCACTGTGGTCAGAGAAGACCCTGGTGACACACACATCTCCTGAAAAAGGTGTTTGAGATTGACTTGAGATTGAACAAATGTAAATTCTGTGTCATCAGAAGGATCCTTTGAATTTACACTGAGAGATAGGAAATGCCTCACATATTCTATTTCTCGATTCTTTTGTATGTTGTTCCATGAATTACTTCCTCAGAGAGTAAATTCTGGCAGGAATCTAACTCCAAATTCCCATTATTATTTGAATGATGGCTGTGGGTCGTACATTGTTCTGTACAAGGCTAAGAAATTTCCCCCAAAGTTTCCTTTGTAGTATGTTCAGCTAAAAAGTGTGACACAGGTGGACATGGGTTACGTGCTGCAATCTTAACTAAGTCAAAATTAAGCAAAATGAATCGTTGTCCCTGGACTAAGGGAGAGAGACAGGAGGTTTGGAATATTGAGCCAAACTTGAGTTTGGTGGCAATATTAGTGAACCACTCTCTATACATGTTAGACATTTTGGTTGACTACAGAATAAGCCTAAGCAATGATTACATTAGTTTCTTAGCTTTTAGGCAGATACTTTCAACAGAAATGGAAATCCATGGAAGCATATCTAACAATTTCTAAGTATATCACGGGAATATAGGTCATACCTAAAGACAAATATTCAACAAGAAAAGGAATGGATGATAGTTCACTAACTTCTTCATTTGAAATTCTGGAAGTCATGGAGTTGTTCTCCAGATGAGATGCAATGAAAACATGCCAAATTCCTGAAAAAAATTAATCTTTGTCATACTTGCTATGCCAAAGCTGGAACTGAAAGATGACTGAAACTAAAAGCACACTGATATGTATTAGGAAGTGCAGCAGTTCAGCTTTACTGAGGTCATACTTAGTGCATATAGGACACATCCTAGAGGACTTCTTGCCATCCCAGTTCTATAACTTAGTACTTGCTACTGTGTCCTTGCTAAACACCACCAGTTTTTCGAGTATCAGAGAGTAAAGATGGGTGAGACAAGCTTTGCCTATTGTAGCTCAGGCAGATCAGCACGCACGTAGCAGCTGATGAACTGCAAAGAATCTTACCTGGCCTCGCCTGAGAACAGGGATGACTTCACTTACATTTTATTCTGAAGTGTACATATTATATTGAAGGGCAGAGTGGCATGGCTCATAAAGGAACAAATGGAAGGAGAACTAAATTGAAAGGTTTTGGGGGTTGGAATTTGGATATAGATTTCAGTGGAGTTAGAAAATATCAAAGACGTGGGTATGTGGCTATTAGTGATGGTGGGAAGACAGCATTCCCTTTCCAATGACAGCTGTTGCATAGAAATATTCTTTCCATGGGAGTCTGATTCCTGGGAAAGGGAAGAGATAGGAAGATCCTGAAGAAGTTGGTAATGAGATTGGGAATCTTAAATCTAGCGCTGTAAAGCAACAGCCTGACTTCCTTAGGCCCTACAGGTGGTGGGAAAATGGCATTGCAGCAAAACCATGGCAAGGAGGCAGAATATTGAGGACAACCCTTCAAGAGAAAGCAATTAAGGAAGGACTTGTGAGAAGGATTTTTCAAATAATCTATGATCTGAGTGTCTTAGGTTAGCAAAATGTGATTAAACTGGAAATCTTTCACGGTTATATCACCCTGTATATCCAGAACATTTGTTATACTTTCCCTTGCTATCTTCTGTGAGTTTACAACTGCAGACACATATAAGAAAAATTGGAGAATATTAATTCCTTTATGTGTTTAGACCTGTAAAACCATTTGCTTACAGCCATTAGCCTTTCAGTTTGTCTTTTGTTCTTCCTCCCTTTATTACAATTTCTCCCAGAAACAATGCCTGATTTTTACTGCTTTGCTGTGATCTCATAAATCTGATTGTTCTTTATTTTCTACGTTTCTGCTCTGGCAATAACATATTTTTTCCTGATGTGAGGTATGCAACAATGTTTCCTTTTTTTTTTTTTTCTCTGGCATTACTCCTTCTTTGGTAAATGGATTGTAAAAAACCTATCATTTTCATTTCAGATGCCAGGAGTGAGTTGACAAAGACTTTCTGCATACCCTGCTGCTCTGCCTGGAAGGTAAAGAAAAAATAATCTTTTTGTACACCACATGAAGCAGGTGAAAGTCTTTGCAATCAGAAGGATGTGAAAACTTTGTGAAAATGGTTCTGTTTAATACTTTCCCATGGCAAAGGTTAGCTGGTTGAATTATACATTTTCCTATTAAAGTGATATGCTTCAGAATGATTTTGTAGCTGATGATACCCGAGGAAATGTACAGTTTGTCACTGAATTTATTAGTGATGCATGCCATGGGCCTAGGCTGGGTGCTGCATATCACAAAGTACAGAAAGCCATGCAGTCTATTTGGAGGCTGTTTATTTCTAAGATGCAGGCATTTAAAAGAGTAGTAAAGGGCATATTATTATGCAGACTTTCAGGCATATTAAGTCTGGAGAAATATGATACAGATATATTGGTAGCAATCCACAAAGAGGCTATAGACTAGCCTTGTGCTAGACAATGTGGATTTTACAATATGGAAATAAAAATTGATTCTGTGAATGCTTAGAAGTAATATATGGAGTCTAGAAGGAAAGCTTGCTAAGTTGAAGTAAAAAAATAAAGAAATTGTTGCAACCATTTTGGATTTTGGGAGATAACGTGACCTTGTCATTCCTATACCTCTCTTACATCTGTCTGATAGGAACATGGAATTTCTCATTTAGTTCAGGAGTAGTCACTTATATTTTCTTCCTGACAAAACTGAAATGGAAGAAACCTTTTACCCATGGGCACCTCATTCTTATTAATTCTTGCTGTTTTGTGTCAGCATCAGAAAATATATTGTCAACAATATCACCAAAAATAAATTCATGTAAAAGGTATTTAATTTCCCCCACCATATCGATGACTTCATGTGTGGTCTTTATGAATCAGAAAAGAAATCTAAATTCTTTATAAAGCACAAGGGACCTCAGTTTGTTTGTTTGTTTGCTTGTTTGTTTTAGATCAAATATATTGGAGGTTGGGTTTTTTTTAAAGGGTTTTCATTGTGAGGCCCCCCAAGGGAATGGCATGAAGTTGTGTCAGGGGAGGTTTAGGTTGGATATTAGAAAAATGTTGTTCACCCAGGGGGTGGTTGGGCACTGGAACAGTTTCTCCAGGGAAATGGTCACAACAACAAGCCTGACAGAATTCAAGAAGCATTAGGACAATACTCTCAGGCACATGGTGATTCCTGGGCTGTCATGTGCAGGGCCAGGAAGTGGACTTTGATGATCTTAGTGGGTCCTTTCCAACTCAGAATGTTCTGTGATTCTGTCATATTCAAAATTACAGATTGGATAAGTTAATTAAAACAATTCTCAAAAACCGTCACTTTAAAAATATTGTCAAAGCCGAGTTCTTTCATATGAAAAATAGTTTATATATTGATTAGCTACTTTCTCACTGACTTGGGCAATTTCACTGAAATAAAACTCAGAGTAGGAAACAAGTTTGTATGTGAGGTGAATGAAGGTGAGAACTGCCCTTAAATCACACACATACACACTCATGCACACACACACACACACATACACAAAAAAGGAGAGACTGAGAGTTGGCAAGAACCAAATGAGCTAGGAAATCAAAAGACAGCATGAGTTTCACAAGGGCTCTTCAGATTTCACAGTGACCCAGACTTTGAATGCCTCATAACCTATAAACAGAGGAATGTGAGAACAAGAAGAGTTATCTCCCTCCTTTAGTCTCCTACATAAACTACTTGAATTACATAAAAAATACTTAATATATTTATTGCATAATAAAAATACTTAATCTCACTATTTGAACAAAAGCTAATTGAACAAAAAAAAATCTACTTGACAAAAACCAATATTACCTACTTAGCAACAAATGGAATAAAAACAAAGGAACTGAACATGACACTTACTGCCTCAGACCTGTTTCTTGAGATGGGGGTTGGATTGTGACTGTTTCCTGGAACAGAATGCATAGCAGGCTTGACTCAAAAGTGCCTTCCCAGCTCTGGAATGATTTCTGACATTTTGAAATAGCTATCACAGCGTATCATAAGCAACGGTTTATTGCTGTCAGAATCCACACTGGAAAAATAGATACTTTATAGCTTCTGCTACTCCATAAAGAGAAGCATCTGAGTAGGGATGTAATTAAATGTTTGGCATCTCAGACGCGATGTGCAATGTTAATCTGAGCAGGTAAATCAGCTCAGCGTCAGTAATAGTGTAGAGGGCATGCACTACAAGAATATACACAAAAAACTACAAAAACAAGAAAGCGCATCCTTTTGCAAGCACTGAATAATAATCATCAAAATGGACTCTACAAGGACAGGTTACTGACACAAAATGAAAGCAACCGTAAAGCACACACTCCCCCAGAAAACCAGCAGAATGAAGATTAGAGAAATTGCTTCTGCTTTCCTATTCCCAAACTTCTTGGGTATTAGTACTTCATAAAACAGTTCCTTAGCTCTTTCCACATGATTAAATTCCGGTTATCTCAGTGCAGCAGGATAATTGTATGCAGATCTGCAAGAATTTAACATTGTTATCTCCTTTTAAATCTTTAATACCGCTAAACTACTTTCCTTTAAAAAAACCAAAATATTGTAATGAAATTGTTTAGTTGGGTCTTCATATTTAAGTTGTGTTATTACTTGCTTTGGCAACAGAAATGAAATGTTTTCCTGGAAACATTGACAGATTACCAAAACGAAGGCCCTTATGGTTTTTAAAAATTTCCAGACAGCTGAAAAATTCAATTAAAACTTTATGATATCATTTGTTTATACAATATATATGACAGTATCAAAACCTTAGATCTGGTCTTTCTAGTATAAGATTTAAACTTACATAAATGATTATTTAATATATTTTCTTCATAAATCTATCTGATCTGTTGACTTGATTTGTGCATTACCCGGGGGAGGAATAGGAAGTCAGGACATGAACTCCACATTTTAGGGTATCAGGAACTATATCCAGGAACTATAATTGATTCTATGAGATCTCAATGAAACTAAAGCTGAGCTTCAGGTATTCCCCTCATATGTATCCAGATATTTATCCCTTTCCAGATAGCTAGCTCACTCTGATTTCTACGACATCAAAAAGGAAAGGTGACAAGGATGTTGCATCATGACCTGCAACATCCCATAGGACGGGATGCCACATCTTATTTACTCACAAAGTATTCTGGGACGCACAAGGATCATCAAATCCAGCTCTTAAGTGAATGGCCTGTATGGGGATCAAACCCATAACCTTGGCATTATTAGCACCATTATGAGCTCTAACCAACTGAGCTAATCTCACTCTTTCCAGTCAGGAAGACATAGATGAGCCACCAACTCCTTTGGCATCATGTATTTGAGAACTTTATGTCCTTACTCAACTAACAGAGAAAGGTAGGTGCCCCCTTCACTCACCTGCAGGTATGATCCAGAGGGTATCTAGAAACTCAGAGGAAAATCACACACAAGTGGAGATGCTGAGCTGAACCCATGGATGTACTCCATCTCGTGAAGTCAAGCCACAGAGATGCTCACGTTTACCTGCAGGATCTATTGCTTTAAGTAAATTTCCCTATTGTCACAGCTGGGCAAGTCTTGAAGTGATGTTTCCTTGCAGTTTGATATTGGGTACAAAATCAAGCGAAAGAAACCTCAACTTCTCATTCTGAAGATCTGTACAACTGACTGCTTGTCAGATGATGTTCTGGGTCCGCTCAGCTTCTCAATTCTTCTGATCTGCCCCTTCTTCCGAGGCAGTAAAATATGCAATAATTTGTGCAATTTTAATTTTTTTTTCCTGATTATTTTTATGGTACGATATTTTCCTAAGTTTTGTATTTTCTTAGCAAACATTCAATATTTTTAAGTAAAAATTACTGGGAAAAATGCTGTACTTTCTTTTCAGCTACATTTCTTTCCTTTTCTTGTGCATTACTACTCTACAAGATTCTACTTCCTTGCACATAGAAACACAAATATTTGTGTAGTCTCGATGACAAAGTATTTGGAAGATGGTACGGTGTTTAAAAAGTGAAATGTGAGCACTTTGGGAAAAGAGTTTTCTGTTTTATCAACCTGAAAGTGAAGATTGCTGCTTGAATCATGACGCTCTACAAAAACATGAAAAACAACAATCTTTAGAGATAGTCAAGCATATGCATAAAGAGCAAGCATAGATTTCAAATTCACAACTTCTTTAGTACTTTTTACATTATTTTGACTAATAAAATAGCTCTCTCAAAAGAGATTGAAGCTCTCTGCCATATCTAATCCATGTTTTATCCAAGAAATCGCTATCCTAAGCATATTTGAGTAAAACTTTTTATACCTGTCACCTGCTTTTAAACTCACAAGTTTTTTTTAAATTACATGAGCACAATAATTACCTCAGTCCTTAGCCACAATCTGTTTCCACCCTCAAAAGGTCTTCTGATGGTATATTTGTACTGCAGCTATAGTGTTGTCTTCAGCTATTTTGAGGTTTTGTGTGACCACACATCACTTCTGTTGCTGAGCACATTTTCCCTAATGTGGATAACCATCCATGGTAAAAAAGAATTATTTTGTTAGTGTTAATTTATAGGACTACCAATATTCTATGATCCAAGTTTTTCTGGAGCAGTAGGGTCCTACATGGCAGGAGTCTCTTTTATATATGATGAATAGACATGGTATAAGGAAAAGTATCAGCTTCTCGTGGTTAACACTAGGTGCACTCACCTGTTTTCTACTATGATGCATTTTCCCTCTATGTGTTTTTAGCTTCCATGCATTCATTTTGCCTCACAGCTGAAAATTAGATACGGCAGGTCTCAGATGATGTACTAATTGGTCACTAATTGGAAGTATGAAATTAATAATATTCACAATTGTAGTCAGAAAAGGGGACCAATTTTGGAATATATCTATTGTTTTTCAGATAGGATTTAGTTAGAATGGCAGAAATTATCAATAATTATTTATACTCCATGATCATAACAATTTAAATAAATAGGTTATGGTCTGTGCATAATATAGCATCCTTCACATTTTTCCAGGCAGTATGTATGCATTTTGCAATATGGCATTCTTGTACTGAATGGCAACCAAAGGGAGAAGTTTTTTTTTCACAGTGTGTTCCTTGAAATGAGGAAAGGAGGACACTAAAGTAAATAATTTTCTGGCTGGTTTCACTCAAAAGCTCCAATGGAATCTGCTGATAGCTTGAAAATAACTTAATAAAAAGTTGGAAAAGGAGAGATTGAATAGGATAAGTAATAAGAACCAAGGTGAAGAGAAACCCTGAAAGATCAATCTACTGAAGTACACTGAGTTTCAACAGAATCCTTTCAATTAGATGGCTCTCAAACCACTTCAGCTGAATGTGGACCCTGGAGTGCAATTTGCAGAGGTACCAAATTGATAGAAATTGTTTTTCTATAAAGTACCTTGGTGTGTTAGCTTTGATTAATCAGAGGCAATTATCACAGCTAACAGAGCATAGCTACACAGAGAAACTGCATTCACGGCAAAGTTCACAAACCTCTTGCATCTAGACACACGAAGTTCCACAGTAATGTTGCCCATATGCAGGCCAATTTGTGCATACTATTGCAAGTATCTTTTCTAAACACCACAGTTGTCATGTGTTGGCTTCAATACCAGATGAGCTCTGTCACAAACACCTCTGTACTTGGGAATTTTGAAATAACTAGACTATCAAGAATTGAAACAGGCTGCCCAGGGAAGCGGTTGAGTCACCATCTCTGGAGCTATATAAAAGATGTTTATATGTGACCTTAGTGACATAGTTTAGTGGCAGACTTGGCAGTGTTGTGTTAACGGTTGGATTTGATGACCTTAGAGGTCTTTTCCAACTTAAACAGTTCTGTGATTCTGTGATTTTTGTGACTAGTTTTCTGTAAACATTCAAGCAACAAGATGTATAGGTTTCATAGTGCACTTGGACCATTGCTAGAGTCCTAATCTGGTTTATATACTTGGGGTAAATCAGTGCCAAACTGAATTAAAAATGAAATCTTCTTTTGGATGTAACAGTTGCTAGTATTCCAGGGGCCAAACTTTCAGTGACCTATTTAATCCTTTTGCTCATTTTGCTAATTTAAAATATTTCAGGCTAAATACCACATAGTATGGAGAAGTAGGTTGGACTTATAATCTCTACTGAGTTTACTTGCAATGCACTTCGGTTTTTGCTGTCCCCATCTTGGTGGGAAGTAATCCCTTCAACTGCCTCATATAACTCCATCATGGAACTGTGAATCAAGGTCCTTCCCTCCCTGTGCTAAACTTAGAGGTGCTTGCAAACAAACTGAACTGCTTGATGGGCTCTATAAATACAGAAAGTTATGATTGTGGCAAGTCAGGGTTGAATAGGAGGTTTATTCAGCCAGCTCTGCAAAGGGAACTGTGATACCTGACAATAGGATCAGTGGTCAGATGGAGGCAGCAAATTCTTATAGCTCCTTGCTTGGTCTGACTGTGAGCCAAACTCTACATTAGCTGTCTCAGGGCCAGAAGGGTGACCTGAATTCTTATTGCCTGTGTTCAAGAGAACAATTACATCACTTGAAATGCAGGCTGACAAAGTTCCCCTGAGATGTGCTTGCAAAGACTCCCTGCATGTTCAAGACCAGTGGCTGAAATGAAGGATGTAATATAATCCCTGTTTTTGGAAGTATTATTGTCTGTATTTCATCTTTTCCCAGGTAACATCATAAACATTTAATTTCATGGGCAGTAGCAGTGGAATTTCTTATAGAATTTTACCATATATTACAGCTAGACCCTCCAAAAACAAATAAAAGAGTAATTATTTCCTTATAAAAGCTATCACAGCAGCTCACCCAGAAGAACTATTTCTTTCTTTTCCTAAGTGCTGTTGGAAGTAATCCAAATATACTGGAAATTATGCTTTCAATTTTGCAGTGAGGAAATGGGGACTGGGGACATTTACACTGTTGCTCAGAAAATACTTTGAGAGCTGCAGAAATGGTCACTGTTTTACATGGCTATCACACTGCAATCCAGAAACCTAGGCAAGGAGCCTGTGTGCCCTGTGCTCATCACAGGGTGGTCTGAGCTCCTCCAAATGGTGACACAATTACAGCAGCTACTGAGAGGACACTTATCCTGGGGATTGAACCTCAAACTCTGACACTGAGCATCAAGGTAACTTGCTGTCCACTGCAGGGAGGAAGCCCTGCTCAATGATGAGCACATGTTTAAGAGCAACCAGTGTCATGTGGTGATGCCACTACTTGCCTTTTGCGTAATAGAGACAGGGAAAGGAGGGGGCATAGCTTCACTTCCTCTCAGCCTGAGGATGTCCTTTGCCTCTTCAAATCTGCTTGTTTGTTTCCCCTCTCCCCCCCATCCTCCCCCACTGCTTCATCTCTGCAATTGGGATCTGGATTTAGATTAGAGACTGCAACCTTCTTGCCTGTGGTGCTGTCCTTCCATCTATCCAGCAGCAAGCCATAAACCAGTCTGCACTGTCCCCTATGGAGAAGGTTTCAAGAGAAAAGGAAAGCCTCATGCCTTCCAGCTCTGCTGGGGCAAACAGTGAGACAGGACTTTTAAGGCAAAATGAGCAGGATGATTTTTTGATTTGTTTTTCTGTGTGGTGGTAATGCTCTAAGGCTAATCTCTATTGTATTATGAATTGTGCATACTTGTAGCAGTGATGGCCAAGACTGTCACAGCAAACTGTGCAAAATAAAGTAATATGAAGCAACTGCTGAGCAAAAAGATGTAGAGGTTTCATTTCTTATTGAAAGGTATTGCCATTTCTGTAGAAAGTTGATTCCTTCAACAGCAAAATCTACAAAAATGCATTAGGAATACATTATTTAAAAGTAAAAGCATCAAAATATAGTTATTTTGTCAGGTCTGCAAGTTTCATTTTTCTTTAAAAAGCAGTTGTAAATGAGTGGATTTTTAAAACTGCACAGAGGGTAAAAATGGGAAAAGTTTGGGATCCAAAAAAACCCTGGGGTCTCTAGCTCAGCCTGCCACATTAGCTATGGCTTAGCAGCTTGCATTATGCAAATATAGCAAAGAGCCTTTTAGAACACGATTAAAGACCTGACCTACAGATTAAGTAGGGCCATCTTAATATTGTGCATGAAAGGAATGTCCTGTGTTGCAGACTAAGATAGCGAGGGATAGGAGAAGCTACTCTGGGTTTAATTTTCCAATGCTAATTACAAAAATAAATAGATTTGTGGGAAAAAATAAAGAAAAATGAAATTCAGGACTGATGACCTATACAGTCTTTGATTTAAACTACAATGGTCCCTTATCTGCTGTTCTCTAAGTAACATATTAAAATATTATATAATATGTTAATGAAAAATGACAGATTTTTAATTTTTTTCTATCTTCCTTCTTTATATCAAAATTTTATCTATAAGGAAGTTTTAGTATTTCTTTCTAGATAGGGAGACAAAGCATTTTCTATTTTTTTTAAATATTACTTTTCATTCCATGTATCTCCTACAAGAGAAAGAATGAAGTACATTTATGGTGTGATGAGATAAGAAAATGCAGACAATATGAAAATATATGTGCTCAATATTATAAGAATATTTTTACAGGTAACTTTTTCCTCTTTAGAAAACTTGCTGCTGCTCTATTGCTCTGTTTGTGATGTAGGATGAGAATTGTTTGGGATGGAATGCTGCTTGCAGCTCAGGCTGCTGGGTTAGGTGCCCTAATTTAATTTGCTTGTATAAGCTTTCATATCTGAAACTAGGTTGCTGGCATAAACAGTTGATCAAATTAAAATGCCTTCTTGGACAATAAGGAAACAAGAAAAATAGCTTTATCTGCTTATTATTTTAAACCATCCTTTTGCTAAAAGAAAAAACAACACAAAAAAGACAGGAAAGATAAGAAAGGTGAAGGCACTCCTGAGAAGGGAATTTTCTCATCATAAAATTGTTGTCAGCTAATAGAAGAATAGGTCAGATGAACCAGCTCTTTAAAAATCCCTGTGACACTGGATACAGAGTGAAAGTGGATAAGCAATTTACAGAGTGTAATTTACTCTTTGAACATTAGTTTTACATTGAGGCAATATCCATGATCAGACTACAAATACTTTGGTTAGAGTTACTGCATTTGGAGATAGATCTTTTACAGGCTGATCACAAATAATCCTGCTGCAGTTTATGTATCTCCTAACTTTGAAATAGGATCTTTAGTGCTTGGTTCACATCCCAGCTTGTGAACATCCTAAGTATAAACCCCCCCCCCCCAAAAAAAAAAAAAGAACTTGAAGCCGAAAGAATCTTAATTCTGTGGTTTAAATCTGTTTAGGAATGGTACTCCACAAAAAGGATTAAAGATTTCTGTCAAATTTATATCTCTTTTCCTTTTCTGATCCCTCTTAACTTTTTCCTCTGTGATACCATTAGCCAAACTGTAACCCCAAAAGATTTAGGTTTGATTTACTTCTAGAGTTTTAGACAAGGTTTCTGTGCTATGTTTTAAAGGCTTGGAAGGTTAAAAAAAATTACAGAATGAGTTTCCAATAACAAGAGATTGGAAAGCAGTTAATGCAAATTTGAGTAATGACAACAAAGTAACCCACTGAATATCCACTGTCAGGCACTGGTAGCTGATGCATGCTCAAAACGTGGTGAGTGCTGCCAGTTCCATCAGACTATCTCCATAATGGCATTGCTCCTAATGCTATATGCTGTCATTTTGGTCTGAGGCATGAGCAATAATTTTGTTGTACAAAAAACAAATATTCTCTCTGCTTTGTGTCTTCAGAATAACAGGAGACACGGGTCAAAATAAGGATGGTCTAAGTGAAAGGTGAAATAAATTGTCTAGCATTTTATTTTGCTAAGCTTCAAGAAAAATAATGATTAGCCAATTTGTGTGTGGTCACCCCCTTGTTCCTACTGCTAATAATCATACTTGTGGCACTAAACTAGTTATATAGCCAGTAATATATCATCCCAGTAAACAAATATGAATCAGTGAACCAGCTGAAAATTCTGTCTGAAATGTCCTTCCTCCACAAAGTCAGCAGAGCATAACATATCAAAATAAAGGTCAGCACAACCCCAGTTTGAACATCGGTAGTCATCTTTGATTGGGTTTGACTCTGAGTCTCATTTATCAGTGTTAGCCACTGAAACAATCTCTGTATTTTCAAATTGTTTCTAATTTGTTCCACTGCAGTCCTTAAAAGGGAAGACAATAATTTCTTCCCTTCACTTTGTTCACCGTCTTTTGCTTCCTCCAAATACCTTGACCAAATTTACTTTTCAGCTTTCCAAAAAACAGACAAAACTTCATTAGCATTACTACTACTACTATGGCTGTTATTATTTTTGATATTACTATTACTACTGTTTCTGAATTTTTAATTCACCAAATACACCAGATTCATCAGATAAACCACAACAGAGGTGAGGAAAATAACAGGGAATCCAAAAGACCATTGCTCCCAAATACTAGGTTTTTCTTAACTGGAACCATCAGCAAAGGTTAGAATTGGAAAGTTTATAGAGTTTTTTTGCCATTTTCCTGGCAGGCAACTAAGGAAAATGAGACAGAACATCTACAGTATGTGCTTTTAGCTTAAGGGCCAGTAAAACTGATGAAAAGGGTAAGAGTAGGAAATGACATGAGCTGAAGAGAAAGACAATAAAAATAAATAGATTTGATAGGAAACTCCTTTTGCTAGTTCACAGAAAATGGAAGCTACCTTTAACTGAAGATCTTTCCTGAGTGGATGTGAGGGCACAAAGGCGCTCACTGTGGTCCAATTTGTTTGATTAAGTATTCATAGCCCAGCTGAGGGCAATATTTTCCACTGGTTTAATCAATGGGAACATTACCATTGTCTCCAATAGGAACACTTTTGCCTAAATGAATACAATGTGTATTTCTCTATGCAACATGAATATTTTCAGGCTTGAAGCTCATTTGCAGCTCTGTTTCCCATCAATTTGATGATTCAATTGCCTACACATTGTCATCTAGTGACATTTAAAATCATGTGTGGTATCTGAGGCAACCAAACAAAGCTCATACATATGTTACAGGACTTAGTGGGAGTAGTGCCTCCTGAACTGGCAAAAGCTGGCCAGGTTTTTTGCCCTAGGGCAGTTCAAATGACACTGGATGGCTATATTTGGGCAAATGTTTCATCTCAGATTTTCTGACCAGGTACTTCCAGTCTTCTTCCTCTGCTAAGGTTGAGTGCTGCTTAAGTCACAGAAATTAGTGAGGAGTTAATTTTGTTCACAAGGAAATGTGCAAAGCAAAGTACTGCTCCAAGCACTTGGTGGTGATGGATCCATCTGCTTTTACCATCACTCTTCCGAAGTGAGCAAATTCTAAAGTTCATGAATCTGACTCTTCTAGTACTAAATGACAAGATGTTTGAACCACCTTATGGTGCAAACTCAGAGGGGATACACTTGCTCTCTTGACATTCATTCTCTAACCCAAATTACCTTTTCTTTCTCTTGCAGGGCCCACATAATGGTCAATCAGTTATGAACGCATTTTGGCAATAGTGTGAGAGCTCTTCCTTTGATGTCTGTCAAGGGGCTGTGTCAGTAGCAGGAAGGACACATCCTTTGCTGGTGTAACTTGACATATACCCAAAGAAATCACCTAGTACATTAGCTCATCGCTTTTACCAAAAGAAACAGAAAAAAAATGAATTTTTGCTTTTAGTGAGTAGCTGAAGCAGACAGTATGTTTCCTTGGAAAGGAAACATAAACCTCTGCTTTTGTGCTTCTTGGAATTCTGTTTTTTCCTTAGCATCTCAGATTAAAGAAAAGAGCATGCTAGTAATCATCACTTGCATAGTTTGGTAAGGTCAACAGCAATTAAAACATGAAGTCATAGATTACCAGAGAATTAGTGTGAGTCTTTCTTCCCTCCTGAATTATAATGTGATTTGACAGTTAAAGACAGATTTGTTGTTAACTCTGAAATTTATGGTTGAATAAAGATTGAATATAAAGACGGAACATGTTTTCAAGCATGTATAAAAGCCAACCTTTGAATTCCTACTCTGTGCTCTCAGATGCCTAACAAAGAGTGGGAGCTGGAAAGAATATAGAGAGGTAGAGTGATTGACTTAGAGGGATTTGTTCAAGGAGAATGTTGATAACTTAGCCTGACAACTTTGCAGGATAAAGTAACAGTCTTCGAGTACTTGAACAAGATCGACATGAAAATATGCAAGGGATTATTAAGGCTGACAAAAAGGATATCAAAATCACCATGACAGACAGTAGACAATAGCACTGCATTTTGTACACAAACACCTTCCTAATGAATTAAATCTTATGATATCAACACGAGAAGCAAAAAAAGAAAGATGCCCCTCTTTCTGTGTGAGGGCAGCTTAAAAAGTTACATGCAATTCCAGAGTTATTTAAGATCATTCAGCACATCTTTAGACAATTCAGGTTGAATTTAGTTTTTGTTGTTGTTGTTGTTTGTTGGGTTTTTTCTTTTTTTCTTTTTTTTTTTTTTTTTTAAGAGAACCATACCTGAAGCAACAGAAAGAAAACAGTCAAAAGAATTCCAGGAAATATTTTTCTAATATAACATCTATTATTCTGAGCAGTAATCTTTACAGGGAAAGGGTATGAATCCCAGTATTGAAGAATATATTGCAGAAAGCCATCTTGTGCTGACATTGGCATTGACTACCTGATTTAATGTAGGGCTTCTTTTTTTCTCCTATCTCAAATATCTATTATTTTAAATTAAACAATCTTACAAGATTCATGAAATTTACCTTGTAAAAAGAGAAACTTTGAGCAAGACTATAAATGTACCTTAGTTTTTACAACATCAAGATACCTTGATTTACCGCAGCATCTCTGCAACCCTATGCAGTTGTGTTTGTCATTCAAGTCTGTCCATTGTAATACAGAAAAAACATTTTATTTTTCTGCCTTCGGTGTTAGATTGGGATGGTTCCAGGCATCTCTAAGATGGACCAGCCCCTGGCCAAGGCTGACCCCATCACTGACAGTGGTAGCATCTCTGAGACAATGTATTTTACAAAGGGGGCAATACTTCTGCACAACAGCAACTGTTGCTTGTGGAGAACCTCACATCAAAGCAGGTGGATCTGTCCTGAAGGAACTTGTAATGCTACAGAGAGTCTATGCTGCAGCAGGCTCCTGGTAGGATCTGTGGACCAAGGAGAGAAGAGCCCACACTTCAGCAGGTCTTTCCAGCAGAACATGTGGCTTTACAAGGAACCCAGTCTGGGGCAGTCTGTTCCTGAAGGACTGTGGCCCATGGAAAGGACCCACACTGAAGTAGTTCTTGAAGAACTCTGAAGAGCCCCATTGCTGGAAACATTAAAGGTTAGGTTGGACAGAGTTCTTAAGCAATCTTTTCTAGTTGATGACGTCCCTGCTCGTTGCAGGGGGGTTGGACTAGATGACCTTTAAAAGGTCTCTTCCAACTCAAACGATTTTATGACTCTATAATTTTATGAACTGCAGCTCAGGGGAAGGACTCACATTGGAAAAATTAGTGGAGGACTGTCTCCTGTAGGTGGTACACCAAAGTGGAGCAGGGGAAGTGCATGAGGAGTAAGGAGCAGCAGAGACAACCTGTGATGAACTGACTGACCCCATTCTCCATCCCCCTCTGTTGCCTGGGGGAGGAGGCAGAGAAATCTGGAGTGAAGTTGAGCCCAGGAAGAAGGGAGAGGTCAGGGGAAGATGTTTTAGCATTTCTTATCCTACTCTAATTTGATTGGCAACAAATTAAATTAATTTTCCCAAGGTGAGTCTTTTTTGACCATGACAGTAATTGTTGAGTGATCTCTCTATCCTAATCTTGACCTATGGGTTTTTTGTCATATTTTCTCCCCATGACTGATTGAGGACTGGAGTGATAGAGTGGCTTGGTGAGGCACCTGTCAGCTGGGCAGGGTCAAACCAACCACCACAGCTTCCTTTAAGTATTGAAAAGCCACAGTGACTCTCAGTCTTTCTAGTCAGAGGGTGTTCCATCCCTCTGATCATTTTTGTGGCTTTTCCCTGGACCTGGTCTAACAGCTCAATGTCTTTCTTGTGTTGGGGGCCCCAGAGCTGGATTCAGTACCCCAGCTGAGGTCTCATGAGGACAGAGTAGAGGGGCAGAATCACCCCCCTTGACCTGCTATTTGTGTTTCTTTTCATGCAGCCCATGATCTGGTTGGCTTTCTAGGCTGCAAGTGCACATTGCTAGTTTGTATCTAGTATTTCATCCCCAGTATCTGGCAGACCAGGGCTGAAGATCTCCTGGGGGACCCCTGAAAGGGCCCAGCAGGGTGTTAATTCCTTGTTGAGGATTCCCACCTGCCATTGTTCCCCTGCGCTTGTCTTGGTTTGTTGAGATGGATTGTTTCTGGGTTGATGGCTGCTGTGGTGGGCCTGGAAGTAGCTGGGGCAGGATATTGTTTAGGGTCTCCCCATCTTTCCCACTGTCTCTTTGTGCTCATTTGTGAATGTGCAGATGAGCTTTTATCACCTCACCATCTCATTTTGTACCATGAGTATACCCATAAAAGTGTTTTTGTTTAGTCATTTGGATGGATAGCAGAAAGAAGAAGGAATTCAAGGACTGGACACTGTCTGGACAAGTAGAACCTAAGGTCTAATTCTGCTTTCCTCAGTGATCTTGGAATATTGAATTAGTCTTCAATAATCAGAGTTCTCAGTTTAGAAAAGAATTATGAGAAGACATACTGGAATCCCAGTTTGATTCTGAAGATAAACACATACAAATCTGGATGATATTCAAATATCAGAACAATGGAGTCAAGGTAAGTTCCAACTGTCAAAGTACTGGTCAAGTCAAGATCGAGTTCCAACACCAAATACTCTGAAGATTGTTATTGATATTGTGATAGCCTTCAGAATTTCATATTTTCTGGTACTTGTTAGGGGTTTTTTTCCAGTATTTTTAGCTAACAAGGAGTTTTAGCTATGTCTCAGAAAACTATTCATAGCAATAGAGAAACACACTCAATAATAAAAAAAACAGTCTTTTCCCGTAGCATGCCTTGCAACTATAAATGTTCTCTCTTTCTTACAAATTTCTGCAAGCTAAAAGCGTGCAACACAAAGAGCCAAGGGACCTGCAAGATACTATTAATTGAGGTGTATAACCTCACTGTTCCTTTGTCCATTTATTTCCTTAAATAACAGGCTTGCCTTACAAGGAAACGAAAAAAGCTGCCGCAGCTAACCCCAACAACACATCTTGTTCTGTAGCTAAGTTACTCAACATCAATCATTTAACAACCTACTGTAAAATTCAGTCTAGGTATAATTGTGTTTTTTCACTTGCTTTCAGTTAAAAAGTGTTCCATTGTTTGGTTAATGCATGACCACTCAAATAAAAAAAACCCAAACAACTCTCCACTATTTAAATCTGCTATGAAGCAACATAGTCTCCGAACATGAAATAACCATCCATAATGATTTACCCTTGAAGATACATTTCTCGGTAGATACCCTAATGCTTTTAAAATGTACTTTACCTATTAATAGTACAGAAGTATTTAAATGTACTTTACCTATTAATAGTACAACAGTATTTAAATGTACTTTACCTATTAATTGTACAGAAGTATTTAATTCCAAATGATCCTTTTGCTCTTCCTTGCCCCAGAGAAGGGACTGCTGTTAGTTTCAAACATGCTTTTTCCTCATGCAAAACATTCAAACAATTCAATAATTTATTATTAGTTTAAAAGTTTTTTTTTAATTTCAGTTTAAATAGAATGTTGGTATCAAGTTTAAAGTTTTAGGTAAAGAAAATATATATATATATATATATAAAAAACATATATATATACACTTCTATCAGTCCCTTTGAAGCTTCTCCTTTTAACTTTAGTCCAGGAAAAGCCTTTTTAGGCTGATAAATAACCAGTCTCTCTCTCTTGTGGGAGTTTTCGGGGCCCCTGAACACTCCCTACCAACCTTCAGCTGTTTGTGGAAGTCCTTCCTTCCTCACAAAGTCTGAGAAGGTAGCTCTGAGTCCTTTTCTCCTTTGTCCTGTGTCATTTCTGCTGTGTGATCTCTCTCTCTCAGTCTCATACCTTGGTTCTCTAGGCTGCTGCAGTGTAGCTTATCAACGTGCGCGTCCTCCAAGTCAGTTTTCGGCTGCCCCCGGTTGTACCTTGGCAGGGCAACTCCTGAGTCCTTCTCTTGTGGCCCGTCTCCAATTTCACCTGGGATTCCTTTCCCTGGCTCCGAGCTGTTTCGTTGTCAACCTGTCCACTTGGCTTTGCTTCAATGCTGAGCCTTGCATCTACTCCCACTAAACAGCGAGAGGGAAAAACAGCCCCCTTCTGCAGACTGGCTGCAAAGTTGGGGGGAAGAAGAAGGCCTGGCCACAAGGTCTGCCTGCTTTTCTCTTACCAGTTGTTTGTGAGTCGTCCCTCACAAACATACACTCACTCCAAGGCTATCTCTAACTCTGGCCTAGGCAGAGTTAGGGGGGCCGCAGGGCTCCCCTCTCCCCCCCGGACAGGGGAAGAAGGAGCCCAGCCACCCCCTGGCCTCCTACACCCACACGCAGCAGACACCAACAGAAACTGCCAACAGCTTCCAGTGCTGTGTATATATGATTTTTCAGCAGAAGCGAACAAGACGAGTGGTGACTGGCTCTCCAGGGAACACTGCCCTGGCACCCAATCACCTCTGAGCCCCCAACTCTCAGGGGGGGCCAATCTTAAACCATGACAACTCTCATCAAAGGCAACCTCCAGTCGAACTTTCTCCATCATTTTTTCAGCAGTAGAACTCTAAAAATGCATTGTTAAAAAGAGATGGGGGAAAAAAAGGACAAAAATATTTCTTCTCTGTAGCTTACAGCTTTTAATGCTCTGTGTTTAGACTGCTGGCAAAAAAGACAGTGTTATAAGCTCTGGAGGATGTATTTGCTGTCCACGTGCACATTTGTTCATTAAAGATGAAACTGAAATAACATATCATGAGATGTACTTAATTTGAATGAGTAAAGCAGTTGAGAAACCACTTTAAGGAGATCTCCATTATACATATATCTCAATTGTAAAGTCTCTATCCAATCCCAGCTCATCCTGGGAAATGCGTATAATAAATGTTAATTATAACAGGATGGTTAAACTTCCACAGTGAGGAGATACCCGTTATTCCCAAAGTGACAATCAGCTGTAGCTATCTTTAATCACAAACAGGAGAGGTTTTTACCTGCTTCTTGTACAAATGTACCGGCTAACTCTAGCAATGGGCCAAAGATTCTATTTCCTGTGTGCCCATCTCATTGTATTGGACACACCTCTTAAAATTACACAGTATTAAAAGCCGAAGGCCTCGTTGAGGTCTTAGATCTAAACAGAGAGAGGGTAGGTTTTGATTATATATTAGGAAGAAATTCATTACTGTGAGAGTAGTGGGCACTGGAACAGGATGCCAGAGAAGTTGTGGATGTCGTATCCCTGGAATCATTCAAGGCCAGGGTGGACGGGGCTTGGACCAACCTGGTCTAGTGGAAGGTGTCTATGCCCATAGCAAGGGGTTGGAACTAGATGATATTTAAGGTCCCTTCCAATGTAAGACATTCTGTGATTCTATGATAATACAAGTTAAAGTGACATCAGATACCCAGATAAGAATTTTGTTATCTCTTAAATGTGCACAATCTTTCCGAAGACATCTTTAGGTATTACTTGTGGAGACTCGCTTATGCCTTTCTCTTTCTGTGGTATAAAGGAGAGAATAGAGGAGATCAGGAATAGGTAAATCTAAAATCCTTTAGCTTGGTATATCAGCCCTCATTAATTAGAAGGCTGCTTTTATAAACCGTTCTACTGAGACATTTTATCACTTTGAAGCCAAATGAAACATTCCACACATTTTTTTGAACCACCTAAGATAAAAGAAATATATTCTAAGTCTATCACTATCCAGCTCAGGACACCTCCATCTCAGCTAAACTTTGAATGTTATCACTGAAAAGCTTATTCTTCTAAGAGTTACATCTTTTTAATTGATTTTACTGTATTTCACATCTATGTATTTTTCAGTTCTTTTCAAGCTCCCTCATTTTCTTTTCCTATTATCCCTTCATTCTTTAGGTCTCTTTGTTACCCCACATATAGTTGAGAATAGTAAAGACACTTATCTCCAAATTTTTGCTCTTCCATTGGTATGTAATCAAATGGTACTGAGAGATCTTATTACTATTTCATACTGCTCATTGCTTTGAGACTAATTTCTTCTCTCATGGAACTTCAATCAATCCATCAGCAATTCCATCTCTTTAGATTTAGATCAAATGTTGAGGATTTGTTATAAAAAAGAATTAAAATCTCGAAGTATTCATTACAAAGATCATTTTGTGAAAATTGTACTGGGACTTTTAGGTAGTATGTAACCTCAAATGACACAACAGACCACATTCAAAGCTGATCTTATTTTGGGTACAATTCTGCTAAACTAAATTTAGCTGAACCTGTTTATACAAGAACTCAATCTAATCTGAAGCTGAAATGTGAACATGAAAATGTATCGGATAAAGCACTGCTGTCCTGTTAACGAAGTTTGATGGCAACAATTCATTTAATGTTCTAGATACACACCACAGACGTTGCCAAAGGCAAATCTAATTAGCTATGTGAAGAATTCCTATAGATCTGTTCTCACTTACTGAAATGTAATAAATGAGAGTAGATCTATGTCAATTTGTTATATTAACTTTTAAGTTGACTACAGAATGCTGCATTCAGAAGTAAAAAAAATCCAACAGCTGTGGATGTCTGTAGAATAATAAATGCCTCATTTTCTGTACCAGGTCATTACTGACATCTTTAAGCTATTCTGTATATTTGAATTATCTTCTGTGTATTTTATGCATATTTTAGTCTGAAAAATGCAAAAAAGAACAGAGACATATATAAGCTTTGTAGACACCACACGGTCATTTGACCATATCTGATTACCCTATGCAATTAATTAAAACTAAATACTGGCTCATATTTTTCACTTATCAGAAGTTCGTTTGAATAACAAAGGGGATGAAATACAAAACTGCATCATGACATAGAATGGGCATAGAATGGGCATTAGGGTCATATTAGGTCATGGCTGTTTGAAGGGTATTTAAAATGCAGAAGAATTTGAATGAATAATAAAGTATTTTTGGAAGCTGATGTTACAAATGAAGATAATTGTTCTAAGTAAGAAAAAACACAAATTCCATAGACATTAGTGCAAAACTCAAGCTTCAGAAAATTTGAATTTGTTTCTGGGGATAACATTTTTTAATGAATGAATACTTTCCAAATAGTTTTTAAGAAGCAGGCACACAACAAACAGTGGCAGACCTCCAACAAGGCATGAAATGTGTGTGCCTGTGTTGACTTAAAAAATTAATGGGCTTACAGCATTGCTTGAAGCATATTATGGACAGATTCAGCTTTTGAGGAGGTCAAAATGTGAAGTATTCTGGCCAAAAAGAAAATCAACCTATTCTGTAGAAATGGCTCGTGACTACGTGTATATTGCAAAGATGTTTAGAAAAAGAGAAAAACAAAACATACAGCTTGTATGTCATTTTATCCTCTGCTTGTTTGAAAAAATGATACCTCTCTGGTTGTAAATGTTGGGAATTTTGTGGAAGCAGAGAAATGACAACTGCACTGTTTGAGCTTCTTG
Source organism: Manacus vitellinus (assembly GCF_001715985.3). Lineage (NCBI taxonomy): Eukaryota > Metazoa > Chordata > Aves > Passeriformes > Pipridae > Manacus > Manacus vitellinus. Next base: position 27,449,653 of record NW_021939396.1, on the reverse strand, counting down.
AATGTTCCTCTAAAAAAATACTAGATTTTTTATTTCATAGAATAATAGAATGGCCCGGGTTGGAAGGGACCTTAAAGATCATCTAGTTACAATTTGCCTTCCAGGGAGGCCATGATCAGGTTGTTCAGGGCCTCATCCAACCTGGCCTTGAACACTTCCAGGGATGGGGCATTCACTGCTTCTCTGGGCAACCTATTGCATTGCCTCACCACCCTCTGAGTAAAGGATGTCTTCCTAACATCATCTAATCAAAATCTGCCCCCTTTAAATTTAAAACCATTGTCCCTTGTCCTGTCACTCTCTGCCTGTATAAAACATACCTTTCCATTCTTTCTATAGGTGTCCTTAAGGTACTGGAAGGCCTCATTGAGGTCTACCTGAAGCCTTCTCTTCTCAGTTTCCATTGTCAGTTGTTCAAATGACAAACATAACTACAGATCAGGCATGTTGTGATAGCTATAAAGGTAAGTGGTACCAATATATTGTCAAAACCAGATAATTCTGGTGTCTCTTTGTCTGTATAAATACACATGTATGTACATGTCTCTATCTCTTTATCTATCTATCTACCTACCTACCTATCTATCTATCTTGTTTCATTATAGGTACTGCAGAAGAGTTATGCCTAATTACTTTGTCCAAACTAAAGCAGAAGATTGGTATTTATCTTTCCTTATGTAGTTTTCAGAAGCAGGAAACAATGTGTTTCTGTAAATTGTTGTGTCCACAGCGGTCCAGGGTTGAAGTTACCTTTTTATATTTGGCTGGTACAACTCTTTAGATAAAATGGAATCTTTTCTCCTCTAAAATGGTCTCAGCTGACTCCTCTACTCTGTCTACTAGACAGAGCAAAGAATACTCTTTCTTTCATCTCTGCTGGAATCACTAAAATTCTTTTAACTTATTTAGTGTACAGAGATGCCTCTTGTTCATAGGGTTCCATTACTCTGGAAAACTGTAGGTGTATAGGTATTTACTGCTCCTTTTCTTAAAAGATTCTTAAATAAAATTACTGGTTTTATAGATATACTTCTTCTTGTCTTGAACTGCCTCACATTGCAGGTCTACTCCTTCCCCAGTGTTTTTGTTTTATCTCAGTAGAATGTTTCATATATCTGAACTGTGTGTTTGTGCACATGAATTTTCTCAGAATTTCTAACTAATTTAGTGAAAAGAAATGATATTTTGAATTGTATGTATTTCAAAACAGAGATTTATAATCACCTTATTATACATATGCATTCATCCTTCTTTACTCAAACAACACACAACAGTGAAATTGTGAAAGGAAGCGTTTAAAACCATTTAACACAATTCTGCCTTCTGTTAGACATAAAAAAGCAGTTTTCATATGAGACATAGCACACTATTGCAGTTATTTGATTTATGAGCTGCTTTGTCTTAGACCTTTCTTCCATGGTAACAAAAGTAAATGAGTTTATGTTTATTTTGAATGTATTAATCTGCTTTAATTACTTTAAATAAAATAATAATGGCAATTTGCACCGAATAATACTGCAGGCATTAGTTGCCACTTTGATTTCAGTTGAGAAATTAATGTTGCATATGAAGTCTGGGAGGAACCGTATTTGGGAATTCAGTTTTTTCAATCCACTTGTTTCATGAACACATACACACATATATGATTCCCTTAGACATCAATAATTTTAAATTAAATGTTTTCCTTATTGGCACCCTGCTGACTTTTAGTCTCCGCTACCCCTAAATAAAATGTCAAAATATAGCTAAGTCTCTGTAGTTTTATCTAGTACCAAATAATCAAAATTTAAAGATTATATTACAAAAGTTATAAAATTTTATTTAAATCTTATCATTCAAAGACATTTAGCAAAGTACTGAAAAGAATTTCACATGCTGCCACAGACATTATAATTATCTAGGGTTTCTGTATAAAATGTCAGTAGATGACCACTTCTTGTAATTCAGAAAGATTCTAATTTGTAAATTAAAATAATGTTTTTCATCTGGAATGATCTATCTAGTATTTTTTGTCTTTGAAATTATAAATCACATTTTATGAATAATTGACTAAAATGGTATATGGAAGTAGGCAAGTGACTTTATAGAGGAAATTTTGGTGAATTGTATTATTTTTCCAATACATTCCAGTCTTGTTAAATGCTGAAAAATTTTACTTTTGAAGAAATAACAGTGAAAGCACTAAATAAATTTAGTGAAGTTTTTCTGGTCTAATTATTTTTCAAAGTCTCTACCTGTAGCAAATTGAACAGGCTTATTATGCACTTCAAGGGCCTGTAAGATGCAGCATTTTCCCATTCTTCACAGAAAGTGTATGTGAAGTTTAGGAATCAAAATTTCGAAAAAAAATTGTTCAGCACACAAAGATTAAAAAGTTTCTGCATATTCATCATGGTTGGTGAGTTGTTCTCTTGAGAGGTGATGTGTTATTTCAAGTGCTAACTTAACTAATAAATGTATCACATACATTTCACACATATTTTAGTGATTGTGCAGAGAAGTAGTGAGGCTAGTTAAAATTCTACTGCACCTCACAGAGAAGAAATAGCTTTAGTATTACTCAGTCCTCCCACTTCTTGCAATAAATGGATTAAAAGCATTGAGAAACTGTAAATTAGTCACATGATATTGCTAAAGTATATTATTAATTTCAGAAAAACTATTTTCAAAATGAAATATTGGAATCTCTTGTTTATCCTGATTTTGTATCAATATAAAAGAGGAAGCTAGTAGATAATTTAGTGGTATCCACCACTTAATTTAGAAAGAAGGTTCAACACTCATGCCAAGAACTACCCTTGTGCAAACAGATATATAAAGAATGAGAGTCGTATATTTTGAACACTTTCTTTAAGATGTGATTTTCTTTTCGGTAAGAAATCAGATATTACCTGTCTGAAAGTATTATAAATATGCAATAGATTGCAGTAATCTGTTCTGCCTACTTTGAAGCTTTCTTCCTGCATCATTCTGACAAACATTAAAATTGGCAGTCTTGCCAGTTTGGACTTAGCACAGTAGAAAAATACTCTTTGTGATCATTATGTTCTGAACTGTCTGAACTACATTCTTAACAACAGTTTACAGACTCAGACTATTTGATTTTCTTCCAGATCCATGACTAATAGATTTTTGATTTTGGGCAGTATATGGTTAGTATTCCTGTTCAATCTCCTCTATAGCCTCAGTTTCTGTGTCTTATTTAAATTATATTTAACAAAATTGGTCATGCAGAAGATGGATTATGGTGATTCTTTGATTTTAGCATGAAAATACCAGTGACATCTCTGCACTGTAAAGGAGCCTACAGTTTGCTGAGAACACACTCAACAGATAGCACTTGGACTTTGAGCAGGGTCGAGCCTTGTCTCCTTTCTGCATATGAATTGCTACAGATTTATTAAGGTATTATTTATAAATCTCTCAATGAGTATCATTTTTTAGGGATCTTTCAGATCTAGTGAGATTTGGAGCCTCTACTATTTAGTAGCAGCAGACAGGGAAGAAGGGCTGTGAGTGACTGAATAAGCTGCTCCTTATGCTTGAACCTACAAATTACACAGAATTCTCTTTTTAGGCAGAGATTTTGTGCATCTTGCCCTTAGTGACATTCCCAAGGCTGTGAAGAATGTGTGGTGAGGAAAAGCTCAACCCAGCTCAGCTAATTCCTCCTCCTCAGGCCAGATCCTTTCTTCATGTTTCCAGTGTTAATGCAACAGTAATTGCCTGCTGGAGGATGTTTGCACTGATGCAAATATCTTTATCTCTTTCCCCCCCTCTGTTCTTTGTATTAGTCCAAAAGACTGAGAATGACTGTACCAGTTAAACTCATCTATGTTGAGATGGAAAGACTAATGTTTGCTGACTACTGGATGCATGCCATTAGCAAACAGAGCTCCATCCTCTAATATCTCAGTATCAAACATATATGGCTTCAGCAAGCATAAATTTTCATTAGTAACCCTATATGCCTTCTCTTTGCAACACTTTCACTCTTATCGCTCTTATCCATGCTTTTCTTGCCCCTCTCCCTGATGTATATATGCACATTCCTAGGAACATCCCGGAATTTTGACTGAGGCAGTTTTAAATTTATCTGGACCTAAACAGTGTCAACAATTTGAAATAAGAAAAACAGAGAAAGTATGCATCAAGAAACACACTTCTGAATTGCATACAGTTTTCAACAGATGGGAAAATGGACAGAAAAATGAAGCATGAAATTTGATGACACTGAGTGGAAGGAAATATTTTGGTTTTATTGTCAGTTCCTCATGCTACTTAACAGAAGAAGAGGAAGAGATCTAAAAATAAACTATAAAAAATTTGTAAGAAAGAATGACTTGAATCAAGCTTGTTCTAGAAAAATAAATAAATAAGACCATTAAAGAAGATGGGTGCAGTCATCAGAAAAACTCTGACATTAACTTTTATGAAGCAGTTAAAATTCTCACTGCAGCTCCAGATTTGCCTGTGAACTATGACCAATCATTCACTCTGAAAACAATATGAGATAAATTTACAATTTAGCTTGTGTTCTGTATGGCTCAATACAAATGAATCAAACAATATGCAATAAATTTCATGGACTGTTAAGTTTTAGGGCTGGTGATGTAAATCACAGGTGGGATCGTGTCACAGAGAGTGTGCTATTGGGTTGATGAAGCAGTAAAGTACAGAGCCAGATCTTGCTCTGAGAAGCCAAGCTTTAGTGTAGTGAAAAACACAACTGAGGTATAAAGAATTGTGGAAAAAATAAAAGCTTATTGTCTTAAAGAAACACATAAATAACAGCCATGAAACCACCTGCTTAACCCACCTGGAGAGAGACTGCAGAGCTTCATCAGCGAGCTCCATTCAATGACTAAAAAGGCTGAGAGACAATTTCTCCAGTAACAGTCCAGAAGTATAGTTATTATGATTTCTTTCAAGCTCAACTAGTTCTGTCAGCTGAAAACAGAAGTATTTTATTCTCTGGTTTTGAAACAGTTATAGATTTTGATTTCATGGCAATATTTGCTCTGTATTTTACTCACGATCAGAAGATTAGGCTTATGATGAAGCAGAATAGGCTTAGATTTCCAATATATGCAACTAAGCTCTTGAGATGAGTCTCCTGTTTGCTTATATTTACATGAGATTCTACAATAATGCACATTCCACAGTAAACTTCAAGTTTCTAATTGGATACTGATTCTGTGGATATCATTTGCATGAATTTCATTATGATTTTTCTTCTTAACATAATCTTTTCTGTACACATATACATAAAGTATCCACCTTAATTTCTTGTTTTGGATTTACTCAGTTTTCTTTCCACTTTAGATGTGCCTTCTAGAAATCATCTGTTTGTGGAAGAGTCTATCCTTGACACATGTGTGGTTTTAGATGCTGAAAATAAAGTAAACATCATTATCATAAACATCATATAAAAAGCCTTTGCACATAACACCTTCCAAATATTCACTTCAGACAAAGTATGTAAGAGATTTGATGATTTTTTGGGGGGGATGGGGCAAGGTAGTAGAGAGAGTTGGATTAAAATGAGAGAGTAGTAAAATTTTACATTTTACATGAGTAATTTTGACATGTAATGAAGAATATTTCTGTTTCAAGATACAGCTGTGGGATGTACGTCATCAATAATCTGTTTATGCTGCACTATGAGATTTGTTGTACAGTACTGAATGAGTACTGCTTTATAGGATTAAGCTTTTGAGAGAGAGAGAGGACAAATGACTCCTTAGATCTAACTAGTGACATGAGACCTGTGTAGACCAATCATGAAAGACTGTTGGTAGCCTTCAAAAGCAAAAAGTTCACAATCACCCAGCCCTTGCAGAGAAACAGTGGCTCATAGAAGAAGATGGTGTTTGTGAAACACCTTGACCCAAGTGTTAAATTTTGGTCTTTTTCTGTAGATCTCTAAGGAAAGTAACTTCACCTGGAGGACTAATGGCCCCATAAGCACAGTAAAACCAAGTGCAACATTGGAAAAAAGGGACTTGAGATGATAACTAAGTTTCAAAAGCTCACTTCTGATTACACTGGACCAGTAGTTGTTAAGAATTAAGTTCAAACATTTCAGAAAGAGTGAATAAAATTAATTCTATGGAACAAAACCCAAGAAAAATCACGAACAATGAAAGAGGAGGGAAAAGAGCATTAAAAAAAAGTAAAAAGAGAGGCGATGAAATATGTATTTTAATATTTATACCCAAAGTCTTACCAAAAATCTTTCTTTTGTCACCCAGCAATAAATCCACTGACCACTGTCTTTGTACAAAAACAAATCAGCTGCTGTGCTTCCCTGCCTATCATTAGAGAGCTCTCTCTGATGTTCTCAGAAGCAACTCATTTAGCCTGCCTTGAGCAAATGTCTTATTAATAATCTTCTTTGTTTTTGTGGGTTGGTTCATTAAGTCCATGCATGCATAAAGTTGCTGTTGCTGCAGATAAGTGCAAAGCCTTTATAAACCTAGGCTTTTCAAATTCTTAAAACATTTAATAATTCTGGAAAATGCTACATGTTTCTAAAATCTTACCTCAACCAAGGTATTTTATTAGTCTTTTGGTTTTTTCTCTTTCAGAACATGCATTTAGACTTTTCAAATTTTTCTGTTTGAAATTAACTCTTTCCTGTGAAGACATCTTTTCTAGCAAATGTCTCTCTCTGCTCTTTCCCCACCTATTTTTATTTGCACCATATGTCCTTGCAGATGAAAGCTAGGATACCAGGGTTCTGGGCATGGATGTGCAAGTCTCTGTTTGCTTTCTTTGAACAGCATGCAGAAAACAAAACAGTTGTAATTACATAACGAAAAAAATTTTAAAACGCTTTATTATTTTCTGCATTGCGAAATTGAATCAAAATTTTTTTTTCTCTTCAGAAATGTTCCATCTGACACAATAAAACACTTCTGAAAAGAAAACAAGGATTGTGAGAAAATTACTCTCCTGAGAGAGGGCTCTATCTGTAGGGACATCCTGGGAAAGTGCTTTCAGTCCCTCCTACAGAGTCTGTCAGACTCCAGATAAATTGTTAGATATTTGCTAGTGCATCGGCTGGAATCCATCAACAAGGGAAATGGCCTAACTGCCAGCCTGGAATCATTTTTGCAGTCTGTCATAATGACTATTCAAGTATTTTTATCAAAGAGGAAACCTGCAAGCAGAAACTGTGAAAGCTCTGCATCAGAATAGCTAAGTAGTTAGCAATTAAGATATTCATGCAAAAAGTTAAGTGCATGCGTTCAAATTCTGGTCCTGCATCAAGCAGAGGCTTTGAACTTTTTTATCCCCCATGTGAATTTCTATTCAACAAACTATCCCATTTTTATAATGAGACTACATACTATCCTTTCCATTTGCTCCATTCCAGTCTCTACAAAGTTGAAGTATTGGCTTGTATGTGCTCATGGTCGGGGTGGAATTTAGTACAAGTCCAGGTAACTAGAAAAAAAACCCCTTCATATTATAGCTATAGTTATACTATCTGGCATTTATGAATTTAACTGATTGTGTATGCTTTGAAGAGAAGACAGTTATTACCAACTCACACTCTTAGATAGATATGCTCTGGTAATCTTAGTTGAACAAGAGATGGTTAATTTATTTCTGCTGGAAGAAATTGTTATTTCATTGTGTTCCTGGCAGATTACATCTGAGTTCTTCCTCAGCAATATATAAGAGGAAGACTAGCAACAACTTATCCCTCTCACTCTGCCCACAGAAAGAGTATCAAGACTGTGATAGCCCATTTTATTCAATATGTAGATTGTTCAATTATTAAAATATTATTTTATTCAATTCATAATATATCATTCCATTATTCAATTTTTATCATATTCAATTTCCCACTGTATTTGTAATGTGAGTCTGAAGAGACCAAACCACACAGAAATCCCAATATTGGACTGGAACTCATTAAATATATTATATGAAATATATATAAATATACATAGCAGAGATTACTTTCAAACTTCACATTACTTTTCTGTCTAGCAATTCATCCTCTTGTCCCTTCTGAATGAGAATTTTTTCATAAAAGTTTCAAAACTGTCTGAGGTATGTGAAAATTTAAATTGCATTGCTACTGATTTTAAATGCAATTTCAGCTCTTAATTCATTATGAAATGATTTTCATAAAAAAGCTACATTTTTCTTCCATGTATTTGTGACTTGTATTTTACTACAAAAAGAAAAAGAAATTTAATGAGGCTTGTAGTTTAAAATAAAAAAATAAAGTCCTTTAGCACCTGAGAATTTGTATGACAGTGTTGGATATCATTATTTCAGCCATTCTTGCTATTTTTGCTTTTCAATCCTCATGTTCATTTAATGCAGTAGGAATATGAGAAAAAAAGTTGTGTTCTGATTTTCTAATTTACCAGTTCACCAGTGCAGACTTCATAGACTGACTGCCTTCAAAGTAATGGAGTGGAATTCAATATATATTGTATCTTCTTTTAAAAGGAATATAAATAGCATGAAAACGGTATTTTGCTGGTTTCTGATGCTTGGATTTCAAAATCCTGCACACTAGGATAGATGGCATCAATTCACACAAGCAATGTAGCTCCTTATGTACTGTTTCAGAAGAAATATACAGCTGGCATCCATCTCCTTCTGAATTTAAAACTAGGTAAAGTGATTTTTAAAGAGTATGAACGAATGTAGGGTAAACAAGTACAGAGAAGCACCTTGCAACAGTGAGGTGACCAAGCTGGCTCTGCATAACTACGTGGCCGGCTCACCTGAATTGTCTGTGCCTTCTTGCAGGTCTTTTGTTTTTGTTTTCGTTTTTTTTATGGTTGGACTCAAGGGTCTGAAAGGTCTTTTCCAACCTAAATGACTCGATGATAACAGAGGTATATGCCATCTCCATTTTGTCTTGGGGAGAAAAGACTCAGGCTTGGTTGATGTCTGTCTTGTAACACTTCTTTTTTGTTTCAGTGTTTCTGGAAACTAGATGTGCTTATTTTATACAAGTACTTTTCTCTCGCCCAGATGACTTTGTTTCTTCATTATTTCCAAAGGTTCTAATACTGTGAAGTTCAGCTTTTTGTCTTTCTGCACCTTTACTTCTTAGAAAACAATGGGATTTTTTAAAAGAATCTTCTGGTTTTAGGATGGAATGAAGGATGCTTACTGGATTGAAGCATCCACTTTGAAGAAAAAAACAATCAAAATAAGTATATTTGGTGGTAAATTTCCTCCTTATTTTCCAAAACTTTGGATGAGCATTCTTTACCTCTGATTCACAAAATGGCAATGAATGCTGTGAGTGGTGATGTTTTTCAAGTGTCTGTTGTCTTCTGGAAAAGTTTTTGGGTTTCTGAAATAGTAAGGTGTAGGTGCTTGTAGTAAGTTTGTGATCAGAATTCCCCAAAGGAACACGCATCCAAGTACTGTACTGTGAAGCTTTTGGCAAGAAAGTTGTTAAATGTACATTTGAGGTTCTTAATCATCTGTAGTGACCTTGGCAATAATCACAATTCGTTGTAAATTTTTAATTCATTTGTAGTCTGGGATAAAGCTTTAATTAAAAGATGCAAGAAGAATTCTGATACAATTAGAATAAATATTTTCAGGGTGATGGTGGGGTGGGAATAAGGGTATTTCTAAAAAGAGCAATATCATATGAAAAAATGGAAACTCATCATTAATAATGGAGAAGAGTGAGGTCTAATACATTGAGACATGATTTATTTAATGGAATCTCCATTCCTTCAGTGATTTTAAATCAGATTTACCAGGAGAAGAAATATCATACTGTAACACTGAAGTAACAAGTAAGAGATAATATTACACAGATTTCTATATCTCTATTGCCTTTCTAATGAGTAACCAAAGAAACAATGCTATTATTTTCAAAACACCATAGAAAAGAAAGTGGAAAAAGTTCACATTCTCCTTTTCTTACCCACATAAGAATCATAATTGCATCATCAGAAAAAATAAAATAAGGAGTGCTTTGTTTGCTTAGAAACTTGCTCTGTCTTCAGGAAATGATTCCATTAATTCAAGTGCCTACTAATTGTAGTAGGAGTGGCTTGTATTAACAGACCAGGATGATTTAGTCCTGGTTATTGAAATCTTCCCTATGACCTCAGATCCCACTCTTTTAAGCCTCAAAAATGTTTGTTTTAAAACTCTTCAGGCGCAAGCTTTTTCTGCTCAATAGCATCAGTTTCAGTGATGGTTGCAGTAGCAGAGGGTTAATAATAATCTCGTGTTACTCTGCAGTTCACAGTTTGGCCTTCCTTCTCCTGGTTTATCTACCCTAAGACCAAATTATTACCTTGTAATGAAATGAAAAGCCACTATTATTGCTTAATGTAAGTACACTTGAAATTATCATTACTAGTGTGCTTGGTAAGGTTAAATCATGAGGTCTTTGATGCTAACTTCAAAAATTACATCTCTTATTTAACTAGAATAAATGAGATGGTTGCTTCTCTCTAATTAAAGGCAAAATGTATCTATAGTACTTAGCAATTATCTGTCACTTAACACTGTATTACAGAAACATTTATTGTGTTCATTATATTATAATTACAATTACCTTACATTTACTGAGGGTCCAATCCTCAGAAACCTAAGCAGTCTGAACAAATGAATCATGTTTGTTTGAAACCTAAAGAGAACCTAAGTACCAAACTGAAGGTGAAGTTCATGTGTCTGTTAGATATTTCATCGACAGAGCCATTTAGTTCTTTGTCTATGTGGAGAATTAGGGTGATATTGTCAGCAGCTATAAGCATCCCCTAAGGCCCTGTTTGCAGGAACAGGTGCTTCCCCAAAAGTGAAGTGATTCCCTCTGGTCAATCCCTGAATTTTGGGCTGTCAGTGTAGCGGAAAAATTGTATTTCCATTTCTTACCTCTTTTTCAGGAGTGGCGAGCAGTAACTGGTGAGCAGTGAAGAGAAAGGGAACTCCAGCTGGTTTTACTCTTGCAGGGAGGGAAAGCAGCACAGCATGGGTGGGGCACCAGCTGAGCTGAAAGTTTAAGAGAAAGGAGAAGGGTTACCTTGGAGTGAACAGTGAGTGCTATTCTGACTAAGGAGAACATTTTCTAAAATGATCTCTCCTTTTTATTTTTTTTTTTGTGTGAGAAAAGTGTTATTTCTTCTTCCTTCTTTCCTGACTTATCTGTATTCATGTTCTTTCTATTTTGGCTCTAAACATTAGCACAATCATGCTTTGCTCACATGAATACTTCCTGGAAAACAGATTTAAAACTTAAAAGCCTGAATAATTACTATAAGATTTTTTTTTTTTAATTTAATGGGGCATTTGATTGCACAATGTGGAGTTCATGCTGTGTTAGTTAGTCTCCTAACTCGGTGGAGAGAAAAAATTTAAGGCAAGCTAACTATCACTGTGCAAATTGTGAATATTCACAATCTACAAAACAAGAGCTTTAGTTTTTTAGTTCTTCAAGAAACCTGTGAAAATTTCAATGTCCTTATTCCCCAACACATACAGAAAAAAGATAATTGCTATGAATTATTATGTTATCGTTTGCAATGGGAAGGCAATGTTTATAAAAGGTGAAGTGACTACTTCTGTTTGTAGATTGAATACAGACAGAAACAGTGAATACAAACTATTGAATGAATGAGCAATATAATTCTATTTAGAAAAAATAATTCAGAAAAGAATTTTTCTACTGTTTAAACAAAACGGTGGGTCAATTTACCTGTGTAAGGTCATTATATTTTGTGAATAATATACTTTCAAAACATTCAGAGCACAGCACAGTAGATATTTGTAGTCTCACAAATGTGTCCCTACTTGTTATTGTTGTAATTTATGAGACAAATCCTGCTGTTTTGCTAAGATCTCTGCCTTTGCCATTGAAATCAAAGGAAGCTTTGATTTTAATGGGAACAGGATCAAGGTTTAGCCACTCAACATGTCCTTGAGCCAAAACAAAACTTCCAGTGAGGTTAATGTTGAGAGCATTGTTTTGATTGCATAATGATTCCAACAGACAAGACAGAAAAAATCTTTGGCTGCACTGAAATTGAAAGTGTCAAAAAGTTTTAAAAATATGAGGATCTCCTAAACAATTTGAAGGTGTTGACAAAATACATTTTCTTTTTAAACTATACTTTCTTAATTCTACTCTTGAGAAAACATGATGCTCATTTTAAAACAAGTTTGGGTTAAACATTTCCAGTAATACATACCAATTTTAGGACTGACCTTGGAATATGTTACTTTTCTCCCACCTTATGCTATAACTGAGGATGAGGAGAGACTGTCCTCACAAAACAGTGAATGTGATTCTCTGTACTGTCACATTGCACATTATATTAGGAAAAAATTTTCTACAGGGAGAGTAATCAGACATTGGAATGGGCTGCCCAGGGAGGTGGTGGATTCACTGTCACTGGAGGTTTTTAAGGTGAGACTGGATGTGGCACTTAGTACCACGGTCTAGTAACCACGGTGATAGTGGACTAAGGGTTGGACTTGATGATCTCAGAGGTCTTTTTCAACCCAGCTGATTCTATGATTCTGTGATTCTGTGGAATTCAAGAAAAAAATCAGAATTTAGTTTTTGATTCAGGACTGAATTTTTAAACCTAATCTATCAATATTTTGAACCAAACTCTCATATTCATTATGATGAGTTAATCTATATAATTACTGGTCAGCTGGAAATTATACTAAATGTATTTATAAGTACAGTTTTCACTTCACTTGTAAAATTTGTCTTCATATGTTATATAGTAGCCTCACTGGAATTATTTCCTGATATTCTGTTAACTATTATTATTTATATATTTTAATTTTATTCTACAGTTTCAAAGCTGTTTTCATGATCTTGCTGAAATACTTCATCCATCAACAGTAAATTTTTCTTACTGAGAAAGATAACAAGGATAGATAGGAAGATATAAAAATTTAATAGTCTTTTCAAGACTTAATGATGCAAATCAGCCAATGCATCTGTGCATATTAATTCCAAGCAATCCTACAGTTATGAAAACAAAAACCTATTTTCTGAAACAATGGTAAATGCAATTAACAGAATGTTTTAAGGGAAATTGCACTCTTACTTATTTTATTAAGCAATTCATAAAGCAATGCTAAGGTATTCAATGGGTGTACACATCTGGTGTTTATGCTTCTGCACTACGATAGGTGACTGATTATTTTCCAGGTGTCATGGAGAAAAAAATTGGTTAATCACCCAGTCAATTTAGCCTAATGTTCTACAACTGAGAGCTGCTGATGCAAGTTTTGTTTGTGTATGCATATACACATGAGCCTGCACCTGTGTGTTACCATATTCTGGACCTTATTTCACTTCTTTTACAAGGTAGAGAGGTCCAGGTTTTGGCAACGAAGTTACACCGACACAGATTCAGATCAAAGACTGTGTGGCACAGAGATGAACTTAGAATCATGGAATAATTTAGGTTTTAAAAAACCTATAAGAGTCTAATCATTAATTTGGCACTAGCAAGTTCACCACTAAACCGTTTCCCTAAGCATCACATCTTCATGTCTCCTGAATTCCTCCAGGGCTGGTGACTCAACCGCTTCCCTGGGTAGCCTGTTCCAATGCTTGATGACCCCTTTGGTGAGAAACATTTTCCTACCAGCCAAGCTAAACCTCCCCTCATCCAACTTGTGGCCATTGCCTCTTGTCCTAACTTGAGGATATAGGAGATAAAAGCAAATATAAGTTCTTTACTGACACAGATCAGAGAAACAAAAAAGACTGAACCACAATGAATCTCTTCTGTAATTCATAATTGCCAAAATATGCTGAAATGAAGACCTAGGAGAAGTGGATGATCTTGCCTAATACTGTTTATTACAAGCAAGATCATTGCTGCAACCTACCCTTATAATTAATGTGTCCTCACTGCTGTATGTAGGGAGGGCAGTGGCAATCTGAAGCACTTCTCAGTGCCTTTTTCTCGGTATTTGACTTTTTGCACAGTTCAGTTACTCAGTATCCCATGGACACCTACCATTCTGCTGTTTTACAGAGCAGGTAGATTCATGGAGATACCTTATGGAGGGCTTAGAAACTGGATTTTCTCAGGCTGATCTCCAAAGTAGAGTTATTCTTCTGAAGTGAAGCCTTCTTTTCATCACATGTGGCTGTGACCCAGAATTCATGATCCCGCGTATCATCTACACAGATATATGTTACACATGTATAGTTTGAGAAGAATCTTTGGAACTTTTTCTGAGACACAGCCTCACAAAAAACCTCGAACTAGAGAGTAACATTTAAAAAAACAGAAAAAACCAAGTTCCCTAAAGTTCCAAGTTTATAAAGGATATGGGAAAAAAAATGGAAAACTGGTCATAAACCAGAGAGCAGAAGCAGGTGGAGTAGAGTGATATGGAGTAGAAAGACAGTTGCAGTGTGTGAGTTGGCTTGGCACTGAGCTTCATCCCCAAGAAATGAAAATTCCTCAGCTTCCTCCTTGGTCTGTTCCCTATTGCCTCTGTTTCTCTTGTCCCCCTATTTCTGCAACCCCACATCTGAGGCCTTTCACTCAGATGTTATGCATCCATGCTGTGTTTATTTAATGGCTCTTCTCTGACTTCAGAGCATGTACAGTGTAATCACACATGTAAACACAGAAACTTCAGACAGAAAAACTGGGTGAAATTTTTCTATGCAGGATGATAAGTGGGATGACATTGAAGAATTTCTCCCATCCATCCCTTTATTTTAATATCTGGAATCTGTGCCTTCCTTTTTTTCACACTGAAGTTGTCTTGACTCAGACCAGTTTAGTTCAGTGTGATAAGTACTACAGTCATTCAGCTACCCACCAATTTTCATTTTTTTATTTTTTTTTTATTTTATGTAATCTCCATGTGTTATTACAGTGTAGTTTTTGTTGTTGTTATAAAACACATCTTACCTAAATTGGGTTTTTTTTGCAGTATGTGTGTTTGCTTCATTTTTTTTCATTGATTACCTTTTTCTTTTCTATTTTTCTTTCCCCTGTCTTCTAAATAATTCTGTGAAAAATATGTCTTGGCAGGTACTTTGCTTGCACAGGAAATACACAGTCATCTGAATTCCTGGATTCTTTACAGATAATTAATGGATCAAATTGTAAAGATAGGTTGGGGAGGGGAGGTAGGTAACCATAGCAGGAGGAGGAGAAGTAACACACCATCTGGGGACAGCTTGCCACAACTTGGGTGATATTTCTGATGGCCCTCAAGCAGGTAATCTCTGTAACTGTTTCTTGATACTATGTTAACAGCAATCTTCCAAATACAGGTTTTTAGGCTCGGTTGGTATGTTGATTACTAAAAATACTTATTCAAGGGGTCTGAATTGGATGAGGGGATGGAGTGCCTCCTCAACAAGTTCACTGATGATACAAAACTGGGAGGAGTGGCTGTCAGGCCTTTCAGGAAGGAGAGATAGACAGAGAAGAACTGTCTGAAATTCAACAAGGGCAAATTCAGGGTCCTGCACCTGGGATGGAATAACCCTGGGCATGGGCAGAAACCGCACAGGAAGTTCCACCTGAACACGAGGAAGAACTTCTTTACTGTGTGAATAATCTCACACTGGAACAGATTGCCCAGAGAGGTTGTGGAGTCTCCGTCACTGGAGATATTCAAGAACTATCTGGATGCAAGCCTGTGCTATGTGCTCTAGGATGATTCTGCTTGAGCAGGGAGGTTGGATCAGATGACCCACTGTGTTTCCTTCCATTCAGCGATTCTGTGATCTTCAGGTCCAACTAAATTATTGGGATCATAGTGGCCAAATCATGGTCCAATTGTATGAACATAGAAAAGCTACTATACTAGCTCAACTTGAAATATAGACAGAAGTCAGCAGAAAACTTGTAATAGAGTGTATTTCCACACAGCCCCTGGGAGAAGGAGAGGCACCATGTTAATCCTGGGCCTGAACCTGTGGTCATGGCCAGGCTCTTCCCACAGCATTTATTAATGCTATGGAGAGCAGACAGAGGGATGAAACAGATGCAAGAGTAGCTGTGCTGATTAAACAAGGTGCCAGTGGCAGGCAGTCTCAGTGGAAGCCTTAGCAGATGGGTTTTAGTGCCATCCTGCTCTCACCACTACACTACATGGACAACATCTGTCCTGTGCACTCTAAGGTCAAGCCAGAGGGAAAAGTCAGCTTGGTCCTGAGTCATCTTCCTTCGGTTGCATTGCCCAATGCAAAGAGCAGTCACAGACTGCTTCCAAAACTGATGCAGCATGTGAAAGTTGGACCATTCTGGAAAGCATCCCACAGATGACCTATACACCTGCCTTTGGTCTTGGGACAGCACTATGAGAGAGTATAACATATGGAGGCCATCCAGCTATTCATTATCAGCAGCCTATCTGCTATTAAATTAATTTCCCTTTAGCTACTTATAGGAGGGGTGTGACGGACACACTCAACCCCTTAACCAAACTCGTGACAGTTTGGTTTAGGCTTCAAAGGAGGCAAAGGCTTGAACCATAGCCCAGCCAAGGCAGGCAGGCAGATCTTGGTGTCCTGGATAGTTAGAGACAAGAAACCACAGCCTTAAACTACTTAGTCCTCTAGAGGTAAACATCTACTTTAGATATCATTACAACATTGCATCAGCAATAACACGAACATGTGATGTCTGTCTGTCCAGTATAGTAGAAATTCTGAATACAGAACCCTGTTTAAACAGGACAAGGCAGAAATCAAATTTGCAATGCCTTTAAATGAAAATAATATTAACAAACCTGATTCTTTTTCATAGTCTGACATTAATGGTCTTAGCATGTTGAAATTCAAGACGTATTATGACATTGCACTTTTCTTTTTGCTCCCTCAAAAACACTTTAATGGCCTCTAAAACCAACATTATCAAGACATGATTTTATTGTCAACAGTCTAGCAGAAAACTTGCTCTTTGGCATTTAGTTATTAGGTAGCACAGTCACGTTTCTTTCAACTGTGCTGTGAACACAGAATAAATGACTTGTGATGTTTAGCACTCTTGGTTAAAATCCCATTTTTACAGTTCAAGAAAAGTGCTATGACCCGTGCACTGCAACTACTGATTTATCTGCATGGCAGCTTGGGTACCAAACTAGTTTTAAAATACTTCTGAAAATATCAAATGTGTTAGGACTTAAAACCAAACAACAGTAAAATAACATTGTTGAGTTTCTGGCAAGTGTAAAAATTCAGAGAAATTTCTTAGTAAAAACTGAATGAAAAAAACCGGATGTATGTTGTCTTAAAGGCATCTTGCTTGAGAGAGAATTTGTAAGCAGTACGAAAGAACTATCATACAGTCAGGTCAGGGAGCAAGTTTAGACACTCAGAGATGAAAATGTCAAAGATAATTACATATATTAATTATCTTTTGCCCTAAAACATTCTGAAAAGCTTCCCTTGTGAATTCACACTACGAAAAGGGATAGGAACAGATTGACGCTGTTGGCTATATCACTACAACCGGTTCAACCAACATCAGGCTGGCTGCAAATGCTGGCATGTGATCCTACTGGATCACTGATTCCTAGTTCCAGCTTGGTTTTGGATGTCCGTGCAACTGTTGTTTTGATATTTTTTCCCAATTTACAGAGTACATGAAGCTAAGTCGTTGCACCTGGAGAGTTGGTACTCTGAAAATTTTTTATGTGTCACTCAAAGGAGTGCTACTCTTCATCCTGCACTCCTAAACTTTTCTGCTGTAAAAAGTTTACCTGGTTAGGTGTGAATATTTTTTCATGACTAACTATTAAATTAAAGCAGATATGAGCCCTCCATCCCTAGTCCTAGCACAGGACTATACCGTTCTGTGGTACAGCCAAATTCATAGATTTTCCTTTGCTCCACCACATTCTATGTCTGTCTTTATGCAGGGGGGAATGCATTGCTAAAGAAATATATTTCATTAGAGAAAGCTAGTTTGCAAAGTGAAAACTGTCTGCTGTTAGATACATGGAAAAGGTAATTTAGAGCTTAGATATCTTTAACAGGACAGAATTTTACCAAACTTCCAGAAAATTTTACCTAGATCCAAGAAACCAAGGACTACCAGAAACCAAGGTTTCTGGAGTCCAAATCCAAGTATGTGAGTTAGAAGAACTTTTCTCTAAAGCTATGCTTTCCAGCAAAGTCCAAACAACAACTTTCTGTTGCTAGGGTAGTCATTCCTTTCTCTTTTCCATACCTCCCCTGATGAGCTAGAGGGTTCACCTTCCTCAACAGCAATTCAAAGTGGATGGTGTGGTCTGCTGTGCTTAAACCTGTGGCTAGTCCCTGACTGCACTATGAGAACACAGAGGAGCTGCTCTGTCTCTGATCCTGTACCCAAGAGGCTTCAAAGGAGATGAGGCTTTGACCTTGCCCATGTGCTGGCCAGCAGACCTGGCTGGCTGAGCTGGCATTCTTCCAGGAACAGAGGGATTCTGCACTGCCCAGATTCAAGGTCATGTCCAGTAAGTTAAAACTATCCTTCAGTGTTTATAGACACACAAAAAAAGCTCACTCACAATGAGTATTGCAAAACTCTCCTTAAAAACATCATGGAGCTGTTAAATCAAAAGCATTTAATTCTACTGTGTTGTTTTGAGGAGGAATTTTGATAGCCAAAATACTGCTGAAATAAGGTGAGAAAGCTGAACAATTATATTTGAAGGCTTTATTTACAAATAGAAATTGCCTGTTTAACCTTTTTTTTTTCCACCAGCTTTGTTAAAATATTATCAATAATCGGTTACAAATATTTATACAATGTATTCTATGTAATTCTAGGATCATTGAATCAAGTAGTTCCGAAGGGACTTCCAGAGGTCATCTAGTTCAACCTTCTGCTCACAAAAATTCTAGTTGTGACAAATTGCACAGTGAAATATTTCATGTCTCCAAGAATGGAGGTTTCACATGTTTCCGAACAACTAGTCCAGTGTTTTACTATGCTCATTGTGAATGCTTTGTTTCCTTATCAAGTCTGAGTCTCCCATATTCCATATTCCAAACTGTGCCCATTGTCTCACGTACTTCTAAAGTACACTTCTGACCTCTATCTTTTCCATACATTCTCTCGGGGAACTGTTAATAATATAATCTATTATATATTTATGTATATGTATATATATAAATATATATATATATTCCCTGACTCTTCTATTTTTAAGACTGCACTGAACAGATTCTGTTCTCTCAGTTGTGTTTGTATGCCACAAGCTCCAGCCCTCTAACCATCTTAATGCCCTTCTGCTAGACTTTCTCCCATCTATCCATGCCCCTCTTGTACCGTGGAGCCAAGAATGAACACAGTACTTGATGAGGTCTCATGAGAGCTAAATAGAGAGGAATAAACAGTTTCCTTGGACTGATAGCTACACTCTTGCTAATACACAAATAGGCTTTGCTGCTGGAGCACATCACTGTTGAAAATATGAATTGAACCTATGCTTCAAAACTGAATTATCTCGATAATTCCAGACAGACGTTTAAAACATTTCTGTTGAATTTTCAGATTATTTTTTCTTCTTCAGAAAGCAAGAATAACAAATCTTTTTTTGAAATTCCTTGAGATTTCTCCTAAAATCTATTAAGTAGACTTTTCAAAGATTCCAATCTATGATAATTAAAGTACTGTAAATGGGAAAATAGGGTAAATAGATGCAACTGCAGAGACCTGTTTAAATTTTTATGTACCAGTGTATATGTCTCTTCTTAACTTGAATACTTAAGGAGATATCATTTCTTATAAACAGAAGGATGTCTTTCCAGAGCTTCTACTTCAAGCATATCCACTTGTAGATTTAGGTCAAAAGGATTTTAATACAACAAAAATATATACATTCTGTTGTAACATTTTAATGGAAATATTTCCTTGTTACTATACTTTTAGTTTTGATAACTCAATCAAGCCTTCTAATCACCCAGAATGATGTGCAGCATATTTTATTAAACCAGCTACCAGGACTGATCTGTACAGGACAGGAGCATATAAACAGAACATGCAGTAGACAAATCGTTTTAACAAGTTTGTAACTACACATACAAGCCCCACCACTGGATTAGACATAGATAATGAGCCAAAAATTCATATAGGAATAGGTCACAGATATTCCCTTCTCTTTCTTGAGTATCTATGCAAGTGGGAAGCATAATGCTTTGGTGCTTCAAGAGTACTGTCAAAGCTCTCTTTATCTCCCATGACTCCAAATAAGCAGTTCTGGGATTACCCAAGATTGTCTAATTCTTCATGTGCTGCTACTTGAAGTATGAAACTGAAGCAAAACTTTGTTCCTCATATGCAATGACTGATGTTTATTTGTTTGCTTTATATCACTATTGTCACCATAATTTGAAAATAGAGGAATATTTTTCTGAGTCTCAATTTCTTAGGTATGTAAAACAATTATTCAAATAACAGATGTAAGTCTTTTTAGACTATGCAATTGTGTTGATACTGAAGTTCTGAATGAAAGTGACACTTGTTAGAGCAGACAATTCTGTAGTGTTTACTGTCCTCATTCACTTTTTTCATGGCAGTGTCTGTCCATAAGAGTGAATATTACTGATACTGGACTGTTTGCAAATCTTAAGGAAGTATTTCTCAGTGTATGCTATTGTGAGAATTGTGTCCAAGGAGGAAAAATTGGTAGGAGGACGAAACAAAGCAAGCCTCTGGTGAAAACAAAGATTTATTTGTCTACACAACAGTAATATTAAAGTTGTTTTTGCTAACCAGCTATGGTTTTCTTTCTGGTCAGCAATCCTGGTGAGGCAATTGGTTTATAGAAACTTTGATTTGAAGTGAATCAGATTTAAAGGGACAAAGACATGTATGCCCAATCCCATTCTACATCTTTCTTACTCTTCAAGGAACCTGATGAACCATTCCCTAGTTCTTTACCATTAAAGAGTTTCACAGATCTGTCACCAGGTGATCTTTGGGTCCCTTAGTGTGACATCTGAGCAGTCTCTTCTCAGGCAAAGAGGTTGAATTGAACTCATGAGATGGTGAATTTGAGACTGAGATTTTCAGCCTGCTGAGAGGTTTTGATGAACCTTCCCTCCCTTTCAGAAGCACAGTAGTTCTCAAAGTACTGAAAGCCATTTCTCCTAAGCATAGCAGAGTCTTACCTTGGGTCAGCACCAGTCTTTGTCAGCTCATTTTTCTTCTGTTCTTTTCCTAATTACTTCATCTACACTTGGCATATTTGGCAGGTATCTCAGGAGGAAGTCTACATGGGTCAGACCATCAGGCTCTTTTAAACTGTGGCCTGAGGTAGGGTTGAGACACCTTATATCACTCATGTTTGTTTTCTTTCAGATCGTAGAAAGGTCACCTGTACATTAAGTTCTCGATGAACTAGAAATAAGGAGGAAAAATCCCCACAGCAGAATATTACCTTATGTTTCTTTCTCAGTGTTCCCAAGAAAAAAGAAATCTTATATTTTCATTAGATTTGTTTAGCTCATGGGAATAAAACTGATTTTCTGAAAAAGCGCTGGTAGAGTAATTGCAAATAAATTTATAGAAGTGCACTCTTCTCCACTGAGGTTCTAAATAATATTTTGATAATCACATATTTTCCTTTGCTATCATAACTTCTTGAAAAGAAGATAATTTTATAGGAAGAAAATTTCAGAGACTCTCAGTTCGTCTCAGATGTCATGAGATTCTCTTTTATTCATTTGAATTTGTCAGACCAACACAGTTATCTTATTAACTGCATGTGCTGCCTGTACAACACCCACAATGTGACTTGACAAAAGGCCCACAAATATACTCAAATTATTTTCAGATATTTACTTCCTTCCAGATATACAAAAGTCTTGCAAGCTGGTCTCATTTTTTTTTACTTTGTTTTGCTTTTTGTGGGAGTTTTGTTTGTTTGTTTGTTTTTTGTGGGAGTTTCGTTTGTTTGTTTTTGCCTTAACTTCACAAAAATCAAAGAACAAACTTTGGGAAAAATTGCTATTGCAACCTTTAATTGTTCAGATGCCTCTTTAGTCAGGTAATTAACACTTTGGATATTGAATGTCATCATGTATATAATCATTTGTGAATCTTGTCAGATTGTCTTCTTGTCACAGATCTTGTGTTCTGGTGAAGATTTTCAAACTATCAAAGCAGTATTCCTCTGGTTTTAACAGGAATTCAGCTCCTTTCATCTCCAGGGATTTGAATCTCAGTCCTCCATCTGTTAAGTGTGGTGAAGGCATTGCTTTCTCATATAGAAAAGTTTCTGGAGGCAGTGACACTAATTTTTAGGTGCTTTCAGATTCTTATGGCAATGGGAGCTACATATGCAAATAAGATAATTAATTGTTTATATTGTAAAAAGCAACATCTTATACCATCTTATATCATGAGGTGAAACAGGCATTTATCTTCAGGGCATGTAGCATTTTGTAACTTTTGTTTTTCTGCATCCGAACAGCAAAGCAGCTCTCATAGCCTTTGTGTACTAAGCCAGTGCTATGGGATACTGTATGCATTTGTTTTACAGGTAATCCTTTTATGACAGAAATCAAGCAGATATTAGAACTCCAAATATTGAATCTGTGGCAATCGGTTTCAAAAATAGATAGGGCAGAAAGGCTATAACCCAAAGCAGGCATTGCTTAAGGGCTAAGACACAATTTGTGATTAAAGCACTCAGAAAACAAAAAGTATTTTGCTTATATTATAAACTGGTTATGGGAGAAAACCACCTTAGAGTAAATGTGGTGTTTGTTGTCTACTTATATTTTATATCAGTCATTTGCATTCTCTTTTTCTTTGCATTTAAACTTCTAGATAAGCTTTGATTTTCTTGAAAGTGTCATTAAACTCTTTGTTGGAGGTTCACACTTGCATTTCTGCAGTGAACAGATCTCATCTCATCAAGAAACAGCCAAGGCTTGAGTATAAAGGCTTAGTTCACTGGATATAGGAATATTTCAGTCTGATCACTGATTTAGACTTCTTTATAATTATCATCATGTGAACTTCTGTTTCATGTGGGTAATAATAGCAACAAATCTTTATTCCCTTTCATTTAGACAAGTTGTTAATAAAAAACCCTCCTTCTTATCAGAAAGGTAGTAAAAAAAATCCTGTTGGGTTTTTAGTGTGGTTTTTTTTTTTTCAATTTGTATTAATTTCCTTTCTCTTTCCAAAGCAAGAATGAAATTAGCATCGGTTCTTGACTTGTATTGTTCCTGTTGCTTAGCAGCAGTAATGCAGGCACACGGGTGGGTCTGCTTCCAGGACACTTCTACCAGGATTTGAGCTCTTTGGGGCACCTTTCACATTAACAAGATAATGTTGAATTTGATGTTCTTTTAAAAAAGCACAACAAACCAAGACCCTGAAGCTCAGTCTCTGTTACTTATTTTAACTGTAATGTGGTTAAAGGGAAGGACAGACAATACCCATAATGTGATGCCTGTCTTGCAGGATGAATGCATATCCTTTGGTGGCAGTGCATTTTTTTATTCATTATTTGTATATCACTTCTTCTGTGCCTTGTTTTATACCAAAACCACAAATTCTATAAACTGAAATTATTTGAGTATCTTAGAGGATTAGGAATTAAATAAGTAACCTTTTTTTTTAATATCTACCATTAAGTGGTTGATGTTGTAAGTGATTAACAGTTCTATTTGCTATTAAAAAGTCTAAACTCCTGGAAGAGTGGAGAATTCGGACCTGCTATCTGGTCTTTTCATGTCTGCTATAAAGGTATGCCTGCAAAGATGACATGAAATCAATATCCTTTCTCTATGATTTCTGGACTTTGAGCCATATTGATACGCAGCATCTGGCTATCGCAGATCACAGAAGATTTACTCACACCCCTTTTGCTACAGATCAATTGCTTCAGTGGATTTAGTAAAGGAAGAAACTTCAGATTTGCTATATGTGTGTATTGCATATACAGTTGTGTGTCCTTTGGAAAAGAGGAATACGCAGGAAAAGGTACTTAGGTAACTAACCAAATGAGTTTGTTGCAGTAGTAATGGTTGTATGCAGGCTTGTGAACAGCAGTATATTAATGCTGGATATAATGTACAACTATTTTGGTCCCTGTAGGGACATAGATATTTAAACTATTTTAATGGACCATTAAGTTAAATAGACCATTTTTGTCCATTTAAAATTAATTTAAATGATTATAAATTTTTTACGTTTTTCTAAACTTTTTTAAACCCATTTATTTTAAAGATTAAAAAAAAATTGTTTTCATAGAGATACTTTTCCAGTAATATCAATTGTGATCCTTCAAGAGCCGAAAGTTTGGCTACTTTTAGAGGATAGCTAGTGTAGGAAGTAGCTAGTGAAATGATCTGCTCAGTTCTACAATTTTTAAAATGCATATCTTTCTCAGACCTTCTAAACCACTCCTGTTTTTCCCAAGATTTAAGTGTGAGTTTGAATTCCACTGACTGAGCTAGTTTTCAGATTTTTATGGACAAAAGACCCCCTATTGCCAGCCCTATGTATATAAAATTCTACATTAGTAACCATCTGTCAAAATGGACTAACTTTTTTAGTGTAAATATTTAAGTTGCTGGGAAAAATATTTCAGACTCTTGTAAATGAATAAAGGTAGTATACTGGAGAATGATATTATGCAGTGGTTATTACTTTGTCTGGAAAAAAATCAATACAAATGGCATGAACCTGTAGGAATTAGAATAAGAAATACATTTAAGGCCAGATAATGTTTATTTACCTGTCAGTCCTGTATATTCATTGGATTCTCTGGTATGCTAAGGATTTTATGGAGTAGCTCAGGTCCACACTAATGGATGATCTGTGGCAGGGGGAGGAAACAAATGTACTTTATTTTCCATTAGTGCCATTATAAATATTTAAGAAGGCTGAATACTTCTTACTTCTTTGGTAATTTTCTTAACTTTATTTCAGCCTTATTTTAATCCCTGCAAAACTACTTCTTTGCCTAGCTCTGGTAAACAAATGTTTTTCTGAGCAAAACATTTGTTATTTGTAACTTTTCTACATAAAAGTCAAACTTGTTACCCGGACCTGACTTTTGCAAAGATGGTCTGTAAGTGAAAGTCAATTACATTGCTAAGACAGAATGCACTGATCCATGCCAAATTTTTCTGTCCATTAATTAACTTTTTTCTTGATTGCTAGACCAATATGTTATGTATTGTTTCTGCATTTCTGTTTCTAATAAAAATTAGAACCAGAGTTGCTGTGAGCTGTTTTTAAAAGTTATGAACTTTCCCAACTGGTAACTTTCTTAGCTGAGCTTGCTTGGAATAACGTATAAGTATTCAATTCTAATTGACCTTCTGCACAAAGTTACCTTCCTTTCCATATCAAAAGATGACATGCTGATCACTGCAGTATTTGGTTAGATCAAGGAAAAGGCCTTTATAGTCACTTTTAATCAGAATGTATAATGAAGGCTTCCTTCAGCTCCACAAGACAAACTGAATGCTTCCCAGTGTCAAGGTTCCTGCATTGCAAAAGTCAGTCCTGGATGTGAGCTGAGGATTCAGAGAAATTCACAGATCTGGCCAATTAGTCTGGCATGAGTAATCACTGACATCAGCCATGCAAAATCTCTGCTTTCATGACTCATTCTTTTAGCCTCCAATCTACCAGGTGCCATGCTGAGTCCTGCTATCACATCATTATTTTTGTGAAAAGAGGAAATCAGGAGAAAAAAAGTAAGTGAGGTAAGGAGTTTGTATCAGAAACAGCAACTGTTTTGGGTTAAAATGAAATGCTCTATTCTGAGTTAGTTGACTTTCTCATTAAACATTAATTGACTAAAAATTACTTGTCATTGTTCTGGTTACTCAAACAAGTATTTTATACAGTCAATCCCTTTGTTAGATGGCTATATAAGGACTGCAGGCTGAATAATTTTTTTACAGCAATATATTATTGAATTTTAGTCTGTGCCATAAACATTTTGTTTCTCACCAGCCTTTAGGGGAATTCCACCTTGAGAGAGAGAAATTCGCTCTCCACACATGCCCACCAAAATAAAGTCTATATCCAGAATTCATGTATGGTTTTTGCACTCCCCCACAAAATGACTATTTCTTAAAAGTTTGTTTTTATCTTTTTATTCTTCTCTAATTCATAACACGGGAGATTCTCAGCAGCCATGTTCAAAGCATATTCTTTTGAATGGGATGTTGTAAAGATGCAGAATTCTTATTCCATTTTAACCAAAATATAGCTGTGTCAAAAATAATTTCCAAATGCAAAAAAGTAATTGGAAAGCAAAGATAAACAATTTGGGACAATATCTTTAGGTATGGAATGAGTACTGAAGTATGGAAATGTATGGTTTCTATGGTAAGCTCTTGTGTTTTGGGTTTTTTTGAGATTTCACAGCAGCATAGTCACCTTAACAAGAGTAATATCACTTTAATTCAGAAAAGCTGAGTAATAACAACTCATTTTTATCCAATGGCAACACGAGAAATTTCTTTTGGTTCAACAGTGACAGTTACCAGTCTCGTAAATTGCTGTCTTACAGACAGATAGATCCAAGAGTGTTTCATTTTTAATAGAATACTTAGTACTGTCCTAGTCTCTATAACTGGGAAATTACAGTAATGATTTCATTATCAAGCCCTATGTCTCCTTTATTTTCTCAAAGAGAATACTTTGTAGGTTTCCTGAAATGTGTTATAGCCTGTAATAAGCTTTTATGGGCAACAGTTGCTGAATCATTCAATATCTTCAGTTACACAGTGTCTACTTATCTCCTTTGACAACTCTTCATTGTGATAAAATGTATGAGAATAAACATATACGGTGAATGTCTATCCTAATTTGTCAGCCTTAAATGAATCTTATTCACTATCAGGTTTTTTGTAATTAAAGTGGGCACACTGTTATTGGAAATAATGGCTTAGTTGGTAATTTTTATTGATTACCAACATACATTAGAAAGAGATAAATGACCAGTCTAATTGTTTGTGGATTATTGTTTCCTGTGCATTCGTTGCACTGGGTCACACTGAAATAAGAGATACATTTCTCAAAGAGAACAAATATTGCTTTTTGTTAGCTGAGACAAATGTTTCAGAATGCTGTCAGAATGCTGACAGTCTTCATGTATACACAGAGAAAGACTCAAGGGCAGGAGTGGAGTTGTAGTCCCAAGAATACTGAGACATATCCGGAGGACACACTCCTTAATAAAAGGATGAGTAACAGAAAATTTGGTTAGAATGGACTCCTGATATCACCTGGTCCAACCCGTGACTCAAAGCAGGGGATCTTCAGTATTTGGTCAGGCTGCTTGGGTGGCTGCCTTTTCTACATCTCCAAGAATGAAGGTTCTGCCATCTCTCTAGACAATCTGCTATAGTATTTGACTGCCTTCATGATGACTTTAATTTCTTAATATCTAGTAGGAATTTATTTTATGATCGTTGTCTCTCCAAATGGAGTTTGACTTTATTTTCTCTGTAATTATCCAATATATAGTTAAAGACAGCAGTAAGATTATTGACCTTCTTTTCTCTTGCTAAACAAACCCAACTACCTCCACAGGGTAATCTCCTGTTTGTCTGCTTTGTGTTGGAATGGCTCCAAACTGGACAGGATGTTCCAGATGCAGAGTGATAAATTCGGACAGAAGGAGATAACTATTTTGCTGTATCTACTGCCCTACTGTTACTAATGCTTGTTCTTCTTTTCACTTTACATGTACTTATTTTTGCAAATGATAAGCTTATTATGCGTCTTTTTTACATGATAATGGTGAACACAGGCTGTCTGCCTGTGCTGGTTTTGGCTGGAATAGAGTTAGTTTTCTTCACAGTAGCTTTTATGGGGCTATTTTTTGAATTTGTGCTGGAAATTGTTGATAACACAGAGATGTTTTAGTTATTACTGAGCAGTGCTTACACAGCACCTTTTCTTCTCCTCACCCCATCCCACTGGTGAGGGGGCTGGGGTGCACAAGAAGTTCCCATATTTCATTTTATATGTGAGTGTACATGGTATTTTCTTTGGGTTAAATGTCATGAAATTAAGGTCTATTTTAAGTTTTGATAGTTGTGTTAAATAAAAGTAATTTAAAATATTGAAATATATCCACACCCACTGCAAATTTACCTGCAAATTCTCTTTATTTTTTTCTTCAATGACATGAAAATTAACTTTTTTAAAGGGTTTTTTTTATGTCTAGGAAGTATTAATCTATTTAATCCCTTATCCTTCAGGTTTCTTTGAAATAAATTTGTACATCTTTTTTTTAATTGAAACTAATACAGAAGAATTTAGTTTATATTACTTATATGATAATTAATGATTTTTTACTGATAATGGTAAAAATTGATTTATTCAGTCCACTTTTTACAAAAAAGTTTGAAAACATCTTGCAGTATATCTGATCACTTCTCTGGCTTTCTTTTATGAGTTTCATTATGCCTTTGAATTTTTCTCTTTTATACTGGAGAATTAAAGTGAAAGAAAAGGTAAATCTAAATTCAGAGATTCTGAATATGCAGACACTACCTTTTTTACCTAGCATACTATGTCAGGAATATGCTATATATTACATTACATGTATGACCTAACTCTTCTGTCTTCTCTGTTATTCTGTTGTTTGGCCAACTAAAACCAAATAGAACAAAATATTCTGAATTGGTATTTTACAGTCATCAAAATATGAGTTGGAAGGGACTTATGTAGGTCACATATTGCTGCCTCCTATTTTAAGCAGGACTGTTGCTCACTCTAGATCAGTTTAGCAGTGGTTTTGTCTAACCAAATCTCAAAAAATTTTCCTAATATCCATATAGAAGCTCCCAAGCTGGAATTTGTTACTGCTGCCCTTATTATTCCTCCTGATACTATGAAGATAGACGAAAATTCCAGGTTCAGTCTCACTAATGCTAAGTAGACTTTTACCCAGACTTTGGTCACACTATGATCCCATATATGACATATATCTTACAATAAGCAAGCACTGCTGGCTTAAACTCCACTTAATGTCAGCTGTGATTCCTGAGTTCTGCAGAGCTTCTACTAAGTCTTAAGTCTAAGTCTTTTTCAACTTAAGCCTCTGAACTGTAGCTCTGTCAAATTGCATGTCAACCACTCCTTTCAATTTAGTATCACAGGCAAATTTTGTGAGTGCACTCTGCCTCATTTCTAGACCATCAACAGAAAAAAAGTGCACATACAGCATGGCCTGTGCTCACACTTCTGATTTCTTTCAACTAATTGTAGTCATTATAATTTTTACTTCCAGTCCATAAAGTAACAACAAAGTCAGATCCAGAGTAATTGACATGCTCACTTCTGGTCACCCAAAACAGTGACTTTTTTCCATGTGTTTTTCAGCTACCTTTGTCTGATGTCTAAATTTTATGAACATTCTCTCAGCTTCTCACATGTTCACTAGTCCTTGGTGGGAATGAATAAAGTTTCCACTATCAGTACATCTCAGAGTATTTTCACATTTTATGGATAATTAAAAGGTTTCCCAAACTGAGCAGCAGTGTGAAAAGCAGAGAGTTTTCCCAGACCAATGCCAATGCTGGCACTCTTCATAGAGTCATAGAATAGTTTGGGTTGGAAGGAACCTTTAAAGATCACCTAGTCCAACACCCCTTTGCTGTATCAGTTTAATGCATTTAGAAAGAAGTATCTAGAAAACAAGTAACTTTATGCCTTGAACCTATGATAAATGGAAGTGCAGCAAATCTGAAGTAAAATAAAGAGTTTTATGGCAGCAAACTCTGGGAAGGACTTAAGATACTTTATTTTCCATAATTTACATGCACATCCATTGTATATATATTTGTATATTGTATATATATACATATATATATTGTACCTTATAAATGACTGTACTGTATATTCTGACAGCATAAAGAGTACTTAGAAGTCTTCTTCTGCAACTTGGAGCATTGCTATTCACAATACTTTCATGGATCCAACCCCTAGAAGAGGGCCACTGAAATCAGCGAAAGCACTTTTCTGGAAATCCTTAAAATTGGATGAAAAGAAAAGGTTTATTATTTAACATTTAGTCCTTTTGTAAAACGTATATTTCTCATGTAAAATCATATCTGTTCCTGAGCTGAATGTTTCCCCAGGGATGTGGTAAGAAACCAGTTCTTCTGGAGTTTCCTCTGAGGCCAGATTGTTCTCTTTAAAACAAGATAGGAGTGAATACCAACTACGCACTTTAGTACAACACCATATGCTGATAAGTGGAGCTCAGGATGTAATCACATATGTTCTTTTATCCCATATTATGCCCCTCTAGGTTCTTACATTTTGTATTTCAGTTAAAACTCAAAATCAAACATATAAATCAAATTTTTGGCATTCCCTGTTGGCATTTTATTCTTACTATTCCAAATCAACTGTATTACTTGATTATTATATTTCTCTATGTTATCCTTAAATGATGGCACTCAAATACTGGCTTTATTAATAAGTATTTCACAAAATCTTTTTTTTTCTTAACCCCTTAGCTTAATTTGAAACATGAACAGAATTTGATCTAATATGGAATCTAATAAACTATTTGGGAACACCCTGACTCATAATTGAGTTATGTCATCAATAAGATAAGGTGTGCCTTATGAATAGTGCTTCCTGTACTCAATGGAGGATGTGTTTGACCCACTATGGAGTCGCAGAGAAACTGAGGTTGAATGGTATCTGAGGATGATCTGGTCTAACCTCTATTTAGAGCAGGATCAGCTAGAGCAGGTTGTCTAGGACTGTGTCCTGCTGGAGTTTAACTATCTCCAAGGATGGAGAGTCTACTATTGGACTGGGCAGCCTCTTGCAGAGTTTAACTACCATCACACTGAAAAATCTCTTATTTTAAAATGGAATTTCCTGTAATTCAATTTGTGCCTGTTGCCACTTACCCTGTCATTGAGTACCACTGAGAAGAGTTCGTCTCTGTCTTCTAGACTCCTTTGCACCTGCTTTTTTTTCTAGACATTGATAAAATCTCCCCTGTGCCTTCTCCATTTTTTTTATATGGTGAAAATCAAGTGGTTGTGCAATTGACTGAACAGAGGAACAAGATAAATAATGTTCCATACAGCAAATAAAATATTTAATTTACAAGTGTCTTGCCTACAATACACATTCACTTACACAAACAACACCTTGGAAGTATTGATAGCTAAAGCAGAAGATATTTCCATTTTAAAACTGAGACTTGTTATATGGACCTCATGGCTCTGCCTTTTCCACCCTCATTTACTTCCACCTCTATCACTTCTATCACTCATGCCTTTCCTGTAACTCCACAGGCATATGGCACTGTTTGTTTCAGAAAATGATACAAGACCTGAGGCCTGGAGTGACCATGACTTTCTCCTCTATTCAGCTTCTTAGTACCACACTACTGACATGTGGCATTGCTCTCATCTTTCTGCACCCTACATTTATTTAATAACTGGCAGCACTGCAGGCCCAGTACAGCAGCTGAGCAGCCCTGTATGTTGTAGTCAATACCAGCCCATAAAAGACACCTTAGCTTGTTATGTGGTGCTATTATAATGATAATAGTAACAGGGTTCAGAAGTTTCAATACCTGAAAAGATAAAGCTATGACAGTGAAGAGTTGCTCCCAAGCTAATTACCTCCTCTTTTCAGTAGCAATTAATTAGCTTTGATAGAGAACTGTTCAGGAGACTCCAGTAATTCAAGTTTTGGAGCTCTCTGAGGAATCTGTGCGTGATACAGACATACTCTATATACATATATTCTATGTATATTTTTTGAGCACTCTCTTAAAAAAAATAAATTTTTCCACTTGCAGAATAGACTTATGCTGCATGCCTAGTGTGGAAGAACACTGGAAGTCCTGACGCGTGGATGATGACAAATGCATATCCTTTACAGGTTGTTTTGGGTCACTAGACAGGTTCTGCAGTTATGTGCTCTGTAGCATCTCCAGAATGTCTTTGCTTTCCTCCCTCTGGCTCTGCTTCTTGCAACCAGTGATGTCCGTTTGCTGGTATTATACACAAATTCTATATTACACATTAGATAAACCTTAAGAAATTGAGAGGATGCTTGTACATATCATTATGGATAATTCTCAGAGATGGTTCCTATACTTACAGAATCGTCTCCCACTCCATTACTGGAGATAAATGGAAGAAATGGCATCAGCTTCAGGGGCTCTTTGTTTCTAGAAACATTTTAAGCCTCAGAATCCCATATGTTTTGAAGCAGATTTTTTTTTCAATTACAGTATAATTGAAAACAAAACAACAAAAGAATTGCAAGGCATCAATACACTAGGCATTGTTCAAATTTTTTGGGAAGTGAGAGTCCTTGTCTCACAAGATTATTGTGCCTGATGCTGATCTGGCAGAAGGAGCCATCTCTCTCAGCCCTAAATGTGAAATGTTGATACTTCAGCTTTCTGTCAGTCAATTCAAGTGGAGCCCAATACAGATACACACATCTGTGTAAACTGTTCTTTGTTTCCCTTTCTAGGATAATTAAGTAAAAGCCTACTAGATGAGCACAATTAGTCAAAATTAATCACTTTCAGGGTAGCTAAATCATGACAGATTAATTGCTGGTATCTATTCCTGCATTAGGATTTGTTTTACCAGCAGAAATACCTAAGTAGCTCTCCTGTTCTAGTAAATCATTGCTCTTTATATTAAAAGATTGTAAATATTTATTATAATCAATTATACTTTTAATTAACCTTTAAAAATAAGATGGTTTTAACTACATTTTATATGGTCGATATTTGGCCATGCTTATACCAAGCAAATTATTAAACCTGCAAGTGTTCAAGGCTAGGTTGGATGGGGCTTTGAGCACACTGGTCTAGTGGGAGGTGCCCCTGCCCATGATCTTTACACTCCCTTCCAACTCAAACCACTATATGATTCTGTGATTATTCTGATGTCACTTAGTTTCTTTCTGAAAGTCCACGGTATGGAATGCCACTCTGAGCAAAACAGTCTGACATTAGTACTGAATGCACTTTGTCACAAAGGCTAGGACTCCATTTGTAGAGGCAGTTCAAGAATTTAAATACATTATGATGTTATATAACATAAGGAAGAAATTTTTTATAAAGAGGGTGGTGAAAACTGCAGCAGGTTGCCCAGAGAGATGGTGGATACCCCAACTCTGGAAACATTCAAGGTGAGGTTGGACTCTGAGCAATCTGATCTAGTTAAAAATACTCCTGCTCATTGCAGGGAACTTTGTACTGGATTACCTTTATAGGCACCCTCAAATCCAAACTGGTTTATGATTCAATTTCAAACCTCTGGTGACAAGATTTCACATGAATTTTTTGGACAGTCAGGAAAGCAGTTTCTGTGTATTGCTAACACATGAGACATCCATTACCTATTTGCTTTAATCCATGCAAAATTTGCTCTATAGAAAGGGCACTTACAGTCGCCCAAGCTTTGACGTCACCTTCATTTTAGCCATCCAAACGTTAAGCTTATAAATTATTCTGGTTATCTGATTCTGTGATTACTGGAAAGGAAACGAGAGAGGCATTGTCAAAGGATGATCAATTCCACACAGAAATCTGTACTGCGATTGCATTAATTAATTATTCTTAGTGGCTAAAGTTGTGCAAGATGAATCCAAGCACTTACTGCTGGTAACAAAGAAGAAAAAAGAAAGACTACCATCTGCTGAGCAGATCTCTTAAGGTTGGATAAGAAATCTGGTATTCTGTCAAACTGGTTTTAAATGGTAGTTTTTTGGATATTCAGCCTAGTAAGGGAGGCCCTATCCTCTGCAGGCAGATCTCTCCCTGTTGACTCTAAATACACCCAGGACTTTTTAGTTTTGATGTCTGACTTTAACATAGCTTAGGTTAAATAAATGCCATTCACAAGGTCTAGCAAGTCTGATGGTTATTTAGGTATTACTGTTGGTTTTGTGTTCAAGGCAATTCCTTATTGGTAGAAAACAACTAAGAGCAAAAGCAGATTCGTGAACCTGTATTTTTTAAGATATGACTTTAAAGTTTATGATTTCCATTTATGATTTTCTGTATTTTAATATTAAGAATTTTGACAACTCTCTAATACATGGAATGATAATAACTACTGGAAACATAATTCAAATCAATGACAGACCCTCCGCATTTTACTGTTATTGTGCCAAGAACATACCATTACTGCAGTGTTGAAAATGGATTTTTTAAAAGAAAGGAGCCAAAACCTTGACAATCTCGAATTTTATTTTGGGGTTCAAGTAGAACTCACCAGAAAAAAGCTTAGCTCCTTTGTTAGGGGATGAGTGGGAAAAGTACAATGACAAAGAAGAAGAAAAGGATATCTTAAATATAGATTAAAAACTCTCAGTAAAAGGTAACAAGGTACTGACCTAGAACAGATTGAGATTAATGACAAGTGGTTCTGCTATTGTATTGATCAGTGCCTGTGGCTATTTAGTAGATGATAAAACACACTACATTGATTAAGGCTACTGGCAAAATGTTTTAGATGTCAAAGCTGCAGTACTTTTCCTAAAGCTCAAAAAAAAGCCTTTAATTAGGTGCATGCAATGGAGTATATGTATAAACACATACATACACATACCTAAAATACTTAAGAACTGCTGGCAAAGGCATTGCTTTAGTAGTACAAACTCATTCAGGTTTGCTGAAAGAAAGGATATTGAAATGTCTGTTACCTGAGAGATCTGTTTCACAGTTAGAATCTTCATGGGGGGAGAAGTATAGATTGAACTAATTAATGACACAGTAGAAATTGCTGAAATGTTGGTAATATTAAAGAGAAAATGACTAAAATAGGAAGAAGGCATAAAAAAATAAATCTTCACCATGTAAAGAACTAATTATAATAACATTGCACACTCTTTGGTAAAATACTGTTGGGATTACAAAACATAATTGAACTTCCAGAAAGCACAGCAATTACCTCAGAAATGAATGTTGGCTTTGTAGAATCAACCAGGAAGAAAAAATAGTTCTGGTGCAAGTGTACAAACGTGTTGTGAATTTCCTTGGGTTTGTTTTTATCTGATTTTCAGAGTTCCAGAAATATCTATTCTATTTCTTCTTAGAACAAATAGACTCTTGATGTGGTCATGGTCAGAACAATAATCTACCATACACTGAGTTAATTCACAGACTGTATCAAAGTGTGCAAGTAAATCAAAAGCTCAGGAGAATTATATTCCACATGCAGAAGCAGTTCCCCAGTGTAAAATGGGGAACTGCAACCTCCTTAATTGGGTGACTTATGTTCAGGTATCTTTTACCATTCACAGAGATTCTACAAGCAGGATATACAGCTTAAATGTTCAAAGCAATTATTTATTGTCTCATATATGCAGCTGATAGCAAAGTCATGCTGCTATGATTAGTATTAATTTGCTCACCAGCCCTGAGGAGACACCAGATGAGTCTCTGCTGGCCAGGCAGTCATCAGTCAGCTGTAGAAGTGCTGCTTCTGCTCCTTGCAGAGGGCTGATCCTTAATCTTACTAAATACCCATTCACTGATTCTCTGTGTTTTTGTCTTAGGGCTGTATTCCTCAAGAAACCTTGTCAGTTGTTTTTCTGGTTTTGTGTTTGGGTTTTTTGTTTGTTTGTTTGTTTTTGTTTTGTGTGTTTTATTTTTTTTTTTAGTTTTCCTTGAATCTTTGAATTGGTGGCTATTATTGTCTCAATAATTTTACTTCTGTCTGTGTTTTTGTTTTTCTTATTTTGCCTGGATTTAACTTTTGTACTTTGTCACACCTCAGCAGCAATTTTCTCTGACATAAAGCTGCCCAGCTGTGCTATACAAACTGGGCTTTTGATCACAGAGAGATGAATCTCTTGGCCATGGGTTACAGTGTATCATAAATTTTTCCTTACCTATCTGGTATACTTGATCAAGCTTGTGTGCAAAGGTCCATCTGTAAATATGCATATGTAGTTGCATGTAAAGATACATATATATTCCTGAAATTATCTTAGTGCCTTTCCAGCTCCCTGATCCTAAATTCACTGTCTTGCAGTCAGCCTGGCAAAACTCCAGACAAATATCTACATAATATTTTATAATAAGTGTAATCTAAATAATAGATGGATGAATAAAAATTTGATAAATGGATGAATAAAAATTTGATAAAAGATGTTATTTCCTTTGTATGATTTTTATTTTTTGTTCCATGCAGGACATAGAAATGATACATGTCAAAATGAAAATATCAACATCTGCTCCTCCTATATCATTTTACTTCTTCTGTGTGTACTCACTAAATGAATCTGTCTGCAAAAGCATTAGAAATTTTTCAGGTTAGCCAGTTCTGTCCAGTGAAGGGGATAGAAGTAAAAATGTTCTTGTTTCTGCTGTGGAATGATAACTGGACTGTTTGACTAGTTTTCAAAATTTGAATGCCAATAAAAGGAAAGAAATAATTAAAAAATAAAACTTGCTACTTTTTGGCAGTGAAAGATAGTGGTAAGGACAAGGAAAAAAACCAGTTAATTTATGTGTATATGTTATAATATCTATATCTGAATTGTCACCCTACAGTCCCTAGTTATTCTTTGCGAGAAATTGTTTCATATAGGAGAGATTACTTGTACTCTATGGCAGACGTTTAAACCAAATCAGATGGACTGCACCCCAGATTGGCAGATATAATTATTATGCTATACTACATCATTTTAAAAGCCATGGCATGCAGGTGAGGGCCCTAGTGACTGGAAAAAGGGAAAAATCATATACATTTTAAAAAGGAGGATTCTGTAAACTATGAAATGGTCTGCCTCTCCTCTGCACTCTGTGAGATCATGGACCCTACTACTTGAAATTATTTCAAGGTAAATGGAAGATAGAGTTTAGAGACATTTTCACTGTCTTCATCAAGGGCAAGTCATGCCTGACTAATCCTGCAATAGAGTGACTGTGTTGGTGGATAAGAGCAGAGCAACTGATGCCATATGCTTTGACTTCTGTAAGGCATTTGACATGGTCCCATACAACATTATTACTTGTGAATTGGAGAGATATGGGTTTGATGGATAAGGAATTGACTGGATGACCACATCTAAAGTTGCAGTCAGTAACTCAGTGTTCAAGCGGAAACCGGTAACCTTCAGAGGTCCATACTGGAATCAATACTGTTCAATATCTTTGTTAATGACATAGACAGTGGGGCTGAGTGCACCTGCAACAAGTTTACGGATAACACCAAGCTGAGTGGTGCAGTTGATACACTTGAGGGAAGGGATGCCATCCGGAGGGTCCTGGACAGGTTTAAGAAGTGGTCCCATGAGAACCTTTTGATGTTCTACAAGATGAGTCCTGCACTTGGCTTGAGACAATCCCCAGTATCAGCACTGATGGTGGGATGAATGGATATAGAGCAGTCCTGAAGAGAAGGACTTGGGGATATGGCTGAATGAAAAATTGGACTTGAATTAGGAATGTGCACTTACTGCCCAGAGAGACAACCCTATCTTGGGCTGTGTACAAAGAAGTGTGGCCAACATGTCAAAAGAGGTGATTCTTCCACTTTATTTCACTCTCTTGAGAGTCCACCTGGAGGACTGAATCCAGCTCTGGGGCTGGCTGGCATAAGAAAGACATGGAACTGTCAGAGTGGGTCCAGGGGAGGGCCATGAAAATGATCAGAGGTCTGAAATACTACTGCTATGATGAAAGGCCGAGGCGGTTGTTCTCCAGGTTGTTCAGCTTGGAGAAGAGAAGGCTCCAGGGAGACCTTATTGTGGCTTTTGAGTACTTGAAGTGGACTTATAAGAAAGATGAAGAGAGTCTTTTTACCAGGGCCTTCAGTGACAGGAAAAGTAGCAATGGTTTTAAACTGAAAGAGGGTAGGTTTATATTGGATATATAGAAGAATTTTTTTAATTATGAGGGTAGTGAAACAATGGAACAGGTTGCCCAGAGAAGTTGTGCAACCACAGCTTCCCCATCTTTGGAAGTGTTCAAGACCAGATTGGATAGGACTTTGAACAAACTGATTTAGTGGAAGAGGTTTCTATGCATTACAATGGGGGCTGAACTAGGCGATCTTTAAAGGTCCCTTCCAATCCAAACATTTCTGTGATTTTATTATGCTGCTTTGTCTTTGCCTAATGTAATTGAACTAAGTACTTCACATGAAGTTCTTCAGTATAGATGTCTAAAGTTAGGTGAATTGGATCCTATCCATGGTATTTTTAATGACTAAATTAATAGGTTTGATGTTGGAAAAAGAGAAATTAACAAGGGAATGGAAGAAATAATTAACTGTGGAATTCCTTTCAATACTTGAAAACACTGTTCAGGGAAGTGGAGACTTGGCATGCGTAATTGTTTTATTATTTCAATTTTGTTTCAAAGGAACTTTTGGGAAAAGT
This sequence comes from Manacus vitellinus, assembly GCF_001715985.3. Lineage (NCBI taxonomy): Eukaryota > Metazoa > Chordata > Aves > Passeriformes > Pipridae > Manacus > Manacus vitellinus. The sequence goes on along the minus strand of NW_021939396.1, from coordinate 27,411,323 downwards.
GTTCTTTTTAAATATAAAAATGCTGCTGAAGCAATATGGCAAGACCATAATGTTTTTATTATAAAAAATTGAAACATGGGAGACTGAGTATCACTTTGTTAGCATCTGAAAATATGACAGTAAATATTAAACAGATTTTGAGTTGTGGTGTTTTTTTTTCCATGAAGGTTAAAATACCATGTAATACTTTAAAATGGAATAGCATAAGTAGTGCTTTATCCCAGTTGAAGAATTTAGAAACTATTTTCACTAAATGAAGAAAATTTCACAAAATAAATATTAATGGCACCAAAACTGATTGGGAACTCTGGAAATGATACTCAATGTTAGAAGCTTGAAGTTGCAGAAATATGTATTACTCCCTTCGTCAGACTAAAGAAGATATATCTGGGAGACTATATGATTGGTAGATGAGATTAGTAGATATTATCAAACCTTCTGTTTGTAAATCTGAGACATATCTTCAACTAAAAAAAAGTAATTTAAAAATAGTGATAATAAGAGAATACAGGAAAAAGCACCCTCCGAAAATTTATTTTAAATGATTAAACATCTAACAGTGGAAGGTGAAATCACAGAAAGAGTGATGTTGATTTATGCAAAGATGTAGGCATCACCTCCTTGTTAAATGCAAGTAATATGTTGAACTACAGATATTCTTTAAGGAAATTCACAGGATTTCCTGTCTTTACTAAAATATGTCAAAAATTTGCACCTGTCTTTTCATTGTCATTGTCTTAGATTCTGTGTATTCATCTGAATACAGGATATGAATTTTTAGCTTTTATTAAAAAGAGCCATTTGTTAGAACTTTTACTTCAGTGTTTTCAACCGTTTGAAGATCTCACTTTTCTGAAGGAAATTGTGATGAGTTCCTCTGCATTTCAGTGTGTCCTTTGAGAGACCTTTCAGAATTTATCTGAAATTCAGCAATTTCTCATGATGTTGTTGATGGCCAGTTTCCACAAAGAATCTGACTTTGGTGACTGATCTATTTATTTTGCAACTGTTACTCTGAGTCTACCAAGCAGCTGTATAGTTTCCTTCAGTAAAGGAAGAATATGCCATATCTATGCCACATCATAGAATCATAGAATGGTGTGGGTGTGGATAGGACGTTAAAGATCATCTAGTTTCAAACCCGCTATCATGGGCACAGACAACTTCCACTAGACCAGGTTGCTCAAAGTTCCATCCAAACTGGCCTTGAACAGTTCCAGGAATAGGGTGTATTCCACAACTTCTCTGGGTATCCTGTGCCAGTGCCTCAACACCATCACAGAAAAGAATTTCTTTCTAATAACTAACCTAAACCTATTTTGTTTCAATTTAAATCCATTAACCCTTGTCCTATCACTACATACCCTTATGTCTGGGGCTAGGGCATAAAGTCAAACGAAGGGACTGTGTTAATGTGGGACAGCAATGATTAAGGACTGCTAAAGTCAAGAGTCAGTTTAAAGCTGACATACTCTCCATACCTGGGTAACTATCATAAAGTTCACTTTTTTCTGTTCTATAGGTTAGTTTCTTCATCCCAAATGGAGAAACAGTGAGTAAAATGCCAATTTTAACCTTAAACTCATATTATTTATCAATTAAGCAAATATAAACAAATTGGTTAGCTTTCTTGGAATCTCATAATTTTCTAAATCAATTAGCAATCCTGCGGATTAGAAAAGCACATGTGGTATTATACCAAGTAGATCCGTAATTAGTTTCAGTTATCCTGCCCGATACACAAGCTACTGATATTCTATTTCACCAATCCTTTACTTTTTAACCAAAACTTGCAAGGAAACACTAAAAAATAAAATATTTAAATATTGAATTTTCATTTTTTTCCCTTTAAATCTTATTCTATATATTCTTGAAGTTCCTTAAGTACATCATGAGAATTTTCAGGTCTTGGTTGCACAACATAGGTATTAATCTCTTCTGTTCAGTTTGTATTTCAATATGATTACTCTAAACATAATTCCAGACAGTGAATTTTTCTTGATTTTTTTTTCATTTCAATGGAATTTTTTTTAGAGAAAACAAAACAAAAAAATACAAATAAAAATATTGCCATATGGAGCAAGAAAAAGATAACAAGTTACTAGAAACCTTGATTGCTGAGCTGGAACTAAAAAACTAATGTGGCCTGTTTATAATATGACATCAATGTAGTGTTAGCCAATGAAAAAGGAAACATGATTACTAAACATATCAGAACCTTTCAGATGTATATAATGAAAAAATTTCATACATCTCTGAAGCTTACTGTTAGTTTAGTTTTGTATCTGTCAAAGTATTCTATATTATTTAAGATAGCATACAAGATTTTGTGCAGATAAACATCAAGCTGATGAAAATATATTGTTCCTAGTTTTGTCTAACCTTACATTTCCTGGGCTGAGAACTGAAGTAGAAAAATCAAATACTGTAAAACTCATTCCTGATAAAACTATTTCTTGTGTTTGTCTTGTACGGTCTTTAGAATATCTGGAAATGTAGCAACTGTCCTGTTCTATCTTGACTTGACTCCACAAGGGGAGAGTGAAATAATTTTTCTCCTGCTCATATTAGCATGCCTTATCTTTATTTACTATCTTGGGTAGTTTAGTGTGCATAGAAATTATGATATTATCTGCACTGTCAAGTCATCTTGGAGCTCATATTAGGCATTTAAGCTCAAACTTCCTGACTTTCCACATTACCTACTGGGTAGCTCAAGCTCTGTCTCTGGCATGGGGCAATCTGGGGTTCACTGATCTGGGTCAATGCCTGAGACTTCACAGTAGGCAGACAGAGTATGGACAAGGCCAGCAGAGGCTATGGGAGTCTCTCTGGAACAGGTAGAGCAGCAGAACACAGTGGAGACAGGTGTGACATTGGGACTGGGCTTGGAGTGGGAATCACATACAAAAATGGCAAGAGGTGCTTCTCTTCCATAGCTGTGGAAGAGCAAGGGGTCCTATATATCCCAAAGAGAAAGATTTTGAAAACAGTTCTGACTAATTAGCAACGTCTTTTTCCAGAATTTGTACATCTTGTCTCCTCACATTGGTCCTCAGTTAGAACCAGGACAGTAAATTCACATCAGATATATTGTTTACCCTTTAAAGTACAGTAAAACAATTTTTATGTAAAGAGGAGAATTCAGATAGGAGACTTTTTAGTTGTCTGTCAGAGAAAAGTTCTCAGACATGGAAACCATACTGAACTACACTGAACCATCCATAATTAAAAATAATTTAGTTCTCCTGCTTTTACTTTTGTGATTTCAAGTGGGGTGCTTTTTCTCCAATAATTCATTTTTTAAAATTCCCATAGCACATCTATCCATCAACGTATTTACCTAATGTAGTATAGCAAGTATTCTATGATAGAAAAGTGAAAGAATCAAGTTAGGATTTCAGCTTTTGAACAGCTCTAAATATAGTTTCTATATTTATATAAGAAAATATATTTCTTATATTTTTACATAGATTTTATATAGTAATTGAATTACCTGTGAACATTCTTTGTTAAACCATTTACATAAATATTTGCTTTAAAGACTCATAAGAAAGAAATACAGGGGCTGCCAGTGTGTGATAATGTGACCATTTCAAGATCCTCATAGCAGTGGCCCTTTTTCTCAGGAACTTTTTTATCATAGAATTACAGAATCATTTAGGTCAGAAAAGACCTCTAACACCATCAAGTCCAAGCATTAACCCAGTACTGCCAAGTCCACCACTAAACCTAATCATCACATCAACATGTCTTTAAAATATTTCCCGTGATGGTGACTCTGATATTTAGAAATATCTTGACTGATATCCACAGATTGCTTCATTATTTTATTAACCTCCAGATGACAATATAGATTACCTGTGTATTTCAGGATTGAACTGAGGCCATGAGAATGAGAGTACAGGAATCTAGATCTATGACAAAATGCTATATTTAAAATGAGAGCCAATATAAGGTGGCACAACAGTTTTGTTTGTTCAAATCACTACTGTCTGTTCAATTTATTAGGAATGAGCCAGTTAGTTTGTTATCTGTTTAGAATACTTTTAAGTATCTAAACACATCACTTATGTTCTCAAATCCTTGTTTGCTTTCCTTGAGAGTCTTTTCTTGCGTGGGAGAAATATACTAAAATTAAACAAATATATGGCCTTACAGCGACTCCAAAAAAGCAATTTTTCTTCATTTCAATGCTAGTTTTTTATGAAATATGCATGAGGCACAAAATTGGCATCTGCAGATGTACACACATTTCTGATCCTACATCTGTTGGTTAAAATCAAAACAAAACAACCCTAACAAGAATTATTAAAAACAACAGAGGAAAAACTTTCCCTTTGGAAGCTCTTCAGTTAAATCTTGCAGGAATATTCAGAGCAATATGCTCTTTGAGTTCTGGTTGTTTTATTTGTTTTTATTTTCTTTTCCAAGTATTTCTGGACCAGCTACTGGAAAGGAAGCTTTAGGAGCATCCTGTGACAACCTCTTGTGTTCACTGTGTGTTGAAACATTACCTAATTGTCTCATCACCATGACTTCAACTGCTTCAGTGGCTTTGTGGCTTCAAAGGCTTTGGTTGCTGACACAAGCAGAGTTGCTCAATCTCTGATATAGGTTTGTGATGCATTGCTTCCTAATTTTATGAAGTTTGTAGAAAAAAAACAAACAAGGATATTTATAATCAAAACATGCAGACGCATCTCTCCACATTTGCCGCAACTTATGGCATTCTTTGTTTGCTAGTATAATTCCATGATTAACCTGGTACTGAAAGTCAAGTTACACAAGAAGGGCACTTCTCACTGTGACATCCTGGCTACTCTGTGCTGGGAGGCTGTCAGGTAAGAAGAAATGAAGGGGCTGATGCTGTATAAACATCTAGGGCATGCTGCACTGTAAAATTTTATTGATAATTAAAGTAGTAATAGAGCTTAATGGGACAATATAAAAATTGTGTGGCTATTTTTCAGAGTTGAGTTTTTAAACCTAATATAGCAAACTGAGATTGAAAATGTATTTTGTACATTTAATTACATAATTTGTTTAAGCAATTTACAGGGTGCCTAGAGGTTTTCATAAGGATGTTTTCTACTTCTGCACAAATTCAATTTCCTTTCTGTTGCTCAAGAAATTCTAATAAGATTAAGATGAGTTTAACTAGAGCCTAAACATTTCAGATCTTATTTCTCTGTCAAGACGAAAGAGAGAGGGATCTTTTTACAAAAGGAGTCAGAGAGAACAGAAGGCAACTGCTCTTTTCAACTTTTGCTGTATCCTACAACTTTTTCTTTGACTTCTCTTGTCCACTGCAGTTCATTTTTCACTGATTCTGAACATATTCAAATAGATGCCACTAGAGACACAGACCACAATGATTGTGGCTTTGGTGTGATGGTATGGATTTAAGGGGATGTTAGTGTTTCTAAAAAAAAGCAGAAGCAAATTGTTTCTATATTTAATTATTGCAATGTCAGTACTCGTGCCTTGGTCTTTTTTCGCTTTGTAAACTTTGGGTACATAAGTTGGCTATGATGATATCTTGGAGGATGCACACAGGTCTCTGTATTTAGGCAAAGTTTATGAACAGTTAAAAGTATCTAATGCTACTGTGGAAATCTAAGTAGCCAACTCTTTTTGCACTGTGATTAAAAATCCCAACAAAACATTGTGACTTGTTGCATTTAATTTTATATGGGAAAGAATATCAGAAGTTAGACAACCCAATTGTAACCACCATTTTTTTTCTCTTCCAGAACCTCAGGTTGTCATATGGGTTAAGAGTTGCAGTAACTTGAGTTTTCAAAAAAAGCCTGTAGGAAACATATGCCCAGTACCCACTGAAGCATGAGAGCACCTAGCAGCAGCTAAAGCCTCCATGGAGGACTGGGAAGACCCAAAGGCATTTTATTTCTCTTTTGCTATATAAGAATTCTAATTTCACATCAGAATTAAAAGGTCAGAGTTTCTGCCTTTATTTAGTTTTAATATAATAGAAGCAAGTTGACAAGGTCTAGGAGCTCTACTATTAAGCTGAGCAAGTTTAAGATGGAACTTATGGTTCTGTCCAAATTCATCATCACATCTTAAACAAACAAAAGCATAAATCCTGACAGTTATAGTGCATCAGATTTTCTTCACAATTTGCCAAGTCTTTGGTATCTTCAATTGGCTGAAATAGTTTCACACAACTAGAAGGGTCTATTTAAACAAGTAACTATTGCAGAAGCCCAAAAGATAAGGGGCTAATGTGTATGTCTCAAATACCGATAGGCAGATAGCCATGGCACCAACTGAGGTCTCTTGGTAAGGACATGCTGTGCAAACAAGCAAGAATATGACCAGAGGTGGGGGAGCATTCCAGAAAGTAGGGCAGCACTTTTCTAGGCAAACAATTTGGACTCTTGGAGATAAGCACAACATGGTGCAGTACAGTTGCAGGAATGAGGTAAAGAAGCAAACATGGACTGATGACAAAAGGTTGGTCCAGGAGGGAGGGGTCAAGACCACCAAAGAACCCTGAAGCCCTTCAACTGATTTCCAGAAAGGTCTAGAAAAACAAACTACACATGACAATTAATTAGCATAGAAAGTGAGAAACTTAACCCCGGGGCGGGGAAGACTTATTCGTAAAAAGGTACATCCACAAAGCCTATGTGGTGGCAGGACTGATGATCTTCCTTTCTTCCTTTCTTCCTTTCTTTCTTCCTTTCTTCCTTTCTTCCTTTCTTCCTTTCTTCCTTTCTTCCTTTCTTCCTTTCTTCCTTTCTTCCTTTCTTCCTTTCTTCCTTTCTTCCTTTCTTCTTTCCTCTCTTCCTTTCTTCCTCTCTTCCTTTCTTCCTCTCTTTAATCTCTGTGTGTTTAGAAGGGACTAACCTATATCAATGGTTGGAATGGACCTTGAAGATCATCTAGTCCCAATAACCCCTGCCATGTGCAAGGACACCTCCCACTGGAACAGATTGCTCAAGACCTTATCCAACATGGCTTTGAACACTGCCAGGGCTGGGACACCCACAACCTCCCTGGGCAACTTGTTTCAGTGTCTGACCACCCTCACAGTAAAACATTTCTTCCTAATATCTAACCTAAATAGATATTTAGGAACCCTCAGACTTCCCTGCATGCTTCCATCAGATACTGCAATGTTGCTATAGGGTCTCCACACAATGTTCCCTTCTCTGGGCTGAACAGCCCCAACTTTCTCAGCCTTCATAGAGGAGTTGTTTCAGTCATCTTATCAACTTCGTGACCCTCCTCTGGACTTGCTCCAACAGTTCAATGTCGCTAAATTACAAATTGTATCTATCAAATATATATGCAAACGTCTGTGTATATGAAATAAAAATATTTATTAAAACGGAGGAAAGAAAAAGGAATTAAAAATACCACAAATTTTTCAGTCCTGTAAAGGACTAATTATGTACCCATTTCCAATTGTAATGAATCATGCTTAGGTTACTGATGCAATTTGTTCTGTTGAAGTTAAGAAAAAGAATCCTTACATTTTAGCGATAACATTTGTTGAAAGCTTGTCTTTCTCTAATCACCTTTCTTCTGTTGTTTAAGATCCCAGCCATCTGGACTCACCTGTTACCACTCCTTTGGCTCTGGATATCAATAGTTTCTGATCCTTCAGTTCTAATAAATTTATCTCAAGCATGTTAATATTGCTCAGTGATAACTTGACTGAGTTGTTTAGTAGGTCTCCTGTTAGATCATTTTGTTTACCTACAGCAAAAACTTATGACTTAAGTGAATTACTTTCCTGGCCAAATCCTTATCTTAAATTATTTCCTTGAAAATAGAAGTGTGGCTCTATAAACTATTACAGAAAGAACAAAGCACACATTTAGCTCTGGTAGTATATTGGGGTTTTCAAATGTTAGTAAATATGGACTTTGATATTTATTTCTATGTTGGCTTAAATTAAAATTCTGCAAAAAATCATTATTTTTTTAAAAAAATGAAAAGATACCAAAGGAAAAGTTTGCATAAGATGTCTTAAAGAAATTTGAATTTGTAATGTTTTTCTTTAGTAGTATATTCCATTTTTACAATATTTTTTTCAGTATTAGTGCATTTAAAATGGTAGCAAACTGTCATATTAAATTCTGTTGTAATCATGTATTTTATCATCATACTGAAACAGCAGACTTTCTTCTCTCAGAACTGGAAGGATTCCCTGGACAATCAATGTGAATGACTTATCACTTACTGCATTATAGGGTTCCATTTATAAACATACCAAGCACATCTTTCCAGAACAAATCATACACTACTTGCTTTGCAATGAGACAGTTGGAAGCCTGGTGTCTTGAACATGAGAATGAGTATTAATTTGAAGACCCATTTTTTTCAGAATTCTAATTTTAGCATAGATTTCTTTTACTAAAATATAATAATGTATTGCTCGTGCTGTATTTTTTTCCGCATTACTTGGTTTTGTAAGTAATAAAAGGCTTAAAGTAGAAATCTCCTTGCAAGATACTCTGAAGAAAGACATAGGAAAAATATCAAAGGTCAGAAAGAAATTAAACAGACTCAATATTTATCATTTAACTCAGGAATAATAAAGTCAAGGAAAAAAATTTTGTAGTTTCTTTTTCTTGTGCATGATCTTTGTCACTGTAGATTTGACAGCTATGCATTAACAACCAGAACATAAGATCAGAACAAGGCCTCGAGGAGAGTAAATAAAAGGTCTCAATATCTTGCTTTAGTTCTCTGATACCTATCCATCAGTTCAGGGAAGATGCAATCACTGCTTATTTGCTAAATTTTCAAAAATCATTGCAGTCCTGAGAAGATTAGCATAGAGTCCAGACATATAGATTCTTCCTGTGGAGTTTTAGTTAACCTCCTATGGTATGTTGTTTCTTATCCATCTCATGTATGCTTTTTAAAAAGGAATCTAGATAAATTAGTATTTTCAGGAAATGCTAAATTTCAAAGTTTATTATTAAATTTCAAAGCTATTACCATCTATTACATTTTTCTAATTTCGTTTAATAGCATACACCTAGTTGTCACAAGGATGGGCCATAGTTAATAGACACAAAGAAATGAGGGGTTTTGGTGTTGAATGACATGCAGAAAAAAGGATTTAGTAAAGATTCTGTAAGCAAAGATCTTCTCCCTAATGTGAACTCAATCTCCTTACAAATCAACTTCAAAATATTTATTCAGCCAAGAAAAGGAGGATTGACAGATCACTTCAGCACTGTTTTTGTGACAGTTTAAAACCTTTTAAAGGACTTCTCTTCTGTATGCAGCTGAATGCCCAGTCCAGCCCACATCTACATTATTGCAATGGCAAGGATGCAAAACAAATAGGGACAAAAGGTGAGGAAATGTGAAAGCAGGGTTTACAGTAGGACTTTGATGAGTATCCTGTGGTAACTGAATGATACAAAAGGCGACTTGTACATATGGGTATTTGTCATATGTTAGATAATGTTGCTAGAATGTCAGGGAGACATTTTTAACTCTCCCCTTTCCTTCAGGCACCTTCTAACTCCTGCCTTCTAACTTTCCGCCTCCTACTTACCATACCTGTGCAAGTGTTCTCCCTGGCCTGCAACAGCAGCTATCACATGGATTAGGCATAATTGCTTCAATATGATGCCACTTTCTTACCCTGAGTTTGCTACAGGTCACAGAAGATAAGACGGACTCACAACAGAACACAACCTTTCTGCTTGCCCTAAGCTAGTGCAGTCCCCTGGGCATCATACTTCTTGAACTTGATGTAGACTCTGTTAAGCATCCATTGACGTTCGCATAATTCTGCAGTTCAAGAATCTGACCATTTACAGTCTTTATCAATAGCACGAACTAAAGTTTCAGCAGGAAGAAACTATCCAAATTCCAGAGAATGAACGCGCTATCCGTGGAATTAACAGGAAAAGTTTATGGATAAAAGTAATATATTTCACTTAATTTTAATAAAGGCTACTCTTTCTGCTTACATTTTTTGCCCTATTTTTACCCCCAGACCATATAGAATTCAGGATCTATTTTTCAAGTCAGATAGGAATCATAAGATCCAATCAGGTCCTTGGCATCCATTTAGGAAATTGTTGTCTTTATAACAATTGTTTTCCTTTCTTAGTAGCACATGAATTTCACTTAAATAGGGAAGAGTGTTGCTCGAATTTGGCCTGTCTTTGTTCAACCTACAGCCCATTATTCAAGATTTTGTCATTTGATTAACTTGATCGAGGTGATTTAGGGCTTTATGTTTTGCCTGTCCAGTTTTACTGTCCTTGTGAACCCTGGCATGGAACAATAAATAACAGAGAACTTGAAAGCAATTCCCACAACCCAAATTCAAACTTCTACTAACACCACAGGGCAGAAAAAGCATGACAGTGACACTGAGTATTTCTGAGTCTTTTCAGGCTTTCTTTCAGTGCTTCCCAGAAATGTGGGTATTTTCACAGTACAAATGGAGGAAGCTAGTTTTCTTTGGCTTTGCTCATTCAATATCCAGTTCTTTATGAAGAAAGAGATTATTGAAGAAAGATGTGATATGTCAGCGCAGAGCAAAATTGCACTGAACTCAAGGATGAACGTGCACAAACCATGCACCCCCTTTTTCTATTGTAGCATTTATATATTATTTATGTCTGCGCTGAGAAAATGAGAAAGATATTAATACAGTCTTTTTTAATGTCACTTAGCAGTATTTCAGCATTTGCCTTCCTACTGCAGGCCACTAACAGCAAGTTTTTATATATTCTCATTCAGAAGAAAACAATAAATAGATGACTTTCTGATCTTAGCATATTGTTATTATGCTGTCTTGTGATCAAATATAAAACTTTAAATGTGAAGCAGCCTTGGACTTTCCTAGGGAGAAATAACAACAGAAACCATATTTAGGTGTCTGTCCTCACGTTTTTGTCTTTTGGGGAGAGCAAGAATATAAGAAAGAAAGCATATCTCCCTTTTAATTTATTTCACTTTAAAAATCACTTTCCATTTTGTAGTCCTCTATAAGTAAATTCAAAACATTTTTCTTAGGAAAAAATAGTGTGCTAGGCCAAATATGATCCTATGCTGAAATATTTTCTTTTTTTCCAGGTATGATTATGATCAAGTCACAAGGTTTTCCAAGCCTGCTATACAGAAATGGCCCACAAGATGCAAGATCATGAATTTAAGCTCTGCACAAAGCATGAAATTTTCATCCTCGGGGAGGAGAATTGGAATTGAGTAGTTTGGATCAGCTGTAATGGCTGCGCCCCCTCACAGCCCTTTGTGCATCTCCTCACTGGCAGATCATGAGATGCTGAAAAGTCCTTGACTTAGGGTAAGCACTATTTTGTGACAAATAGAACATCAATGTGTTATCAACATTATTCTCATAATCAATCCAAAACATAGCACTGTGGCAACTATTAAAAGAAAATGAATACTATCCCATCTGAAACCAGGACAATCAGATGTTTTAGACTAAAAAAATGAAATATCTTGACTTTCAAAGCAATTTCCTTAAACTGCTTAAACTTCACTAAATTCAGCATGCTTCTGGACATGCTTATGGACATGCATTCAAATCAGTTTTAAAGGAAAATCTTCAAATCCTGAATTTACTTTTTTACTAACTATCATTCATAATCCTTTACGCAACACTCCGAGGATCGTAAAGCTTTTGACAGATATGGTTTAGGTGTAAATCACCTGACTACAGGATGGACTATTAGCTGATCAGAATTGGCATATAGAGCACAGTGCATGAGAATCTAAAATGAGCACCTTAGACTGAGAAAAAGGCAGCACTGAAGGGTTCCTCATCAAGCAATACTTTCTTCAGTTGAAGAAAGCAAAATGAAGTCCAGCAAGGCATTTTACCACATAATCAGAGTTCAAAATTAAAGTTTCTATAAATTATTTAGTTTTGATTTTAATTTTGGTTACTTTTGTGAAAACCATCTTTGCAAACGTTGTCCAGTAATCACACTGATATCTCTCATGGAAACATTTCCCTTGGTCAGTCATTTCTTTGCATGCTCTCTAGATCCACTTTTCAGTAGAACAGCCAACAAGTGAATTTTACCAGTAACTCCTTTGTCTCTCCTACTACTTTATTAAGCAAATTTCTCTCTGTCCCAGTCTGTAATAGCCTTCTAACTTTGACCTTCATAGTATTGACCCAACTCCCTAATGCATTTCTTAACAGACCTACTTCCTTTAGAGAGCTCCTGCACACATTGAAATTTTACATCTGATGCCACTGTCCATTTGTCAGTCTAATATGTAGATAATTTGGACTTGTCCTATCAGACATCTTATTTTAAATAAAAGAACCAGATATAGGAAAGTGTATAATGTCAAAGACGTGCTTTAAAGAGCAGGACAAAATAGATTTAAACTAAGTGTAAAGAAGGTTGGATTTAAAAAAAAGTAAGTGTTAAAGCAAACGATGTATTAAATGGGGAATACAACATTTAGCTCTCTAAAAGAAGCATATAGAATCATAGAATCATAGAATGATTTGGGTTAAAGATCATCTAGTTTCAACCCCCCAGCCATATAGAGCAACTACTTTTTTCCTTTGTTGTTGTTTCAACTGTAGTGTTTTCTGAGAACATCAGGAAACATAACTGTGCAGGTCAGCTGTTTGTGACCAGATCTCCTTCTTTTCTCTTTCCATTTGAATTGCTAGATCATTTATTTCATGCTATTTTTAGCTCCTTTGTAATTTTTTTATTGTCACTGAAAATATAAGTACATTCAACACCTCTGAGAATTTCTTCCTGGTAGGCATTGTCACATATGACATAGTCCATTACACTTCATAAAGCTGACATAAAACTCCCTAGTGTCTGTTTAGATGATGTAATTGAATTAATCATTTATAGCAAGTTGCCCATGAGAGGGATATAAAGGAACAAATGTCAAACTTTTGCCAGGACAGAGTAAGACATTATTGGTAAAGAGAGCAAAAGAATTATACAGAGCAAAAAAATTTGGAATAATCTTCATATTTCATATCAAGTTTTTCTTTTGGTCTATGAAATTGCACATATATTGTGGTGGTTGAACTGAGATAAATTTCAAAGGTTATTAATGATAATGCCAACTGTAAAGACATGAGTTAACAGGTAATTTTCAAATATTCATATGTGTTTCTCTTTTGCTTGATTATCCTCTTTTCCCTCTCAGTTCTTGTAATCCACAAGGTGAATAGGCATTGGAACATCCACCGGGATAATCCCATCAAATGTCTTAAGACATTGCATACCCAAAGCTATTTCGATATCGCAAAAATACTAGGAAAATCTTTCTCCAAAATAGTCAAGTGTCTCAGCTGAACCCTTATCACACCAATGTACAAAGTGAGGCTTACAGAGGAAGTAGAGGGAGAATAGCTAATTTCAGTTTCCATTAAAATACTGTGTTACGTAAATTGAGAGAGAACTGTGTATTCAAGTAGTTGAAATGTGTAGTCAACTACTTTCAGAGATATTTTAATTATTTTACAAAGAAAGCTTCACAGTCTTTAGTACATGTCAGAGCAATGAATTGGTTAAATCATTTTGCTAGATGATTTGCATCAGGTCTCTGGATTTTAAACTTTTTATGAATGTAGCCAATTTGATGGAAGAATTCCCTCAGGAAACCCCTGATGGCACTTAATTTGGCCTTCTTCAATGTCAAATATGCTATGAACAAGCTTTTTCATGGTAGAAGATGAGAAATACCTAATATGCTGTGAAATATTTGATGCATGCACAGTAGCATGAATTTGCCATCTTTAAGAATCAAATTCTAGACTCAGCATTCTTTCCTCATTTTTAATTCTTCTGTAACTGTAGAAAGTATTTCTGAACAAAGACAATAGTTCTTACTTTACTACTCAGTGTTTATTATGTAAGCACAGTAGATAAAACTAACAGATTGTATAAAACATAAATAATAAAATAATTTCCTAGAAGTTGCACAATCTGGTCTTTATTTCTTGTTATAAACTACTCTATACAAAATAAAAGTGTATCTGCAATAATGTTAACACTCTCCCACATATGCCAAGTTGTGGAAGTTTCCTACACACTATTAAAATACTAAAACCTCAATCTATCAGACTTCTCATCAGATCCCATCCTTCCTAAATCAGTCACCACCACGATGTGTGTGTCATTCTCTTTCTCCTCTACCTGTGTATGTGTCTCACTTTTTTTCTCAATAAAATAAGTTCAAGAAGAGATTTCCCCTTTATCCCTATTTTGTCTAGTATTCTACAGGTTCTTGAGGTTCTGTTCTGGTGTCTTTAAAGGCTATTTATCATAAAGGAACCTGTTTGTTTTGAGTGACTGAGCTATTAAAACCTTTCTTAGTAGTTCTGCAGACATAACATCTTTAATTTAAAGTTGTCTAAATGGATTTGTGGCTGGTTGTGATGCCATGGTATAAATTTGATTTTTCACATCATAGCTTAGGTCTATGCAATGCACGTGCTAGAATATATGACTAAAAGTCCCAGGAACTGACTGCAGAGGACAAAGAGTCAAGTGAAATATCCTGCATCGATCTCCATTTCATCTCTTCTTTGGAAGTGTGATTCTTAAAGACAACTATTTTTCTCAGCTTCAACTTTCCCAGGAAGCATGCATCAAATGCCCCAATATCATGTCAGTTGCTTTTTATTCTTATGCAACTCTCCATGACAGCAGAATGCTCTTCCTGGAGCAGAATGATTTATTTTCTTCTTCTCAAGTAACATGACCAATCTTTTGGCAGTCCAACACTTTGACGACTTCTATCAAAATCATCTATTCCTATCATGAAAGTAAAATATCTTCCCTGGTAGTGGCAAGTAACGTTCCTGCATTTTCACAGGTAACCTTTGAGTAATGTGTTCCTTCATTTTTCAAATGCAGACTTTGAGGAAGCTCTAAAGGTCTGGTTTTCAGAGAGCAGATACTTAGTATTTCACTCTAAACTGTTTCACTTCAAGTACTTCAAACCACCACCACTTTTGAAAACGTAGACTGGAGTCTCCAGAATATCACATCAGAAAATGCAAAGATAGCTAATTATTACCTCCCTGGAAAGAGTTCACTGCAAAGCAGATATCTACTACTCTGTGATAATGAGCACTAAAAAATGGAACATAGCTGTGACAGCCACACACTGCTAGGAATCTTCTATCAAGACGTTATACTAGTTGAATTCTTGTATTTTTCCACATACTGCTTTAGGGAGTACCTCTGTGCTTTAGTTGCTGAACAGTTGCAGCTGAATCCCAAAAAGATTTTAACAATCCTGTGCAGCAGTTTTCTGCTGAGTTTAATTGCACTGACTATGACCATTTTCAGGTACCAGTACTTACAAGGTACAGAACAATGCACATAGAAAACAGCAGGACAATTGAAAAAATAAGGTTGTTGATGACTCTGATAAGCCTAGTTGTCTCTTCTATTTTGCTTCAGTCATTAAAGAAACAAATTCCTACAGTAGTGTGATTGTTTCTGATGAGAAAGAGTTGTACTGTCTGAAGTTCAAACCACTACATAGATAGGTAGATAGATAGATAGATAGATAGAAAGATAAATAAAATCATAGGATATTAAAAAATATTCCAGTCCTGGTCCTTGAAATTCCCTCTGCTCTTCAGATTAAATATGTCTTCATTAATGTTGTGAAACATGAGAGATAATTGTCAAATGGGAAAAGATACATATAAATATATACATCTATGTTTATAGAGGCCCATAATTACATACATCAGCCAAGGGTTTCAACAATAAATGATTCTGCAAAATGCCAGAAACTTTAAAATTTAAACTATAAAGAGACATATTCACACCCGTCTTCTGATGGACTGGAGAAGAAATACATGTTTATCAATGTTGACAGCAATTATCCAGAAAAAAAAAGTTATGACCTTTATTATGTCAATCTGCTTAAACTTAAAATATAGTTTCTGAGGTGCTGTCAAGTACAGTTAGCTAATAAGAGCTCTACTGGAATGCAGTGACAGTGTCCTGACAAGCTCCAAGTCTGTGCAAGATCAAGGCGACTTGGAATCTTGTACCAATTATCTGTTGGGTATATAACAGTCTCCTACAACTGTCATGTTTGCAGACAGAGAAGTGAGAGTGAGGAGAGATACCTTAATGAGACATATGGTACTGTGGTCTTTGGTGTTCTGAATTAGGAATGTATCACAGATAGTGCTGGGGTCAGAGAATCACTTCTACCTTCATCCTTCAAAGGGTGCCGTATATTTGATTGGCTGAAGAGGTTGTCTCTAGGTGTGCTAGCTCAGACCAGTTATAGAGCTGACAGAAAACAGAGTGATGTTACTTGGCGCAGAAGAATCTATCACCAAGCTGAGTATGAATGTCGACTGGCATGACATGAATCATTCTTTACACAGCAAACAAATAGCAAAAGCAAAAAACGAACCCAGCGTGTTGCCTAGCAGTCATCTGGCAGCATGATAGGAAACTGTTGTAAATATTTAGAGTTATACTCTTTGGCACTGAAATCACAGTATGTACTGCTAGCAATACTCAATTTTTCAGGTCAACCAGTTGCAGTTATTAATCTGGAAATATTGACAAAAATGATAAAAGAAAAAAGTGTCAATGAAAAACTAGAAAGTTTGGTATTATCTAATATTCTGAAGTTTTAAGTCTTGGTTTGAACTTTTTATTAATTTCATTTTTCACCAAAACAACTGAATTTTTTTCAGGGTTGAAATATTAAACTTCCAGGTATTTCAAAGGAAATATTAAAGTTAAAAAGTTATTTAAATATCAAGGAACTCTTTTGAAAATAAATGGTGTGACTAATGCTACAACTAATAATTTTTATTGCCAAAGTTCTTCTGGATTAAATACACATAAATCCCCAAAGCTATCTGTGTAGAGAAATGGATAGACTAAGCTTTTGGATAGCTTATTTAACACAATAAAATTGAAATAAAGAGAAGGAAAAAGAATTCAGGATATTACTCCTGTCAGTCAACTCCCAAAATCAAACTAACCAGAAAATGAAATACTTTCTAATTCCAAGCAGAAATTCAAGGAGGCAAATGGTCTCCTTTCCTTTATCTAAGAATTAATCTCCCTCCCCTTCTCCACAGTTTCTTAATTGCAGTCAAGAGTTGACATTTAAAAATAGCATGAGACAATCTCAGTCCCCAAAAAAAAGCTGATTAAAAATTATCTCTCAAATCAAAACCCAACTCTTTAAGAAATTCACAACCCAAGAATGTTTCTTATATTCTTTTCCCCATTGTTATTTCTTCTACCTTGTTTTCTAGAAAAGACTCGCACTTAGAAGAAAAAATTATTTATGGACTGAAATATAAAAATAGACATTAGAAATATAGGGGGAAAATATATTTTCCCTCTCAGAGCCCATTAACAGACAAATTATACTGTAATTTGATAATAGCAATATAAATATGAATTTACCTGAAATTTTCTTGAACAACCTGAATTAAAAATTGCCCAGGCACAAATACTTTTTTACTATTCTATTTTTAGAATTATCTTAAATGATTCTAAAATTTATTCTAAAATGCTGAAAATACTATAAGAAATTCTTTTTCACTGGTCAGGTACAATAACTTGGGAAGACTAAGAATTTTGAATGAGTTCAACCTGACAGAGAAAATTGCCTTAGTGGTGGTTTACAGTATTAATGAAACCAATCCCTGTTGAAAAGTCAGTGCAAAATTCTCCTTTGTTTCTTTTTTATCAAATCCATTCCTGGAAAGTTTCCTAATCTGTCTTGTTTCTTTGTCTCTTTTTTAAGCCTGGATATTGATCAGAATTATATTCCCTGAGGAAGAAGATAAGATGGAAGTTGAATACACTGCAATATTGTGTTACAAGTGCTAACTTAAAACAAGAACAGGGTATTTCTTCTTGACAATAGCATAGCAAAGATAAAGCAGCCTGCTGGAGAAAGCCCATCCTTGGACTTCTCTCTCATATCTGGGAGTACAAAAGAGCAAATATCTGAAAGCGTAATAAAGTTCTGTCTTAACTCTGTGGGAGAATTTGATGCAAACACTAGTAGCCTAAAGAGTATAAAAGCTTGAGTTGTTTGGCTTTTACATTCTTTGTGCTAGGTGAAAAATATTGGGACAGAGAGTCTGAGTAGACAAAAATCAACTGATTACGAAAATCAGCTTATTAACTAAATTTGATAAATCAGGCTATGTCTAAATTTTAGATTCTCAACTTTCATGCTTTTTCCTCTTCAGTATAAGTTGTAATGTTCTGTTGCAGTCTTCATCAATCATGATCAAGCTTAGTACCAGACTGAGATCTCAGAATGGATCTGGTCCAGAAGAAAACTCCAAAACAATATACCCCAAAACCCGTCACCAAAAAAGCCCCAACAGAGAGGAACAAATTAAAAATGAGTATTACTATGATATACAGAACTTGGAGTCCAGAAAATTCACCAGAGACATGGTTCTTTCTGCATTTTGTCTGGACTGATGGTAATCAAAGTTTCTGCATGACACCTGGTTCAGCTTGGGTACTGAAAGTGAAACCTTCCAGAAAGACAGACTATGCCAGCTCAGAAGATTCAATCTTTTACTTTATTTTAGATAGTCCAGTTTTTAATTCTTCTCATAGTATAGCCCTGATTGCATTTTATGTCAAAGGTTCCCTTTACTAATAAATTGAGCTTTGAATATGACTCATCTCAACTACAGAGTACTTGAGGTATCCTAATGTTAGATTATTAAAATTAAAAAGTTTATTGCAAATGATTGCATGTCTGCTCTTCCTTGATACTCTTCTGTGATATATAGGTGTGGCTTCATTGAGAGGTGTCTGCATTTAACCATTTTTCCATTTTATGTGGTAAAACAGGAATCAGGCCCAGGAAAACTAACAGACACACTCAGGGGTGAAAATCAATGTAAAAATTTTGACCTGGGATGTAATTTTTAATAGGAAATAAAGTTCATGATCTTGACATGACTGAAAATAGTATTTGACAGTAAGTTTTGTGTATCTGAAGAGGACTTAAGCATCACCATGCCTAACTTAGAGATGCTGTTTCGGAAGGTAGAATTTAAACTCGCGTCCATGAGGAGAGACAAGAAAATGAACAGAATTCAGGTAAGTGCTGACCTGATACATGTCAGTGGGTGGCTGATAACCCCTGGGAAATGCTGAAGTGAGGGGACAGACATACATATCTTGGTTGAAACAATATTTGGAGCATAACTTTGTCACAAAAGACTGGAGGAGGAAGAAATGGTTGTGGTGATCTTAGAATTTTGTGGGGTGCTGACACTTCTCTTTACCTTGTGTAATGGAATGGAGATCACTTATTTGGGGATCTCTAGTCTGAGAGACTGTTTTCCAAAACAGAAATCTAAACCGAAGTCTCCTATATCGCAGGCTGTAGTAGGATATAAAAATCAGTCGCTGTCACAGATTTTCTTCTTGTCTATGTCTATGTGGAAGCAGGTATGCTCAGAGTTTACTTGTTTACTTCTTAGTTCAGATATTAGAAGTGAGTTTGACAGACAGGATTGATAGATGTGTTGGGTGCTGAATTTTTCAGGCTTAGGAAGAAGCATCACACAATTGAGAGGAGGGATCTAGTGGAAATGTAGGTAATAGTGAAATCAGAAGCTTATAACGTTAAACATATCAATGAGGATATGACCATTTCTAGTGTCTACACTTAGCGTGTACAAGCCTGTAATGCAGTTGGAGACACAAATATTTCATAGAATCATAGAATAGTTTGGGTTAGAAGGCACCTCCAAAGGTCATCTAGTCCAGCTCCCCTGCAATGAACAGGGACATCCTCAACAACATGATTGCTGGAGCCTCATCCAACATGATTGTTTCCAGGGGTGGGATATATATACCACCTCTCTGGGCAGGTAAAACCTATTGTTTTACCACCCTCATTGTAAAAAACTTCCTTAAATCTAATCTGAACTGACTCTCAAAACTGTTACTCCTTATCTTATCACAACAGGCCCAGCTAAAACGTTTGTCCCCATCTTTCTTACAAGCCTTCTTTAGGTACTGAAAGGCCACAGTAAGTTCTTCCCAGAACCTTCTTTTCACCAGGCTGAACAATCCCAGTTGTCTCTCTGCTTTTCCTCACAGGATAGGTGCTCCAGTCCTCTAATCATCTTCATGGCCCTCCTCTGGACCCACTCCAATATGTCTTTCCTGTACTGAGGACCCCAGAGCTGGACACAATACTCAAGGTGGGGTCTTACAAGAGTGGAGTAGAGGGGAAGAATCACCTTCCCTGATCTGCTTTTCACCCTTCTTTTGATGCATCCCAAGAATTTCAATAAAATTTATATGAATTCTTAACCTATAACTAAAACAATAAAGTCATTGAAAAATCATGTCTTAATGCAGTCGTTTACATAGAAGACAGACATTCCAGTTACAGAAACTTTGCAGACGAAGGCTCTAATGATGCTTTTGTTCTGGTAACTTTGTTGTGACTGTTATTGTTACTTGTTAAATGTGTTAATGTCTTTTGCACAGACATGAATGTTCTGTGGAATGATGCAGTTAGAAGAGAAGCAAACCTACAGTTCCATTGCTGTGACAAAACCAGAAAGGCACATCTGAAGTGAGAAAACAAGAAAGTTAAAATGGATGGACAAAAATCAAATGGGCAAAAATAATTCCTCAACCATCTACATGTAAATGAAAACTTAGTGACAATGTATTTAAAGGACATTCATGTATCTGACATCTTGACTTCAAGTAACGTAAAAAAAATTTTACATTTAGATAATGTTGACTTATTCTGTTTTTCTGTAGTCTTAAGTAAATAGAAGTAAAACTAAAACTATAGGTGCCAGGTGGTATTGTTGATACATAAGAAACCCAAAATGGGCTCTTATCTACACTAAAACTTTATTTAGTTCAGTATCATGACTCTCTGACAATGGTCCACAGCCGAGGTTTAGGAAAAAAATACAAGCACAGTAATAGCTGTAATAGCTCCTGAGACTATCTGTCTAGTCTAAAAGAAAATGCAGTTCTGGGACTTTCTTACTCAATGGGGATCTTTTCATAGTTAATAGACCACCACAGATCTTCTTCCATGATTTAAGTAAGGCACTTCTTTAGCCTCTGTGGATTTTTAACATGCACTCTTTGGCAAGGAGCTCCACAGCATAATTTCATGAAGAATAGCTTTCTTCTCTTTCTTTTGAAACAGAACCTTAAGCTTATTTTCCCACCCCTTAGTTCTTGTACTTAATAAGACTGTGAACATTCTTGTACTTAATAAGCCTGTGAACCATTATCAATTATTTACATTCTTTATATCACTTGGGATATTTATAGATAAAGTCCAGCAGGTGAAAATATAATACTTACTTTACATGACTAGAACAATTCGGATGCCAGCCTATAGAGCAATGGGTCTTGATGTCAAACACTTCATGATAATGCAGAAATATAGAGAGAAAGTATGTGCAAGAGAAGTCGATTGGAAAAACTAGTTGGTCTACCTGGTTTAAATAAATTAGCAGTTTTTAAATAATGGTTTTATAAATAACTAATAATCTAATATTACAATGAAACATCACAAGTAATACCCCATTGAGAGCAACGAATACTAGCTGTTGCTTTCAGTGTCTTGTTTCACCATGGATTTTCAAATTTATTTCTAATGATAAAAATGTGCTACAATTATGATGATGTGACAAACTAGCACTACAAGTGCCTTCGTTGGCACATTGTGCAAAAAAATTTCACACCAGTATTTTGATTTGTATTTATTAGTGGTTCTACATGTCTA
Organism: Manacus vitellinus; assembly: GCF_001715985.3. NCBI lineage: Eukaryota > Metazoa > Chordata > Aves > Passeriformes > Pipridae > Manacus > Manacus vitellinus. Next base: position 27,389,540 of record NW_021939396.1, on the reverse strand, counting down.
TTGTGTCCACAGAATCTTAATTTGTACTACTATAATTTTTGAAGTCTTCTGGTGAAATTTATGACCAGAGTGAACATGGCTGGCATTACAGCATCATGGTGAGTATATCTTAATGGATATTTTTACAGGTTTCAGAGTTGTATTGAACATTTTTATGTTGCCTCACTCCTCACAAATAGTAGGAACTAAGATTCTAATGAATCTTTGAAGATTATTGGAAAGAGATGTGGACTTAAGACCTAACCCAATAATTTTACAAGGTAATAGAATGTATTAATGTTAGTGTTACTCTGGTAAACATTTCTGGTATTGACTGCATTATGCCTAACAGATCAATATTTTTCAGCTACTTAATTATCTGGCTGACTGCATTTGCCAATTCAGACATAAATAAATGTCTTACCTGATCAAATACTTTACAGAGGTTAAGAGAATTCTTTAAAAAAATAAAGTGTTATAGTCTTAAGAACTCACAATATTTCCCACAACACTGATGACTTTTTTTGTGTAAACCAATTTAATTTTTTAAGAATTTCTATTTCAGAAGTGACATTAAGGAACAGTTAGCTGTGTCACAAGAGAATCACGAAAAATGGTGTTATGTCTGGGTTTATTTACAAATTCTCTTGAAGCGATTTTAAACACACAGCAAAAATGTAGAAGCTGGATAAACATAAAAGTCAGGACTGTCTCTGCAGGTGACTTCATTCTAAAGAAACTGGAATATGATAAATTAACCAACCAAATGGGCAAAATAAAATAAAATAAAATAAAATAAACCACAAAAAATCAGATCTGTATTTTCAGCAATGCAAAGAAATTTTAGCAAAACACTTGCTATTGTCTACAGCTAAGTAAAGCAAATTACATATCTCTAGAAATGAAGGCAACTTGCTTTAGGGATATTTAAAATCTTATTAGAGGTCTAGATCTTCATTTTGTAACTGATTCTATGAGAAAATAATCCCAAACTCGGGCAGTTCCTACATTTTTTGATGTTTAAACAGAGAAGAAGACTACTGAGACTGCATCACTATAAGGCTGTAAAAAGCAAGACTGTCCTGGAACTCAGAAGTAACTGGTTTCCATCCTAGCCTAATTAGGTTTCTACAAGAATTCGTTTCACATTCAAATCTTACGGTAAAGCCTACCAAGGCAGTACATTGTTGACAGAAACACAGAATGCACAGGAGTAATTTGTGAGGTCCTTTCAGAAAATGAAAATCAAGAAAATCTCAGGAGATGTTATTTTTATGCAAAATTACAAAGTCTAGAGAAATTCCCCTGATGTGCCTTGACATATTTGCAGAAATGGAATGATACTTTGTACTGCAGGCATTCCTTTCTTCCAGATGTGTGCTAAACTTGGTGGAAATACCAGGCACAAGGTGCACATAGAAAAGAGTGATGTTTTCAGATTTGTGAATCTCTACACTATATCTGGCAGAAGAACTGCAAGACCACTGCTGCTACATAACCATCATACCATAGCTCTTGTTCCACTAGAAATGCTTACATTTTGATGCACTGTGTGCAATTTGTTAAATCATGATGTGCAGGAATTATTTTTTTTCTGTTTACTGTATCTGAGATTGTGATCAGACTCCTCTGCCTATTTTGCAGTCTGTTTTAAAAGGACAAAGATTGGAAACTGTTCAGAGGAGAGTTAGTGGAATAATCTGTAGTCTGCTCTGGGAGACATGTTAACATCTAAGAACAGTCAGCTAATAGATTTATCAAAGAATGTGGTTGCAAATTAAACTATAATAAGAACCAATGCCTAGAAGATGAACCACTGTACATTGAGGGCTAAAAAGATTGAAAGAGTGTTTCAAAGAGACTGAATACTTTTTCTAAAGGCAATGCCTCTCCTGACTACACAAAGACAAGAAAAAAAGCCTTTTGTACAGTATTTAAAGCCAAGGTGAAAAGCCTAAGCTGAAAATGTTTGTTTGACTTACATCCTACAACAGAGCAAACTTCAGACTTGTATGGAAAAAAAATATCTTAATCTTGTACTGGAAGATTTTAATAATCTTCCTAATATGCAGCAAAACTGGTTCTGTGAGGAAAGCAGAATAATTTTAACACATCCTTGCACCTTTTAGAATTAGAAAGCCCAGAGTTCTTTATAAGGACTGAAGAGTTTTACTGGGGTGTTTTGTACCAACCACCACTTTTGAAATCTCCCATTCTTCACTTCCCTTTCCTCTCACCTTCAGAAAAGAGAGAGTGAAATTGCTTAGTTAGGCTGAATACGAAATAGGTTTGGCTTTTTTTTTTTTTTCCTACTGGGGATTTCCACAGACAGGAAATTTTCCTGTTCTGCCATATAGCCCAACATAGAGAATTTTGAAAGACTGCATGATATGATCACAAACCGATGTTTATTTCACTCAACCAAGATAAAATTAAAACATCTGTTTCAGTATTTGGTTTTAAATTAAAAAACCCCAAATATTAAAATTAATTTAAGTCAAAAAAACTATTTATGAAAAGATAAAATGTAAAATTTATTTAAAAATGTCTCATCTAGCTATTTCTGTGAACTGACATATAAATTCAAGATTTAACACTTGTTTGAAGTATATGGCAAATTTTGCTCCAGAAATAACTGTGTAGGATTCTTCTGACTTGCTTAACAATCTTTCCACTGGCTGAAGGTTCACTGGCAGGGAGCTATGACAGCTGAGAATCAATGATTCTTTTCAAAATACTCATGGTTTTGAATTTGTTTTATAGGAACCCAATAGGCATTAGTATAACACCACTTCTGACATTTTTTTCTTACTCATTTCCCAGTGCTTGACAAGGGTAACTTTGTAAATTAAATAAGAAAAGGAGAAAATTATTATGTTTCTCTTTGTGAAAGTCCAGCGGTTGCAGTAAATCTTATATATTGCTTCTTTTTAGAAAAAGGACCTGTATTTTACAGAGTTGAAAGTTTTTCCTTCCTTTGGTCTCTTCACTACATATGGAATGTAGATCTGTGGAGTATTATTTACAATTGCAATTGTAAGGAGTCATTTTTTTGGTATTGTAAGAGAGGTATCCAAGAGGATCCCTTAAAAAGTTGTAACTACAGATATTTCACACTTTGCTTTGCTTCATTTGATCTGATGCACCTGCCCTCAATAGCCAAACACCACTAAGGATAAGGAAACAAGAACCTTCTTTAAATAAAAGGACATTATCAGTCTTTTAAAATTAAATTTATTCTACTGTTTCATATTTCACTATCAACTGACTCATTGATTTATGATTGGTTTTACTACAAATTGTGATTCTTAACAGTCGCCTGAGATGTCGCACTCGCTCTCTCTCTCTCTCTCTCTCTCACGCTCTCCCTATCTATCTGTATGTCTATCTGTTAAAGTATCTGATGGTATTGAGTATTGCTAAGGACTATCAGCTTTCTTTGAGGGTAAAATTCAAATGCAAATGGATTGTTTGCTAGTGCCAGTACTTATAGTACTCAAAATTACTCTGCCTATTAAAATACAGCAGTAGCTACTGTGTCAGGTAAGCAAAGATATGAATAAATTTTGAAAACCATGAACTGGGAGAATGTGGAATGTTTAATCATATCTATGCTACGGGGGGGAATAATGCTCTATATATTCTTTCATAGTAAGCCTAAGCTTACAGCACTGAAATGGAGTGCAGGGGAAAAAATAGTTATGATTGACATGGAAGGCTTCAGCTTAGGACACTGTGCCCCAGACAACCGAAAAGACAGTCATGTTACTCAGTGCATAGCAATCCACCTTTTTATTACAGGAGGGGACAGAGACATAACAAGTTATCACATTGCTCAGTATAAGTTATCCAGACACAACTGCTTTGTTCGTTTCAGAATGGAATCTTGGAATCACTGCATAATTTTATGTTTGTGCCTTCCTCTGGAGTTTTGAATAATGAATAGTTTTGCTACTATAATGGTTTGTGTAGGAGTGTGAAACAGCTTCAACTAAAATGTATTTATAGTGAAATGAAAACAGAAGAGCAGACAATTGGATGGACTTTACTGTTAGGTGCAACCCAGATTTATGAGTAGATAGTCTGGAAGGAGACCATGAGGTGCTTTGGCTCTTATGCTCTTCCCAAGAGTAGTATTAGCTGCCTGAGCAGCTTATATTCTCACTGTAAAATAAAAATCCACAATATGAATGTTGTGCATCCAGTCCAATACATTTAGTTTAAAATATTTTGTGGGTCAAGGTGGATGACATTTATGAAAATAGATGTTAAAAAGGTTCTAAAGTCTCATAAAGAGTCTAGCCTTTGAACATCCGAATGTTTGAAAATTCACAAAAAGATGCACTCAAATTCCATATGTGTGCATACATGCCAATTCAGCATCTTCTTCTTGGGCAAACTGAGGTTGGTAAGTACATTTTGCAAAATTTAGTTTGGTTCTTTTTTCATTTTTTTAAACTTCAGCTTCCCAGAAGTGAGTGTATGTTCCTTGACAGAAAGTCAGCAAGCTGTCAGAGTTCATTTTATGAGAGCTATATGGTTTCATTTTGTAAAAACATTCCTGAGAATTTTAAAGAACTGTCAAAAGGAATTCACTTTATTACTGATTAACATTAAAGTCAGAACTGAAGTCATATAAAATAAGTCCTGGAAATAAAAAAAACCAACAGTACTCCTGTCTTTCATTTTGACAACATTGTGGAAACACACTGTATTGCTTCTCTTTTGCTGTGGTAGTTTAGACTCAGAGGAAACCTGTGAATTTTTGCGTAAACTGATTGTAGTGCTTGAAATTTAGTATATTCAGAAAGGGAAATTTAGATAATATCAGTTGTTGATTATAAGAAATGCATGATCATAAAAATTAATACTATGTGATAGTTTAAGTACATAGAATAAGCTGATGTGATTATATGTGCTTTATTACCTACATTTATATATCATATAAATACACATATGTATGAGTGAAAAAGTAAATCCTGCAATAAGTGTAGGAACTTATTCATAATACTTTAATTAATGATGCATATAAGATGAATGAACAAATAAATAAATAGTTGCATTTTCTTTTTATGTATCTGATATTATTAAAATGATCTGTGGTGAATATAAACTAAGAGGATGAAACTGACTCCATTTAAATTCCATGAAGTCGATATCAGACCTATGAGAAGTATATTTAATAATGTTGATAATATTTATTAATATTATTGTAGTAACATGTACAAGTGCTAGCACACATTAAAGAAAAAAGCAAGTGCATAGGAGAAATGTATCAACAAGTAATTTAAGGCTCAGTTTTAGGTCAGATGATAATTTCTTTGTAATTCTATTTTTATAGGTAATGTTCAACAAATTTTTTTGTTTTGGTATGTTTTGGTCTGTTTTGGTTTGTTTTAATTAATACTCCTGTGCATTTATAGAAGTTTAAGTTAAATAGATTCTGCCATTTCTAATAATCAGTTTAAAAATAATCGATTTTTTTTTTCTTAGAAATGTGTTTATGATATATTTATGAAGACAAGGAACTTCTTTTTAAAATTAAACAGCAAATACTAATGCAAATCTCTTTTTTTTTTCTAAATTCACAGTGAACTTGGAGAGGAAGTGATGGTTTGAAGCAACAGAACAGAACTATACAAAATGAAAATGGAACTGCATTGGAAATTTTTCTTGCTGTGATAGTAGCCTAGTTATATGTTCATGCCTGTAAAGTTGACACCAGATAGAAGCAGTAACATCAGGGATGGTCCATACAGCTACCATTTAGATCACATTATCCCTGAAACAAAGTATTTTTCAGCGCTGAGATTGTACTTTTTATTTATTTTTTTTTAACATACATTTGGTATTAAAAGACAATGTTGTGTTATTTTGGCCACAAAGAAGGTAGTAAGATTAATTGACTGCATCATGTGATCCATAACTTCTTAGTAACACAGAGATTTCAGTGAAGACTAGAGCTTCAAACCATCTACAGAATTCAGTAATTTTATGTTCTATTTAATGTATTTCCATGGGATAATAATAAAATAAGGATAAAAATCATATATAAAATACTGAAGTATTGCATCAAGAAAGACATTTTTAGATATTAAAAACTAATTATGTAAATATAGAAATATTATATATACAAATATTATATATACAAACATTTTATTTATAAAATATATATTTATATATTATAAATTTATATCTTTAAATATATATAAAAATAAAATAAAAAGTTGCATCTATGTGTAAAAGGAAGTAAATGGCTGATCTCATCTAGGAGACAAAGAGTTTGTATTTCTGCCTTGGCAAAGACAAACATGTGACAGTCTACAGTTTCCTCATGAGGGAAAAAGGAGGGGCAGGAACTGATCTCTTCTCTGTGGTGACCAGTGACAGGACCTGAGGGAATGACCTGAAGTTGTGTCGGGGGAGGTTTAGGTTGGATATTAGAAAAATGTTCTTCACTCAGAGGGTGTTTGGGCACTGAAACAGGCTCCCCAGGGAAGTGGTGGAGCTCCAAGTCTGACAGAATTCAAGAAGCATTTGGACAGTGCACTCAGGCACATGGTGTGACCCTTGGGGATGGTCCTGTGCAAGGGTAAGAGTTGGACTCGATGCCTGTGGGTCCCTTCCAACTCAGTATGTTTTGTGATTCTGTGAATTAAAAAAATGCAGTAACAGTTCTGTACGTTATTTGTGCCTGTCTTACAGAGGTCCACATAGAGCACAACATCCCTGCTGTTTCAGACATGAAGACAGGCAAACAATTCCTCGTCTCAGACCCAGCCAGAAGTGTCTGGGACCACGGGTGCTCCTGGTGTTCAGCACTACGGACAGCGCTGCACATTCCTTCAGGGCAGGTCCCCACTTCCTTGTCTGAGACACGAGAATCCGTGGAGTATGCGAGAGTCACACACCAGAGCCCGTACAACAGGAGACATGATTTGTTGTTGCTGGCATATTAACTTCTTGTTTCCAGCAGGTGGAGAGGCTTCAAACGCCAAAGAACATGCCAGGCTATTTTTCCATGCTTGCCAAGGAAATACATCTACTTTGTCTCTAGGCAAAATGTAAAACCAACAAATAACTTTTCAGCAACTAATTTTGTTTGAGTAATAATGGTTTCTGGCTTGGCTAGTTTCTGATGCATAATGATCAGGTGGGTTAAGACCTTGAGGCATTTCCTGAGTCTTTGCATTCAGCCTTGACTGCTTGTTAAAAAATGAAAAATGTAGCTAGACTCAAACCTTCAAGCCAGTGGAACACTGTCTTCAGGCTGAAGCCTAATGTGAAGTTGATAATTTATTTTAATCCACTCATATGCTAGTCTTATTAACAGGAAGACAGATTTACTGCATTGTTTATTACTCAGGAAGTTGATCACTGGCAGATGTTTTTCTGAACTGGTACTTTATTAGATGAGTAAAAGTGCTGTTTAAGACTGTGTTTCACTATTGTCATAGCTATCAAAATATATTATGCTACAAAACAGTGATCTAGAAATAAAAAATATGAATGCAATTACATACATATCAGAAATATCTCCTCAAATTCAAATGCTTTCTATTATTACAAAAACTGAAAATGAACCAAAGAGTGTACGGGAAATGATTATTCTCTTTTAAATTTTATAAAGCAAGAGAATCTGATAAATATCTATTTACTACTGTTAAATTCTAAACATCTCGCCCCATGGGATATTCCAGAAGATTTCTTTCTAGTCTGAATATCATACTGATCCACAATGATCCCAACTGTTTCATGTGATCAAACACACATCCTGAGGATAATTGTCTTTAGGAAAGCTACCTAAAGACAATAGCGTGTTTCTTAACAACAAAAATGTATCTGTTCCAGATGAAGGCTATCTTGCTGCTCTTGGTAAGGTGCTTTTCCGTGCCAAAACTAGCATGCTAGCCCTAGTGATAAAGCAGTTCAAAATTCTGGCAGTTCACTGGACCTGATTATGTGTATTTAAGCTTCATTAATTATAAATTTACTTGAATAGCCAAATGCAAAGAATCTCTTCTGACACAGTGTAATGAAAAACAACCACAAGCATTTGGAAAACAAATTAATATTAATAAACTGATTTAAATTTCATCTTGCAAAATGGTAAAATTATTGGGTAAGTACAGTATGTTTCCTTAAACCATCTTGCCCGGGAGCTGCTTTATGCTGATGACGCCGCCCTTGTTGCCCACACAGAAGCAGCTCTGCAGCATTTAACATACTGTTTTGCAGACGCTGCTGAGCTCTTTGGGCTGGAAGTCAGTCTAAAGAAGACAGAAGTTCTCCATCAACCTGCACCTCAGGAAGTCCCCCATCATCCCCACATCACCATTGGCCAATTAGAACTCAAATCAGTCCAGCAGTTTAATTACCTAGGTAGCCTCATCTCCTCGGATGGTAAGATTGACAGGGAGATAGACAACAGGTTGGCAAAGGCATATAGTGCTTTCAGAAAGCTTCATAAAAGAGTTTGGCGAAACAAATACCTGAAGGAAAGTACAAAGATCAGTGTTTACAGAGCCATAGTGCTGTCTACTCTCTTATACGGATCTGAATCAAGGGTCATCTACCACCACCACCTGCGACTCCTAGAACGCTTCCATCAACCCTGTCTCCGTTCAATCCTAAATATCCACTGGGCAGATTATGTGACCAATACATCTGTTCTAGAACAAGCAGCAGTCACAAGTATAGAGGCCATGTTACTGAGAACACAGTTGTGTTGGGCAGGGCACGTCTCCAGGATGAAGGACCACTGCCTCCCTAAGATCTTGCTTTATGGTGAACTTGCCACCGGCTACTGCAAGAGAGGAGCCCCGAAGAAGAGATACAAGGACTCCCTGAAACAACATCTCAGCCTTGGCCATATTGATCAACATAACTGGTCTACTCTGGCCTGCAGTCGGGAGGCCTGGAGACACACAATCTATAACGCAGTTGTCTCCCTTGAGAACACACGCAGGATCACTCTTGAGGAGAAAAGGCAACGCAGAAAGAATCGTGCCTTGCAGAATATACCATCTAAGGAGTCTTTCTGTTGTGCCTTTTGCAACCGGATGTGCCTGTCTTGTATTGGCCTTTTCAGCCACCAACACGCTTGCAACAAACGTGGGTAGAGTCCTTCCTAAATCTTCGTTCGTGAAGCCTAGCCATGACTGACTGACAGTATGTTTAGCTATGCCTGAGCAGACTGTTCATCTAATAAGTAAAGCAATGTACCAAGGTCTTTGTAAAAGTGATATTAAGTAAGAAATGTTCTTGTCCGTAGTTGCAGAGACCCTGGACTTGGCCATATTGATCACCATAACTGGTCTACTCTGGCCTCCAATCAGGAGGCCTGGAGACACACCATCTATAACGCTGCTGATGCTTTTGAGAAAGCACGGGGGAACACTCTTGAGGAGAAAAGACAACACAGAAAGAACCATGCCTTGCAGAATATACCACCTAAGGAGTCTTTCTGTTGTGCCTTTTGCAACCGGACGTGTCTATCTCTTATTGGCCTTTTTAGCCACCAGCGCACTTGTAACAAACGTGGGTAGAGCCTTCCCCAAATCTTCATTTGTGAAGCCCAACCATGATGATGATCAGAAAGATCAAAATCCCTGAATGATGGGAGTTGCAGACATCAGAGAAGTAGTCAAAAGCAGTAATATTTATATGATAGTTGAATGCAGTTGCATGTTAATACCAGAATATACTACCCAGAAAAACATACAAACATGATACAAATAGTAAAGAAGACCCCAATATTCACTGATTTATTGTGCTGGTTTAAAAGTTAACCAGCAGGGGGAATGAACTCAACTCAAAGGAGAGATTATAAGTCAGAATAACAATTTATTAAAATAATACAGTAAGTACAATAATACAAACAAACAATTGGTCTCAACCCACAAAAACCCAAATGTATAACCCAGTACCCTGGGGCCTGAACAAAGTGGTGTTCCTTGGGCCCTGTTTGAGTCCAAAGTAAAGGGAGAGGGGAAGAACCTGCTGGTGGGAGAGCTGCTGCAGTCTGGCCAGAACTGGTGATCGCAGTCCAGTGGTGGTCTAAGTCTGGTTGAGAGCGATGAGATGCAGCCGTCCTCTGGATCCCACGAGTGGGTTGAAAAATGTTCCAAAACTCCAAGATTATATATCCTCCAGTTCAGGCAGGAATGTTCAGTGCTCCCCTCAGGGCGGGGAGTTCCACAAAGGGTGTGAGGACAGAAACATCCTCCTATCTCACAGGCCTCTTAACACCTAGTTTATAGCCTGAGGAGTCAGGCTCTATGGGCAGAGGGTGCGAATAGTCTATTGACAACAATAGTCTAGTTTCTGGGAAATGACATGGAAGGCTATAGAATACAGTTTTGGGTTACACCCACCATGATGAACTGATCTCAGCTGTCCTAACTAGGACATTTATCCATAAACCAAAAGGCTGAATTACCTATAGAGAGATATATATATCGCTTTTATACATGTAGTATTTAAAAAAATACCAACAGGCTTTAAAAGATTTTAAAAATTATTATGGAAATGATTAAAGAGAAAAAATGTGTAATATTCTATGTCTGAAAAACATCTAAATAGGTGCACCATAAGAAGATTTTTTTTAAAGGCTTGAGGTATCTCTATGTTACAATTGCTGTGTTGATTTGTAAATCTCATGTAGTAAAAAAAAATAAAAATCTTTTTTACCTTCTATAAGTGACATTAATTATTTAAAGCTTATGGAGTCCTTTGGAAAGTAACTAATTGCAGACATCCTAGATAAATGTTAAACAGTGCTACTATAGTTTTGCAATGACAAAAGAAATCTAATAATATTATTATACCAGTTTAATAAAATGACAGCAAAATCTGAGGTTGTTCTACTGTGCAAATGCTTTTATGTTACATTGCTGCAGAACTTGTTATTTTTAAACAATTGTGCCCAGCCCAGGAAAAATTACTTTTGTGCAGAAGCTCTGTAAAAAAAACACCAATACTAGAGCCTTTTATAATGCATAAGGAAATAAAGATGGAGCTGAGAAATTCTGTGGAATACTAATTCCTCCGGTAACAGCTGGAACAAAATTACACTGGAAAAATCCTTTTACAGCTTTTTTCATAGAAGGATCTTTAGATAAACATCAAGAAAACTCAGAAACGAAACATAATCTAGAAAATTGAGACCCAAGATTTCTCCCAAGCATAAATGTATTACAGCAAGACAGACACTGCATTTGAACATATGACTTTTAAATAGAAATAATCATAAGCAAAAATTTAAAAATTTAATTCAGATTTTAATTTTTCCAATTGTTGTACCTTGGTTGATAAACTGTACTTTAAGGGATGTACTGAAATTTTCTACTATTTAGTTTTCAACTTTTGTAGTCTAAATATATACGTAATATTCTATTAAAATTATTTTTAAAAAGTCAACCAGAAAGTGAAACACTTTTGAAAACTTTTGTTCTTTTCTTTCTGGAGTAGTCAGTATTTTTCTGGATATCTCTGTACACATAAATTCAATATGTGCCTTTTTGTTTTTTTTTCCAACCGAAAAAGCAATGGGTAATTTGCTGAGTAGCAACACAATATTAACCAGAGGAGACAGCTTTTTCCAAGTGGTCCTAACGATGGTACAATTTTATTCAAATCACAATAAAATAATTATTGCTTAAATGAACATAAATAAACTTTCTAACACAGGTTAGAGGGTTTCCTAACATGTTCATTTCAGAATATATGTAGCTTACTTTTTTCATTAAAAAAAATTACTTATTATTCAAAATAAAGTGAGTTTAGGCACTTCAAAAGGAACAGGCTTTACTGTGAATAAGATAGAAGCATAACTCAGAAATGCAATGAAATGTACTGCAAATAAAGTTATGCCTTCTATTTATGCATGAGAAATCCTGTTTATAACTGGACCAGGACACATTCTTTAGCTTACAAATCTACATGAATCCTATTATGCCTGGAAGATATGTAATGGTAAATGGAGAAAGAATGAATTTTCATAGGAGCAGTGAAATTCACCCTACTGACTTAAAGGAATAACATGCCTATGTAAATGAAATAGAACAGGCTTAATGGAAAAGGAAATATTTTTCATTGGAAAAATATTTTTCATTGTTCTAACGCTAGGACCTTACATTAAAAATTTGTCTTTTACATCCTGTTCAGCAGAACTCTCAACACTTCTTGATGGCAGTCAGAACTTCACCAGGGAACTGGTGAACATATTGCATGCAGTATGTTGCTGAAACAGGCATTCATCTGAAGGAACAAGAGAAGAGAAAAAAGATTTGATGTATTTTATGAAGTCCACATCTCTTATCTATGTCTCCTCACCTTCTTTCCTTTAAAGATTTAAAGGAGAAAAGAAGGTTGTGTTTCCACTTTGTTCTGTACATAGCTTCTGATTGTGTGAATAAAGCATGAGAAATAACATTGTGTTTCAGTCAGTTGTGGGACACCAAACTCTTTTCCTTGGACATCTAGCTTGATTCAATATTACAAAATGTAATGATTAATTTTTTTTCCTAAATCATTCATATAACACTGATGTAACAATAGGTATCACTGTGTGGGTCACTGTACAGGTAGAGTATGCTGAGCAGTGTTCATATTGACTAGGACATCAAACGAATTATTCTGATGTCAAGACGGATGTCTAGCACTTTTTGAGATGCCTAAAGTTTCTCTTGCTTTGTAAAAGCACAGATCTTCTGAACCTTGTCTACCAGCCCCATGTGAGTGACTGAACAACTTAGGGTGCTTGTATAGTATGCACTGCCAATGCAAGGGCAGCTGAACTGCATCCTAAAATAACGAGGACTTACTTATCCACTTAATCCAATTTAGTCATGTAAGTTCCATTATAGTAAAAAAGACAATAAAAGAAAGAGTGTTTCACCTACAGAGAATAATTTCTTAAATAGAAGATCTGTGTTGTCCTTCAGGAACACCTCTGTTTCACCATTAGTTTAAAGGAAGATGACTACTTTGATCTGTCCCCCAGATATCTAGGAAGACGAGTCTTACAGCAAGATATATTTTGAAATGTTCTCTTAAGAAGTAGATAATTTGAATTCAGTTCCCAGTTAAAAGAATAAACCTCACTTTTCTTTAAAAGACCCAAAACAGTATTTCTTTAATATTCAGCAAATATTAATGGAAAACTGTGCTTTGTATTATGCTGGGAGTAATCAAATAAACAATTCCTTCATCCAAAGTCTCACTGTAAGATTTCTCTCCTGAAGCATTAGATATTTTATAAATTAACAATTATATTTTTTCTTCTATGAAAAAGAAAAAAGGACACAAAAACACACTTTGTTGCAGTTATGAAACAGCAGTTATGGTAAATCTGCTTTTTAGAAATCGATATACTTCTTCAACATCTTTCAGTGTTTGCCAGGCTGAATTTAACACTTCCTTATTTCTTAATAAGTACCAGGAATAGATTTAATCTTTGGTTACAAATTTCCTTAATATTATTCTTCTCACATCATCTGGTTGATCCAGTAATGCCTTTAATTTAATGCAGAGTTTATTAGCTAATACAATGCCCATGAGATCCAAGAAATATATGTTTTGCTAATGTTTAGCTTTTATAGTATGCACAGTTTGGAGTTAGTGTACAGAATTTACTTGCTGTTGAGAGAGCAGTGACTTTTACCTGCTGGTAAAATAATTTATTTTGACACACTGCAGTGTTAAATATTCACTAAAAGAGCACTTAAAACAAGTGAAAACAGTTGATATATGAAATGTTTATTCATGTCCTGAGCCTGAAAATTGATAAAACTATAGATTTAGAATGCATAATTTTATCTAGGATTTAAAAATAGTTTAAGTTTTAAGGACATGGTCTCTTAGGTAAGTGCTGCATGCAATGAAGTGCACTGTGATATCATCTAGAATGAAACAACCTTCACTTTTCTGACAGACATTTACTGACTATTTTAACAGTTTGGTCTCAATCTTCCTTAGCTGTAAAAACTTTGTTTAATAGTGCTCTTCCTTTCTTCATCCTGTTAGAGTTATCAGCAAACATCTAGAGTATTTCTGGATATTTAGGGTCTGAGATGGAGTGAATATCCCCCATAGCAGCCCTCACTGTGCTGTGCTCTGCATTGGTAGTTAGAAAGGTATTTATAGCACACTGGTGCTTTGGCAACTGCTGAGCAGAGCCAGAACATTATCAGTGCTCTCCATCCAACATTGGCCCCTCATCAGTAGGTTGGGAGTGCACAAGATCTTGGGAGGGAACACAGCTTTGCTTCTGCACGCATGACCTCTGCTACTGAGCACTGGATTCCATGCAAAAAGATGATGATTAGGGGAAGAAAAAGGGGGGATTGTTTCCGTTGATGGAAGAAGGGGGTAGAGGAAGGGAATAGACTCTTCAAGCATAGCTGCATGAATAATAACCTCATCCAGGCTTAGAGGTGAGGATAAGGGATTAGATTCCAAAGAAAGGTGGATGTTAGTATGGTAAAAAGCTGAAAGAGAGTAAATTTAAATTTCACCTACAATTACATATCATCTCACAGACTGCAGTTCATTCAAGTAGTGAGAAATCACAAGATGACATGAAATGAAACTAAGGTCACTCGAGAAAGATTATTTTAGTTAGTCTGATATATAAACAAATACAAGTACGTAAGAATATGCCTAAAAGAAGGAAATTACCCATTTGAGGATTCCAATGGCAAAACACTTAACTACCATGTGCATAGTTTATAAGGCTTCAAGGACCTCTTCATGGAATTATATTCATTTTTTACAGGAATGCATACCTATTATTCTCATTACATTAAGACTGCTGGAATTACTAGTGCCCAGGTACACTTGTTATGCACAAAAAGATTTAATTTTTTAAGTCTGTGGAATGATAAATTGATTATAAAATTTTAAACAGTTGAGTCTTAAACAAATGTAATTACACAGCTGCCTTGAGAAAAGGCAGTCAGATATACTCTGCTTTTGTGTCAGTCGAAAAACATTCTGTTTCTTTCCAAGTTTTCACAATAACAGCAAAGCTGAGTGATGTCACCCAAGAAATATTCTGAAAAATTCTTTGTCTCCATGTCTGAAGAGACAGAGGGAAAAATCTGTCTCCCTCCTTATGGAAACTCCTAGGTGTATCATGATTTTGGCAGAATCAACTGTACCTTCTTTTAATCTGTCCTCACCTTAATAACAAGCCTATTCTTACTACCTTTCTGCACAAAGTTTGCTTCTCAGTCTGGTATAAAACCTTACACACAATCTTACCCAACATGCTAAAGCTTGTGACATTTCACAAAATCACAGAATATGTTCAGTTAGAAGGGACCCACAGGCATCATTGAGTCCAGCTCTTATCCTTGTACAGGACCATCCCCAAGGGTCACACCATGTGCCTGAGAGCATTGTCCAAATGCTTCTTGAACTCTGTCAGGCTTGGAGCTACAACCAGTTCTCTGGGAAGTCTGTTGCCGTGAATAACCTAATATCCAACCTAACCCCCTTGACAAAACTTCAGGCCATTCCCTCAGGTCCTGTCACTGGTCACCACAGAGAAGAGATGAGTTCCTGCCCTTCCTCTTCCCCTCACGAGGAAATTGAAACTTCAATCAGGTCTCCCTTCATTCTCCTCTTCTCCAGGCTAAACAGACCAAGTGACCTCAGCTGCTCCTCATACAGCTTCTGCTCAGGATCCTTCACCATCTTCATTGTCCTCCTTTGGATGGTCTCCAATAGCTTAATTTCTTTCTTGTATTGTGGTGCCCAATACTCCAGACAATATTCAAGGTGAGGCTGCACCAGTGCAGAGCAGAGCTGGGGCTGCTTTGCCTGATGTACCCCAGGACATGGTTGGCCCTCCTGGCTGCCAGGGCACTGATGACTCATATTCAACTTACTGTCGTCCATAATCCCCAGGTCCCTTTCCATGGCACTGCTTCCAACATCTCATTCCTCAGCCTGTACAAACAGCCAGGGTTGTCCCATCCCGGGTGCAGAATCCAGGACTTCCCCTTGTTGAACTTCATATAGTTGGTGATTGCCCAGCCCTCTAATTTATCAAGGTCTCTCTGCAGGGCCTCCCTGCCTTCAAGATATTCGACAGCTCCTCTGAGTGTTTTGGCATCTGTAAACGTGCTTATTATCCCTTCCAGTCCTGCATCTAAGTCATTTATGAAGATGTTCAAGAGCACAGGGCCCAAGATGGAACCCTGCAGAACCTAACTAGTGACAGGTGGCCAGTCTGATGTTCTCCCATTCACTATTACGCTCTACGCTCAACACATGAGCCAATTGCTCACCCATGGCACTATGTGTTTATCCAGCTGTGGGCTAGACATTTTGTCCAGAAGGATCTTGTGAGAGTATTGAAAACTTTACTGAAATCCAAAAACTGAAATCCCTTGGTCAGCTAGGTGGGTTACCTTGTCATAGAAGGAAATCAGATTGTATAAGCAGGAATTTCCTCTCATGAAGTCGTGATGGCTGTGACCCATGACAGCATTGCCTTTCAGGTGTTTCTCAATACCTTCTAGAATAATCTCATCCATGGTTTTACCAGGCACTGTAGTGAGAATAACAGGCCTGTAGTTTACAGAGTCCTCCTTGCCCTTAAAAATCGAGACAGTGTTCGCCAGCTTCCAGTCAACTGGGACCTGTGTGGATTTTGCTCCTAGAATCACGCCAGCCTGTTTAGGAAACCTTTTTGTCTTTGCAAAAGTTGACACTGAAGGTTCTTCTGGAATCTGATTTGACTGCCTGTTTTTGATGATGTGGTGCTGCAGCAAAGAGGTAATGCAAACTTTTAGATGGACTAATGTCAAATAGAAAGCCAAGTCTGCTGCAGACTGGTGAAACCCTCTGAACAGCAAACGGACAGTCTTCTAGAGTGTCCTTTGAAGTGTTACTGTTCCATGGCACTAAAGGAGTTGCTCCAGATCTGGCCATAAAGGCACTAAAGCTTAAAAATTATCTAGAAGTATGGCAAATCTGATTTCCAGCCTTACCTCAAGACTGTACACTAGAGTAATGTAGATCCAAACAGTTAGACCTGCAATTACAGCTCTGATTCCAGTGTTACAATTATAATCTGAATATCAGAAAATATAGTTCATTTTTCGCATGGTAAGTTCTTAGTTGTAGCACTGATACTGAGGGCAGAGTACTTCAACTGAGGGTAACACAGATGAAATTGGATTCTATTTTGCAAAGTTAATGTTTTATACAATGATATTCATGTGGTTTGGTTTGAAACATAAACCCAATTTTACTAGAGCAAATGGTCCTTAAAATTTTACCTGATGTAAAGTAACACTTCAGCTAAGGAGTTTCAGGGGATAGAGGTGTAATCATCTTTTGGGTAATCTGTCTTGTGTTCTTATATCTGTGACTGATTACTGTTCACAAAATGGTAGAGGAGAAGCCACAATTATTTCACTGTGCCTTATTTACCCCATTTGTTAAACCAAGGCAATGACATTACTCTAGATTTTCTGATTGAGAATGCTGTAGCAGAGTGAATTTTAAAAAAAATAAATCTTGATACATCAATTTACACCAAAGCAAAAATACTCGAAAGGTAAATAGAAGGAATAAAATGAAGGTATTTCTCAAATTAATTTTCACCCTTTCTCAGATTACTTTCTGTGGAAAATAATAGAAAAAATATGATTTGCCTTCCCAGTTTCAATTAATATGATGATATTCACTTTCCTTTTTTATACAAATAGTTTGAAAAGGACTATCATTTTGAGTAATTTTCCAGTGTAAATGAAAGAAAAGGATCATGGTTCACAGATACATATTAATTTGGGTAACAGAAAGCAATTTACTTTTCCTTAATTAAACTCAACCATTGCAGTCTTTGTTTTAAATTGATAAAACGATTACAAAATTATCTTTTCAGGTTTGTATAGCATTTAGTGTTTGAATAAAAATGTCTTTTGCCTGGACTCAAGTTCCATTAAAGAATTATGAAAAGAAATGTTCTTCAAAAAAATAAAGTCAACTTTATTTTTCTTCATTAAATGGAAGTGTTCCCTTTCAGTCCTAAATTATAAGGTTTGTGTGAGATTACCAGAAAACCAAGTTGAAATACACAGGTAGAGCCTGTCACTCAAATTAAAAAGGTCCATTAATTAAATATACAGCTATTTTTTATGACTAAATAAAAAAACAACCAACCAAACAAAAAAATCTATCCTAAGAGTCAGACATTCTGACTTCGTGCTGAGTCTAAACCTCACCAATTTCAGTGGAAGAAATGTTAAAAAAAACAGGAGAACTATCCATTTGAAGATTCTCTCTCTATCCATTGATTACTCAATGATAAGAGTAAGCTATAACGAGCTGAAAACTTTTTCTAGCCCTACATCTTGGATATGTTCTTGAGTACAGTGTAATGATATTCAGTGACTCTGAAAATAAAACCCTACTATATATCCCAAACAAAATACTGAATGTATCTCACACACATGACATGTAAGCTGGAAGCTGAACCAGGAAAAAAAAGATTTAGAAGGACCAGGTAATTGCTATCTTGGTCTTTGAAAAGAAATAGTTAAGGAAATTGCATTTCCAGTAGCCAGGTTTTTAAATTGAAATCTAGAAAAACACACAATAAGAATAGGAAAAAAACCTCTTAAATTTGGGAAAGAAAGAGTGATTGATTTTATTACTTGCCCATTAAGTAGAAGGAAAAAAAAGTAAGAAAACCTATGAGCAGACAGAAAAATAAAGTCATTGTGTGATTTCCTTAGTAACATAATTTTTTCTTTTATTTTTTTTTTTTATTTTTTTTTTGCAAAACAATAGCAGTAACTTTAGGTTCTCTCTGCTTTCTTAAAAGATTTGATAAATTGTCACTAATGAAATTTTATCTTACACTGTCAAAGAAAGGAAATTAATAAAAGCTGTACAAAATGACATGGAAGTGAATAAAGGATAAAATTAGAATGAATTGTGCTTTAATGGTGTCAAGGAGTTGTGGAGGCCAGAAGCTTCCTGGAGCCCAGGGGTCAAGTGGCAGGGGCTCCCCCAGGTGGAGCTGAAATGGACTCCTAGGCTGTGAACAGGGTGGGGGAGCCCCAGAGAGAACAGGAAGATGCAGTCAGATTTGGTAGGCTTTGACAAATTGAAAATAACTATCTGGAGGGTGATTGTTAGAATTTTTCCAAGGCAGAGCTTCTGAATTTTCTTTGTCTTCTAAAATAATGATTATAATTGCAGTATTTAAACACATTGTGGATATAAACAGAAAAGACACCTGATGTGGTCTTGGCATAGACTTTTAGTATTTAGAAGTATATGTAGATGGAAAAAAAATATTTTAAATTGGTCGATTCTGGAGCAACTTCCAAATACTGCTCCAGTAGAAGTACCAAGAGAAGAAATCCAGATGTCAAGATGCACTAAATATATTTCTTAACTAGGTCAGTGATAAAGCAGGTTAGAAACCACATTTTCAACCTGTGAAGGATGGAACAAATGTCAAAGTAGTCTGTTTGTGGTGTTCTGAGTATATTAAAACCCTAAATTTAGAAAATATTAGTAAACAGAGAGGTATTAAATAAAATTTTTTTAATGTCATTGTTTTATCACCTAACTCTGGGAGAAAAATGGGCAACTTCAGCAGAGAGATTCATGAACCTGACCTTAGATGTCCTAAGTTTATTTTGGACTAAGAGAAAACTAGAACGTTTCTGATGCTGGAGTGACAATATCATAGTAATGTTTGGAATACCTATGACAGGTAGCTGGAAATATCTGAGAGAAGGATATGTTTGAAATTCTGTGTCCAAAGGGAATTCACAGCTGAACTTGGGATGTGTGTATCTCTTTCTTATCAGTAGAATGGCAGAAAGGTTCTCTGGGAAGTAGGAAGAGACCCTCTAAGCTCTACCCAACCTGGGAGTTGAACTGGCTGCTTTTCAATGTCCTCAGGTGTTTTACCATCTGTTTGTCACTGCTGTGTTTTACAGTTAAGCTAGATTCAATATGAGCAAGTTAGTTTGCATGTTCTTAGGAACTTAAGATCTTTTGATGGCATTTCTAGTGTGTCTTTTTTGCATCAAGGTCTATAGATAAGACTTTGGTTTCTAGTAACCACGGTGGTAGTGGATCAAGGGTTCGACTTGATCATCTTGGTGGTCTTTTCCAACCCAGCTGATTCTATGATTCTGTGATTCTTGATAACCAGGATAATAAATATATCAACAACACTTTTGGTCATACATAATAGCATTGCTCAAATCATTTAAGAAGGTCTATTTAGAATTAGGCTCCTGATTACACCTCAAATGAGATACTACCTGAAAACTTTGCTGTCTGTCTGTCTGTTGGGCCACTCGAGACTTTGATGCAACTTTGCTGGTTTACCTAGAATACATGATCCATTCACTGATTTAATCTCTATTACTTTTACCTAAAGATTCTGAAAAGAGTGAGAAAAAGCATGGCTTTCTATTAAATGAAAATCCACCTGTAAAAAATAAAGGCATACTTGTACTATTTCATGATGAATGTTTAATTTTACCAATTGGCCGTGGGATTAACTCATCGAAAGTGATATGATTTGCAGTTTTGGTTTAACACTGTAGTTTATTGGGTGTGGCAGTGGTTGATTTCATAGCAAGAATAAAAATTTTCTAGACTATATTGCAGCAGTATATATAGACTGTCTTTCATTTAATGATTAAAGCAAAAAAAGGAGAACTTTGATTTTGGTTAAAGGAAAGATGTTTCTTACTTCTCCTTGAGAAAATCTTCGAAGCCTTTTTTTAAAGTCATGTGCTTATATTCATTAAGGCTGTTGACATTCAATAGAAAAAAAAATTTAAAAAATCACATTTATTTTCCAGGTCTTTTGTATGTGCTGTTCTTATTCATATATGCTGCACTATTTTACTTTTGACTTTTACTGTCAGCTAGGAAAATAATTTATATGCTACTCACTTACAGAACTTTCCTTAGGAAATGTATGTATCTTATGTCTTTAAAGGCCAGAGCAAAGTTCTGAAACAGCTGATAGTCTTGTCACAGTAACCTGCTCTTAAGAACTAGCTACGATATGTAAGATTAGAAATATTACCATTACATCTTTAAAAACTTTTTCTCTATTTCTATAAGTCAACCTTATACTCCATCTTTTTATACTATCTACAATAGTTGGAAAACCATTTTAGTATGCCATACTATGGGTAAACTGGATCCACACAAAAAAGGTCTTTTGATTCTCCTGTTACTGTTAAAATTTTAAAGATATTTCCTCTTTCTTTGGTAGCAGGATAAGTGATTTAATGAGAACTCAGAAGAAAGACGATATCAGACAAAGAAATATTGTGTATTAACAGTGTCCCAAGATTTTATTGACACAGTATGACTAACTCAGTCCACATAATTTTTCATGGTATTAAGAGAGATACATAGAAAATTTTGGAGTGAATGGTAAAACTTTCGAACAATAGCACAAGTTTAAATAGAGTTAAAAAATAGATGGGAAAATAAAGATCAGAAAAAAAGGAGTATCTTTACATTTTCATTATTGCTAATATTTAAAGAGTATGTGCAGGTTTGTTTTATATGTACTTGCCATAATCATGCCTTAAAGTTAGGACAAGTAGTTAAATAAAATCTCTAAAAATCTGATAATATGTTTCACTGAATAAGTATTTTGATTTCTCTCTGAGTTTTACCAGTGGATAAAAGGATCCTGAGGTTTGTTGAACAAGTGAGATTAAAATTACTAACAGAGTTTGTGGAGTTGCTTAAGCATTTATGAAGAGTCCTTGCATGCAAAATCTGCAAATCATGAATGGATGCATGTCACCATTAATAACTCAGAAGATGAAGGAACAAGGTTTTTAATAGCATTTATGGGAGATACTGAAGCAGAGAAGTGCTGAGTATGAATTACAACAGAGAGCATCTTACAGTGAGTTCGGAAATTAGAAATATAGGGAGGGAATCAGGGAAGAATGATAAATGTGGCTGGCTACTGAGGGAGTTAACTGAAGATAATTGAATAGAAAACAGAAATATATTTTAGACACAGTATAATATCCTTAAATAGTGTAAATTGTCATACTTACACTGATATTAACTTACCTTATTGTCTTGTTTTAGTGTCTGGTGAAATATTTTTTACTTATGCATTTTCTGGTGTTAACATTTATTGACAATGGTTATGATATACTGTGCACTCATATGCTGAACCTAAAAAAGCAGAACAAATAATTTAATGAGAAGAAAACTGTTGATAAGAGTTACCTTTGCTGTACTTAAATAAACTTTTACAATGTTACTGGAAAGAAAGCAATGGTGGGAATTGTACAGTTTTTTCAGAAAAAAAATTTTGTTGTATAGCCAAAAACAGAGGTAGGGGGTTTGGATTGCCATTTAAAAAACCCTACTCTATCAAGTATTTTCTGCACAGATTATTTTTTCTTATACTAAAAACTGATCATATTCATATACTACTCAAATCGGAATTAGGGATAAGGGAATTAAATTCTTGAGGTGATTTAAAGTGTCTTTGTACTACATAGTCTCAAGTAGCTAGCTTGATGGAAGTGTATGTGTTTCTTTTGAGCAGTACTGTTCTAAATCTGGACCATTTTCAAAAATAAATATGCCCAACAAGAATTGCTGGAGGAAATTATTTCCCACCTTTGCTCCAAGAACAAAAGGCAATGTTTGTTCAGAACTCTTCTTACAGTAATTACAGCAGAGAAATAGAAAGAAAAAGTCCATTTAAGCCAAAATTCTGTCTCAAACAGTACTGGTAAGAGACGTAATTTAGGGGAGTACATGGGTCTAGTCTCTGTGTTTCCTTCTGTTCCAGCTCCTCCAGCATTCACAGTTCTTGTATTATGGATAGTGGGCACATCCCTTCCCAGTCTTTTACTTTTTCTTATGGATTGTTTCTCATCATTTTCTCTATTTTGGTTGTGACACTGCTGAGACTCCCTGAACTGTCAGATTTCACTATGCATTGTGGTAATAAGGTGGAGAAATTTAATACCCTCTGTGTGGTCTCCCCTACCCCAGAGGATACTGGTATGGCCACAGACTGCCAAGAAATGGTGTTTCCTCCAACAGCACCTACGTATAGAACCAGCATAAAAGAGAGCCAAGTCTCTGTCCTCCATGATGGGAGAGGTAGAAGGGCACTAGAGCAGGTGCACACACAGCACTCCCTAGATTCCCAAGCACATGCACGTTCTTGGATCCCCTCAGTGCCAGCACAGTGACCCTGTCTGCCCTGTACCCCTCTGTGGATCCCAGGCCTCCTCACCTGCTCTATGGGTCTGCTGTTCACTAACTGGTGCTCACTAACAAATAGTTCACAGATACTCATCCCACAGGCATCCCATGCCCACACCCTCCACCCACTTGATACTCCTGCCTGGCCCCAGGATCTCCTTCTTTCTGCCTAGCCCAGGCTGAGGTTTGCTAGCAAAGGGCACATGCACACCCCTCAATTTAGGGAAGATACAGAAACTTGTCCCCCATAGCAATTTGTACCAGGCAGACAAGTTGTGACCCATGGTTCCTCTCCAGGCACCAACACTGAGCCTTTCACTTTCTTCATGCCACTCCCTCCTGGTAGCTGTTTTTGGGACACACACTGCTCCAGCCCTAGTGCCTGGGGCCAAGACCCCTATCTGCTCCACTGTGCCACTGGTATAAGTGAGACCTGTTTATAACTGTGGTCCTTCTCTGATAGCTGGCATCTAGTCCATTCCAGCAGTAGCTGGCACTTTGTCCTTGTAGTACATGTACACATGGGATAGAGTGAGATTACTCAGAGAGGTACTGACTGAGCTTGTCAGGGGTAGGGCTCAAAGAGGTGATCATACTGACCAGCAACATTTCACACACAACTGTCCCCCTCTGTTATTCTTATTCTCCACTTTGTTACTCCCAGTTTCCTTCCCATGCATGCTACCTCATCAGTTTGCATAGTTCCACTGACCTCCAACAACCCTCAGGTTTACATCCTTATCAGTTGCAAAGCTCTGGTTTGTCTGCAGTTTCTTGACAACCCACCAAAATTAATGTGACTGGCAAAGTTTGTTACTTGTCTTTGTCTCCGTTACTTTTGTCTGTCAAGTTTTAAATCTGTGTTTCTGTGTATTTTTTCCCTTTTCCTTAATACTCCATCTGATAAAGTCCATGATCAGATAATCTCACTGAAACAAGCATTCCAACAGTTCATATACCCTTATCAATTAGTGTGACTGACCACGTTTGATTCTCACTACTGCCTTCCTTATTGTCTGTCAGCCAGGTTTGTTCTTTTTCTTGTTTCTGTCTTCTTCCTCTTCTTGTTATTCCCTTTTGCTTTAAACAGGCCCTTGATCAGATACCCTTGAAAGGGCAGACACTTTCTCCTTCTACATATCCTTGCAAGTATGACAAAATTTGGAGAACCACTATTTCTTATTCCTCTTATTCATTATCTTCCTGATTTTATAAACCTTGAGCACATGCCCTCTCAAATTATCAAAGAGACTTTTGATCTCAGCTTAAACAGCTACCCTAATCTTTTGGGGGTTTTTTTTGTTTGTTTTTCTTTTTTTTTTTTTTGGGTTTTGTTTTTCTCTTTCTCTCTATCTTTTTTCTAAATCTGATAATTTAGGAGTGGAAAATTTAACCTACATCATTTTTGGTCAATCTTTTTTTCTTCTTGCCACATTTATCAGGGATGTGGGGAGAAGGCAGTAGTAAGTATATTGTAGTTACCAAATCAATATGTTTGTCCATAGGGCTTGACAAGAGTTTCATATATCTGTTTTCCTATAGAACCATGAGATACAGGGTAATATAAAGAAATGCTTTCAGTTCTATTGTAGCTTAGCCAAACCAGGTTTCCGCAACCTTCTCCTCCTAGCTGTCTTCCCAAGTTTCTGCTTCCTCTCTTTTTCTCTCTCCTAGGGCTGATGATGCTTCTTCCTTAGTCGTCCTTAGGACTGCTGTTTCCTGGCTCTACCTGCAGACCTGTAAACCACTGCCTCTTTTTACCTATGCTCTTAAACTCTTCCTCTCCTTGACTGCCCTCCTTGATAGCCCAAGCTAAATGTCCCAGCAGAATTTACTGGATAACCTTCAAATTTCTCAATATCTCTTCTTACTTTTAACACTAGGCACCTAGATTTTTCTCAGGACAGGAGATACTCAGTGAAAGCACAAAACCCACACGAAATCTTAACTGTAGATTGAAAATCTCCTGGTTTGCTGTAGATTTCTTGAAGAAGCTAGTATGAAACACAATATGCCCGATGCCTCCTCTCAGTAATCTAGCCTTAGCAAATCATTGATAAGAAAATATTTCACTGAAAAAACCCATTTATAATTACTGGAAGAATTAAGATTTAACAGGGAAGAAAAGACAAAAAGGAGTTAATTTGATATAGATTCTGGTAGGATGGAGAAACATTTCTATTTTCTACTACTATAAGTGGATGATTTATGGGACAGATTTTTGTAAGACTGAATGCATAAAAATCATAAAGGCTGCCAGTAGAGCAAGCAGACCTTTAAGCTGAAATATGTCAGTTGTGCTTCTCTAAAGAAACAGACAAATGAACTAAAATATACCATGTCCCAGTTCACAAGAGAAGCTCAAACAAACAGGTTGTTTTCTCACTCCTGTAAACAAATCTGTTCAACTGATACTTGATTTTATGAAAATCTATATGCTATGAGTGACTGAGATTTGGTTATAGAAGGTGGACAGAGAACTGCAGCAGAGAAAAATAGCTACATGATACTTAAAAATGAGAAAACCCCCTTAAGATATATTTAAAAAAAAAAAACCAAGAACCTGAAGTTGTAAATGAAGCAGATAAAAAAGAAAGACATGGCTTTTTAACTGATTCATGTATATCAGACTACTTGCTGCTATAAATACTTTGGAAAAGACTTAAGAATGCATACTACAAGATGTAAACATTTTCTGAAATCAGATGTTATCATCGTAAAGCCAATAGTATCAGTGACCACCACAACTCAAAGAGCAGCCTTGTTGGGTAAGATGTCTTTGTCAGATCTATCACTGAGAAGTTGCCTCCATGTCTTTCAGAAAAACTGGAAGAATATTGTTAAGATGTATACAAAATGTGTTGAAAGGACTTGAAAAAGTCCTTTCCATGGACCAGAAACATGGATAAGAATGTGCCTATGTAAATTATACTGAATACGACATTTTTCAAAACATGATTTCGAGCTACGAGATAAAATGGAAGACTTGAGAAAGATAATCCTTTGTTATGGAGAAAGTAGTACTCAAATGAATCAGTAAGAATGGAAAGTATATTTTTATTCTGCTAGATGAAACAGATACATGCCACTGTGAATGTAACACAAGTTCTTTATTAAAGACACCTCTGAACAACTAAAAGACAAATCCATCAAAATAGGATGTACTGTGTCACTATATGAGCCCCCCAGTTTTTATGACATTTTCTTCTGTATTGTGATGTTGTTTTTTTCAGTATTTTCAAAATACTTAGGCTATAGTTCACAAAATGCCAATGAGTTTGAACTAGATTTTCTTTCTTCTTTTACCAAGTTTTAACCCGGTAAACCTTTCATGGACAGATAAGATATTGATCTTAAAGGTAATTTTACCTATATAGTGACATTATGTTTATTAATCTACAGTTATATTTAAGATAGTTAAGCAACTTTGGCTTTACTATCTTCCAATCAAGTGAAAAAAAATTGGACACAGTCTATTGATTTTAAAATTATGCTTATAAATTAAACCTTTCAGAATTATTCTGGAAGCAATAAAAATTTTAGAGTTGTTACCAGTTCTTCTGTTATAGATTGCCAAGTAAAAATAAACCAATTTTTGTAACTTTGTTATAAAGATTTTCAACATATTTTAAGATACATTTCAAAGAAAAAAGCTTTGAAATATACTGCATTCTTCTGAAATAAAAAAAAATTACTACTGACTTTAAAGATGTTTTCGTAAATTTCAAAAATAGAAGAAAAAAATGTGATATGATATATCAATTGCTGGAATTAACAACTGCTACGTGAACTGTATGCTTAACACCTTGTTTAAACTGGAAGACTACAAACGGTAAACCCTAAGCAACCCAAATGGTTATAGAAAAATAAATGCTATACCTTATGTGGTTTAGACAGTGCAACAAATGGAAGAATATCCTTATGACTGAAACACAACAGTATGATTCAAAAAATTTAGCACTTTACAGAGAATCAATTATCTTTTATATAAAAGTTATATGCCAGTTGTATGAGTTAAAATGAATAGTGTAACCATATCTCACTGTTATAAACATGAAGAAATTATTGTAAATTTGATTATAAATTGTATACACAGAAATTTTAAAGGCTCAAAACTTGGTAAAACTTATTTGAGTTGATGAGTATAGAACTAATTAAACCCATGATTCAAAGCATGGAGGAGTTGTAGTTTCTTATAAAAAAACCCCTACTAAGTAAAATTATTTAAAAAACGCAGCACCCCAAAACCCTAGAATAAGAAGGCCACCTACTCATATGCAAATGCATGAATCTGTTTCCCTAAATACATTCTCCTAAACATCTGACTATGTCTATCCCTGACCAATAAAATCACCCTGGAAGATAATTGTATTTTTAGTAAGAACATTTTCTTATTGTGTAGTTAACTCTACCTTGCATTTCTCCTTAACCTGTAAGTTAATTTTAGATTGTGTGTTATCGTCTCCATTACCTGCAATGTTCAGGGATATTTTTAAAAATTGCTTCACTTTGATACATTTTAATGGCTCAACAGAAAACCAGAATTAATGCAAATAGAAATTCACAAAAAACAACATGGAACTAACTAAATTTGAGGTATATCAAAGGATCAAGGGAGAAAAGGATGCAATAAGAAAATTTTCACAGCCTCTGAAATAGATCACTTTATACACATTTTTGCAGTCACATAATTAAAAGAAGAGTAGATTATTGCAATCAAGATGATGAATACTTTTTTCTGATCACTAATTACATGTAGCTGAACAAGAGCAAAAATTCATGCAGTATAAATCAGATTAAATTTTTTCTGATTACAAGTTATTTATTTTGTTGGATATGTTTCTATATAAAAATATTTTTTTTACCTGTGGAGGATTTTTATATGATAAACATAATGTTACTATAAACTCTAAGAGATATACAACCATAGGATGAAAAGAAAAAGACATAAATTAGTACATCAGAAATTCTGGTTGGGTATAAAGATGTTTTCTTATAGGGGCACCCAGAACTTCTCCCGGTAACCTGTTCCAGTGTCTCACCACTCTCATTGTGAAATATTTCTTCCTACACTTCAATCTAAACCTACACTCTTCCAATCTAAAGCTATTGTCCCTCATCCTATCACTACAGGCCCTGGTAAAAAATCTCTCTGTATCATTCAGTATTGAAAGGCCACAATCAGGTTTTGTCAGAGCTTTCTCTTCTCTGGGCTGAACAACCTCACCTCTCTCAGCCTGTCTTCATAGGAGAGATATTCCATCCCCCCGAACATTTTTATGGCCCTCCTCTGGGCAAACTCTAGCAGGTTCGTGACTTTCTTGTGCTGGGAACCCCAGACCTGGATGCAGTACTCCAGGTGGAGTGAAACAGAGGGGCAGAATCACCTCCCTTGACCGGCTGCCCACACTGCTTTTGATGAAGCCCAGGATACACTTGGCTTTCTGGGCTGCCAGTGCACACTGCTGACTCATGTCCAGTCTCTCACCCCCCAGCACCCCCAAATCCTTCTCTGTAGGTAGTTTTCAAGCCCTTCGTCCCCCAAGCCTGTATTGCTACCCGAAGTTGCCCTGACTTAGTTTTTAACAGGAAAAAGGCAAGGTTGTTTTTTCCTAGGTAGTGTTGATTTTCATCAATGCATTAACACCATCCAATGGACAGATCAGATGTCAATGAAGTTATCATTTGGCAGACAGATGTCATAATTTGTTTATGGTTAAATTGTGAGATCTGTTATTAAAAAACACTAATATTAAGTCTACATTACTAAATATACTTATATATGCAAAGGTACCAGTGTAAAAAGAGTCTTAAAACATTGCAAAAATAATTTTGGGATATTACCATATGAAGAATTCTGTTAAGCAGGAAGTACTTCTTGGGGGAACTTAAAAGGTAAAAGCAGCACATGACTTCAGTTTTATTTGTAAGCACAATAAAGAGTCCGAGAGAATGGTAAAACATGTTGGTTTTTAATATGAGTTATAGGATGGAACAGCTGGTACTGTGTAAAAATAACAGCCCCCTCCCTTGACACAACCATTCTGCTGCAGAACACAGCAGGTGTAATCACTGTCTTCTGTGAGGTCTGTATATATGGCATGAAGTAATCCCTACAGAAAAAAAAAGGTTTAGTAGGCATAAAATATATGAAAAAATATATTCCAGTGAAGAGAGTGCATATTAAAAAAGGGAAGAAAACAGCTCCTCCATGTTTTTGCTATTTTTGTAGTCCAGAAGAAGTCAAATAACTGGCCTCTCAATTGCTAGTATAGTATTTAAGGCAAAAGTTTTGAGTTCAGGGATTTTGGACTGCTTTCAAATTTTATGTCTTCATAGTTTCCCACATTTTTGTGAAGGCTGATCAGGGGAGCACAGAATCTTTCCACTTATGAGCTGACCTGGAACCATGACAATAGAACTGTGTTCATGTTTTGTTACTGTCATGTGATTTTCAAGAAAGTCAATGTTTGTTAACTTACAACTAGCCTTTGGCCACCTCATACTGTTACATAAGCAACAACAAGATATGAGTTGCAAAAGATATTTGATAAATATTAGCAAATTAGCAATGAGGAATCCTGTTACATTTAAAGTCTTGCTTACATAATAAATTGCCTTTCTACATAGAGAAAAAGTGATACAAACTGAAACATTTTGAGAGTAACTTATCTGTTTCAGAATCAGATTTAGGGAAGGAATAGAAGTCCCCATGGCACCTGTTAAGATATAAAATCATATTTTACATATTTTCCAATTATGTATGCTGATAGCATAATTCAGGGTAACAAAGTGGTAAAAAAACCCATAGACACCCTTTCTCCTTCCCCAACCAGATGTTATCAGTTACTATATTTATATTTTTAAATGCACACAAATGCATACACATACACATCACTTAAATAGACAACAAAAATAATTAATCCAGTAATCCAGATATTTAAGTACCCATCATCTTAAATCAAAGCAGACATGATGAAGCAAATGAAATGTTACAGTTCATCTTTCATTTTTGATGTATATATATGTAGCTTTGAAAATTAAATAAGCCTGTTACAGTCAATTATGATTCAGCATGAGTTCTTTTTCTGGAAGTACTCAAAGCAGCCTCATCATAAGATAGTCTTCAAGTATTCTTCATATTTCAACAAGGAATCAAAACATCTGGTGTACAAAGCCTTTTCAAAACCTTCCCCTTAAAGAAAAAAAATTATATCCCTTCTTAATGGAACACCTGACTGATAAAATATTCTTTCCTGCCCTTACCCCTTTACCTTCTTTTCACATAATGTCATAGTTTAATCTACTTTGTTAAAGAAACACTCACAATTTTAAGAAAATCTATGTATGTTCTAGACATAGGCAAGGGATTTAATGTATTTTCATACTGTCAACAGAAATATAAACCTGGATAGAATACCCTGGTTTAGTAAAAACAGTCTCTTATTGTTTTCTTAACATTTTAAATATACAAGAAAATAGGGTTTTTTTGTTGCTTGCATTTTTTATTTTGAGTAGAGTCATCATGCCATTAATATTACAAAAAGAAATTGAATGAAAATACTACTCTGGTTTTGTTGCTCCTTAATACTCTTTAAAATGTTTTTGGTGCCCTGGTGCTTTTATTGGCATTGAGTGTCATTATGCTATACTTCATTTTTCATCCTTTAACATAAATTGTTTATGTTTTTTGGAAAGTTATGTTTTAGAACATTCATGTTCTTGCAATATGTAACCTATTGCTACTACAATGACCCTAATTTATAGGAAGCTGTTTTTAAGTACCTGTGAAGAAAGTGTAACATTGCAGAAACTCAATTAGCTACAAAACTCCTAAGAAAAATTGTCAGAGAAATGTGCTTTTGATTCACAGAATCACAGAACATGCCAAGTTGGAACGGGCCCACAAGGTTCCTTGAGTCCAACTCCTGGCCCTGCACAGGACCATCCCCATCTACCATTTCAGCTACTGAATTCAGAAAAAAATATTGGTAATAAGAAAAATTGATGTAGGTAGGGTCCCTTTCCTGACATTAGAGAAAGGAGTATATAAGAGAATTTGATGTTTGAAAGGAATGAGAATTAGAGTTTGTGCCAGCTACTGGGCTTTGGCAAGGGATTCTCCACTCTTATCTGCAAATCAACACTTCACATTCAATTAATAGATGAAAATGTGCCCTTTATTAAATATATAACTGTGTCTTAATTAATAATTATAAAATTCTGATGCCATTATAATACATTTATAATAGGAATGAATAATTTACTGTTTATATTATAGAATTATAACATGGATGTATGCTGAGAATGATAGTAAAGAATGAGTTCGATCAGCTCTCTGACACCAGATTTATTCCAATAATGTAGGACAACTAAGGTCAGCATCAGTTTTAAAAGAGAGTGTAGAGTAGGAATCTGGTCTCTTGATAATGGGGTAATGCTAAGCAAAATGTAGATACTAACCAAGTATGAGTCCTCTCTCAATTTGTCTAGCTACACTACCTGGAGCATTGCTTTATTTTCTGTGGTGGTGATTGTACCTCATCTTCAACATACTACATGTGCAACAAATGACATTTGCTGATCAAGCAGTGTGAACTAGACGTGGGACTTCATGTGATTTTTGTCTTTTCATTAACTTCAGTAGTTCGTTGTTTTCTCTTTGCTCTGTCTCCATCTTTTAAATTCCATGGTCACTAAAACATGCTCAGAAAAAAAGTACTGTTAAAATTTGGTAGGGTTTTTTGCTGCTTTTCACTTCAAAATGTCTTATTGACTAGTGTGTTCATTGTGCAGTTAGAAAAACACCCTCATGAAATCACAGTCACAGAATCACAGAATATGAAGAGTTGGAAGGGACTCACAAGGATCATCAAGTCCAACTCTGAATCTAGATGTCTTTATTTAGACATAATCTGATTTCAATAGAAAGTAAGGATTAGCTGTAAAATCATGTGTGTGCTTGGTTATTTTGTTATCACAAAATGACTGGGGAGATCATCTGACCTCTGTTGTGTCCTACACAGAGAATTTTCTACCCTCAGCAGAAAGATTAGATGGGGAGAAAAAAAAAATAAATTTTGCTTAGGGTAAAAATTTTTTTATGAAAAAAGTTAGTATCAAGAGAACATTTTATAGCAGATTGGCTTTGATCTTTGCTTGTTTGTTGCTATCCCCTTTCCCATTTACAATGACAAAGTCCACTGCAGTGTGGGCTAGCCTGCTCCCTGTGACACTGTAATCAATTAATCCCCTTAGCCTTCCTGCCCACCTTACTGTTTGTTAATTTGCAAGCGTGAAAAAATACTGACTGCAAGCTTATTCAGTAGTCCAGTCACTATTTTAGACAATTTGTAAAAAAATAAGCCCCCTTTAAAACAACAAAGTCTCCATACGCAATAGCTTTATTCAGAGCAAATATTTGAATATGTAGATGAACTTGATTCCAACTAGCAGAAGACTTACAGACCATTAAGGTGTATGCAGACAAACAGTGTGTCAGACAATAAATAGTTGCACAGTATCCCTTTCATAAATATTTGATCAGAGAAGTGGGACCAAAATTTTTCACAGTTGTACACTTTTTTTCAGTCTTTGGTGTATGTGTTTAGATATACATACATGCAGGGCCATATTTGAAAGGTAATGGGTCTGTAGACCCTCTATCAATTCTAAAGGTTTGACTTGAAGTTGCACTGACAGGAAATTGAAACATTCCTAACATAATCTGGGTCAGAGTGATCAAATATTCCTGTATGCATGGCAGGGCTTTATAAAATATTATTTGCTGTTTCAGACTATTCTTCATCTCTGCAAAATGGTTTGAAATGCATTGTTCCATAGAATTAGAGAAGAATCTAAAAATGTTCTTTATACTGAAGTACAAAAAGTTCACTGCTTTGGGCTATATCTCTAGTGAAACTAAAGTCTTTCCCTCCTCTGCCAAAAAGGATTTCTTCATCCTCACGGTGAAGCTGACATATCCTATTACATACTTATACTCAGAGATGTAAAGGTCAAAGGGAGAATTATGACCCAATCCCTCTTTCTCAGAACACAGTAGCAAGGTAAATAAGAAGAGTGAGGTTAAATTTTAATGAGGATTCTCATTGAAAGTGGGTACCTGGGACACCAAGACAAGAAGGCCTACTGCAGCATGTACTTAGGGGAGTCAAACTTGCTTTTTAGTCTGTTGGTGGCTCTGGAAATTTGTGTGCCTTAATAATCTACCTAATAAACAATGAAGATTTGGTAAAATATTCGGTAGATTTGTTGGAAGTCTCCTCTTACATCAAAAAAATTGACAAGTATTTTGATAAAAAGTTCTTTACCTTGCCCTGGATATATCCAGCATGTTCCCCCATTTCAATAGTTATCCTTCATAAAAAAGAAAGTATTCTTGTTTCAAGTATGAAATTTTGATATATTTTATTTCCTTTTGACAACTTCACATTCTTATCACATTTTTCACCATTGCCAGACATTCTTTTTTAGAGTTCTCTGATCCCAATGACAGACAAAGTCAATAATTCTGAAAAGCCCTCCTGCTTGGAGTTTCTACTATCTATTTTGTTGGGAAGCCTAAATAAGGAAACCATAATTATATGGCTTATAATTAAATTTATATAATTATTTTAATTATATCCTTATAATAATAAGGACTCCTTCAGCTGTCAGAAATTTCATAAATGTATTGATTCAGTTAAGCTAAGAAAATAATATCCAGAGGAAACCAAGCATGGTATTTGCCATTCATATTCTTAGTGAATGCTATGACCTCTACAGACTCACTTTTTTTGTAATGATATAGTCCTTGGAATGACAAATTGCTGATACTGTAATTAAAACTTTGCAGAGGAGTGATTGTAATATATGCCAAAATTCTGGAAAAAAAATTGGACTTACTTTTTTGAGAAACTACTTTCTGAGAGCTTTCTTTCAGATATATGTAACGTGCTGTCATTCTGTGATGTTCAATATTAGTTCGCCTAGGCCAATATGTGTTAAATCAATGCTAACCTGAAGTGTTAGCTCACTTCATTTTGAAGTTCTGAAGCTACTTCGATCAGTTACAACATCATGGCTCAAGGAGATTTGACTGATGCTTTAAAGTACTGAATTGTTCAGGTTTGCATTTAAATATACCCTTTTTTTTTCCCTTTGGCTTGAGTGCTTAAAATGTTTTTATAACTTGTAGATGCACTTCACTGGGTATATTACTTGTGAAAAAGATGCCAACTGTTTAGGTTTCATCAGTTGTCACCTTAACCTGTCTACTTAAGTTTAAATTTATAATACTGAAAAAGTGTTCCTGGACCTCGTCATCCTTAAAATACAGTCTCATGTTCCTGACGAACAGAAGCAGACTGGCATTAAGTGTGGACTATGACTCAGTAATACTACAGAGGTATTTCTCATCAGTTTTTACTAAAGCACATACATCAACTGGTGTTCAAAGGGAGTTTCTTCTGAAGTTTTTACTCATTAATGCATAAGCAACAGGCAGTCACACAGGCATTGTCCTTGACCAAACTTGTAGTGTTCATAAATTAAGAGATCTACTACCATGTCATGCATTTTTCAATAAATACTCTTCACTTTTCATAATTGCTAGCATTTTTATTCTCTTTTGATGGAATTTGACCAGCACTAGAAAACACAAAGCTTTATTCTGGTTTATGAAACAAATCTGGCTTCATGGAACAGATCTTTCCAGAAGATATACCAAAGCACATGAAGAACAGTGAGGTGATTCAAGACAAGACATCATGGTTTCACTAAGGGAAAATACTGTCTGATCAACCTAGTGTCCTTCTATGATGGAGTGACTACATCAGTGGATAAGGGAGGCGACAGATGTCATTTATCTGGACTTACATAAAGTCTTTAACATAGTCCCCCACAACATCCTTCTCTCCAAATTGGAGAATTATGGATTTGATGGGTGGACTGTTAGGTGGATTAGGAATTGGCTGGACAGTCGCACCCAGAGTGTAGTGGTAAATTGCCCAGGGTCCCAAAAGGAATCAGTGACAAATGGTGTCCCTCAGGGATCCATATTGGGACCAGTGTTACTTTATAGCCTCACTAATGACATAGACAGAGGGATTAGGTGTACCCTCAGCAAATTTGCAGATGACATCAAGATGAGTGGTGCTGTTGACACACCTGAAGGATGGGATGCCATTTAGAGGGACCTGGAAGCTCAAGAACTGGGCCCATGGGAATCTCATGCAGTTTAGCAAGACCAAGTACAAGGTGCTGCACCTGGGTTGGGGAAGCCTCCCATATCAATACAGGCTGGGGGATTAACAGATTGAGAGCAATCCTTCTGAGAGGGACTTGGGCTGGATGAGAGGCTGAACATGAGCAGGCGATGTGTGTTTGCATCCCAGAAAGCCAAGTGTATCCTGGGCTAATCAGAAACAGTGTGGGTAGCAGGTCAAGGGAGGTGAATCTGCCCATCTACTCCATTCTTGTGAGATCCCACCTGGAATACTGCATCCAACCCTGGGGTCCCCAACATAGGAAAGACATTGACTTGTTGGAATGAGTCCAGAGGAGGGCCACCAAGCTGATCAGAGGGATGGACCACCTCTCCTATGAAGAAAAGCAGAGAAAATTGGAATTGTTCAGTCTGGAAATGAGAAAGCTTAGGGATGACTGAATTGTGACCTTCCAGTACCTGAAGGGAGCTTATGGGAAGGATGGGGCAAGACTATGTACAAGGGCATATAGAGACAGTACCAGGGAAAATGGGTTCAAATTGAAACAGAATAGGTTTAGATTAGATATTAGATATTAGGAAAAAATTCTTTACTGTGAGGGTGGTGAGGCACTGGAACAGGTTACCCAGAGAAGTTGTGGCTGCCCTATCCCTGGAAGTGTTCAAGGACAGTTGGATGAGCTGTGAGCGATCTGGTCTAGTTGAAAATGGCCCTGCCCATGGAATGGGGGTTGGAACTAGATGATCCTCAAGGTCCCCTTCCAACCCCAAACACTCTATTATTCTATAATGATGATTCTATGATTAGTGACAGTTCATGAGCATTCACACTAAAAATGTCAGAGAACTAAGAAAAGTTGCTCCCTCTTGGGAGAAGAGGTTTTTACTACTGTAAAGAGACCTTTGTCTAATCACCTGTGTTGAGAAGAAGGTCTCTGAGAAAACCATAAAACAGTAATTGTAATCTCAAGACTTAAAACCAGCTGCGTTTCTTGGCCCCACTGCAGTACCAGCCAGCATGAGTTAGTTGAAGTTAGCAAAACTTTTGGCATGAACTGATGAACTTTAACTGACATTTTTCTGTAACAGTAATAGATGAAAACAATACAAATCTGTTGCAAACAGAGTAGTTTTGGTGTGCTTAAGGAAATATACAAAGATCACACACAGCCTGATGGACATAAACATGTCCAAAAGCGACCTTAACAGAAAGATTTGGGAGCACCAACAATGGCAGCAACAAATCAGAAAATGACAGCACGATTTGAGAAGGTAAGAATCCTTGGCAAGCTATTCTGTACCCAAATCTATAACTAAGGACAGTTAAGAATACTGGAGGAAACCACAGAAAAGATTTTGTTGAGGAGCCCCATGACATTCCCCAGGATCTAGGATTGTGTCCCTAACCTCTGGGAAACAAAAAAAGAATTCAGGGGTCCTCACAGACCTGGGTCATGCACTGCAGCACTGACACCACCGAACTGACCAACATGACCTTCCTACTGGCTTCACTGTCTTTCGCACAGGCTGGAAAAGTCACACAATTAGTGAAACTGCATGTCTGCGGTGTAAGTGTTTTAGTATACAAACCCATTTATCCACACTTAAACCTGCTTCACAGGGAGAAAGTTCTTATTTTTTTTAGGAAGAACATAAGTTTTGTTAGGAAGACAGTTTCTAGGAGCAGTTTAACCATGTTAACAATCGTAAAACACCTCTTTGTTCTTATATTATCATTGTCCTGTAACTGAAACATTTCTTCTCCCTTAAAGCAGATATTCTCATTTTTGCTGAATCTTGATGAGAAAACCAACACTTTGAAGGGCCCAATTGTTTCCTCTCCTTGTATGACAGTCACTTCATCTCTCTCCTGGGAAGATTCCTGGTAATATTTGCTTGATGGCCTTCCAGTTTGAATTAATCTCTTTGGACATTAGTGACAAAATTACAGACCTGTGTTCCAGTATCCTGAATAATGGTATTCATTTTTTTTTTTTATTTGGAATAGTTGCCCTATTGGGTTTTTTTCATGATCACATCACATAGACAGATCTTACATTTCAGTATTAAGCTCGAGGTTTATAACACACATCCTACTTGACCTTTACATAGACAGAGCTTTTATTTTGCACTATTAAATGTCACATCATTCCCAGTTTTTAATGTCACCTAGTGCTTGCTGATAGTCTGACCCTTATACTTTCAGACAGTACTTTCAAACTATGAGCCATTGACAAATTTTGTTATTAGTTTTTATGTTAGAATCACTAATGAAAAGGAATTTAAAGACGAACACTGAGATATGAAAATAATCTCACTCCAATTATCTTCCTTTTAGACCATGTTTCATGATATTGGTCTTAGCTTGGAATATGAAAGTAACAGAAATGTGGTCATTATGACAAATCATGAAAACTGGAACTGCAATATTTTGATATAGTTCTTCATAGACTTTTTTCTAAATGACTGGATGTTACCTTATCTTGACAGTTCTTAAAAAAAGATGGAAGAAACAGTGCAGAAATTCATGAACACAGCATTTCAGAAAAGATTTTCTTGTCTGTATTCAGTCAAATATCAAAACAAAGGAAGATACATAGCCACAAAATTTTTATAGAACTTTATGGATATACAAAAGAACGTTTAGAAGATATGAACAAAATTTCAGATCAGTCAGACTCAAAATTTCAGTATTTTATGTGAGCAGTTTCACATCTCTCTTGTAACTAACTGTGTACTTTTTATTTATTTTTCTTTTATTTAAAATTAAAGACATGAAAATATTTTAGATGAGCAGAGATGAAGTTCTGCTTTAATTTTATAGAGTTTTTACGGTAATGAGCTCTAGGGAAAAAAAGAGAAAAAATAAAGTAATCTAAAATTGAAAACTGTTATTAAAATGGATCATTGTATTGTAAAAACAAAATTACTTTGTGAGGGCAGCAGACTTTTTTCTCTGCAAAATAGCAGCAGTAATTCTCCATTTATTTTAAGTGTCAGTACAAGTCCATGGAGAAAATGTCATGTCAAACAGATGGAAAATTATTTCAACGCAACTATGCTATGAGACATTACTGTGTCAAGACAATGGTAAAAACATGTCAGTAAAAAAAGCTATGGAAATCCACTAATATGTCAGTCTAGTGGTTTTCAATGTAGGGATTTGGAGATTATGTTAAATTGCTGAGATAATAGAATGCTATCAGTGCAAATTATGTTATTATTTTAAAGCAGAAAATTAAATCGACATTACATGTAAGATCAATAAAATTAAAGCCATATTCATCATATCTTAAACAATCTGCTGTGTATTGGCCAGATTCGTGATTAATTTCAGCTAGCACAGCTCCACTAACTTATCCCTATGTTACTGTCCTCTATTAGATACCCTCTGAACATTAGGAGGTGAAGAAGGCTTCAGTTGTATGAACTAAGTAGATAACTAAGAACAATTATTTCATTAGATATTAACTAAGCAAATTATTTGGATCCTGCTGAGGGTTATGTTAGCATTTGTATTTCAAGTCAAACCCAGTTTCTGTAATAATACCTCTCACAAGTTGTCCTGATAAGATACTGACATTTCCGAAATGGAACCTGTAAAGAAGCCTGTTCTGTGGAATCCAACTCAGAAGGAAGTAATTATGACAGTGTTAAAACTAGTCCTGTAAAATAATGTGCCAGTCTGAGCTGCTTTTGGCCTATTTCCTCCTAATCACGTCTAAAACTCTATGTCAGAGTTCTAGAAAAAAAAGACAGAATATCAAATTTTTTAAATCTTTTCGGAAAGTCTCATTCCTCTCCATGCTCTGCAAGGAGTTCCTTGCACTATGAGCTCTCCCTATATCAGCACAGGGTCTACCTGCATTTGCTGTCAAGCAACACGGGCTATGACATGGCTTCTGCAGCACTGGTCATAACAGTGCCTCTGACAGACCTTATGAATTCAGTTTGTTTTAAATCAAAGTGATAGGAGAATTTATTTCTTTTTCATTGCTGATTGTGTTTCTGCTCCTCCTCCCCTCTTTCTTTTTAACTGCTTTCTACAGAACTTTTTACATCAATTTGTGTTGGAACGTGATGCCATGACTTCCAGTTTAACTTTGCTCCTCTTAACATCTAGATAAATATACAGTCACTTTCTCCCTGTAGTTCAAGCCAAATGTTACCTTCATTAACTTTTATAAGACTTTTTATTAAAAGAACAGGAGAAAATTCTACTGCACTTGAAAAGTTACAGCTGAAAGGATGAAATCTACTATATTAAATCTTTGTGTTAAAACCCCTACGTTTTAATGTCTTTGAATCCGAGACAGAACCTAATTTTATGAGATTTGTTTCAGATTTCTTTTGGTATTAATTTTTGTGCATACCGAAAGGGCATAGGCCAATGAGCAGCTGAGCAGATAGAATTTCTTTGAAAATCAGTGCTTTGTTAGTTAATTCTTATTTAAGAGAGTGAATCAAATAAAAAAAGAAAGGCAAAGCATCTACCTTGCAGTCATTTTGTAAAAAATAAAATATTATTGCAAAATTAATTATACTTTTTTCTTAAAAGTAATAAATTTATTATAACA
This sequence comes from Manacus vitellinus, assembly GCF_001715985.3. Classification (NCBI taxonomy): domain Eukaryota; kingdom Metazoa; phylum Chordata; class Aves; order Passeriformes; family Pipridae; genus Manacus; species Manacus vitellinus. The sequence goes on along the minus strand of NW_021939396.1, from coordinate 27,349,499 downwards.
TGTTAAAACAGAAAATAAAAACTTTTCTGAGCCTTCTTGGAAATGAATCAATAATTTTAAATGTTAACATTCAATTGTTTGTGTAGTAATAAACTCCCAAGTATTGGTAAAGTTTAATCAATATGACTATTGGAAAACAGTTGAAACAGCTACATGACATGCAATTGAGGAAATCACAAAGAATCAATTGCTCCTACTAGGTTAAACTGTAAAACATGAGGGAAATATAGTTACCACAGGTCAGAGGCTGTTGTGAGAAATCTCTGTTTAATATTTTCCCTCCTATTTTAAGAATTACATTTTTTACTCAATAATTTCAGCTAACCCAATAAGAGTAGAGAAAAGAAAGATGGCATCACTGAAGTCTAATAATTTTAATGGCAGATACTGAAAGTTTGTCTATAATTTATCTGTAATCAAATACTTTAGTTTGGAACTACTCCTATGAAGGAAAGAGTCAAAATTTTTCTCAGCAGCATAGTGTCTCAGCAGAAAAGAAGCAGCAGGAATTTTAGGAAAGCAATTATTATGAATCAGTTAGTCTTGATTTTGAAGCACAACCCATTACCTGAAATCTATTTCTTCTAACTTAATGTGAAGACCAAGGAGGAATCTGAAAAAGCTTTCTGATGTCTTTTGTGTCATGTATTACTCTCAGGAGTGGGACACACATGGAAAGTTAGGTATTTTCTCCATAGGCATATTATACCAAATTTGTCTTGTCAGATTCTGGAGGCAGGCAAGGATGTCTGAAAGTGCTGTGTTGCATTAGCACTTGTTCTTATGGGAATGGATCGTGGTTTCTTCTTATTGCTGGCACTGTTCCCCTTAGATTTGAGTTTCCTTGTATTTATTACATCAGTGCACTGCTTTCACGTTCAATAATTAACCTTGCTATTAAAAAGTTTTCAGCATATGTTTGAAATAATTAATGTTAATTGCTGCATGAACTTTGAGTGATCCACCAGGAAGCAGTTCATTCCAAAAAGAACATTTTCCATCTGAGTACACAGTCATTAAAATACATAATCTACTAATCCTTATACCTTTGTGCTGTCTCCCTTTTCTTCTGCCAGAAAAACAACAAAAAAGAGAATTTTCCCAGAACAGCCATTGATCTTGATTTTATAGGGAAGAATTCAGAGAACACATTTTAAAATGTGGGACTGGAATTTCCCTAAGGATAATAGTTAAATAATGTCAATATTTGTGAAAACTAACATACCCCAATGTTTTTATATTTTTAAATATGCAATGTTGTGTTTATACTTGGCTGAAAAAAATGGATACTCATGCTTAATTTACCCCATTGTAATACTTTGCTTTTCAGGATATGTCCAAAACATAACTTACTAGTGCAAACAACAGGAAAGAACTGAGAAACATAGAATTCATGAGTCAAGTGCCTTCAGGCAGAAACAAACTTGTGTATCTTGTCTACAACTGTTCTTGTGAAGGGCTGTGTTCCAGTTTTAACTACCAGCTCCCCTGACGATGGTGGAAGGTCAAGCTTCAGCCCCTGTAAACCTCTCGCTCAGCTCTTCTGCTGGGCTGTGCCCTTGCAAGCACAGTGGGGAGAGACTAGTCAAGAAGTATGCTTGGAAGAGAGCACAGAGTGCGTGTTCTCTTGCAGTGATGGAGAAGCATCTGAAGTCCTCTCTGCCTTTTGATAACTGGGGAGCAACTCTCCCCTGGAGTGCAATACCACGCTAAGTGCATTACCAGTTCTGTAACCAGGGCTCAGGACAGAAAGCTAATGGTAAAATTATATTCTCTCCATCCTTCCAGCTACCTATGTGTCAGAATTCTTTCCAAAGTGCATAGAAAGATTTCGTATGTCTTGTTTCATTTTAATGTTTGTCTACAGATTATATTGCTAAGTAATGTGTGTAAGGCTTTAATAGCCATAAGTCTAAAGCTCAGGGAAAAAAAAAAAAAAAGAAAAGCTAGATAATTTGTAAGTTTTTTTGGTTTTTAGCAGGTGCTTTCTGAAATTTTATCATAAACTCAGCAATTAAATGCCAAGTGCAGTCACAATGAAAGCTGGGAGCAAATGACAGCAGTGTTTACTGAGAGCTATTTTCAGACTTCCAGAGTTTCCTTAAATTGTTGAAAGAAACAATGTTTCTCCAAATCTGCAACTGGCAATTTGCATCCACTTAGGTGTTCTGGTGCGACCTTTATAAACCTGGGGGTTTCAGGAAAGTAGGGACATGGTTTAGTGGTGTACTTGGCAGTGCTAAGTTAATGTCTGGGCTCTGTGATCTTAAAGATCTTTTCTAATCTAAACGATTTTGTGATTCTACAGTTCAATTAGCACAGAAGATTACTGAGCAATTTCTGAGTATGCCTGGATTTGACCATAACTCAGTCTTGAAGCTATGCTGATCATTAAGTCATTGCAACCAGATTCCTTTTTTGACGCCAATTTCCATGAAAATGTTAATTTCTGAATGTACTACATCTTAAAACTGTATTAGATTTTTAATTAAACCAACAGGAAAATGAAGAAAGATTTTAATATTCTTGGGTTCACAGAATAATTATAGCCAGACAGAATGCACACTCTAAGTCAGAAGACACAATTTTGTATAAAATAAATAAATAAAAATTCTTTTAAAACACTTTTTGTTAATAAAGAGCAAGTATTTAAAGGAATTTTTGTGCTGACAAATTTTTGTGCTTAAATCCTTTAAGTCATATGTTAATTAAACTATGACACCTAAAAGTGAAAGTTAACAGACTTTCAGGGAATTTGGATGTAATTTCATAAACCTGGTCATAAGACTCTTTAAAGTTTGTTTAAGCTCAGTATGTAATGAAGCCACCGAATTCCATGTGCCCTGCAACAAAATCTGTTCCATAGAGCACACCCTAGGAACAAGTCAAAAGAAAGGTGGGGTTTTTTTACCAATGTTTGAACATGTTAAGGTCTGATTTGAATTCATTAAGAAAACCTGGATAAAAGAATCATATGTAGCTTGAGACTATGATAGAGAAGCGTGCAATTCAACTTCACAGGAAGACTGGGTTTTCAACAGCATACAAAATAAAGGCTGAGGATTTTTTATTCTTTTTCTCAACTGCTTTATAAGTCAATCTTAAGGAAAAACGTAAATATCAAGTACATAGGTAGTGCTTTTTGCTAACCACAATTAACTTAAAATTACTTGGTTGATTGTTTGCTATTGTCTCAGTTGTACCCACAGGAATTACTCACACAAAACTGATGCAAACAGTTGTGACAATCAAAAAAATTACTTCCTCAAGCAGTATGTTCTGGCTGTCTAAAACAAATGAAAGAGAAGTGAATTTCACCCCTCACTTCAATCACTAAAGTTGAAATGTAAGCATAGGCTCACCTGTAGCTGTGGTTTGAGGGGTAGTGTAAAAACTACATTGGTTAAAAGTCAAATGAATGTTTGCCCTGTGGCTATGCAGGGTTGCTGTAGATTATGTTGGCCTTACATGTGTCCTTAGCCAATCTAAACACTCCCATTCTTTTTAATACATTATGTGCTTTCTACCTACCTACCACATGCACATCTAATTGATCCCCAAGGAATCACATATTGCAGGAGTATAATGTTGTATCTCTCCACAGTAAATTAAAAAAAAACAAACTACCCAAACCCTCTAAATCAGAAATGAAAAAATCCTACAACTAAAACCCTACAGTTTGATAATGGTGCTTATCTTTTCCATTACAATCCCAATGAAGTGTGTGTAGCACCAGTTTACTCTCAAGGACGGTTTTGTCAAAATTTTGAAGGTTTCTAATACTGAACTTCTTTACGCTTTGGACATTGTTGTGATGTACTATTTTGCTTTCATTTATTTTTGATGCTGTTAAGTAGTGGTAAAAGCCTTTTACAACTTCTGTTACAAATTTGATAACAATCAAATTTAGAACTTGGACTAGATGGTCTCCAGAGTTCTGTTCCAACCCCAATCATTCTCTGAAATTTCATTTTCACCATTTAATCATTAACAAAATACAGAAAAGCATTTCTCTGCAGCCTTTTAAAAAGATTTATATAATCAAGTGTGTATTTAATTAAAATCTTTACTGAAACTATTTATAATGGAAAAAATATTCAGGTAAACATACTTTGATATTTTAATTAATATTTTCTTTGATTTATGTTTATAGTGTCTGTATTTGTTTTGATAAACCACTTTTTCACTAGTCAAAGTATGGAAATTTCCATCCAAATATATATTCTTCAAACTGAACTACAAATGAAATATGATAGAATTGATTCTACTTTCCTGTTCTGGGCATTTTTTTTTCTCCTTTTGAACTTATTTTTTGCTATTAAACAGTCAAAAGGGAACCCACAGTAATAATTTATTTTCCTCTCAATAGTGCACATTGAACCTGGAGGCATTTTGTTGTCACGTAAATTGTACACAGTACAATAGAATGGCAGTAGGTCACTATCCTCTCAAAAGAGACTCCAAAGAAAACGAGGTGATCGCAACATCAAGTGGGCAATCTGTAAATCTTACAGTAGTGCAACCAACATTAAAGCTAAAATGTTACAATGAGGGCTTGTCTTCCCTAGAGGAGACAGAGAGGTTATAAGCACTGGGTGAAGTACTTTGAAATACTAGTAAATTACTTCATGGTCACATACAAATATGTTTGCTCTGTTTCAGTTGTTCTCCTCCATGTTTTAGCTCACTCAGAAAACCTATTGTCTATGACTTGTTTGTTTGAAACAATTGTTTCTTCCTCAGAAGACAGAGTAGTAAAAACTTCTAGAACTGCTGGCTTTGACAATTTCCCCACTAAAAAACTCCACTAAGAAAAGTATAAAGTTTCATTACTTTTTTTTTTTTTTTTTTTTTTTTCTGAGTGGCCTATTTTAATTAATAATACTTTTTAAAGAATGCTTCAAAATTTTGAGAAAACACATTTTGACTAAAAATCCATGTTTTTATTCAAATCCAAAATATGTATTGGATTTTTAATGTTGAGGAGAAACAGATTTGCGCTTTTTTCATTCTGAAGAAATTCATAAAGTTATACTGAGGCTTTGGAATCATCAAAAAAGTTTACTACCAGACTGGACATCAACACAGATGAGGAAGATTGGACACAAATTTTCAGAAGAACACGCCATATTGCCAAATAAGACCAATAAACCCATGACTCATACATGCTGGAATGTGACTTCTCCCAAAAGCAAAGGCCAAAACCAGGTAGATGTTTTCATTGCTCTGGAAACTGTAGAGCAATTACATGAGGCACTGCAATTGATATACTCCTTCATTGCTGTAGAATAAAAAAAAAAACCCCAAACAATCAACTATGTGTGAAGTACTGTGTGGATTAATATGTGAGAATGACTAATGCTACCTACAAAGAGAGAAGTTATCAGGGATATGGTTAATCACCACAATTATTTCTCTATATCTTCATTCCATTTTAATAGGTTTCTGGCAGAGATTCTCAAGAAAACAGAGCCTATGACTGCTCTTATTCAGTTTCCTTTTTAGGATACACCCTCTCTGCAGAGAGTCTTATGGATCTTATGGACCTAACAATTTTGATATGAAAACCCCACTATTTTTGGTGGCTTGTGGCATAGTAAAGGCTGTACAGGTAATGCTTGATATTAAAACAGAAAGAAGGGAAGGTTATAATGAGAAATTCAGATCTTTAAAATGAGTGTCATAACTGTACAAATGTAATAAAAAAAGGTTGAAGATATTTATGGAGGTCACATAACATAGAAAAGGCTTAGCAAGATCAAGTTGTCACAGCTGACAAAGATGATCAGATGACCAGCATAAAATTAGCCTAAATCTTACATTAATCAGTGTTGGTGTTATTCACTTTTTCTTGAAAACTTCATGAGCAAATCGGTTTTTCCTAGAAAAGATCTTGTCTTTTGCCTTCTTACAAAAGCATCTCGAAAATACAGAGTGATCATTTATTGTCTTTGTTACTTACTCTCAGAATCCACATATTAAATGTTATACATTTAAAAAACAAAGTAGAAAATATTGTTATTAATAATATAATTCAGAAATATGTCAGAAAGGACAAGTTACTTTTCATTAAGAAACTATGAAATGCGTAATTTGAAAAAGCAAATATGTCATATTTGTTTTCAGTCATCATAATGTTTTTAAAGTTCATGGTAAACACCTCTAGTCAATAAGAGCATCAATTTTTATATTTTACATAATTTAATGTGTGAGTGCTTTTTATTACTGTTGTAATGATGTCATGATTTAATAAATATGGGTCCTTCTTTGTAATGCATTTGCTTGTCTATTTCCTTTTAATATAATTTAATCACATTATGTAGAAGATATTATAACCATTATGTCAAAGCATTAATGTCATGGGTAGAATAATGTCAGTTTTTATTAAAATGTTATTAATGCACATTTATTTTAATGTCTTTACAGAAAGAACTCTGGAATATTAATATATCTACTTAATCTTTACATTACATCTTTGTATCATAGAGCGTTTCAGATGTGAATCAGAGAAGTTATTAATCTTGATTCTAAAAATATCTTGTAACTCAAAAAAAAAGTTTAAGCTTACAAATTTACTCTATATTAAATGGTAACAACAGTTCAGGGAAATGGAAATGATACTTCAAATTAGAATGATGGCAAAAAATGGAGTTGCAAGAGTCAATTTTCTCTTCCTTGCATGGCAGGCATCTAATTCTTTGTGCAGAAAGGTTGGGGTCATCAACATTCATCATTATTATCACAGATGCTGATAAATTTATCTCATACATGGAAGGATTACACATAATTGACAAACTGAATAAGGTTTGTATGATAACTAGCAGTGAGTGAATAACTGATAAAGAATAAATTATTTAATAGAGCTAAATTATTGTTGACCTCTTTTTTTTTTCCAGCTTAGGACAATTTCTTCAGTGAGCAACATTTAGTGTCCTGGTTATTCAGACGGGGTAGACTGACAGACAAGCTGCATCAACTGCTTGGGGTAAGGCCAAAGCATGTGGTGGCAGGATCTAAGCTTTGGTCTAGGAGCTTGGATTTCCTCCACTTCCCTCCCCCAGGATGGAAAAATGGAGAAGCTCCAGTCCAACCTGGACCAGGTAGGAAGAGGAGAAATAACCAGATTTGGAGCTACCCTTTTGGGGCGTACCTCTAGAGAGAGACTAGCAGTGACCTATCAAACTGCCTAGTGTGTCCTTTACTTTGAAAATAATTCTTTTACAAATACCACGGAAGCCTCTTAATTAGGAAGCTATAGGATGTTTTTCGTTCTTTTCACTGGGATCAACACAGTGGGGTCATTTTATTGTCCTTTGGTTTCCACTTGTTATGAAGCCTGTTAAAAGGCTATTCAGGGATATTCGATAATAATGATCCCAGACAATAGTATGATTCTATAATAATTGTAAGTAACTACTTTTATCTGTGTGACTGACAGCATAATAACAAAATTTAATAGTTTTTAATTTAATAGAGTATAAAAGTACAGGACCCAGGTATCTTTTTCATTTAGCTGTCTTTGTCTAGAACACAAGCACCTAAATTTGTTGACATCACTGTTTCCAGATAGTAAACTATAAGCAATCTCAGTAATGGAAGGATTTAAGAAATATGACATTTTAGGTGCTAATTGTAATGCAGTTTTTGTACATTTAATGAGCGATGATACAGCTCTACACTTTATTATAGATCTGGTTTTGTTTGTTTAATAATTTCTCCTATATTATCTACAAGACTTTATTTATTACAGTTTATTTCACAAAAGGCAGTCTCCCTCTATATATGTCTGTAATTCCACAGATTACTCAGTAGTACATGTTTGACTATGTCCTCATTTCAAATCTGATCCGTGGTTTGCTCAGTCTGTTTTTACACACAGAAAAACTGATCTATTCAAAATTAATTTGTTTTGAAGTACAAGATATCTAGTACTACATTGCAGTTTATATTTTCTCTTGAAAACTATAGTTGTAAATGTTAAATGTCTCTTTTCCTGCAACATGTGGAAAGATTGATGACTTCACTTTTGCTTTTCTGCCCCAACTGCCATTAAATATATTTCAAATTGCTGAGTATTTTCCAGTTCTTTGAAATGTTATTACCAGACTGGCTGAGATGTTATTTTTTTCCCTTTTGTGTTTTCTTCAACTCACAAACTATGAGTTAGATTTAAGGAAGCTGCAGTTCGGTACCATGAGCAGAACCTATATTTTTCTCTGGTATTTATTTCTTCATGACTTTTTGCCTCTTCTTTCAGCTTGTATACAAAGGTGGTTTACAGTCCTATACAATAATGCCTAGGAGCTGCATTCAGCAGTAGAACAAGAGAAGGATACACATACCCTGTGATCAGATAAGCTTGCAGTCCAGGTTAACTACCTCTTGATTACAATTGTCATACAAAAAATTAAAAAGGACAATGATTTTGTGGATCTATTTTGTTGTGTGCATTTGGTTTTGATTTAGCTTTGTTCGTTTTGTATTGCTACTTTGTAGTCCTAAACCTGGAGCTTACTGAGTGAAACCTTAGAGGAAAAGAGTTACACAATACAAACATGTTTTTGTGGCATGAAATATCTTTACTCTTCCCCCCCCCCCTGGTTGATTAGAATAAAAAAGATCAATTAACATAATGCTGTTACAAAGGTTGATACATTTTCTGAAGTTATAAAATAATCTGGTTTTGGAAAGAAATTTCTGAAGAGGTTTCTGAATTAGTTCAGTCTACTGATTCAGACCAATTGAATCATAGAATCATTTAGGTTGGAGAAGATCTCTAAGAACATCAAGTCGAACCATTAACCTAACACTGCCAAGTCCTCCTCTAAACCATGTACATGAGTGCCACATCTATACATCTTTTAAATACCTCCAGGGATGGTGACTCAACCACTTCCCTGAGCAGCCAGTTCCAGTGCTTAATAATCTTTTCAGATTAATAATTTTTTCTTAATAGCCTTACAATAATCTACAGAATCAAGAACTCTTTCCCTTACTTAACTTCTAGTACAAATTAGTGTACTGCTTCAGCAAGGACAGTGAGTATTCCCATTCCTTCATCTCCATAGCTTATGACTATGTCATTTTACAGAGAATTATGGCCTTAATTTCCTTCCTGCAGAATAAACTTGACTGCCCTTGAATATTTTCATGCTAAAAACGACATCTAGTCTTTAATTTCTTGAGTAACTCTCTAACTACGACAAATAGACTAGGCTTTCCATATGTTTTTAAAGTAGACAACAGATGATGTCCCCTGTGCCAGCTCAGTGGTGTTTGTGTTAACACTGCCATTCACATTAGTGCTGCTAACTAGTGGTTGAGATGCCTCTCCATATGCTACCAGAATTCTGGTGGAGTTAAGATGAAATGTGCACCACAAGTTTTAGCTTGATGTTTCTGCTCATGCCTTGTCAGAGGTTGGCAATCTCAACAAAGCATTACTTTACATTTTATAAATTTGTACTAAACCTACTCTGTTGAGATTGCTTAACTGTACCCCCTTCTGTTTCTTCAAGTTATTTAAGTATAACTTTAGCTTCACTACCACATCCTCTGCTCTAACCACTGTGACTTTTCTTCAAGTATCCTCCCTTACACTATTCACTCCTGCCTAAATAAATTCTACTGTTCCCAAAACTAAAACAGAAATAATTGAAAACATGTTGAGCGAATACACTTAGTGCTCCTGTTTTTTCTGTCTTTTCTATTCTTCTCAGTAGCTCTGCTGCCTGGTGATTGTACATCACACAATGGGCCTGTTTGACTCTTATCTCTCTATTACTAGAAAAGTAGTAAAAGGTTTTTTTCCATTTGTATATTTCTGTTACACTAAATCTGATCCCTGCTTATACTTTCTAGTTTATAATTTTAACTTATAGCTCACTCGAATTCCCATTGTAGCTTGTTCTGTCCACACTGACAAGTGAGGTTATCTCATAAGTAATGAAATGAGAAGAAGATAGCCTCATTAAAAAAGAGGAGGATAGCTTGAGAATCATAAAATGAAATAAAGAAGTCTGATTTATCTGGGTCTTTTAAACTGGCACAACTTTCAGCAGCCCTAACAGTTGGACAGGAAGCTGTTACCAGCATTTAGGTTTTACAACTGTCCTAAATTGTTGTGGATACAAATATTTATCTTTTACTAAGGGAGGAACTGTAACAGGCCTTGCTTTCTAAAATATATTAGTTTTCCGGCAATATTTTTTTTCTGAAAGTTACTCTGTAGTAGAGCTTACTCCTCTCTATATTTTATCTAAGGTTCCCTGAGATTCAATGTCTGCATTTATTTCTGCTTGACAGGCTAGGATAAAATCATTCCAATATGTTATTTGTTTTCTCCTGAGTGAGCTCCAGTGAATACTTGGCTCAAACAATGTGATGACAGTAAGGCCTCAGTTAATTCTCTTTATGCCTTGTTGGACACCACCATAAGCTACTGTAAATTCAATTTAATGAAAAATCATTGTTGCATCAAGTTTCATTCCTGTTCTAACACAACTGAACCCCTTTTGGTTCAATGCAACAGAATAAGAAGTGCTACTAATAAGAATATAATCCTATCTAAGGGAGAAAGGAACCATACTTGCTTTTTCTTTTTTTGTCCAGGGTGTCATAGTGATTCTTCTAGAACTGCCTTCTTTTGGCACAACCTTTCACTCTCGCTCTTGAAATTCTAAATCGATCATTTCCTGAGCAGCAGAGAATGGTTCAGTAGAGATTAAAGAATGATTAGACAAGCCTCTTAGAAATTTTTAGGATCAATATTGTTTGCCTGTAAGATTTACAGTAAGGGAGAAGTCATGTCTAAAACTGAAAAGCAGAGGGGAAATCACAGCTACACAACATAAAGATCCACTGTATGAAATCTTTCTGACTTGTCAGAGTCCCACTTGGCCTAAGTGAGTTCTGGTTACTGTGAGTTGACATGTAGTAGGTCTTACAATCTTTCTGTGAAAGAAGAGACCAAGTACTGGCTTTGAGTAGTATATGGCTTTTGCCATCTGATTGTGGCCCAAAGAGTCAGTACATTGCATAAGCAGCATAAATACCAATATCATAGAAGAATAGTTAAAATGTCATTTATTATACATCTGGAATTAACAAAGGAGAAGGAGGTTTCATTTCATCAGTAAAGTGCCGAAGCTCCTAAAGGTTATAATTCTTGCTGATATGTTAATGACCTATTGTATACTGTATAAAAAAATAAATAAGAGTTATATATATTTTAGAATATGTGGAAATTAGTCTACATAAATCCATGTCTAAACACCAGTTTTCTACACTCTTTATTTTGCCTTGGTCCCTCTTGATTCCAGTGGAGTTAGATGAGAAATTGTTGCTGGCATTAATCTATGTAAATAATTAAGGCTGAAGGGAGGAAGGCTGAGAGGAAGTATGATTTCTATGAATCATTTTCCCCTTTCTCATTCTGGCAAGATAAGGAGCTGAAAAAAAGAAGGAACTTACATTGTCTCATTCATGTTTTTCTACCTTTTCTCTAGAAACTTTCTTCACTTGACTCATCTTTAGGTATGTATGCAAGGATCTTAATAGCAGTTCCCCAGTTAAGGGGATACCGGATAGTAATATCCTTGGGCAATCAGCAGGACTTTTTCAACTGAAACTTGAAAATGTTAGCATACCTCGGAAGTTTGGACAAGTTCCACATGGTATCCCAGAACTAATACAGTAATTATAGGGTTGTCATGGCTATTTCTTGGTCTTTAAAATATGAGCAAACCAATAATAATTATGACACCAAAGTTATGATTTGGCAATTAAATACAAATGTCCTACAGAAAGTTTTTATAAAATCCAATGTGAAATTTCAAAGGAATATAATTGGTAAGAGTTTGTGAAAAACAAATGACAATAAAACAAAAAAATGGAAAAGTTACAAGATTTTGAAATACATTCTCATCCTGGTATTCAAGAAAATTTAGCCTAGTGGATGTTGTGAATGTTAAAAATGCAGATTGCTGTCCTAATGAAGATAACAACTGATTCCAAGGAGTCACCATATATAATAGAAACTGATATTTATGGACTTCTTTGTTGCAGTCTATGGCTAAGGTATATCCTTTAGTAAGCAGATTTTGGACAGAATAGACAGTTACAGTATATTTTTAACCTTTGTAGGTCACTGATCATTGATATGATGTGCTGTTTTAGCTCTCAGATGTTTCTGCTGTTGGATCTCTTGAGAGATTATTTCATTGTCCGACATTCGCAGGGAAATCACCCACTAAGTAACCCTGTGAAAATACTGATGCAACCTACTATGTGCACAAACCTGGTACTCTTTCAAAGTGATCTATTTGCATTTATATTCTTTAATCTATTCCTTCAGGATTGAAGCACTCAAATTCTTAATAGAAAAATAAATTAAATAAACATTGAAACACAGATCCACTAAAAAGAAAGTGTTTACAATGTCTTTTTATCCTGCTAGAATTTCAAATGAGGAATCAAAGGGAGTAAAATATAGAAAAAATACTAGCTGTGTGGAGATTGCATCTGCATTAGAAATTTAGTTTGGATCAGCAAACAGTTTGGAAGTGAAGCTCCCCGTTCTTTCCACTTTGCCCATTTAACTTTCATCACAGAGTGTTCTTGAGGTATGGATTCCTTTTGGATGAAATTTCACCCAAGAACTGCGTCAAGGTGGTCTCTAGCTGTTACTTGAAGTCTGTCTTTGAGAATGGCTCGGAGCTACTCCAGCACAGCCGCTATGAGCGAGGGATAATGAAACATGTCCAATGTGGATTTCAGGCCCTGAGCACTGAGCCTTCTACTCTACTAGCCTGCTTCTATCACACCACAGTAATTGCTAATATAGAAGTATCCTCATGTTTTCAGTGCTAACTTTTATCTAACGGAAAAGTGTTGTCAATCTTTGCCTTGACATGTCATACAAGGCTAGATCATTCTGAAATCTGTAATACCAGATTATTGATGTTTGAACCTTAAAAGAGAAAAATAAGCTAAATATTAATAATGTGCTTGCATGTAGAGATTGCTCAAACTCATCTAATTCTCTCTGGTCAGAAATAGCTTGAGGTCAAAGCTAACAGGAATACTGAAATTTCTATTACTTCTGAATTCCAAGTGGAATTCGAAAACCCACAATTCAAACTTTTCCTGAAGTATTCCTATACATATGCTTTCAGTAAGGATATTGCCATCTGTAGATGCCTTATCCAGCCATGTCAGAAATAGCAATTTACATAGATGTTTGATGTGTGGCATGCTTTGGGAAAAAGACTTCAGATTGTTTGTGTGCAAATCAAAAGGATTTTCATTTTTATTTCATATTTGAACAAATTTGTGAAGAAGGGAAGAGAGAAAAAAATAGATATAGATCATTATTTCTTCTCTAACTCATTACAGATTGTTTTCAACTGTATCTATAATAACATATAAAGAAGATGTATTGAGAAGCTAAGTTTTGGGTTGTTTTGATTTTTTTTCTTGAAGCACGAAAAGGGGGGAAAAAGGAAAAATCTTTTATTTGTGAAACACCACAGTATTTTATTGCAAATTACATATGGGAAATTACTTCTTTACATAGTAACTAAAAAATAAATAAATAAAAATATGACTTCTCTAATGAGTATTTCCTCCATTTTTTTCTTTTTAACCCTGAAGAATATTTTGTCAATAGAAATGACTTGCGTTTGAAAAAATGAAACTTCTTCTTCTGTGGTAGTTACTGTGAGGGATAAGAGAGAAATAAATGTTCAACTAAATATATCAGAAGATGCAGAGGCTTGCACAATATTTCTTTTACATCTTTGTCCATATAGCTAGATTATGTAGTTACTATCGACACTAATTTAATATTACTATATCAGGAAAGAACAAGTCAGTCAAAAGCACTGATGTCAGCAGCTGTTATAATACTGAGTTATAACATCATTAGTCTGACAAGAGTCTGCTGATATATTAGCATAATACAGGCTCATACTGAACTGGTCTGAAATATTACTGAAAACAGATCCCCTTCTAAGATGAAATGATTCAAGAGGTCACGGACAATGCCTAAAATGCTATGAATTAAAAGAAGAAAAATTAAGTAAATAGGTGTGTGCATGTATATGTGAGAAACACGGGGAACAAATATCTGGTTGCTTTACTGACTTGTTCCTTCATCTTTGGTGTAGAAACAATTGCTTTTCTGTGGCTGTTTCAGTCAGGTAGCAGCATGTGCTGTAAGAGCCTTTGACAATACGAAATAAAGAAGGCAGATTGAAGTTTTCTGGGTAAATTTTTAGCTGGCATGGAAACTACAAAGATATCTCAATCTCCCACTTCTTCTGAAGATGAGATACTTAGCAATGTGAAAGCTGGAGATGAATGATACAACCAAAATGTACTGTAACATTCATGCTATTCTGTGCTGTCTGGAACAAAAGACTGCTTGCTCTTTCACAGATGCTTTTGACTGTCCAGGGTTCATTAATTTATGCGGTAGCATTTTGAGACCAGAGAAAGGATAGGCCTTTGAGAGGTGCTGTGTTTAGGTAAGTTTGTTTTAAATTTACTATGAAAGTGCATCCCTTTTATTGGAGAGAGTGAAGTTTTTAGGTATGAAGTGAATCAAGTATTCAGGTGTTTAATGGAGGAGCTATTAAATAGAGAATTTAGACTCAATAAAGACAATTTCTTCTCACTCTTGCTCTGTCCCTCAATTATTTTTTGATACAGTCCTGTATCATCATCATCATCATCATCATAGCTAGGCTTCGCTAATGAAGCTTTAGGAAGGGCTCTACACACGTTTGTTACAAATGCGCTGGTGGCTAAAAAGGCCAATACGAGATAGGCACATCTGGTTGCAAAAGGCACAGCAGAAAGACTCCTTAGGTGATATATTCTGCAAGGCACGATTCTTTCTGCATTGCCTTTTCTCATCAAGAGTGATCCTGCGTGCGTTCTTAAAAGCATCAGCAGCGTTATAGATGGTGTGTCTCCAGGCCTCCCGACTGCAGGCCAGAGTAGACCAGTTATGTTGATCAATATGGCCAAGGCTGAGATGTTGTTTCAGGGAGTCCTTGTATCTTCTCTTCGGGGCTCCTCTCATGAGGCAGCCGGTGGCAAGTTCACCATAGAGTAAGATCTTAGGGAGGTGGTGGTCCTCCATCCTGGAGACGTGCCCTGCCCATCGCAGCTGTGTTCTCAGCTACATGGCCTCAATACTTGTGACTGCTGCTTGTTCTAGAACAGATGTATTGGTCACATAATCTGGCCAGTGAATATTTAGGATTGTACAGGGACAGGGTTGATGGAAGCGTTCTAGGAGACACAGGTGGTGGCGGTAGATGACCCATGACTCAGATCCATATAAGAGAGTAGACAGCACTATGACTCTGTAAACACTGATCTTTGTACTTTTCTTCAGGTGTTTATTTCGCCATACTCTTTTATGAAGCTTTCTGAAGGCACTATATGCCTTTGCTAACCTGTTGTCTATCTCTCCATCAATCTTACCATCCGAGGAGATGAGGCTACCTAGGTAATTAAACTGCTGGACTGATTTGAGCTCTGATTGGCCGATGGTGATATGGGGATGATGGAAGACTTCCTTCGCCTTAGGTTGAATAGGCTTCCATCAGTACGATATCGAATGTAGATACTGTTCTGATCCTCTAGGTCTGCCATGGCCCTTTGGAGCATCATGCTGAAAAAGATTGTGAAAAGGGTTGGTGCGAGAACGCAGTGTTGTTTCACACCATTAGTTGTTAGAAATGGCTCAGAAAGTGCATTGCCGTATCTGACTTGGCTGTGCTGATTCTCATGGAGTGAGATGATAATTTTAAGGGACTTGGGGGGGCATCCTAAATGTTCCAAAATCTACCATAGACCTTGGTGAGGTCAACAAAGGTTACATAGAGACCTTTGTTCTGTGCCCTGCGTTTCTCTTGCAGTTGTCTGAGAACAAATACCATGTCTGTGGTGCTCCTGTTGATACAGTCCTGTAGTATAAATATAAATGACATTTATATTAAGAGTCCTTAATCTTCCACATTCTAGCCACACAAATGCATACGTAACTACCCTGAAATGGGAAATGTGCAATTGTGTAGTTCATTAAGAAATCTTTAACGTGTCACTCAGACCTTTTAGTACCTGCCAGGCACACCTGAGAAGTTCCTTCGAACTGCTCAAAACAGAGCAGACATCCAGGTAAATATTTGAAGGCTGTGCCTCAGGGAGTTTTAAAACAGAGAAATACCTCAAGGGTCACATCCAAAAAATGAGGAAAAAGTCAACATTATTTCAAGAATTGAGGCAGAGTATTCAACGCTTGTTCTCTGCGCAATTTAGATTTCTAAAAGAACCAGGAAAGAAACAATCCAGCAACTGCTTTGTAAAGTAGGATAAGAGTGCTTGCTTTGCTTTTACTTGGAAAGAAAGTTATTAATGTAAAGGCTGCTCATGGAACTATATCTGCTGCTGTATAAAGATGAGCTCTGTAAATAAGTACCTCAAGCAAAAGAAATACCTAGCTCAGGTTTCTGCTTCAAATCACAAAAGAGCACTGAAGTGAAATATATCTTGAGAAGAGAAATATTTGTCTTGTGTTACCCAGTTTTTGTAATCTAACAGATATATAGATTATACGATATATTTCAGAACTGAACACTATGTCAACAAACAAATCATATTTAATACACAATATAAAGAAAATTGGGCTACTGGGGGTATTGACTTGGTGTACAATTTCAATTGAAAGTCAGGGTCTTGTTGCAGCAGCAGCTTGATGTTAAGCGATGAAATAGGAAAATAATACATTCAGTGCACATCAGAACACAAAAAAATTTGATCCAGTTTTCTCAGAAAAGTCAGAATTATGTCACTGCCATCCAAATATAAATTGTTGTTACGTGTATTTATATGCACATAATATATTTTAACATCTTAGAATGTGTTCTTGGAAAACTGTCTAAATAGACAGCAGCTAGGAAAAAACAGGATAGAGAGTGCAGTAGAGAAGTAAAATGTTGCAGAATTCTTACTGAATGCAATATTTTTTGCAGTGTGCTATATTAATTTTTACTATTTGCCTGTACATACCTCTCCATTTTAAATATGAAAATAATCTGGATCCCAGTTTTAAAATGCTTTTGGAACATTTTTGTTCTTTTTACTCAGCCCAGTTTTGTATGACGGATTAGAACTGCAAAAATTTGAGCTTTTCCAGGTTAAAACACAGCCTTTGCTTGCATCCTGATAAATTTTGAAACAAGACCTGATCAAATATAATCTCCCTAATTCTGAATCTGTGGGGGAAGGGGCAGAAAGCTCCAGTCTACTAACTCTGTCACTGACATAGTCATAGATGTATCAAGACATCCAGACACTAAATTCACTCTCTAAACATAGCCTGAATCCCACAATGGACAGCACTAGGAGAATTAGTAATTATTTAGATTTACTCAGATTAAAATAGAAATATTGTTGGATGCCATTTTAGTTATTGATATTGTTCCAAATTGGGGTTCTTTGGTTTTTAATGAAATTGCAAGTGAAAGATGCAGAAAGCTAAGGAATCTACAGAATTCTACATTATTTATAGCATGACAGATAGGTTTAGATTTTGATTAATCTTGATTAATCTTGATTGCTGATCAAGCGTCAAATATAATCAAACATTTCCTGATATATGAGACCTGTTCTTGAAAATGTTCAATGATGAAGATTTTGTTACTTTCTTATGTGATGTATTTCAGTATTTGAATATCATTAAACTGTTGTTTCCAATATCAAAGCCAAATCTCCCCTGCTGCAATTTATCTAATTAGTTGTGCTATCCCAAAAAACCACAGGGAAGCAGTTTATTACTTTCCTCTTTGCAGAAACTTTTTACACGTTTGAAGGTTGTTAACAAATGTCCTTTCAGGCTTCTCTAGAGTATAGGAACCCAACTGTTTCGGTATCTTTGATAGGTCATATTTTATAGACCCTCCAATGAGCCACATTTTCTGAAATAATATCTTGAGGACATGGTAAGCCTATTTTTTTAATTGGAAACTCAGAAGACAGTGGGATTAGTTCAGTCATCCACTCAAAGGTAATTACCCGATATTAGATGTACATTTTCTCCTGTTTGCAGTTACAAGCAGGAGTAATCCCCAGCAGATTCTGTCTAAGATATTTTCTCCTTTTCACATGAAGTAACCTGTTACACAGTGATAATGATTCCATAACATATTTTTATCTGGCATTTATTTTATTCTGTTCTCGTAAGAGTAGTAAAAGTTTACAGTTACCATGAGAAGCTATACTACGGTAACACCAAAAGAAAAAGGAAAGCATTTGAAACAAGAAAGTTTATTTCACTTCTTTAACATCTGACACATCTGTCTTGCCACTGGAAGCAATGACATGAGTCAAAGATGTCACTTTTATTTGAAAACTATAAAGCTATCATTCTTTGACTAATTTCTCATTTTCTCTGTTTTTGTTTGTTTGTTTGTTTTTTAATGGAAAGAGAATTTGGTAATGACTTTTGTTGGAACACATACCTGTAAATATTGCTGTTTTCACCTGGCTCATTCACTGAACAATGCAACCTGAATTTTGCCTATTCTGTTCTAGATTAAATCAAGATTTATTCCAACATGTGGCAGCCCTCCTCAAGCTGAAGAGAGAACTTGGGAACTCGGTATATTTTGAGGGCTGGCAAAAGGTGAAGCCTTGGAGCAGCTTCATGCTATCTGGGAAAGAAGGGCAGCAGCTGATGGAGCTGTCACTATGCTTGTTAATGCTCTCAGCCTAGCTTGGAAGCTGAACCCACAACTGCTGACCCAATTACTCCATGACAAGTGAGACAACAGAAACTAAGTCAGTGCTTTGTTTAGCTTTATGTCTGTGCCAGGCAGAAGACAGTAGGAGGATCTGTATACGAGTGTCCCACTGGTTCCACCTCCCAAGGTCATGTACAAGCCTGTAATACTTCCAGTCTGGTAACTTTTTTTTCTCCTTCTTCTTCTTCTCTCTCCTTCTCTTTATCTCAGGAAGGAGAACATATGTGATATGCTTCCTGGAAGTCTAGTTCAGACCGTTTCACTCCTGGGATAGAAAGGCAGAGGAGTAGTAGCTAGAGTGGTACATTAATTAGTTCCAGCTCCTGTAAGGATCAACAGCTGGAACCATGCAAATCATTGTTGCAGGGTGGCTAAGGTCATTCCATTTCCCCATTTATCTCCTTTCTTTTCTTCCTTAGATGAAGAGCAGGGAATTAAAAAGACTTCTTACCTCTCTTCCTTCTTTCTCATTTTTTTTGACTTCTTTTTCAAGGACCTCTCTCTGGGCAGAGGGAGGGTGTATATATGTTTGAGTGTCCAGGCGCTATAGTAGAAAAAAAGCAAAGCCCTTTCTAAAATCCATAAAAACCCAATAAAGAAAAACAAAAGTAAATCCTTTACAAAGCTCATTATCAATTCCCTCAAGCTTATTATTGTAACTTCATCAGTTTGAAAAAGCAAAGAATAATTGTTTTGCTTGACTAAACAGTGATATTTCTACACTGACTGTCATGATCTTGCTGCAGGCTGATGGACAGCATAAAACAAATGAAGCTTGTGTAGAAAGTGAATCATCATTGAAATCGGTACTATACATATGAAGTATGTCTTATTTGCACACTTATTCCATTTCATGTCCTATAATTTAAAAAATGGATGGTAATATTCTAGCCTCTGTTCAAATCTGGACAGAGTACTTTACAAGTGTAACTGGGTGTCTGCAACCAAATTTAGGGTCAAAGATCAGATGCAATAACTGAGAAAAAAAATCTACCTGTTCAGAAACTCAATTTTTTAGCAGACACCAAATATTCTTCAGGAATTAGGTATTTGAGCCTAGACTTTTTACTGGATTACTTGGAAAGAGTTAGCATTTCTCTCAGACTGCTTGAGACTAAACTACTTTTCAAAATGTTATATTCCCCATATAGCCCATCTTTGGTCTTTGAGCATAAGACCTATTTCATTTAGTTGTTACCATACATTATATCTTCCTTAATATTATTTTTTTGTGTATTTGAAATATACATAATTTTTCGAATTCTAATATCATAAATATATTACACACAGGGGAAAAAAAATAAAACAGCTTACCATAATATATTCTGCTCAGTGGCCTTGCTGTGAGGTGGTTTTATTAGGGAACGTCATATTTTCATCAGGGGCTTGCTATCACTATCTTTTTTCATAAATATTTTAAAATCATGATGTAAAGGTCAATATTAATTCTAGAGCTATTGTCTGCATTTTTCTACTTGTGACTAGTACAAAAGGAGTTTAGTGCAAATATGTACTGGAACCAAATAAAAATAATGCCTTAATATTATTTATTATGCCTGTATACAGCCCCAAGGATTTGCAAAGTTTTTTCCCTAGAAAAAGCTAACAAAATACCACAGTGTCTCTACCCATGCAAAAAGACAGAGGAAAGGAGATGGTTCTCAAGAGAGAGCAGGAGAATTATTCTGACAGCAAAAGGTGAAAGGGATGATGGAGCCATGTGAGCAGTACTGAAGAGGAGATGTTTCTGTACCCTGAGCTAGACATGATGTTTAGTAATCTTTTACTCAGCCCATAGTCACCAAACACTGAGGGATAAACACTGTCAAAACACAAGAGATCCTTCAAGCAGATGTGGCCATACTTGCTTCAAAATGACAATCTAAATGTTTTTAAAGCTGAAGAGTGTAAATAGTTTTAATAAAATACCTGAACTCAGGAACTCCTCTATTTCAACGTATTTAGAGATAAATTTCATTCTCTACCAAAAGAACAAAACCAAGCATACTATGGTTCAAAAAAAGGCAGCTTTTAAGACATCATTTTTCATGTTAGATAAAGGATATTGAAAGGCCATAATGGGATTACATTATAATCCACAGGTAAGAACAGGATTCATGTCAAAGAATTCTAGCTATAGTTTTATTAAGCTTCCCTCTTACTTTCAAAGATTAACTAGCGGGACAATATCTGACACCTGATATAGAAACAGAAAGGATTTCTGTGGGTTTCATTTTATATGTTTGACAGTAACACTAATGGAAGAGCTGTGAGCTGAGCAGTTTTGAAAGGTTTACTCTCTGCAGTTTATGAGTTTGTTTAGAATATGCATTCAGAATAAAGTGCATAGTAAAAACACATTTAAAAACTACATGATTTAAAGTAGATTCAGGACTCATGAGTAATTTAGAAAACTTAATGGTTGTGGTGTAAAAAAGAAACAGCTATATTTGACATGAAAAGTAGTCTTGTAGACATGCCTGAGATAAAGAATTTCTACTAAATATGTTTCCTAAATTTTTTCCTTTCAAGGTTGAAAGAATTGGGGAGATTTCAGCATTTTCTTGAACCATTAAGCAATCAGAACAACATGTATGAACTGAATGTCTGTACATATAAAATTCAAATAATCAAAATGTTAAATTTTATCAGTATAGAATAAGGTTCGTGCAGAGCTAGAAAATATAAAGATTGTAAAAACACTCACATTTGAATTTATAATAAATCCTGATATGATCTTTAGCATACAATCATCCCTTTCACATAAATGGCATGAAAACAAAATAATGAACTTCTAGTCTGAGAAGTCCTGCTTTGCCTAATTTTTACTTTTTTTGTTTTAATTTTCAAAGTCTAAGATGTGATTCTGCTCTCGATACAAATAAGTGAGTGCTGCTGATTCTATCATTCTTAGTGTACACGTGTGTCACTTCCAAAACAACTTGTACTGTTAATAGTTGCCACCTCCTGCTTGCTAAAATAGATGGCATAGAAAAGTAATTGTAATTCTAATTGTATTTTCACAACTGTTTTATATTAAATCTTCTGACTGAAAGGTAAGAGAGAGACCCATCTGAAATCCCAAATGGGATTCCAGGTGTATTTAGAGCAAGTATATCCCAAAGATCTATGCTGTCATTGCAAAGTTTTTTGAAATTTCTATTTATTTTTAATTAGACACAGATAACATAGCAGTGAGACTACGTGAATCTTTATTACCCATGTTTCTGGATGGTGGGCCCTACAAGCCTTAAAGATGTAAGAATATACAAAGTCCTCTTGAAAAATAAAAAGTCCCTGTCTGTCAAACTTTAAATCTCTTTCATTGGCAGGTACTAAAGTTCTTCAATCTATGAAGTACAAAGTGACTATCTATCTTGGAGAATATAAAATATAACGTTTTATTGCAACAAGTAAAGGGTAAAAGTTAAAGATCATATTTATATTTCAATAAAAATTTTATTACTATTATGGGTCCTAGTTGCTGATCTGTTACAACAGCATTGATATTTTTTTTCCTTTAAAGTATCATTCAAATAAAATGAGTTTCATTTATTTTCTTCTATCTATTCATTTTAGACATCTAACAACTGGTCCCCAATATTATTACCTTATGATTCTTTTATTAGGTGTGTGCTACAGCATAAAAGTCTTTTTTTTTCTTTTATGCAATTTCACTGAAACGGTAGTTTCACCTCTATTAGTACAAAAGAAATTCACATTACTTTGTCTTACATGAATAGTAGAAACTACCATATCCATTTTGACTGACCTCTCACTATGGAAGTTCAAAATAGTCATTATAACAGCAAACCTGTAAAGTTTTTTTTCTAAGCTATATAACATATACAATACATATTTAAGGAAGCTATCTAAATTTGATATACAGACTCCAAGGGATATAAAAATAACGTCACTCCCATGTAAATAATTTCAATTATTAAACTTTGATAAAACACATACACCCTATATATCTTTCTTACCTTCAATTCTGTTATTTTTTTTAAGTTTTACTCTGCTAAAATAGTTCAGTTTCACTGCAGAATCTCTTCTCTAATGTAAAATTTACCTTAGTTGTTTTTGTTCCTTTTCTCCCATCACCATCACATATTCTTGGCATTGCACTTTTTCTGCTACATAGATACTGCATAGCAGTTCATCAAGTTGGTGTTTGAAAGGAACATTCCAAAATTCAAGTATCTAATGAAAGTTGAGTAATGATACAATGCTCAGTAGTGATGGCGCAGAAGAGGGGAAGCCAACCAAATGAATGAACATGGATTAAAGGGTTACCTTTTCCCTCCCTCCCCTCCCCTCCCCTTCCCTTCTTTTGGACAAGGTCTATGGCACATTTGGAATTTAAAGGCACCTAAGCATTATGCAGGTATGATCAAAACAAACAGCATACTAAGGAAGGTATGTAATCTCAATAGAAATGACTAAATTTTGTAATTTTTAATAAGCAGTTTGTGCCTTTCATTTCTAAATAAGGAAAAAGGAGTGTTATATAAGACATGTAAACTGCCATATCGGCAGTCTTAGATTTGCTTTATGTTTGCCTAGGTTTGGTGAAATATCTTGGGGTTTTGTTATGCTAAAATAAACAAATAGATTTATTACCCTGTTCATGCTTCACATTAAGCATTTGAGTAGTCTCATTGACACCAGGGGATTAAAGCTAAGGGTGTACAACAGATCTGCATGGCTCAAGCATAATGTGAGGTTATAATTCATAATTACTTTTAGCAGTTATAACTCAGTTTCTTCTTTCTATTAATAAATTAGCATTCCAAAGGCTAGAGTTTGATTTATACTACCCAAAATCAGCTCACAGATGTTCCAGTGCTTACACAACTCTTGACACTTGCTTCATGCATTGTTTGACTTCTCAGTAGTTCTGAAATTACAATGCTTACCCATTCAAAGTGCATTATTCAACTGAATAGGAAGAAAAAAGTTTGAATGCTGGTTTTCTATTATTTCTTCTATCCAAATATTTAATAATTTAAAAAAACAAACACACAAACACCTTTTGATAATTAGCTGCTGAAATCTTCTTATTTCTTCTTTCTTCACATACAAACATCCTATTCCTACATACATCTACTGCAAAGGAAAGGGAGCTATTTGACACCCTTCCTGAGTTGTGTGCAAGATAAGGCAGATGTTGTACAGGTTGTCATAGTTCTCTGTTGCAGTTCTGCTCTCAAAGGGTTGCCACAAGGGGAAAGAAAGTAATTTGTTTTCCAGCTTCATGCAACTATTGTTAATAATACTGAGGCTGCATAAAAGAGAGGGCCTGCCGATATTTCTTTACTAAAAATGGAGGGGGAGACTATAACGTCTACAAGATCTATAATAAAGTGTTACACTAACACATATCAGTGAACGGTTGCTGTGGTCTTATAACCTGGCATAAAATGTCAGTGTCTTATGCTGCTTTGCTCAGTCACTCATCTATCCTTGGGAATCTGCTTAAATGAGGAATGCTAGATAAAATGCTGTTTGCCTGAGACCTTAAAGCTACTGTGTGCCTTCTGTGTTAGCACAAATAAAATGTGGTAAGCCAATCATATGTCCATCTCATCAAGGTTCACCCAGTGATCTGTGAGGCAAGCAATTCTGCCTGTCAGCTTTCCTTACACACCCAGGAAAAATGAGCACAACAGAAACTGACTTCAAGCAATATTCACTTCTGATTTGTTACTTTTCATCCCAGATTTGAGCTACGCCCCATTACTTCCCATACACTGTTGCAGTGTTTGAACCTGTCAGGGAAAAATAGAAAAAAGTAGACATTTTCTAGTAGAGTGTTGCAGACAGAGAACACAATAAATTTATTTTGATTCTTTACCCAAAAATCTATTAGTTTCTGAAGTGTTTGGAAGAGGTTATAAGTACCATTAAGGTATTTTTCTGCAAAAAGAACAAACCTAGAAACTAAGCGTGAAACTTGTAGATATGTGAAGTTTAGAAATCTCAGTAATTTGTAAGGAGTTTTAACACCAGTATACTAAAAAGATTCGTATTAAAGCATTGATCCAAACATCTGGGAAAATAATGGTGAATTATCAGTAGTTCATGCTCATGAGATTATTAGGATGGACTATACAGATTTGATAGGCCATAAAGTGAATATTAGAAATGCAGTATGTTACTGGGATAGTTTAGTTTTCCTCAGGCTATTCCTACCTGCAGGAGTAATTTCTTTTAATGGGAGAAATAGTTTTGTGGACACCCCATCTAGGCTGGATTCATGGTGACAGCCTTGACTTGTGCACTCAGATAGGTAGCAGCAGTACATTTCCCAACTAGTGGTTACACCCATCAGATTTTATGGTAAATTTAAAGTAGTCTAGAGGAATAATTTTCCTATTTGGATAAATGCCGTTAGAAGGCTCTGTAGCTTCCTACTGCTTAGGGTTCTAGTGTATTGTTGTTTCTCCCATTGTTCTAGTGCATTGTATCAATCTTCTAGTTTTATATGTTATATCTTTTAATGACATGATATTCATGTCATATTACTTGCTCCTTTCAGCAGGTGTAGAAGAATCTTCATTGTCTCATTTTTTCGGATTCTGATCCGAGAACAGTACACACATATTTGTAAGGAAAGAGTGTTCAAGTTTGGTTCCATGTACGACATTTTCATTCTTTCTCCTTTTATTTATAAGTTTTCACTTTATCTCATTTGGCCATCCCACTGGAGCTGACGCACAAAGCCGCTTCACTCTGAGAGCAAACAGCAGAAAACCAGATTAATCCTCTGCACTGTTTGTGCTTTCACCCCATTCAGAGCACCTTATTTGGTTCCATAGTCATAGTTTTATTTCATGAGAGTAAGATACAGGACAAACAACTCCTCTGATCCAAGGACTGGAGAAACTTAAAGCTGACTGTTGGCCAATGAATGTGACAGCAAAAATGAGAGTATACGTTTACTGGGAAAGCTAGAAAAAATGGATACCAATGGGTAGAGGACAAAAGATAAAAATTTCTGAAGCACCAGAATCACCTTAGTAAACTGAATAAAGGAAGTGCAAGGAGGTATGTTTACAGCAGTGAATTAAAAACTATTAAAATTCATAGTGAAGGCCCTGTAGTGTGGTGTGATGGGGATCGATTCTGAGACAAAATAGATGTGAAGAATAACATAAAAAACCAGCAGACTTCACAGGAATTAGAAAATTGAAGAACCTTCATCGTTGTAAAAATCTCATTTATGCAGGGTTGAACTTCTCGTTCCTCAACAGATTTTAAAAGTCAGCAGAAAATTTTTCTCAAGTTTTTTGCCATGCAAATTATGTCTATGGTACAGGAAGGCTGATGGAGAACAACAACATTACCTTTACCAGGTATAAATCCGGAACACATCCACAAAAATATGCACATTAAATATGGTTGTGATGGTTCTTGATTCACAAAGATACAGCAGCCCAGAAATCTGCAGTCTGTGTTTCAAATTAAAAGATAGCAACCATGTGAAAGGACACAGAAGTTCAAAAGCTAACAGGGAATCTACTTAAAATGAACCATACTGCAAACATTTTGAGTTGAAGGGAAAAAAAGAAAATACAAAAAAGAAAGATACCTAAGGTTATTACTTTTCATAAAAGCTCTCTCTATGATGCAGATTTGCCACAAAACCCAGATCAGTTAACCCTTCAACTATATCTAACATGTTGAGGCATATTAAAATGGTTTCAGTTCACTCTTCCATAAAACGAAGTTTCCTTCAAAAAAATCTCCCCAAGTATATTTATTATTTTAATAAAGTTCCAAAGAATCTGCTGAATTTTCAGTTAAGGTTTGAGCCATAGTAATAAAATCTTAAAAATAATATTTTAATACTTCAAGTTCACAGCAGTACCAGGAGTCTGAAGGTGGTACATCTGAGTCATTTCAGTATGAATTTCATAAACCTATTGTAACCCTAGTGTTCCATTACTTTATACCTACAAGAAAGGGACTGAACTTTAGACTGGTGCTTTTTTTGCAGTCTGAGGCCCATATATTCTGAATCAGTCCATGAAGCTAATGTGTTCACGGATCTAAAAGATCGATGTTCAGTAGGTAAGGTAATTAGAGTCCTTGCAGCTCAGTTCTTTACCAGGATAATAGCTGAACGCAGACAAAAAGTAAAAAGCTTGAGGACTATTGCTGAAAAGTACCTGATAAATATCAGAAACCAAGGAGGAGATAGCAGATAGGAACTTTAATACTGCTTTCTGATTATTAAAACATTAAAGCTAAAATCAATTAAACCCTACGTAGCTGCTTACTAATTCCAATTTCATCTTTTATATTTACAACTTTGAGTTTATGAGATCTGAAAAGAACATGACAAGTATCATGGTTTGAGAGCCCCAAAATCCAATTCTCGAGTTCAAGCCCCCCTCTCACATCTCAACCCAGTGTGAGATGGGTTTTCCAGACACCACACAAGACTCAAAATGGGGGGAAGGGATTATATATTACAATGACTGTACAAAATAAATACTACAATACATTGTATATAATCTTAACTATCTCTACCATGACAAAACAGTATTTACAATGGATCAAATCTCTTCTTCCTTCCTAATAAAAGTCCAGGAGGGAAGAAGGAAAAGATCCTTTCCACTCTCAGAGCAGCAGTGTCTTCAGGGCAGCAGCCTATCTCACTTCATGCAGCAGCTGTAGCTGGATCTCTGCCAGTACACACGAGGGAGGTATCCAAGCTGTCGTAGCCCTTCGACGCCAAGCAAGGGTCCTCTCTTCTGTGGGCTGCGTTCACCTGGACAAAGGTCGCCTCACCACGGTCATATCAACAAAGCACAGAAGCCTTCGTGACGGTCTGTATCTTCAGGGGATTCAAGCCCCCTTTGCAGAGCTCCGTGCTCTGTCTCAAAGTAGCAGGGGGGGCAAAAGCCCTCCTCTGCATTCCTCTGGCCATCCCTGTCTGGCTTTCCGGGACGCCTGAGCTTTTCAGCTCCTCTCTGCAGTGCATGCTGCACTTCAAGACTCTTTTAAGTAAGAGCTCATCATCCTCCTCCTTTCTAGGAGGGGTCTCCAAGGAGTTTGGGGGGTTTTGGTTTCAGTTCTTACCCAAACTTTCTCTCTGTAGAGCTTAGTTCTGCTCTCTCTCTCTCTGTGGCTGACTCTCTTTCTCTTCAGACAACTCTGTCTCTCTTCCTTGTATACGTGCCATTTCTGCTGCTTCTCCCTTATCTCTTGGCTCTCAGCCACAGTCTCCAGCCAGTGCTGTTCTGCCGCTGCTGCTGCTGCTGCTCACAGAGGAGAAACATCCCCCAGTTCATAGTTACAGGCACTTAGCCCAGTCTTACGCTGTTCCAAGTCCCTGTAGCCCCCCAGCCGGGGCTCCTGCCCCTTAGCTCATGGTTTTCACAACATGGCCACCTCTCCAACTCCAACTACAACTACCTTCTCTTCCGGTCTGCTTGTGATATGTGTATATTTTGCAGAAGCGCTCATTGGCTCAAACCCCAAGGGTCACCACCCCCTGGGGGTTTACCATTTTATAACTCCAGGGGGAAAACTGTTTCAAACAGGGGATTCATGCTGGTCTGTGTACAGTTAGCTGAGACAGACAGCCATGTGCTATTCTAACATTTACATAAAGAATACCAAAATTTTGAGTCAAAGTACCTACAGCAGGAAAGGGGTAAAGGGGCAAAAAACTCCTACCCATGGCAGATGTTCAGAATACTTTTTTTAAGTTTTAACATCTAATATATATTAGATACCTTCATTCTCCTTTAGACCCAGAGTTTGGAATCCTGAGGAAAGAGCTTAACAGAGCTTCTTATTTAAATCAGTCAGATGATTTTGCCTATTTTTTTGCAGAATAGCTGCATTGACCATGTTCACATGGAAAACCTGGATTCCAGGCTGCTGCAGCCTCAGGGAAATTACACCCAGGTTTTAGTGGTTCTACTTGCCAGGCATCAGGGTTATCTTGCTGAAGTGGCCTGTATGTAGCAGATGATGAAATATTTATGGGACCAAAATTAGGATGAAGGAAAAACAGCTTAATTAGCAGACTAGTAACCAAAATGCCTATCTGAGAGTGTACTGGTCCACTTTGCACTCAGATCTCCGTGGAATACATCTTTTTGTTCCAGCTACTGAATAATGTAAAGTGCATAAAAGGGAACCATCCAAATGGAGAGAATAACTCTTTGATACAGGCACTGCCAAGCTAAAGACAACCTTAAAGGTATCTCAGAGAGTTTCCTTTCATCACAAAACATTTGTGGGCCAAGTGTGGAAAGGTTGTAACCTGTTCTCATCTGTAGTTTGTTTTTACAGAAATACCATGTGTTTATACAGAACCCCTTGAAGCCCTGGATGGCTTTAACTGACTTATGCTTTTTAGGGATCAGTACTAACTCTGAGGTTTCTCTTTACTTAACAAGCTTTTCCACATTCAAATTCAATTTTTTTCCTATTCCAAAGCAATTTATTTCCAGAGAAAGCTATCCTTAATTTAATAATTCTGAAAGAATTATGTGATTAAACTGAAAGAACTATGTGATTAAACAGATGTACAGATCTATCTGGAATCACTCAACTAAGACAGCTAAGTTTTTTATCTCCATATTTTACACAAACAAAACAAGAAAAAATGAAACTCATTTGCTTACCTGAGATGATAGAGGAAACTGAGTGGGCAGAATCAGGAATGCTCTTTTAATTCCTAGCTCAATGTCATTTCTGAATACATAGAGATGGTTTGTGCTTTAAAATACAGTATCTACTGGAAACTCACCTACAAATCAATGCCAAATTCAGCAGATGAAAATAAGGCCCAGAGATAAGTGCAGCTTCTGACGTCAGCTCAGACTCTTTCTTCATTATTCACAGAGAGTAGTTATTGTTGATTGGTATAAATAATCTTAACTGATTCAATTATGTGAGCAGGGAAATCTATATCCAGTGCTTCCTTCCATATTTACAGATGACATCAAGTAGCAGAAAAGCTTTCTAATGATCAATAAATCTCATTTAAACTCACGGATTACATTCATACACTTTTCCATCAAAGAGGTTTAAATTAAATATCTTAACTCAAGTTTCTACATTCATTCAAAATAATTTTATCTGCTCAAGAACATATTAGAAGTCCTATTATTTTAATGGCTGGGTACAGTACTGAATTCGTGGTCAGTGAATAAATCATCAAAGAATTGAGGAGGATGTAGATCACAGTAGTGGATATGTAATTTATTATGAATCTTAAAAGGCTGTGCATGTGTTCACACTATTTCAGAAGTAATTGTTGATGGGTAAATATAGATTTTACACTAAAAATAGTGTAAAAAATCTGCATATCAAGCAGCTTTGTAATGACTTTTTTAATATTTAAAACCTTAACCTTAATAATTTTGCATACAGATGAACGTGCTGATATGAACATTTCCTCATATTGCTCAGTTCCTCAGCATGGAGTACATCTATGCATTTCCAACACATTTCACCACATTTTTTTGAGGTTACTTGATGAATCATCAGTTCAAACAGATGAGGCAGTAGATGACCACAACTGTCATGACTTACAGAGGCCTAGGAGTTGCCACAGGTTTTCTCAGTCTATCCAGGAGATCCTATATAATCCACCCCAACAGCAGTATTGTTGAAAGAGACCCTGCTATTTTGCTGCACACTTTTCTTTGATTCTGCAACTTACATGGAAATAAAATGGGATTTGTAAAGACAGCCTCAGAAATAGTCTGTCATCTATTTCTGTCACATCTGTCCTGGAGAAAACTTTTTATTGGAGAAGATGAAGCTATCAGAAGTTTTAGGACTAGGGAGGCAGATATAAAAATTTATGCACAAAATCCTGCTGTTGGGCTACAGTATCTACAAGTCCTTGCATATTTTTAAATACTGCTCACAGGTGGTGCATATTTTTTCAAGAGAGACATATTCTCTCCTTTTTGAAGATGCAGTGGCGAAAAGGAATGGAGCAGGGACAGGATACTTTTTCTCTCTGAAAGGATGCTGCTAATGTAACTCAGAAGCATTGGAAAAGGATTCTGCTTTAACTGGCCAAAAAAAATATTACCAAATGAAATCATTTTGTCCTAGATGTAAAAGAAAATACATTGCTTTAATATTGTGAATATTCACAATATATTGTGAATCTGTTAAGGGTAAATGCAAGCTGCTGTTCTTGATGCTAAACTCATGCATATGGTGGTCAGTATCAGTCAGTTTTCCAAACAGCTGTTTATCACAGGTGACCATGTTTCAGCAGGCCCACACACTAAACATAAATAAAACATCATGTAATTCATGCAAAGTAATTTTCTATCTTTATCATGCTCCCATTTTTTCTATTCCACTTCTCCAAGGAAAGAGGGTTAGACTGGATCAATCCTGGCAGTACCTCCTTTACTTACCTAGAGATCAATGAGAGACTTTCTCTTTACATGGCTACTCACTTTTCATTTCTTTAAAATAAAGAATATTGCTTATTTTGCAAACACAGGGCCCTGCAAATCAAACCTAAGTTGTTCCTGTCACTCTGCAGTGACAGTAAATTGCAGGTGCACCTTCTACATCACAGTAAACTCTTTTATATTTAGAAGAGACATACTTTTATTAACTGTGTGTTATATAAGGACCTAATAAATGCACAAAACTAAGTAATCTCTAAGAGATGTATTTATTTGCAGTGTTTTACTTCTGTTGACAATTTTGGACAAGCTTACAGCTAGTAGCTTTACAGGGTAATTATACTTTTCCTCAAAATTCTAAAGTGAAATTGAACAATTTCATCTCCACTCGTTTCATCTCTTAGAGCATCCCTACCAGACAGCCTACCAGACAGCACCGAGTTCAGGGAACTGCAGTCCTCTCAACTTCTATTCTTCAGTCATCCTTACTCTCTTCCTATGATTGAAAGTTCAGAGCCAAAACCAGTCAAAAGAGAGTGAACAAACTTTGTAGACATGCGCAGGGTAACCCCCCAACTGCAAATAAGTGCACAACAGTAACAATGATGTAATTGAGACTGAATAATCAACATATTTTTCTCTACGATTTTCTATTCTCTTTGAAGTATTTGTACTTACATACATATGTGTCTGTGACAGCCAAGGCTTTCAGCTTCCATGGCACGGTAGTATGTTGCTTTCTGAGTGTGTTTGATTAACTGAATATTATGTGCCACAGTTGATCTCTATGTCATATGGGAGTATATCCATAATGTAATAACAAGGTCTTTCAAATTGCACTGTGCAGCAGACACTGGAATGGAGGAAGGGGAGATGAGAACAAAACAGACAATGGAACACAATAGCTTTGAAGATAGAACTCTTGCCTACATCATGGGGCAGAAAGATTTCTAGCCATAAATAGCAATGTAACAGTGTTGTCCCAATGATTGGGTCAACATATTCCAGTGGGAAAGAACCTGGGCACAGTTGTCATATCTTTAAGTCATGTGAGTAAATTGGAAGTCAACAGGCGTCTGTAAGTAATGCAAAAAGTTCTCAGAAATGCATTTGTTCTATGCACTATTCTACACTATTCAGCTTTCAATGATACCTTTGTAACATTTCAGGGTATCCATATTAAAGCAAGACTTGGAAAATGTGAAACTTTTCACATTATCTATTTCTATTTTTGTATATCTATTTTATGTTTTCTACAGTATTTTCCATTGGGGACTTCCTGGAATACTTCAGTGACTGTTCTGACCTTATTTTTGACATTGATTCAGATGTTGATTGACTACCTACAATTATGGAGGAATTACAGTAGGAGAAGTAATTCAGCTCCTGAGATGGGACTGAGTTTTGTCCTCTCAAATGAATTTTAAATTAGTCTCTTGTCACACACCAAGAAATAATTTCAAACAACAGGCCTTTCAGATATAGTTATTGAATTGCTGTCAAAACCTATTAAACCATCTCCTCAAAGATCTCACTATAAAAATTTTAGGGAATTTGTTTCTTGGCCAAGTAAAGGAATTGAAAATTCCACTGAGGAAGTGTCCACTCTAATTATAGATTTTCTGTCATGGCAAATTATTTCAATATGCAATTAAAACACTTGGTTAAAATTTAGCATGTTTTTCTCCTCTTCTTGAACTTGAAAGCCAGTATGTTATTTCAGTATGGGAGGGTAATGTAGGTTTATGCTTTAATTTTCTCTTTAATATTTACATAAAGAGAAATGATTTCTTTAAAATGTGCTAGTACTGTGTAGGTAGCCCTAAAGCTTCAGAAAGCATAGGTCCTAGCTTTAAAACAATATTAATGCTAGTGAATTAAAGGAATATGGACCAGACTTGTTCATAGAAATTATTTGTGGAAGTTTAGCACCTTGCCTGTGTCCAGGTTTTTAATGCTTTTAATAATTATATAAGGCACTGACTTTTTCTAATAAGAAAGTAAACTTTAAAGCTTCTACATTTTCAGCGTAGAATCCTAGAATCCTAGAATCGTAGAATCCTAGAAGATGGCTTAGGTTAAACATAGCAAAAACTATTATGACTGCTGTATTTTAAGAACCTAAGAATGCTGACTTAAGAATAAAAATGTATACATAGCAATGAATAAAATTACGAGTATCACTGGTAGGAGTGGAAGGCTTAGACAAAGTTATTAAAAAGCAAAGCCTTGTGGGTGAGTCTCGAGGTACAGAAAGGATTCCCTTGCTTTCTAAACCCCTTCTCAGAGAGGAGTCCAGGTGCAGCTAAACCCAATCTTATGGATTATGTTAATGGATTAAATTTAAGGAATTATAGAGGTATGATTGAACAACTTTCATCCCACAGGTTTTAATGATTGGCAAAATGAGAATATTTGTAGAAAGTTAATAATTTATTTTATACAAATGACCAGACAAAGGATCTTATTCAGAACTCTTTACTACCCAATATAACACTAAAAATCTACTAGTAGAGTATAAAATAGCATAAAGTAGTACAGTGCATTATAACAAAGCAATTATTGAAGCAGTTATATTAAAGCTAGCAAAAAGAAATAATTATTAAGTAGTGATCTGACGTAACTCACCTGTACCAGTGCTCATAGAGAAATCTCTTTCTCTCAGCCTCAATGAGTATCCTTGGGAGGTGTCCCCAGCCCGAGGGAGGAATCTCTGCACATACATCCCGAGAAGGGTTATATCAGAAGAACCCGACTGCATGAGAGGGGACTGGACTTTTATAGCGTAAAGTGACTGACTGCTAATCACACATTTGCAGGCCAGCTATCATCTTATCTGTCAAATCAGACTTCAAAAAGCAGTGTTTATTCAAAGTTTGATGAACCAGGGTGGTTTTAGCATAATTAACACCAAGGTAACACCCTGGCTCCAGCAGCTGATCTTGCATGACAGCTTGATCGATAGCTTAATTGGATTGTAGGTCTTATCAGTGTGGGTCTATCCTGACACAGTGAGGACAAAGTAAAATTAAACATATAAAATGTATCATATTTTTGTAAGAAACTGGGATTCTTACAAAACAGCAGGGACGTATGATGTAGAGAATCATTTAGCTGTAACACAGAAAGAACTACAAAACATCTTATTAGACGATATGAAAACATCTCGAGTTTGTACATTCCAATTTTGTTGAATGTTTGCTTCAAAGATCTCTATAGGTACTCATGGAAATATTGGGATGTGTGTATACGATGATGTATGAAATAGAAAACTGAGATAGAATTAACTAGATTATTAAAATAACAGAATGATTTGTACCACTAAGGACCCCTCTAAATGGGGCAAAGTTATTATTTGGTCAATCCCTGTATGATTTCTCTGGAAGTATTTATAAGCAGTTCAACATTATTGCTCTAAAAATAGTGCAGTGAGAGGTGATTTTTATCCTTTCTGGCTGTCAGCTGGCTATCTGGTTTTCCACGCCTAATACGGATTGTAGTTAGTCTTTTTTTTCTTCATATTGACTCACAGGTTTGTGATTTTGTGAAAATAGCATTGACCATGATTATTCCCCATTACTCCTTGCAAGATTAATTTAATTTAAGTTAATTTAATTTTATGTTGAATGTGTCATGTTTTTCTTTCAAGAAATGTAGGGCAGAAGTATCCAACGACTTTGCCATTTAACAACAGGTTGATCTGGGATATAAGATATTTATGTAAAAAAAAGGAAATTTTCACCTATTTGAACTGTATCACCATACATCAATCCTCCATTTAGTTTGTCTCCTGTAAAGTTGATTGTAGAGTTTTAATACATGAAATTTTATTCTTACTTCCCCAGTAGTTTTCAAAGTTGTTATTTAAAAAAAAATAAATAAATTGTCTTATAGAAGTGTGTAGCTCAGATCAGCAAAACCTAATGGACTCAGAATACATTGTACTGAAAGTCAATGGGATTTAGACTACATCTATATTTCAGACTGCAAGGACAAGGAGAATAAAAGCTATTATAATATATATTTGTGATTTTACTGTAAAGTATTAGTCAAGGTTAATAGGTAACAATTAAGCTTGACTTCATCTTTCTCCCCTGCTGGACTTGTAGACTTGGAAATTAACTGAGTCAGACTCATATTGTTCAGTTGCTGAAGCCCAGCTTTGATTACTACAGGTAAAGCCATCAGTCCCTGTAGAGGCACATTTAGGACTCGTTAACAATGGAGTCAGTGTTATACTTCAAAGAAAAGGCATTGTATGTTTTTCCTCTGTATAAATCTCTTGCAGGTGTCTGTATGGAAGAACTGTCCCACAAAAAATGGAAATACCTCATCACAGAGGTAATATTACTGAGATAGTCACAAAGAATAAAAATTTTAAGACTGGACAACCTGACCTTACCTAGAGTGATCAACTAATCAAATTGTGCAAGACTTCAGACAGAGTTCTGCATCTCTGCCTTCTGCAACTGCAGAAAATGTCTGAACTGTATAAATGCACATCTAAATATAGATAGTGAGATACATACTCACTAGTTTATAAAAATTTACAAACTCTGCTTCTCTATCTTTAAGATCGAAGAGCCTATAAATTCCATAAAGTGCATAAGGAATTTCCATGCCAGGAGATTAAGCACTTACGGAACAGTGAGAAGTTGTGAACTCTATAAACCAAAGGGATATAATGGCAGAGAGGAAAAGAGGGAGAGAAGGAAGGAAGGAGGAGAGGAAGGAAGGAAGTACGGTTGGTAGCACAGAGGGAAGGTGGCAGGGCAGGAAGCAGGGAAGGAAATAACACAGCTTTTGTTTTGTATAGCTGAAATTACACGTACTTTAAGAGACTGTGCCTGTTCTTTGATTTTCTTGCTTTTATTGGTAAAGCTGAAGGAAGATGAGGATTATCTTCCACAGCTTCCTCACTGCCAGTAGTAAAATAATTTCTCTGAACATGAATTCTGTTTTTGATCTTTTAAATAATCTCATCCTTCATGTAATCCAGACACTTACTACTCTTCCTGAAAAGCAGTCTGGACTAGAACACACAACAACATAGTGCAGTAGAGTTGAAAGAATGAAAGGAAGACATATTTTATTAATTTTTAAAAATTAAAAATAAATGTAACTTCTTCTGAACAGTCTAACAACCTTTGGTGAGAATAGAGACATGTTCAGCATATACAAAATTGTGAAGATTCCAAGGACAGAACATAAAATATGTTGACTAAAGCTTCACTAATATATGAGTATTGTTTAAACCACTTTAAGGATTGTCCTAGTTTTCCTTGTAGCAAAAGACAAAACCTCCATTGTCAGTTAGGAAATATTAAAAAATGAAGGCACTGATAGCAGGACTTGGAGAGAAATGATATGGTGGGTGCTGATGATGTTGCCTAAACCACACTTGAAGTCTCACTGAACTTTGAAACTCCCAATCTGGTTTGTGAGTTCTAATTCTGCAACAATTTCAGTTTGTTACAACCGAGCAATTTATCATCACCCTCTACTCTGTGATAAGGAAGTCGGTTTTTTCTAATTTCTTCTGGATTTGATAGCCTAGGTATCAGAAACACTGGGATATAAGACTTCAGTGAGTAAGTGGATCACTGTGTACCCTAATGCCATCAGGGTACAATGGGGAAGAATCCATCTCAATTTCTGGAATGACAGAAGAATCTCAACATGTTGGAGGCTGGGATGAGCTTAAGAAAGAAAAAGTGGCAGAAACTGTTGTAACTGGCCTGAAGGCTTCCTGTATCCTTTGCAATGACTGGCTCAGAATAGGGTACTTCAAGGATCCAAAAGGATACGGGTGTGATGCTCGCTGAAGAACAGCAGATCCCAGTTGCTACCATGACAGTTTACTGGTGGCAATATTGCAGGTACTAAGGCTCCCTGGTTCCCATCCATGACCTGATTTGTCAGCTGGAGAGCCAAGGAGTGAACAGCTAGACTTGATTACTCTTTAGTAGTCCCATCTGGTGAGAGCAAAATCTGGTAAAGGGTAATAGTGAATTATCATGCTGTAAATTAAACCATGTGGCCACTGAGTGCTGACATATTGAGCAAGTGAGAACTCCAAAGTGAAGTGAAGTTTAAGTCAGCTAAGTGGTATGCCTCAATTGATATTGATTGTACATTTTTTTTCCAGTTTTTTTCATTCAGTTTACCTTCATGTACACAAGTGTTCAATACACCTGCAACCAGCTGCCCAATTAGCAGAACAGTCCTACCATTTGTCATGGACTGATCCAGATTGTATTGAAACAGCTTGAAGGCCCAGATCATGTGCAATACACTGATGTCATTGTGTGGGCAATGTAGTGAAGGAAGTGTTTGGGAAAATAAAAATCCAAATTCTTCTTGCAGCTGATTTAGCCATTAAAAAAAAAAGAAACCAGGGTCAAAGAATCTGCACAGGAATTCCAGCTTTCGGGTATGAAATGGCAATAGGGCTCTAATTAAGTTCCAGTGGATGTGAAGAATAAGAGAACAACCACATTCTAATCAGCTATCAAAAAGGAAACACAGGTTCTCCTAAGCTTTTTGGGTTCCTGGAGAATGCATATTTCACATTAAAGTCAGCTTGTGAGGCCTCTCTGCCTAGTGACCCAAAAGACAAACTAATTTGCTTGAGATCTTAAACAGAAACAAGCCTTTGAACAGGCCAAACAGTAGAGAGTATGTGCAGTAGCACTTCGGCAGGTCCATACAGGACCAGACATGAGAAACATGCTCCACAGCTGTGGAGCGTGGCCTCACCTAGAGCCTGTGGCAGAAAATATCCAGAGAGACTCAGGATTGACCCCTAGGGTTTTGGAGTTGGGGATGTAAAGGATCCAAGGTCAACTTCATCCTGAATGCGAAGGAGATACTGACAGCATAAGAAAAAGTTGAAGTGCTTCAGGAGTACTTGCTACAGAAGCGCAGATCTCTGGGCATTGTGATTGCCTTTGCTATGCTGGATGGTCAAAGAAAGGGTTCCTTCTACACACCACACAACCAACACTAAAGAGTGAGTACGTAGCACTGATCCTACTGCAGGCTTAAAATGGAGAGTTCCAACTACCCAGGAACCAAGGAAGAGATCATGGACTGGCCAGAAGGCAGGGGTTTTAGAGCATCACCTGAGGAGGTGACTCGCCCTAAAGGCCCCACAATACAATGCATTACCAGAAAATTAGAAGCATTATGCTCTGTTTACTTATGAATCCTGTTGTATTATGCAAAACCATCAGAGGTGTAAAGCTGCTGTGTGGAGTCAAACACGAGAAGTTACAGAATCTTCTGAAGGAAAAGGTAAATTGAGTCAGTCTGTAGAAGAAGAAAAAAGAGGTGGGAGCTTTCTGGCTTCAAAGGGGTGCCTTGCTTGTAGACTGGATGGGCATTGGTCTATTTGTAGAAGCTGCTACGATTGCTTTTCCATCACCTGGATTTTTTTTCTCTTTCATTCACCTTTTAAACTGTCCCTGTCACCTATTAAAATGCTTTTAAACACGTTTTCTGACTTCTACTTCTTCATGTTCTCTCTTCTAGTTGAGCAGGGGAAAGGAGGGAGGGAGCAGCTGTGTGGGTGATATTCAGGGTCAATCCACATCACAAATCATATAGGCCTTTGTAAAGGTTAATCACTGTCATGTTTGTGCTCCATTCCAAACGTGGAAAGATGGAAGAAGGTGGAGCCTGTTTTGTCTCTTAAGATGTGTGGGTGGATCTGCAGTTCTTAGTGATACCATTCTAGCCTTGAGTTTAGTGCTCCAATTTTTGAGAAAGATGAAAGCGTATCTTCCAGTTTTGTAGCTTGTGACTTAGAATACAATTTCTTTAGATCACTGCCTCACTACCTATGTTTCTGAAAGAAGGAGTGTAGATGCTTCACCTGGTAGAAGTCAGATGCTGTAGCCTCTTGTGAATCTGGTCAGCAGTTTCTGTTTAAATCAATATAAAGACTTCACAGACGGTCAGACAACACTACAAATACAAACAAATTTTGTAATAATATGAGAATTTCTCAACAAGGATCAAAGTATGAAAGAAGAAACAAAATTAACAAAACATAATTGAGCTGCATAAGTTATTACAAGGACGTGAATTAAAGATTCATTTTAAGACATGGAAACATTTGGTTCAGGACTAACCTCTATGATAAAAGTGCAATTTGTTTTAAGAAAAACATTGTTTACCGTGATGGAAGCTTGTTGAAAACAGAGTCTCAGCATTACCAGAGCCTGTAATGCATAATTTTCCATCAATGTATTCACAATGTGTTAATCTTAGGAAGCCTAAAAGAAGAGTGGAAAAATAATAATAATAATAATAATCTGTTTTAACAGATGATAGCCAAATATTTGAAGTTCCTTTTTGCCTTAGTATCTATTTTTCTCTTAATTCTACATTTTTTTAAGAACTCCTCATGCTACCAAGTCGGGAAAAAATCTGCAAAATTACTTCTCTTGGAATGGAGGAATTAAAGGATAATATAGAAATGTACTTATCTCAGGCATTGTGATATTTAAGACTGGTGTGATAAAACTTACCAAGGAAAACAGCAACATATACATTGCTGCCTCTTGTAGTTTGTAACAATTTTTTCAAAGTATATATTTAACTTTATTTTGAGAAATAATGCAAGTTACAGATCTTTAATAGATTTTCTGATTTACTAATTGAGATTTTTATCATTGCTGGACTTGAATTTGAAGTTATCTGACAGTCCAAAACAGAGTGTGTTCCAGAATGCTGTTTGAATGAGTACAACACAGTCTGTTTTATTGAATGTTAACTATCTAGTCTTCTCAGCTAAAATTACTTGAGTCCCTTCCTTCAGAATCTTTTCCCAGAATTACTAAAACCCCAAGAACAAAAATGATTTGCTCAATAATTATCTGTTTACAAGTAGGTTCAACAGCATTCTTCCCGTGACCATGCCTAAGAGAATTGTTTTTGCAGCCTCTAACTATACATATGGAATTGTGTGAGCATGTCACCTTTAAGGAAGACTACCTGGTTGTGGGGGTTAACATATAGCCCTGGGCAATACCAAGCTGCAGCTATGTAAAACTGGCCTGAAGTTTAAGTGAATACTTTGATAAAAAATAAATGTTATTTAAAAATCAGAAGCAATTAAGGAAAACAAAAAAATACTTGGAATCATAGGAACAGGAAAGAAATGCACTGTAAATGAAAATATCAATTAGAAGAAGGTTCTTTTGGTACTTGATATGTGCTGTTGTTGCATATCATAGCTGAATTCTTCTTGTCCTGAAGGCAACATTCTGGGCCTGTGACCAGCACATTTTTGCCGTAGGAAGATAAAAGCAGGAGGAATGGGAAGTGAAGCTCTGGGATAGAGTGAACTCTCCCCATATCTGACAGAAGAGTCAGCTGCCTCTCCCAGGCCCTGACATAGATGAGGCAAAAAAGCTGTGGCCCTTTTGGCAGCTGCCCTTGGCAAGCTGCCTTGCTAAGGAATAGATGACTTTGCCTGAAGCTGTCCCTGCTGCTTGGATGTTTGCACCTTTTCTGTGTACTCTACTGCATAATTTTCAAGGGAAGATAATCAAACCAACTTATAGTGACACATCAGTAGAACTTGCAAACACCTCTTTACTAGTGACCTAACTTTGATTTCACTGATATCAGTGTAAGCTTTACAGATAATTTCAGCTGAAGAACCAAACCATTACAGAGCACTTTTGACAATCCCACTTTAATGATATGAGTCTTAATTAGTAAGGTAAAAGACATTTAGACCCTGAGATTAGGTCAGTTGTTTGGAGTACTGTGCTAATAAGGTTTGTGGGTTTGATCCCCCTATAGGCCATTCACTTATGAGTTGGACTTGATGATCCTTGTGGTCCCTTCCAACTCAGAATATTCTGTGATTCTGTAATTTCCTACAATCTGGAGACTTTGGCCAAACAATAAACTGAGTTTCTTGTGGAGCTCTTGGGAAAGCTTTGATTGAATGAGGTCGTGAATCAAGTGATGTTCATTTAATCTGTTACTGTAGCTGTGAATCATATGCAAATTGCTCTGTGTGGTGGTTTTAGGTGAAAACCAAACTGAGTTAGTTAGCAAAAGCTAATTTTTACTTTATTCTTATAGTTTGCTTTTTTAAAGAAATAAAAATAAATTTACCAGGAGTTTACTCACATGAGGAAAAACTGGGAAGGTTTTTTGCAGAATAATATTCATAAACTAATTTCTTCACAGTATTAATATTAAGTAATTATTAAAAAACTGAGAAACAAATGAAAAGTATACTTGAACTGAAGCAGAATTTCAACTAACTTGATAAAGTAAGGAGAATGTGGGAGTAAAGGGCGGATAAGAAAATTACCTTTTGTACTCCCTTTGATTTTACTTAGCTGGTCTCAATTTCAGCTTCAGAAATACGAACAACAGCATATCATCTGTCAAGACTTAGGCATTACCTACATAGTCAAGATGTACAACCAACCCCTGAAATCTTAATTTGCACTGCAGAATTATATAACCAAGATCACCTGAAACTGGGAGAAAATATTACAGTACAAATCCAGGCAGACAGGAATGACACAGCCTAGAAAGAATAGCACAGCCCTGGCTAATTACAACTGTCCACCTCCAGTACTGCTTGAGGTAGCCTGTGTAAGCTGTGTTTTCTAGTTCAAATGTGCATCTCGACACCTGATATTTATTACATGGATGAACTTCAAGTTTAATAGGTGCTGTGTTTATTTACCAGCTATGTTCCAGAGATTCTTTTATGTCTGTTCTGGGTTTATCTGACACCGTTACTTTTTATTCTCTTTAAACAACATTACCACTTCAGGTGGTACTGAAGAATATTCTCTATGCCATGTTTCTGAATTCCATAGCTCATTACAGAGAATTGGGTCATCATACAGCCTTTTTGGTCAAGGTTTTCAGATTTGAATGTTGCTGCAGACAATTCCTGATGCTTCTCCCAGGATTAGAGAATTTTTGAAAGTTTTCTCATTACAGTTAATTTATTTTTGCTTCCTAGGATTTGACTTTTTACTTTTCATTATTCTTCCAATTTCTTAATTTAAAATTTCTGTATTACATAGGTATCTATCTATTAAGTCAACACTTGTAATCAGAAAAATTAAAACTTATAGCTGTCCTTGTTTTGAAAGGGGAGGTCAGTCTTCAATTCACAGAGGCTGGTGTAAACACTATTTTATCCCAG
Organism: Manacus vitellinus; assembly: GCF_001715985.3. Taxonomy (NCBI): domain Eukaryota; kingdom Metazoa; phylum Chordata; class Aves; order Passeriformes; family Pipridae; genus Manacus; species Manacus vitellinus. The sequence continues at coordinate 27,307,086 of NW_021939396.1, read as the reverse complement.
ACAATTACTCTGACATTGATGCCTATTTCTTCTGCAATTCTAGCTCTTCATTCCAAAACTAATAACAATCTTCTACAGACTTGTTCTTTCTGTCCCTGTACCACTTGATTCTCCTCACAGTAATCAGTTCATTCTTCTCCGGTCAATACTTTCAGAGTCAGGCCAGGGCTCTAAAGTATGATGCTAGGTGTACCTGCTACAAACCATTCCCTCTTGTAAATTATTCTTTCTTCACTGCTAAGGTCCCCAGATGCATTTCATTCTATGGAATATACCCGGTGGCTAAAATAACTCTTTAAATGAATACACTAACACAAATGTTTTAACCACATAAAAGAATACATTTTTGTATTAAATTCAAGTTGTATTTTTTTTCCTTAAAATATAAAGAAGGAAAAAATGAAAAAAAGGAGTTTTCTAATGTCCCCTAAGTACAGCAGCCCTGTTCAGGGAATCCACTGAGAATGTGCTCAAGTTGCACTTAATTGTCCGTCAGTGTAGTTTTCTTTCAGTCTTTATCACATAACAACAGAGTAGAGTTTATTGAAAACAGATGACATCACCCCGGGCAGAGCTGCAGAGTTGTGTGTAATAGTCAAGAGTGTGTCTGCATTATATCTGTTCTCCTCATACAGCCCCTGTATAATACACTGGGGAGTAGGAATGAAGGGGAGCTGCCCCTCCTGCTCTCAGTCTCCATCACGCCTGTGCCTGTACCTAAAGTCAGGATCATCACCACTGTCAGGTTGATTTATTTCTTCAGTGCTCTCAGGCTACTGTTCCTGGACTTTAAGCAAGAACAAGTACTCTCCTATGGGTGGAAATCTCTCATGCTTGATTGGTGTCAAAGATTGGGAAGTGAGAAAGTAGGCAATGCAGGTACTAATCAAAGGATGCTTTGGATTCTATAACAGTAAGAGAACAATATCACCCTTTATTGGTTCTAACCCCTAAAATTAGCACAAATAAGTTATTTCTATATTAGACAACTCTAAAACTATACTTAGTGATGTTAATGCTTCAAATTCAGTCGAGAAGTTTCAATACTTTAAGGTCTATCTACCAAGTTTATCTACCTGACATCCCTGTATAATTACCTGGGATTACCTGGGTAATCCCACTATTTGACCCGGAAGCAGCTGCAGTCAAGAGCAATGACAGCTGCATCTGAAGATAAACCCTGGATCATCCATCTGCCAGAGATAAATTTTTACAAGCCTTCAAGGAAGAGGATGGCTCAGAAGATGAGGGAAGGGGCAGAGGGCAACATTTGACGCTAATGATATTCAGGCTGCTCTATCAGGAAGATCTGTAGAAGAGTTGAACTTATCTGGAATTTCCAGCACAGCCACAGCATGATACCTTCTGTAGGGAGCCTTAGTGACGGTCCCTGACAACTTCACCTGAAGTAAAAATTTTAAGAGATGGCCATCAGGTAGCTATTGGAAGAAAAAAACCCACACAAAACCCAAATACATTCTCATATATAAAAAAAATACACTCTCAGATATAAAAGCTATATCTGAATAAGAAAACATAAAGGACATGCTGTTGGAAAAGACTATGCTGCTAGAACCAAAGACAGTAGTGGTGCCCTATGAACACAGTTACAAGGACATAATGGTTCCTCTCCACCAGCTGAAAGAGATCTGTTGAAACCCTAGAACTGAAATAGTGCTGGCATTGTATTGGTTACTGAGAAGCTCATACTGGTACCTCTTCTTGGGGCACATTGACTTGAGCACAGCATTGTCCTAATGTATGGCTTGCTGACTAGAATTTCTTTAGAGAGGGTCAAACTGGAAAACAGGTAGAACAGGAGTATGTCTGCAGATACATGGTCATATAAGGCTACCCCTGCATTCTGTCTTTATGAAGCATCTCTCCTTGAACTTGGCTTTACTCATTTTCATAATTTAAGACCATCTAAGTGTAATTAAAAAGTCCAAATTAATGATTAGTAACAAACAATGAGCAATTTTTCTTTTACTGAGCAGCATTACAGTACTGTGTGTACTCAACAGAAGGGGCAGGCAATGAAATATGATAGATTAAAAAGAAATCAGAGGTTCACTGTGGTAATTTGTCATTGGTAGTAATTGTGCCATAAAATGAAAGTGTTTATTTTCACTCTGATTTTTTTATTAAAATAAATCCTGTTTAGGGAATTTACCTACAAAAGTTATTTTTCTTTGTGTGCAGCAAACATTTCTAATTATGCAGCTACTCCTGGGAAAACTAGCTACCTTTGAAATGCAACAATATGTTTGCAAAAACAAAGATTTATGTTATTTTTTCTAAAAGATGCGTCATTGCTGACATTTTAATTATGTAATTCCTTCTTAGATTTCTAATTTCAATGTTGTTTCTATATTTCACAAGGAAATTGTTACGCTACTTCTGGAAAAAATGATAAATATACTTGGTGATCACACAAAACAGATCTACATATTCTGAGCAGAGTAAATACATGAACCTCTGCATAGAATAGATATGGAAATAATATGAAAATTACACGTCTGTATAATACTGACAAAATAAAAATTTTGACTGTGAAGAAATTGTTCCCCACAGGGGAGATCAGGAATAGCTTTTTAGTTTAAAAACTGTGTAAAGGTATCAGGTACTGTGCAGGTGGTTTTGCTAAAACCTTAAAATTGACAATGAGGTCTTCAAGCTCCTGGTGCCAGATTTTTTTTTCATGTAAAGGGCAAACTATAAAAGCTGGAAAACATAAAAAGAGGCTCTATGAGAGTAATATTCTCCATGGGCAGTAACAAGGAACTTCTGAGCCTAAGTAGTAATTAACAAACCTCACTACCTGCTTCTGCAGTAAGTTTCATTGTCTACACATCACTGAACTGTCTGGATCTGCAAATCATGCTCAACCTGGGACCTCCAAAATATTTTAATATGATCTTACAAAATACTGAAATGATTAAATTCTGTTTTCATAAAGTAATGACAAGTATAAAGCATTTTTTTTAAGGAAAAATAAAAAAAAGGAAAATCTCTGAACCTTTGAAATCTACATGAAGTGAAAAAAGAATCCCCAGAAAAGTTTGAAAAGACAACCTTCATGTTCCCTTACTCATCTACTCATAAAACCCAAAAATGTTACTCTGAAGCATCAAATCACTGCTTTCAGAGCACCTTTTCTTGCTTTTTGTTTTCTGCATAGGTGTATTCCTTCACTCTATTTAGTAAACAACTTGGTTTTCCTTCAAGAAAGCGGCATGTTACCACCTTCTTTACATTCTGTAGCAGCCCTCTTCTTTCCTGTTCATTGTCTTAGACTTATTTACTTGATGCAGAATAGTTTATATGTTTTAAAAATATACATAAATCTTAAAAGTCTTAAGGTACTTATATATGTACCTTAAAAATTTTGACTTATTAGACTGCTGAATACAGGTAGGTAGCTGTTCAGTCTCTCCCAAAGTATGCTCCTTCCTTCTAACCTTCACATCCTTTTCCAGCATCTTCCAAATAAAAGCAGCTTAAGGACTGAGCAGTAAGGGCAATCAGGAAGCAGGAGGAGACACAGGCCGAGGCAGACAACAGTGCAAGTCATGCAGTATTTGGAGTGATGAGGAGAAACTTCTGCCGCAGGTGCTGACCAAGTCCCCACAAATCTAAAGCTGACTCAGTCCCCAAATATTTATTGCTTGTATTAGGAAATGTCCAGGCCAGAGCTTAATATAACACTATTCCCAACTTTGCATACTGTTTTGAATGAATACATCCTCATCTTTTTTGCTGAGCTACTTCTGTATACTCACTTGGAGTTTGATTCATGCTTCTGTGCACTTCCTATTAATCATAATAGAATTAAAAACTGAAGTGAATATATATGATTTATCCTCATTGGTATTCAAATGTTTTCATATTGCACTGACTTGTAAAGAGTAATGTTTATAGCTATGTCTTAACATCTAAAATCATGCTGCAAAGATGTGAACCAATGTCTTAGGAACGTCAGGCTTCACATGTGAGATTGCCTTCCTCTCCATCTTCCTTCTCATCTCTGACATTCAGTCTGGAGAAAAAGAATCTGATTAAATTAGGCTAAGTAGGAATCAAGGGGAATATCTTCCGAAAAATCTTACCCCTCAATGAAAATAGTGGCTTAAATTTTCTCTAAAATAATTCTTTGTGTCAAAAAAAAGGAAAACAAACCCTAAACTGGGAATTTTAAAATTAGTATTTGTCTTTCCCATCCTTGAAGTGGTCCACTACATGTAGAAGGAAGGAAAGTTACATAGATCTCCACTTCTAAAAACATATAATACAGAATTCACAGTCCACCTTCTATTAATATTTAAGATGATTGTGTAGGAAATCAGTGATGCCTCACTCCAACATCATCAAATCTGACTTCAATTTGAAAACAGAAGAAATAACTAGTGGGGTATATAATTTTCTGAATTTTCACAGACTGTGACATAATATTTATTTTTTTTGTGACAAACTCTTACTATTTGTGTGTGCATAGTGAACTGTGAACTTTGACATTAGCACGAAGCCCACAACTATCCAACCTCATTCTGTACTAAACTACATTGTGAAAAATGTGGGCTAACTGCAGAAAGTCATTTTGTTTAACATCAGTATAACTGATTGCAGGCTATGAGCTTTGGAATTAGATGGAAACTATAGGTCTTGTTATATTTTTTCTTGGAAGAGCGATTTAGTTTCCAATCGGAACACTTCAGTTCATTCAGCTTCTCCTTAACAGAAACTGACTTCAACGAACATATAAAATGTTCAAAAAAACTCCAACATTTCTCAGACTCACCAGTTTGTTTAATTCAAAAGAAAAATAATTTTTTTGCAATAAATTTGACATTTTATGGGTTCTTGTGAAAAAAAATCACTTCCATTACTTTTTTCATGATCTCCAAGTTCAGAATTACAGTGGGCAAATAATCTCATTGCAATGTCTATAATGCTGTGGTTTAAGAATTTAATTAATTTTATGTTGCACTAATTTTATGTCCAGAGCACATTGCTACCAAATGGCCAGAAGTAGCTCTGAAGACTTTTAAAACTAAGTATGATGTTACATTGTTCCTTGAGTTGTTTCTGTGATTTTTTAGGTTTTCAGCATTTTGACTCCAGATGTGAGCAGTTAACAGCTTCATACCAAACTATGGGATGTCAGGATGACATCATCTAGTCTTCTAAAATGGGAGTCACTCCACTAAAGGCCTGTCCTCAGTGAGAAGCATTCTCTGTGTACAGAAAAACCCTCTTGAATTCTGTGGCTTGTTCATTTGTCTTCTTTGTGTTGTTGGCAAATGGAGGGTGAGATGTCCAAAGTACCATCCATGCTGAGGCAGCAAAGGACCCTGGCACCTACCTGTGTGTATCCTTCTGTGGAGCTTCATGGGTCTTTCTGTGGCGAGCTGATGGCTGAAAGCTGACTTTAAACAACGTAATCAGAAAATTTTGCTTTTATTAATAACCTAATGACTGAGTGGCATATCAAAGAAATTGTTCAATTGTATATCTAGGCTGATGTAGCACAAACCAGCTTGTAGAGGCTGTATATGAGGCAATATAGTCTGGGCGTCACCAATTTGGGAAGCAACTTGATGGAAAAAACTCCTGGTGGACACCATGTTGAACATGAGCCAGTAATGTGGCCTTGTGGCAAGGACTACTGGTATCCCGGGCGGCATTAGATAAAGTATTGCTCGGAGGCTGAAGGAGGTAATCCTTCCCTTCTAGTCATATCTGGTGAGGCCACATCGCTAATGCTGGGTCCAGTTCTGGAGTCTCTGGCAAAAGAGAGACATGGACATACTGGAGAGAGTCCAGTGAAGTGCCATAAAGATTACATAGGGGCTGGAGCACCTCTCATGTGCGGAAAGTCTAAGAGTGCTGTGTTGGTTCTGCTCTACCTAGAGAAGAGGCGGCCTGGGGGGGGTGTCTCATCAATGTGTAGAAATACCTGAAGGGAGGGTGTAAAGAAGGATGACAGGATCAGAGGCAGTGGATAAAAATCAAAACACAGGAAGTTCAATCAGTACATCAGGAAACATTTTGGTACTGTGAAGGTAGCTAAGCATTGGCATAGATTGCCCAGAAAGATTGTAGAGTCTTCATCCTTGGAGATATTCAAAAGATATCTGGACATGGTCTTGGGCTACTGGCCCTAGGTGGCCTTATTTGAGCAGGAGGGTTGGACCAGAGATTTCCAAAGGTGCCTTCCAACCTCAAACTTCCAGTGATTCTGTGATTCTGTGCAGCAAGAGGTGATGTCAAAGAAAGAGACCGCCCGGCAGAACACTGAGTTCCCATCCCCATGGACCTACATGGCCATTCCAGGGACATATCTGACCATGGTTCCCCTCAGCAGCACTGATCCTGTCTCTCGCCCACAGGCTGACATCTCAGCACAGTCACCAGAGAGCTTCCCAAAACTGAGGGCTGGGGTTGCCCCCGGTGTCATCCAACCACCCTGCTCCTCGCTGGGGTAGTGGGACAGGACTGGGCTGCCAGGCCCAGCCCTGTCTTCTGGATGGTCCCCTATGATTTAGCAAATCACCACAAAGGATCAGGAATTGTGTCTTAAAATTTGTGATCCTCTGTTGTTTAAATAGCAGGTTTAATCTTACAGAATATGCAGTAAGTCATTCCCTCCCCTTCTATTTGAAAATGTGGATAGGGCAGAATTTATATTTTGGAGGGCTAACACATCCTTGCAGATGTTGTAAACCAACAAGTCCTAGCAAATTTGTGAAGGACTAAGAGAGGCCTCAAAGTTTTAGTCAGCTCAATGGAAGGAAGGGGTAAGGAAAAGCAGTTCACCCCCCAACAGGACTCACTGTTCCCAGATGACAGTGTTCCAAGGCTCTCCCCTCTTCTCCCAGCAAGCACAGACCTCTCCGACGAAAAGAAGTAAAACAACCAGTAGGTCCCGGCGGGAGTCACAAGGCAGTGGCGGGGCAGGGCCGGTGGTCAGGCCTCACCAGGATGAAAAAAACAGAAAAAAAAACTGGTTCCCAGGCTTTTCCTCCAGAAATGCCTGGATACAGTCCCTGTCTCCATCCCAGCGAGAGCAAGCCCCGCCACCTGCCCCTCTCCCCTCAGAACAGAGCCAGCCCCTCCTCTATCCCCAGCCTCTCTAATGGTCCATCACCGAGGAATGCAGTCTGACGAGCTAATTCCTTTGTAAGGCCAATTACCTCCCTTCCCCCTTCCCTATTCGAAACTGTTTCTCTTACAGGGAAGCAGGAAAAGAAAAAATTCCTCTCTCAGATTTATAACTTATAACATTTGCCCAGAAAAGTTCCCTTTGGGGAGAAAGGAATGAGAAATACTAAGGTACTAAGGTATCAATTAAATGGCTTCCCATTTGTTGATAAAATAATATTCCTGTCCTTCAAGAAGGTTGAAATTTTGTCAGCCAAGCCAGTCAAAAAAACTGAACTATCCTGTTCATACTGTAGCATTTCATTCAGTGGTAGTATTGAGTTGAACCTTACTCCAGTACTCCAGCCCCTCATGTTAACCAATTCTGTTGAAAGTTAAAAAAATTCAAGCACTTAGTTACATTAAAATTGGACAGTACATTCAAGTACTGTGAAGATGGAAGAATGTACATCAAGTGGTGAGATTATACAGACCACAATTTTGTGGGAAATCAAAATAAAACCAGCAAGTTCAGGCTCATATGAATAAGATGCCAAGCATTGTTTGAAAGTTGAGTATTTGCTTAACAATGTACAGTAGTGTTTCTGTCATAGTACAAAGGAGTCATATCTACAGGCATTAGTACAGATGGAGTTTCAATGACAGAAACAGAAGAACTTACAGTGTTAGTCATTAAAAAAATCTTTAGCATTTGAAGCAGAATGAAGATGAGTTAAAATGTTAGCTTTAACTGGACATAACAGGCATAAAACAAAAGTATTTTCAAGTAAGAGTCTGTGAAGCTGTGATTATGCTACCTTTATTAAAGTACAGTATTTATTTATTTATTATTATATTTATTTGCATTTAATCCAATATTACTCAACTTTGTCTTGAGCTCAAGAGTGTTTATATGATACACTGAAATAGCTGTGCTACCCTTGTGGAACAAGTGACTTTAGTATGTAAAGACACATGGCAGAAAACAAATAAGTTATGAGTTACTATATTTTTTGGATGAGAAAGAATGCAATCTCTCAATTGGAGACACTTTCTGTACACATAATTTGTCTTAAAAATGAAAGTAGGTTTCAATCTCTCCAATGTTCTTTATTAATCATAAGAAGTATGCAAACAGAGAGAGGGTCTCACTGTACCTCTCTAATGTCTCTCGCATGTATCACTTGCTTGTGGATAATTGGCAGCTATAGTTGACTTTAAGACTTTAGATACATGTTGATACATTTTTTCATGGGAAGCATGGGAATTAAAGATTCTCTGCTTCTTTACTCTCACTATGTCACGTTTGAGACATTTTTTCATATTTTCTTAGCAGATTAAAGTCTGCTTGAAGGTTGAATTTTTTTGAAGATGGGTTTTATTATGCAATTGAATTTCCACATTAACACAAAAGTCGTGTATTCCAAAGATACCTTTTTCCCCCTCTTGTCCTGTGTGTCTATGGCTCACCACTGCAGAATTTTCCAAAAGGAAAGGAGAAGCTGGAGTCTCACTGTTTTAACTTTGTGACTGCCTTAGTTCTTACAGAAGAAACAATTTTACTTAAAGGTATGTTACACTGGAGAAGTACAAAACTAAAGACTGGAACAGAAGATAACTTTTCCTGTAGTTCTAAGTGTGTCCTTGAAACTATTTGCCACAAAAACAAAGCTATGTTTTACATTTATACCACCTACATTAAGATATCCCATAGGAGCACTGGGGAAAAAAAAATATTATATATGAAAGTGTTGAAAGCCACTTGAAGTGATTGTAAATGTTTTAATTTTACTTTTTAAAAGAAAACTTATCCTTTTTTACCTTGCTTTCGACACCCTTCCCCCACTTCGACCTCTTACTATGATGAACTCACTGAATGGAGCAAAAGTGAGTGTTCACACAGCTTCTACAGCAGGACAAAAAAGTTATGATTCCCAAAATTTTATATGTTTTATCATGCATTTTTACAAGATTTTGTTTTTTAACCAGTTGTGTATTATTCAGTATTTTCCATCTACTATGCATTATTATCTTATTAAAATTTTCAGTCACCATATTAGAGGGAAGAAACAATAAATAAAAAATGCATGTGGGAATCAAAATTCATGTCTAACTGATTAATGAATAATGTAGGAAGGAGGTATTATATGAATCACCAAGGCCTGCTAAAGATTATTGCCTTTCTTCTCTGAAAATCTCCCTTTCATCAAACCAAAATTGGAGTTTAACTAAGCTGATAACCAGAAGGGAAGAATATCTGTAATAGATACTTTAAACATTGTACAGAATATAAATAATGTAATACTACATTGTATTATTTATAAAAGCACATAAAATTAGGAAATTATTCTTGGGATTATATCACAAGTTTTTAGGCAGGTCTGTCCCTTCTGAACCTTTACATTAACCTATCTCAGACACCTGCAGGGGCAGTATCATTCATTCCTGTTATTTCTGCTAAATATTCCTCAGATCTAATTTTTTATTAATCATACTGTTTGATGAGGGCAAAAGGAAATGTAATTAGCTCAATACCACATGTAGTACATACCAATACATTCTGCAACTACAAAATAAAATAAAATAACTGGAAAAATGTTTCTATCCTATTCCTAGAATTTAAACCACTTACCAAACGGTCAACTAAATGCCATATCAGTACAGTAAAAAAAAAAGAATAAATAATTTTAAGCTGAAAGCTCTTTCATTGAAAAATTTAACCATTTTATCTACAATTCAAAACTAAAAGTAAGATCATCACTTGAAGTTTGATATACAACAAACACCTATCAAGTAAAGATAAAAGATTTTTTCATATAAATAATCTCATTAACTGAATATCTGCAACATTAGCCAAAAAATATTTCCTCAGTGGATTTGTTTTGAATGTATTAGGGTATATCTTTGCAATATTTTAATTGATGGAGTAGCCACAAAAATTTGAAAGATCATGCCTTTAGAGTCGTTCAGACAACTCACCTGGGCACTAGGGTGAAATCCGTGCAAGCTTAACTAACTGTCTACCTAAAGCTCGTAACCAAGGCTGTAGTTTGCTTCTGTTCTTTCAACAGACTTATCTGTAGGCTCATCCACCATCTGCATTTGAAACTAATAAAACTATAATTAATGTCTCAACCATTTCCAAGAAAAAGTTTTCCTGGAAATTGAGTCACAAGCATCTAAAACCCAACTAGCTTAAAAATTTACCAACTTAGCTGAGGACAACATATCAATTGAAAAGAGAATATTGGACCCATGGCCTGGAGATCTGCTCTGGTAAGAGCGAATCTGCCTCCTGTTTACCTTAAAGAATTGGCCACAGTTAATTACTGTGACTTTTTCAATCCAAGCAATGGTTGTAGTCAAAAAATATGGCTTCCAACCGGGTGAAAGTTACTTGTGACCTCAGATATCCATCTCTCAGAACACAGGACAGAAGAGCCTTTGTTTTAGGCTTTCTACCCCAAACACAGTGTGATCATGATATCACTGAACCTTTTCCACTGACATTAAAAGAGGATTGCAGCAGGTGAAAATGCTTACATGTAACTAAGCAGAACTTCAACATGTTCATGCTTAGGGACAATGCAGAAAATAATTTGAAGAGACTACGATGTTTCTGTAGAAAACGATGTGCGACTACCCCTTGGTAATTCATTTTAGCAATACCAATTTAGATCTGCTCACAGTAACTTAATGGCTACAGTTCTATACAAACTCATTCACTTTGTTGGTATTTTCACTGTGAGTAAAACTTGGATGGAGAATTTTCAGATGGGCTTAAGAAAGCATGTACATTTAAGAATCAAATAGCTTCTTATGCATACAGTAAGTTGATCAATTTGATTAACACTTTTTTTCTGTCTAAGAGTATAACAATTTTCCTAGTTAAAATTTTTCAGTAAAATCCTACATATAATTTTCATACTGTTAAATCAAATGGATAACAATAATAAATCAGTTATTTACTTATGAATATCATAATAAAGAAATTAGGTCTCCCATGAACAATTTTGAAAGATTCTGACTATGTTTTAAATTTTTATTTGGATAATTTTTCTTTATAGAAGGTTTCTAAAAAAAATCATGCACTAACTTTAATTTTATCATGTACTTACTTTAATTAAAATTACAACTCCTTACTACTTATGGAAAATAAGAGAAATAATGAAATGGCTTTACTAAATTTCTTTTTAATGTCTGACATAGATTATTTTTCATTAAAATATTGAAAATTCTGGAATATTCACATGTAACCTTACTCAGCCTATTGAACCCGAAATCTCTCATTGTATTACAAAATTCTCTTGGCATAAAATTTTGGTTTTAATTATACTTGTATTCAGAAAAGTGAAAGAAAACCAGGCAGCAGACTATGAACAAAAGAAAGGTAAGGAATTGTCACAGAGGATTATACCTCAAGTTGTTGTTAAGACAACTTGCAAATGCTCATCTCCTACTTGTAATTCCAAAACACTTTCATAATGTCTCATTCTAGTAAAGCAAGGGGAGAATTTTTTTTTTTAAATAGTGACTTTGAAGGTCACCTAATATTATTCTTAGAAACATCCTATTTGTCACCCATTATTATTTTTGAAAAAAAAAACCAACTCAGTGATTGGCAAGAAATAGCAGTAGCAACTATAACACTGAAATATTACATCTGGGAAATTGGATTAGGACAAAAGAGAAGGTATAGCAAACGGGTTTTTTTCCAATTTCTGAGCAAGAAGATCTTGCTCAGAAGAGGATCATCTCCTGTGTATGGCACTTAAAAAGTACACTCATGGTCTAACCACTGTCAAGAACATAGTTATTTGAACACTTTCACATTTTCTTTCTCTATGTTCTTTGATAGTAGCACTTGTTTGAAGATCATCACTAAAGCTCTAAACAGGAATTCTCTTGTAATCTGGAGTTGCTATGCAATGTTGCATATCCTAAAAAGAACTGCACTTCAGAGAACTCTCTGATAGATTGAGAGTGGAGGTAGCAGGACAGGAGGCCCCAGAAAAAATTTTTCCAAAAGTAAAGAAGCTGAAAAGCTTAATTTCAAGTTTTTAAAGAGAGAAATATAATTGTAGTCATCCACCTCTCCAGCATCTATCCTTATGCATTCTTCAGTGATTCAAACCCACAACTTCACTTTTCTAAGCTCTGCTGATGCTTTTCAGGTGCTATATCTGGTTTGATGAGTACTTATGATAACTTTATACTTTTACGAGGGATGAAATATAAAAGCAAAAGATTCAACATATTTTCTGTATCTTCAGGATATTACTGTGATGAATTCACATCTTCAGTGTTTTTATTTTGCTTTATTATAATAGAAACATACATGGAGGGTGATTAGAGAAACCGGAAATTTGCCATTATCACAGACTTTCTCGAATCCCTTCTGAAGACTATCATGCTCTCTGAGAAACTGCTCATAACTAGTGATTTTGAATATGAGATTTTAAGAGCATAGCAGTGGAGAAATGAGAGAGTGGGAAGAAATTATTTTATGCTGGATAGGCATTCTGTAGAATCATAGAACATTTTAGTTTGGAAAGGACCTTAAAGATCATCTAGTTCCGTTAAAGCACAGTTGTTTGGTTTTTTTAAATTCAGGATATGATTTTTAAGAAAAGATGTTTTCTTTCCCCTTTAGCTATTAAGGTTATGAACAATACAATAATTCTTAGCTACTGCATAGCCACTTCTCTTAATCTTAGATAGTTAGATATTGATGAGGTTTTTATATATATCTCATTAAAATATGTAATTCTGACATGAATTTATAACCAAGAAACAAGATCAGGAAAAATGCAGCATGAATAGCCAGCTACACATATTCAGAAAATTTTCCAAAGGCAGAAGGAAGGTAAAATGTGAACAGTTTCTTTCCTATCTTCACTTTTCTAGAGAGAGGAATCATCTGACTCAGTTGATGTAAATAGGAGAATAGCTCACAATACTTAATTTTGATATTTCTCCTTTCCCCTTATATGGTTGATTAAATGATGATAGCCGGAGGGAAGGGATGCCATCCAGAGGGACCTTGACAGACTTGAGAGATGGACTCATGCAAACCTCATGAAGTTCAACAAAGTCAAGTGCAAGGTCCTGCACCTGGGTTGTGGCAATCCCATGCACACCTACAGGTTGGGCAGAGAAGTGTCTGAGAGCAGCCCTGCAGAGAATGAGTTGGGAGTGATGGTTGATGAAAAACTCAACATCAGCCATCAATGAGCACTCACAGCCCAGAAAGCCAACTGTGTCCTGGGCTGCATCCAAAGCAGTGTGGCCAGCAGGTCAAGGGAGGTGATCGTCCCCCTCTACTTTGCTCTTGTGAGACTCCACCTGGAGCACTGCAAGCAGCCCTGGTGCCCCCACCATAAGAAAGACGTGGAACTGTTGGAGTAAATCCAGAGGAGGGCCATAAAGTTGATAAGAGGACTGGAGCATCTCGCCTATGAAGACAAGTTGAGAAAGTTGGGACTGTTCATACCGGAGAAGAGAAGGTTGTGTGGAGACTTCATAGCAACCTTCCAGTATCTGAAGGGGGCCTACAGGGAAGCCTAGGAGGGACCTTTCATTAGGACAAGGAGTGTTGGGTACGAAATGAAAGAGAGGAAATTTAGGCTAGATATTAGGAAGAAATTCTTTATGGTGAGGGTGGTGAGATACTGAAATAGGTTGATCATGGAGGTCGTGGATGCTCCAACACTGTCAGTTCAAGGCCAGGTTGGATAAGACCTTGAGCAACCTGGTTTAGTGGGAGGTGTCCCTGTCTGTAGCAGAGGGGTTGGAACTAGATGATCTTTATGGTCCTTTCCAACCCTTAACATTCTACGACTCTGTGATTCTATATCTGAAGTGAAACTGTTCACTGATATTTTGATACTGGTATTTATCTAACAGAATTTAGAATTCAGGATATAATTCAACCTCTTTAAGGGCTTTCCTTAAAGCAAACGACTATCATAGTGTGGAGAGATGTAGTCAGTGCTTGAAGAAAGTATTAGAGATATAAAATTAAGTTTTTCATTATGACCAGTTTTTCTCTTCTATAGAATGTATCTTTATCACAAAAGTTGCAGATGAGAATGTATTAATTAACTGCTCAAAAGTGAAAGATAACCATATCAAAATATTATGGATATTGACTTTATTAAATATACTAAATAAAAGGGAATCCAGGCAACTTCAGTAAGCCTAACTTCAGTGTCTGGGAAGATTATGGAGCAAAATCTCTTACAAGCTTGCTCTACACACCTCAAGGGACAAGAAGGTGATATGGAATAGCTGACACTTGTTTACTGAGGGCAAATCAAGTCTGACTAACCTAATGGAGAGTGTGGCTCTGTGGGCAAGGGAAGACCAGTGGATGTTTCATGCCTTGGCTTTAGCAGTTGTCTTCAGCCTTCTTATCACCAAATTAGTGAGACAGTGGCTGTGTAAGTGGAGAATAAAGGTGGTTTGGAAAACAGAGTTGTCAGTTGGGCTTGGTCGCTGTTGTTATCACTGATGCAAAGTTCATCCAACAGACAAAATAGCAGCAACCCTCAGTCAGAAGTTAGTACTGAGACCAATACTGTTTAATGTCTTCATTAAGATCATAGGAGATGGGAGAGTGAGCATTCTCAGGAAATTTGCTGTTGGTACCAAATTGTGGAGTGGGGGTAGTCAGCATGCGGGAGGGACCAGGACAGACTGAAGAAATAGATTGGCATAAACATCATGGATGCAGACAAATGGAAAGGCTTGCAAGTCTTGCATCCGGGCTGCAATAATAAGAATAGAGACAACAAATCTAGAAGAGTGATCTTTTACTCCAGCTTTGCACCTGTAAGACCTCATCTGCAGAGTTCTGTCCAGTCTGGGCACCCCCAGCACAAGAAAGAGAGATTCCAGAGGAGACCTGCCAAAATCATTAGGGGTCTGGACCACCAGAACTGACGTATTGGAAGAGAGAATACAGAGAAATTGGATCCAAAAGATGAGGGTGGTTAGATACTGGAATAGGTTGCCCAAGATGCAGTGGAATCTGAGACTTGACTGGAACTGAGAGATTACTCAGGGCACTAATTAACAAGGCAGTAAAGCATTTGCGCTGGTTTCAACATTCATACATACATAGTGGTGTAAAGATAGTGACCATCCTGACTATTTGTATTTGTATAAATTATACTGCAGTTTGCATGCTCACAAAGAAAAATGACAGACATTTTAAGTGAAAGCCCACCATTTAGAAAGGGGACAGAACAGGCATATGTGACTCCTCTGTAAATGCCATCTGACATGCTGATTTCCCGAGACACATGTATGTAAATGTGCTTAATAAGTTTATGCAGAATGGCTATGTTTTCCTTGTAAAAAATACAGCTATTAATACTGCTTATGAAAAATGTAGTGAGAATAGAATAATAAAAATGTTATCAAACCTGCTGGGAAACACTTGCGCAAGTGAAAGGTACAGATAACAAATGCTGTCAGTGTTGGCAGATAGACCTTTATTATATGCAGCAATAGCTTTGTCTTGCCTGTTTCATTATGTGGCATTTCAATAATTTGCTACTAGGAGAAGGCTTTACTACGCATCTTTTGTCCCATACATGTTCACAGAACCCAGAGCAGTAAGTATTCAGTCTACTGACTCTTGTTTCAGCTGGTGTTTTGGAACACAGATTTTTAGACATCCCCAACTAAAAAGAGGGGAACAAAAAAAGACAGTATTTCCATATCTATCTTTTTTCCTTGCTTGATCACAGCACATTGCAGAACCATTAACATGAATACAAAGAAGTTCTTTCAACCTGAGAGGTTTGCCATTGCTGTAACTCACCTGCTCATAGTTTAGAGTTGCACAGCCAAAGACACTTTCAACAATAGTGATGCAAATATTCCTGATATGCAGCAAAAGGAAGAAATAATAGCACAGAATAATAAAGTACTGATACTGAAGAGATCTTTGTATTAATTTAGTTATCATTTATCCTCCTAGTGTAATGAAATCAGAGTAACTACAGTATGAATGCCGAATGTGTATCTGAGAAAGAAAAGTCCTTGTTAATTTTTTAATGTAGTTCATCCATAGTATGGGTAAAATATGAAAAAACAGAGACATAGAATAAACAGTACAGTACAAAATAACTGAGGTAGAATACAGTGATATTGACTCATATTTTTTTCTCTGTGCAAAATTCTCATTATAGTGAACCTCATAATTCTCTAAGTGCTGCCTTTTAAAAGGGACTCATTCATTCTTCTGAAGCTGAACTGCTTTTCAGTTGTGCAAAGCGAAATGTCTCATAACCATATGCTAATTATGTTCTTAAGTGTTTACTTGATATATATTTATAAATGTAATGTAAAATGCATTTGAAACAGTCAGATAATTATATAGATAGTCTATAAAATTGCTTTAAGTGTTAACTCCACATGCAAATTAATTTTATAACAAAAATTGATACACCTGCATGTGAGATGAGTTTAATGCTGAATAACTGTTTTACATCAGAGGTCAGCCAATATCTTACCTATTATCAACAAACATAAATCAGCAGAAAATCTACAAAAAAAAAGATTGATAAATGTTAAGTAGATCAGTTGAAAGGTACAGACCATACATGATATCAATGCATTGGGAAGTAGCCAAGAACTGAGTCTTGACTTGTTCTTTGTCAGGGTTACACTACAGAGGCTACGTTTCCGAACTGTATCTGCATTTCAGCACCTAATATAAACATTTCTCTAGGATCAAATTGTTTTTCTTTTTCTCTTGCTTATCTCTAATAACCTCATCAATATAATTTGCCTAAAAAATTTGGTGGCCTTCTAGGATGGGGTTACAGCCTTGGTGAGTAAGGGAAGAGCAACTGACATCATCTATCTGGATTTGTGCAAAGCATTTGACACTGTCCTGCATGGCATCCTTGTCTCTAAACTGGAAAGACACAGATTTGATGGATGGAGGACCACTCAGTGGGTAACAAATTGGCTGAATGGTTGGACTCAATGGCTTGATGTCCAAGTGGAGGAGACCAATGACAAGTGACGTTCCTCAGGGATTGGTAGTGGGACCAACATTATTTAACATCTTTGTTGGTGACATGGGCACTGGGATAGAGTGCATCCTCAGCAAGTTTGCCAATGACATCAAGCTGAGTTTTGCAGTCAACACACTGGATGGAAGGGATGCCATACAGAGGGACTTTGAGAGTCTTGAGACCTGAGTCCATGAAAACCTCATGGAGTTCAACAGGGCCAAGAGCAAGGTCCTGCATAAGGGTTGGGTCAATCCCAAACACTAATACGCTCTAGCACTGAATGGAATAAGAACAACCCTGAGAAGAATGAATTGGGGGTGTTGTTAAAGGAAAACTCAACAAAACCCAGCAATATGCACTCACAGACCAGAAAGACAACTGTATCCTGGGTTACATCAAAAGCAGCATGATCAGCAGGTGAAGGGAGGTGATTCTGTCCCTCTACTCTGCTGTATGAGACTTCCCCTGGAGTACTGCATCCAGCTCTGGAGTTTCCAACACAAGCAAGACATGGGCCCTTGGAACAAGTCCATGGAAGGGTCACAGAGATGATCAGAGGACTGGAGCATCTCTACTATGAAGACAGGCCAAGAAAATAGGGGTTGTTCAGTCTGGATAAGAGAAGGCTCCTGCGAGCACCTTCCAGCACTTAAAGGGGCCTTACAAAAGAGCAGGAAAGGATCTTTTACAAGTGCATGTAGTAATAGGGCAAGGGCTAATGGCTTTCAACTGGAAGATGATGTTAGGTTTAAACTAGATATCAGGAAGACATTATTTATGGAGGGAGGAAGGGAGGGATTAAAATTAGGCAATCTTTTGTGTTCCAACAAAATCATTCTATGACAAGAAGAGTGAAATTTTGCTTTCTGAAGAATAGAATTGATCTAGGCTATTCCCACTGAGGAATGGGAGGAAAAGGGAAGAGGCCGAATGAGGGATATAAAAGCATCTTGTCAAAAACCCTGGAGAGTCAGATTTAGAAGTGTTGCTGATTGCAGGGGAATGAGAGTACCAGAGGCAGCAACACCTGCTGCCACTGGGAGCAATAGACCTTACATCTGTGCCTTGCTGGAACAGCACCATTATGCCTATTTTTTCAGATATATAGCACATAAAAAACCCCTCAACCTAGTGTAGAGGAGGTTGTTCTGATTTCACTCTGGTGAGACCCCACCTGGAGTACTGCATCCAGTTCTGGGGTCCCCAACACATGGACCTGTTAGAATGAGTCCAGAGGAGGGCCACCAAGATGATGAGAGGGGGGAAGAACCCCTCCTATGAGTGAGGGCTGAGAGAACTGGGTTTCTTCAGCCTGGAGAAGAGAAGGCTTTGGGGTGTCCTAACTGTGGCCTTCTAGTACCTGAAGGGAGCCTGCAAGAATAATGGAGAGAGATTTTTTAGAAGAGCATGTAGTGATAGGACAAGGGAAAATGACTTTAAACTGAAAAAGGGTAGGTTCAGTTTAGATACTAGGAAAAATTCTTTACTGTGAGGGTGGTGAGGCACTGGAACAGGTTGCCCAGAGAAGTTGTAGATGTCCCATTTCTTGGAAATGTTTAAGGCCAGGTTGAACGGAGTTCTGAACAAGCTGGTCTTGTGAAAGGTGTCCCTGCCCATGGCAGGGACATTGGAACTAGATGATCTTTAAGGCCCCTTCTTAACCAAACCATTCTATGATTCTGTGACACTTGTTGAAGTCTGTGTATATAACTATTTACAATGGTGATGTGAACATCTAGACTACTGTCTAAAACATCTCCCTCACACTGGGATAACCAGCCAGAAGGATAATAAAGATATTTTTAAAATCTTTCAGTGGAGAAATTTCAATTTGACATCTACATCAGTAGAGAGCAGAGAGCTGGAAAACAATGTATATGAGTGGTTTTATTTTTTTCTGTCCTGTGTTGCATTATGTCCTGAGTTACTGGACACAGTATTCTGTGGAAACCTCGTGAAGGAAAAGATTTCTCTTGCTGAGTCTCAAACTCAGTGCCTGTCTCAAATTCCTATTTATGTTTCTTAGTTAATTAACAGGATTTTTTTTTTTTTAGTTAATTTCATCAACAACAGAAAATCTTAAAACTGGCATACTAAATTAATCCATTATTGGTGCATCACACTGCACAAATGCAATTCGTATAGGGCAATTGATAATTAGCCCAGTTTTGCCTGTGATTTGTTCTTGAGGTCTCTTTGTGTGCTTTTTGGTTCTTAAGATGTGTATTCATTTATTAAGTACTTTTATGAATAATAATTAATAGTTTATATGCTGAACAGCACCAAAGACAACCCTGTTAATAAATTAATGTATCATATACACATATATATAAAAACTGCATCAATTTCTGTATCAGAAATAGTGTGGTCAGCAGAACTAGGGAAGTGATTATTCCCCTGTGCTCAGCACTAGTAGGCCACACTTCAAGTACTGTGTTCAGTTCTGGGCCCCTCAGTTCAGGAAGGACATTGAAGTGCTGGAGCAGGTCCAGAGAAGAGCAATGAAGATGGTGCAGGGTCTAGAGCACAAGTCCTGTGAGGAGCAGCTGAGGGAGCTGGGGTTGTTTAGCCTGGAGAAGAGAAGGCTCAGGATTGACCTTATTCCTCTCTACAACTGCCTGAAAGCAGGTTGTAGCCAGGTGGGTGTCTGCCTCTTCTCACAGACTACTGGTGATAGGACAAGAGGGCACAGTCTTAAGCTGCACCAGGAGAGGCTCAGGTTGGAAGTTAGGAAGAATTTCTTCACAGAAAGGGTGATTAGA
This sequence comes from Manacus vitellinus, assembly GCF_001715985.3. NCBI lineage: Eukaryota > Metazoa > Chordata > Aves > Passeriformes > Pipridae > Manacus > Manacus vitellinus. The sequence goes on along the minus strand of NW_021939396.1, from coordinate 27,287,150 downwards.
CATTGGAGTGGGCTGCCCATGGAGGTGGTGGAGTCACCATCCCTGAAGGTGTTTAGGAAAGGACTGGATGTGGCACTTAGTGCCATGGTCTAGTTGACATGGTAGTGTTTGGTCATAGGCTGGACTTGATCTCAGAGATCTTTTCCAACCTAATTGATTCTGGGATTCTGTAATAGACACATCCCCATATAAGGAAAAAGCCAAGATATTCATTAAGTTATTGTCAAATTTTGCATATTTCAGATGAGTCCTACCTTGAAAGTATTAATAATTACCAATAATTTTACAAGGAAAATGTGCTGTCAGCTATATAACTGTTCAAATTTTTATTACAAAGAGATGCCAGCACACTTGTTTTCTAGTTTTCTTTTTTATTAGCTTTTCAACTTGTCATCACTGAAATGTTTCACAAAGTTGATTTTAAGAGATTAGGGACCCTAGGCATTCTCAAGGTCTGTTTTTCAGCTGCTGTAAACAAGACATACTATATATAAATGTATTAAGTTAAAAACATTTTCATGCCCCCAGTCATCTTAAGTGCTTCTATTTCTGCTTTCATTAAATCTTTCTTGAACATATGCAACTGATATTAAACACTCAGTTTCAAAAGAGATCTAGTACCTTTCATGTACAATGGCACTCACACTTTTCTATCTCTGTAGGGAAAAAGCTATTTTGGTATATTGCTTGCCTTTTTTAAAGTTATAAAAGATATTGTCACTCACTGTGGGCTGTTCCCAGCAAGGTTACTCTCCATTCCAAACTGACTAGGTACAGTTTGTAGAGAAATATTTGGGGGTTGATTCCCAAAACTATGAACTTGCACTTCATAAAACTGAATTTCATACCACTTCTATTGATCCGAGTCCAACCCTACATATCACTCATCTCTTTCTTTGTAGTATTCAGAGCCATCTTTCATTTGAATGTTTCATAATGTTGTGCTAGTAAATTTCATTAATACACTCCTAATATTTCGGATAAAGCTGATCAAAATTTTGACTTAAGATACTGATGCCAAATCAAGTCTTTAGGCTAACCATTAAAATAGCATCACTATCTGATAATGATTCAATTTTTAAAATTGAATTGCCAAAATCCCCTTTATATGACCTTGTAGTTTTACCTACCTCCATCTCCTTCAGCTTTATGCATACATATCTTTCACTAGTATATCAAGAACTTGACAGGAGTTCACAGAGATGAAATTTTTGAATGTCCTCTGTTTAGAGAACTTTCAGTGAAAAAAGAGTTATTAGATTAGTTTAACATGTTCAATATTTGGTCAGCTGCTATTATATTAGTATAATTAATTATATTAATTATGTTATAATATTATAATAATTATAATATTACTATTATATTATTATATGACATTTTTCTTTAAGGACAATTACAGACATTCTCTCATTACTGATATGCAGGAATGACTGATACTCCATCCCTCTCTAATATGTAGAGATTACTGTGCTTCAGTCTGATTGCACTCTTCTTCTCCAAAAAGAATGATTAAAAATACTCATTACAGGGTCCCTAACTTTGAAGGATTCCAACATGAATCCTCAGAGGGTCATGTTTTTCCTTCAGTTGAGATTTTTTCCTTTTTTAGATCCTTGCTATTGTCAGTCTCTTTTTTGTGACACAGTGTATAAATCTGAAATAAAACAACTTGCCTAATTGAAGGTCAGTGTTAAGATTATACTTAATCTTATTATTTCCTCTTAGCAACTGTTTTGTCCCTTCTTTATTCTGTTTTTATATACCTTTAACTGAAAAATCTCCAACGATATTTTTAAATGCCTGCTGTTAGTCTAGCTCAGCTGTATTTCAGGAATTCTCAGTTTGTCTCTACACTTATTGACATTTAAAGTGTAATTTTCTTTCTAATCAGCAAAGACTTTCATAATCCTTGAAATCAGCTGCTATGACCCCTTTCCCTATTCTTAAACTTCAATAAGGAATACATACATTGATTTAAATACATACATACATACATTTAAAAACTATATACATTAGTGGAAAGAAAAATCAAACACATTTTAGTTCACACTGCAATGGTCTGTCTGAACATACTTGGCATCTTGGCAAATGTCACATTTTATACAAATGCATTATCACTATTGGTATAAAGAATCCCAAATATTTACTTAGGTAGACATATTTTCATACCACCACTGATGTCTCTGACATAAACAATCAAATAGTTTAAGCAATTGCTTTTGCTAGGCAAAATTTGTTGACGGTTGGCAGTCTTTTCTCTATATATTTTCTTTAGAGGAAATGCTGGGATATGTTTCCTTACATGTTGTCATTCCAGAAGAGTGATCTGTCCTTCTTTACAACACACACAGAGTTCAGATTTATTTTGTAGGGGAAAAAACATGTGGAGCTTCTTTTGCAGATGAAGAAAATGGCTCTGTTCAGGGTTGCCTGCAGGTCTCTGTTATGGGCTGCAATTTATAAAGCAGTGGTCAGGAAATCAGCAGCTAGCTGCATTAACAAAATACCAATTTCACTTTTCAAATAATTTCTAACAACACAAATGGGAAAGTAATGAAAGATAATGGGATCAAATCTTTTTCAATCAGTGTGCAACTGTTTAGTTTCCTTCTTTCGGATGCATAGTACTACTGCTGAGTAACTGATTAAATTACTTACCTACTATGTGTAACTAAAAGAAATTAGCTACAAAGCTCCCAGAAAAGTGGAACATTATTTAGTGCCTGAAAAGTGACTCTGGTTACCTAAATCTTTGTCCTGTCCTATTTATAGCAAGGCTTTGCTTGTTTTCAAATTTTCTGCAAATATTTTTTTGTCGTGTGTTCACATCTGTTAACACCAGTTTCTAATTTCACGTGTATTTTTTTCAACATAAATATTGATTTTAATATTATCATTATCTTCATTTACATCATGTTGCTAATGTGAAGTTATAAGTGGGGAAACTGAGAGCCAGCAAGCCACTCAAAACATAGACATCATCTTCCATTAAAGAAAGGTCTAATTAAAACCAATGGCTTAGCAGGGATGATATATTTGCTTTTGTTTTTCTTTTATTTTTGAAAAGATAAGAAATCTGCTGTCTGGCATATGTCCTACACAAACACAGTTCATTTGCAAGTGTCCTTAAAAGTGCAAGTTGGGGCTTAGTCTGACATGAATAACAAAGAATGAGCAAGAAAGACTAAAAATGCTGAACTAGCTTCATGAAAACCTTACTCCCATATAAGCAAAAAATGGGGTATGAGGTACAATGTATTAACTGTAATTAAACATGTAAAACTCCATCTATTTTATTATAAAATAAAAGGTAATGAAGGGAAAGAGGAACTCTGATGTCTGTTTTAGTGTCTACTGGGCTCAATTCACAAGCCATCTTGCTCAGCTCACTCTTTGCTTTGCTGCTCACCACTCTTTTCCACATGGACATTATTATTCATCTTGGATCTGCATGCTGGAGAGCAGTCTGGGTTTATTCCTTGTCACCCATTAATAACAGGTATTTGGAGTCTGGTGGACAGTTCTGAGGAAGTTAATTTCTTGCTTGCTTATCCTGCAAGCATATGTAGCACCCCTCCTAGCCAGCAGCACTGAAATATCTTCCAAAGCAATTGTGTTCAGGTAATGGGTAGTTAGGGAGATAATGCCAATTCTGGAACTCCATTTTGAAGGATCCTGAGACAATTAAGAAAGTTTATGCAGTATAGCTCTTATTCACCCCCATCCCAGCCAGTCACAGGAGGAAATTTAGAATGACTTGGCTTGAAATGTTATGTATTTTACAATCCTTCTCTGAATATTAATGTGATTCTAACTTAAGAAAGCTGTGGAATAAATTGCAGAACATCCTTACAAGGCCACCCTTTAATTGTATGAAATTTTTCTTTTTCAGGTTGCAGATTTCTTTCTCTAAATGGTGGATTACTATTATGAATAGGAATAGCATGACTGCTATTCCTAATTGAGTCCTGAGTCTTATGTCCAGTTTTGACCAAGAGAAGTTACTTCTAAGAGAAATACAAGAACTGTCACTGTGAGTAAGCCTAGGATGATCTGCTCCCTTGAAGTGACCTTTAAGTCTAAAGACCTGAAACATGACATATATATATATATGTGATTTATGTGTGAGGATTTCCTTATCCCACTCCTGACAGTACTCTGCTGTCTTCCTACTATGCCATCCCACTGAGGAGGAAGCAGAAGTCTGGTAATTACCTTGTGTAAATAAAAACTGGATTGTGTTTTCTAAGGGAATAGAAAAGCTTTTACAAGAATCTTAACAGAAAGCAGCTTTCTTCATGTCTCTTAAACAGATAGCCTAAAATACTTCAGAGAACAGAGTGGAAAAAGCAAAATGAATTCAAAATTTTCTTTAGCTACTGTGTAGAAACATTTGTTTGCTGGAAGCAAGACAAAGAAGTAAGACCTTTGGAGTGTCTTGGTGTAAGATCTCAGGTAATGGAAAAATCATGAATAGAATGACATTCTGAACTCATGAAAACTTAAACATTTTCCTCTGAGGAAATACAGAAATTAACCTAGAGGACAGGAAACAAATCACTTCATCTATAAAATCTGCTTTGGTGGGGCAACAGAATTAGTGCAGGTATTCTGATTTTATTGCTTATCCATCCCAAAACTGACTCCTTACTGGGTTCTGTCATGGAGATCTGCATGACATCAACATCTCTGTTCATCAGTGTGGGATTGAGCACAGTGAGTGAAAATGTGCTACATCTGCTGTGTGAACACAGGAGAACACTGATGAGAATCAGAGTTCCCCTGATGCTGGAAGAAAACGACTGTCCCTCCTGACAGAAACTTCAGGTGGCATTAACTTACCCTGCTTGCTATCTTCCACAGGGCCATAGCACAAAGGTAGGTACTGTGGAGAGTGTAAGACAAGTAGGCAAAGAAGTAGTATTTTTAATCTACGGGTAGTATTGTTTTTATGTTTGTTTTTATCCAAGTTTTATATGAAGGACAGAAGCTAAGAAAATATGAAGAGGCTAGAACACAAATGTTTTCAACCTTGATTCAGGTCCATTTAAACACAAAAGTTGCATTGAACTGGAAAACTTGGACTTTTCACTTTAAAATGTAAAAATAAGAAAAAACTTGCTATGATGACAGCTGATTGGATCAAAAGAGTATAACATAAACTTCATTACTAAATGAAATTTACTTCTAATAATGACCAAATTACTATAATTTGGTCATTATTAGAAGTGTTTTTAAAAATATCAGTTTAAAGAGAGAACTGAAATAGTCTCCTCAAATGTTTTGATCATATATTAAAAAATTGACTTTTAAGGAAATATAATTTGTGGAAATACAATTTCCACAAATCAAGGGAAAAGCATTTAATCAAAAAAGTTTCCAGAGAGCCTAGTTGTATGAAAGAAGGGACAAAAAATCTCTCTTAGGTTTCACTGTACCAGGTTGTGTATTATGGTTTATTGTGCTGCCTTTTATTTAGTTTTGGTGCTAGAAAAAGATGATCAGTATACTTGATGTTTTATTGCATGAAGTTTTCTGTGGCCCAGTATATTTCCAAAATCATTCTTCTGCCACGGTCTGAGGGGGGATGGGGCTGTGACACAGCACGGATGGGTTTGGGAGTCAAGGTAGAGGTGCGAATGGAATGCTTTATTGAGGTGTCCAGAGGTTTTATGGGTTTCAGGTGGGGAAAGGGCCAGAACAGAAAGGGGTGGAGCATGAGACAGACAAACTGGGGAACAAATCGGGATAGCAGCACAGGCAAAAGAGGGAGGAACGTGGGAGGAACCGAGGAAGGAAAGGGCGAATGGAGGCTGTCTCCTCTCTGCAGCTTCTCCAGCCAATCAGCAGGGAAGTGGACAAGCCTGGGTATGCCCAGGAGATACAAATTCTGGGGAAACATACAATGTGTATATACATAATAACTGTAAAGTCTGTATCATAAATTCCTTTCAGTCGCTGTACATATTTTTCCACTTCTGAAATTGTTCCCGTTCTGATTCCTGGTCCTTCACATTCTTCCCCAAGACACTCTATATTAGGTTTCTGGGACCACACACACCAGGCACCCCCCCCTCCATGTATTTCTACAGACACTTGCAGACAAGAGGTGATCCTTAGGGGTTGTTAGCAGGACCAACGCTGTTTAACCCCTTTGTTGGTGAAATGGACAGAGGGATTGAGTGCACCCTCAGCAGGTTTACCGACAACACCAAACTGTGTGGTGCAGTCAACACACTGGAGGGAAGGGATGTCACCCAGAGGGACCTTTCCAAGCTTGAACTTATAGCAGGCTTCCAACACCTTAAAGGAGTCTTAAAAGAAAGCTGGAGAGGGATTTTTTACAAGGTTATGTAGAATAAGGGGGAATGGATTTAAACTGAAGGTAGGTTTAGATTAGATATTAGGAAGAAATTCTTTATCTTGAGGGTGTTGAGGCACTGGAACAGACTGCCCAGAGTTGTGGCTGCCCCATCCCTGGAAGTGCTAAAGGTCAGGTTGGATGGGGCTTTGAGCAACCTGGTCTAGTGGAAGGTGTCCCTGTTCATGGCAGGGGAGCTAGAACTAAAAGATCTATAAAACCTCTATCAACCCAAACCATTCTATGATTCTATGTTTCTGTGATATAGATTTATATGTTCCTGGTTTATTCTTTTCTCTTTAGGTTTCTGATATTTTAAAAGTATCAGTGAATGAAGAAATAATTAATAATATTTCTTTGAAGTGAACAAATAATATCTTTATTTAGAAACACAAATACACTAAGTGCTATAGTACTAAGTACTACAAACTTACTAGATCCATACAAATATTATTATAAAAAAGCAGATCTAGGTATCCATGAAACATCCACATGATGCTGTCTAATGGGAGTCACTTTTCTTTGAAAATTCACCTATTTTCATATACTAGACATGTTTATCCATATCTAAAATATTTACCTGTAATCTGCAGTTGCACTTACCTGTGATGCATTGGCAGCAAGACTAAGTTTAAGATATATTCTGAAATCATGTTTGTAACTTGTAAGGTTGACAACTCTCATGCTTTCTAATTTACAGGAATCCTACACAGTGCAGAAAAATACAGTTGCAGTGTCCAAAAAAAGAGTAAATGATTGCTCTGTCCAGTGCAGATCTTCTCCTCAGAAAATATTTAAATTATGCCACAGTCAATATTCCATATTCTTTATGTCTTTTGTGGTCTCCCTGGGTGGTTCAGCTGCTTATAAATATCTTCCAAACTTGTCTCAGTCTGCCACTCAAGCTTTTGTAAAATAACAGGTTTCTGAGGCAGAGATAATATCATTTAGAACTGACTTCCTATTCTCTGAATTGAATTGATAGGCTAACCCAATACATGATCTCAAAAAGAACTGGAACAAGCAGATGAACACTATCTCTTTGGTTATCCCCAGGCTAAATTCACTATCTTAGAACTTTGCACTAGAAAAGGGTATTTCATATGCTATCTGTTGGTTCATGAAGCTCTGGCTTTTCCCTTCAATAGGGTTTTAAAATGAAGTATTCAAAATTTTTAAAATGAAACATTTGAAATATCCTCTTAACAGCAAGGACTTTTCATTCTGCTAAATCTTTATTTGTACTTTCGACTGCAACAGTAAAACTTCCTGTCAGAGTAGCACCCGAGTCAGTAAAGGGCAGTTTATTAGGCACCTGCTTATTGTGTTCTCCAGTGACGCCTAGAATAACAGGTTCAACCTATATAATAGGTGGGGAGAAAACAAAATGAAATTAAACCAAACCACTAGGAAAACTGGACTATGTCTTGACCTCTTTTCATTAGCAAATGACAGTTCTATTCCTTGGTCTGTCCCCTTCTAGCACCCTTCAAAGAGAAGGTTTTTGCTTGCCTTGCATGGCATTAAAAAAAAATTAATCATTAAAACAATACTATCAATTCCTTTTCACTATACACTGTAGTGAAAAGGAAAATTGTTATGTAGATAGGAGATGGGAGAACGATTACATGTTAGTAACACCCCTAGTCAGTGTAGACAGGGATTAACTGTTCCATTTGACCACTTCATGAATCACCTCATTAATCCATGTGTATCTGCATAGACCACAAGACATTTTCTTTACTGTCTAAAAATGGAAATGAGATTTTCCTTGTTTGGAGAGTAGGAGAACTTTGAAGACTTATGAAATACCTGCTCACAATGTGTAGTTTGTATGAAGATACCTGTGCTATATCATTACAGAATCACAGAGTCACAGAATCAATTAAGTTGGAAAAGATCTCTGAGGTCATCGAGTCCAGCCTATGACTGAACGCCACCATGTCAATTAGACCATGGCACTAAGTGACATGTCCAGTCTTTCCTTACACACCTCCAGGGGCAGTGACTCCACCTCCTCCCTTGGCAGCCTATTCCAATGTCTAATCACCCCTTCTGTGAAGAAATTCTTCCTAATTCAAAGAAATTCATTACTGGTAGATAGAACAATGCTAGACAGCGAGACTGAGCATTGGGCAAGGGATTATCCACACTGCTTTATAGCCTGCTAAATAAAACAGGAGCAATCAATGGCTTCTGGGACCAAGAGACAGGCTCTGTCCAGACTGCACTGCATTTGGCCTTCTGGGCTACATATGACATTCCTGGAACTGTAGTATATAATTATCATTTTCTGTGTGCTGTTTTTATTCCTGGATTTGTAGAATGGAGGGACCAAACATGATTGGCATTTGTTCATATTGTGCTCTGGGAATGATTCAAGGTCCCTAATACTCTCATCTGGTGCCTGGGTATTGTCTCAAAAGTGTTTTTTGGCAAAAGCCGCAGAGAAAAACTTGCCAACAGTTAGTAGGACTGAGGCAGGTGGGCAATTGAGTCAGTGTCCTGGTTCTGTTCAGTGTAGTGGTATAAACAGGCTATTGGGCTAATTCAGTGTGCTAAAGGTTAAACAAACCTACTATTCTTCATATGTGAAGGACAGCACATGATGGTTTATTGTGTGAGATTTTCCAGAACAAAATGTTCGATGCTGATGTGCATGTTTCCATTGTATGTTTTTAATCTGCTGCCCCAGAACAGTATAGCCTCTTGTCTCTGTTGGAGTCAGACCAGCAGCCACCCTTCTCTAAGAAGTCTCCAACCCTTTCTCCATGACCAAACAGTCTTTTAAACTTGACTTAATTTACTAATAACCTAAAAGTATATATGAACACTAGCTTACGATAATTAAAACTAGCTCTGTGGAGACCTGTGTCAGAACGGAACAATTTCTGCTGGAGTTTTCTATGCTATCTTTTTTTCGCAGTGGTGAGTATTGTAGCAGGTCGAGAGTGGTGATCCTGCCCCTCTGCTCAGACCTAGCAAGGCCAAATCTAGAGTGTTGTGTCTAGTTCTGAGCTCCTCAGCACAGGAGAGACATGGAGCTCCTGCAGCAGGTCCAGTGCAGAGAAACAAAGATGAATAGGGGACTGGAGCATCTCTCTTACGAGGAAAGGTTGAGAGAGCTGGGCCTATTTAGCCTCAAGAAGAGATGACTGAGAGGGGACCTCATCAATGTATATAAGTATCAGAAGGGAGGGTGGCAAGAGGATGTAGCCAGGCTTTTCTCAGTGGTGCCAAGCAATAGGACAAGAGGCAATGGGCAGAAATAGAAGCACGGGAAACTCCCCCTGAACATAAGGAAGAACTTTACTCTGCAGGTGACCACATACTGCAACAGATTGTCCCTAGAGGTTGTGGAGTCTCCATCACTGGAGATATTCAAGAATCATCTGGATGCAATCCTGTGCAATGTGCTCTAGGATGACCCTGTTTAAGAGGGGAGGTTGGAACAGATGACCCAATATGGTCCCTTCCAACCTCACCATTCTGTGACTCAGTCAATTTCTGGAAAAGATTTACTGGAATTCAGCAATATTTTCCCTGTTTGAAAAATTTCTGGTAGTAATAAGTTTCAGAAGTAGCACTATTCTAACACTGATTGAAAATTCACTGGCTTTTTTCAGAATGAGATGAAACTAGTAATATAAGCTAATTAAACGTAATTAAAGGTACTTACTAATTGAGGAATTAAAGATCACTGATGGGTTATTGTTCAATAATCATAATTAAAAAATCTAAGCTATTATATGCCTTTAAGTTACTGTTAAAATAAAGTTGAGCATTTATTAGGTACATATATAAATGCATACAGTAATTTAAGCAATATGAACCTTGTAATTATACTCAATCTATTATTGAAACTGTGGGGAAGCTAGAGTTAATCTGAAAAAACATCTGAACATTTTTAAAATAAGTAAATGGATATAGGAATATGCAAACATGAACTTGCATACAGTGATAAAATGGAATATATGCAGCAAAGGCAAAATAAATGTGCACTTCAAAATATTTTTTTCCTAATGTGGATCTGTAAATGCAGAAATGTCTTAATCAGGATAGTAAGGTTATCTTTGGTATGTTTTTCAGATCTTCACTCAAACTGTTTGATGCCTAACAATGCATTTCTGTAGTTCAAGGTGTTGGATTTCTCCTAAATTCAACTTTATTTCTGCATGTCTGGGTGTATTGTTCCCAGGGTCAGATGCAGAATTGTCATTTTCTGATGTACTTTTACTGTAATTTCCACAATAATTCTATCCTAACAGATCTTTATCTCTTAATTTGAAAATATTTTTATTCAATATCAAACTCTGAAAAAAATATTAAAGGCTTACGATATGAAAAATAACCACAAATCAAAGAATTGTCACCATAAGAAAACTTGTAATATGGTTGAAGGTATCTACTTATAATAAATAGGATATTACTGCATATATGGCATTGCAAGGAACTGCTTTGCCTTGAGATTGAGATTTTCCTTTTGAGAATGAAATGTTTGGGAAATTGAAATGGACAGGAAATTTTGTGTCAAAGTATACTATGTACCTTTTTCTTTTGCTTTAGAAATAAACAAGATTTCTGCTTGCAAACTTCTAATATAAAAAGTTGCTCATTAATGTAATTACAATTTAAGCTTTAGCTATAGTAAGAATGCATAAGAGATAATAGAATCTTAGGACATTTTATGAAATTGAGAGATCCAGCAATCTTATCAAAATATATGCATAGGGTTTTGAAATTATTGACATGAAAAAAACCTAGGAATGTATATTAGAACTTCTACAAGCTTTAAAACTAAAATGGATTATTTTAATGACCTGTTATTGCTATCAAGTACTGCTGTGTCAAAACTGCAAGGAGAGAAAATATCATCTGGTTTTGGCAGAACATATTGACAAATACATAAATACATATTGATAGTACAAATAACCACTAGAAATAATGAAATTTATTACTAATAAACTCACAAATACTTATTAGTAATAAGTGATAATATAGAATTTTCAAATTATATTAGTTACAATCTTTGTGTTTTAATGTATCTATACTTAAACCCCACTATTTAGAGAACTTTTTTTTTAGTGCAACATTCATTATAACATGGTTGCCCATAAGGCAAAAGACAATTATGCACTCATCTCTCAGGTTTAACAAAGGTGGCAACTATCTGTGATAATTTGGGACTATGCTATTTTTTTACCCCAGATGCCTCAAACATGTTTTCGACTCTGACATATTTCAGACATATCCACAACTCTAATAACATTATAAATGTTTGAATTAACCTTAACCTGGCTAAGTATATCACTAATGGAAATTCAACTGCCACCTGGCAAAGTTGGTTGTGTCCAGAAAGTCTTGAGGGAAGGTGTGCAGCAGGAGTACATGGGTATACGCAGGCAGAGTGATTATACTTACACTGTATTTTCAGGATAATGATGTAGCCTTCCAGACCCACCCTGTCTTCAGCAAAGGTTATCTCTGCAGCATGACAGTCAGTATTTTTAGATGGCACCTGCTGGCCAGAAGGTGAGGTAGAAAACGAAAATCGTGATAATTGCAGTTAAAAGCACGAAGAAACGGCTGTGAAGGGACACCAGTACTCCTGCTACATAGACTGAAGTAAAATAAATAACAAATACAAGATCCATCTCATACTATCCTGTTTAACTAATATACTTAAAAGGAAAGAATAGAAGACCATGAATGTTTTAAAATGAGACACGGTCAGCTACAAAGTAGCTGTTAAATGGGCCACACCATAAAAGAGTGTGGAGTAATAAGCTCCACTCCTCAATTATATAATAACACTGGAACTTTAGGCTATATATTGTCTTTTATTATTTTTAGATAAGAATTAATTTTATTGTTTTTATTAAGACTTTTGGGCCAAATACATGTCTGCCACAAGTTGTTTGAATTTGCTAAAGTCAGTGGAGTTACTTCTGCTAACATTCACGTGAATTTGTCCCTTGATCTTCTAAACTGACCATTTCCCTCTTGAGCGTATCTGAACCGAAGAAGACTCAGATGTAGTCCACTTTGCCTCTGAACTCAGGAGAGGTTCTAAAGGTAAGGGAAACTTTCTCTAAATCTAAGCATCTGGGCTGGTGTGTATGTGTGGTGTGGGGATAGGGGGTGTATTTTTCTCTTAAACCTGAACCCTGACCCTGAGTAGCTTGCATTTGATGAGGAGAGAAAATATGAAAATTCAGAACTGAAGACAAAATAGTTTTTTAGCTTGGACCATGTTACTTTTAAATCTAGTTTATATACAAGCCTCACCTTATGTCTCAAGTACTATATTACTTCCCTTGTATCTAGTCTAGTTTATACCTCTTTTGACAGTGCATGGAATGAGAATACACCAGTATATATTTTTACATATTGCAGTTCAAGCAGGTTGCAGTTTAGTAAAATATAAGCTGTAATCGAAATTATTGTTTTTCTGCTTAAGTTCAAGTGAAGATATGCAAGTGTTTGAAAACTTTGTTAATTCAAAGACACGCTTATAGTTGGGGTTTTTTTCCATTTGCATAAAACTAAATAAACAAACATGAAAAAAATAGTGCCAGATTTGTTAATCTGAAGTGATAGACAATTTTATTAAGTACTTTTGAGCTATAAATGCTAATGTCTTTAAACTCTGCAGTAAATAGAGAGAAAAATAGATGTTCTTTTCAGAGCACCTAAATCAAGATTTCCAAAAATAACCTTCCCTCTCAAAAATCCCCCACAAAACCCACAATACATCCAATGACTGTAAAGGATGTCCGACAAAATAGCTGTACTTGGCTACAGCAATCGTAAAAATGCCTCCTAAGTTCTTTCATTTTTTTACTGAATCTGCTAGCAGTGAAAGGCATACAATCTCTCTGTGGATAATTGGATTACATAGAGGGTTGGGACCTTTTTGCTGCTTCAAAAAAGAAGGTTGTTACTAGAGGAAATTTCCTGGTATTGACTTGTAGTAACTGAGCATCTTGCAAGGTAAAGTTTGAAAGGCAGTATTTTCTTATTAGTAGAAGTAGGTATTATCTGAGTTGTCCACTTCTGACAGTAAATAGTCAGGAAGGAGAGCTTTGAACAAAATTGAAGCATTTGAAATACATCGATAACAAAAGAAAACCAAAGGATAATGTGGGCTTGTTACTAAAGAGAGGGGAAACCCTGGTGACAGAGGATGCAGAGAAGGCAGTGTTACTAAATGCCTTCTTTGCATCAGTCTTCATTGATAAGACAAGCCCTCAGGAATCTCTGACCCAGGAGACAATGGTAAAGGAATGTTGTGAGGCTTTCCTTTGGTAAAAAGAGGATTGGCTTAGAGAACATGTAGGCAAACTTGACAACCACAGGTCCATGGGCCCTGATGGGATGCATCCACAAGTGGTAGACATAGTCAAGCTACTCACAATCATATTTGAAAGGTTGTTGTAGAATTGGCATAGGTACCTAAGAGCTGGAAGAAAGCAAACAACACCCTGGTCTTCGAAAGAGCAATAAAGGGGACCTAAGGAACTATAGGCCAGTCAACCTCACCTCAGTTACTTGAAAGATGGTGGAGTACTTCATTCTGGAGGCCTTCTCTATCCTCATGGATGACAAGAAGGTGATCAGGAGTGGTCACCAAGGATTCACTAAAAGTAAATTGTGCTTGACTAACCTGATTGTCTTCTACAATGAAACAACTACCTGGATGGGTGAGGGGAGAGCAGTGGATATTGTTTACCTCAACTTCAGCAAGCCGTTTGACACTGTCTCTAACAATATTCTCTTAGGCAAAATTAGTAAGTGTGGACTAGATGAGTACACAGTGAGGTGGATTGAGAACTGGCTGAACAGCAGATCCCATAGTGTCACTAGTGGTGTCCTCCAGGATTCAATAGTGGCCTCAGTACTTTTTAACTTATTCATATATCTCATACTCACATTTGGAAGATAATCAGAACATTAGTGATGAAGTAATGCAGCAAAATATTTCTCTGAACATATGGAGAATGTTTACTGTAAAGGTAGTTTTCCAACAAAAATCTGCAGCAGAAAATGCTATATCTGATGCTACTTAGCATCATGCATAGTTCCTTATGTAGCTGTAAATTTTAAAATCTGAAGTTAAGTTGATGCTGTAGGACGCATCAGAATCAAAGTACATCATATGTCCTTTACGGAGTGCTACTTCAACTAAACTTCTTTCTGTTGAATTGTATTTTTGAAACAAATAATATTACTACCTTGTTTCTGACAGGGCATGTTAAAATAAAACATGTTTTGCATATTGAGTAGCTATAATTGATTTCTTAGTTGAATATGAGAGAGAGGACTGTTCTTGCTTTCTGTGAAGCTACTTCCCAGAAAACCTTGGCTGGTGAAGGAAAGGAATAGATTTTATTAGATTGTTTGATAGCACACCTATCACTCTTTCTGACCAAAAGTCATTTTCATTTGCGATGAGCAATTTCAGTTACATGGTACAGTTACAGTTGAGTTCCTTTGCTAGTCCAGTGTGCAGCAGCAGTCAATGTTCTTTTAAGATATATTCTGTAGTGAAAGAGGCAAATTTAGTAAGACAAGACATTTTTCCTCTGTGGGCTTTGTGAAACATAAAAGTCTTGTCAGTTTGACATTTGCTACTTTGCTTTATGATTTTTCCCCATTTTCCTCTTCTGTATCTATGATATCATTATCATCCTAGTTTAATGGTTTTAAACTGCAAAATAAGGTCATAAGGGAGAGCTATACATTGCCACACTGCTCTGCTTTTTACCAGATGACAGAAAAAAAATCAGCAGGGGAAAGAATATTTCCATTGTGTTTATTATAGTACAGTTAAGACGCATTAGCCAACTTCTATATAATCTTACTTCCATTCACTGGTTGCTCAATATAATGTCAAACGCAGTAATTTATTACCTTGTTACAAATCCTCTTACAATTCAAAAAAAACCCCCTCATGTTTATAGCATCAAATGCTCAGTTATCAGCAACTGGAGGATCCTTTAGCAATCTCAAACCCTCTGTACTCAAAGGAAGCTATTTAACCTGTCAGTGCAATCAAGCAAAAAGCCCATCCCTAACAGTAGGGTTCTAAGATTATCTCAATTTGAACCGTTGGCTAGACATACCTGTTATTTATCATAGAATCATAGAAAGGTTTGGGTTGAAAGATGACCTTAAAGGTCATCTAGCTCCATCCACCCTGCCACGGGCAGGGACACCCACCAGACAGGGTATTCAAAGCCCCATTTACCCTGAAATAGAACATTTCCAGGATGGGGCATCCACAGTTTCTCTGAGTAGCTTGTTCCAGTGTTTCATCCCTTTGACACTAAAGAATTTCTTCCTAATATCTGAATCTATCTTCTTTCAGTTTAAAGCCATTCCCCTTTGTCATATCACTACATCCCTTTGTCAAAATTCTGCTTTAGGTACTGGAAGGCTGTGACAAGGTCACGCCACAGCCTTCTCTTCTCCAGGCTGAACAACCCCAACTCCCAGCCTTCAGAGGAGAGGTGCTTCAGCCCTCTAATTATCTTTGTGGCTCCCCTCTGATTTAACTCCAACAGATCCATGTCTTTCCTACGTTGGGGGCCCCAGAGCCGGACACAGTATTCCAGGTGGGATCTCATGAGAGCAGTGGGGCAGAGTCACCTTGCTCAACCTGCTGACCATGCTGCTTTTGATGAAGCCCAGGATGGCTTGGTTTCCTTGGCTGTGAGAGCGCATTGCCAGGTCATGTTGAGTTTCTTGTCATACAAGTTGTCATCATACAACAAGCTCCTTCAGCACAGTTTTTTTCAATGCAAGAACTGAAGACACATTGCATTTTGTATATCTTTACATATGTCATTTTGTTATTATTATTCTTTCTCATTAAATCTTAAAGCAATGGGAGAAAAGAACATTTAGTTCTATTATTAAGTATGCACTGGAAAAACCTACTCATCACATATAACATCACCTTGCACTCAAGAAACATTATCTGCATATGACAGCACTTGTTCATCTCACAGTTCTGCATTTACAAATTATGAAAGATGTATGAAAGAAATATCTTGCCCAAGACTGGTCAGAATTAGAAAAAGTAAAACTAATTTTTCATTATTTATTGTCATTATTGTAATTTATCTTCCTGCAGGGCTCCAGAGTGAAAGGTTTGTCTAATTCACCATTAAAAAAATTATAATAAATTCTTTCTCTGTTATACTTTAACACTTCTGTTTTATCTTTTATAAGTCCCCAAAATCTCATCATTTTTTATTTAATTCCAAAGCTATTGCAAATAATCTCTTTCACCATTCAAAGCACTGAAAAAAAATGTTGACCTATACTATCTTGAATTTTTGTAACCCTGTTGTTACAGAGTTCTGCTTGTTTGGGGTGCTTGGATCAAGACCTTTCTGATTCATATTGCTAAACCTCAGCTTGCTTTCTCTCAGTAAAGAGTCTTAAATAAAACCAGAGACTGTGATAAAATCAGTCCTAGTTCTCTGTGTCGGCTTATCAGAGGCACTCCTTCAGCCTGAACTGAGTTCACTCACTTCTTTAGTTCACTACCACCATTGTGTCCTGGAATTATTCACTTCTGACATCTTCTGGACCATCTTTTGTCTCATTTTAAAGCATAAAGGCAGTTATGAGGACTGTGAATAGAGGGTAACTTCCCTTCTCCTGTAACTACTCTGAATAACTCCTATATAATATCCCTTCTGTGATGATGTTCGATTTAATAGTGAAATCTACTATTTAGAAATACATAGTGGTAATTATTAAAAATTAAATCTCTACAGGTATGACTCCTCAGCAGCTTTTGAGATTTCAATATTCATTTAATTTTTGACTGGAATGAAAAAAGCAAATCCCAGGACAAACCTCTTGTGCTATTAGAGCTTCTATGGTTGTAAATCCTGGTCAAAGTTATGGACCAAAAAGAACATTCTGATGAGAACTTAAAGGAAATGAATAATTTTCACCAAAAATATCTAATTCTGAGAAAAAGAAATTTTCACAAGAAAATTCTGTATAACTTTACTCAAAATAGTCCGCTCAATGTAGAAGTATACTTTCTTCAATCTGCTGCTTTGCTTTTTCCCCAGTTAAACTATTGTTCTAAAGTGATGGTCTTTATTTTGACACATTCCACAAAACATTATCTGTTAATGCAAAAATCAGGTATTTCTACATCTCAGAGATTTGTTCAGAGTTACTATGTTTCCCCTTCCTTAGGGATTTCTCCAGCTAAGATACATACATACAGACACAAACACACACAATTTTTAATTTTTTAAATTGAGGAGTAAAACTTGCAGAGCTTTTGAAGGAAAAGCAGACTTTTACTGGAAACAATTTTTACAGTCTTCTTGCCTGTACTGATGGTAGATCAATACATGATTTCATTCTTCTGCAGACAAATTATACTTGTCAGTTCTAGTAAGTGAAGAAAAAAAGTGAAAGATTATGACTTGAGAAATGTAATGCTTCTTGAGTTAAATCTTATACTGAACTGATATTTGTGCCAATAAGGGAATATTTAAATGAAAAGTGAAGGGTCTACAAGCTGTCTTTAAATTGACCAATTCTCTTTTAGTATCATATCAAAGAAATGTGTATTAGGGACACATGTTTATTGTGCAAAGAAGCCCTACATCAATTGTGCATGGATGGGATGCAGTTTGTTGAATTACAAGTCAGAAATTTCTGGATCTTTGAAAAAATAAATTAATCCCATAAATATTGCATAATTGCAAGTATGACATAATCCATTCTGAAGTTAAAAGGTGTCACAAACAAAATCACTATGTTCACCATCACACTGAATTTTTTTCCTTCTTATTCTAAACACTATGTCACATTTCTAATTGCATTTTCAGCAATCTATTTCCTTTGTCTGTCCTGCAAAATTCATTCAATGTCAGTGTTATTATGCTGCAATAAACACTGTGAACTTAAATTATTGCATTTGTTCACACTTTTACTCCCTAGAAATTGCTGAAGTAGTATATTTAAAAATATAAATGTCTTTTTTCAATAGTTTGGGCTTTTTGTTCTTGTTATAAATTGTAAGTGGGAAACACAGCATTCCTTATTTAGTTAACTCACGAAGAATAAAATATTCACAAATTATTCACAGAAAGCTGTACCTAAAAAGACAAATGGTGTTTAGTTTGATTCAGAAGTTCTAATAAATATTATTTGTATCATATTAGCATGACACAAGCAGGTAGACCAAATCTGTCACAGGGAAAATACAGACACACTTTATATTTTCTACTCACGTGCAACTATTTTGTCTGCAAAATAGTTCCTGTGAAGCTCCTGTGAATTTAGGTAATAAATACATGTTCTTTACTGTTGATAACATCTGTCTAGATCAAGATGAAGGAGATTGATATTGTAGAAAGATCTGTCTAACAGCAATTTTCTATTTTTCATCAAGAACAGTATTATTTCAAAGCTGTGTGTCATGAAAGAAAAAACAAACATAAACAGCACAAGCCAAAACAAGTGTTGTACAAGAAAATAATGTAACAGTGGTAGCCATGGGTATTTTCTTGAAAAGAGAAATAAAATTGTTCTTATTAGTATTATAATTTTCTGTTTTGATTGAAGTGGACACAGCACATATTAATTAACCAACTGGAAAATGTCAAAATTGAAGTCTAGAAGAGAAAATATATTCTTTCTCTTGGTGGATTTCAATAGTTTGAAATGTTTTATGTTGAAGTATCACCCTTCAAAATGTCTTCTTAATATGAAAGCCATCATTTACACGTATTTAGAATGGCTTGCTAGGCTGCTTACCTCTGAGCTGAAGACCTGTACAGATCAGCAAAGAGCTAAAACACCAGGAAGATTTGAGCAGACTAGTTTTAAAACAGGGATGTTTTTGTGGGGAAATAGTTCAGTTTTTACAGATTTCCCCTGGAAGACTTTTTTGCTGGAAGTTGTCCAGCAAGTGTTCTCCGACCTTCCTTTTGGATGGGAAATACGTTTCCCCTTCTGCTACTTGAGGATCAGTTCTTGGGTCTACATTATTGGTAGTTTTTCTCAGGTGGCTAATAGTGCCATAAAAACATTATTCATAAAATTGCAGGAGGTAAATCACTGAGAGGACCAGTCCCACTGACACGGTAATCTGAAAGGAGGAAAATGAAAAATATTTCTTTTCCTTAAATGAAGCCATCTTTGTTGAGTTAAACACAGTCATATCCATACGGATGTATTTTTTAGCACTTCACAGTCCTCTGTTCTGACTTGTGCTATTACTGTATAGCTGCCCATAAGAAGCGTTAGGACATCTTCTGGGATAAGCTTTATTTCAAGAAGTAATGACTCTGTAAAACCCTCTGAGGGCTGGTTTATGAAGAATGACCATGTGCTAACCAGCAGTACAGCAGGGAGAGTAAGGTTTCCTGTAAAGGCTGCACTTATGCAAATACACAGGCTGCTAGAAGAGGCTCCAGGCAGCCGTGGTCCCATCTGCAGATCTGTGCCTCTTCCTTTCTACTGCCTGGACTGTGTCTGTCTGCTCATCAGGGTCATGCACTGAGGGAGCACAAAAATAATCTGGCCCTGTCAGAATGTTTTTTGCTGACTTAGTGACCTGAAAAGCCCACAAAATGTTTAGCCAAGCAGCAGAACACAAGAAAGAAAGGAGGAGAAGCTATCCCTTCTGGCAGAAGCCAGCTATTTTATTGGTTCAGACACCTTGGAAAATAAAATCAGCTTAAGTAAGCACAAGCGGATACTGTTTTCAAGGAGATGTTTCAGCCCTCCTTTCTGTCACTATCTCCATCCTTCTGTCTAAGCAAAGATCTGCAGAGCCAAACAGTAGACTTTCTTGGAAAATTACATTTTATACCAATTGTGGACTTTAGAACAACTGATTTGATTTTAGCAGGATTGTTTTGCTAAAAAAAATCACAACATAGCTGCACAAACATTTGTGTCAACATGTCTAGGAAGAACTACTTTGGCAGCAGGTCTAATTTATGATACCCTAGTCTAAACTGCAGTTTAAGCATAAAGCTACAAGAGCTGATGCAGTCACTGACCATTTAAACAAGTTATTCATAAGTACAAGGGGGACTATGTGCATAATATGGTAATATTTGGTCCAATTAAATTTGAGAAAAAAGTTGCAGTAACCGTAGGTGCACAGAAAGGAGTTCTGAGAATCATTAAATAATGGGGAAGCATGGTGGATATTCTGTGAGCAAGTGATCTCAATACCTTTTAGTTAAAACAAAGATATGAAGTACTGAATGTTAAAACAAGATAGATTCCCAGACTGCATATAAAAAAAATCCAGACTATTAATTTAGAAAATGATTGGTAAAATAAAGTCGAATTCTTCTCTTCAACACTTTAAATGTCTGTCATTGAACAAAAGATTAGGTACAAGTTAATGAAAATGAATATTTCCTTAGTAACAAACAGAACATGAGATTTTTTTTTTCTCAGCTTTATATTTGGAAAGACAACTCTAAATATTCCTAAAATCCAATAAACACAAGTTTGCAATAACCTAAGGTTACCTATACATATATTACGGTATTGTTTATTTCACATGTTTATTTTCTGCAGAATATTAAGAGGAAAATAGCACTATATTGCCCTTTTAAAATGAAGTATTGCTGGGAAGGAGAATGAATATATCAATAACTGAAAGTACTAAATTGAAAAACTTTCTTTGAGGGCAGGTGAAGGAGATAAAACTGAAATGAGATCATAAATTGATGTAATAGTCAAAGTAGAAAAAGAGTAAAAGAAATTCATACACCAAAATATAACAGGAGAAAGGTGACACCAGGTTGTTTGTTTATGTATTTTGTTGCTTTTAAAACTAGAACAAGGACTCTAGAAACATTTTGCTTTGTGAAATTAAAATGCAACTTAATTTAATGAACACACATTCATTAAAAAAAACATTTTCAAATCAAGGTAACTAATCCAAAATTAGAAACTATGTTGTTTTTTTCAAGGTCTTAACTGATAAAGGTTGTGGACATTATAATCCATTACCATCCTTAGAGTTAATATGGGTGGTAAAAGAGTTGTGTTCTCAATTTCCACACGATGACACCACACAAGAGAATGAGGTGAGGTGAAAGAAATATGAAGCAGCCTGAAAGATGCAAATTTTCTTGTTTCTTGTAATGTTGCCCAAAGACCAATGCACAGGCCATCAGCTACTCAAATCCTTCTTATTTCCTTCAAGAAAAGTGTTCAACACAAATCTACTGGATATAGCACAAAAGCTGGAAAAAGATAGATGTATTAAGCAGTACTACTTTTGAAAAAAATGCATATCACACATGAGGACTTACCACATTCAGAATAGGATTGGATCAAGAAGTTTAAATCTTCTTTCCTGTCCATGACAACCAAATACAATAGATATTCCTCTGCGTCACCACACTGGGTTGAATATTACCTTTTATTAACTGTTTAGGAGACCCTGCATAGACCAGACCACAGTTATGACATGTGATATCCTTTCTTAACAGTGTTATGGCAGGGGAAAGAAGAGTAGCAGTCACATGGATCACCAGCAAGCCTGAGGGAAAAATCAAAAAGGGAAAGAGACAGACCATTCTTTCAGAAATTCATGTCCTTGGGTTATATTGTTTCCTTGTCCTTAAAAATCTTGTATTCTGCTTTACGCTTCTCCGAGATGTACTGTATCTAGAAGTAATGCATTTGTCTGTACATCTAATAAGAAAGACTTGGTTTATGTCTACCAAAAAGCCTCTCAGGATCTCTGGTTCACAGACATTCTTAAAACACTCAGAGTAGAGGGCAGAATTAGCCTTTTCCCAAAGTGCTATTGTGGACGGAACATTTTTTAAAACATCTCCAGGAACGGTGATAACAACTACATTTCATGTAACAGTCTAAGTTAGAGCACTCACTCAAGAATTGATTTATATGGTTTTAATTCACTTGACTTCCTGAGGAAATTCAAACTTGTACCATCCAGCAGCCCACAAACTGTCATGGGGTTACCTTCAGGTTAAAGCACTCACCTTGAGGACTCAAGAGACAGAGAGCAGGATTTGTGAGCTACAGTTCCTGTTAGGAGGACTGTTCCCATATTAAACTTTCAGCAGTAACGGGTGAAATGTGTATACTAAAATTTAATTAAACATTCAGTGGTTCACAGAAAGGTGATTAAATATTCATTAGGCAGAAGACAGATGGAGACAACTTCTGCAAGACTAAGTATGATTGTCACCTAGTGTGAGGCCACATTTGTAGGAAGAAAAACTTGACTTCTTTGTGCTTCTGTTCTGAATGTCCCAGAGCCTAATTTCTTTTTTGGTTGTTGATTTTTTGGATCAGTAGTAGTATACAAAGAACAAAAACCAGCAGAAAATATTTTCTGAAATAAAAACTCTGTCAGACAGCAACAGGTTTGGGCTACAAATTCCAGGAAACTATCAACATGAGGGACTGGAACTTGAATGCAGTTATGCAGTGCCTTACCTGGTTAATCCTAACCTTACCTTGTGGATTGACTTTCTGGCTTGACCTCAGGCATGATTCACCTCCACAGACCCATCTAGCTATACTTGGTCTGCAGCTGACCCTGATCACCTGCACCCTCACTAGTCCTGCTCTGCTTTTCATGTTGGACATGGTGGAATGGTGTCCTTTCAGCACTGCTCTCCCCTGGCAGCTCCCAGTTCACTGTTATCTTCACTGGAGCAGCCCCCTCCAGCAACATCCCAACAGTATGCTCAGGTCTTGAACAGCATCATGTAATCTTTGCATGTAATGCTGAATAAACTCCACAGGAAGGAAAATGACACTAAAATAATTTCAACAACAGATTTTGATTATAAAATCATATATTTTAAATATTGATTTGAGCACAGATTATTTGATATATGCAGAAAAACTTTCTTGGATTCCTTTCATAAATGCAGTGGAATCAATCCAGCTCTTGGAGGAACACTAAACAGAACTTAATGTTACTGATTGCTGTGTTGTTGCTTGCTTGTGTCCTTGGTATGTCTGGAAAGAATAACTTTTTCAGAGAAGGTTTAATCATGTTGGCTTGTCTTTTAGGATAAGACAGTTGAAAATCAAAATTAGATTTTGATCAATAGAGTGACTTAAGCCATGTACAGACACAAAGAGATATCTTTAAAAGTGAATTCAACTTATCAATGTATGTGACTTCTTTAATTCATAAAGCAAGAAAAACGTGTCTTTTTTTTCCTCCTGAGAAACTGGAAAAAAGCAAAATGAACCCTACTATAAATTAAAGTGGAAAGAACAATTTTATAGCTAATTAAAATAATGTCTCTTGTTTATCAACATTGTTGTCTGTGGCTCTTATTGTGCTAGGCATACATTCATGTAGCTATCAGTGACTGAGAAAACACAGGATCAGAATTACCCAAAGGTCAGACACAGAAAAGAAACGGAGAACAAAAATTAAGAAATGGACCAAGTTTATTTCTTACCCTCTAAGCAAACTGTCCCTTGTCCTACTTGACATTCAGTTTTTTTTAATGTACCTAGAAGTAAAGACACATGTCATAACTAAAAAAGAACACATTTATAAATGGAATAGAAGACTGAGTGCTGAGATACATGAATTATAGGCAAAAATGAACATAAAAAGATGACAGGGCATGGCAGATATTTTTGTCGTAAATTAAGAGATTAATAAAACCACCAGATTAGATGATCTCTATAGAAAAGGCCAAAGTTATCTCTAAGTACTCTTACAGATAAGGTAAGAGGGTTAAAACTGAATAGTTGAAAAATTCCCCTCCACATGCAGACATATTTTAAACGATTCTTTAAATTCACAGTTTTGGTAAGTGTACCTTATTTTCTTTTTTTGTAAATATGATAGTAATATGTTAGTAACATAGAAAATATTAGAACAGGAGGCAACTGAATCAAAAACAAATTTTCAATCATCAGAGAATTGAAGTTGTAATACGCAGTACTCTGAATTGTACCTTATTTCTACAATAAAATGACGTTTTGTGATGTTCCTTCTTCTTGATTAAAGGTCAGCCTTTCTGCAGCTTTAGCGAACATGACAGTTCAGAATGATTATTAAGTTATTATTTGGTAATAGCACTTGTAACAGCATTCCCATAGAAATACACTGCAGTTGCAGCATGTGAACTGAGACTGTGCCCCTCTGAGATGTGAATCAATGAACCTCTCTACTGTTTTCTTATTAGCTGTAATGACTGTAATGTTCAGATATCCTTTAACATCACTGCAGTTAATTGAAAAATGCTGATGGGAAAATACAGTGAAATCTGTCATATGAAAATTATGCTTATTCTTGTGACTCTATACAGACATTGACACACATGCACAAGTGCTGCTCCTATGTAAATCAATCAGATTTAGATTAATGACAATTAAAATCAGAAGGCACTGTGCTTTGTTATTCTGAAAAACTCTCAAACGCACAGATTTTTATAGTTTGTGTGATCATGCTTCTGTACCCGTGCTACAGGAGCCATGGGTGAGATCCTGGTGTGAGACAATCATTAATGACTAGTTTCTAGCAATTCAATTTCAGAATCAGTCATTTCTTCTTCATTATCAGTCAAACATGTTCTCCATATTTTGTCTCCTTTCTTTATTCTACTATAAACCATTGAAAGGAAAAAAACCCAAAGGTAAACATAAAAATACTTTCATTTTAAATAATTAAAAAATCTTCCCTATTTCAATAAATACAGGTTAAATGCATATGGAAAATAATAATAATAATAATAAATATATTTGTTTCAATATTATGGTAAAATTGAAGAGGTAACAAAAATATTTAGTAAAAAAATTACTATATGGAATATAATTTTTTTTTGTGGAGAGTAGAAAAGAGGAGCAAGAAAAATAATAACATACTTAATTTCCTAAATATTTAAGGCTTCCAAAAATATGTGGTTTATTGCAATGACAATGTTAAAATGGAAATATTTGATACAGCTTAATTATCTTTTATGGTTGCAACATGTTGACCTGTATTGCAGAAAAACACACTGCTTTAGGTAGTATTTAGGTACAGATGGGGAAAATACCAAGTAAAATATTGAGCTCTGGTAATTCCAATCGCATGCAATTCTGATGGGTGTCAGAACAGACAATCCCTTACTCATGCAAGTTGGATATGAGGTGAGGTGGTGATCGCCTTTTTGCAGGCTCACTGACGCAATATGAGTCCTCATAAACTTACCAAGAGACTTACAGAAGCTCTCCCTTTAGTAAACTGATTTCTCTAAGAAGACTTCTGAGTAGAGAACATTCATATTAACCAGGACTACATTGGCTGAGAATCTGTGACCACAGACCACAGTCAAATTGTGGAGTGACAATCTTGACCATTATAAGGCTTCAGTAATGCCATGTGCCTGTTAGAATCCAGATAGTAAACTCAAATTGAACTGTCGCTGGTACACTAAAAAATAGTTCCCCATCTGGCCTCATAGTAAATCTTATTGCTGAAAACTCATGAAAAACAGTGTGAGCAGAGGTGTAAGACCTAAGGTAGCACAATTACATTCTTTACAATCATAAATATGATGAAAACATTTTACAAAACATTTCTTCATGTTAACTTTCTTTTTTAAGAAAATTCAATTATAGCAAAGAAGGACAGACTTGTAATCAATTCAGGTCATGAAAGGCATTTATACAGGTTCAAAGACCAACACAATTGTAAAAACAGAAGGAAAAGAAGGAAATAGTGTATTTTAAAAAAAATAGACACAGATTTAAGAGATATTGCAATTCATAAAAGACCTCGAACCAAAACTAGAAATTGTAATACTTTCGGTGGTAGAAAAAAATGAGATACTTTAATAAAAGATAACCAGCTAGTAGGTAGATCACTGCAGATAATTGATTTCACCTGAAGTTGAGACAGAAACATTTTTAACAAGCAAATACAACTAATACATGTTCCAGTATCTAATAAACACAATACTACGAGTCAGTTTTACAAAAACAGTTGTTCAAAAACATGCAGAAGCAAAATGACTAAAATTTCTACAAAATAAAGTCCAAAGCATTAGACAAAACCAAAGTTGCAACTTAAAATTTTCTTGCTATATGTTGATGATGCTCTGCTCTGTCAACATGTTGGCAGTATGAGTGCACCTGATGGCAGATATTTAGATGCTTACATTCCCTGAAAGCAACTTAGATGCCTGATTAAGTAAACAGATATTTATCTCTCAGATCTTCCATTTAACAGAAATAACACCTTTTTATTATTTTACCTTCATTTAGAAGGTAAAATAATAAAATATGAAAGTGCTTCTCTTGAATCTCTTTTTTGATGCAGTTAGGCATCCATAATGTTGAGTGTGGTGAACTGCAAATTATTGAATATTACCTTATACTCTGATTGTTATGGAAATGATATAAAAATGTAACATCATATACACCATAAAATACTAATACTCTGTTAGTAACTTTTCCAGAGCTGTGATTGTTCAAAGAAGTTACAAGTATATTTACTGTTTCATATCAGAAGAATTTGTGGATAATTTTTCTATCTGTGGCCTAAACCTTGCATCTCATATATCTACACTTCCTATACAATTCATGGGGAAAATCAAATAATGAGAAATAGTAAAAATGACTAGAATTGTTTCTCTGCTATGGATGAAACTCAGATACTTCTAAATCACCTATTTGCATAGGACAAGCTAGACCAGCTAGACACTTCTCTCAATATCTTGTGATGGTGCTATCCACCTTTTTATTGAATAAAATAGTAATCAAAATTTGTCAAATAGAAGAAGGATGTTAAACTTCTGACTGTCTTTCTGAGAAATGTGCCCTTTACAGTGAGATGTAGTGTAGACTGAATCTTCCTTTAAGCTTTGTCACTGTGAAACTGAACACTCTGCATTCCTGATGTTCAGAGGGTGCGAGCAGAAAATAGGATCATTTCTCAGCTATTCTGGAGCAAGAAGTCCTCGACCTAGTTTCTCTTCTCAGAACTGCTTGCATGTTAAAGACAAAATATGTTTGACAAAGTAAATAGAAAATAATTTATCAGTATATAAAGGTATAATCTTTGCAGGCGTAGCAGCCCAGATCACAGCAAATTTCAGTGGGGCAGCTAGAAATAAGTGTGAGGAGGTTGCAAGTAAAGCTGTCTTTCATAGAAAGGAAAATGAGAAGACTTCAGTTTGTGCTGTACATGTTTGTGCTGTACATGTACATGTACAGTTGGCTCATTCTCCATTTTGTACCTTCATTTTGGGTAAAATATTTAGAGTTTAGAGTATGAGACAGGTGAGACAGTGACAAACAATATCAACAACAAAACAATGACAAATCATCGCTTACAGTATGGTAGTTGTGAACCTACAGAATATATGTTTAAACTGGCACATATGATGTAGTAGTATGAGAAAAATGACCAGTCTGTCTCTAACAAAACTCTTCTCCAGTGGGCTTTGTAAAGCAAGGAGTTGGCATTTTGGTGTAAATAGGAATGGCAAATTTTTACTGGCACTGTAACTTAATTCTCATTGAAACATGAACAGTTTGACAGAAGTCAAATACATGCTCTTTTGCTCTTACTTGAGAAAGACATACTGAACTACTGGCAAATGGGATATCTTGATTCTCTAAGTTATGGTGTTGTATAGAATAACCAGATTGAAATCCAAACATTACAGTGTATTTTAATATGTGTTCTTGTTTCATTTATAATTAATATAATTTTGCAAGGCCATACGTGACATATATATGGACAAGACCTGAATGAATGAAAATTCCTCCTTATCTTCTAGGTAGGAAAAGACATGAATAATTGCAATTTAGCAAGATTACTAAGGAATTCCTATGAGACTACATGAAAAAGAGAATGAAGATCAATGGATTTATCATCATATTGTCTTGTATAAATAGGTTTATAGTTCAAGAAACAGTGGAGCTGAAGTCCTTCACATTAAGAAAGACTGCAATTTTATAGATTCTTAAAAAGAAATAAATAATTTCTATCAATAACATAATACAGGTTACCTGAATACACTCCATAAGAATTCATCAATGAGCAGAAGAAGTATGTTTCTTATGGGAAGTTAGTTATAGCCAGCTAGAAATAAACACAGGCAGCCCACTATGGGCAAAAAAGCTCAAGAATGAGTGAAAGTGAGAATTTTTGCATAAGATCACGAATAAACAATATAGTGCATTCTCAGAGCATCATGAACATCAGGACTTAACTCCCGTTTAAAAAAGGTAATTATAATTTTAATTACTACATGGGAGAGCCTTCCAAGGCTATGAAAGGATTCTCTGGGAACATATAGTTCTATAAGGAGGACACGGTTTGTTATATAGATATGAAATGCTGTAGGATGTAGTAGGCAACTTGATGAAACAAGTTCAGCCTCTTCTTTTGCTTTGTCTTTGAAGGAGGGGAGAGTTTAGCTACGGCCAAAGGAAGATTCTAAAACCTTTTAGAGTAACACTAGGATCATGTCTGTGCAATAGGAAAGAATATTCTCCTGACTTACAGAAGTTTCCGTATTCATTTCTGCGAAATTAACGTGCGGATCTCTAAATGTATGCAAAAATGAGTATGATGGGCTAATCCACTTTACAAATATTTGTAAGTTGGCCACTTGGGTATGTTAAAGAAAAGCAAAAATGATTTTCTGAAACTTCTCAAGGCTACCTCAGTATCATCCAGTGTAGTTGCTTTTGCATCAACATGAGGATAGAATAAAGGATCAGAAAATAAAGCCAACTTTATTTTGCCTATTTCAAGATGATCACAGTTGTGGCTGGGGAGATGTCTGCACAGGCCTTTGAAACCTGTGGGATGCTAGTCAAAAATAAATATTGAGAGAGACGGCAAGGCAAATTTATTTGAAGTTTGGAAATGTGGATTTTAAACTGCTTATGTGAAGAGGATTCACAAAAAGAAACTTCTATATTGCTTTTGGACTATTCATGAAAATAAAAAGTTATGTTTATTATATGATTCATGTTAGCAGAGTGTTAAAAGGGAACATCTTATTATTAGCCTGCCTTTTAAATAAACCACTTAATATTTGATTATTTAAGTAGTCAACAAGGACCAATTACTAAAAAACTACTTCTGACTGTCAATAGCTGAATCGTTTAGGATTTTAATCCAAAATGTGGGAATCTGAGGTTCAGGTCCCTGTAAGGGCTTTGTAAATTTGGAATGGTGAGGATGTGAATCTTATTTTCTATTAATTTGTAGCTCAGATAATGTCTCAGGCAGGAGGAAGGCAGATTTCTGTTTTGTGATCATGAGTTCAAGTGTCTGAGCTTTAACTTGATCCTATAAACTTCAAAATAATCTCTAAAATAAAAACATTTAAATAATGTCATACTTGTCATAAGAAGTTAATATATCACTTGAATCCATAGAGGCTTGCAAAGGACGTAGACAAGGATGTTGGTAAACGCTAAAGAGTTGTAGGTATTAAGTCTTATGTGATTTAGCATAAAGATGACTGAAGATCTTGAGTATGGTGACAGGATAGTTGATCCAACTGATACAAGGATGTGCTTAAATCCTCACCCCATGTGTATATTGTGCCTGTAGTTGTTCTAAACAAAAGGCAACTAAAATGCCCATATTTGTTGCACTGTAGCAAGAGTAAGACTGCAAGATAATTATTATACATTTTTCCTATTATGTGTTACACTAAATATATGACACTAAGGTTTAATTTGGTCTTTTGAACATGCATTCCTATTAAATATTACTTCTGTAACATTGATTGAGTATAAAGTGTTGATATCAGTAATGAAGGAAAACTAATGGTCCCACAAATAATCTGAGGCTTTAAGAGGAATAATGGAGAGATAAGCTTCAAGAGGTGGGGATTTTTGTTAGCTTTTTTGTTTGTTTTTCTTTCCAGTATCTTAGGAAGTGAATGAAAATCTTGTTAATTAATTTTTCTCAGTGTTTTGTAATTCCAAAAAAATATTCCTGTACATTTGTCCCACTGCAGGTACAAAACAGTTTTTTGGTAGAGTGAGTTATGCGTTGAGCAGATCATTAGTACAACCACAAACTAAATAAAAACCTCTAGACCTTGTAAAAACAATCCAAGAAGATTTTAATAGCCTTTCCAGGATGAAATGGAGTATTAACAAATGTCAGCACTGGGAATTAAAGTAAGTTCTA
This sequence comes from Manacus vitellinus, assembly GCF_001715985.3. Taxonomy (NCBI): domain Eukaryota; kingdom Metazoa; phylum Chordata; class Aves; order Passeriformes; family Pipridae; genus Manacus; species Manacus vitellinus. The sequence goes on along the minus strand of NW_021939396.1, from coordinate 27,256,614 downwards.
GTTGATTTTAAGTCTTCTAATGAAGAATGCAACTTTGCCCAAAGAGGTTTATCATATTTCTGTGCAAAAAGTTAGTTCCAATACTACCATTTGGATTCTATAAATCAAAAGCTAACATCTTCAAGCACAAAAAAAAAATTAATTCATGATCATTAATTCATAAATGATAATTGTATGCAGAGGGCCTTAGATATTTTATATACTGCATATATGTAAATCCCAGGCATATTTTCTGAGCATTCTTGCATTCTCTTTTGCTTCTGTAATTTCTTTTTGCTTCACTGGGGACTAAGAATATGCAAAGGATGCAAGAGACGAGCTTTGGGTTTTTAAGCATACTGAAGTACATACACACATGACTTTGATCAAATCTGACTAAAAGTGCTATAATTCAAACTAATGAAATTTTGTATGCATCCCTGAACAAATTTTAAAGGTACAAAACCCAGAGAGACATAGTTTCTAATAGGAGTGCTGACAGAGCCTTATGAGCTAGCATAATTATTTCAAATATATTAAGCAAATACCTTTAATCAACAGTTGAATGGTAGCATGCTGTGCTAATTATTTCTGGTTGATGATGAGAAGACTGATTGCAATTTCCTCATTATCTTTTTTCCCACTTCTCTAAATTTCTCCATGTTTACATATTTTCTTACTTCGACAATTGGTATCTTCTTCCTGTAGCAGTATTTTTGAGTCACAAAATCTATTAATTATATTATCATATATCTACCACCTATATTGATGAGTCATAAGATTTTTTTCCAAGCAGGACATATTCTCACATTTCAAAAGAAAGCGGTTTAATGTCAAACTGTGGTGTGTTACTCTGTATTTGTTATGGTTGTGGTAGTTCTCCAAAAACAAACAAATTGAGCTAATCCTCTGCCCACTCTTTTAAAAGGAATGGTCTAAAGTAGGACAAATAAATTAAAACCCCTTTCACTCTAGAAGAGTATGCAGTGTATTTAAACAGAAGGATTTTCAGCTGGTTTGTTTTTTTTTCCTGTAGTAAAATAGATTTTTGCTCTTTTGACTATTTTTATTAGTGTTTTTAATAGGAGTGAAAGAAAATGAAATTAAAGAAATATCACTAGAATTCATTTTCTACTTGAAATTTATGCCTGTGTCCTTAAGACAGAAGGGATGGATAGAGGGAGAAGTCAGTAACCTCAAATCTCATCATTATAATTTAGTAATTTTGCTAAAACATTAATTGTAATCTCAGTTCTTACTAAGGATATTTATATAAATATAAGTATTTATATAAATTAAAAATTATTTTTGTGAATATGTTTGCATCATAATTATTATATATTCTTATTGCATGAAAAGAAAGATTACTAAAAAAAAAGTTGTAATCTGGACAGCCAGAATAACTGACTCAAGAACCAGAATAACTTTGGAGGCAACATGTACCTAAAGAAAAGAGAAAAGCCCTGTGTTTGGCTCCTTTAGAACGAGTAGTACACATGCTACATATTTAATTTATTTAGGAAAAATATTACTTTAAGTCAAAATACAGATTGTGTTTAGCTTTACAAAGTTTCAGTTCTACCAAGGTTTCTTATATATGCTTAGCTCTAGGTATCTTCCCCAAAGTTGAAATAATCTTTTCTTTCTAAAATAGAAATACTTTTGTTTCTTGCAGCAAAGTTTCTAACAATAGGATAGGCCAAGACCATTCAGACTTCAGCACAGAACTCAGAACCAATTCTATGTAACACAGCCAAATTTCCTTATATTTTCTTGATAACATAATTATGATTGGTATTTCAACAAAACCTTGAACTTATATGGATACTTTCTGCTATTTGACAACAGGTTAATTTTTCACCTGGTTATGTTTACTAGCTTTACACCTAGTTTTCATGCTTAAACTTCTTTTATGTATCCTGCCTATGCTTGCATTGTTACTGCTATTAATTTCTTACATTACTAGAGCATGCAGCATTCTCAGACAGGACCAGAGATGTGCTGTACCAATTGCAGTTGGAAAATATATACCACTAGGCTGTCTTCTGTCCTAAGAACCTAAGCCATATCGCATTAAAATCACTTGAATTCTTCCTACTAAGAAACTTGATTTTCAATTTGGCCTTAAAAAACAATTCGGTGAAACAAACCTCCTGTAGTAGAGGGTTTGTTTGTTTTTAAAGATGAAGAAGAAAGTAAACAATGATAATCCCCAGATCAGTCAGGAGTGGAGGAATTTGACATTTGGGAAATGCATGTTCAAACCTTTCAGATACATCCCTGGGGTTATCATTCAGAAAATGACTTTTAGGCTATTTTTAACTAATCCGCTTTTACATTTTGTCAAGGAACATGAGTATTTTTTTAAATATTTCTTTCTTACATTGGAATAACGTACCTCAAAACTCAAAAAAATTTAAAAAAAAAAAAAAAGTTTGTTTTGGTTGTGTTAGTATAGAGACATAAAGAAAATAAACCCAACTAAATTTTTTTGGAAAAAATATATCAAAGAAAATGTTGGAAAAAATACTCTAAAAAAGAGGTTGGAAGTTTTATTTCTATGATTTTGAAGATTTAGAATGCCAACATAAAACAGATTGGAAAAGAAGAGTTTAACAATAACCAAGGTGGGCAATAACCAGATACCACATACAAATTTGAATATCTGACCAAAAAAGAAGAGGATACAATAACATGCACGTAGTCCTGTTAGCTGGACCAAGACAACGTGATCCCTAAACAAAGGAAGGAAGGAAAACTCAGTTCATTAATGAAGTTCCAATAATTTGGTGGAGTTCCCTAAACTGTCTTCTCAAGGGAAATACATATATCCTACTATTATGGCCTTGGTTGTTCAGCCACCCTAAAGTACATTACTTTAGGAGGCACAGCTTCAGATCTGCATAATTATCAACTACCTTCACTTGCTTTTGTGTTAAGTTGCTCTCCTTAACTGAGTACTTTAAAAGTTTTTGAAGAGCCAAGCCTTTTCTAAAATATCCAAAGAGACACTTCCCAAGGGTGACTCAATATATTACAGAATGACCTACAGAAATGGAAGATCCATCAGTAATTTTTGAGAGCATGGAAAAATGTGTTTAAAACAAAGAATACAGAAGCTTGTTTAATAAAAGTGCTGAAATATGACACTTTTAAACCCTCTGTAAAATATAGATTTGTTTTTCTCAGCCAAATATTTTCCATTTTATAATGAAAATCATGTTTCTTTCAACTGTTCTTCTGAGATTAAAATCTGTAAAGTTACTCCTTTTTCAATATTGTAACACCCATTAAAGGACAAAACTTTCCTTAGTAATTCCCCCTCCTTGCTCCACCTTCCCAGACCAATTTTTACCTTTTAAAGACTGTCTAAAAAATTCCTTAACTGTTCTTAGTGCATAGTAAGCTAGGCACTTGCATTTATGACATAAAAGTAACAGTGCCTTATCTTTTGGATAGACTTCAGAGCTTTGTAGAGCATCTGAAGTTCTCATTACACTGGGAATGTTTTTTTCTTAAGATGGATCTTAATAAAAACAACAAAAAATATCTACAAAAGTAAATTAGGCTGTTAAGAATATGCCTAGAAACATAATTGCAGAAAATCTTCTAATATGTGGGATGCAGTACTTCAACAGTTGAAATGTCTGTAGCTGCTGTAAAAGAGGAAAGTGGATATACTAGACTTAATGTATGTTGTGTACTGGATTGGTTAGAAAAACAATTCTAATAGGATATTCTACTATCTCTGTATATATTTTGCTATGAATATAACTAATGACATAATAACATGGAAATACGAAGATCTTTTAGTACAATACCCTGTATTGTGGCTGCATTGTGGTAGGTATGACTGACAATATGACTCTGAAAGCACTTAAATTACCAGAAAGTGAGCATGGAAAGACAACAGGTAGCACACTGCCATTAATTTGGTTCAGTGGAGGTAATCTATCAAAACATAGGAGACTCAAAATATTACAGGTAAGCTGATGTTTAACCTTTCTGTGATGCTATTATCAGAACTGGTTATTAATCAGTTGTAACTTATCTTCATATAAAGATATTTAGAGGGTAGGGATGCCCTTCTCTGTTTTAGAATTTCAGACTGTAGGTCTGATCTTGACACAGAACTGTAACTCCAGTAATTCTAGTATAGCTTTACAGGGACAGTTCTTTGGTATTTATTTTGTTTCAGTCTATTTTTTTCCTGTTGAAAGAGTCCCACTGTTACCAATTACGCACAACTAGCCAGAGGGGTCAAGACCTTCTTGACTAGATGAGAAAAACTTGTCAACTACTCTCTGACCTGTTTGTTTATCTCCTTTTAAGGTAGAATTTTGCTCACGCATTCTGTAGCTGTAGTGATCACATATAAGGTTATCACACACCTTATGATTTGAAAAGGCAAAATGGCATTTGAAGTGTGATGTTTCTTCACAGACCTAGCCTTGATAGTGTGTTTCCAGATATTTATTCATGACTCAAGCTATGACTGGAAAAGTTATAGATCAGTCACCAACACAAGTGGCACAAGAGCAGTAAAAAACATCAAGTAAAAATTGAAATTGTCACACATTAATGGTTCCAGAAAAAAACAGTCCTACACAACCTCACTCTGTCTTGCTTATGACCTACCCAATCTTTAGTCTGTATGGAGTATATTCTGAGCTAAATGTGACTAAACCTTTATTTTCGGGTCACTGTGCACTAGAAGAAAGGATCTTCTTGATTTTCTTTTTTCCATGATGGTCTCTGTGACTACTGTTTTGAGTTGGAGTGTGGTAATCGGTACTGCACTAAAGAGGCAGACATTTTAGATATCATCATCCTCATGGCTGGGCTTCAAGAACGAAGATTTGGGAAAGGTCTCTACCCATGTTTGTCACAAGCGTGCTGGTGGCTAAAAAGGCCAATATAAACATTCAGAGAAATACCATTAGATTAGAATCAGACCATATTCACTGATGTTTTCTGCTGGCTTGACAGCTTTACTGGTTATGCAGTACAGGAAGTGGGTAATGACTTCTCCTAATGCAGATTACCCCAAAATTAGTATACAGAAATTTTATGACTGATAATGATAACACTTGTTAGAATTGTCATGGACCAGAAATATTATCAAGGTGACAAGTATTTATCTCCCAACTACACTCATCCTATTCTGAAAGATCAGATGCATGGGGAATTCTAAATGGTTCTTGTATGTACCCTTTATTTCCTGAAATGAAAAAGAAGCAATGGGAAAACACTTTTTCAGAAAAAACAGTTTCATTAGGTTTGCACTGGTCCATCATTTTTATTATGCTCAAAGTGTTTATAAGGACAAGAAGAAAACCTGTTTTTTTAAAGACACAATAATCTGTAACTAAAATTATTAATGTTCTGACAGTCCAATCAAAATACAATAAACACTTATTGTTTGTCAGGTTACAGTAATACTAACACTGACCATCCAAATGATCTAATTATTACAGATATCTGTAATTAATAACAACAAAAATTGCTGTACATTAACTTCTGAGTATCTACCACTTTCACGTGGTGTAACATTTAACATTTCAACATCTCTTTGGGTCCTCCTTGCAGAAAAATGGGAGGATTTTAGGGTAGCACTATACTTTGGCATACTGAGGTCTTCACCAGGGAGGGTATGATGATCATGGCCAGGCTTTCTTCCTTCTGAGTCTTGGATTAATGAGGACAGCTTTCTTACATGTTTTGTCTGGACAGGTTCTCACTTCCAGATGATATTTGTTTTACTGTTCTTTTTCACGCTCTTAAAACTTTCATGGTTTAACATGATTCACAAAAGATGCTCTCCTGAAGTGACCAGTGTGATTTTTGTTTTCTGCTTAAGCCTGGTTTCTTCTATACTAAATTTCATGTCTAGGATCATAGGTCACTCTAAACAGAATAACTGGCTATTAACTAACAGTAGGTGTTATAACACAAAGCTACCTTAAATCAAACTACAGTAAAGGTAAATCTAGGCAATAATATCTGCACATTAGACAGTTGCTCTTACAACTAAAATCAGATCAATCAATATATGTCTGGACAAGTTCTGAGCCTTTATTATGTCAACATAATCTCTGTAGGTGTTAATTAATAATGGCAAAATCCTATTTTCTTAGTCAAATTTCAATATCGCTAAGAGCGTCCTTGAACACGCTCTACTAAGATGTTCTTGCTTGAGAATCACATTGGTGCATAATTTTCCTTCCTATGCTTCATGTTGTGAACAGTATTCATCATTTTGATGACCAGGGTTGAGTCTGCTACAGTTGCCAGAGAGATTTTTCTTACATTTATCCCCATAAAGCTCTGTCCAGTCATTTGATAAGTCCATTATAGTCTCAGTTGGTAGACCACTAATTTGATAATGGGTCAGGTAATATCCTAGTGGTAATTCCTACTGGATTGAAAATACCAGATGTTGCAAAGTTTCAACCTGATTTCTTACTATCTGTCCTTCTGCAGACACTCCAATAGCATAAAGTCAGCATTGAGAAGAGAAATATTTTATCCTTCATGTAAAGTTAACATACATGGTTTTCTTAATAAACTTGCCAGTAAGAGCAGCATGGTGTTATGTTGTATTACTATTATAAAATTTTCAATACACGCATATTTTTCTTGGGATCAGGAGGAGGGTTACCCCTCTCATTCACGTCTTCTGGGGAATAGATAAATGTCTGTTAAGTTAATTCCTGGAAGAATAACTTGTTCTTGCTTCCGCAGTCAAAAGAATAATAAATAGAATGATGTCTACAACATGTAAACCTGTCAGATCCAGGTCAGATAGAAGTGAACTGCTTGCTGTAAGTGTACAGAACTAATCCTTCAGGTCATTCAATCAGGTATAACTTTAAGTGACTGTTTCTAGAGTTGTTGTTTTTATTTGTAGACAACAGCATCTGAACTTCTGGCTTTAGCGTATACATTTCCTTCCTGTGAATTGTGCAGAACACAGTGAATGTATTCTCTTGATTTCTACGATGACACAACATCAACACTTCCTGTTTCTTGCTTAAATAAAAAAACATCCATAATGCTTTAGAAATTGCAGATTGGTCAACTTCTAGTCAGGTACCTGAATAAAGTGAAAAGTTGAACTAAAGTTTTTGTTTTCTTCATGAACAGCCACGATCTAGAAACTTGTGTATAAGCATCTGAGTTCAGTGCAATGATTTAGGAAGAAGTGTCCTGGAAGTTCTGAAAAAACAAACGGAAAAATAAACTACTGGTATTTATGTTGAGTAATTGCACCTAGATCAGAGAGAATTTCCAGAAATCAGAACGTAATATGAGAATTTTCAGCAAGCCACCTCTGTGGCAACTGCCTTTCCTGGCGTAGATGAATACAGAAAAGGAAGCCTTGTGTCTGTGAGGGGAAACAGCTAAGGGGTATCAGAATGAGTTAAGAATATGTCCCATATCTGCAACACAGAATAAAATACACTCTCTTTGCAGATTATTCCAAACATCTAAAACTTAGAGGTTTCTTTTGACCTTTTCAGAATTTGTGGTTCCCAATTTTAATACAATATAGATATTTAAGCCAAGTTTTAAAATAGATCAAATAATGTTCCTGGTTCAGGCTATATGCTTAATAATGCCTGTGTCACCTGATAAGTTTTAAAATTCTTATACTCAATAGCTCTTCATTGTTTTTGGTAGTCACTCATGCCCAAAATAATTTCAAGCTTTCCCCAGGAAGATGTTTTGTCCCTTTAGCTTGCTACTAATCTATACCCTGTATTACGCTTCAGCTCTGTATTTTGCTCTGGTCTTACTTGATACTGAAAGAGTGCATTGGACACTGACTCCCTCTCAGACCAGTCTTAGTGATCTGTAACTAAGGATGTGCTTATAACTGTATTTATTCTAGTCCATGCTACAGATGAAGATTGGACAGTATGTGTCAGGTGTAAATGTGTTAAGTGGAGAGGAACCCATAAAAATACATTAGAACAGTATAATATAAAAGGGCCCCCACATCTGAGGATCCAATGCTGTAGATTAAACTCTTTTTGAAAAATGCATAAGTAGTAGCTTCATTTAAAGAAAACTCTGCTTTAAATATTACAGCAGTGTAACTAAAACTTGTATTGAGTGAGAGTTCTCTGTGTTGCTGACCACTAGTTTTAATTACAGCACACCAAATTGATGCTATTCTGCATAAATACTACGAATCTTAGGCAAGAAAGAAATAAAGAAATAGATCCCTTGTGTTTTCTTATAAAATACAAAATGATTCAGATATGATGATGTGAACATCATAAAACCCCAGAAAGACAGATGGATAACAATTAAGACAATCTCCCACCAAACTTGGATGTGAAATTAATTGTTTCAAACTGGGTTTTTGATTAAGATTTATTCTTATCAAACATGAAGAATAGGAAATCCACCTTAGAGATCATATTTTTGGCAAGAAATTCGTGGCTTTTAGACAGCAAGAAATTTCAAGGGGTCATTGCCCTACTGAACACCAAATTCTATGCAATGCATCTGAAAAAGATATTGTTTTAGTTAACAAGAATGATGAATGAACTTTTCTTCGCTGAAGTCTATCTATTTGTTCTAGTTTGGATCAAAGACATTCACAATTTAACAGCTCCCCTCTACACTACTGTGCAGACCCTGCACAGTTGCTATACACCCTGCTGACAATATGATTATGTATGAGCAACACTGGCAATTAAAAGTGTGGTTTGCACTGGCACCCCAGGGAATAGTATGTGAATCCATGGTGATACCCCCAGAGTCAAAGGAATTCTCTTGTTAAAGGTGATTTAAATTGTTTTCATTGTCTGTCAAACAACGACAGCCCCCCAGTCAATTCAAAAGCCAATTCAATTAGTTTCCTTCCACTTCTGGTCTTCCAAAAATCACAATGTAGTTAAAAGCCCTATCCATCAGACAGATCAGTTGCAGCTGAGCTATTAAATATCTATGGGCTATAAAGCCATTTTTTTTTCTGAGCAGATCTACTGTGTAATAAGTTATTTTAAACAGAAATGCTACAGAATGGTAGTTTCCGATGATAGATGAGTAGGTTGTCCTAGGTGTCAGGAATCTCAAAGTAAAAATTTTCCTCAGGGAAAAATTGTTATTTATCAGGCCATTCTCATTAAAGTAAAAGACACTTTTTTTTCCCCTGTTTTGTAGGTTTTCTGGTTGGTTTTTGGGGTTTTGTTGTATATTTGTTTTTTCTTGAGAACTATAAAAAAACACCTACTTTTAAGCAACACACTGATATGTACAGATGCATATGAATATCTACATATAGATATTTCATATGCATTTAGAAATAGCTTGTAGATAATATGGGAACATGACAAGTAAAAATGTACTCAGAACATCTGTGCCTAGTCAACTGTCTCATATACAGGTAGGTATATGGACATATTTGAAAGGAATGTGTTATGAATAGGAAAGTAATTAGTAAAAGGGTTATTTTTCCTAAAAAAATTTATCTTTGCAGTGCTGACTTCAAATAGGAAAACAGTCTAAAACTTGTAAATATAATAAAGTATGATGAGCCATATAATATGCCACTCAATTTTATTGCCCAAGTGAGATCATGCACAAAACACTTATGGCCTTGCTTGATCTGTTGCTCATGATTTCTATGATTTTCTCTAATTTATTCTGCTATGCATACATCTTGCAGTCTTCATTTGCACCTTTTTTTCCTATTTCTTGCCCTTCACCTCCTGTCTTTCAAAGGCTGATGAGAATTAACTGCTAAATATTATTTGATAACATGTGCAGCTTTCTATTGTTAAGAAACATTCTTTAGTTTGGGCATTAGATGCTGTGACCAGGCAAGACAGTAAGGATTATATCAAATGAATGCAAATGACAGGAGAAAAAACATTTCTAATTCACCATTGAGCCCCATTCAAAGATAATTGCTACAACTGTACTGAAATCTTAGTTATATGAAGTTGTGGAGTTTTTTTAAAAATAAAATTTTTAAAAAAGGCACTTCTTTGCTAGCAAAGCCAAAAATGAGCATTCCAAAAAAGTTTTACTTCCACATTTTTTTAACATAAGACCAAACTTCAAGGACACTTACATTAGTCAGACTGGAAAAAGTTATACTGGTTAAGACATCACACTTTGAGAGGTTTAGTACAGAAATGATGAAATGCAATTCAGCTTAGAAGCAAAATGGAACTACATTGATAAGAAAAGCCTTCATGTATAGATTTGCATAAATTACATATTACCTGAACTATTAGAAGACCTTCATAATCAAGGATAGTTTATGTGGTACTGTAAACACTGAATTCTGGGTGAGAAACATTTTTTTAAAAAATTTGTTTCCCAGTGAGATAACAGAACTTAATCAGGGATCAAGGCAACTAAGTGTCAAGGGCTGCACAAAACCGTGTCATGCAGTGATCATTACAGCTCCTGAAAGCTTATATTGTGAAATCTTGAATCAGGAAAATTTGAAAAGGTGAATGACTTTTAATATCTGAGCAGTTTTATTGCCTTCAGTGACAGAGTCCATATTAGTAAAACTAATATTTATTGTAAATATTCACAATATGAAGCTCATGTATACATAAGAGGTAGCAGACTAGATTAAAACAAAAAAAAAAAAAAACAAAAACAATCAACCAACCAACCAAAAAAAATCCAAAACTCAAAAAACCTTAGTGGGAGAAATTGTAATAAAGTCAATATAAATTACCAATAATTTCAGTCCAAAATCATGACAAATATGGATCAGAGAATGGTGGACAATAATTTGAAATTAAATTCTCTGAAGTAATGCAAAAAATGACACATTCACACCTAACATTAGATAAAGGGGAGTTTGAACAGTTTGAAAAATATACTTTCTTTCAGGCTCACAAAGTTGAAAGGCAAAGTGGTAACCAGCTAAATCTGTTGAATATTTTTTGACCTATACCTTAATATTTTCAAATCCAAGATGATAAATAAATTTGATTAAGTTAGTATTAACGATATCAATGATCAAGCAGGATATCTACCATTTCAAAGAATGATGCAATTTGTCTGCCCCCAAATTCAAACCAAAAGAATGTTGTACTTTCATTATGAAAGCTTCTTATTTTAGATTTTCATTCACAATATATATGCTAATAAAAAAAAACATGACTTTGTATAAAGATGTCTTTTATACAGACAAGAATATCCTTAAAATAGTATTATTTTTATGATCTTGCAATAGCAAGTTGTTACACAAGATATAACATTACAGCTTACCAGGGATCAGAATAAGAACACTTACATATAACATTATTTTCTGATCTGGTATACCAAGTCGTAGTTCTGATTGAGAAGAATGGACCATTTTTGTGAAATACCTCTTGATCTCAGTTAATCATTCATTTTGACCAGCTGTACAATGTTTCATAATTTACAGACTGTATAGGGAAAAGATGCTTGTTTCATTTCTCCTCATTTCATAATGGATGAGAACCAAAATGATTCGGATGAATGGAAACTAGAGGGATGCTATTCTGTGTTCATATATTACAACTACCCCACAAGTAAAAGAACAGGAACAATGTCCCATTGTCCGAAGATGGAATTAAAGCTTTAGTAAAATTCATCAAGTGTATAAGGTGTTTCCTATAAAAGCAGACATGAAGTAGTTATCTTCTACCGACCAACATAAATCAGACTGGAATTGCAGCTTCATGCCTTTGAATGAAGTTTTGGTTCACAGCATCCCACCACACCTTGATTATTTAAAGGCACTATCTATTTAATCTTTTATTAAAAATATAAAACCCAACAATAAAAACTTCAAAGCTTATTGAACCATCCAACTGATAATATTCTTGGCCACCAAAGTAAAAATATTATCAGAATATAGATAGACTGTCTCTAAGTTACTTTAATTTTTCTTGCTTTCTAAATTGAGATTGTCAAGAATTATGAAAGATAGAGTGAGAGTTTTTTCTTTACTCACCATTTTGAATACAAATTTCCATTTCTTTATTGTTGCAGAGTTCAGTATTTCTATCTTTCAGTGGAATTTTTCCATGTTAGAATAAGGTGAATCAGTGAAACAAAAGAGTTGGAGAGACATGTGGATACCCTCACCCACACTGAACATTGTGTTCTTTGAACAACCTCTGCATTTTCACTGTGCTGTCTGCATTGAGATCCTGCTACACCAGACTACAACTGTCAAATTCTGCCCTGCAGACATCAAATGTGAAACTGTTTTTCTGAATATCTAAATTATAAGACAAGTCAGGCAGAATGTCTTTTTCTTTAAAAGCACTTCATGCTTTTAATGCGCTTGTGATTTTGAGACCCTTTTCCTATTCATCTGTCCTCTTGAGGATCCCCTGTTTTGCCTGTCAGCTATGTTAGTTTTATTTCCTACCCTTCTGGTACTTCTTTTTGTATTTCATACCGTTCCATATTTATGTATTTGTGTCTAAATGAACTCATCCTCAAAAACTAGAACCTCCCAATCTGAGCTCCCTGCTCCATTTAGAATTTACTATGCTGGCAACAAAAAAATCTATGTGTGAGGTCTATAAGGAATTAAAAATACTGCTTTATGCTATATGGACAGCCATTTCCTGGCTTGCCTGTATTGTACCAACTCTGAATTGGATCTTTCAGGTACTCCTGTAATGTAGGTAACAGGCAGTCAAGAGTTACTTGATACCAATATGAATGCAGATCCCACACAGGACACTTTTCAGAAATAGAATGCAGATCCCACACAGGACACTTTTCAGAAATAGGCTGAGCCCTAAGAATTTATAATGAGTTCATACTATTTCTTCCCTTCATCAATGAACTAAGCAGTTCATATAAAAAGTCATCACTCTGTAAATTCAGGGCAAATTAAAGTGGAATGAACTTATGGGAGACAACAAATCCGAATAGCAGGAGGAGTCAGAGAGTCAAGAATGGTTTAACTGCATCACAATTGATTAAAAGGATTTGGGGAAATGCTATGGGAAAACTTAATAAACAAAAGCAACATTGTGATGAGCCATATCTGTATCTCTGTGCATAGTTGAGAGATTGCATTGAATACAATAGTAAAAGTATTTTTGATTTTTGTATATGTTTTATAGTCAGAGAAATCAGTCTTTTTACACTTTGTTAAGCACTAACTGCAGGACTAAATCAGCATTTGAACTCAGTTGTGAAGAAAGGACATTGGCTAGAGAAAACCTGGAACATGACAAAAATCCTCAAAAGATTGCACAATGTGCTCTACACAGGAAAGAGAAGGGATGAAGATGATGCATTTGGAGGTAAGCTAACAAATAAGTGAAATAGTGTAATAATAAAAATTCATTCAGTGTGAGTAAGAAAGAGGGGACAAGAATAGGGTACAGTAGTATAGAAAAGCATAGGTTAGAAGTGGTAAGGTGATTCTAAAGAATTTGGTGGATGATCTGACTAAGAAAAGAAAATTTAAAAGAGAAGGAGAAAAATAAAAAAATATAAAATCAAAATAAAAAATAGAAAGAAAGGGAAAAGGAGAAAGAGAAAGAGAAAGAGAAAGAGAAAGAGAAAGAGAAAGAGAAAGAGAAAGAGAAAGAGAAAGAGAAAGAGAAAGAGAAAGAGAGAGAGAGAGAAAGAGAAAGAGAAAGAGAGAGAAAGAGAAAGAGAAAGAGAAAGAGAAAGAGAAAGAGAAAGAGAAAGAGAAAGAGAAAGAGAAAGAGAAAGAGAAAGAGAAAGAGAAAGAGAAAGAGGAAGAGAAAGAGAAAGAGAAAGAGAAAGAGAAAGAGAAAGAGAAAGAGAAAGAGAGAAAGAGAGAAAGAGAGAAAGAGAAAGAGAAACTACAATTTAGTTCTATCAAAACTGCTGAATCACTATCACCAGCTGAATTTTATGGTAATGTAGCATTGCATATGAGGAAATAATGTGCATAAATGAACGTTTGGACATACTGACAAAACCATAGCATCAGAAGGACAAGGGCCTACAAACTATGGGATGCAAATATCATGTTTGCTATCATCCACAAGAGATTTCTCTCTGTGTCTAGAATTAAAAACAAGATAAAAGGGCTGTGGCTTAATTAGGGTATGAATTTATTAGCTTAGCTCTTGTGGGAACTCTCTGGCAATAAATTTTACAGTGCATATCAAAACACCTTCCTTAATTGTTTTTACATACTAGAGGTATATCATCAACTGTCCTTTCTCCCTTATTCCTGTTTCCTATTTGTATTTTTTTTTACTCATACCAAACTGCCTACCCCTTTTACAGAAGCAATAAAAGACATAGGAAGCTGAATGCACTCTTGTTACTCCAAACAGAATAATTAAACTCATTTCTCAGCTTTGGGGCATCCCTTGATTTTTGTCCATTCTTTACTCTGATTAATCACGAATGAGGGCATCTGTAGAACTGACAAATGTTTTGGACTCTTCCTTCAAATAAGCCTTCAGATAAGATCTAGTGCCTGGTACCTGCTCCCATTTCAAATTAACTTTTCAGATACCCTAACAATTTCCTTCCAAATTCAATCATCCTCATCCCTGAATAACCCATGTATTGAACATGATATTTTTGGTGGATGTCCATTAATCCTCCTGCTGCTAATAACTGACAAGTTATCTGGCCTCATCAACTCTGGCGATAAGTCACCATATCCTTTCTGAAAAATGTAGCCTCTGGGAACAACTGGCACTAAGAAAAATGTCCCTGACCTGTCCTATTTTTTTTTCAGATTATACTTATTGAGCCTTGTAAAAATTTCAGTAGCCTGCTATGAAATCACAATTTCAGGAGTCTGCCTTGATAAATATGCCAGAGTTGACCATATCTGATTCTTGCAGAATCTGAGGACAGCTGGAGACACAGAGGAAGTGGCCATCTGTCCCATGTAGGATAGGGTATTGCTCCTCCACATCCGGACACCAGCCAGAATGGCTTGGTGTCTTCCTTTCTTTGCAATGTTCCATTACCTCTTCAGCTCAGCACCTACAAGCTGAAAGTAAAGGGCTGTTGTCTTTGGACCACATGAACACTGCTATCTGTGTTCATTATGACATCATATTTCACTCACAAGGTTGTGAAAAACCTTAACCTTCATTTAAAAAATAATCAACCTCTGTGTTAGAAGTTACTACATATTAGGATACCATTCACAAAGTTATGAAGGTAGAGATACCAATTAGAATTTCCTGATGTGCTACTGGCATAATCAAATCTTGAATGATCTGCTGGCAAACGATAATAACAACATGAAGTGAAATTTTTTTTTTAAGAAGTAGTTCTCCATTAAATTATTTAAAAACCTTCATTTTTACATTTCCTTTATTATGCCTTTATAGTCTTCAAGTGGCTGCTGATCTGACATAATTAACCATGTTCACAGAACAGAGGTGGACTCTGGCAAAGTTATATAATTGTGGTGTTTGTTCAATAAGTGGTCCTATATTGAATCTTATAAATTTATCCTTAATATCTGATGACTTACCAGTTTATTGTTTTTTAAGTAAGATTTAACTTACCCTTAATGGAAGACATTTCCCCTCTCTGCTTTTTTTGCAGACATATAAGGTTCAGTTGTTATCAACTTGGTGTTCATATTAAAAAAATAGTTGTCTGCTCTTCACCTCTCTAGGAAGTCTCAAAATAAAAGACATATGTTGACAAGACTATTTTACATCTTTGAAAATTAGCAGTTTCAGGGAAAACAAGCCAATGTTGTAGTCATTACTTTCATTTAAGTGACCTCTCTCTGCTAATATGTAGAGGTTTCCCCTCTAGGCCCATCTTCTGCTGATAAAGAGAGACTAAAACTCTACAGAATATCTATTTTAATAATATCTATATTTTTCACTATTTATTAGCATTTCCCTTGGTAATTTTTTACATGAATAAGTTGACTAGATACATATTCTTAGGATGTCAACTCAATATTACAGAACAGACTCTCATAATTCTCTTTAATTTTTATGTTTTTGAGGCATTGGTGTTTAAATTAACTGATAAAAAATTGTGTAATTCTACCTGGCAAAAGAGAGTGCTTCTTCCATAATGGTTGATGGTTCTGTAACCAGCATGAATCTCTATTATCTGTAAAAATTTTACCTTTCTCTTGGATAAATTTTGTTTTCTATTGTTTTATTATATTCCTCTTCTGCCTGGTCTGTGCAGTAGTATTGTCTTCCTTGGATGCCTTTGAGTGAATAATAAGGTATGAAGGGTGAGGTTCCTTGTTTTTCAGTGTTGGGGTTTTTTTACCAATAGTGATCCATGCCAAAGCATTCTTTAAGGGTTTGTTTGGTTGGTTTGGTTTGGTTTTCTGTCTTTTAAGTTTTATTTATTTTGGTTTGTATTCTGCTTTACTTTGGCATATGATGAATTACTGGTCTTATTTTTTATCAAACATATCATTTTTTCTCTGCTTAAAGTGTCCATAATATTGTGGTGGTGGGAAACAGTTTTTCCCCCTGAAGTTATAAAATGGTAAAACCCCAGGGGGTGGTGACACTGGAAGTTTTGAAATTTCACCCAGTGAGCGCTTCTGCGAAATATAAACATATCACACTTAGAATGGAAGAGGAGAAGGTTAGTTGTAGTTTGGTGGTAGAAGTGGTAGCCATGTTCTGACACCACGAGGAAGGGGCTCGGAGCCCCTTGGGGCCTCTGGGGCCCCCCAGCCTGGGGGGGGGGGGGGGCTGCAGGGACTTGGAACAGCGTAATGCTGGGCTAAGTACCTGTGTCTCAAAGCCAAAAAAGTTTTCTCCACTGTGAGTGAGTAGAGACAGAGTAGCGGCAGAAGCAGCGTCCAGAGACTGTTGCTAAGAGCCAAAAGATAAGAAAGCAACAGTATGCAGCCAAGGAAGACACTGAGTTGTCTGAGAGAGCCGAGAGAGAGAGAGAGAGCAGCAGAGAGAGAGGAAGTTGGGGTAAGAACTGAAATAAAAACCCCATACCCCTCTGAGACCTCTGAGAAAGGAGGGAGGTGGACTTGAGAGGAGTGGTAGAGTGCTGCAGCACCAGAGAGAGAGGAACTGAGAAGCTCAGGCGTCCTGAAGCTGGAGTGGGACGACCAGACGGAATGCGGAGGGGGTGACCTTGGCCCCCCTCACTGCTGCTGCCAAGCCTAGCAGCCTGAGACAGAGCACAGGAGCTCTGGTAGAATTCTCGAGGCAAAGGCTTTCAACTGAAAGATGCCCAAGATGAACCCCCTGAGGAAGGGACTTTCATGAAGATGCCCCTGCACTTCGTGATATGACCGTGGTGAAGCGAGTTTTGTCCCTGCTACGCAGCCCACGGAGGAAGACCCTTGTTTGAAGGCAGGTGGCCGAGGGGCTTGGATACCCCTCGTGTGTGCTGGTAGAGATCCGGGTGCTGCATGAGAAGAAGAGCGAAATAGATAAACTTCCTGCCTTAGAGACATTGCTGCTCTGAAGAAGGGATCTTTCCTTCTTCCCTCCTGGACTTTTATTTGGAGGGGAGAAGAGATTTGATCCATTGTAAATACTTATGTCATGGTAGAGATAATTAAGGCTGTATATACTGTATTGTAGTATTAATTTGTATAGTCATTGTAATATATTCCCTTTCCCCCATTTTGAGTCTCGTGTGGTTGTCTGGAAAACCCATCTCACATTGGGTTGAGATGTGAGAGGGGGCTTAGACTAGGGAATTGGATTTTGGGGCTCTCAAACCATGACAAATATGCAGACGGATTATTTTTTTAAATGACCTTTCAATACAATTTAAGGAAGTTAAAAATTAGTTCTTTAGGTTGTCTCAATCTCTACCTGTCATAGATACATTCTACAGACAGTAAAATGTCTCAGGTCTCCTCTGTCATCCAAATAGACTTCTCTAAATCTGTAAGCTTGCCTTGAGTGTTTGAAAAGTGTCTACCTTAGTGCAGAAATATGACCCTGCACCTAGTGTGTAACATTTCACCTATAGCCAGTGAAAGAGTGGGAAAAGTATTCTTTAAAGAAAAGACTATAGTGCCAAGTTTTTTTCTTGTGTGTACTTAGGCAACAGCAGATAGGAGCCCTTTCATTCAGGATAGATTGGGGCCAATCAATCTAGAGACCTCTCATGAGACCTGCAAAGACATTTGAAGAGTTATAAGATAGGACTGTAAGGTGTGCTTATGCCTCACAGCAAACACTTCAACCAACATCCAAAGTACATCAACTTTAAGTAGCTTTCAGAAAGCCAGTGAAGTTTAGGATATAGGAAAGTTCCTTTGAACCCATGCTTTTAAGCTGACATGAAGCGGTGATTTCACATACTGTAGCCATAAAGCGTAAGGTGTTAGTACAGAGAAACAGAAGAAACTAAAGTCTCGATTATCCTTTTTGTTGGTGAAGGTATTGAAATATTTCAAGAAAACGTCTATCTTTCACAATTTAGAATTAAAAATTCATTTGGGAAAAAAATAATCAAAGATTTATTGTTTAGAAAAATACGTTAGCACTGTGTAGGGGTTCTCCTTGACTCACAGCTTGTGTGTGTGTGTCCTTGTGATGTTACCTCACAAGGTAACAAAGTTAGAAAGGTTGATTTTAAATGACATGGTATGCACACAGCAGTGTTTCACAGCACTAATGAGTCCAGAATAAGTCTACTTGAAGCTAGAGCATATTGTAGCACATCTCTTCCACAGCCATCCTACACTCTGACACATTTTGTGAGCTTCATGACATGTGGCAGACTGCTTAGTGCAGATAGAATCCTCCTACAGATCTGAGTGCTTTACAGTCTGAGGAAGATTTGATACATAACTGTCCCTGCAAAACATCAGTCTATCAAGGTGATGTATTATCTCTGTATTTTTCTGCAGCGCTCAGATTATTAGAAGGTTTTAAAATTGGGAAACTTCAAAATTTTTTTTGCTCAACACAGATTTTTTTCTATTTCTTCAAAGCTTCATAATTTTATCAATAATCAATAGCCTAGGATAACCAATGGATTGTTACTGATTCAGAAAACCATTCTGAGTTTAGAGTAAAGAATTTTCAATTTTACATTCAGTCTCTCTCATTTCCAAGGTGAACTGTGAATCTGTACTTGTTAGACTGCTGTTATTGTCAGAGCAAATAGTAGTTGTTGGTTCATAAAATATTTGTTTGGACCGTTTGCTCTTGTACATCACTTTGTGAAAATTTTAAGTAAACCTGAAAATTATGCATGTTGGTGGTGCTTTCACTGCATGGTGATTTCATGCAAGTGAAAACTGCCTCATTCAAATATTTTTATATATTTTAAGATATATACACAAAATACTCAAGGGGTACTGCATGCTTTCTAGTCCAAGAACTGATGTTGAAAGAAAATGTCTTGTGCCATAAACAGCTCTTTTTGGGAGGGGTGTGTGTGGGGATTCTGCCTATATCAAAAATTCTGCAATAAAAATTCTTTTCCATATGGTTTTCTTAAATAAAAAATGAAGAGGTTTCTCAGAAAATACAATAGGAAAGTTAAGGGGTGATTCATCAGGCTCAGACTGATTGGATGAAGCTGAGCCTCTAGAGATTAGCTATCATTAGGCAAAGGAGAACAGTTAAGCTCCCTTAAAATAAACAGGGTCACATCTAGTTTCAGGCATAAATTAGTCTGTACATTTATTGACACAGCACACTGTTCCTTCTTGGCACAATGTGTACAAGGGGAAATTAGACAATAAATAATATTTGACTTTGATCTGATTTGCACGAAGTGTAATATTGTACTTTCCCTTCCTTCATTTATCATATCTGATTTCATCCCAAACTTTCAGCATTTATTTAGTTCCCCCTACACACTGTTTAAACAGACTGAATTAGTAAAGAATGCAGGGACTAGTTGATGAGTTAAAATAAATGATATATATTCATGCCAGAAAAGAAATTAAAACCTTCCAGTTAATGTTCAGTTAGAAAAACGTGTGCCATCAAATAATAAGTGGGTTGAATAAATGTCAAGAAGAGTTTAAAGAAATTGAAAAATAAACTATCATCAGAAGCACTTGAGTGTGGGAGGTATAGTGCATCTGATATGGAATGGAAGATTAAAGAATAAAGTTAGGAAGAATAAATAGGGTTATGAGAGAAATATATGTAGTAAGTATTAGAAAGTATATCATAGCTCAGACAAATTCTATTTCTCCCACTTGTATGAGATTCAAAAGATCATGAAGGAAGACCAATGTCTTAAAAATAAGTCGTTGCCCACATGGGTAGAACTTGCCTTGAAACATAATGTTTTTCACTCCTTTGAAGTTAACAAAGCAATATGAAGGAAGAGATCCTGGTAGTAGTGCTAGAAGATGTACCTTTGGTGAAGTAGAAAGAATGTGAAAAAAACCCTGCATCACAAGCTGATTAATAAATTAAAATCTATTAGAATTAGTCAAAACTAACATGTCAGAGTAGGTTTGTCTGCTGCTGGTGGGTATTACACAGAGTTGAGAATACAATCCCATCTCTAAAGCCTGTGGTTGATACCTACAGCCCATCCAAACAAAGTCAAAATTATAATGAAAGTGTCTTTGTATCCTTCAGACAATTCCTGATCAGTGAAGAAAGGCAATTGCCTTCTCTTTTATTTCTTTCTTATAAGCTTACAATAAAATAGGAAAAATGCAAAAATTCAGTCCCATCAAACACATACAGAACTCCTTAGTTTAAGGACAACACTTGTTCCATTTTTATTCTCCTGCTCAGGTCCTTCTCCAGACCCTGATTTCGTTACAAAAACAATGTATTCTACCTTATGGGAGAATATGGGGACAGTGATATATTTTGTCACTTGTAATAGTTATAGTCCTGTTTTCACTTTTGATTATTCTAAATTGTTCATTATCAGATGTCTCAACAACCAGAAAATCAGAGGCTCAAAATTGCTGCATAGGTCTTATCTTACAGAATTATCTTCATGCACTCCACTTGTATTAGCATGACCTGGAAAAATATTCTGAAAGATGATAAAAGATGAGTTGAAGGATTTTGTGAGAGCTGTGATTGTATTGTGAGGTGACCCAAGCAAATCCAAGAAATTATGTGAATGATTGCCAATACCTGAAAGTCATACTAATAGTTAAAGTGAAAATAACAATGCAGACTTGAAAAAATCCAAGATATCTTCACCTGTATGGGGTAACTTGGATCAACAGTGTTCTGTGAGTGTCTGCTTGCCATAGCAATGGTCAGCAGTCAGAAAACAGCAAAGTGGATCTGTGAGATTAAAGGAGGGGGACAGGATTTTAGTAGAGTGGGAAAAAGTGGTGGGTTTTAAAATTTGGTTTGTAACTCTATGGTATGAAGAAGGTCAGGTTGCTCTTCTCCATATGCACATTTTATAGACGAATGTATGTGATGGACAGTTACGAGTCTATTAGAAAAGAGCAAAAGCTTTTGTTCTGAACCCCAATAATATACTCCTGAGTCATCAGAAGTAGTTTTGGTGAATATTTTAGTAGCAGAGGACAGAAAAGATCATCATCAGCTTTCATTTAAAAAGAATTTGTTCATTTTGGGAGAGTATTTCATCACTGAAATATTTTTTATTTTAATTTTGTTTTTAATGGAGTAATCTCTAGGAGTCAGTGTTATTTTCATCTGATCTTTGTTGGCAGTTTCAAGGAGAGATGTGATAAAAATGTAATGTACTGGGGTTCTTGCACATCTCCATTCCCATTCTTTTCAAAAGACTTTGTCGCAATGTTATTACTGTTAGTTTCAAAACGCCTGGAATTTATAGAAATTTGGCTATGAGAGAAATCATGAGCGTTGTCTGTGCCCTAATGTGACTTATGCTATGGAAGTCTCCATGAACAGGACATGTGAGGTAGTGTCCTAGTTAGGACAGCTGAGATCAGTTCATCATGGTGGGTGTAACCCAAAACTGTATTCTATAGCCTTCCATGTCATTTCCCAGAAACTAGACTATTGTTGTCAATAGACTATTCGCACCCTCTGCCCATAGAGCCTGACTCCTCAGGCTATAAACTAGGTGTTAAGAGGCCTGTGAGATAGGAGGATGTTTCTGTCCTCACACCCTTTGTGGAACTCCCCGCCCTGAGGGGAGCACTGAACATTCCTGCCTGAACTGGAGGATATATAATCTTGGAGTTTTGGAACATTTTTCAACCCACTCGTGGGATCCAGAGGACGGCTGCATCTCATCGCTCTCAACCAGACTTAGACCATCACTGGACTGCGATCACCAGTTCTGGCCAGACTGCAGCAGCTCTCCCACCAGCAGGTTCTTCCCCTCTCCCTTTACTTTGGACTCAAACAGGGCCCAAGGAACACCACTTTGTTCAGGCCCCAGGGTACTGGGTTATACATTTGGGTTTTTGTGGGTTGAGACCAATTGTTTGTTTGTATTATTGTACTTACTGTATTATTTTAATAAATTGTTATTCTGACTTATAATCTCTCCTTTGAGTTGGGTTCATTCCCCCTTCTGGTTAACTTTTAAACCAGCACAGGTAGGAACATGTGAGGGCAAGCTGTTAATTTCCTTCACCATCCATATCTCTTATGAACATTTCTGGCTCAGAGCCTAAGCTATTAGAGGTTTTTGACACATAGCTGCAGAAGACTGTTTTCCCTTACTGTGTGTCATTTGCTGCCCTTTAGGTAAGTACAGACCCCATTTTCATGAATAGATACACTTTTCCACTTGACTACTGTCTGCTTCTCCAGCACTTAAAGTAGTAGCATATTAATATACTTTATAGATCACTGTCAAAGAGTTGTCTCTGTTGTCTCCATCTCACCAATTTTAGGCATATTAATAAGCTACTTTCTCTCCTAATGCATGGAATCTTATTGAAGCAGAAGAAAGTTGTGGAAGGATGCGGGAATTGGCAATGTCAAGATTTTGGATTATGTGGTGACAAAGCGACAAAGTACAAAGATTACAAGGCAAATCAGTGCACCAGTGTATAGGACTTGTGAGGCTGGGACATTGGGACGAAAACAGGGAGACAATAGATTATTTTCTGGATGGAAGACACTGTGAAAAGCATACCTCTGGTTGGGCTGCTCTACCCTTTGAAGAGATTGTCAAGTTCAAGGAAAGTTATTTTGCGTGGTCAGGTGAATCTTTGTTTGAACTTCCTAAGAGCTTGGACATCAATTTTTTCCTCCAAGGCACACTAAATGAAAGAGTAAGTATGAGTAAAGTCAACCTTTCAACAGAAAATGTCTCAGAAAAATTCTGTAAAGGTTTTCCTTTACTGTAGTGGGGCATCACCAAAAGATTGAAAGAAATTAATGACGACTATGAAAATAATGGACATTTATCATGCTGTGGATCATTGTGTCGAAGGGAATGAAAGAGATTCAGCCACTTGGGAAATTCTATGTCAGAGTGAACAAAACACTTGAAAATCTATTAGCTGAACCTTAGTTGAGGCAACTGTCAGATAAATGAATGAACTAAAAGAGTCTACAATAATGAGTCCCTTAACTCATTTACTTCAAATAATTTTGATAGAAGCAGAAGAGAGATGTACTGGGATGGTGAAGTAAGAGGAAATTACGAGAGAAGAGGAAATTTTGAGTTAAAGCAATTTAAATCCATATATATATATAAAAATGTAGATAAATAGAAAGCAGAAATATTTCTATAATCTGTAAAATGAGAAAAAAGGAAAATTAAGAAAAAGTAAGAAAAATAGGAGACAAAAATGAAACTCTATGCATAAGAGGATTTCAAAATAGCAGAGTTAAAGTATGGCAGAATGGAATAAAGAAATAAAGACCAGATGTATAGAACAATATGAAAAAAAACAGTCCTTAAAAAAAATTAAATAAAGAGTTAACAAAAAATAATTAGCAGTTGAAAGTAAGCCATAGACAAATACAGAAAGAAAATTGAATTTTTCTGTTTTGTTGTTACTGAATATAGCAAAGAAAGTATTTTGCTCAAATAAGACACAGTAACATAAATTGAGAAGTGGTGTGTAATACTGTCTGATCTTTATATGCTGAGATTGCCTCAGAAGACAATTTATTACATGTTAACAATAACTAGTAAACTAAATTGGGTTTTCACTATCATCAAATTAAAAGTTTATTTTTAGTGTTTCTATTTAGTGTTGTGTTTCCTAGCCAGGATTAGGAGACCTTAATTAGATTCTTTTGCTAATAAATGGGGCTCTGAAAATTGGCCCCTATTTCAGTCTATCCTACTTTCCATACAAGTTTATTATTACTAGAATTATTTTTCAGTCAATCAACCTTTATAGTTGATCTTTATATAAACAAATATTTACTTCTAGCTTTCTTGAAGTTACAGAATTGAAAGCTACCCTCAGCAACTGAATTTTTTATTGTGTTCTTTTCTCATCCATTGAGAAGAAAAATAAGAAACATATGCATTTTCCAACACTTATAGGATAGGATTATTCTAAAGAAACCATATCCTAAGGCTGTAGCTCATTAACTATGGTCTGTATGCAGGAAGAAATAGCAAATGCATGTTATATTTTCTAGATAGATCAGTGCTTAAGTACACCTTGGAATAACAGGTGGAATTCACAGGAATGTCTTACAGACTTAAATTTAAAATAAAACAAATGATCAGCATGTCAAAAAGTATCTGTCCACAAATATCAAAATGAATGATTCAGCACACATAATAAAAGGATGACGATGACATCAATATCTAGTTGAGGGACTGTATGCTTGAGGGACCCGGATACTTTTCCAGATCTCAGTCAAAGATACTGTACAAGTAGAGTGGAGGATGGGATTTTTGGGGGTGCTTGTGAGAAGACTGGTCAAGACTAAAACAAGAGAAACTGTTTTAGGCCTAGTGGTTCTGGATTTCCAGGGCACAGTAGAGACCTCCTGCTTCTTTCAGGGCCAGCTTGGTTTTGTTACCATCAGAAGGACAGATGAATATCAGGTTTTGTTCACAGTTTGACCATGTAAGCTACTGGCCAAACATACTGTGAATTACTGCTCAGGACACTACTAATTCTCTGCATTGCATACTGCAAATACTTTACTTTTCCATTCATGTCACTCCACTGATAAATATCATGAGGTGTACTCTCCATCATGATTGTCTGGCAAAGGCTTATGTAAAGTTATTAAGAACCTGTGCACTTACCATGTTCAAACCCAATTCAAAGTTGAGATCTCAGTCAGAAGCTATACCAAACATTCAAGATCTGTAACTTATAGATGAGAACCTGCTTCTCTATTTTCTCCTCCCTGTTCCACAATGGCCAAGTGTTGACTTGGTCCTACACCTCTGCACAGAGCCATGGCCTGAGCAGAGGAATTTTTGTGGAGTGAAAACATCTGGCTAATGATGGGAAGTTACAAAAGTCTATCCTCAACTGTCTTCATTCATTATTTCTTTTGAAGGAGCTGTGTAATGATTAGCTAGAGCTTGTTAAACCTGAAATTTCTGAATGGTTGTTAGATCCATATACATGCTTCTTTATCATTCTTTTCTGCAGTCTGATGTTGCATGAATAGCTTTTCTGTGGAAGTGCAACATTCAGTCAATTTGATCCAATCAATCTTGTGTAACAATTTTGACTGGACTTCTATAAGAAAGAGATTTCATTACAATGCATAGATTTCCAGAGATCTTCATGTCTACTTTGAACTAGATCCTGTGTATCCATAGCATCTCTGACAGATTTTTGTTAAGTATATATCTTGACTCGGAAAGCAGATGGATCATAACACACCTAAGTATACAGTAGCTCCTCCTCATGTGTAACTGAAAGCTGAAAATGGCAAAGCTACTGCTCCTGTGTGCAGCAGAAAAGATCTGTTTTTCAAACCCCCCTAACATTTTTTCTCAGTCTCTTTCTCCTAAGAGAAGTTAAAAATAAAATGGAAAAGAGAGAGTAAAATAAAAAAAAAAGTCTAAATAAAAAATGTCATAGTATTATATGAATGTGATGAAAGTAGAATGGTCCCAAAGAACAATCATCAGTAATTTACACTTGGCATATTAAGTAAACAGACAACTCTTCCAAATTACAGTTCTTGTCAATGTCAGAAAAAGCTATGAAGACTATTAGAAAAACATTTCAGATTTACTCAATGATGACATGAAGTTTCTTATATGCCAGCAAGGAAGAATATAAATTATCTTATCTCAATACTCTAAAATTTTGGAATACTCTAAAATTTTGTCATCTTGAAATTGCTGCAATAATTTTATATCATTTAATATGTTGTTTTTTTAGAAATAGGATGTCATTGTAAGAACAGAATAAGAAAAGTTTGACATTGAAATAGTCCATGAAATTCAGTCCAAATTTCTTTACTTTTATGGCATTCATTTTAAATTCTGAGAATTGAGCAGGTATGTTTTTCTACACATCCACACAAATACAGCATTTGACTTTTTTCTAAGACTAAGTTTTTTGCAAGTTAAAGGACTATTTTCTGTCTTTTTATTTGACCCATGCTTACAAAGTAATAGTGTCTATAAAAAAATGAAGAATGATGTGGATGACCATTTTTTTGTGGTCGAAATGCATTGTACTAATTTGATTCACAGAAAATCAGTGTCTTGTGCTCATAAGCTTAAGACTTCACCTTCATTGTTCCATTTTACTACTGTAATTAAGAATATTGGTAACTTTTAACTAGGACTAAGACTCTTGAAAGCTTTGTCTATCAGTGAATTCCTGAGTTGAAATTACTGAAGACTCGTATGAAAATTGAAGTTCATTGAGCCCTCTCAGTCACCTATTTATAGAAACCATTTTCAGAAAAAAAAATTGAGAAAATAAATTATACGTCAACTGTGTTGACTGTTCTCGTGCACTTTGCACATAAGCAGGTTCACTCATGGTTTGTACTGGTGATAATAAAATTGACAAAAAAATAAAGATGTCACAATTTGGTCAGTATCCCCGGTTTAATCTCAGCGATACATGTCCTGAGAACAGCTGATAGAATGATCTTAAAATGTTTGACAGAAGAGGCTGTATCTGGCAATTGAATCCAGTAATACAATCTCTCCCACTTCATCCTTTTGCTTTAAATCAGTCACGACTAACTGTAGAATGACCGGGAGCAGACTATTTCTTTCACAGTGTTCTGGTTGTGTGAAGAAAGGTCCTTGAAAAGTGGCTTCTGTGGCTTCTGTATGGAAAGTCTTGCCTGGTCTGTAGCAACTGCACACATTCCAATAGTGTAGCTTGGCCTGAATTGTTTGGGTGTTCTAGTAGAAGTAGTGTTTTCCCTCAGAAGTCACTCAAATTCTTGGGTAATGTGGCTGTGGTAGGTCTGTAGGACAAGTGAGAACAGAGATGGACCTTAACTCTTAATGCCAAAGGAGAAGATATCTTCAGAGTAAAGAATTTTCAATTTCACATTATCTCTCTCATTTCCAAGGTATTCTCTTCCTCTTCCTTACTCTCCTCCTGTATGTCCAACTAGCCTGGTGATGTCTCCAGGTCAGAGGTGGCAGCAGCACTGGAGCTATGCTGGGCTGCAGCTCAGCTAAGACCTTGGCTTGGGGGAAAGCTGCAGTCCATCTTGTGTTTTGCCTCCTCAGTGAGCAGGCAGAGAAGCAGGTGGCATAGGAGAAAGAAACTCCTGCTGGTTGCTGTTCCTGGGATTGCTGCTCATTGATTCACGCTCAAGCCTTGGTCCCGGTGTGTCAGAAAGCATCTACACTGGATGTTATGGTGCAATGGGCAGCTGCTGATGCCACCAGGTTGGGAATGAGGATGGACCCATTAAAATCAGCTTGCTCAATCCATCTCTCTGACTGGATGTTCCTTTGCCTGCTCTGCCTACTGCTTCACTCCTGTTCCCTCCCAAAACCGCATTTTTGGAATGGCAAAATCAGTACTTTATTTTAAGTGGTGAACAGGAACCAAGCTTCTGGTACAATTCAGTGACTAACAACACTCTCCAGTATGCACTTAGAGCCAAGTTTAGGGTGAAATGGATGATTTATCTTAGGGAAGAAACAATTTTCAACCCTACCCTGCCCTTGAAAATGCCCTTTGAGTGTATGTTTATTTAAGATCTAGATAGCTCAGGAGTTATTTTCTCCAAAATCTGAACTTAGAATTAAAAATTTATAAATGTATAATCATGAGAATTTTGATGACTGCTCTCCGTTGTGCATAGTTCATGAAATAAACTAAAATGGAATCTTTTAATTAAGACTTCTTCTTTAGAAGTATTTGATATTTTAATATATTTAATGAAATGAGGAACTCCATCTGCTCAACTCATTCCAAATTAAAAGATTAATTTTGTATGAACAGCATTACATGTATTCATTTATATGTACATTCCTGTGCATTAGCATTTTTTCATGACCAAATGTACAAGCTTTTGCTTAATTTCAGTGAGACCTTACACCTATATTTACTCTTTTGTTGCTTAGTATATTGAAATTCTACTAACCACCATAGTTTAAAAAAGTCACTGTATTTCATAGCTGTAATTTACTGCTATTAATAGATCCTCACTTTGGAATTCCTCAGATTCACACTGATAAGGCTGTGGCTACTGTACATTTATGCTCATTTCAGCAAGATCTTCTTGGTAGAATGAAGTGGAATAGAAAAAGTATAAGATTTTTCTTGATATCTCCTTGATACATCTTTGATTTGGTAAGCTCATCATACAAAGATGACATCAGAAGACCTCCGGCACTTACTAACCATGAACTTCATCAGTCTTGTAGCTGGTCTCTGCATGAGTACCGATTAGGCTTTCTCTTTACAGCAATATGTGATTTCAGATACTACTTTTTTCTACTGAGTCAGCAGAAGAAAATCTCTAATTATGCTTTGGGAACAGTCAACAGAGTCAGCAAAACAAAACACGTTATGTATTACAAAGATTTCAGCAGTGAATAGCCTGCACAAAATATTATGGAGTTACAGAAAATAGATTCTCTATTAGCAAAAGAAAAAAACTCTGTTACCTTGATAAGTTCTTGAGCTATTATTGTTACCTTTGGCACATTAAATTGCAATTTCATACATTTTCATTTATATTATTTTGGCAAAGATTTTATAGGCATTGTACAGAAATGTTTCTAAAACACTGAAAATTCACTAAGTCTTATTCCATAAAGATGTTAGCTTCAGAAATACATGTTGCATATATATGCAAATATATGTTGCATTGGTATATATGTATATTGGTTTACACCGTAAACACAGTACATGTTTTCCTAATAAGTTTTTTTTTTCTCCCTGTTGCACAGAGTGAAGAGGATGAAGGAGCAGGAAAACATATGTGGAATCCTGTTTAACTGGACTCTGCTGTCATCTACTTTTGCCTCTGATTTTCATTAATCTCTGTAAACTTTATGCAAGTATTTTATAAAAGTCATGATATCAAGACAAGTCTTAACTATAAATCTTCACCATTTTCATAGATTCTTGAACAAGTTAAAGTCTTCCAGTAAAAAATCTGAAAACCAGAAAACCCCAACAAACCCTCAATTAAAAATTAAAAATATGTTTAATCTTGTATGTAAAATTAATATGAAAACATTCTTCTTCAAAAAACAGCATTACCGAATGGACAATTAACACATTGTGAGACTGACATAGAAAGACAAGAATTAAGGTGGCTTTGCTATAGCATTTAAGGTGGTGGTCTCAGAATGACCATAAATAAAATATAAATCTGTAATAA
The DNA here is from genome assembly GCF_001715985.3 of Manacus vitellinus. Lineage (NCBI taxonomy): Eukaryota > Metazoa > Chordata > Aves > Passeriformes > Pipridae > Manacus > Manacus vitellinus. Next base: position 27,227,029 of record NW_021939396.1, on the reverse strand, counting down.
TCTATAATAATTTATAATAATCTTAGGGAATTTGATTTCTTCCCTTTAACCCATGCTGCATAGGTGAATCCCCTTCATATAAGACAGTTCATCAACCAACATATTCATATATAGTTTATACGAAGCACATGGACTTTCAATTTATAAATAAATCATTTTATCAAATCACAGATTTCCAATAAACCACTTATACTAACTGTAGAACATTACAAAAATACTCTGAGATGAAAATTACACTGATCAGGAAGTATTCCATGATGATGGATACTTTTATGAGGCAAAAGGGAAAATGTTCTCCCGTAATGATCCAAGAATCAGAGATATATTATCTAATATGAAGAAGTGTGTGGGGCTGCTCCAAAATACAGTAAAGTTCAAAGAGGTTTTTCCAGCTGTTTTCTCTGGTCTTTGAGTCAATCCTAAACTATAAGAAACAATGGGAAATGTTCAGAAATCTGCTTTCATTAGTGTCTGTACTACTTTCCCCATTCTTTTTTGGCATCTCCTTGGTTTTTTTGCAATGCAAAAGAGACATAAAATCGCCATGGTTATCTGACCCACATGATAACTGAATTTACCACCTATGGAGAAGGGAGAAGACAACACATGACAATACTCTGGAGCCTGGCACTGAAGTATCTAGGCTGCTTCTTTCTCTAGCTGCAGATATCAGGATTCATAATGTCTCCAAATGAGACACGATGGTCTAGATTCCCTATCCTACTTTCAGGTTCACAGCATAGAAGGTAAAATTGCTTTTCAGTGTAAACTCGGAGTTACAAACATGATTTGCTCTCAGGGAGCAGGTTGTATTCTTTCACAGAAGACTGCATTGTTATGTAAATAATGGAAATTAATTCATTCAGTTTACCTTTGAGTTCATGTCTGCTCTCCCTTATTTGCCACCAAATTAACCCTGGTTGATCTTATGTTTTCTTTGATGGTCTCATGAAGTAGGCAAGAGCAATTTCTGTGTGGGTCCTAATGACTTGCCAGCTTAGTCAGATTTTATAATTAATGAATTATATTTCCTTTTCCTCAGTGAACTCACCTGAATTACTCTCAATATCTGCTAGTCTTCACATAACTTGTAGGCACTTAATTCTCTTTTCCACTTTTAGCCATTATTTAAATATGGTGGAATGTATCTCAAGGATTGACAAGTTGCCAGACTGAATTGTACCTGTATACCCACTAAACTGATAGTGCGCTTAGAATAGTGCAGCTCATGAAAATGTGAAAAAACATGGCCATCACATGAATATAAAAATCAAATAGAATTTGTCTGGTTTATATTACCATTACCGCATTCTATATCCAGCTTATTTAACTGGAAATAAAATTTGGTGCATTGCATTTCCCTTGTTTAAATTTCATTGTTCAGACATACATGATACATAACATACAGGCTTTCTCCAATCGGGAAGGGAAGGAACTACTCTCCCTGAGTCTTCCCTTGTAACATTTCCCTTGTTTCCAAGCAGAGACACCTTCTATTGAATGAAGGTGATTCTACGCTGTTCACCCTGGCTCATAATTCTTTTCTGACCCATTTTATGGCATAATGACATTAGGAAATTTAACTCTCCTATTATTTTGAGACTTTTACCTATCATCCAGGATTTATTTTTAATTAAGCTCCATGAACTAGAATATGTATTTCAGATTTCATATTCTTTGTTCCATGATAGGATTTCCAGAAATATATCTAAGAGATTCAACTAGTAATAGTAGAACAAATGCAGACATCTTTCTGCCAGAAAATGTGTGTATTTACTATTTTTTCAGATGCTTATGCAAAGACACTTCATAAAGATATCCTAGTCGATTTAAAGAAACATTTTCAGTTTTGTTTTTCTCTTTCTTAGACTTAGCAGTCCTTACTTATATTGGTTGCTGTGATGATTTTCTGCTCCGATTTTCTTAAGAATCAAGGGGGTGTTTAATCCTTTCTGCTTTATCGCTGAAATAATCATCATTTGAATTTTATGGTTTCATAGACATGTCTTCTGTGGTCTGTAAATTTGACTGTTCAATGACATTAGTGGGGTGTAGAATGGGCGTTAAATTCCTTTTAGTCAGATTTCCTACAGTGTTCCTCAGCCTCTCTATACTCAGTTCACATCTGGAAAGCTTGCTTTTAGGACTAGTTTTTTTGGAAATAACATAAATCTAAAAAAAGCCATCGCAAAACCTGAGAGGGCAAATAGATAATGTGAACTGGATACTTTTACATCTGGAACCCCTTACATTCTTTCATGAATTCAAAATATGAACCTTCATTCAAATACTATCTGATACATTCTTCTCTTACTAGTGCCTTGTAGATCCCCTATTCATTCAAAGGTTGCTTTTGGTCTTCAGTATTCTTCACTAAACAGCAACAGAATTGCATTATGCTATTTGATTTTTAAAGTAAGGATGTGGGTGTTACTTCATTTAATTAGAATTAAATGCAAGAAAGTTATATATACCAATTAAACTGAATGAGGATGCATACAAACATGAATATTTTATAGTTTTCAGGAGTCATTCAGCTTTTAACTTTTCTAATACATGGATTGCCATTATTTAAGTAAAACAATAATCAATTACTTATTGCTGCTCACTATAAGAAATAGAACTTTCCAGCAGAACTGCTCCACCTGCAGTATTTAAGAAGCATCAATTGAAATTCAACTTCATGAATTATTTTTCATCTATTTTTTCCCTTGATTAAAAACTATTTACATAAAGTTGAAAGAAGTCATGACTGTATCCTTTTCTCCATTTGTGTTCCCTGAAAAGTACTTAGTATGGAGGAAATCATGGAATGATTTCTTTTTCTAGAAGGTAACTGCCAAGCAGGAAGGAGTCTGACAGCTGCACTACTACAGCTTTTCACAGTTGTCAATTAAGAGGAAACAGATCATCAAAACTTGAATGCTTCATTTTATAATGATCTACATTGTGTTATTTTAAAAAGGCGAGTGCCTCTTGATGAAACTAAAAAAAGGAAAGGGGGATGGGCAGAGGAGTTTCCAGTGCTGGCAGCTGACATTGTGCAAAAAGTTTTTCCAAGAGAAATTGAAAATTGTGAGTTTTGTTCTCAGTTTTCTAGTTCTTGTTGTTAATACAAAAAATAATGAGCACTACAACAACACAGAATTGAAAAATCTCTATAATGCTGCTTCCTGGAGAAATAATGGGATTTATCTTTAGTTTTCCATAGGAGATATTTGCAGACCTTAGTAGGTGAAAAATAAGAGTATTGCCTCTTCTTCCTGTTCAAGAAAGTCAACTTCTGGGTTGATCCTTTGAAATAAAAGGAGATAAAAGAAAAAAATTGATCATGAATGACACTGACATGCTAATACTGTGACCAATGTTGCGATCCAAAAGAACATTTCTTATTCTGGGCAGGTGAACACTATACTTTTTATCTGGGGGAATCATCATGGGGAACAAGACTGAGGAGTTTATGCTACCTTACTTAGAGCCAGATAACCCTCAACTATCATTCATTATGACACTGTGCCTATCTTGCATAAAATGTTGGTATTCTGTAGATAACTGTAAGACAGTTGACAAAATTACTGTCACAGAAGGCCTTCGGAGGGGAAATCCAAAGGGAAATTGTATTAAGAAAACGTAAAATTCCAATGCCAAATCCAAAAATATCATACAAACACAAAATTACAAAAAAATTAACTTGACAATATTTCTTTTGTTCCTCAGTTTTCCACATTTTAAGCCTGTTATAGGTTATAAATCTGAGAGAGAAATTTTTCTTTCCCTGCTTCCCTGTAAGAGAAACAGAGTTCGAATAGGGAAGGGGGAAGGGAATCAATTAGCCTTACAAAAGAAATGGCTAACCAGGCTGCATTCCATGCTAATGGCCCATCGAATGCTGGAGTGAGGGGGGGAAGGTTTTGGACATTTGGGGGAGCTGACCGCCCGAACAGAGGACAGGTCAGACAGTGGAGTTCTCTCACTGGGACGGAGACAGGGACTGTGTCTGGGCATTTCTGGAGGAAAAGTCTGGGAGCAAGTCTTTCTGGTTCTTTCGTCCTGGTGAGGCCTGACCACCGGCCTTGCACTGCCACTGCCTCGTGACTCCAGCCGGGACCTACTGGGTTTTTTTTCATTGGAGAGGTCTGTGCTTGCTAGGGGAGAAGGGGAGAGCCTTGGAACACCGTCATCTGGGAACAGCAAGTCCTGTAGGGGTGAACTGCTTTTCCTTCTGCCTTTCTCCCATTGGGGGAAGGGTCTCCTTTTTCCTTTCAGCTTCTCCCACAATCCGAGACCCCCCCCAGACCCTCCTCTCGCGCAGTGACCGCCAGAGCCCGACAGCGCCCCCTGTCGACCAACACAGGGTACTGCAGGCTCTGCTCCTCCAGTGATCCAACAGCGCCCCCTGCAGGCCACGATTAGGGCTGCGCTAAAGGACAGAGAAGTGTTCATTCAGACTTTTTTTTGTGGTTTTTTTTTTTTCCTAGGATTACTGTCTAGTTTTTTGTGTTCTGTTACTGTTTTTGCCAACATACGTATATCTTTTAATAAAGGGTTGTTATTTTTTCTGGTTTTTTACACACTTCCTCGATTAAAGTCCCTTAATTTTGAATTTACAATTGCTGAGAGAGAGAAGTTTGGTCTATCTCATAACTTATCCTCTTTAGTAAACATTCCAGTCTCATCAGACTGTGACAAAACCCATGTCTGATGTGTCTGCCATATCTCATCAGTTATCCTTCAAGATTTTAAAAAGTGTTTGCGTAATGTTCAGCACTTGGGCCTAAAACATCCAAGGTCTCTAAAGACATGCAATGAAAACTGTGATGAATAATATAACACATACTCCTAAATGATTTTAACACAATTTCAAAGGGGATTTTTCTCTTATTTCAGTTTCATCTCCTAGCAAACTATTTTCTGTTTGTTTTTTTTTTTGCTTTTGATAACAGTATTGGGTACATAAAGAAATAAAAAACAAATCAGAGCACAGAAAATAGTACAAATTTAACAGTTAAATTATATTTTAAACCTCTGTGGTTCCACTAATACACAACAGGTAATACATACTGGAGAACCTGTGACTGGCTGTCTCAGTTTAAAGAGACTGCAATGTTTTGCTAAGGAGGATGAGTTATGAAGTAGACCAAACTCCTCTCTCTCAGTAATTCTAAATCCAAAATTAAGAGGCTCCAATTGAGGAAGTATGGAAAAAGGAAGAAATAACAACCCTTTATTAAAGGATATATGTATATTGGCAAAAACAGTAACAGAACACAAAAACAACTAGGCAATAATCCTGTACCCAAAAGTCCCCTTCAAAAAGGAAACAGTCTGATACCTGTCTGTCCTCTAGCGCGGTTCTAATCCCGGTTGGCAGGAACGCTGTTGGATCACTGGAGGTGCAGAGCCTGCAGTGCTCTGTGGTGGCCTGCAGGGGGCGCTGTTGGGCTGTGGCAGTCACAGGGTGGGGGTCTTGGACCACGGGAGAAGCCGAAATGGGGACCCTACCTCAAAAGAGGGGAAGGGATGAAGGGGAAAGAAGGGCAGTCCACCTCCCACAGAACTCACTGCTGTCCTCGGCTGGCAGTGCTCGAGACTCCTCTCCTTCCCAACGAGCACAAACTCTCCGATGAAATCACAGCAGGCTCGGGCTGGAGACAGAGGCAGCTCACGGGCAAAACTCTTGCCTCCGTTTGAGCAGCAAAACCACAACTGTTCCCCCATTTGTGAGGAGGGGAACAGCCTAACTCCTCCTCCCTCCCTGCAGTCCTAGATGGGCCATTAGCCGGGAATGCAGATTTGTCAGTTAGCTCTTTTGTAAAGTGAATTACCCCTTCTCCCTCCTCGTCCAACCTCCCTTTCCCTCAGCAGGGCAGGGGAAAGGAAAATTCCTGCTTGGATTTTTAGGACAAGCAAACCTATGACAGTGGCCCATTTTAAAACTTTCTTACTGCAAATCCAGGTTCCATCAGAGCAAAAATATGCAATAGAGATGTTTCCCCCTTAGAATAAAGTGATTAAGAAGTCATAGAATAAGCAAAGTGATAATTTTTACCCGTACAGAAACACATTGCAATCCACAAGGGATAGCTGAAAATCACACCACCAAACAGGTGGCACAGAGTAAGAGTAGATAGGATTGCTTCTCAATAAACATCACATCTTTAGGCATGGCTTGAGAGTGACATGATACTGAACTATATAATTGTGAAAATTCTCTATGGTTTCTAGTAACTGTAGTTATATTTCTTCCCTATTCTTTTTCTCTTTTTTTTAAAAACAAAGTTTCTGTAAATTATTTATTTGCAAAATACCTAAATAGTGCAAGTTAATGACAAAGTTTCAAAAATATAATCACTGACTTAAAGAAAGATCACGAAATATTTCAATTAAGGGAAAAAAAAAGTGGATTATGGATTTAACAGTATTTAACAAGTGTGTATATGCTTACTTTTTAGCTCAAGTAGCGTTTCTTTGCTTGAATGGATCTGCACCCATAGCGTAGCACAGGTTTTCATAGCTATTAGGCTCTAGTACATTGTCAGATTAAGACTACAATGATTTTCCACAGTTTTTCCTTTACAATTAAGTTTTCTTTAATTTTACCACTGAAGAGGACTAAGTTTGATCACTTTAATTAAAATGATGAACAAAAAAAAAGACACTAGAGATTCATGGTTTAAATTTCATGCTTCATGGTTTTCTCATCTATATTCAACTTGAATAAGCTTCCCATGGTTTATATAATACAGTGTATTGCTTTTATTAGATCACCTCTATTTTAAACATTTTTATTAATAAAAGTAGAGATTTTTTTTTTCTCTCCCGTAATACATTCGTAAAGGCGTGGATGACTAGATCTTTTGTTTGGAGATTATGGGATCTTTCAGTATTAAAAGGAATACTTGTGTGAGCTCATTTATTCTTAATCATTGAGCACTACTGTTTGAATCCAGTTAGAAGGTCAGGAACTGCTCTATGTCAAGCGATTTTATTAACCTTGATAACCTTTAATAACCTGTTATTGACTCTTCTGCTCTAATATTTTGATGTGATTACATCTGAATGCAGTCTCATTTTTCTTAATCTCTCTGTCAGTCTCTCATCATTTTGTAAAAATTTTTTGGCAATGTTCTTTTTTATTTAAACGATTGCTTGAACAATCTTTCTGCACTCTATGTTTTTAGGGGGGGGTTGTTTGTTTGTTTATGTTTGGGGTTGTTTGGTTTTTGTTTGTTTCCTTGTTTTGCTGGAATATTTAATTGTTAGAAGTAGTATACTTTCTTTGAAACTCACACACTTAGGTTTGTGTTTGCAGCCCAATGCTAAATGGGAAAAGAAGGCACAAAAATGTCTGAGAACACCAAGTCTAAAATACTTATTCCAGAAATTCTTTGTTGTATAAAGGGAGCCTATTAATTTGGATCACATATTCAAAGGAGCACACTCACTATAGGACACGTAAATCAGTTAGATCATAGATCTAGCAAAGAGTACTGGATTTTCTTTTATATGCATATACCATCTGCTCAGATTTTGAAGGCTGTTTTCATGGAACAGAGCAGTTGCCCAACTGCATTAGCACTATAGTTTGAAAATATATCTGAAAATATAATTACAGATACGAAGCATGACTTTTTGAGAAAAGTGAATAGTGTACAAGACATAAATTAACATAATTATAAGAAAGAAATACAATTTATTTTGGTAACCCTGTGCAGTTGATGTCTCTCATCACTTCACATGTATTTCTTTCAGGGTCTGTGAAACTGTCTCAAGACTTTGTACAGTAATGGATGAGATGTAACTTCTTTCACCTACTTCTAGCTCTGAGTTAGCCATTTTCTTCAGGATCAATAATTTTTTATAATAGTTTATAAAGCACATGCAATACTGCTATCACTTAAAAAAAAAAAAAAAGTCCTGTTTTATACCGCAACTCTTTCTTTTCAGGTGGAAATCCAATTTTTTCCCCAAGAAAGTATACAAAGAGGAAAAATAATTATTTGAAGGATGATTTTACAAGGAAGAGGCATTTTAGCAATGATAATTTTGACTTCCGTTCTGACCTGCAATATTGCTTTGCATTTCAATGTAAGACCCACCCACACAACTCACTCTTGTCAGCATGTATCTTGGTCTGACAGTGAACTAGTTTGTCTCTGAATTTTTAAACATATACATGCAAGGCTTACAACTTACCTTTTCATCTTTGGCTTTGAAAATCTGTGCTACTGATCAAATTTGTGACCTTTACCCTAAATATGAATAAATCTGCCACCAGTTTCTGATATACAGTTTCAAGTGGTTCACATCATAGAGACATGTACAGAAGTAATTATTTTTATAGAAACACAAAAGCATATGGAAACTTATTTGCATTACTATGCTGAGTACTCTACATTTCCTCAATTCACTGTTAATATTCCTTTGTGGAAATTAATCCACATCCTAAACTGTTAAATTTCAATTCCAACAATTTCCCTACTTTAAGTAATGTGCTGAACATTTTGTTTTTATCTTTGTATGAAAAAACAAAGCTGGATGGACCTTTCAAGGTCACATATTTCAGCCTCATATCCCAGCAGAGGAACATGGTATTTTATGTGTGCTCCTAATTTCTCTTTCCAGAACTCAACTCATTATGTTCCACAGTATCTATTATGGACAAAAAAACCAAGACATTATCTCATTTCCTTTACCTTTGCAGCAGAAGACTACCATAGAATAATCCCCTCACCCTTCTCACCTCTGAATAACTTCTGTTCTTTTTTCCTCTCCTCATGACTGACATTGCCAAAGCTCTAGGCATTTTAATTTTTTTCATCTAAACTTCATTGATGATCAGATCCTGACCACAAATCTGCAAGTGACATCTTGCCTACATGGAGCAGTCTGTCTTAAAAATATCCTGCTGTTTAGAAATCACCTTGTTTTTCCTCTGCAAGAGTCATGATAGATAATCCTTGAACCTTTTCTGTGGAAGTACTGCTTAGCTCTGTTTCCTTAAACCATGCTCATAAAGCTGAGTATTCTTGCCTAAGTGTAGACACTTGTACTTCTTGTTAAATAACAATACATTTTATATAACTAATGTCACTTGTTTTCTGCTATATCTTTACAACAACTTGGGTTAATTCTTCTTGTACAAAACAGATATAAAAGTTAATTGAAGTTCTGTAACATTCTGACTTCTAATGTCTTGCTTTTTAAAAAACAGACACTTGTCTTGTCACCTGTCTCTGTGGCTTCTCATAGAAAATTGTTAATATTGCTGGTATTATTTCAATGAGTATGCAAAGGTGATTTTCATCAACCCTGGATTATCCAACAAATACCTAAGTTTTCTCACTGCTTTAAAAGGACTTCTTTTAGTGCAATAAGAGATCTTATCTATTTTTCTATTACAAAAAATACTCATGCAGCTAGAGAAGTTTACTTCTTTACTAAAGATAAAACAAACAATGTATTACAAACTTTTATCTTTATGGTATCATTTTTAGTAGCTTGCAATTTGCTGATCAGAATTTGTGAAGACAATTTGTGCTGGTTTAAAAGTAAACCAGCAGGACAAATGAACCTAGCTCAAGAGAGATTACAAGTCAGAGTTGCAATTTACTGAAAAAGATTACAATAAATACAATGACACAGAGAAAACTGGTTTTAACCGACAAAGACAGATGCATAACCCAGCACCCTGGGACAAGAACAGAACAGTGTTCATTAGCCTCTGTGCTGAGCACCATGTGGCCCCCCTGGCTGCAAAGTAAAAGGAAAGGAAAACCTGTTGTTCCAGATGATGGTTGTAGTTCTGCTGAAGTAAGTCTGATTGCAGTCTTGCTGAGAGTGCCAGTCGCAGTCCTATTGAAGTTCTGGTCCTCCTCTCGATCTGATGAGTGGTACCAGAAGTCCCCAAACCCTAAGACTATACGTGCTCAGGTTCAGGTGGGAATGCCCAGTACCTCTCCCAGGCTGGGGAGTTTCACAATGGGTGATTTAACGTTGAGAGTCATGAGATATTTTTGGAATCTTTGATGGTCTAGGTCATTGCAGCTACCTATTATGCCAGTCCATTATGGCCCATTAGCAGAGATGAACCCCCAGGCTGGGTGTGAAGGTGCTAATGCCTCCCTGGAGGGGAGTTATCATAGTTGAGTCATTTGTGTGAAAACAAAAGAACATACCCCTGCCTCGCAGGGTTCTTTAACACCCAGCTTGAACACTGAGGTATCAGGTGTGCCCTGTGCAGCGGCTGCAAATGACCCATTTATTAACAGTCCGTAAGAAATGACACAGAGGGAGTAGAATACACAGTTTTGGTTATACCTACATAGTGATAAACTCGTCCTGACCCCTGTAACGAAGGCACAGTAATAATCAGATGTCTCCCTTTTATCTGTCATTACTTCCTAATCTTTCTCAGAGGGCTCATCTAACACTTTTCTATGCTCATTAAGTCTACCTTTTCTGCTCTCTTTCATTTTCATCCTGTTATTCTCCTTCCTTTCTTTTCTGATGGTTAGCCATCTTCAAAGGATGTGGCCATTCATGGTGGCCCTCATCAGCCAGTTTTCCTTCAGTATCTGAATTCTCATCCAGTTGTTCCCTAGTGTTTAGAAGCAAATCTAGACAAAGTTTTCTTCAGGCTCATAATTCTATCTGTATTTCACAGTCTTGCTGGGTTCTGCTTTCTGATATATTTCTTTTCCAACAGCACTGGTTTAACTCACCTAGAGTTTGGTGTTTATCATATGCTTAGCTACACAGATCTAGCTGTGAAACTTCCATCATAATCACTAACTGTTTAGTTTGCATAGTAAATATGTAATCATGATGTCAATATATATTTGAGCATGAAAATGACATATAGACATTCACAGGCCTCCTTTACTAATCCCCATAGATCTTAAAGGGAACCTACTCTGTGACTTGTTAGCATCTAGAAATTTTCCTTCTTAACATCTGCAGAGTAAAATGATGTATCTCCTTTTCTTCCTTTACCTGTAATTTCTGAATAATAGAAATCTTTTACATTTATGATCAATCATATTTCAACTGAAAAAATCTAAATATTTTGTTTATATATATATATCTCAATATCTATTAGGGAACTAGATATCATCATGGAAGACTGTTAAATTGGGCCTTTTTCAAACTTCAAGAAAAATCCACTTTGCTGATTGACATTAAATCATTAAAATATAAATTGCCAATGCTATGTATTGACTTACTCATTATCAGCTGTTATCACTAAATATTCATACAATTAATCCTTAGCACTCTAGATTAGCTATGGGTTTACAATACCACTGAGCTAATACCCTGAGACTGATGCTGACAGCTACAGGGTCTGATCTTTGCAGTCCAATATCAAGGTCATGAAGTTTGAGCTCTTCCACAAGGAGAGCTGGAAGCAGCACAGATATTTTCTAGCTTGCTTTTCTTTCCTCTCTCACTGTTGACATTTTTTTACATTTCTTATACATGTCCACCCTCCAAAAAAAGCAGTGCTCAAATTTGTTCACAACATAGTTTATCCTTTTTTGGGGATAAGGACTTGTTTTTGTGTTACTAGACATCTTTCTTTCTCATTTTTCAGGGTTATCTTTATATTTTTTTTGTTCACTGTGCTACAAACAAGCTGTGTTTACTGTTGGTTATCACTATTACTAGTAGTACAGTCTTACAAAATGGTTATACACTGTCCACAGTTATAGTATTTACACAAACAACTGTCTTGGTCCAAGACAAGGAAATAGTCACTACATGGTGATTAATACACTTTGCCTCTATGGATGCAAGTGCTTTGGCTTCGGCCTCAACATGTGAATAATCGTACTCATTCTCTGACACAACAGTTTGACTATAATTTCTATTACAACTATATAATTGTCTTTGGGGTTATATCTCATCTAAATATGCATATTCTGAAAATAAATTTTCTTGGATAATAAACTAATGTATGTAACAACAAAAAGAAACCACTAAAAATCTTGCAAAAATGGCTCTGACCTTGAGCAGAAATGCACACTAATACTCACTGCATTTGTTTTAAAGGCTACTTTTAATGCAAGCATGAAGTTTTAGTTTTAAATTCACCCTTAAGATACTCTCTTGGCAGACAAACCAGTACACTTATACAGCGCTTATTGAAAAGGCATTGGATCATTTTAGTCCATTGCATAAGAGAGCAAGTCCTCCGGGTGTCTGTATATTGTGTTTCCAACTGACAGAAAACCTGACCTACAATGATGTGTTGATCTGGAAGCATAACAGCAAACAGAAAACTCCCCAAGGAGCCAAGAATGCACTTTTGTTTGATGGAGGAGAAAAAGCTTAGACTGACATGTAGTCATTGCACTTTCTTATTAGAGTATGTGATAAGCCTGCCCATGACAAGATAAAGAAATCCCTAGAACTTTTTCCTGTACTTGCCTCTCACATTAGTTTTTAGAAAACTGGTGAGGGAGAAAAATGTTAAACCAGTGGAAAAACTTCCTGTGATAGAGACAGATTTGAAATGTAATAGCAGACTGTCCTGCGGACATTGTTAATGTGCCCATTGCTTCTTATAGGTAGGATGTCTTTGACTATCACAAATATGTGGCACATGAGTGTCCTTCAGTTGCCCACTATAAAGTATTTGGGTTTGTTGTAAATTATCTCTTTTTCTAGACTGTAAGGGTAATGGTAATTACACACTGAAATTCTCTGACAGTTTTCTGCATGTTTTTGGGGAAAGTCAAATTGAGTAATAACTTGTAACATTGCTGTAGCATTCACCTTTTTCTCCTTTGGTAATCCCCTGAAATACTCCTTATTCCAGCTAGATGCACTCAGTCAATATTCAATGAACTTATTTCTGGGGTCAACAGAGTTGACATTAAGACAATCATGCTGATTAAAGGCATGTGCTGTGTGACACATCTATTACACTTATGATATTGCTTAGATTAAAACTCAGAAGTTTAATGAACAAAAAGAAATTATGAAAATTTACTCCCAGTATAGGGTTTAAGGCAATGCTAAGACTTTAAATTTTTCTATAGTGATAAGGAAATTGTAAAATTTGGATGTTTGAATAGAGTTAAAATTTAGTTTTGAAATAATTAGGAATACTTCTTTTGGTAGTCTATCGACCTTTCCAGAGATATATATACTTCTACTTGTTTTTTTCTTTCATTCTTGATAATTTTGTTTCAGACTATTCTAAATAAATAATAACTGTGCTATGAATTATGCATGGTGGTAAGGTAATAGGAAAATGAATCATAAATACACTGCAAAATTCTTATCGAGAAATAATTGCATGGGAAGTAGATGACTCACTCTTAACTATTGTATTAGTGACTTTTGTAGGAAAACCTCATTAACACAATGAAATCCTATTATAATAAGAGAACACCTCTATTGAGATGATAACACTACAGTAAATTTATGCTGCTTCCCACATAAGTATTCTACATATGTAGTTAATATTATTAGAGCAGTAGCAGTTCCTTCTTTGATGGTCTGTTTTTAGAAGCATAATGGCTCAAGTGACCTGACACAAAGAATAGGCAACATCACCCCCAGTCCACAGGGACAAAAAAAACCCCCAAAAATTTGGAAACTCTGGTCTATTTTTATCTATGTGAATGTAGATATCTTACAGCTGAGATGCTGAGAGATTTATTATTTGGTAAACCATAGCTTGCACATAATTTAGATTCAATCTGGATGAAACTGTACTGCATAATACTTAAACTGTGATGAAGGGTAAATGTTGCCCCTAGTGTTAAGTGAATAAAATAGTGAGAAGTGCTTTCCATCCATTCGACCAAATTGTTTGCTTTCCTCTTCATTTATGCTGATGTGACTTTGTGCTTGTCACTGCTGTTTAGTAGCCATGCACTTGGAAGAAATATTTGGAGAGCACTCTGCCTTATGTCAAGAATACTGGTATTGAAAGAAAAAAAGTGGGTTCTTTAATTGCCCCTGTCCTGTCAAGTTGTTTTGAAAATTAATTTGAAATGATGCAATGAATATCATATTTAAAATAGAAATCTCACCTGCTGAAGTCATAAACCCTTCTTGAAAATATGGTACATTGCCTCAAATGAATGATGGGACGTACCATGGGTGGGGCTGAATTCTTAAGGAATATATGTGTGGTTACTCATTGGATACAATATACATCATTATGGTTTTGTCAGCTTAAGATTTTTAACTTCTGAACAATGTTTTAAATAGAAGTAGTCCACAAAGACTGATATTAAAAGAATGATTAACATCAACAAGTGCCTGCAGGATACCAGACCTACTTTGTGTCCATATTTGCAGTGATCAGTGCTGTCGTAGGTTTATGTGTTCTAAAAAAACCAAGGGGGAAATTTTTTTTCTTTCCCCTGCGCTGTAAAAGAAAGATGTTGAATGAGAGAGAGGGAGGGTGTTTGCCTAGGGCGATTGACACACACAAAGGAACTAGCTAGCAGATCCACATTCCAGGCTGATAGCCCTCAGAAGACTGTGGGGGGGAGGTGATGAGTTTTTTTCCTCTCCTTGGAAATGGCAGGCACTTCACTTTTGCCCTGACTCAAGTAGGGGGTGTGTGTGGAAAGGCTCTGAGTTCACTTTGGTTTTGGCTGGGTCATCTGGCTGCTTCTGGCCCCAGTTTGCCTTCGTTCTCCTGCGCCCTGTTCTGCCCCCAGCCCGGACTTGTTCAGATTTTATTGGAGAGGCTTGGCCCTTCTGTGAAGGAACCTCTGGGGGAGTCCCAGCTGGAGCCAGCCGCTGACAATGTGGGTTCTCGGGAAGAACCCTTTTTTCCCCTTTTCTTCTTCCCCTTCTCAGTGGGGGGGAGAGATCTCCATTTTTGGCTTCTCCCTCGTACCGGGGCCCCCACACGGTAACCGCCAGAGCCCAACAGCCCCCCCTGCTGACTGTGGTTAGAATTGCGCCAAAAGGCGGAAAGTATTGAACTGTTTCCTTTTTGAAGGGGACTTTTGGGTACAGGATTATTGTTTAGTTGTTTTTGTGTTCTTTTGTTGTTCTGTCAATAAACATATATCCTTTAATAAAGGGTTGTTATTATTTTGTTTCTCAGTACTTTCTCAGTTGGAGCCTCTTAATTTCGTATTCACAATTGCTTAGAGGGAGGAGCTTGGTCTTCCTCATAACTCATCGTCCTTAGCAAAACACTTCAGTCTCATTAAACTGAGACAAGTGCATACTCAGAAAATTTAATCTTTCCTACACACCATAGGTTCTCCATGGAGGTGTGGGTGGACTGTAAAGTACATTTTTGATAAATACAATAGTATTTGGACGCAACAGATTGAGTATGAATTTATTTTAAAAAACAGTTCATGTTTGTGCAATGGTTTTTGAAGACTTACTTCATGCAAGATGTTCAGGGAACCAATAAATAGCCACATAGATAGGTGCTAGATTACTGCCAGAAACCACATTATTTAGTAGTTTGTTATGTGGTAAGAGTATTGGCCTTTTTAGCCGCCAACACACTTGCAACAAACGTGGGTAGAGCCCTTCCCAAATCTTGGTTCGCGAAGCCCAGCCATGATGATGATGTGGTAAGAGTATTCCAAGTAACAATGTCAGAATTTGAAAACTGCATGTGGAATAATGACGTACAGCAACCTATTGCAACAAGTAAATCTGAAATTGTGATATACCACAAAAATACATTTTAAATTTCTAAATGCAGGGCATTTTACAAAGGAGATTATTCCACCATATTATAGGAAATTATTTTAATGACTTGCCAATACATGAGTAACTAAATAAAGAGCAAAACAGGAAAAAATATGCTTTAAAAAGTATGACTTTGAACATACAGTAGGCTTCCCCTGTTGTTCAAAACTCTGGCATGGGGTTTTCACTGATTAATTAGTCAGGATGGGAGCCATATTCCTTTCATATTTTCATTAGTCAATCTCAATCCAGCTTTGAATCTCCTCAGGGTTTACGGCTACCAATGACTCACTTCATTTAGCACAATGGCTTATTTTCTGTAAACCAGTCTTTTCTTCTCTGGTGAATTAATGTTGCACCCATATAGGCAGCAGTGAAATAGTAATAGAATAGTTCTATTTTCAGCACAGCTTGTTGAAAAAACTTCAAGTGACCTATGTCAGTGAAAGAAGCAGTGATTTTGGAAACAGTTGTTAAAATCTAGTAGATTTCAACAGTTTTTTCATTTCAGAAGATACTTACTTTGTCATAAAAGTAGAAAAATTGCAACATGCTAGAAAACTATAGTTTACTATTTTTAGGAAAAATATTTTATTTTCAAAATAATTATTTTAATTTTTTTCTGCATAAATTATATAATTAATATTTAGAATATGGAATTTAAAAAGTATTCTCTTCAAAATAACATTTAAATTTGAAATATTTTTCAGAATGAGACCTGATAGGCATTTAGAACCTTTCTTTCTTCTTAAGTAAAGTTTCATTTTCAAATTTTAAACTGTTCACAATTTGAGCTTTTACAAAAACTCTAGCAATCATTTTGTGGCAATGGAAGAAATTTTAACATAGTAAGATAGATGTAGAGTAGTTTAAAAGTTTGATCTCTGTATGTAATGGAATTATATGGGTTGCTGGATAATTCTTCCTAATGTAGCACATTACTTTTCCATATGGTTAGTTTACAACACTGGGAATGTAAGAAAACCAGAGAGATATTAATACTGACTGCATGGGGAAACGTCACTGTACCATCTTCTCATTAACACCTTTACTTAGCGTCAAAGTGATCATTCCTGAATAAAAGAGGAAAATGGAGCCCAAGAAACTCCACTAGGACAGTTATTCAGTTCTTTGTAATTATGAATTTCAAGTATGCTGTTTAAGTCTTTATAACATTAAATATACCCCTTCTGTCCTCCTGTACCTGCCAGAGGAAGACCAAATTCCACAAATGGATGCCTAGAAAAGAACAGAATCTCTTGCAGGTTAAGGAGGGAGATTCACAGAACTGTTTGAAAGTCTTTACTCCTCTTAAAAGAAATCTTACTTTCTATATTTCAAGAGAACATTGATATGCCTTACCCATCATTTAGGGTCACTTTTTGTGTATTGATTCCTCAAACCTTTTGAGATTGGAAATTATTGTTTCCTGACACTTCAGCTTGAAACTATTGCTGTCCTTTTGGGTGGCAGGTTTATTATTCCTCCAAAGCCTCAAGTTTCTACTACAATATGAGCAAAGTTCACGTACATATCCAAGAAAACAATTTGAATTCTGAGAAAGGTAATTAACTTCCTTGTTCTATTCTACTACAGCTTTCATGTTAGTCTTATAGGACATAGTCTTTTGAAAAAGGTGGGTTTTTTTTCCCAGATAATAACCTAATATTTCCTGGAGCCAGTTCTTAAGAGAATAGTAACGATATATATTTTGTATTTTCTCATTTATCGGTTCCGTAACTGCACTGTAAGTTACAAAAGAAATATGGTTTGAATTTGATAGGAATGATCCATTTTTTGTAGTTCTGGAGAACTGTAGAGATAGACAAATGCAATTAAAACTATTTCTCTAGATTTATATATGGCTAATTTGGGGATCACTGCAAACTGGCATGTATTGTAAAACCTACATGCTCAAAGAGACGATGATTAATACAGGAAAGTGGATAAAAATCCAAGAAAACATCCACATTCAGCTTCAGACTGTCCCTGAATTGCTTTTGGCACCACTCCCCATCAGGTGGAGTTATGGTACACACTTGTTTTGTCCTTAGAAGGAGGATTTGAATAGACAAACACAAGAACACCAGGAGAACAAAGACACAGCTCTGCTCTGGCTTAAAATGAAGACAGAGAATTAGTCAAAGAACACATGGGAAAAGAAGGCTTTGCTATGGCTAGGCGACTGATGTAAAGCTCTTTGAATTCACTGGGGAAGAAAGCAATTATGATATTTACTAAGCATTGCATTCAGCTCTTGGTGAATATCTGTATAACTGAATCACAGCAGCACTTAACATTTCCAAGATCAAATCCCAAATGAACAATTTGCACTATGGTAAATAAAGACTGTGATGGATTGTTTAATTTTTCAGAATTTTCAGCCCTAAAACAAACCTACTTGAATTTAAGTTCAAAATAATAATTTATTTTCTTGAGGTCTAGCTCCAAAAGATTAGAATTGATGTTTCCAAATTCTTCAATATTTTATTTCGTCATAAGAATAAGTCTATAATGTTGACATTATCTCCCAGTCAAGCTTACTGGGGTGTGAGGGAGTGTGCACCAGGAGGAGAAGGCATAGAAAATTGTATTCGCTTCATCTTTGAGTCTGTGTATAAAAGTAGTGGTAATGTCACTGCCACTCTTATACTGACTTGTTTGTTTGTTTTATTTTAAATATTGTTTAGAAATGCACATATTTGGCTAATGTATATCTCATATACTGATCAAAGGAAAGATAGGTTCATTAACAAAACATTATGAAGTATTCAATTCAGCTTCCTAATATAGATAGTTGCCTGTCAAATAAAAACAAAAGATTTAATAATGGATTTTAATCTTTATGATAATCTGGAAAGTATCACAATATCTTTTGGGAAATTAAAATACCATGAACAATCAAAACCTTTTGTAGACTTCAAAACATTGATGGAATATCTTGAATATGACCATTCTGATTTTAATTAAAATGTATCAGAAAACTATTAAGAAAAAATTGGACTAAAATATTATTTCATTCTACTAGTGGTATTATTCATTGTGATAAGGAATCTAAGTTCCATGTGCATTATTGAAGTAAAACAATTATTGAAAAAAAGTAAAATGAAAGAAAATTTATTTTTAATTTTTTTATTATTATTTAATGCTTTTTTGTTAACTGTGGAGGTGCATAGAGAGATTTCAATAACAAGTATGTAAGATATCTACAGAATAAGAGCAATTTTTTATAGGTTTTGGAGATATCGTGATGTTTGATGGGAAGTAAAGAAATCAGATTTGATTTCTATTCTCACTAAGGCAGTAACTTTATTTCCAAACATTATATAGTGTAGCATATTTGATTGCAAAACCTGAACAATATAATGAAGTTCATCAGATCACCTATGCTCTTTATTTTATTCTTTCTAGACACTCTGGTTCACTGACAAATGAAACAATTCCCTTTTGTAGTTTATTTCAGGCTATTTTTTTTTTGTCTCTTAACTTTTGTATTGAAGAAATACAAAGAAGAGTAAAGGGAATGGTGATAGTATTCCCGGACAATACAGTTTACACTGAGTATTGTATATAAACAACATTTATTTTATTGAATATCTCTCACCATAAAAGAAGCATCTTTACTTTTAAAGAAGCATTAACTAATTATTATGGTAATTAGTTCTCTGAGAAGATCTCAGCACAGAGGAAACTTTTCCACAAAGAACCAGATTGTATATTTTTGCACAATAATTAGGACAAGCAATAAATGATATATAAGTATATAAAACCCAAATTCAGGAATTTCAGCTTGGATGATGAACGGAGGTAGGAGAGATAAGAACAATATATGTGTCATGATTAAAGTACAGTTTGTGTTTTATTCCCTTTTTTCCAACATTGTTTTGGAGGAACTATTTCTTTAAGAGAATGAACACTACCTCCCTTCCCTTGCCCCGCCACCTTCACAGGAGCCAGAGAGTGAACAAGTTTGCAGCCGAGCTGAATGGGACCTGAGTGACATGAACTAACTGGGTGACATGAACTGAACAGTTTAATAGTATAACTTTTTTGGACAAATGGTTTTCCCTAGGTTTTGCTTTTTCCCTGGAATTTTGGTGGGAAATGGAGGGGGAAACTAGAGGTGATCTCTGTCTGTTGTTGGTTTGAACCATTTTGTGTTGTTGTTGTTACTGTTATATTTCTTGTCAGTAAACTCTTATTTTTTCACTTATATCTCCTTGCGTTTTGTCTCTCTATGTTGGTGAAAGGGGGAGAGGTTTTAAAAAAAAGGGAGGTGACCCATTTGTTGCAGTCTCCACCCCAGTATTTGTCTTTAAAATAAGACAGTGTGTATGCATGTTTTTTTCCAAGGCATTACGAAACCAGACAGTACAAATGTTCCACTTCAGTCTGCCAGACCTGTTATAACTTTTGTTTTACTAGGCACGAAAGATGGTCTTGGATGGTAGATGATGGAAGTAAACATATCTGACAAAAGAAAATGAATTAACCATTTACATAAATGATTCAGACAAGCAGAGTCAGATGCAAAGTACAGTAAAGATATATTACTCTTCATTAGGGATCAGTCATCAACACCATTATAACACACTCTGTTTAAGGGATTACATGATGACAATGAGAGAACTGTGGCATGTTTGACATATAACAGGATGTGAAAAAGCTTTTCTGTCCCCAAAAAAATTTAAATTCTTTTTTTGAGTAAACCTGACATGATGAAACCAATGTTTTCCAAATACTTTGAGAATTGATGGTATTTCTTTCATTTGTAGTAAAATAGTCATAATGATTTTAGGATGAGTAGTTCAGGTTATTACTCTCCTTCATTTCACCTTGGCGTTTATTTTTACACGTACACCAGACATCAAAATCAGTTTCTTTCATTATAAAAGATGTTTACCAAGATAATTAATACACTCACTTGGGATGTGGAATACCTAACTTCAGTTCCCTTATGGATATCAGTTAGACCAGACGTTTGGCCAAGAATCTTCTTCCACACTCTCAAAGCAATCCAGCTACAGCAATATTGGCTAGACTTAAGAGAATCCTCTGGTTTCTGTTCAAAATTTCAGTAAGAAAAGATCCTTTTTGACTGTCTTTATCACCTGATAAAGACAGAAGAACAGAAGGATATAAAGTATTCATCTTTACTGAACACCTGCTTTCACTCTACTCAGAAACAGGTGATGTTCAAAGCCCTCTTTTACCAGCAAAACCACAGGAAAAATATATCAGAGATTTACCGTTCAAATCTTTGTGAAATATTCTGTGACAACCCATTGTGTCTAAAATCCTCATATTCACTTGATTGAGAAATACAATATCATTTTACACTGAATCACACCATATCTCATCGGAATTACTACACTGATGTTATGAAATCATAGAAATGACAATGAAATGATTTCTTCACAAACCATTACCTTGCACTGTATCTCATTTTTGACTTTTTGACTAGTTTCATTATGCAGTATGAAAATTCAAGACTTCAAATTGTCAATTTTAAGCTTCTCACACTGCCTCAGCTGACCATGAAGACTTTAAACAGCAGTTATTCTGTATTATTCAAAGGTTATGCATGCTATGTGGATTTATGGCAACATGCTTTCTGTCTTACTAAAACTCCCTCATAATCTAAAGCCACTGAAAAAAAATGTTTGGTTTTTTTTTAAAGCAAATATACAACAGTACTATTCTGTTTTCATGGAAGAACAACAGAATTTTAACTTTGCTCAAGACGAATCTTACACATTTCTCCTAATTCTTTGGAACTACAGGACATTCATGTTATAATTTAACAAGTCTCTCTTCTTTCTATCAAAAAAGGTGGACACTCTTCAGAGCTTGACTCAAAGGTTGATAAAAGTGTAAAATATGTGGTTAAGAAAAAAATTATCTCTATTCAGTTTTAAAATCTGCTTTGATATTTATTTTAGCCATATCTAGATTTTTTGTGCATCTTTCTCAGAGCTGATGATCTTTGCAACAGCTGTGGGTGTCCTTGGACTTACACCAGTTAGAATTTACTCACCATATGCCAACCTAGTAAGACAATGTAGATGTAAATACATGCCAAGCAATCTCCACTAAACTACCAATTAAATACATATTTTAGCATGTAAAGCAAATTATTATTATCACTATACTTTTATTATGTTCTTCATTGCATAAGGTGTCTTTCACTTAAACACCTCTTTAGAAAAACGGTCAATTACATGTAATTATCTTATCAAGAATAACTTGTTTAAGAGAGAAGTTATACTACTGCATTTTGTAACATGTTGATTCAAGGGCTTATTTTAGTTATCTAAGTTTATTTATTTAGCTTAAAAAATGTCAGCATAAAAATATCTCTTATCTGTCACCATGAGATGCCACCACAGAAAGAGAAGACTGTCTAATGTTGATGTCTGCATCATTCACTAAATATTATTTTACATGATAAATGCAACATCATCATGTGCTCCTAAACATCCACAGAATGGTCTATTTTCTGAGTGAAACTGTTCTGATTTCAAAACAATATCATTGCAGATATTTCTGATTCTCTAAATCAGTGGTCTCCAAATTTTTTTGATCATACATTCTACTCCACATTCTATCAGTAAATTATTTCTGAGCAAGCACTCCAAATATTCATATATATTTATTCATAAATTATAAACGTGAGCTACTAAAGTTTGAATATTTTCTTCTCACTCTCCACTAGACTGTCTTGTACATCTCCATCACATATATCCTTTTGGAGACCACTGCTCCAAATAATTGAATGATGCATATGTGTGTATATATATATATATATATATACATGTGTATTTACTCATGTATATATATGTGCATGTACATACACACATATATAGGTATGTGATTACAACATAAAACATATTTTTTTTCAGAAAGATAATTAAGTACTCTACTAGCTACCTTTTTGCCATAAATATTGGATATATAGTCCCACAAAATACTGATAAACCAATCAACTACTGGGAGCAAAATTTACTCACAAACATGAGGGATCTCACTGAAATAGAAATAAGAAAGCATCATAACCAGAGTAAGTCCACACAACTTTTCATCTACCTAAGGAGAAAGAACTTTCATCGTGTCATAGTTAGAGAAGGTTTTTAGTATTTTATTCCCTTTTCCAACAGGGAAATGAGGGATAGTGTCTTTAAGAATGAATCCTACCCTCCCCCCCACAAGAGTTTGGAGAGGAAGGGAAGAAAAAAAAATGGCTGGGCAGAGAACAGAAGCTTTCTTCTCTCCCCAGACCACATGGGCTGGTGCCTAAAGAGTCCACATGGAGCCGTCCTTTGCTGAGGCCCCAGTCACTGCTGCTGGTGATCCTGGACCTGCTGGATCCACTGTTCTTGCCATTCCCACTGAGCCCAGACCCACCGCCCAGACCACCAGATTGCCACTGTTTCACACCAGAGCTGAGTGGACCAGCTCAGTGCTGGAATTGAAGCAGCCCAGGGTTGCCCCTGCCCTCTGCAGCAGTCAGAGAGAAGACAAAAGTGAAACAGACCCTGTTCGCCCATGCCAGGACTGGCGCTCACCCACTGCCCAGGACCAGCACCACTGCTGCTCTCGCCACTCATTTGTGCTGGGACAGCCTCTGCTGCCACTCCGCAGCTCACCAAGCCAAGTGAGGCAACAACAGTACTACAGACAGCACGTGGCCGGGAACAAAGACTCCAAAGTAATACTGCTGCCACAGTTAAGACTTGAACCTAACCAGGTGGTCAGTTTGATACTATAAATCCTCGTCAGTTTTCCTAGGTTTTCGCTTTTGCCCCTGTTTTCCCATTGATTCTTTTCTTTGATTGGACAGAGAGGGATGGTTGCTGGGGAGGACCCTCTACCATCATTTTTCCTTTTTGTTCCCGGGGCCCCACATGGGTTTTGAGGGCAAGCCATTTACTTCGTATCCTTGTGGTTGCTGCTATTTCCTTGTCAGTAAACTGTTATTTTTCACTTATACCTCACATTTTGCCTGTATTCGTGGGAAATGAAAAGGGGAGGAAGCTCCTTTCTTCGGGGTTCCCACAGCAATATTTGTCTTTAAACCAAGGCACATTGCTTCAGCTAGAGAACTAATTCTTCAGCCAAACTGTTTGCAAGTCAGCATGCATTATTTTAATACTAAGTGTAAACAAGCTTTGCAATAATAACATTAAAATTTATCTGCAGCTGAATTTGGTAGGAAAGTCAATAATCCTAATATCCTCGGCTGGTATAGCATAAGATAATCAGCCCACTAGCACATGCACCCAGCCTCCAACACATGTAGAAGATAAGTCTTCTTTGCTACTGTAGTGGGTTGACCCTTGCTGGATGCCAGGTACCCACTAAAGCCACTCTCTCTCCCTCTGCAACTGGACAGAGGAGAGAAAAAGAAACAGCTAAGGATTCATGAGTTGAGATAACAGCTGGGAGAGGTCACCTACTGATTACCTTCACAGGCAAAACAGGCTCAAAGTGGGGATAGTACTTAAATTTATTACTAACAGGATAAGAGCCAAAGAGTGAGAAATAAAACAGTCTTAAAAACACCTTCCCCCCACCCTTCCTTCCTTCCATGTTCTCTCTCTTCCCTCCCAGCAGTGCAGGGAGATGGGGAATGGGGGTTACAGTCACTTGTCGTTTCTGCCGCTGCTCAGAGAGACGAGTCCTTCCCCTGCTCCCGTGGGGTCCCTCCCACAGGAGACAGTCCTTGATGGACCTCTCCAGCATGAGTCCATCCCTCGGGCAGCAGCTCTTCCCAAACTGCTGTCCTGCTGGTCACTCCTCCATGGGGTGCAGTCCTTCATGAATGAGCTGTACCGACATGGGTCCCCCACAGGGGCCACAAGTCCTGCCCGGAAAAAGCCTGCTCCAGTGAGGGCTTCCCTCTCCACAGGCTGCAGGTCTCCAGCAGGACCCTGCTCCATCTTGGGCCTCCCATGGGGTCACAGCCTCCTTCATGCATCCACCTGCTCCAGCATGGGCTCCTCCATGGGCTGCAGGTGGGTCTCTGCACCCCGATGGTCCTCCATGGGCTGCAGGGGCACAGCTGCTCCACCATGGTCTGCACCACGGGCTGCAGGGCCTCAGCTCTGGCGCCTGGAGCACCTCCTGCCCCTCCTGCTGCACTGACCTTGGTGTCTGCATTGTTGTTCCCATGTTCTCACTCCACTCTTCCCTGACTGGAATTCTTTCTGCACCACAACCTTCTGTTCCTAAATATGTTATCATGGAAGCGTTACTATTATTCCTGATTGGCTCGGCCTTGGCCAGTGGCAGGAAGCCCATCCTGGAGACAGCTGGCATTGGCTCCATAGGACAGAGGAAGCTTCTAGCAGCTTCTAACAGAAGCCACCCCTGTAGCACCCCCCCCCCACACTACCAAAACCCAGCCACAGAAACCCATTACAGCTACAACTGAGAAACAAAGACCTAACACTGAATAAAGGTAACATCCAGCTATAAAATATAATTCTTATTTGACATTGTTATCAGTGCCTGGTATCACAAAGCTCTTCGAGTCAGCAAATAAACAGAAGAAATATACACTAATTACAGTTAAGAGCAAAAAAAAAAACCAACAAAACATGGAACCAAGTTCCTTCAGAGACACATTTGTCTCCCAGAAAAGGCCAAAAAAGGTATCTGCTTATCAATCTCCTCTGGAACAGAGACTTCCTCACCTTCTTCATTAGGGCCCTCCCAGAGGTGATGGACTATCCCATACCTCTGCACTCTTTGCAGACAACTGCCCAATAGACACTGAGGGTTCCCACTGTGGCTCTCACATGAATCCCACCGAAGGCTGTGTGTGTTCTGTGTCGATTTAGGGGAGAGAGTGAAAAAGGGAATAAAGGAGAGGAACCTGCATCAGATCTCTGCACAATCAGCTTTTCTGAACTAGGTAAAGGGATCAACCAGAAAACACAGATCAGCAAAAGAAAGGTAAAAGATATTCCCCTCTCTTTGTTCTGCATCAAAGTAGCTGAAATGTACTTATGGGTGAAAAGGCAAAGGTAAGCCTCATCTGTGCTTTGCTTGCAGTCCTGAGTCCTCATTTTTTCCTTTTGTTAGACTGTTTCAGAAAAGGGAATTCACTGAAAGTGTAACTCAGATATTGCCTTTATAAGGAGCCCTTTAAAATATATAGGGATAAATCATTATCGTCAATATTCACAGAAGGGAAAGCAAAAGTGTTTTCTCTTTTGTTTAAAAATCACCTTTTATTTTCCAGTTAAATACAAAAAGACCGAGTATAATGGCAAGAATTTATTTGTCTTTCATGGTGTGCTATAATTCCAGATTTGCAATTTATAATTTAAAAAAAAATTGTAAAATTGTTTTTTTGCACTTGACTTTAGGGACTATTTTATGATGGAGATTGCATTATAAACAATGAAAAAGAGGGTAGGAAAATAAGTAAAACACCTACAGAAAACAATCTTTCCCCCAACAAAACATTTATTTTAACTTCAATTAAAGTAGCAAAAAGTATTTTTTTTCTATTTTATTTTTGTCAGTGGAAAATAATATTTAATTTTGTTTTTTAAAGAAGTTAATGAACATGCAGAAGTAAATTCAATAACCTACTGGACCTAATGGACACATGGGAATGTGTTATTTTAGGTAACTAAATTTCAAACCAGTTTGAGTTCTAGAAAAGTGCATTTTAGTCCTTAGAAAAATATTAGAATTCTATACCCATTGAAATGTGTTTTATTCTTAGCATTATATTCCTGAAACAGTTTGCAATTTCTTTTCGTAAGAGGTCAGGTCCACAGAAAAAAATGTTTTCCATACTTATTAATGTTCTTCATTTATTTATATTTTTATTACTGACAGTCCTGATACATCTTGGCAAACTGTAGACATGTAGTATCTTTTATAACCATTCTTAGCTCATTTTCAAACTGGCAGGTATATTGAGGAATATTTGGATGTAATTATTGCAAATAATGTAGTGTCTGAGCAAGATATAAATTTGTAGAGCTTTTCTATTTATTCTTAATGTAAGTATAATTTTGGGTTTTGTTAGAATATCTTCATGCTTATTCCAGGTTTCAGTGATTTAGAGGAGTTCTACATATGAACTGATTCAGAAAAGAGACCAAAAATATTTTTTTAAAAAGTAGTTGTCTGGAAATTAAATATTCCTGCAGTATACTGGAAATAGATGGGTAAAAGACCCCACCACAAACTCATCCTTTCAGTGTGTATTCCTTCACAGAATGTGGAAATAAGGAAAGGACCTTAGTTAGCATTGAGTCTAGGGTCATGTTACAGATTTATTTTCAAAACTTTAGTTTACTTCTATCTGGATTATCCATCCCATGTTGTTGCTTTAAACAAGTTTTCCTGTTGTGGTTTATTTAATTTCCTAATAAAACATTATTTTAAGTGATGGGAAGTCTAATATAATTTGCTTTATACAAGAGATAGATGTTAGAAAAGGAAGCTTTGAAAGCTTTGGAGGGGGGAAAGCATTTTAGAGCTCTAGAAACCTTCAGGCTGTGGCAGATTTCCGTGTAAAATAAATACCACTAGAATTAGAGGCTGATGTTTCCACAACTATTTCTGTCACACCGAGATTTGTTAAAGCACTGATTTATTTTCTAAGCAGAGAGGCACAGCAGTTGTTTAAGACCTAACTTGTCTCACCAGTCACATTTGGAATTGGAAACTCTTCCTGCAACAAGGCACAATGGTTTAAGATCTAACTTGTCTCAGCGGCCTCATTTGGAAACTGTTTGTGTCTATGCTGACTCTATTGGTTTCCTGGTAAATAATGTTCTGGCTCCCTTGAAATTGCTTCAGCTTCTCTGCATTCTCTATGGAGTTCTCTGGAATTAAACTAGACCCTTCCTTACCCTCCTCTGCGCACACCATCCCCCCTCTTCTCCATTTTAATTAAAATGCTGAACTAAGAGTTAACTTTTTTTCCTTCCAATTCAACTGTTGCCTTTGACTGTTTAGGTAGCTCACTTGAAAAGTTAATACAAATTCTACTAGCAGAAGCAGAACAAGGCATATGGTGACGATTAACTGAGAAAAAGTGACATTCTAGCTCTTCCACCCTGAGCAGGAGAAAGGTGAAAATCATGACATCCACAGTTGCACAGGATCACCCAACTGCCTACAAAGCAGGGTGTGCTAGAGCGTGGAAGTGCAAATTGATAATATCTGTCATTACACTTTATCTGCTGTAACAGGGGAAGGTTTCTGTGTATCTTATTAACTGTAAACAACAAACCACTATTGCAGAGACATTGGGCATGATGGTGGTGCTGAGTATCCATCCGAATTTCCATAATATGCCTTCTCTTGTTCCTGGTTTGTAGCTTAGATATGAAACTTTACTGTGAGCTATAAATTAACATAAATGCTGCATTGTTCACTTTACAAGTTTTGCTTCTTTTTTTCTCTTCTTTTTGTTCAAAGATATAAATTATGGATGAACTATTAATCAATTTATACAACCTTGCCTCTAAATACCTTAGATACAGAAAGATGCCAAATTCATAAGATTATTACACATTTCTGGATGAGAATTTTTTTCTCTCTTGAAAAATAAAATGTACTGGGTGAACAGACATCTTTAAGATATTTCTCTGAAATATATCTCACTAAAATATAGCAACAGTTAGTTCTGCTTTTGTTAGATTTTTTTTGTTATGAGAATGTGAGCCCTGCTTTACTGAATCAGAACAAAAATCCAGTGTTACAATGACACTAATGACAAGAAGCAGCTGACCAGGATGCTGTGTGACAAGTGGGATATATTTTATACAGAAAGAACAGTGTTCTCCCTAGTGCGCCATTTTGGCCATCCTTGGTTAGTGCTTCTTATTAACTGATATAAATGGACCTATTCTTCATATTTTTTCATCTTCAATTTATGTTTTGCCTTTGTAGTCCCTTATAAATATGAGTCTTTTACAAAAAAGTAATTATCCTTTTTTTCATAAATGATTTTTTTGTTGTGGTTTTCCTTTTTTTTTCTAATTTTTCCTACATTTCTGTCCAAAGACTACTGCTGTCAGTTTTTATTAGAGAAGTTTGTAACATCTCCACCATATATAACTTGTAGACATGAATATTTTCCCTGTGGAAATCCAGGAAGTTGGTGGTTCTTTGTTGACTTTGTCTCTCCAGCAATACATCATTTGTATCATGATAAATATTAAAACACTTGTATGGTAATAGTGCATTAAATTTTAAATAAAATTCTAATACATTAGAATAAACCACTACAAAAATTGGTGCTAGTTACATTTTATTTTTTTTATATGCAATTGCTAAACTTTAGAAGATCCTTAAAGCAGGACTTTCCCTTGTTGGTATAAAAGGTAGTTCTCTGGAATATACTTCCACACCACATCATGTGAGTTAAATTGAAGCAAGCTTGCTATTAACTATGCTATCTGTTCTGATACTAGTCAGCGAAATCACAGTGGAGCATCTCATGTCCAGCACTTGCAAAGGAAATTATTTTCAGATACCTGCTTTAGATGTGCAGTAGAGAAGTGAGATCCTTCCTAACAGACACAGTGTTCTGTTATATTCTATTTGTCCAGAGTACTGTTATCAATGCCAACAGATGGACATATATATTTGAAATACACACTGCATTTATTTTATTGATGTTAAGAACAAAATATAAACTAGATACCAAAGAAGTCAGTAGTTGAGAAACTGGGACATAAGTCCACAAATGCTTTGTATCTGAAGAAAAAATTCTTGCTGAGCAATTTAAAATTTATTCTTCATTGACGCATGTTCTCATTTGCCACTTGATTTTATTATATGCCTATCTTAACATAAAATGAGGGGATTTTTTTTAATTCAAGTTTCAACATAGTTTAAAAATGATCAGTTGTCTGACTGCAGAGGTTGTGGATGACATAGACCAGGATACCAGCAAGATGGCTGATCAAGAAAGTGCAGGACATGACCCAATTTGTAGCTAATAACAACACATAATGAAAAGAACCTGATTCAGGGTTCTGCTTTGCTCCATGAAAACATGGTAAGAAGAAAGGGAAAGATTTAACTAAATGAAAATACTGTGGTGTTAGTGTATGTCTTACGTGATTGAATGCAGCGCTCTTGAATTTCCACTTTTCATGCAGGAACGAGGTAATTATATATGAAGTTATATGCACTGTTTACTTTAGGAGAGAAAAGCTAAGTCAAAGGTAATTGCTTGGATGTAAGCCAAAATCTGCAAATCAGATGGTAACTTTAAATTACAAATACTTTAGTAGCAGACATTGCTAATTTCTTTCCTAAATGTCGAATACTTAGCCTCTTTAATGCCAAAGAGTTTTGAGCTAATTCGAAAGTCTTAAGCTACACAGAATAGCAGGGACTTTTCATGGCTTAATTTAAATAAGGGAAGGTCACTTGGGTCATTTTCCCAAGGCAATAACCACTAGTAAAATATATGGACTTTTTTTTCATTTCCCTCCAATATTTCCAGTCTCTATACAAAAATGAATTAACTTACTCTGTACTCATTTTCCCCTAAAGGAAATTTGTTTTCACACTCACCTCTCTTAACCTGCTGGTCACATTTGATGCAATGAGATTATGATAGTTGAGATATTATGATACTATGACAACTTATGGTATGGTGAGATATTGCTGTTCCAGTCATTATTTTAAATATTAAAGACATATAATTTCAGTGGAACTATGGACACTAAGATTCTGTTTTGGTTTACTAAACTGAAGTTGCAATCGTGTGATCGGTTTTAGTTTTTCATCGAATCATAGAATGTTAAGGGCTTGGAACGGACCTTAAAGATCATTTAGTCCCAACCCCCCTGCCATGGGCAGGGACCCCTTCCACTAGACCAGGTTGCTCAAGGCCTTATCCAACCTGGCCTTGAACACTGACAGGGTTGAGGCATCCACAATCTCCCTGGACAATCTGTTTCGGTGTCTCACAACCCTCACAGTGAAAAATTTCTTCTTAATACCTAATCTAAATGTCTCTTTCAGTTCGTACCCATTAGTTTCATTTGGGTGTTTTTGCTAGTTTTTGTGGGTTTTATTTGTTTCTCTACTCTCTCCTTCCCTTAGTCTTACTGTTTTGCCATCTTTCTTCCATATTTACTGGTTCAGTTTTGGTGGGCTTTCTTGGAACTTTAAGTGATCTTTCCTGTATCTTCTTTTTCTGTAGGAACCTGCTAGAATTTATTTTTACACTGAATGAGGATGGCCCTTAAGAATAATGGTTTTTTGTTGTTTCTTTGTTGTATTGGGTTTTTTTATTATAAAATAGACCAAGCTGTAAAAAAATTATTTGATTCAATTTTTAACTTTTTTCACTGTTACTCTGATCACCTTTCTCCTCTCCTAATGCTTTATTCTTCAAAATATTTATTATTCTTCTCTGTCCATCTATTATTTCACTTTTCTTCTTATTTTCTTTCATCCCTTAATTTTTTTTATTTTTAGTGATTCTAATCACCTGGGAATGCAAGTAAAAATAGTGCATGAAAGTATTAAATTCGGCTTTGTAGTCTGATGTGTTTGCATTTAATACTCATCTGCTCAACAGATTTAGACATGGAGTAGTGGGTCCATTTTTTATTGGTGGAAACAATTTCTGTTAACTGAAAAGAACGCTGTAGACTTTCAATTAGAAAATGTGTACAGAGGTATTCGCTGATTGATGTCCTAGAGAAGAATATATGGTGCAGTGTAGGGTGAAGAAGAGGTCTAATAGGCACCAAGATGTTTGCTATGGTAGATAGGAAATGTAGATACAATGGCCATTTCTTTATAAATTAAGATAGCACAGTCCTTTTCCCACATAAACACTCCAGTTTAAGGTGCTTCATTACCACAGACCACCTCAAAGTCACTGTTACAGAAATTGCTGGTGTGACTAGCCCAAGAAAAGGTACCAATACTGCTGAAAGATTTCCTATATAACCATCCCTTTTGCTTTCCATCAGGACTGTTCACAATCTAAAAAAACCTTATAAGAGTATTCATGGGTTTGCTGCTATTTTCCTCAGCGTATTGCAATATAGAAAAAATACTTCTTGATTTTTCAGGAAAACTGGAATTGTACTATAAGCACCTGATAAGTATTTTACCGTTACTTTAGACTTCATTGCTAATAGCAACATGTGATAATAGATGAGAACATGATATAATATTTGAGTAGACTGTAAGATGTGGAAAGGAATAGCGGAGTCAACAAATTTCCTTTGATGGCCATTTATGTAGTTCTGAAAATGAGGAATGTGCTGCAGTCCTTTACTGGGAGCTACAAAATCCTCTCAAATTTAATTCTGCTGTGATATCTTTGTTTTCTTTGGCTTGACCTCATGAAAAAAAAAACCCAAACAACAAACAAACCAACACCAAAATACCCCAAATAAACTAAAGAAAGAAAAAGCCACTTTCCAAGGAACTTGATGTGAACCATAAACTGCATCACAGTGTCAGGTAGTGTAAAGTGAAAGAAATTGAAATTCCATACTTAAGTCTGTCAGAAGGCATTTGTGCTCAGAACCGATACCTTTGAAGCCAGGATTAGGAACTGTGCCATTTGAGAAGATTAACTAGAAAGAATGCCCTGTCTTATATTTCAGTTTAAAGTTAAACCCCAGGAAAGGACATTTTCAGTGATAGAAAGGAAGGGGTTGGTCATAAAATGGACTATTGAATTACTTTCCTAACACTTAGTAAATTCACTCTGGTTATATAACATGCACCCTTAAGCACTTAAGAACCATGAAGATAAAATCATGGTCCTTGCTTGCCAAATCTAACATAAATCAGGAAAAGCCCTGCAGACTTTTTTCAAAGCTTCAGGAGAAAAGCAAGATGTAATGGAATTTTCCAGTATTTACACTAGAGTCAGCAGGGGCTTAATCTCATTGGCCTGAGGAACTGAACAAACATGGACACTTGATGCATGGGTACATGTGAGGATGCAAGGAAGGTTTTTTGTTCTTTTGGTCAAGAGATTGATTTTACACTGTTTTGGTCCCTCAGCAGAGGTTGCCATCAAGCCAATGCTGAGTAATTAAAACTGATTCAACATGAATAAGAAGAGCAGAACTCTGTGAGCTTATTCACTTGGAAAATGAAGAATATTCTCCCCACAAGTTGTAGGCACGCATACTACATAATTATCATCTTTCTGCTAATACAGGATTGTTTCAAACAATACATTTTCAAGTGCTATGTTTAATCTCTTCTAAAAGCATAAGCAATGGTTCTTCTACAGCCTACAAAAGTAGTTTTCTGTGTCAGAAATAGAAACGTGCTTATATTGCCTTCTATTTGTTCACCTTAAACAAATTTCTGCCCTTGAGTCTTGAAAAGAAAATATTCAAAGGCACAAAACATTGCCAGGAATGCAAGCCACAAGGTTAGTACTGCATTTTAAAAGAGATATTCTTGATTACCTCCCACTCTACCCCTTCCCTTTGTTCTATCTGAATTCCTTAAACACTCTTTTTTTTTTTTAATTTATTTTTTTTCTTTTCTTTTCTTTTTATTTTCCCTCAACTTTTCTGTCCTCTTGGGTGCTGATCAGAATCAAATACAGTCTGGCTAGTGACATGCAGAGTGATCACCAATTAGATGTCAAGATAAAATTTTTTCAGAATCTTAATCAGCTCAATTTTAATATTATATTTAATTATAAATTGCAAATTTCAGTCGTGTTTTTTTCTTTCCCTTCATATATGAAGAAAGAAATTTTTAATACTTCAGAAGTTGAGTGGATTTTATAACTTTTTAGAAGTAATTGAAAATGTCGACCATTTTGAAAAACTGGCAAAAGAAATGACCAATAATAAAGAAAAATATATTCAATTTCCTTTTAATTCTTTGTGCTGATGTCTTAATATTATGATTAATAGCTACTGGTAAATAGAAAAATAAAAAAGGAAGATTTACTCTGAGAATGTGTTAAAAAGTCTTGCCCTTTTGGTTGAACATATATTCACTCTTCAAGAAACTGAAAGACATGACTTTTAGCTGATATTTTCACAGAGGAGATGATGGAAATTATTAAAAAAATTGTTTACTTTCATGACTTTCTACTATTTACTACTTCCTTATAATCCAACCTGTGGGCACAATTAAAATTCTTGAAAGCAGTCTGATATGACATTTCTTCCTAATAGTTAAAATGGGAGAAAAGGAATGTATGTGTTTGGTTTTGCTTGTTGTTTCTTCATGGTATGTTTTTTTTCTTACATGGTATTAAGCAGAAGTCAGTCTTTGAAATAAGCCTCCCATTTTTTCAAAAAATTTCTAGATTTTTATATTAGTGGTGGGAAATTTTTGTTGGGAAAGAAAGACTAAAAATATATTTCTAATAATAATAAGCATCATGCACATTCCTCTTTTACTTTTGGAAGGAAGAAAAATATAAGATAATATATCAAGAATAAAGTGTCTTTTAAACTGAAGCACTACTATTATCTCTTTAAGAATAAATTGTGTGGAAATGTGGATTTTCTGCTTTCAAGTCTTAAATAAAGTATTATGTTAAGATTGTTTTGCATTTGGAATGATATCTTCAATTTATTTCAACCAGAACAGATGGCCTGGAATGATGTTAATCTGAACCTGGCTTTTAAATTGCAACACTAATTGGAATTTCAGCAGTAGACTGGTTATTACAAAGAGAATACCAGACAGAAATAGGCAGAGAAGTCTTAAAAGAACAGTGAGGAATTTAAAATTTAATTCCCCAAATATTACCTAAGATACATAAGATATTGTTTTACTAAATCCATTATTATCTTTAATTAACAAAAGATGAAACAATATATCAGATAGTTTTTTCCTGATGTTTCAATCATATACAAAGTAAGTAATTACTTGTAGAGAATGAGCTTTGAGGGGTAGAGTTTTCTTTACATCCTAAGATAGCAATATCATCAGTATGGTAACAAAATAGAAATTACCATGATGATCATTAAGCAAGGTTCAAACTAAGCAAGGTGACTTCTGACTATGGTCACATTCCAGGTACAGAGTCCACATCTTTGGCACGACTAGAGGATATATGGTAAATGCCGACTACAGGATATATGGTAAATACTCTTTATATGAGCTCTTGTTTTAGTTTTGAAACTTTCAATGCCATAACAGCACAGAATTTATGCAATTTCTGAGGAAGTGATTTGTATCTTAGTGCTCTTATTTGCCCAAGGCTATAATGCATGCCCAGTAGAACAAGTAATAAAATGAGTGCATGTAACAAATCTCAAATGTCAACTTGTCTTCAACTGAAGTGAAATGCTGTGTTAATTTCCCCTCAGCCCTCAGTTGCAGAAACTTCTATTATAGGCTATACTTTTGGACACCAGCTAATTTGACAGCAAAGGCACTTATACCTTACCTAAATATATGCACCAGGTGCCATCTGAGATTATACTGAGGCACTGAACAGGTAGGTCTGTAGTGACAGAGATCTCTCAGAGATCCTGTGTCACATATCCAGCACCACAGGGAAACAGGGTGAGTTCAGGCATCTGAAATGAGACACTGATTAACAGAGGGACTGATATCACTTCAATAAAAATAAACTCTATATTAATACAAACAGAAAGTGAAACATCTAGGAAGTAAAATTCACCATATAATTCTTTTTCCACCAAGCAAGTGCCAGCTTTCCATAGAACAAGAAAACTCTTCACTTTCTTCAGACTCAAGGATAAAGAAAGGGGAAAGAATCTAGAATAAGGTATCAGCCACCTCTGTGTTTCTATCACAAGTTGGAATGTTTGTGCTGTCTGATAAATTATATCCAAATTAAATCTAATTATCCTAGGCTTTCAGTTTTTATTAAATTAGGATATGTAGAAGAAAACACAAAATCTGTTAGAAAAGTACTGAAATGCAGCAAGCTGTTTCACAGAGAGTCAAACCAAGCAGACCTTCTAAAGCTTGCTTGAAAAAGCTTGCAAACTCCCTACCATTTGCCTCTGAGGCTCAGAATGAAAAGCGAACTTGAAAGCTGCCATCTTTTCATAGTCATAGTTGTAGAAAGAAGGTTCTCATTGGAAGGTAAGTCTCAGTGAAGGAAAACAATTTATGCCATGTTAGTTTATTCTAGCCTTCTTTTCCTGGATTTTTTTAAATAATCATATCTATATTTTAATTAAAATCCTTAAATAAGAATGTGGAAGAGAATTTTAGTCCTGGTTTTGTGATCATATTTTGAGAGGACATCCCCATAAAAACCTTCTAATCTTAGTATTTGACTAAACATCTTTCCCCTTCCTCTAAAAGGATGTACGTTTCTACAAGTCTGATAAAAATAGACAATTGGATTGTAATAGCACTAATGAAACTATTACCTCTAATATCAAAACACACCTTCCTAAACTAACAGGCAGGAAATGGGAGAAATTCATTATAATTGCTACCTTTCTTCATATTCTTTACTTCTCCCCAGACATCCAATATTTAGTATGTAGATCTGCAGGAAGAGAAAGTTTCTCAGTTTGGTACTTGCAGAACTACTTGTTTTGTAGTTAAACATCTGCATTCCATGCAGCATTTTGTGAATGTAAAAGAATGGGATTATTTACCATATATTTAATGACCAAATG
This sequence comes from Manacus vitellinus, assembly GCF_001715985.3. NCBI lineage: Eukaryota > Metazoa > Chordata > Aves > Passeriformes > Pipridae > Manacus > Manacus vitellinus. Next base: position 27,190,730 of record NW_021939396.1, on the reverse strand, counting down.
GAATGGATTAAGGAGGTCCTGGCTTGATTTGGGATTATGTCCCACACCTCTCCTGATTTTGAATGAAATGAGAGACCAGTATGCATGGCTTGCCACAAAGTCATTGTACTGCATTAACAGAAAACTCTTCTCTATCCCTTATCACATGGACAGAGTACCCTTTAATCTATTTAAGAACTATACAATAGTATATAAAAAGTAATTGGTAAGAAAGTAAACCTTTCTTTTGGACTGTATTGGGTCCGGCTGGGATGGAATTAACTTTCCCCAGAGCAGCCCTCATAGTGCTGTGCTTTGTGTTTGTAGTTAGAAAGGAGTTAATACCAAAGCAGTATCTGGGAGAGGTCACAGCCAGTAGAGCTGACCCAAGCAATATTGTGTATCCTATGAAACACAATTGAGCTCAGTAATAAAAGCTGAGAGAAAGGAGAGGGAAGAGAGTTATTCATCATTAAGGCATTTGCCTTACAGCATACCTGCTAAGCTGAGGCCCTGCTTTCCAGGCAGTGGCTGGACATTGCCTGCTGATGGGAAGTAGAATGTTTGTTTTCCTTTGCTTGTGCATGTGATCTTTGCTTTTCCCTTATTAAACAGCCTTTAATAACCTACACAGTCACCAGAAAAGAACAACGATGCCCACAGCTTTTCTGGCAGACTTTTTTCTTAGTCTGACTCAGTCTACCTGTATTAATTCTAGTTTACTGCATTTTGGTCATGTGACATTTCCTTCTGCAAGGAAGGAAGATATACCTAGTTTAGAGGCATATCTAAACTAGAACTACAAATACAGACAAGATAAAGAATATGACCACAGTATTGATTTGCAAATGGCTCATCACTAATACAATCTTCCTGAATTTTCATAAATTTCACTCCATGGAATTATTCACAAGCATAATGCGTACTCGCGGACTCATTTGTTCATGGATTTGTTTGGAGGACTGAACTTGTGGGAAGACAAAATAGATACAAAATGAGGAAGAGAAATATCATAGTGCACATAATTGCTTTTACTTCTAATTCACTGGCTTAATGTTGGCTTCATAAAGGCAATGATGAACTCATTTACTATTATTGTGAATGTTATGAATATTTCTGTTGGATTCTCCTTTAGCATTAATTAAGTCTGATAATTATTTTAGAGTGTTCATTGTTATTTCTTGCTGCCTCAGATAGCTATTTATCACTTCTCTGTAATTTCTGATAGTATACTTTTTAAATATTTCTTTGCCTAATTTGAATATCTTCATCCTCATTGTGTATATCCATTTCAAACTGTTATTGTTCTAGAGAGAAGAATAAACTGACTTTTTATTAAATGAAAATATTTTAATTTACTTTTTATATCACAGTCATTGGGATTTATTGTATGCACATTTTTTTTCCTATAAACATAAATGAACTATAATGCAAAAAGTATCCTGTTCATGATCGACACCAGAACAGGCTCACTAACTTTCCACATAACAGATAAAATCCCTGCCATGGTAGGAGTTGCTTTTGAAGCAGGGGATTATCATTCATAAACACTAAGATAGATCCTGATTTAAAAATACAGAATAGTCTTCTCCTTACAGTTGCAAAGGGAGATGAAAAGTGAGCCTTAGGACTTTAACTTCCTGGGAGGAAACATCAAGTTATACCCTTTTAAATGAATGCTTTCCTATGGATGGGAATGGATGGACTCCACCAGGTTTAACAGCTAGTGGTAGTAAGTGCTTATGAACTAATGTGCAAAAAATATTCTTTTTTCTTGATTTTAACACAAAGTCTTCAGGATTAATAATTTGTGATTGCATTGTTAATATAGTAGTGCATCTTGAATCAGTAGATATTTACATAGGAATTTAGCAGGGTGTACGGTCTCAGTATCTCGATTATCTGAAAATATTAATGATATTTGATATTCGAACGCGAATTCTGAGCAGGATTTGTTCACTAATGCCTAACATGAGGTTAAAGAAATCTTAGGAAAGAAGTGCCTCAGAGGAACATCTTTTTTTCCATGAATTTTTTTAAAATGAGAAATCTTCAAAAGAGTAAAGATGGTGGGAAAGAGTACAGTAGCCTTCTAGATGGATTCCAAAGTTTAAATTGAGTGAAAAATCTCACTCATATCATTTAGCAGCAGGGGAAACTGTATGAATGAAAATGAGAAGAGAATAAGGGAAATCAGGGTTGGAAAATAATGTCAGGGAGACCAAGAAACATGTTGTGCACTGCTGAATGATAAACTGGTGGTTATTTGCAAGGAAAGGTTCATATAACTAAATCCTCTGCACAACTCCTCAAAGTCAAGACATCAGTGCAGTAGATTTTGACTTGATTTTGTTTCCAAATTTTTGTTTATTTCTACAAAAGTACTTTTTATTGATCAGCTACTTTTTATTGATCAGGGGTTAGAATTTGCATTTGACAGAGGATAAGTCCAACTCTGTTATTCCTAGACTTAAAATATTGACATCAACATTCAATACACTACTGCCTGAGTTTATGGCTTATCATCTATTTCTAATCTCAGTGAGCTAATATGTTGTGGGTTTCTTGCTTACTTTTTAATATATATAAAGCTGTCTGTAACTGATATTCCTCTAGATAATCAGAATTTGTTTGGACCTAACTATTGTAGAGAAATAAGTAAGAGTATAATCCAACTGATCCCACAGCAAACAAATCCTAATGTATATTGGGCAAACCGTATTGTCGACCTCCTATGAATTTTCTCCTATGAAAACCTCCTATGAGGTTTCTCTGAGATCAAATATCTTTAATCTGCCAGCAGGAAAAAGAATTCAGGTGTATTTCTGTACATTAAGTGGTCTATGCTTTATGATAAATAAAATGCATTATAAAATAAATTCTATGATTCAGAACTTATAACATTTTTTTTCTGTAAATGGAAGACCTGAGCATGACTATACACTGTAGGCCTTTTGAAAGTGCCCGAAGTCACCCTTATCTGGAGAAGCTACAATTATATTGTATTGACAGTTTTTTAAATATAGTGACAAATTATGGACAAACAAAATGAAAAAAGGACCCCAAACCTTTAACATAATACTAAAGTTAAAATATTTAAAATTAAAAAAAAAAATCCAACCAATCAAAGAAGATGTAGCAGTGATGCCTTAGGAGTCTTAAGATTTATTGCAAATATGGATTCTTAGTATGATTGTAAAGTTTCCTACACTTTAGAATAGCAGTTGACAGTTACCAAATCCTATTCTCACAATTCATATTGAATTTTCTAAATTCTTCAGGTTTTGTTTAATGTTCTTTTCAAGGGAAAAGACTCTAGCAAGCACATCTTGTTTGGCACAATGCCTAGAAGACCATAACAAGATATCAGTATATCTTGAAGGCCCAGGAACCTTGGAGGAGCTCCAAAGGCCATGCATGCTGTGAGGAGCAGGAAGATGAGGAAGCAAGGAGTCTTGAGACCTCTGACTCAGTTCCAGGGAGGTTTGCCAGGGGGACAGATCTAGGGAGGTCAGGGGGGTGGATAGTTCTTGAATTGGATGGATTAGTACTATAAAATTGCAGAACCTCTGGACACTCATGTGCACCTTGTGTATTTGATGTACCATAGAGTGCTTTATTAAAAGAACTGTTTTCTACCTTATCTATACTAATATTATCCAGAAAGTTCTTTCTATTTTAGGTAACAGCAGTGTTTAGTTTGCAATTTGCAGCTTCAGTCTGCCTGCAGTCCAGATGAAAATATAACCTGCTGGCATAATTACGTCTGTCAGGATATACACTTATTTTTGTGAAACACCTTTGAAACTTCCTGTCCTTGCAAATTATGCAATCCTACAGTGATCGTATGAGTTAAAATTATGCTTTGTCTACCTGGGCTTAATTAGATGTTGATACTTTTGGCCTGTGGTTGGCCCAGCCACCTCTGAGAGTTTATTCTTTTCCTGTCAAGTTAGGAGAAAACAAGTACTGATAAACTAGAACATCGTCCTTGAAGGGAGTATCTTGTATAAATTGTAGTTAATTGGTGTCTTACGATTGGCTGATGGCCTTCCAAGGGCATTTGAAGAAGAATGTGAAGAGGAGGGTGATGAAATACGCCCCCAGACTCATTTAGAAAAGACCTCCTGGGGTATAGCGCACAAGCGTGGAGGGAATTCCAGGGTACCCACGCATGTGCAGAAGAGATGACACTTGCATAACAGGGGGAGGGACTGAAGACCTCTAGGTGGGCGATGCTGGCCTCACCTGCCCAGGTAGATGTCACCAATTAATTGTATAAAAAGCAGATAGCTCATGCTGGGGGATGCAACCTTCACATCAAAGGACAACACTGCCTTTTGCCGGGACACGTGCTATCTTGTGAGCCTGCCGACTCTCCGAGAATGCAGCTTCTGCTATGGGTAATTCTCGGCATTCCAGGTCAGTAAGATAACTTCATAAGCAACACCTGGGTGATTGGGGGAGTTGTACTGAGGGCTTATTTTTCTTCTCCTTCCTCTCTTTTGTTTTTTTTTTTTGTTTGTTTTGTTGGACATCTCTTGGTAATAAATATTGTTTTTGTTGAGTTTTCAATGGTGGATGGTTTTAGTTTCAGCATCCTTCCAAACTTTCCTTGTTACAGCTTTGGAAGAAGAAATGTCAGATTAAGCATGATGCATGAAATATCCAAATTATATTGGGGTGCTTATTAAATATACTACTGCAATCATCCATTTAAATAATATGGCTTCACTTAAGTTTTTATAACATGTTAAACTCTTCTTACCTTTGCAATATTTACAGAATTTTAGTTTGGGTAAAAGCTCACCTCTTAACAGTATCAGGAGTTTTGTATAACTAGATATGCAACTAAGTGTTCAAGGTTTTTTTCCTTTATGTTCTGACATGTATCTGATTATAAAAACTGATAGAATAATTGTCAAAGATTTTAAAAAACTATTGCTATAATAGTTGTCATAGAAACAGGATTGAAAACCAGAAATAACATAGAAATGCAATGTTTTCAGTAAAAGGAATTGGTAATACTAAACACAGGACATTATGTTAAAAAAAGACAAAACCCTTTTGTTATTTTGAGTCAGATATCAATAACCAAGGTTATTTTGTAGTATCATCTATGTATCAAGTTTCATCTTTATATTTGTGTCTTCTTCATCTATTTATAATTTAAATACATAAATAGAAAACTTATTTTTTATTTTACAAAACCAGAAATATATAGTTGAGTTCTAAATATGATGTCTACTGATATATCAGTCCATGAGGAGGCATAATATTCTCTGAAATTGAAGTACCTGATTTGTCACAGTTGGAGGTAAGATTACTATGCAAAGAAAAGAGACTTTTTACCTAGGAAGGAATAACAATAATTTTATTTTCATTTCATATTAAAGGCAGAGATACCTCTCCTTGAGAATATGAAAACATTTGAATTATACCTTTACATAATTTATTTCCATATTTGTTTTAAATTTAAAGATCTGAGTTCATTTACGTTGGAGGTGTCCCTGAATTTAAGTCATCCTAAGCCTTGCATCAAACTAACTGTTTCCATAAAGAAAAAATAATGGGTCTTCGTCATATGAGATGCCCTTTTGAAGGGAAAAAAGGCCCAATATGCATACCATACCCACTTTTTAGGGAAGTTTGCTGTCTTCATGGGGCCTGGGTTAAAGATGAGAAGAAAAAGCTTCCCACCCTAGTACGACCCCCAGATTATCATCTATTACTGATATTTTAGGTAGTCAGTGATGCAGTTGCCACAAGAAGTCAGGGGACAATCAAAAGAGACTTCAGAGCCTTGGGACAACAGGTTAAGGAGCACAAGTAATGTCCTTCCAGTTGCAGGGAATGAGGAGGGAAGAAACAGGACGAGATAGCTAATCAATACCTGGCTCCAAGCCTGGTATGAATGTGCGGATGTGATGCTTAGGGACAAGGTTTAGTGGTGGACTTGGCAGTGATGGGGTAGTGTTTAATGGGCTTGATGATCTTAGAGGTTTTTTCCAACCTAAATGATTGTATGATTTTATGATTCTGTGATTTTTAACAGGTGGTATATTTAGAGAAAATATTCTTTAAACACACAAGACTTACTGATCTTACATCTGATATCTGATACAAGAGCACAGTCTTTTCATAAGCAGAAGTAGACAACATGAGGAATTCAAACTATATTTTTCAGAAGGCAGTGAGGCAACTCTGATGACCATGGAAAAAAGTTGAAATAGCTTTTTATTACAGTTTGCATTTCTTGTTCCTCAAATAATTTCTTTTTGCTTTGAGTTAAATGCATAATCATTGTAAAATGTTTCTGTGAAAAAGTGCAGTTGTGGGAAATTACTTTTGCCTTGAAAAACAGTTTTACATGGAAGTCTTCAGATAGTCTTACTGTTTTACTGTTTAATATTTTATGATTGTTCAATATTTTAATCTGTAATGTGAATTTATGTCTTCACAGATGTGGATTTTTCTTTCCAACATACTGAGTGTTTTATGTAAGAAACTTAGAGTTTTATATTATGGAAGAAATCTAGAAAAGCTACCAAAAAATGAAGCAGGTCTTTTGTATTGCAGATTGCTTGCCTATCTACATTTACATATGCAAATTTAAGATTTAAATAAAGTTAAATAAATAAAAGTTTCTTGTCTTTAAGTTAGTTTTACATGTTATTCATTCTGAAGATTGTTTTCTAGATTTCAGCAGAAACAGGGAGAACTCTGTCATCCAGTCCAAAGTGAGATTTGTTCAGAACTTTATTTGAACATCTACAAAATACAAAGAAAAATCTCCGTTTACGGAGCACATAATATTTTGGTATCAATTGAATGTATGGTGTTTACAGATTGCACTCCAACAGATAATTTTAACAAATATGATTGTTATTCAGAAGGTATTTCTAGGAGCCTTTTTAATTGTAGCACATGGTGATGTCAGATGCTATCAAGCTTTTAATGTCCATGAGATGTACCTTACAGGCAGGATTAATGTAGTTAAGTGTATTCAGTTGCTTTAATTTGATGATTAGTCTTGGTCACTTTTCTTTTGAGAATATCTGTGGTACCAACTATAACTACTGGTTTGCTGTATCATTACTATCTTCTCTCTTAAGTAAGCATTTTTGGAGAGTGCAGTTAATATTTCAGAGTCTCACAATACATTCTAAGGACACATTTCACAAGTTCCTTCAGCATGAAAATGTACCAGTCTTTCCCTTCTCTCAAAAGACAGCTGGCAGCTGCTATTGTCTTGGCCTAATGAAAGGTAAACAAAACATTTTATGCCATGTTTTCTGTATTTAAAAACACAACATTTCTCTTACAAGTCTTGTATTACTTAAATTGCATTTAAATTTAGAATTATTTTCATATTCAGCAGTATTGAGGTTTCTTTTCACCAGTATCCTTTTCTGCTTCACTGTATGGTTTTGTTCCACAGTTCATTTGAAATTTAATTCTTATCTTTTTTCACACAAGCACCTATGTTCATTGTTCTTCGGGGTTGTTGTAGATTAACACAGTGGAGAAATAAAGAGAGGTCTATTTGCTGCTACAAAACACCAATTTCTTGAGTACATTGGTGCCTTAATCTTCAGGACCAGCTATGTCAGTCTGTGTATTAGTCTAGTCATTATCCAAACACTAATCTTGATGATTTTAAGGGTATCACCATCACAACTCATCCCACACATGCAGAAACATGCACATACACATACACACACAGATTCTAGATTTCTGTATGGACTGAATGATCTTAAAGGTCTTCTCCAACCTAAATGATTCTATAACTCTGTGAAATTGTAAATTTCAGCAACTCTAATGCTCTGCAAGAACTATTTAACAGGAATAAAAGGACTCTCCCATTTTAATGACTATTTAATTCTAGTTTCCATGGAAATATTTTGAGGGAAAAAACTCTCTAAATAACAGCCACTGGCTACTTAAAGGTAATGGAAAATGTCATGCGTGAAATTATAAAATGGACAGAAGCAGTTACAAAACTGACAAAATGACTAGAGCAAGTTATTTGAAATAACAGGAAAATTATATTTTAGGGAACAAAAAGGTAAGGAAAAAGTGGAAATTTACCCTATGAACATTTTTCAGCACAAAAAGTGTTCGACAAAAAGCAAGGGGGTCATTTTTGTTATATAATTTAACAGTCAAATGTCACCATTTAAAAGAAACCTGAAGGTATGATTTGAAAGCATCTGTTTGTTGGCTTTTTAAAATAAATGTACATCTGTTTTTTGTGTGTGTATGTGTGGATTTTTTTGTTTTGTTGTTTTGGTTTTAGTTTTTTTTAAGAGATGCTTTATATGTAATGATTGTTTCCATTAAGGAGGGAATCTGAAAAGTACACAAGCCTTAGTAGTAAAAATTATACTGCATTGTTTCATGCTGTGCTGCATCTTAAAAGAGAGCCCATCCTGCTACTCATTACTCCTTTATGATTAAGTATCTTTGAAAAGGTAAGAGCTGTCATACTGCTAGACTTTACCTATCTCGATTTGTGATAGTACAGACAAAGGATTAAACATTTACAATAAGACTGTTGAAAATCAGAATAGTGAAAACAAGTAAAAGAACTACATGGCAGCAAGGAAACTGCTGCTGCCAGCCAGATCCAGCCATCTGAGGCCAAATTTCACTGGTAAGAGGAATAGCGTAAGAACTTGTCAAAGAGATGAAAGGTGAGGTTCGTTCTGCTGTGTGCAGAGTGAGCAGGACTTCAGGGGTGCCAAGAGCCCTCATGGTATGATCTCTGAAGAAGCTGCTGGAGCTTCTATGTGGTAACTTAGATCAGATCAGGGTTTGTATGGTTTTTGACTACTGTTAGAATTGAATTAATGAACAATTAGTTTGATTTTTATTCGCCCTAGAATTTTTTTAATATATATGTCAGAGACCTTACTCTTTATTAATTATTTGGAAAAGCATAATCATTTGGTGTGGTGTACTAGTATTAGTCAGAAGCTGTCAAAAAGACCCTTTGGGGTATCAGAGGACCCCCTTGATGATAGTTTACCAGAGAAACCTATATTTATAATGGAAAATGAGTTTTAAATTACAACAATGTTAGCTGGATTTTTTTATTGTTGTTCTTTCACTTAGATATCTTGTTGTTGAATTAAAGTTACCGTGGAACATTTTAAGCTATAAATATTTTTTTCTCTGTTTCATAGGATTGGTCTAACTTCTAACAGCTCCAAAAAATTTTGAGTTTCTTAAGTATAAAAACCCCAGTCACTGCATATGGTTAATATAAATGGTAGCTCCAGAGGTTTGTAGAGATGGGAACACCAAAATCAAATTTTTGAAAAAGCCTGACATTGACATCTTGATGAGTACAATAGCTTAAACTAAGTCTATTGTAGTAGACAGTAGGTCTTTAATCAGTTTTAAGGGTAGCTGGATCCCAGGAAACTTCAGCTGAGCCAGTAATAAGGCTGAGCTCCAAAGATGCAGATGTCTGTGTGCACACATACCTGTACACAGAGATGACCAGACATGCTGATCAGTACCGCAGGATGCCATGCCTTTGCCTGCACCTGGGTAAATACCAACAACACTCCCACACATGTGAGCATGAGAGGCCTAATCCCAATCCTGTTCTCACCTGATTGGGATGGAGGTTCACTACTGATACACACATGGAACACCTCCATTCACAAGAACACCCACATCTGAACATTTTTTGATATTAGCATGCGTTCTAAGACTGCCAAATGCCCATAACTGGATCCTAGGCTCAATCTTTGCATCACTCCTAGGATGAGAGCTCAGTTTGTGCTCATGTGGGTCTCCTCTGACTCACTGGTGAGTCCAGCTTCGGTTTTGAATCATGTACCCTCCAAACACAGAGAGCACAAAGTAAGATGACATAGCAAGAGCTACTGAAGTTTAAAAACAGGCAGAACAATGATGTTATTGTTAATTGTAACAATAGTGTTTAGTCTTGCTGATGCTGAAATGTCAAGAGCCAGAAATAGTTAACAATTTACTAAGAGAGTTACAGGCAATAAGAAGTGGGTTGGGAAAAAAGGTCCTACCTAATTATAGCAAAATGTGGAATAAGTAAAAACTTTCTTAAGAAAGTTCTTTGATGTTTGATCTCTGTAACTTTCAAGCTTAGTCAGCAAGAAGGGAGATTTAATCCGTGAAACAGATAGCAGCTAACAAGCTCTGAGTGATGTCCATGTGTTAGAAAAAAACAAACTAAAGTTTAGGGTTTGACATGCTTCAGTGAACTCAAACCTTGGTGGGAGGCTAGCATAGCTTGGGAAGAAATGCAGAGTTTATGGGCCACAAGGACATTTGGCAGAACTCTGAGATAAGGAAGAAACTAATAAAACCAACTCAGCAGTTTTGCTGAGATCAGCTACAAGGGGTAAAAGGTAATTCTGGCAGGGGGGATCTGTGGCCACTGACCCACAGGCCACAAATGCAAAAGAAGAGAAAAACTGAGCGTGCAGACTAATTTGCATGGGAAGGAAAAGAATCATTAACCAATAGAAGATAGAATACTAATTAGTAAGAGAACTACGTAACTCCACTTTCCCAGACTTGATGGACCACATTCAATTTGATCCTTCCCTTTCACCTCTTTGGAGACAAACTAAGGTTAAAAAGCTTATGGGTCTAGATAATAACAGGGAGATAGCTTCCTAAGTACCAACATGGAAAAAATACTCCACTTGAGGAAAAATAATTTAATTATTTGCAAATTCAAACTAAACTAGGATGTAAGAAACAAAGACAAAACTAAAAACACCTTTACCCTCCTTTTTTCCAGGGTCAGCTTCACTGTCTTGTTCATGAGCAGCACAGAGGGATGGGGAAATGAGTCTGTAGTCAGTTTGTAACAGTCTGTCTCTGTTACTACTTCTTCCTCATGCTCGTTCCCTGCTATAGTGTGGGGTCCTTCCTATGGGAGGCAGTTCTCCATCAACTTCTTCAATATGGGTCCTACCCACAGGCTGCAGTTCTTCACAAACTGTTCCAGTGTGGGTCCATTCCATGGGGTGCACTCCTTCAGACAAAGAGAGCTCCAGTGTGGATCTCCTATGGGATCACAAATCCTACCAGCAAACCTGCTCCAGTGTGGGCTCCTCTCCACCACTACTCCTCCTGTATGGGCTTTCCATGGACTGCTGCTTCCTTCAGGGCACATCCACATGCTTCAGCATGGGTTCCACCTGTTGTTACCGAAAATTGTCGGGAAGAAATGCAACCTTCCAACACTACCTTTTAAGTGTTAGTGAGAAAAGCATTACTTCATTCTGGCCAGAGATATGTAGCAAATTATTCCAGTCACATATGTCCCTTTCAAGACTTTTCATTTATTATAATGCATTTATACATTTTAGCAAACAAAGAAATCTACTTTCATTGGTTCAAAGCTACACAACTCTCTTCATTTAATTAGTATTCTATCCTCTATTGGCTAATTTGGTCCACATTCTTAGGTTCTCTTATCATTCATCCTTAGACAGAGAGCCTCCAAATGTAATGTCTTTGTTAATCCCCTCTATATCTTCTGGTTACTCCAACATGTCCTTGAAGGACCATAAATTTAAGATCCCAGATTTCTAACCAATTCCCTCAAGCTTTGTTTATTGAAGCTTATCAGAGCTAGTCCAAAGAAACTCAAAGCTTTGATGATTTAAAGAGCCAATTGACAAGAGTCTGTAAGCAAAAAAAAAAAGCTAACTGCTACCATTAATTAAGATTTTAGGAAAGTTATGTCATTTCCAACACGGAGACTGCAGATAGATATCTGTTCCACCATGGACCACCATGGGCAGCAGGGGACAGCCTGCCTTACCACAGACTGCAGGGGAATCTCTGCTCTGGCACCTGGAGCATCTCTTCCCCATCCTTCTTCACTGGCCTTGGTGTCTGCAGAGGTGTTCCTCACATTTCGTCCATTCTCTCTCACAGCTTTTGCACAGTGATTTTTACCCTCTCTTAGATACATTATTACAGAGGCAACACCAGCCTGGCTGAGGGCCTCAGCTGTGCCCTGTGGTGCATCTGCTGGAGCCATCTGGAAAATGCTGGAACCAGCTGAAACCGGCTGTGTCTGGCTGTGTCTGGCTTCCCTTCACAGAGTCTGCCCTGAAGCCCCCTGCCAGTGTCAGGGCACTGTACAGTAACTTAAGAAAAAATAATAGTCAAAAAGCGTTTTAGAATTGGCCTTGGTTAATCTGAACCTTTTTTCCCCCAGTGTTTATGGTATATTGCAATCTAAGTGAGATTTCATTACAAAATCACATAATTTCATATCTTTCTTACAGAGATGCTGAGAACATTGGCCTTAGTTTACTTTAGCAGAACTTTCAGTAGTAAATTACAAAAGCTTTAAATTGTTCAACTGATAAATATAGATGCATAAACCTCCTTGAAGTCTTATCATACATTTAAACCACATAAAAATTTATGCAAAGAAAGCCTCCTCCATGAGTAAGGTAATATTATGTTTATCTAAGGTTTGTTTACATTAATATCACATACTTAAAATATAAAAAAATATTTAAGTTGAAAATTAATTCATAACTAAAATCACTGAGGGACAGATAGCCTAGTTGTATAAATGTATACATGCATAATTCTATTCACACCAGTGGGTGAAATGATTCTAGATGTCCTAAAGTTTTAGGATAGACAGAAGTGATATTTGTTACAGGAATCCACTTGATGGACTAACAAAGATGTTATTGAAGAATGTGTGATGTACTTTTTAAAAAATACAAGTCCTTTTTCAAATGAAATGGAAAAACACTTTAACAGTTAGAGTAAATATTTTGAATATAGAGAAACTAATATATTGGGAAAAAAAGAAGCTAACATTTAATCCATTTTGGTTTTTTTTTCCGACTTGTTTTTTCTTGAGAATTCTGTTTTGAAAGCTTCAAACAAATCGGTACTGGAAAGTCGTTGATACTCATCAACCAGATCATTGATTTGGTCAGTGACATTTAAAGCTTTTCAGATCTTCCTTTTCAAGTTCTTCAGAAGAAGAATTTCTGAAATGCAAAAGCTCCTGAAGACAATTATGAGGCTATAGAATACAGCCTCTGTTTCAGAGCTAGTTCTGGAAAAAAAACCATATTGGATAAGCTAACTTAACCCAGCAAGCTCAAAAAGAAAGCATTCAGAGCCATTTAAAGTTTCATTGAAACTTAATGACTGTCCTTGACAGGGAAACAATAGGGCTACCTGAAGCCTGATCCCTATCTCAGTATCAGTGGCTTGTACATTCATGTTCAGTTGTTGACAGGTTTTTTTTCAGTGTGCAGTTACTCCACTTTAAGTCATTTAAATTTTGTGTTTGTCAGGGGGAGTTAAGCTTTTGTTTATGAGCAAAACTTGTCTTTACTCTTTCTCTCCTTTACATACACCCATCTTTAGTAACAAGTTTTCCACTTTCTACTGTTTTTTTAAGTCATCTTTTTAAAATAGATAAAATTAATTTACTTTTTCTAAATTTGAAAACTGCCTTAGTAAGTAGCAACATGGAGACAGAGTAATTAATGTTTCAAATGGATCAGTCTCAATGGTGCTTATAATAAGGGGTAAGAAAGAAAACAAAAAAAAATTACCTATTGTGCATGTATATTTACAAAAAAATCTTATGCAGACAAGGAACAATAGAAGATATGGGATCTGATTTGGGGTTTGGTTGATTTCTTTTTTTTATTTTCAATTAAAAATAAGCAGCACAATAGCAAGGTTTTTTGGTTGGATTTTTTGTGGATTTTTTTTTTTTTGGTGGTAGACAAAAAGAATTGTTAGAGGATCTGGAAAGAATTAGCAATGACCATTTAATAAAAATATTTTTGGTATTTTTTCCATTTTGAACACAAACCCAAACTTACCAGGTGAATTGTCAAATTCTGGTGATTTCTTGATAGTCTCCATTTCAAATGAGAAATTATATTTACCCAGAAATAAGTAGAAGGAACATGTATTACTATTGCAGGTTTGACTTTAGGCTTCAGTTCAGCAGTCGGTGATTTTGTATTGAATAAAACCAGGGCTTAAGGACTACTACTTTTGTCTTTGAAGGAGGACATTGGATATAGCAGCATGTACTGATAATGTTATAACTGAAAAGAGTTACATTCTATTTCATACAAATAACATTGCTATAATCTAATATTAAAAATGAACAGCTAAGAAGGTATTTTATACGCACTTGTATGTGCGTATGAATGTATATACTTCTAAGCACCAGGGAGCTATCAATGATATTACTGTAAGAATACTGTAAAAGTGAAAAGTCACAAAGAAGTAGCATTGAACTTTGCCATTAAAAGAGAGACGAAGCATTGTCATGTGAAAGGGGAGACTTGTGTTTGATTAATCTCTCAGTGCCCCAGGCTAGTTGACACTTGTGCCTGACCAGTCTGTTAGTGCCCTGTTATGGAGACCCTTCATTGAACAGTCCACTGATTGGAGGGCAGTTTGACCAACTTTTTCAGGGTCACGTGCAAAGAGCAAGACCCTTCCTGTGTCTCCACACCTTAAATTGGTCTGTTGGCACTCCAGGAGAGATTTAGGGACAAACATCTACAGCATAGGAGGAGACCCCTCCCGGGTCTCCACAGTCAAGAATATTACCCACTGCTGGCAACTGTTAGTGCCCTTGAAGGACTCAGAGTTTATGGAATAAGACTCACTAATAAAGTAGAAAATCGTGACAGGTTAAGGTTTGAACATTGCCAGTGATAATATCTGTCTGCAAAAACATATTCAAAGTAATATACCAATATATCAATAAGCTCTAGTCCCCAACAGAAACTGGCTTAGGATAATCAATCTGTGCACAGAGTATAGTTCTTACCCAGTAGGCGTCCCCGTGGGGGAGAAGACAGGTTCTGCTTGTTGAGTGATCCCAGAAGTTACAATGGAGTCTTTCCTATCTTCTCCCCATTTTTAACTTACTTTTGTACTAATTTATACTAATAACTTACTTTTATACTATTTTTTACATTTAGGTCGTATCTTGGAGGTGGTGATGTCTGTGTTACATCTGAAATAATCTTTGGGGATAGAGGTGGGTGTCTGTGATCTTGCCAGGGTTGTTGGTACAACAGCAAGCAGTCTTCTTTTTCCTCCCTTGGTTTCCAGCTGCTATGCAGATTATCAGCTACTAGGTATCACCAGCTTCCCCTCTTGCAAAGGATTTATTTCAACAGAGCCCGGCCATGGAGTCTCCAGTCCTCTCCACCCTCCAGTTAGGCCCCCTTAACATGTATTGTGAGTGGAAAGTCAGACATGCTGACTGCATTCCATCCAGGGAGTAGCAACAGCATTTTCTCCCTATAATTTTCCATATTGTTGTGACCAGGCTGGCTACTTTCCCCATGGCTCCATCCTCCATTTCATCCCCCCTTAGCATGTATGTTGACTACAATTTTTTGTAATTTTACAGTTTTCTTTAATTTCACCCTGGGTCTTTTCACCACAGGCATACAGGAACAAAATGATAACAGCATCCCCAGGGCTGTTCACACAAATGACCAATTACTGACACAGAATCGTGTGACAGTAATGAAGCTGCTCACATCTGAGAGCATAGGAAACCTTGCTTTAATATACAACAATATATACCAGAACCAGCTACTTGTGCTAGCACCATGATTTAAAATCAGATAGACCAAACTAATAAGAAGAGAACTAATAGAGACATCAGAACTAATATCAGAACTGTCCTGTATTGTACTACTGCATGTATACATATTGTTTTATTATCACAAAAAGTAACTGGTTTACAGTTTTGCTAATTGTGTCTGACTGGTCTGGTCACCAGCTTTCAAGGACTGCTTGTTAAATCTGAGTGCAGCACTAGCTAGCTGAAACCTGAACTCCAATGATGCTTGGTGAAAGTGGGATGAAGAACACCAGAAAAAAAAAAAGTGCATAATACAGAAGCAGTTGCTTTTCTGTTGTTCTGATTCCAGTCAGCTCTTGAGATCTAGCTCTGCATCTAGCAACTCTCCCCTTATCTACTCAGACATGAGCAGAAACTGCTGGTGGTCTCTGATGTCTTCCAGGTGATTGAGCACACCTCTGTGGTAGGAGCAGGTCCAGCTGTCGATATAGAGGCAGTATTTTCCATCCTCTCCTTACACTGTCCTCAGGTCCGCACTAAATTCACCCCTGGAAAATCTAGTAGTCTCCAAGCCCACTCAATTTTGCATAGTCTCTGTGTAATGTCAATGACTCCAAGAACAATTTATTTTCCTATTGTCTTTAAATTGATATCTGCCTTGGGAAACACAGTGAACTGGCTTTAACTAGACCTGCAGTACTACCCCACAATTATATAACCTATTGCAATTAGCCTAATGCAAATATTTAAATCTGAGAGGGCAAGTCCCCCACAAATATCACCTAGAGATACAGTTCTGTGCTTAGATGGTCTCCTGGTTTAATCCCAGCCAGCAAGTACCATGCAGCTGTTCAATGCTCTGTCCCCCACTTTCCCCCACTGGGGACAAGAATTGGAAAGAAAAAGTAGACCTAGTGGGTTGAGATAAGAACAATTTAATAATTGAAACAAATTATTATTATTATTATTATTGTGTTGATGATGATGATTCTTATTATTATAAGGAGAGGAAGAGAGAGTAACAGAACCCAAGAAAAGCAAATGATGCCCAGTGTAATTGATCTCTACCTGCTGACTGATACCCAGCCTGACCCTGAGCAGCAATCAGACCCCTTCTGGGTAACTCTCCCAGGTGTGATGCTCTGTGGTATGGAATACCTCTTTGTCCAGTTTGGGTCACCTGTCCTGGTCATGTTCTCATGCTCCCAACTTTTTCTGCAGTTCCTCACTAGCAGAGCATGGGTAACTGAAAAGTCCTTGTCTTAAATTAAACACTACTTAGTAACAGCCAAAACATCAGTGTGTTATCAACTTTATTCTCACTGTGAATTCACTGTATTAGCTACTAGGAAAAAATTAACTCTTTCCCAGCTGAAACCAGGAGAGGTGGTAAGTGCCTTGCAGGGCTGAGATTTTCCTCATCTGTCTATTGCCAAATAAGCCAGTCATGTTTTCACTTACATATCCCAATAGACAACACCAGAACATATTGCTTTCATCTTAGGATGAAGTCTCATGTGTGTAATAACATTGTGATGTTATTACTGCTACTATTAGCAGCCCTTATTTTTCTCCTTCCCACATATTTCTAAATAAGCAAGCCATTTGGAGTTTAAGGAAGAGAAAAAATTGGGATTTCTGAAGAGAAGAATTAGCATGTCCCTGCTGTGAGTCCTACACAAAGAGGTTCAGCTTTATGAAAGCATCTGCAATTCAGCTGTCTGATATGGAATTCTACATTCTAACCTGTAATCAGAATGCTAAAATTTTAACCACTTTTAAAAGAGAGCAAACTTAAATTTCATTGTAGATTAATTTTGGTCTGCGTAAAGATTGGACTATTGATGAAATTTCACCACCTGCCTCCCCAGATACAATATATTGAAAATCTAATAGGTGAATTATTATCATATTTAAAATATTAACTTGGTTGTGTGTTTCTGTTTGTTTTACCAGAAACAAAAATAGGGGAATATTTTATAAGTGGTAGTTGTTTCTCAAACATTTCAACACAATTTCAGAACAAATGTACATTTTTCTCTGTCTCTTCTTTACATGCAATAAATATTCATTAAGTTAATTCTTTATTCTATTTTATTCTTGGAAAAACCTTGACAACCCTCCTAAGAGGAAAATAAGCAGAAATAATTCCGTTTTATGTGACTGTAGGATTACAACCAAGCTTATTACAACTGTAAATATTAGAGAGTGTTTTTTTCTAGTATGTTCTGATACTGATACTCAACGCCATTACTTTTTGAAATAGTGCATGCTAATAAAGGTGTTAGAGTGCATGTTTTCACAAGCAGTGATGTTTAGTGAAATCTTTGCTGAGTACCACAGAACAAAAGCAAACTATTGCTGTTCACATGAGTTTCAGTAATTTTGAGACTATGTTGGTGGGCACTGTGACCTTCTTAAGTTAACAGAAAGAATGATTTTGTTGATAGAGTCCTTAATGATATTTAGACAATAGTGGAAGCAGCTTGTGTGAAGCTCTTTAGAGAGAACAAAGCTACACAAGAGATGTTAAAACTTGAACAAAATTGCTGTTTTCCTCTTTTAATGATAAAAGTAACATTTTTTTTGCAGGGATTCAAACACTTGTAACTTCAGCAGTTGTCTTGCTCAGATGCCCAGGTTGAAGGTAATTCCACTTCTCCTTTTTTTTTTTTTTCCCCAAACCAGTATCAATATGGGAAAAAGAGGAGGTGAAATTCTTCTGAAAGCATTACTGAGTTTGTTCACTTTGCCCATCTCTAATATCAGGATAGGCAGGTCGTATCTACAGTGTTATAAAATTGATGCACAACTACAGCTGAATAATACTTCAAAGAAGGACAGCAAAAGGCCAGATGCTACAGTTTTGTATGCTACAGAAACATTACATAGAGCCAGCTGTATCAAATAAATGCAGGGTGTTTTTATTAAGCTATTGTTCTCCCATATGCTTGGTCCTATATGCACGTACCCAAACAATATACAACTTGGGCATATGTGACATTTGTTTATATGTGTACAAGTTCTACCTGCTTTCAATCAAAAAGGGGTAGTTTAATTAGGAAACTTCACAGCTGGAATTCTTCGTTTCATTCTGCTCATGTTGCAGCAGGTCTCAGCCGCAGTCTGAAGAGAATACTGTCTATGACGCATTAAATTACCGTATTAAATTCTGATAATATATTCCTTTTTCCACCTATTTTTTAATCAAAACATACTTAACAAAATTCCCAATGGATAACTGAAGTAAAATGTCACAAGTCAAAATAGTCTTTAGGAAATGAAAATCATGATCACTGTGTAACTGGATTTATGGGTTTGCGGCACAATAAGAACTTTTATGTTAACATTTACCACAAAATGGAATAAAGGATTTACAATAAACCAGGCTGATTGAAAATGGATTATTATGACTTTAAAATGAATTGTAATTATTTTAATTAATTTTTTGCCAATCATTTTATACTATAGCAGTCAAATCAGAACAAAAAATGGTAACAGGTATTTCCAACTCATTTCATGTCTTATTGTTTGATTGGTGTTAATATAAAAATTTGGGCGTCTGGATGTGTCAAAATATGAAAAATATTATAAAATTTCACAGTCTGAAAATTCCTATCATGCTTGAGAATTAGCTACAATTGAAATTCAGGATACTTCTCATAAATTTGAATCTGAATTGCTAATTATATTCCAATTGGACTCCATTTCTAATTCAATTATTAATGCAAACAAAAATGATTACTTAAGAAATGAATATTCCAGAGATTAGCTGGTCAAATAAATTCACTAATATACTTGTATTCATAAGTAGTGACACAATAAACTGGTATTTAGTTTGGAATAGACTTTCTTCAACCTTTTTCTCCTTTATCTAAATCAATATTATCTTTAAGACAGTTGCAGTTAGATGAGTGTGTTAGCATTGCGTGTTTGATGTGATCTGCCCTATTCTTAACAGAAAAAAGGATATCAGAGATTATACATTTGTTAATCCTTGAAAAGAATGAACTTTCCTTTCAGCTTCATTTTTGTAGCCATTTATCTAAAAGCTACATTTCCCGGATTCCTTATCTAAGCTGAGAAATAGCTAAGCAGCTGATTATTAAACTGTTAGGTATACAAGACTTTAAAGAAAGAGACTGCATTTTAGGTAATTTAAACCTTTTGGAATAACAATATTTCATTTCAAAATATAGCCATTTTAGAGAATGACGATGAAGCATTGAGGGAAGTGGCTTCAAAACAAAACCAAAAATATCTGTCATTTCCAACAGCTCTTGCCTTAAGGTTTCTGCTGAGGCTTGATGAAAGTAATCAAAGAAAGAAAGAAAGATAGATGTCTGTGTTTTTATCAGTCTTACTCATTATTACCAAAAAAGAGGACCAATTCTGTACTCCTTATTCTCTTCCCACTCTTCAAGTGTGTGAAATTTTCTTGACCGGGAAATCAGCATTAGGCTGGTGTTCTTTAATAACTGCACAGGAGCGTAGTTTATCACAAAAAAAAGTCTGTAATGACTAAAGGCATTACATTAACACTTTGCTAATAACTTTAGATATATCACTTCCATTTAATAATTCATACAAAATGTGCCAAATAGTGATATTATAGAGTCTGCAATTTCAACTTTATCTTCAAGACTCTGGTTTAGGCAACCAGTAGCTTCCAGGAAACACAATGAATATTAATTAAGTTTTCAGCTTGTGCTGAGACTTTCAATATGTTCTGTGTTTTGGGGAGGTATCAAACTAGTGCATTTATCCTCAATTAGCAGAAATGTCGGTGGATAAAATGGGTATAATCTGATGCTAATCGAAATTTAATAATCCCTTCTTACTATAAAGAATTGTCAGTAGGGAACTGAAATTTATCAATAAGGTTGCTCAGCAAGAAAGTGCTTTTGATTAAAGAGAGTGATTTACTTATTATGCAAAATAAACTTGAGGGTCAGCAGATTAACATACCATTTAAATGCTTTGCTATGCATTTTCAATTCTACAGAAGCTTCAAAATCTCACTGGAAATTTGAAGGAACAGAAATTATGTGAAAAACACAAACAAAGCAAAACACTTCATATTGTAAGAACATTTTGTGTATTTGTTTGCAGGTTGTTTGTTTTATCAAGTATTAGTGTAATCCTTGGAACTTCCTAAGTGTAGAACTTCACTTTGCTTGAGGTCTATAATGTGATCATATTTTTCTTGATCACACTGAGGTCAGCTGCAAAACCTCTATCAGCTTAACTGAGAAATTCTGCCAATGAAAATATGCTATTCCAGTTATTTTTTAAATTGGAATTGGAATATGGAATATTTAACTTTGAAAGCTACATTTTGAAAATTTCATTATATTTTTATGACAAAATTTTATCAGATTTTGATTTTGGTTTAGGATATACACATAACAGAATAGCAACACTGGGAATAATGAAGTCTAATCAAACAAATATTTCCTGACCACTAAAAATAAATAGCAATATCTTCAGAACTTCAAGAGTTTTCAATAAATTGTCATGTTATTTTTAGCATATAAGCCATACATTATGACATGAAAATACATTGCTTTTATTAAATCCAGTATTGTCATTCAATATATTGCCAGAGTAACCTGAATGAGAGAGATTTAAGATTACATATTCCAGTATATAACTTAATACTTAGTTATTCCATTTGGGATTGAACCTATATCTGCAATAGTCAAAGATGTCCTTCCAGTGGTGGTAATAGGTAAAGAATTAGAATACCAGGAATCAAGAACAACAACTGATTTAAATTTAACAGACATACAAGATCAAATGTGGTATTAATATTTCCTTACAGGAAAAGAATACAGTTCTGTGTATTCCTAGGTTTTGTCAGTCATCATTACATGACCATGTTTTGTTTGTTTATAATTTTGCCAACACAGAGTAATTTTTTAATGATTCATCTGAGAAACAATAGAGAAGTGGTTTGATTCTTGATACAAATCTAAGGCCTGGGAACTTTTCAAATATAGAACATGAATTTACTTTGTGCATATTACCTGTGGCTGTCTGTCAGATCTAACTGATACACAAAATCATAGTGCAATAGTATTTGTATTTAGATACAACACCTTCTTGAAATACTGCTTCTCTTTAAAGAATCATATTTTTTTTCATTGGTCTGCTTAATTGTTAGCACTGTTATGATAAGATCTCAGAATGACACAGGTAGGAAAGAAGGACAGGAGGTCTCCAGTTCAGCTTCCCCCCTAGGCAGGGCCAGAGGAGTGCTCAGACCAGGCTGTTCAGAGCTGTGCCCTGCCAGGGCTTGGAAACTGCAAGGATGGAGCCAGCCTTCCTGGGAACCTGTGGTCCTGTCCAATCCTCTCTTCCTAGGGGAAAGGATCTCCTTCTTTCTCTTCTAAACCTATCTTCTTTCAGTTTTGCTATGCGATGCAGTGAAGAGCCTGGCTCCAACTCTTCAGTCACTTCCCTGTAGGTGTTGGGGGCTGCTGTGACTCACAACCCCTTCCCTGCACCCCACCCAAGATGTCTCCGTTCCAGGTTGAATAGGCCCAGCGCCTCACAGGGCAAGTGCTCCACCCCTCTGAGCATCCCGAGAGTCCTCTACTGTACTCATTCCAGTTTTATAAGTGCCTTTTCTGTTTTGTGGGCCTAAAACTGGATGATCTATTTTAGATATGCCCCTAATGAATGCAGAGATAATCACTTTGCTCAGCTGTGTCCACACAGCCCAGAATACTGTTGGCCTTTACTGCTGCCAGGGCATGCTGCTGCCTCACATTCAACATGCTGCCTACCAGGACACTCACGACCTTTACCACAGAGCCCTTTACCAGACAGCATAAAATTAAAGAATTAGAAATTGCTTTGTCTGTAATAAACAGTTGATTTAGGTCCAGTCAGGCAATCGCTTGTACATTTAGTCAACTTTATGCACCAGGTAGCCCTGTTTCATACAGATCTGTTTCATAAGTGATTTCTAATGTTTCGGTCTAAAGAAGAGTGTAAGAGTTTAATAAAGTTTAATAAAGTATATGCTGAGCAGCTCCCCCTTCTAGTGTAAAGTATCTTTTTTTCTATAATAGGCAAATTAGAAATTTACCTGAAGTGGGGATTTTGCACAATAAAATTTCTATACATACACTTCCACCCCACTCATTAATTCTAGTGACATTTAAAAAACATCCAAAGTGAACATAAATAAAAGAGAAAAAGGATGAAAAAATTAATTCAACATAAGGAAAATTTTAGTAACTCATACAGTGTAATTATGAACTGAGAAAGAATATTTTGCACGGAAGAGTAGAGTCTAATGCAACCTTCTTTTAAAGTATGAGAAAAAAATTACTGTTTTGTCTTTCGAGAATTATTTTTTGTCTGTTTTTTAAATCTGAGAACACTTTATCGAATGGATAATGACAGTGACAAAATATTTACTAAACATACACAAATGTTTAGGATCCATTCTGAAATCACTGCAGTTCTGTTCCATTTAAAAGATCTTGAAGAAAAGTCTTAAAAGTTTCTACTCCAAAGCAATGAATTACTGCTGAATTTACTCTTAGTTAAGAGCCTGTTATTTTTTATGTGTTATCTACAACAGAAAACTAAACTACTTGGATGTTTTTATCATGTTTTAAATGTGAAATCTATTGTAGTCACGGTATTAGATAAGAATGAAAGATATACTCATTACTGGGTAATGCTGAGCATTCATCATAGAGGGGTATTTCATTTTTCTAGTAGACAAAAGATTGCTTACTAGTTAGTTACATGAAGGAGATGACTGACAGTATATTTAGGGAAACAGTATCTCTTAAAATAGTTCTTAAAAGAATTAAAGGGGGTCCTTTATATTTTTTCCTTCCCGAAGGACAATAGAGAAGGTATTGGGGAAAAAACGATTAAATGTCTTTCGGAAGGCTTTGAAAGGATAAGAGGCTACAAGAACTGAAAAGCACCTAGAAGAAGCAAAAAAAACCCGAATACTTGACTGCCAACCTACCAGGAGGGAACAACAAATAAACTGAATAGTGCAACACTTATGAAAAATGTTTAACATACTTTTTAACATATGTTTTTGTAAACTTTTATACCTGTTTTCAGTTTTGAATAACATGAATTAATGCTTGTATTTGAACATTTTGTGATTTATTCCTCTATGTTCTCTTTGCCCCTTTCCATAGGCCTCTACAGTACTCAGACTGGCCACATACAAATACAGCTGACGTCTCTCTAACAGTATTTCTCTTCACATGAGTCATTTCTTGCTAAAACTATTCCGTTCAACATATCACAATAGCTGATCATGATGATTAACTCAAATATGCTCCAAAAATATCCTTTGATGCAAAAAGTATTAAAGCATCAGCACTCAGCCTCTAAATGTCATTTAATAACCTTCCGTAACTTCAATGATTTTCAATTCTTATTTTCTCTTTCTGTCATGAACTAACTGCTAGAGATCTGTTCCCTGAAAGAAAATATGTCTAATTTGTTTCTTTGTTCAGCAAACACATATGTTTAATGGCTTCTACTATTACTCTAAGTGGGATATCTAAAAATATGATTCTTTAACTTCCTTGAAAGGAACATTAAAATAGATTTCCAAAGCTCTGTGTCACACTAGACTTCCGTATTATACAAAGTATGTTTTTAAATGAGTTTCTACATAGAAAGAATGTGGGAAGATCTTATTGTTTTACTTCAGTAGGAATGCTTCATAAAGTCACAGCAGATTCCATTTTGATTTTTCTGTTTGAAATTAATTTTAAAGTGCTGGTTGTACTGAAGAAAAACATATCTACTGGTTTAGGGTATTTTAAAGTTGAGCCATGTAAGAGTTCCACAACATAATGTTTCAAAACACTGTTTGGCTGACCTAACCCTAAGGAATTATCTGAGACCCAACAGGAGTAGGGATTAATTTACAGCAATGAATCCGATGTCTCTACAGAACTAGCCAAATGTATTAAATGTACTAAAAATGCTGGTATCTGTGAATGCCGCTGATTCAAGTTATAAACCCAATGAAATATTTTTCTCCATAGTGCTTCAAAATCAACTTTTTTTTTTTTTTCTGAAACTGAAAACAGAAATATTAATGACTCAGAGGTAGCAACTCACTTACCTAAGCCCTACTGGGGACTGCTGTATGAGCAATTTTAGAGTTTCTGAGCTGACCATAGAGGAGGAACGGATAAGGTACATGCCTCCAAGAGGTCTTCAGAGTTCTGCAGCAGGAGCCAGAGACTGGAAT
This sequence comes from Manacus vitellinus, assembly GCF_001715985.3. Taxonomy (NCBI): domain Eukaryota; kingdom Metazoa; phylum Chordata; class Aves; order Passeriformes; family Pipridae; genus Manacus; species Manacus vitellinus. Next base: position 27,165,876 of record NW_021939396.1, on the reverse strand, counting down.
ATATACCTTTTGGAGTCTCAAAAGGCACTGGACACCTCTGCTTGGTTAAGTGAACTGAGCCCATAATTACTCTGTGGTGGTAAGAGCGTGTGGCATTAAAGATCAGAAGATATATTCAATTCTCACCTCCTTTTAGAAGCAGAAGAACAAAAACTAATATACTAAGGACTCAGATAACACTGTAGAAGTGTTTTTGTGTTATTTATCACCCAAGGGTATATCCAACTTCTTTCTTTCCTTTATCAGGCTTTCATTTTTGCCAAGTTTTTAGCAAGGCTGGAGGCATAGATTTCAGGCTAAAGTTAGAGATGAAACTGATAGGAACTGTTGTATAAGTTGCCAAAAGACATCTTTGATAAAACTTGTTGCATTTGTTTTGTAAAAGATGCTTAAAAGGAAAACTATTATCTAGTTATAGTACAGTACTAATTTTTCAGAGATTAAATGTTTGATCTAATTCACAAAGAAATCAGTTTAAAAGTGCCCACAAAACTGAGGACTTGAGCAAACCCTGGAGATGATAACAATAAAATTAATAACACCTTGAAATAACAAAAAAAATTTCTTTTTTCTAATTGTATTTTAATTGTGATAGATTTTTTTATAATGGCAATGAAGTGAATGGCCAAATGTGGAAATTTTCTGATGAAATTGTACTTAGTTAACTGAGAGGGAAAATATTTTTTGTTAGCTTTTATGAAATATCATTCTTTTATAAACTGAGTATATTTGTATAACATATATACACAAAAATATATTAAAAACCCCTATAACTCACACATATAAATAAATAAATAAGTCTAAGACTTCTCTTTTTGCCTATAGTACTAGATGCTAATTCCTAGGAGCATAATTCATTAATCAGATGGTGTATATATGCCAGTGAAATACTGTAAGAAAATGAGAGAGAGAGAGACAGAGAATCTCTGGTCAAATACCGTTGACTGTAAGTGTAGCTAAACTATGTTGCAGTTCACAACAGACAAGGTTGCTAGGAACTCTTGAACATTCAATTTTTTAAACAAAACTGAAAAATGTTCTGTAAGATATTGTAGAGTTTCAGCTCAGAAGTCCCAATGTCTCACTTGGAAAATCATTATTTTTTGATCTGTTTATATAATTTTTTATATGTTATTCATATCTATTGTTTATATCCTAGACCTAATTTATTCCACCTCACCCAAGGCATGTAAATGAGATATCTAGGACGAGACTATAAATGCTCTGATATCCTTTAAAATATAGTTTAGCAAATTTTAAGTATTTGAAATTACTCCTTAAGTTGATTGAATAAACTATATTGATAATATCTCAGAGTATTCAAAATGAAGACTGAAAAATACCATTCATATTATCCATCTTACCGATCATTTGTTTCTGTAGTTTCAAAGTTGAAAGTTGATGAAAGATTTATATGCTTTGGATCCACCCACTTGAATGATTTTGAATCAGTCTGAAATCAGAAGAGAAATTACATAAACAGAGTAAAACTGGAATGAACTGTATGACTTTTTGATGACTGATAGGAAAACTTTATTATCTTGCTGGGGAGTTGTACTCTTTTCAAACCAAACACTTTCATTTTGAATGTACCTAAAGATACCTAACACATTGAAACATTGTAGAGACCATGTTTTATCATGGAAGTGGTTTCTAACCTTTTAACCATGGCTGTATTTGTCTTTTCACATTTCACACAAGAACCATCTCCGGAAAGGTGATATACCTGTTAAAAAAGATAAAAGTCTTCAAATTAAATTAAATCTTGGTTACCATATGCAGTGTTCTTATATCCTGCCTCTTTCTTACATCCAAACAAATTTACTGCTCATGGAGTAAGTAGAGAGGTTCAAAACATCTTAATTTTTCTCCTGACAGGAAATTTAAATATTTAATTATATAAAAATAAAAATCTTTGGGGAAAAAAAAAGATTATTTTAAATAAAGTTACATAATAAAGATCAAAATAGCATAAAGCATAAACTGATCCTTGATTCTCTTCAAGCACAACATTCAGACCCTGAATTGTGATTTAACTATTATTTCTGTGACCATGGTAGCCTACAAAGGCAGATTATGTAAGTGTGGGGAAGGAACGCAGTTTTCATTCTTTCATGTGTAGGTGTTAAAGCTTCCTTAGAACCAGATTTCCATAATTATACATATAATGGTTATAAAGCTGTCTCTTACTAGATGGAGTGGGTGGGGTAAAAACAACCTTTCAGGCATACAAAAGCTTATTAAGATTAGACAGGATCTTGGGTTGTGGTGAATACATGAAAAACTCTTATAAGGCCAAGAGAGATTTCTCCTCAACGTTCAGTAGGGATTTTCATGCTTTCTCCACTAATGCTGCAAGGGCATAGAGCTCAGATGGTCTGCAACCCTGGGCCATGAAGCAAGTTTAAGTAACTGTGGAAGGAGGGACTGTGAAGTTGTCAAAATAAATGAAGCATATAAGATAGAAGGATGAGAGTATGAATAACACAGATTCAAAATAAAGTCACTTTCTCACAAATAAGGGAGAAATATGTAGGTGGTTTTGGCTTAGCATTAAATAAAACTATGTAGTAGAAATTAAAAAAAAGCCACCGCATAAACCCCATCTCATTTATAAAAACTATTTAGATACACATATTTTTAATTTTACAGTTCTAGTCCCTGAGGACCAGGTTTGGTAAGCCTGTATGAGCTCATGGTTGCAACCCACAGATCTCTTTCTTAGCCTTTTTTTCTTGACAGGGTATAATAGATAGAGACTTCTTGCTAAATATAGCTTTCCCATATAATAATGACAGTTGCAATGTTAAAAGACCACAAATAGCCAAAATGCTTCTGCAAATGCTGGTAATCTTTACATTTTAGTGGAGTTTTGTACCAGACTGGTCAGTTCCTCAAAACAATGCTGGAGAAGAGAAAGCTTCAGGGTGACCCAACTGCAACCTTCCAGTACCTGGAGGGAACCTGCAAGAGAGATGGAGAGGGACTTTTAACAAGGGTATGTAGTGACAGGACAAGGGGGAATGGCTTTAAACCGAAGGATAGTAGCTTTAGATTAAACATTAGGAAGAAAACCTTCACTGTGAGATTGGTGAGGCACTTGGAACACATGTTTAAGGTCAGGTTGGATAGGGCTTTGAACAATCTGGTCTAGTGAAAGGTGTCCCTGACCATGTCAGGGGGGTTAGAACTAAGTAATCTTTAAGATTCCTTCCAACCCAAGTCATTCTATGATTTATGAACATAATTTTGATCATAATTTTGCAAGTTTTATTTCAAAAGTGTTAATGAGGAGAAAAGAACCACATTTTATGTTTATGATTTTGAAATATAAAGCAATATATTCTTTAATGTTTAGCAGTGCTGAAAGGAAAATGTAAATCTGTAACAAACTAACATATGGTCAGTATTCACAATCATATATTTAAACTAAACCCATACAATTTCCATATATTTTTAGAAATAACAAGTCCTGAAGTGTCCGTGTTGATTGGAAGTTTTGCACAAACCCAGAAGTATTTTTCAGGTTACTTTGCTGGTCTTGTAAACACTGATATGGATAAATTAATTTAGAAAAAGTAATAACACTGTATCCGTGTTATTGACAAAAGGTGAGTATATTGAAAAGTTATTACAGTTATACATAACCATTCACAGAGTTTATTAAATATATATGTAATTTTTTCCAAGATTTTTTCAAATAATTGAGTAAAAGCCTTCTTTTTTTTGTCTATATACTAGCTGATGCTGAGTTTTAGTAGCGATGGCTTAGGTCATTTGACTTTACTGCTAATAATTTACAACAGGTGGTTCACTTTACTGATCACTGAGACAGTTTTCTTCTCTTTGGGTACCCAACTTATACATTTTAAAAATACACATGATTTTCAAAAGGGATCACTTATGGCTGATTAAAATGTTGACTCCTGAGTGTCAGTAGATAAAGCCAGAGTGCAGCTGACAACACTTATAAGAAAAATGTGTTCTTAAAATCTCTTGCTATAAAATCTTCAGGCTAGCTTCCTCTGTGTACACTGGTATTCTTCCTACTGAAAGTGACACACAAATTAAGTAGGCAGTTAAACTTTTAATAGTTCAAGTATTTTTAGACATACAAAAATATATTTAAAATTTTTTAGAATATTTAGAAATAGATTTACATTGTTACCGCATTTTTGAAGACTTGTTTAGAGTTTTGACTTCTTGAATAGAAGTCCTTTTTCATTAAATAACTTATTTTCTTCTCACAGTTCACAAAAAAATAGAAATATAGAAAAAATATTGAACAGAATTTCTGTGTTTCATACTGCTTTTCCCCACAGCACTTTTTCAAAGTTTAGAATTTCATTTTGTCCTCTTGATTAATTCAGTTCATATAAAAGCATTAAGAAAACAAAGGAACCAAAAATAATTCTACACATCATCTTTTTTTATATATCTCCAAAGACTTCAATATATGTTTGCAATTTCTTTCTTCCCCAAAATAGTACCAGATTCTCTGCTCTGTGCTGACACACTAGGATAGATTTTGTAGAGAAAAGTGGCTACTGACTGCAAAAATGTAGGACTGAAAATGTGGGTGTAACACAATAGTAGACATCTTTTAAAAGGTACTGCTTTTCAGAGAGTACTTACTGATAGAGACTGAAATACACTTTAGATTTCATCTCAATATTATGACAGATTTTAGGAATTCTATATGTTTTAAAAAAGAGACAGGCAGTGGAAATGACTCTTCAGTTGACTATTATAAGGATTATTCTTCTTGCTAAAAAACTGATTGAATTTTCAGCCAGGTCTTTTGTCAAGTGCTGATAGTCTTCTGTTCTTCAGTTACTTATTGTTATTGTTCTCTGCAGTGTGAATAGTAGTGCATGTAGTGTATCTATTTGTCTAATTTCTTTCTTTCCTGTTTTTAGGTTGAGAATGAAACCTACAGGCTCATAAATATGCTAGTTGAGTGTTCAGTTTAGTTTAACCATACAAACTTTTTTTTTGCTGACTTGCAGCAGTTCAACAGTGCTGAATTCATATACGTTGTTCCTCAAGAAACTGATAAATTCTCCAGAGTCACAGAGCAAGGATACCATCAGCCTTGATGGTACATGGCTTTTCTTGTAGAATTGGGTGCAAATTGTGATGATAGGTGTTCATCATCTTTTTTATGAATCACTAAATATGTTATAATCAAAGAATCAAAAAGGTATACACTTCTGTGAAAAGAAAAAGCTGAAATAATTTTCCAAGTGACATTGAGTTTGTTTTCCAATAGACAAGGAGAAATCTATTAGGTGTGAAAATTACCTTTGTTTTATATTAATTTTATTTTATATTACTTTTTTAAAAGAATTATACTCTACTACTTTTATTTTATACTACCTTTATTTTATGTATAGGGAGTTTTATGTAAAACTGTAAAATATGGGTCTGATTCTACTTTTCTACCCCTTTTTTCATCTATTCCATCTATTGAACACAGTCTCTAGAGAAATGCAACGGTCTATGTCTGTTACTTATTGATATATATTGAGATATATATCTATCTATAGATAGATAGATAGATATATACTGCAGTTTGTCTTCTGTGATATTTATACACCCTGCTCAATAATTGGAACTCAAAGAGATAAGTTCCATCCCCAAGAGAGACAATTCCTTGTAAAAATAGATGAAGTAGAAGAAAGATTAAAATGCAAGGTTTAGAAACATTTTGCTTTATCAGCTGAGATCATTTTAGCAAAGAATATATCAATTTCTTCGTCCATTATAAGTGTGAGAATGGTTGCAAAATGGAATTTCTCTCATCTGAAATAGTGGATACTGAAGCAAGCAGTACCTTAAGCAAGCTTTGAGAGAAGAAATAGAGGGTTATGTGTTAATAACTAAGCACAAAAATAAAAATAAGATTAGTAGCTGAAAAATTGTTCCTGTCAGGTTTACCATATGTTTTAAGGGGACTGCTAGTAACACCTATGATCAGTAAGCTAAAAAAGGGAGGATAAATCTAACAACCAAAGTAGCAGATGGTCCATGATCACGAAAAAATGATTCATTACAGAACTCTGTCCAGACTTATTTCACTGTCATTACCTTGTCAAAATCCTGATAGAAATTAAAAAAAAATTGGCCATAAATTGTAAATTTGAAAAAGTACTGGTGAAAATTGGTGAACTTTGTGAAACTAATTTATTATCTCAGGTAATGAAGTGGAATGTTGATACAATTAATACGCTGTAAAAGAGGTGTAGTTCAATGTACAGGAAGTCATGATGAATTAAAGAGCCAAAAGAAATTGCTGGGCAACTGTAGGTCACCAATATTTTTTTAATGCATTCATTGTCTTTGTGAATAACAAATCTAATATGAAATGTAAAAAAAATAACATTTTTAACACCATGTTTTTATGTTAACTTCTGGTGATGTTAGTCAGAGTAGAGTCAATTATTAACTCGTTTGAAACTGTCATCCTCAGAGCAAGTTTGCAGAATTTTATCACACATTCCATGTCAAAGTTGGACTTCATGTTATTGCAATGTGTGAAAAATCTTAATTATTGGAGCTCAGAAGTTGAAAAATCATGTCTTTTTTTCCTTTTTTTTTTTTTTTGCATGTAACAAGAATAATTTAATCCGTAGTCTGACACCATTAACTAATAAGTAATTAAATCATGTAAGGAAAGCAAAGTAAGGACTACATGGTTCATAAACTTCCCTCATCTCAAAATTTGACACATAATCATTCATTTTAAGCATGAGATTGGGTGTGTCATGAGAGATGAAGCCATACACTCATTCAATGATTACAAGAAAAAGGCATGATCTTCTGCAGCACATAGAGAGAGTATTAGATATCCCCACCAGATAAAGTAGTCTTTCCTACTTTGAACTGCATGCAGTAGTTTCTTTTGTCTGCATTCCCACAGAGGTCTAAATATGCTCTTTCTGGGGAATATCATAATTTCTAGGAAGTAAATTGGAGAAATTCTCCCTTATATGTGAAGTGACTAGGTTGTGGAATCCAAATTACCTGAACACCACATATTGGTTGTGAATTTCCTCTTTCTTTTTTTTTTTTTTAACATCCACATGGAATTCATCATATAATCATAGAATTTAAATACTATTAAACACAGGTGATAATAATTTAAAAAAATAAAAATTAATAAAAATAGTAACAGCGAATTATTAATGTTCAGGATTGGACACTTTTCGTCTATGACTGGCATAATCTCAAAATATTCAAAATGCAGATGAGAAAAGAGGGCTTTGCCTGCTTATGTAAATATCCAAGACATATTAAGTGAGAGACTGAGGCATAACTGAGAAATAAATCAGCCTATATAAGTTCTTTTTAGAAGAAAATATCATTCTATTTCCATTAGTCCTACATAAAAACACAGAAGGAGGAAAGCACTCCACAAAACAGGAGAAAAGAACCTAAACTTTCACAATGTTATTAATTTGTTTACCTTCCTTTGTCATCTTGAATTCAACCTCCAGTTTTCAAGATACTTACCTTCAGTGTTTATCTACAAAGAGGTATTTAGGGAAATTAATTCAAATTAATTAATGACTTTTGTTTATGGAGGACTAGTTAAAGACTATTAGCTCCCTGTTCAAAGATTCAAAGACATTCAAAATCAGAACTGAAATAAAGGACTTCTAATTCACCTGGAAATGTAGTGAGTTAAGTTGAATAAAGAATACTTTCCATGGGAAGAAGAATCACAATAAATGTTTAATGTAATCTAATTAATCCAATTAAAATTTTATTTAATTTGCAGGGGCTTTCTTCATTGTCTTTAAAGACTCAGACAGTGATGACTGATCTGAATGGATCATTTATTAGAATATTTTATGAACTTCAGATACTTCCATCTAAAAATGGAATTATATTAGGGGCTTCATAATTAAAAGCAACACTTCAAAACATTCATTACAATGATTAGGGGTAGTAATAGGCAGTGTTAGAATCTCTCCACATAGAAACAGTTAAATTACAAGATCAAGAGAAAGAAATACTGATTAAATGTGTAAAAGACATACCCTATGGTTTCTGTTTTCTGTGAACAATAGCGAAGTTTATGTGCGAAGGGTGGTAGTGGTAGAGGATTAATATTGATTTTCAATACTGCTTTTGAATGGCAGTTCTCATTGAGCTCCTTGATTCACAGAAATAAATTTATCCCTAAAAAAGTTTTGCCAACATTCATTGATCCCTAACTCCCCAGAGTTTCTTAATTAATAAATTAGAATTTAGGGTGCATATGTTTTGTTGAGATAATGCTGTTTCTTGGCACTGTTCTGCAATACTTTCTGAATTTTTGTTTGTGGATTCATTTGTTTTATTTTTAAGTAGAACTGAATACTTGCAGACATAAATAAGAAATATTCTCCAGAATAATAGCCATTTTATTCCCACTGTTTTGTCTAGTCCTAAAAAGGCTTGACATGAAAGACCTATTATTTCACCTAGTCCCACTTCCTGATTTTTCCATGAGTTATATCTACTAGTTATTTGTCTATTTTTTCCCAATGAACAAGCACCCTTCCACATATACATATATATATATATACAAATAAATTTAGATTTATTTTCTATATCATTAAACATGTCTTAACAACAGCGTTAATCACTTTGAAAACTAAGGACAAAGGGAAGAAAAAATTGTCTTTTAAATGTGATTTTGCTACAAGATGTGGGTGGAACATAGGACAGTATTACTGGATGTTACTGATATGCTCAGGGTTCATAATTTCACTTTTAGTATTGCCTATTATATGAAGAAGTTTTTCATGTTTGAAAAGGTAAATACGTTGCTGTAGCTAATAATTTACTGAGACAAAATGCAAGACCAAGTGATTCTCTCTTAAATAGCCTCTCAATTTTACTTTTTTTGACTAGGGTAGCTATTTATGAGCATTCATCCTTTTACAACCAGTGAATTGATATGGAAGGAGCTAGGCATGGTTTAAGAATAGTTACTTTCCACCTGTCAGTGGAACAATTTGTGTGTTATGTCTGTCTTATACATATCTAGCCATTTATAGGGATACATCTTCTTATTTTCCACTATTTCCTGTGCAGCTGCTTGTCATCTTAGTTCTCTGCTTCAAATAATTATAAAGTAATTGCGATTATAAAACACAGCAAAATACTACCTCCTTTCAGTGCTATACTAGTAGATTTAATGATAGTGAAATATTTTGCCAGTTGCATATTCAGAATAAAAATATTCATAAAACTCCCAAATGCCATCAGATACTGGACCCAACAGTCAGTTTCATAGAAAACAGTTAAATAAAGAAAATAAACTATTTAACGTGCTATAATATAATTAATGACAGGAGTATCTAGGCTATCAAATAAATATTTGATGGATATGAGAAAGGAGGAAATAACATTGGAAGGATTTGATTCTGATTTCACCAAATATGACAGAGAATTTTCTTTGCAAGCAAAAGCACATGTCACTGCTGCAGAGTATTCCACACTTGCAATATGACAGACAAGTAAAGGGGAAAATAAATCCAAACCCATCCCAGGACAATTTAACTTTCACAATGACAAATATGTGCAGGCTATCATGAAACAAAACAATTTACTACTCTAAGATATTGGTAAGATTTTACATATTTCTCATTTTACTTAGCTGAAGTTGTTTCTGCTTCCTTTCTGTTTTTAAAACACATGTTTTGACTTTATTTAAAAGTTTGATTTTTGAAAGCACAGTTAACACTCAGGTAAATAGCAATTGTATCAAACTGATGTGATTATGGATGGTTCATGGAAGTTTTACCTTCTTTCATGTAGATTTAATTTTTCTCATATATATGAAATGCCTAGAGATAAATGTTTTTTAGAAAATCAAACATACCCATAGGCTCAGCAAATCTAAAAGGTCCCAATCCATATGGTGTGTGTAGTGTCAAAAAATTTTTATGATGTTTGCAAAGAATTATGTTAGAAAGTGCATCCTCGGTGTCACTAGCAAGAAGACAGCTCACAAGCCTGGGGAAGTGATTATTCCCCTCTATTTAACACTCATGATGCAGAGCTAGAAGTACTGTGAGCAGTTCTGGACTTCTCAATAGAAGAAAGACAAGGCTGACCTGGAGACAACTGAGTGGTAGAGGTTGGAGACTCAGCTTTGCTCAACCAGGGGACTAGAAAGCTAGAAGGCAGCTATATTGCTGTCTGCAACTCCCTGTTTTTTGGTTCCTGGAAAAATGGAGACGCAGGGTGAAGAGGAAGTGGGCACAAGCTACAACCAAGAAAATTTCCATGAGACTGAAGGAGAAAGTTTCCCTCAGAAGAGTGATTATGCAGAGTTAGAGGCCCAAGATGGTTACCTGACATGTAGGTTTTACAGAAGCTGTTGTATTTATCAATTTCTGACACACACACCCCCAATATTAAAACCATGCACTGCATAACCACTCCACAGGTTTGCTTGTCGAACTCAGGGCATTTCATTTTACAGAAATCATTCTTGTAATTAGAAGTCACAAGTTAAATTCTGAATTCTTGCCTTCTGAGTGTTAGGGTAGAGAAACTGTTCTGCTTATACCACCAAAAATTATGCACGTTATATTAAACCACATTTATGTTCTTTCAATTAAATTTTATTAATTTAGTGATACCTATGATATTACAACACCACAAATCCTGGATCATTATGAGAATTTCTCCATGATGTCTGAGATAATTAATCATTTATTTCTTAACACAATTCTTATTCCTCTGTTCTGATCAATATTTTTCAAAACTAAACTGAAAATTTTAGATGTTGGTCTGTAAACATTTCTAAAGTATTTTTTCCTTGCTATAAAGTTTCAATTAAATGGAAAAACATTGCAAAAAAATACATAGAATCATGCTTAAAAGAAAGATGAAGGAAAAAAATCTGAAAAACAATCAACTGGAAAATCACACTTTTATAGTTTTACAATAAAACAGTGTAGATTATCTTTCATCTTTACCTGACTCCAGTACACAGGCTTTTTGTTCCCTTATGTATTTATTTATTATATAATAATTAGTTATTATTATTATATTAATAATAAATATTTAAGAGTAATATTAAAAAATTAAATCGTAAAAATCGATTATCATATTATAATTATAAACTTCTATATTATTTTATTTTATTTCATTTCAAAGTTCATGTGTTAAATATGGGGCAGGTACATTATCTTGTAGATTCTGTTAGCTTGTTTCAGAATTACAAGTAAAGACTAACACTACATGTAATATTGTTGGCAAATATTATTTACTCTTTTGATATTTATTTTTGAAGAATTGCTTGCTTGTGGTGCTACAAAAGTAATTACTAGAATATAATATGTCATAGTGAAAAGCTGTCACAGTGGGTGTTATGTGAATTCCAAATGGTCTTAATTTCCAAGCCAGGTTCATAACTTCCCTTCTAATGATTAATATTAAGTTACCTTTCTACATGTAGCTGTCATAAAAAGGACTCTCAAGCACTTTACATTAGACACAGACAACTATTGCACTATTTTGCCAGTATCATAAGGTTTCGTAACGGAAAAAAAAAAGGTGAAAATTAAAAAGGGAAGGAAGAACTGTAATGCAATATAAAACAGTCTTAAAAGTTCAAATGACATTTTAGCTTATTTCAAATAAGGACAAGGTGTACAGTAGAAGTTAATGGCAGCTACTGGGGGAAGACAGCAAGCAACTGAGTAGGGGCTACATTCCAATTGGGGTAAAGTTACCATGTCTTTCAATTTTAATAGTATAATACACAATATTTTGAAAATGAGGAGGGGAATAAAGTTAATTACATTCTTGGGAAGTGGAAAGTTCTTCTCACCAAAGCCAGGTCACTTGAAGTCATTTGAAAACTAAGTATATTGATGTATGCTGACAAAATTGCTGTGAAAAGGTCTATTTAAGAGAGATTCTATAATTTTTATATGAATATTTCTAGTGCTTGAAAACAGATTTTGTCATGTACTCCATCTTCAAAACCAGTCTGCTTTAATAGAATCAGACAGTTGTGAATTATTTAGATGATGGTTTGACCTTCTTCTTCACTTTATAACTTTCTTGAACATGTTTAGCATTCAAAAACAATTCTCTTATGGATGTCAACATTTGAGACTTGATCCTACATGACCTACTTGTATACTTAGTATCACTACTGAAAGTAGTCCATGGAGTACTCTTGTTTAAGTATTCAGCATTGTACAAATAAAATATTGTGTACAAGTCTTATGACCTGATTTTAAGAATGTGGAAATAGAGTTCCCAAAGGAGGATGACATAAACAATCATTTGGGAAATATAATTCTTGTGTTTAGAGGTTTGTGTTGCTGAGTCCTGAAAGGGAACACTGGATCATGAACTCTAATTCTCTACTGTAGCAGAAAATCAAAACCATAAAGAAATCAAAAATACAGAAAGAAACAATTTCAAAAATGGATCAACTCCATTTTTAAACTAGTTGTGTTTTGCCTCAATCTTTCCTTCATAGGGTTGTTATGCTAATTTGCAGATCTTCTAGCGGCTAGAAAGCCACTAGAAAAGCTTGTTCTGGTTTCCATCTTAAGAGTGTGCAAGGCTGATTATATAATTTTTTTTCTTGCCCTACTTCTCCTGTTAGGTTAAGGAGTTCATCTCAGTCCCTCAAGTATGCACTTACACAGGAAAAGTTTTTTGCTATAGCTTCCTTTTTGATCTTGGAAGCTTTATAGTGCCAATGATTGGAGATTTAAGTATGAAAAAATTGTCAAAATCAAATTCAATATCTTAGATATGTGATTGAATTTCAAAACAAATGAATTGGCAAAATTAATTTCTTCCTAAAAGGTATGCTTTTAAGCAGCTTTTTAGAGAAAATGTTTTGTTCCTTTGTGTAAGAGAAATGAGGCTGTCACTGGTCTATTTTGGTCTCAAGAGGTCTAAATGTATGTGCAGTGTCTGGCTAGGATGGAGATTATATTCCTCACAGCAACCTACATAGAGCTTAGATTTGTGATTAAAACAGCATTGAAAACACACTTGTCCTTTGGCTATTGCTGAGCAGTGCTTGCACATCATCAAGGTTTTTTATTTTTCTTTTTTTTCGTTCTTTTTTTTAACCTTTTTCTTCTACTTCACTGTCCCCCTCTAGGCAGGCAGGCCAGAAGCTGGGAGGAGACCCAAGCAGCTGACATTAAAGCCATCTGGTGTCATGTGAAAGGGGTAAGGATTTGCCCATTCCTTAGAGAGAGAAGATTTTCTTGACCATCAGTAATTTATTTGTCTGTCAGTGCCCCAGGGAAGCCAAAACCCTTTATTTCCGACCAGTCTGTCAGCGTTCCGTAAGGGGGACCCTTCACCAAACACATTCACAAGGTTGGACTGTGATTTGACTGCCCTTTTCGGGGGGCTAAGCATGGAGAACCCTCAAGCGGGTCTTCCCAATGTGTTATCCACTGCCAGCAACTGATAGCACCTGTAAAGGACTCTCTAGCAGTTTACAGAATAACACTCTTTTATTGATACAAATTGTGACAGGTAAATAAGGTTTGTGGGTAGTCAATAATAGTGTCTGACTGCAAAAATATGCTTAAAGCAATCTATTATTACTATAAAGCAAGCACAAGCTCTAGTACTAATAACAGCAGTTAGCGCACATAGAATATGTTTCTTACCCAATAGGTGTCCCTATGGCTGAGGAAGGCAGGTTCAGCCCATTGACTGATCTCAGCAGTTTTGGTGGAGCCTTCTGCAATTTTCCCCTATTCTCAACTTACTTTTATACTATTGCTTTAGGTTTAGGTGGAGCTTGAGTGACTTTAGTCATAATTACTTTTATCTGTGATTGATGAGAAATTCTCACAGTATCTGAGGCACTGGATCAGTAAAAGTATTAGTTTACTATTGGGCTGGAACCATCTTGTGTGTGTGGGGTAGGAAATATGCACAGAATTCACATGGCAGGGCTCACTGCTGCATGGAGCCCACATGGAGTAGCTTTCAGACAAAAGGGCGGCCTGGTTTCCACCCACGCCAAGCCCCCTGGAAACCCTAACTCAGCCTCTGACTGACTACACCACCCCTCACTCTGGCCTAGAGGGCACTGAGTGATCAGAGATCTGGAGGTCCCGCCTGGGACTGGGGTGGCCACGGTGACCAAAGCACATAAATACAGCAGCAGCACAGGGGCTCCATTTTACCTTTCTCTCCTGAGTCCTACCATTGCCTTGTGGAGCTAAACTTCCATAGGATTCTTTGCTGGTAGCTATTTTTCTGTTAATATCTTCTCTTAATCTCTTTCTTCTTCTTCTCTAACATTACTCCTTTTTCTTCTTTTAATCTCTCTATTTCTTTACTCTTAATCTCTTTTGGGCAACTTAAAACCAGAGGGTTGTATTCTACTGAGTTTTGTGGGTTGGTGTGTTGTGAGTCGGTGCTTTGTGGAATGCTCTACTTGATTGTATGTCACCCCCTTTAAACTTTTGCCAAAATCCTTATTTTCTCCTAAATTAAAAGTGTCTCCTGAGAAAAGTGTGTAGCTTCTCTTTAGGCTATGTCAAGGTATTAAGAACCAAAGGCTCTGCAAAAGGTCATTGGGTGAAAATTTTGGAGTCTTGTATATTTTTAAAGTAATACTCCCAGTTAAGCTTGTGGCTTTGGGACTGGGATCTTACAATAGTACCACAATGTTTCCTTCCCTGCAGGCATTTCCATGGAGGGAGGCTGCGGCATCTCCACTCCACCCTGTGTTCCATCCCCCCAGCAGCTGCTTATCATTGTATCAGGAACCTTTGTGGGGCATGTCAACCATGTTCCATCCAGGGAGCAGCAGCTGCATTTTACCCTGTAATTCTTAGTCTTCTTTAACTCTTAATCCTATCCATCATCTCACACATGGTCTTGGGCAACTGGGTCCAGGTGGTCCTGCTTAAACAGTGAGGTTGGACCAGATGATCTCCAGAGTCCCCTTCCACCATCAACCGTTCTTTGATTCTGTGAAAATTCACCAAGCGCATGAAAATTAAGTTAATTAAAGGAATCACAAAATCCAGAAAGTTCAGCAATAGAACAATGTAGCAGTAACAATATAAAGACTGATGACACTGACATCAGTATCTGAAGAATGAGTTCTGTCTCTGGGCCATTATGTTAAATATATATTTTTCAGTAATACCCCGATGTAGGTTCAGTAGTATGATATGTACCATGGTTTGAATTGAAATACAAAATTTAAGAACAAATAGAAACAAAAATGAATGTGATTTTTGCTTTGTTACACATGGGTGATTTCAAAAACCTCATATTCTCCTAATGTTTACAGTGCTCATAGACCTGACCAAAAGCTTCGTTAAATTTCTCTGTCTCCCTTCCCCTAACCTGTGATTTATTTTCCTTTTTAGTATTCTGTACAAATTCACAGATCTCGCATCTTGTATCTTACCTGTTTCCTATAATTTTCTTTTGTCTTCATTTTTTCACATTTTCTCAGTATGGGAAGTCCTTTCGTTTTTCCGCTTTCTTCTTTGCTTTTTGCGATTAAACACACAATATCTGTTTGTTAGGTAGCACTTTCACTGTTAAGTCCTTTCTAAAATTCACTTCAGTTGCAATAGACAAAAGAAGAACAATGTTAGTTTTAAAACTGTCCCTTACATTTCTTCACTAAACTTCTCAGTATGTCCTCCTGACATCTTTGTCTCCAATATTTTAGGGTCTTTGGGGTACAGAATGTTTGCTCATTCTGTACAGCTATTAATGCTTTACAATTAAGGAGTAATATTAGTGTGAGGTCTGGCTCCCATTTTCAAGCAAGACACACTATCTAGAGAATATATATTAGTATGAGGACAGGGATTAGAGTTCTCATTTGCGATTGGCTAATGGCACTGTAGAGTGATTTGTAAACCTGATTATACCTAGTGATTGATAATGGTTCATTTATTTCAAACAGCACAGTGCCAAGACTAAAAGAAGCATCAGCCAACAAAAACATCGCTTCATCATGTAGATAACTCATATCCAATTTTTTTCACTTTCAGCTATATTAAAATATTTAAAAAATAAAGTCCTTGAACAAAGAACATCATGGTGCTGATTCAAGGCTCTATTTAGCTGAAAATTATTCATACCCAATAGAAATGACATTTTAGTTTTAGACTGCCAAAGTGAAGTTTATTAGTATGTCATTAATCATTGTCTTGGAGGTGACACCTGGGGAAAATGATTTAGTGGAGATTAGAGCACTCAAATGTAACACTGAAAATATCACATTTACTTCCAGCATCAATCAGTCAATGAAACACATATTAACAAAAAATGACATTTATGTACATTTAAATCTGCTCATAACAAAATGCACTGCTTTCTATTCAGGAACATTTCGTATTTTTTTCCCGTTTTATATTGAATTTATAGTTTATATAAAAGACTAGTTTTATCAATGTATTGAATTTAAAATGTGTCATAAAACATATTTGAAAGAAGATGGAAATTGGAAAGTTATGCCAAAGAGAACCATTTGTTGGAAAAATAAGGATTTAAAAAAGAAATATCCACCTCTCCATATAGTCTGTAGGCATTGCTGCATAGCTAATAGTTAACTCCAAAAGTCTGAAATTCTGTTCACTTTCTTAGATTTTGCTGATTTTGTAATAATAATAAGGATAATAATAATAATAAACCACAACCAACCAACTAACCAACAAACAATTTAATAAAAAGCACTCCCAAACAAAGAAATTTAGAACATCTCACATTAAAGAGCTGGCATCAAAGCAATGGCATATTAATTCTTATTTTTCAAAGAGTAATAGCTTATGCATAGCTCATTTAAGTCATGAGACTCAGACTAAACAATAAAATTACTCTTTCCTTTACTCTCTGTTTAACACTGGTCTGTATCTCACCTTTACCAGACTCAGTGTCATAATCTTATGGTTTTTAACTTCTTTCCCTTTATTTCCCTGGGAAGTCATTGTTAAAACCAAAGATGGTGGAAAATCATGCTTTTCTAAAGAAGGCGTTATATAATTTTAACTAGAGGATAAGAAAGTCAGCTGTTAAACTCTAGGTTTTTAAGCATGAAATACTGTCCTCATGCAAAAATAAAAAAAGGAAATCTGTTACTAAGAAAAAATTAAGTCAGCACAAATTCAAACTAAGCATATATGGTGTTCACATTTACAGATTTAAAAACAAACAAACAAAAAAACCCCAAACCCTACAAGTATTAAATACTACATTTTATTTTAAATATTATTATTTTTATATTACTGAAATTTGTTGTTATCTGATTCTTAGTGGAAAACTTGAAAAAATCTCAGTGTTGTGCTCTCTTCTGAAAATGGATTACCTCATTTATTCTCCCCTCTTGCACTAAGGTAGTGGGTAGACACATAATTTCTTGGCAATGTCAGAGAAGCATGTCTATAAATAACAGTATATGGTAAATATTACAGAGGTGCACACTATTCCACAGTTACTATGACACAAACCTGATTTAAAGGCAGTGTGTTTTATGTATGTATGCAATACATTTAAGGACACTGAAAGCACACTTGTAAATAGAGAATTTTAAACAGTGCTCTTTCAGAGAGAAATGGAATGTTCCTTTTCAAAATGAGTGGCTACTATGGAATCTATGGAATAAACATGATTCAGACCTCTTGGCATGCAGAGGCAGTTCAAGAAAGTGAGAATAAATTTTTATCTATTACATCAATTTAGAAGTTACAGCCAAAAAATAACACTACACATCTAGTTACTCTAGTTGATAAAAATGAGCTCCCTGGAGCTCCCTGCAGTCAAGGTATATTTGCTTTGCCACACTTAACAATAAGAATTATCACCACACATCATCAATCCACAAAAGGGAGGAGTTTGAATAACTAAAGCTACAAATCAAAAGTTTATTTGAGAAATAAATAGTTTTTCTTTCTAAAGATAGATCCTTATCATCCACACAACTGCTTCTCCCCACGCTGGCAGCAGTGGTACTTTACAAAATAAACATTTGTGCCTCAGTGAAGGCTCTGGGAGTATGAAATATCTAGATGAAAGACAATGAGAAAAAATACTAGAAACTATTATAAAGGAAAATTAGTTATTTCAGAATTAAGTCATTGGCAGTAGAAGTGGCAACCTGAAGCCTGATCTGTTCTAAAGCAAATAATTCCTGAATGTGACTTTCATTCCTGGCTTTGAAAGCATGTGTTTTCCTGTGCAGAGGCAACTCCGTACTGATGGTGCTGTTTCAGGGTCAGATAAGAGGTGGGTGCTCTTTAGGGGACAGAGCCTGATTTAGTTACTTGTCTTTTCAACCAGACATAGGCTTCCCTTACTGATTAACTATTTAGTCCTTCACCAGTCTAGAAAAGGCACAACCGCTTGCAGAAGTAATGCCTTTTCCTTTATATAGCATTGCAGTCTTTCCATCAGTTCCAAAGAGCCCATCTTGGAAAACCAATCCACTGTTTTGTGCCTCACTTTCCTCTTTGGCTTTATGAGAACTACAAAGTTTGTAAAGAAAAATGCTCTTAAATAAAGGTGCTTTATGAACATAGAGTAGGGATCAGAATGATATAAACTGATAAAGAAGCACAGCAAACATTATATTTCTCCAGAGGTATGTAAAGAGTGGTAACAAAAGTCTCTTTGGGCTTATTGCTTTGATCTTTATAGTGGTGCAAAATGTTTAATGAAAACCTCAGCACAAACAGAACAAAGCAAACAAAACCACAAACCACTGCATTTAAGCCAACACAACCATATACAGAAAAGTGCGTGTGCTACTAGAACATAGAATTGACCCCTAATCAAATTAAAAGAATCAAGGGTATTTCAAGGTACTACAAGTATTAATATTTAACAGAACCCATTTTGCTTGAATTAAAGGTCAGGAATACACTTATAGTACCATTATCACAAATGTGAAGTCTAACATGGATGGAGAATCAAAATGTATCTGGCTGCTACAGGTTGCTACAGCAACCTGTAAAGGTTGAAAATGAGGTTCAATGAAGTCAAAAGTCAGGAAGCTGAAGTTAGAACAGTCTCCTTTGTTCATTTTATATTATTTTACCAGACTGGGATATTCCTGGTATTTTAAACAGTTAAACTAAAGACATTTCATTTGTCTGTATGTGATTTTGCTACAGGACTATTAAGTGTTTAATACACCAAAATGTATTTTATTATACTGCAAGCTGAGGTAAGTTGCTTTCTAAGTATTTATTAAAATATTAGTAAACCAGTAATAAACAGGTTGCATGGACTGTAACTACAAAATTAGTTTTTCAGTGAATATTGGAGTTGAATCCTGATATGAAAAACAGAATATCTTGCCTTCAGGTTCTGTGAAGTTTTTTTTTTATATTTAATAAAATTGTGACAGGGTGATAACATCATTTCGGTCATTAAAAAAAGTTCTCTTTTTACTTTCCTACAAAACCTGAGAAAAGATACTGACTTTTACATTTTTCTTCTGATTTCTCTTTAAGTTATATTAATAATTTTTGCACAACTCTTTTTTTCAAAAAAAAAAAAAAAGAAGGACCCTGAATTTTGTTTACCTCTCAGTGACTTTCATCTTTCCAAGTGTAAGAGTTGCAAACACTTGTTTTGAAAAACAACAATTCAGCAAAATATTGATTTATTATTGACTTCCTACGTAATCCTTAGCTTGTGTAATTCGTTAGCCATAGCTACCTTTAGCTACTCTCCTCATGGTTAGTATTACAGCATTAGAAGGTGCTTTGCTGGTCCAAAAGCTCTACATTTATATGACTGGAAACATGTGCAGCAGAAAATGACAGAAAGCCAGGTCTGCTAGAACCCTGTTTTGTTGACCTTTACAATGTTATTATCTGTGGAATATCCAAAGACACTTCCAACGGAGATACTATTTGTGCAAAATGTACTGAAATATGTCCTCATTAGCTGTGTTGCAAGTAATAAGAAACGAGAACAGATCAAAATAGGAGAAGAGGGGCACACCAAGCTCAGTAGAGATTTAGGTATGACTGAACCAGATCAGCTTCTCAGGGATTATTCAACTCCTATGACAGTAGTGGTTTAATCATGTATTTGCTCACCAATATGGGAAGGTAATAACAGGTTCAATTCATTTTCTGTAGTGTATTAATATTTTTCTCTATTTTTTCAAAAAGCGAGTCACTCCACATCATATCTTTGTAATCAAAATGATGTGCATTAAAGTTACTGCTTTACCTTTTAGCTCTTCATGTCATCCTTGTGCAAGTGACCTTCACTTAAAAAGACCACTTTACTGCATAGTGAAACTCCTTGGGATAAAGATTTCTATTAAGAGTGAGTTTTTACAGGGGAGGCTGTGGGCATTTTCACAGTGCAGATTCTGTCTTCTTCCCATTTCAGTTCTCAGTAACTCTAAATTCAAGCTTAAGCCCATAGGTTTAGATCAGTAGAATTCATATAGGCTTTAAAAGAGCATAAGAAGATTCAGAATTTTGCCCACATATCACAATCTTTATTTTATAAGCTAAAGAATACAAGATAGAGTTTGAAAACAAAATAGGGATGTCTAAAAGTAGTTTTTTGTCCATGGTAGATCATTTGACTTCAGTGGCAATAATTTCCTTTTACTTACCATATGACTAGTCCTCCTGCTAGCTTCTTAGAGGGGACAAAAAAAAAAGGAATAGGATCCTTGCAAGCTGGGGACAAACTGACAGAGGATTTTACAGAAATTAATTTATTTACTATAGCTCGCACTTTTTATTTTTCAAACATCTTAACCTCCACCATTTTTTTAACTTGGCCAATTTTCTCTAGACTAAGTAAACTAATAAGGTATACTGAACAATAACATGAAAGAACACCTGTGCAGCAACGAGATAACAGATTTCCCAAATGAATATAGGAAAGGAACATATTGCTTAACTAACCTCTTTACTTTTTTGAAAGAGGTAAGAAATTATGACAATGTTAACTGAGAGCATTTACTGAGATTTTCTTAGTCTTTTGGTAAATTATAAGGAAATATTTTTTTTCTTTGACAGTCAGAGTGAAAGATATCAAGAGATAAAAAGATTTTTATTAAAAATATCATATAAGGATATTTTGGTATCAATGGGAAGTTGTACTGCCCACTTCCTACAGTCAAAACAGGGAGTGGAGCATGGATGGAAAGGATCTACCTAACACAGGATAGAAAATCACTGTGTCAAACCCTCTAGTTATATGTAAATTTCTTAGAAGTGAAAAATTTTTGAGTTTTCTGATAATTCAGAACTCTGAATGAGTGATTAATCAAGGCTGTAAACATCAAAAGGAGTTCAAGTAAATAAGATAACTGTATCATTGTCTTCACGGATGGCAAATGAAGTCTAACACTGAAGAACTTGAGATATCACAAATACAATTTCAAAATCTAGTAAGCAAAAATTGAAGGACTGCTCTGAAAGCAGTGAAATATGCCTGTAAATCAAAATGGATGGCAAAGACTAAGCCTAAAAAGCGTAGAGAGTACTGCACAGAAATTGATGGAGAACATGCTTGTATACAAAATAGTGAAAACCTTGACAGTTTTGTAGAAAAATGCTTATTAGACAAGATAGGCAAGTACCAGTCCCAGTGCTGTACTATGGAATTTATGCAATTTGTCACTACCTAGATTAATTCAGAACAATTATGCAATATTGTTTTAAATTCCAGGAATCTACAATTAAATTGGACCTTGAATATGGTAAGGGTTTTTGAAAATTTCAGCACTGATGCTTTTTTTAAAAAACCAGCAATATAGAACTGAAACAGGCAGTCCACTAAGTAATTGTGTTTTCTTCATTTTAATTGGTGGCCATGCAAAACTGGAAGGTTTGAAATGATGATGTCACATTATACTTTGCTACTTGTGTTTCCAGCTGCCAAGAACAGAATTATGAGGCCTCCCTTGCCAAAGATCCTTTGGTTGTCATAGAAATTGGGGATTTTATCAAGGGTGTATGCTTGTTCATTTTCCAAGTACTTCTAAAGAGGGGTTATCTTTTAAATTCTGGGTTTGAGAAAAGAAACTCACTGTAGTAACTAGTACATCAAATGTGACATCATGAATCTAGCTATTCATTATTTTTCCTGTTTCTTCTAGAGAACTGAATTTCAGACTTTGAATCATAATGGATTGTTTAAAATAAACTGGGATGATTACTCAGTGAGAAACCATCTTCCACATGCCTGTGATCTTCTAGGTCAGTGCAAAAAGTAGAATCATTCTGTTAAAAAATCTGTATATGTGTGTGTATGCACAAGAATGTGTGTATCTGTGCACTCATTCCTGTATATATATGTATATCTAATATAATTATATAAACATCTCATCTGTAACTACTCCTTGCCTTGCCTGGTTCTCTTTAAAGCTTTTGAAAGAAAGTTTCTGACAGGCAGCTGTGTAGATTACTATGACCTCCTTACTGAAAGATTGAAAATGTACCAATATTTCTGCATTATGGGTCAGCAGAAGTCAGAAAGAGAATAGCTCTGAGAGGCCTTAGTCTTTCTAATAAACAGACAAATACTGGCTTTAAGGGACTCATAAAAGAATTCTACATGCTCTAATACATTCTAGAGCTGAATACCATGAGGCAATGCTATACTGACTTTGTGAGATGGGCAGAATACAAACCTCAGGGAGATCCATGGCACCACTACTAGAATGAACACAGAAATAGGGTGGGAATACTTAGAGTTGGGTGAACTTTTTGTAGAAACTACCTACCTTACTAGAGAAAGCAGAATGATTTTATTTTATTTTATTTTATTTTATTTTATTTTTGTTTTATTTTTTCTCTAGAGTGAAAATTTTCAGGATAAATTAAAACTTTATGTAGAAAACAACAAACACCAAAAGAAAAATTTTCTGGGTTGATAATTTCCAACTTGGATGTTTTGATTAAAAAGATATCACTGGCAAAACGAATAGAGAGCTGAAACATAATCCCTTCCTGAATCAGAATGGATTTAGTCCTTTAATGGAATTGAAGTGTCTTCTGCCTGCAAAGAATAGTTTTCTGCCTGAGCTCATCAGCACAGAATGCCTTACTGAGATATTTAATCTTTCTCTTATCAAACATTAAAGAGGTCTCAACAAAAAAATGCAATCTTAATATCATCAAATATTTTTTAGTTACCCATTGATTTCCTGTCTTGTAAGAAGAGCTGGTTGAATAATGTATTTTTCATTGGAAAATTGGAAACATAAAAAATGATAACTTTGTACCAAATAAAATAACTTCTTTGAAATGAAAGTAATACATTGTAGTCCAATAAAAAGTTTTTATATATCTATACATACATATATAAAGACAATGGGTTGGATAAGTTAAAATTACTTAAAATGTTATATAATAAATGTCATAGAAAGTTCAGTCTTTATAGTTTTGAATTATCCTTTTTCTGAACACTTTGGTTTTTAAAATTTGAGGCTCAGATTAGTCTCAACAATTTTGACAGAGAAAGTAATTATTTACTGTTGTTTCTAGCCTGCATGAAGGCTTCAGTTTGTATATTTCTATCCCATATATGATAAAGATTATTATGTGGTACAATGGCTAACTTTTTAATCCCAGAAAATAGTTATGATCAACAATATCCTGTCTTTACTGCAAAGCAAAGTTTCAATTTTAATATGGCCAAAAGGAATTGCACATTATTCCTGTAAACTGCAAGGATTCAAAAGGGTTATTGTACCAGGTGAACCTGGTGTCTTATTCTCCACCTGCTATAGCAGATGCTCCATTCCAATGTGAATACGAAAGTCATTCTGAAAAAAATTTTGTAGTTGTAAGAAACATTTAGAACATGAAAGGAAGATGCTGCATTTTTTGATGATGTGTGTTATCATTACATATGTCACAACAATTATAAAACGTTATAGATCATATTTAAGAACACAGTGCAAGTTAATTGTTGACAACTATATTATTAACACTATTTTTAGTACACATTCTTCTATTCGGTCTCTAATATACTACCCTAGAGTAAAATACTTTGCAATTACTGTTTTTATTTGTAACCTTGACATAAGTCTGTTGTGCCACTTCAAATGTATTTGTGCTAAAATAACCAGTCACAAACCTATTCTTAAGTTACTTCAGAAAATAGAGGGAGGCCGGATAGGGAACCTTTCCCTTACTAAACTGAATACAGAAGTCTAACAGTATAGAATATAAGAGATATGCAACCATATATATTTATTGGAATGAATAATAAGAGTCTAAAGGTTATTTTGATTGTACAACATTCAATAAAGACCTACTCATAATTCACACACATGTACGTGTAGAACACTACACAATAATATTAGCTAAAACACCTAAAATTATCATAGAATCAGAGAATAGTCCAGGTTGAGAGATCTCAAAAGAACTGGTACAACTTTTGCTGAGAGACCCCACCTGTGCTATTGCGTTCAGCTCTGGGATCCCCAGCACAGGAAGGACATTCACCTGTTAAAGTGAGTTAAGAGGAAGGCCATGAAGCTGATTAAAGGGAGGAGCACCTCTCCTAGGAGGAAAGGCTGAGAGAATTGGGATTGTTCAGCCGAAAAAGGGATGGCTTAGGGGTGACCTAATTGTGGCCTTCTGGTACCTGAAGGGAGCCTACAAGAAAGAAGGAGAGGGACTCTTTACAGAAGCATGTAGTGACAGGACAAGGGGAATGGATTAAAACTGAAAGACAGTAGGTTTATGTTAGATATAAGGAAAAAAATTCTTTACTCTGAGGTTGGTGGGACACTGAAACAGGTTGCCTAGAGAAGTTGTGGATGTCCCATCCCTAGAAGTGTTCAAGGCCAGGCTGGATGGAGCTGTGAACAATCTCGTCTGTTGGAAGATGTCCCCACCCATGGCAGAGGATGTTTTAAGGACCTTTCCAACCCAAACCATTCTATGATTCTATGATTCTATCTAGTACCCTATCTAGTCGTGTCTGGAAAACCTCCAGTGATGAGGATCCTACCACATACCAGAGGAGATTGTTTCTGTGAATGATTGTTCTTATTGCAAAACATTTATTTCTTATGCCAGTATGAAACCTCTAACAGTGCAACTTGTATCTGTTTCTTCTTTTCTCCATATGGCTCCTTGTGAAGTCAGAGCCTCCATCCTTTTTGCAACTACCCTTTAAGTACTGGAATACTGTGAACCTTTCCTTGTAGATCAGGTTCTCCAGCCCTTTAATAATCTTCATGTTCCTCCTTTGGACCCTTTCCAGGTTGTCCACTTCCTTCTTGAATTGTAGAGACCAAAACTGGACACAGTACTCTGAGTGCTGCCTGATCAGTCTCTCTCTGCTAGTAATGCCTCTGTGGATGCAACTTAAAGATCCAATTTGCCTTTGCTGATCACTCACATTCAGCCTGTTGCTGTCCACTAGGGCCCCCAGGTCAGTTTTGCCATGGTTGTTCCCCAGCCACACAGATCCTATTCTGTAATGGCTGCCCACTTTTCCAATCTGTCCAACTCTCTCTGTAAGATGTCTCTCTCCTCACGTGTTCTCATCACCAGGTGGTGACTTTGGTGTCATGAACAAACTTGGTGAGGATACTTTCACCAAGACTCACAGAGTCACAGAATATATAGGGTTGGAAGGGACCACTGGAGGTCATCTAGTCCAATCCCTAGACCACGTTATTCAGGATTGTGTCCAGATGGTTCTTCAGTATCTCCAGAGAAGAAGACTTCATTACCTCTCTGGGCAACCAGTTACAAGGCTCAGTCACTCACACAGTAAAGAAGCAATTCCTCATATTCATGTGGAACTTCCTGTACATCTGTTTGTCTGTTGCCTCTCATCATATTGCTCAACACCACCGAGAAGAGCCTGGCTCCACCCTCTTTGACACCCTCCCTTCAGATACATATGTACAGTGATAAGATCTCCTCTCAGTCTTGTCTGGGCTAAACAGGACCAGATCCCTTAGCCTTTCCTCATAAGTGAGATGTTCCCATTCCTTCATCATCTTCATAGCCCTCTGCTGGACTTGCCCCAGGAGCTCCACGTCTCTCTTGTATGGGGGAGCCTCAAGATGGACCCAACACTCCAGATGTGCCTCACCGGGGCAGAGTAGAGGGGCAGGATCACCTCCCTCTAGCACCTGCTAGCAATGCACTTCCTAATGCACCCTAATGCATTGGCCCTCTTGGACACAAGAGTACACTGCTGGCTCAGGAACAACTTGTGTTCCTTGTGTTGTCCACAAGGACCCCAGGTCCTTCTCCACAGAACTGCTTTCCAGCAGGTCAGACCTAGCCTGCAGTGGTGCATGGGGTTATTCTTCCCCAGGTGCAGGACCTTGCACTTGTCTTTATTGAATTTAAAAATACTCCACTCTGTCCGTTCCTCTAGCCTTTCAATCCCTTAATCCAGGTAATTTATGAAGATGGTGAGCAACATAGGCCCCAATATCACTGAGGGACCCAACTCGTGACCAGCAACTAGTCTGAATAAAAACCTTTGACCACTAACCTTTTGAGTACAGCCTGCTAGCGAATTCCCATTTTACAGACCACTTGTCCAATCTGTATCTTACCAGTTTGACAGGGAGAAAGCTACGAGAAACAGTGTTGAATACTTTGCTGAAGCCAGGTTGTATTGGGTCTGGCTGAGCTGGAGTTCATTTCCCCACAGTAGCCCTCACAGTGATGTGTTTTACACTAGCAGCTAGAAGGATGTTGATAACACACCGGTGTTTTGGCTACTGCTGAGCACAGCACGAACGCTGTAACATTCCTTCCTTAGTTGAGGGCAAGATCCTGGGAGGGGACCCAAGTAGGCCAGCTGACCCAAACTGACCAAAGGGATATTCCATACCGTATGATGTCAGCTCTGATATAAAAGCTAAGGCACAGAGCAGGAGGGTGGGCATTCATTGTCTAATGGCTGTCTGCTGAGAAACTGTCACGCATACCAAAGCCCTGCTTCTCGGGAGTGGCCAACCATGGCTGCTCGTGGGAAGCAGAGAATAAAACCTGCTATGCTTCGCTTCTGCATGCGCAAGCTTCACTTTTTTTTTTGCTTTAAATAAACTGTTTTATCTCAATTCACGAGTTGTTTTCTTATTTTTTTTCCCCCACCTTACTCTCTCCCCTGTCCCTCTGGGAAGGGGTATGATAGAGTAGCTGGATAGACACCTGGCATCCAGCCAAGGTCAACCCACCACACAGGAAAATATTATCCACTGCTCTCCCCATGTTGACAGATGTTATTTTTCTGTAGAATGTGATCAGATTAGTCTGGCATGATTTACCCTGGGCAAATTTGATTTCTATGGGTTGCTGAAATTAATATAATTTTTGGCATCAATACACTCTGAACAGCAAACCTTTGGAAACAAAAACCAGAAAGGATAGAACATGTCTTTTTTGCTACATTTTATTATCCTTACTAAATTAAATCAAGAGAAAAAAATGAGAAAGAAGGAACTTGGGTTTCTCACATTTTTTGGTACCTGTTTTCACTGATAGTTTCAGTGAAATTACAGTGTTTTAAGGACTTAGAAGAGTATGTGTTTTTCAAGTGACCAGTTCTGATACCGACTTCTTCTCAGTTGGGCTCTTATTCTGAGGGAATAACACATGCATCAGTCTACTGGCCATATAGAAAGAGTAAATTGTATCTCCCAAGAGTACTGGGCTGACTCTACAGGTCTATAGGAAAACTTTCTTGTACTATTATTTCTGGCTTGGTCAGATTGACTGAGAATTTGCTGTGGACATGCCCAGGGCTTCACAGATTACATGAGCTAATAGCCAAGCATAGAAAATTCTAAACAAATATTACAACAGATTCTAGAGAAATACCAATTTTTTACAAGCATCTGGACAAATTTTCCAGAGGGAAAAAAGCCAAGATACCTGTGAGTCACTATTATGATTCTGTGATTGTCTCAAGATTTTTGACTTGCACAAGTATAATTGGAGAGTGTGACTTCATTAGTAAATAAATAGAAGCAAAAGGAGTAGACATTCATAGTTCTAGTAGAGCAAAAAAACTGGTTTGAGGTCAACAACATATGTTCATAAACACATTTTTGCATCTTCTTTGATCTTGCAATGAGGTGCAGGTTCAGGTTCTTGTTGGTATTGTGAAGACTAGTTTCTTTCACTGCTGTGGATATCTCAAAGGAGTTGTCATACGTATGTCTGTTTCCCTGCTCAGGCCATAATCAGTGTTATTGAATATTTTATCAGCTTACCTATGTTTGATTTATGTCATAAACTCAAAATCAGTATGAAAAGAAATCAGAATGATCAAGTTGTTTATAAAGCTGAATTGCGTGATTTCGTTATTAAGCCTTTAACCTCTCTGCATTCCTTATGGTGCTTCTTTCAAATACCGTATTTGAAATCTTATTTGTGAAATTTAGACAAGGGCCTAAGTTCTGCCTCAAGTACAGGCATGTTCTGGTATCATATCTGTGATGAACACTAACTTCTAACAGAAAAAGAAACTTGTAGTTCTGTGAATATGCGATAACCTTTACAGCAACAGCCCAGAGGCTTTTGTTAACATGGACTTCAGAGCTTGTCAGGCTTTACCGATTTGGACTACATGGGAGTTTCTTTAAGCTAAGTGACTGTTCTGTCATTTGCTTTAGCTTGTGCTTTTTTTTATTCAGTGCCATGGTACAATGTTTATTGTTTTATGCACTTTTTGTAAATAATAGATAGCAATAACAAGCAGGTATGCTGAGTAGAATGTGCTGTTTAGGATCTTAGAATAAAAATGCTATATAGAGGAGTCCAGGGGATTATGGCAAAGACCTTGAAACTGTGGGTACGAAATGTTACCAGACTCTTTAAAGCTTTAGACAAGTTACAAGTGGTTAAATTACTGTTATTAAATAAAAGCACTACTTGTAGTTGGATAAAACAATTTAAGGAATGACAACAAACAGGTTCCTATGTTATGCTCAATATCATATACATCATCAAATTACAGAGCAAGGAAGAAAAAGCAGAGTATAGGATATGGTAGAAAATGTAGGAAAATAATCCCAATTATATCCCAGAGAGAAGAGGAGGAAATTGTCATTATCCACACCTACAGACCTTCCCTAAAGCACTTAGGATGCTGATGACTCAATGCAACCTTGCCCCAGTCAGAGGCCATCAGTCCTGGGACCCAGTGGAGCAGTGGAAAGGCACAGAAAGCACATAAAATGGTTTAATGTTATGTTATCTAGAATCTCTATTTTTTAGTAGTATTTTCTTTTATTTCATGTAATAATTAAATCTGGGCTGAAAAGAATTCTTTGATCGGACTGTTTTGATCAGTCTAGTTTCAGTTAGACTGGCAATTAATTCTTGCAGTTCCATATAAGGTGTATTCCTTTAACCTACGTGAAATGCCCATGTTTAAGACCAACAAATGATGAGGATTTAGGCAAGTTGAGATGTAGTCTGAATACAAAAAGAAGAAAGAACCACAGAGATTCAGACTAAAAGTCTCTGATAATCCTACACACCTCAGTACATTCCAAAGAGTAACAGAACACTTCCCAATAGATTAAATTATCTAACAGCTTCTCTTCATGCTTACTCCACTGTATATATGGCATGAATGCTGTCTGGCATTATTGTTGAGACCATTAACATTATATACAGCACAATGTTAAAAACCCAAATGTGAACAACAAATCCTATTATAAGGTCATGAAGGTCAGATTTTTTACACATCTTAGACTAGTTGTTTTACATTATCTTTATCATTATAATTCAGTGCAACATTGTGACAAATTCAAGAATAACTGAAGTGTTCAGAGAGTTTAACTAATTATTTATTCCTAATGCCTTCACTGCATTTCTGGTCCATTCTTTCAGTGTTTGCTGTTTCATTCAGAAAACTGAAAAACTGGAAAATAAATTAGGAGCATATAAACTATTTTCTTTTTAATTGGCCCATGATGTTATAATTTAATGGCAACATGTACTGTCTGTTTGAATAATACAGCCTGTTGGAATTGTGTGTGTAGGACAAAGAACTACATACACTCTGAAAGAAAACCCTAAATTGGTGAGGAATGTTGTAGCCAGTGTTCATCCTAATACCGACAGCAATATAGACAACTGATTCTCTCTTCACAAAAGAGTTGTACTCAGCTGCTCAAAATGAATTAATTTTATTGTTCCTAAATCAAACCAACATGCCCAAAGTCAATTATATGTCTTTTGAAGCTTTTCAGTGAAACCATTTTAAGACCCTGACTACCATAAAAACATTAGATAATGTAACTGAGCACAGTGAGCAACACAAATGTTACAAATCTGTTGATACCTAGCAGCTGATTTTGCACTCAGCCAGTTGGAGGGCATTTGAATTTAGTGAGGCACTATTCAGGAAAACCACCCTGCTAGTCCCAAGATTAATATCCTCTTAGAAGGGGCAGACAAACTGAAAACTAGTGCAGTTCACACCCTAAATTGTTACGCATCATGTTTCAGTTTAGTTTAAAAGCTTTATAGTTTTTTAACTGTGTGGAAACACAACTAGTCCTCCATCCCCTCAGGGTAAATACAGTATAAAGTAGGGCATTTAAATACATTATAAAAGAACTTTACCAAAATTAACCCAAGTAGAGTAGCATCATGATTATTAATGATGTTTTTCCTATTTATATGTAAAAAAAAAATTAATTATTTGCAATGTCAGAGAACAGGGACTTGAAAAGTAAACCACTACAGAAAATAATGGTTTTTATATTTTTATGAAAATGACCAAAGATGATAAATCAGTTATGATTACAAACTCTAGTAATTTGCACTAATGATTTCTTGTTTTGTTGTGTTTTTTTTCTCTCAGTAAACTTTAGTGGTCATAAAAATGAATTGATCTTACTTAGACAAGCTACTAATTAATACAAACAGATTGGTGCTTAGCAGTAAATCCTTCTTTCAAAATATAGTCAAAGCTCTGATAGGAATATGTTGCCTCTTGTTTCCCCCTCCATCTTTTTCATAACTTTTTTTGTCAATACTACAAGAAATTTGTGGAAGTTTAGGAAATTTCAATGTAAGTTTTAAGATTTTTTTGTTGATATCATAGAATCATTGGATCACTGAATTGTGTATTAGCCACTGGTCAACAGACATGAAGAGGTGTCATAACTAATGAATACTACTGCCAAGCTTTGCCTGCCATACTCTGTTCGAGGATTAGGACTAAGAATAACAGACATTTATAACTGATGATTTTTGAAATGGAGTGAAGGGTAACTACAGTATGCTAGCTAAATGTCCTGTTCAGGCTCTAACTTTCCTGTAAAGACCAATGATTAGTAGGACTGCCCTGCAAATTAGGTCATCTAAGCACTCTCATGTAGGTTTTGGAAGCAGAATGTATGGTCCTTAGAAGGAAAGAGAGGTCTAGATATTTCTAATATTCCTCTTCTGGTGTATTATGAATTATATATACCCTACAAGGAAGTTACCTCAGTGTATACTGATTCTTAAAACTCAAAAAATAACAAAAAATTTCATAGGTTATGGCAGCTTGTGAATACCCTCTGATGCCCAGTCTGCAGTTCTACTTTACAATACTCCTACAAATGAAAGAATTATAGTGAAATTCCCTCCCCATGGGCCAGACAATCTTCCCTAGTAGAAAATTTAAAAGCAGTATCTGAAAGTTATGTCTTTTGGGAGGATCACAAACTCCTTTTTTTGTCTTTTTGGTGGAATTGCCAAGCATATGAAGTTTAACAAGGGCAAGTGCTGAATTCTGAACCTGGTACAGGGCAACCCTGGTTATGTGCATAGACTGGGGAACAAGAGGTTGGAGAGCAGCACTGTAGAAAGGAATCTGGGAGTTCTGGTCAATGGCAAGTTGAATTTGAATCAGCAGTGCCCTGGTAGCCAGGAGGGCCAACCGTGTCCTGGGGGGCATCAAGCAAAGCATCACCAGCCAGTCGAGAGAGGGGATTGTCCCTCTCTGCTCTGCACTGCTGTGGCCTCACCCTTCAGTTGGACTAGATGATCATCACTGGCCCCTTCCAACTCAGCATATTCTGTGATTCTATTATTAAACAACATGCCAGTATAAATGCCTTAACATAGACTTAATAGTTAGTGAGTTTGATTTTCTGAATTTTTTTTTCCCCATAATGGTACAGATTCAGGTTATTTTCCTTTACATGATGGTTACCAGGTTTTCTAAATCCAATATGCCTTTATTAGACTGGCTGAACCTTAATCCTTGTCTATAAAGAGCAGGGACTTCCGATTATTTTTCTATTTTTCTGGCAATCTGCTTTTGTGCTCCTCATACTCTCAGTTTCTGAATACAACAGTCCCTTTCGATGTTTTTGATGTAGTTTCAAAAAAAAATAAAAGAAGGAAATTGAGGATATCAAACTATGCAGCACAATATTTTGAAGCTTAATAAAGAAACCAAAATCTACTAAGAGGTCATTCAAGGTATAATAGTTTTTATCTGAGTTAGAAATATTTCTCTCTCCTTTCTTTCAACTTTGTTATTATTTTAGGCTGTGTTGTTTGCCTTAAAGCAGAAATCAAACACAGATTTCCTGGATACTCAAATGCTTTATGAAATAAAAGTTGTATGCCTATTTCATGGGGAAAGTGAAAATGTCAAAAGCAAAAGAACTCTATTGAATCTGTTCTCTCTTATAGAGAGAATATTATGTCTTAACACATAAATTGTCATTGTTTATGATGAAAATACCCAATAAGTAATGTAAAAGAAATTTTAAATGGAACCAAGATTTTAAAAATTAAATCCAGGGATCTATTCAATAGTGGTTAAAATTGGCAAAGGTATTTCTTGTACTTCCACCCTTTATGTGTGTTGTTGTTAGCATGAAGTGAGGGATACGGTATTGCCATATTCTAGGCTTTTGATGTCTTCCGTCTTCTGCACAGGTGCTAGTTTGGGGTTTTACTAACTCCACAGTCCACAAAACCAACACTGCAATAGCTGTTCTTTCATGTATTTCAGAGGCTCACTTTTCCTTACATGTCAATATTTAGGGTGCAGAAGGAAAACAACATCATTCCATAAATGCATGGATATACACCTGTATGCACAGTGTATATCCTACATACCCTGTGTGGAAAATCGTCTAGGATTTAGCTTTCTGTGCATGCACAGCGAACACCTAGGACTAGCAAATAGTGTAAAGTTAATTGCCCCAAAATTGCTCCATGGACTTGCCCTGAAACGGTGAGAGGTTACAGCAAATAAGTCTTATTTATCTTTCTTAAGTCTTAGTAAGTCTTCCTTTGCTGAACTCAGTGCTTCAGCACTGTGGTTGTACCTCCTGTGTTGGTTACCATATATGCGTAGGTTCACAGTGTTGTTTTGGACTACTTCAGTCCAAAATTTCAAGCTGATAAAACTCTGCTTAGCAGTCAGTTGCATGACCCACAGGAAAATACATTGATTTTTACTTGAGCTGGAACTTCTCTCTGTACTTGTACTCTTGTCTCTGATTCACTATGAAATATAAAATATATGAGTAATTAAATAAAACTGACATAGCTGAAAAATAAGCTTTTCAAAGAAAAAACATGCAATAATATTATACCTCAATATTTATTGTTGGTAATTTCGTCTTTAACTTGCAAAACTCATGAGGTAGAAGGGATATGACAACTCTCTGCTCAACTGGGTGATAGTATAGTACTGTATAAGCGAGTGATTGTAATGAAGTTGGCACACAGAAAAAAAAAAAGAAGCAGTTTGGCAACTTTGAAACCTGTCAACTTGGACAGTCAGACCTTAAGAGGCAGGCAGATTTTAGTTCCTATATATATATATATATATGTACACACAAAAATTACTATTATTTTAAAAAAATGCTTTTTTAATGGGAATACCACTGAATTCTGAAAGCAGGAAATAAATCTCTGCAGTCCCCCCTGAAACTGCCACATTCATTTACAGATTTTTTTTAATAGATTTCTGAATTTCTCAAATGTCTGTCATCCCTTCTACACAGGGAACTGGAACACCAAAACCAAAGCTTTTGATATCCCTCTGGAAATTCACCCTGCAGGCCCAATTCTTCCTTTCTCCGTTTCCATTTCTTTTTTTTTACCCCAGATGTGGAGTACTGCAGTAGAAAAAACATTGTTCATAAATGTATGGGAGGTGTGTGTGTGTGGTGGGGGATGAGGTTAAGCTCCGTGTTCAGACCTTTGAAAATATTAAATCATATTCAATTTCTGACATGAGTTCCTAGTTTTAGCAAATTTGGCACTTAAATACAATGGTCGCATTGGTTCCCTGCTGCAAGTATTGTTATAATCAGCTCTGGACTGATGAGAGAGAAGGGCATTATTTGACTCCTATTTCTAAACATAAAGCTTTCATAGAAGCAGTTTTCCTCTGACTTTTGAACTCTGGGATTCAGGGAGCCAAAGAGATTCAGTTGTACTGGGACGAGCTTAATAACAAATGCTTTTCACTTTTGAGGTTCAGTGACATGATACAAGAAGACAAGATATCAGGGCTGTAATCACCACTGTTTTATGACAGCCTGACAAATGCTTGAAATTGCTGTAAACAGGACACATCTTCAACTGGCATGTGACAGGGTCTTTCCATTAAAGTTTACATAACAGTGCTCATTTATACAAGCTGATAATAAGCCAAAACATGCATTTGTTTGGGTTTTTTTTCTTGTCACGTACAAGAATTTAGGAAGAACCTGAAAAAATGATCTCTTTGTGTGAGCAGGAAAGGAAAAGCAGACATTTTGTCTTATTTTATATCTTGGTTTTCACTTGAGAGGATGTGAGTTTTTAAACGTAGAGCTGCATATGTACGTTTCTAGGCCATGAACTTACATGCACATGGCACAGGTGTTATTCTTGGGGCTGTCCTGTACAGGGCCAGGAGTTGAACTTCAACGATCCTTGTGGGTTCCTTCCAACTGAGCATATTCTCTGATTCACACATAGGTCATAGACTTTGCCAGCACAAAACACATTGAGCACAAACAGAACACAATTGGCATTAGATGTGGGTTTTTTTAGGGATAAGTAAAGCCAGATTTATTCTACATTATGACCTGCATTTCTTGGGAAGCAAGGTTTATTCAACCTCATTTTAAAATCGCTAAATCCAATGTTTCAGAGAGAAAATAGAAGCCATACTTAAATTATGAGAAGCATATTAGAAGGCATTTAATATAGATTCATCAACAGGTGACTGTGTGTTAGGATACTTAGAATACTAAAGAGAGTCTCTAATTTTTATGCAATGAACTATTGAGTACTGTGTTCAGCTCTGGGGCCCAGCATAAGGAAGACATGGACTTGTTTGAGCAGGAGCATCTCCTCTTTGAGGAAAGACTGAGATTGTTGGGATTGTTTAGCTTATAAAACTGGGAGACTTTGCAGCAGCCTTCAGTATTTAAAGGTGGCCTACAGGAAAGATGGAAGGAGTTGGTCATCAGGGAGTGTTCTGATAGGCTGAGGGGTATTGCTTTTAAATTGAAAGATCCTAGATTTATATTACGCATTATGAGAAACTTTACTGTAGCTACAGGCTAGTCAGTCTCACCTCAGTGCCTGGGAAAATCATGGAGCAGTTCCTCCTGGAAACTGTGTTAAGGCACATGGAAAATAATGAAGTGACTGGAGACAGTCAACATGGCTTCACTAAAGGCAAAACATGCCTGGCAAATTTGGTGGTCTTCTACAATAGGGTTATGGCAGTGGTGGGTGAGGGAAGGGCAACAGTCTTGTGGAAAGCATTTGACACTGTCCTGCCTGACATCCTCGTATCTAAACAGAGACATGGATTTGATGGATGGACCACTTGGTGGATAATTCATTGGCTGCACAGCCACAGACAAAGGGTAGCAGTTATCAGCTCAATGTCCAAGTGGAAAGCAGTGATGAGTGGCATTACTCAGGGGTCAGTACTGGGACCAGCACTGTTTAACATCTTAGTTGTCAACATGGGCAATGGCACTGAGTGCACCCTCAGCAAATTTGGCAATGACACCAAGCTATGTGGTGCAGTCAACGTGTTGGAGGGAAGAAATGCCATCCAGAGGGACATGGTCAGGCTTGAGAAGTGGGTCTGTGTAAACCTCATGAAGTTCAACAAGACCAAGTGTAAGGTCCTGCACCTGGGTTGGGACAATCCCAAGCACAAGTACAGGTTTGGTGGAAAATGGATTGAGACTAGTCTTGGGGAGAAAGACTTCAGGGTTTTTGTAGATGAAAATCTCAGCATGACTCAGCAATGCGCTCTTGCCTACCACATCCTGGGCTGCATCAAAAGAGGCATGACCAGCAAGTCAAGGGAGGTGATTCTCTCCCTCTATTCTGCTCTTAGTTTACCTCCTATTATTGCTTAACTAGCCTTTTATTCTAAAGATTTTTTCTCTGTGTCCTGGCTTCCAGTGGATTAGCTTTCTATCTGCAGTTTTTGTACGAATTTATTTTTGCAGTTGTGGGTTTGTTGTTTGAGGTTTTGTTTTTTTTTCTGTTCATTTTGAGCATTAACTGGCTTGATTCAAAGATGCTAGCTGGGCTGGAGCTTGTTCCTGCTACTTAATGGGATTGTAATTTTTCACCCACATGGTCTCTCAGTCTTGAGGTTGAATTTATTCTTTCCTTTGTAACCATATCCATTATATGGTTTTTCGTTCTTTTCATGGTTGACTGGATAGAACTGACCAATTAATTGTGACTTATTAAATCACCGAAGGTCTAAAGATATTTCTATTTAGATTTGCAGTCTGACAGAGTTAAAGCTATAGGAACAATTAGTCAGTGCATGTTTTTGGAAAATTTTACTGTGCCCTTTGAGGAGAATTGAACACGTTTGTGGTTAAATATATTTATGTAAATAAATTAATAAACAACACATTGGAAAGAGTTCTACCGCCATAAGTGGTTCTACAAAGAGTCTGAAAAGATGCATCATAAGCCAATTCCTTGCGTACACTTTCACCACTACCAGTCCTGTGAATGCTGGCAGATCACCTTTCAGGTAAAGAAATGATAGAAATGATAATACATTGTATCTTTTTTCCCAATATCTGAGTGCATTTTGTGACATCTACGACTAGATGACATGGTCCAGATGACCTCTTGGACCCTACCTGTACAAATTTGCTTGTGAACTTTATCTTTTCTCAATTTTCCATCTATGCAGAGCAATACAATGAAAGCAAATCAAAACTGTCTTTTAAGTTCCAACACAGAGACTTGAGATTTGATAAATTGTATTGTAATTATGATTACTAGTACTTCTTG
Organism: Manacus vitellinus; assembly: GCF_001715985.3. NCBI lineage: Eukaryota > Metazoa > Chordata > Aves > Passeriformes > Pipridae > Manacus > Manacus vitellinus. The sequence goes on along the minus strand of NW_021939396.1, from coordinate 27,128,620 downwards.
TACTAAAAAGTTTCAACTTCCAAACCTTTAAAATAATTATATATCTAATTACATGGATTTAAACCTAAGGTATTTTTGTCTCATTAATGATTGCCTGGTTAATGACACATTATAAAATATTGTATAAACTTCTGGGAAGGTTTGTCAGGTTAAAGGCCTTAAGAATGATAGACATATTCAGGCCTTTCTTCTTTCATTTTTAAGAAATGCTTTTAAAAAATTGTAAAGTGGGATCTTTCAAAGCTGTTTAAAGGGGAATTTTACTACACTTTACAAGGGAACAGAGAACAAGAGTTAATCATAATTTGTTCTGAGACTGGAACGATACAGCTGTATCATGCTTGCTCTCTTTAGGCTACTTAGCTTTGTGAAAATGTAAAGGTAATTCTTTTCTGATGTCATACTGCTCTCACGCAGCCTCGCATTTTGGAATTTCCAGTTCAATGTGCTTCTCAATGCATCGTTACATATTGTATCCTGTGGCCATGTCAACCCTCTTTGCAACATACCCTTTAATAAGGTGAAAAACTAGCTGAGAATACACTATTTGCAAAGAAACTATCCCTTAGACTGTAGTCACTTCTAAAATTTGTCACTCCATTGATGCATGTTCTCGTTAATTAATGCATAAATATTCCCTGCATTGCTAAGATATTTATATCTGATATTTAGGCATTGAGGAGCTCTGAAAAACACTGTTCAACTATCACCTAACCCTTAATTTGTACCATTGGCCGTCAGCAATTTTTCTAGGTACCTGACACAATTGGCTTTGCTTGGAGTTCTCAGTTATAACTAACTTGCTCATCTTTGTGTATCTACATTGCTTTTAGAAGACTGACCGTTTGTAGGTTGAAGAGCAGGACACCAAGGTGCCTTTGTAGTTTTAGCTGTGGGAATTTCTGAGACAGATAATTCTTTTTCCTTTTCCCCCCTTTTCCTACAGTTGAAGGAGCTGTCAACATACAGTATTTTCTATACTTTTCTTGTGACATATCATCACAGAACTGATATGCTAATACTATTGTTTAAGTAAATATATAATTTCATTTATAAATGAAAACAAATACACTTGAAACAGTGATCAGGGATGAATTTCATCACATTAGCATGGCATTGGCTTGTTCCTTTGTGTGGTCTTGACTTTATTAGTCAATATTTGTCATTTTTGATCAGTAATGTATATGTTCCACCTGTCTTGGTCTCTTTTTGGTGCTTGTACTTTAATTTGTATTAGTTTGGTGTGACATACAATTGCAAGTTAATCTTAATTATAGGAAAAGAATCATCTAATTCAAATTAATAGATCACATGATGGTTTTAAATTTATCTTCTCTGTCACACACAAATGTTCCATCCACTGCAGAGGTTACTAAATAAACCTTTTGAAAAATTATTCCTTCTTCTACAACCAGAGTTTGAACACAATGTACCATTTTCTGACAGCCTTTGGATTAGATATGTTCTCAGACAGATTGGTTTGTAAAAAAAATGAAAACCAAAAGTCATCTCCAGAATTTTATGCTGCCCATCTGCTCCCATGATCTGCTTTTTGTTTGCTTCTTTCCTATCTTATAACACCCAGTTTGTAAGGTCCTCTACATCCCTTGCATTTTCTAGAACATATCTTCATGTGAATTTGTCCTGGAATTTTATCTTAGACTGCATTTTAAAATTGAATAAATAATAAAAAAATTAAGGAACATATGCAAGCTTCTTGTAAATACTTTAAAAAAATTACTCTTTGATTATTTGTTTGTATTGCATGACAGAAAAAGACCATTTTTTGCAGTCTGGTACGTCACATTTGACAAACAAAAGTTGTAATCTAACATTTCTATCCCTTAAATTTGACAATTGTCTCTTTATGTAACAATATTTTAACAAATCTTTAATCTCAATGGATGTAAGCTTCTAATTTGGTTATACTAGTAGATCTTAATAAAGGAAATCTTTTAAAACAAGATAATGAATCTATGATAGTGGTTCACTAAAATTTATCAGCTTCTGAAGATTAATGAAGTCTACTGACTTTTCCTTATTTGAAATTTTTTTAGAGAAATTAAAGTTCAAGGACTAAAGATATAACTTTTTATTATGGAATAATAACAAGTTTTGCTCAATATCAGAAATAGGTTGTGATCCCTAAAGATCTTTTTTCAAATCTTAAACACCGATGTGGTGAAATAGAAATACAAAACATCTGTTCTTAATGCAATTAACTGTCACATATTTCTCTCTTAGGCTGGCTGGATATGTTCCTGCAAAGCAAAAGTTTTTGCTAGTTTTAATTATGTAATTAGAAACTTCTCTTGATTAGGCAAGTGAGCTACAAGATACTATATTTAGCGTTTCCTAATTTAATTCATAGGACTAATAAACACAATGATAAACCTAAGTTAATATTTTTGAGCCTGAGATCTCTTTTTATATATTCCAAAATGTATAACTCAAAGCTAATAAGATGTTATACTCAGGAAAGAAATCTATGACTGGGATAATACTTTAATTTTTACTATAGAAGGAACTAATTTATGTGTCACTATTTTCCTGCCTGCTGTTACTTTTATGGTAGAAAGTACTGTTTCTGATTTTTCTGATGCACCAATATAATACTGTACTTGTGACTGAGAACAGTTTTTGCTGAAGAGCCCAAGAGGAGCCACAATGCATTTCTTCACATACTTTTGAGTAGCATGTGTTACACTTACTAACTTTGAAAGAGAAAGTGTAAGCACGACACTTTTGGTGAGTCAGATTTTCAATCCAAGTTTCTGAAGCCTGTTTACTAATTCATTGGCTGGGGAGTCTTGCTTCTTAGACGCTGAAACGATTCTGAAAAACATTTCCAGCATGTCAAATTAGCTTGTTTTCAGATAATGGTATCCATACAATTAATACACGTAATGCAGTGTCTTACCTCCAGATGTGTAAATTGTTTTGGAAGCAATTAGGGAATTTTTTTCAGTTCAGACATGAAAAATGCCACCAGTCCATTGATTAAAATTTTGCATGTTACTTATTCATGTACTTTCTCACTCACTGAACAATTTATTTAAAGTATTTTTTAACTGTCTTGAAAAGATTTAGCATGAAGTTTAGACTACAGGAACTGTGAAGACAAAAAAGTCTCTAAAAGCTTGTATTGTTCTAGCAGTCCCTCATAATGATGCTTATAGTCATGAAGATGAAAATAAAATTCTACAGAGGGATCATTTCAATTTTAATATCTAAAATGTAAAAGTTGAGTCAATCCTCCATCCGCTCTTTTATCTATTGAGTCTAATATTAATCTTGAATTCGAACTAATGTTAAAAAACAAGTTCTGAATATTATATAATTAAATCGAAGAATTGTGCTTCTTTTGTTTTAAAAGGAAAAAAGGGATAAGTGTCATGTGCTAATTGCCAGAAAATTAAAATCAAAATGAATTGAAAATTTTCTAGAGTGTATACTGCAGTGTAAGTGTTCGTTTTAGTCTTTTGTTATGTAAGTGAAATGTTCTTGAATCTCTCTATGGAGTATGTTGAAAGGCCAAAAAAACTGAGTAGGTTCTAACAGAAGTTATTGGTCATTCTTTCTAACAGAAAACAAAAGAAACAAAGAAAAAAGGGCAACTATCAGATTGGCATATAAGAAGACAGATTAAATATGTCTTCAATTTAACACTTACTTTATCCTGTGAATTCAGATGAAAATGATTAGTTTGGGTTTTTTTGTTTCTAAGAAAGGTTTTCACTGTAAGTTAGTGGACTTGCGTAAGAAATAATCCAAACTATTTTTCTCATTATAAAAGTGAGTCTTCTTCATGATTTTCAGTAATATGTATTTTTCAGGTGATCATAGTATTTAGAACAGTTAATCTATCTCAGGACTCTGTTTTTTTATGTAGGCTACCAGTAGGTAAAAAAAACCTCAAACAAACTCCCTTAAACTCAACTGAGGAGTAAAAGATGGGTCTATACAGACAGGTGGGAGAGTACAAGGAAAAAATAAGACAACAGTCTGAGTAGAAATAAAATTCTCATAACTGTATTGTTTTATTTCCTAATGAACTGTTTAAATAAAAGTTTTTAAGAGCAATCTGCAAGAAAACAGTGAATTAACTCTTTCAGAATGGAAGAAGCATTCTGGGTGAAAAAGGTAGGCACTGTAAAAAAAACAACAAATGGAATATTCATTGACTAGAGATAAGAGTTTTTGCTCTGTTAAGAGTCTTAAATATAAATAAATTAGTTATACTGCAAAATAAGCAAATACTACTTTGAAATATTTTCTTAGAAGTCTGCCAAGGGAAATGGGATATTTCATTCCTAGATGAAACTGAAGTTGACAGTAGGTTGGATTTTCCATCTAAAGTGCTGGGCTTCCATGATGAAATCCTGGCTCTTTTCAAGTTAGTGGCTAGATAAGAAGAGACAAGGTATGAGGTAGTGTTTTACTTATTTTCTTTAATCTCTTTATACATGTTCATGGACAATAAAAAGAGCAACATACAAATGCAAAAGAAACTACTCAATTGACAACAAAAATAAGATAAAGAGCACTATTTTGCAAAGAGTTAACATGGGAAAAAAGTTAAATAAATGGGAATTTTTTGCCTTTGATAAAATCTTCTCTTTACTAACAAAACTGATAAATGTGGAGTACTGAAGACAGTTAAAAATTGGCCTAAGTATTTTAGACAGATGGTTATCTGCAAGTCACATTGATTTTCCTGAGAAACCGAGTGATCAGTTTTTGTAAAAATTTGTCCCACGTGGCTAAGAATCTAAATATAGGTCTGACTTTAGGCTGAGTTTCAAAATATTTGTCTAAGTCCTTTTTCATTTTGTTTTCTGCATTAAGCGAACTTCGAATGAATGGGCAGATACTCTAAGTGACATTTTGAAGAGGTGATCGCTGAATCACATTAACTCAAAATAGCTATCTGGGTCTAGTTTCCTCATAGGTATTTCCAGAATAGTGTCCTGTCTACCTTGAAAAGTGAATCTAAATTAATGAAAAAACTACTGAGCTTGGAGCTATCTTCTTTTAAATATGATTTGCCAGTCTTTGTCCCAGAACTCAAGACAAATTTTAATTGTAGATGCAGAGTGCAGTTACACTTCTGACGCATATTTGTGCATCTCTACTTGACCTCAATCTGACATTGAATTTACATAGGTGAAGAAAGTATTGTGTATCTGATAACAACTACAGTAAAAAAGATACCAGGGTATGATACACAACTATGAAGGAAGCAAGTATAAACAGAGAGGAGCTGAATCTGCTGCACAGCTGGTGGGAAGTGATGAAAGAGAATTTATTTCTTGAAGCAGAATAGGCATGGTGTCACTCTAGCATATTCCTGGTGACTTTGAGATTTAGAGTGCCAATACAGGTTTTAGGGCTAATTTAGCTTTGAAAATAACTTTTCTTGAATTTAGATGTTTCAGAGGGTATCTGTTCCTATTTTCGGTGAAAACAAATTCTAGATTAATTTCTTCATAGGTCTCTGGACAGAGTGTCACTGCAAACATGCACCTCAAATAGGTAATTTGGTAGTGGGTGGATGTTTACATGTATAACCAGAAGAAGCAGCTATCAATATTGATGAAAAACATAGTTTTGCTCCTACTCTTAAGGAAAATTTATTAGATAATAAGTAGACATTTTCATTGTGGATAGTTGGTACATCCTGTAGTTATGGAAAGTTTGAATTCTGGGAAATTTGAACATTAGTTCCAGATGTCAAAGAAGAGTCTGTTCTCCTTATTATAAGCAGGAAAAAAAAAAAATAATTTTGTATGTGTTGTTATATTTCTAGAAGAAAGTCGATTGGCAAAATTTTATTCTCTAGTGAATATGCTGGAGGCATACCATCCTCTTCAGACAGTTTTCTGGGTTTCTGTATAACAAAGTATTTTTTATTGCTATGACTAAACTAGATGAAAAGAAATTGAAACTCTGCCAATCTTTGAAAAATAACAGTTGCTAAAATGAAAAGAATTGCTGTGAAACACACAGAATCTGTTCTAGGAAATCTACTAAGGGCTTAATTTGGGAGGCAACTACTATATTTTCACCAGTAGAGGATGATAAAATTTTTCAACTCTCAATTCTAGGAAATTACTTTTCTGTTCTCCATATCCTCATGCTATCTCATCCATGTCTTTTTATGTGATAGGCAAAGTCATGCAAGCTTAGAGAAGCAAGAAAATGCTCTTAACCAGGGGAGAGGAGTAGTAGCAAGTAGCATAGCAGTGTTTATAACTTGAAAGAAAGATTAAACATTGAAGCGTAGGAAGAAGTGAGTAAGATGTTTACAGTGAAAGAAAAAGTGCAAACCTTCGAGGTATTGAAGATCAGTATATAACTTTCCTTCATTTTGGTTCTAGAAATTTTGACTTTTACAGGGCAAAATTTTACAGTGAAATCTGCTAAAAGAAAAGGGTTTCAGGAAAGCTTTAAGCCTAATTTAAATGGAGATATTTTTCAGGCCATTTAGACTCATTCATATTTTTAGAAAACATGTAATGAATCATTATAATTATATTTAAAATATGGATGAATAACTTCCCCTGTAAGCTGTATGTATTTTTTATTCTTCATATGTTTGATCATTGCAAAAGAAATTTATATTTACATTGTTCATTTCCAGTTTACTTTAATTCAGTGTATCTGAGTTTGTACATTTTATCAAAAGAAGCATCATTAAAAAATTCTCCCTTATATGATCTGGTCCCTTTCCCAATTCATAAAAATGTTTCATAGTTAATTTTTCTCACTTCTAATATTGATGTCCTTCTAATATTTTGTTAACACTGCATTTCTCTCCTCTGTGTATTTTTTACCATCTCACATCCAGTAAATACCTCGTAATGTCATTTTGTGCTGGTTTTGGCTGGGGTAGAGTTAATTTTCTTCACAGTGACTAGTATGGGGCTGTGTTTTGGATTTGTGCTGAACACAGGGTTTATAATACAGAGATGTTTTTTGTTATTACTGAGCAGTGTTTGCACAGAGCTGAGACCTTTCCTGCTTTTTGTACTGCCACAAGGAAGTAAGGGGTGCATGGGAGGCTGGGAGGAGATACAGTCAGGACAGTGACCCCAACTGAACAAAGGAATATTCTATACCATATGACATCATGCTCATCATATAAAGTTGGGGGAAGAAGGAGGAAGGGGGGGACATCTGGAGCGATGCCATTTGTCTTCCCAAGTAATCATTACACATGATGGGACCCTGCTCTCCTGGAGATGGCTGAATACCTGCCTGCCCATGGGAAGCAGTGAATTAATTCCTTGCTTTGTGCATGGCTTTTGCTTTCTCTGTTAAACCGTCCTTATCTCAACCCACGAGTTTTCTATCTTTTGCAATTCTGATGTACCAGTCCTGTTGTGTGGGGCTTACTGGCTGGGGTTAAAACATGACCCCTTTTGTTTTTATGCTGAAGAGTGTGGACCTTGCTTAGTTGCAATCCATAAAAAATGTCCTAAGTCAGACTGTTGGCCCATCTAGCCCAATATTCTGTCTCTCAGATTGACAAAGGAAATTATATTTAGGGAAGGACAATAGATATTATGATACTGCTTTTTCATAGAAAAAAGTCTTCCAAATGGGAGCAATTTTCACTTGCACTCACTTTTATTATGGTATACCTGTCATGAAATGATCCTAGTGTTTATGAAAATCAGGTATATTGTCCAGTGGCATAAGTGTAATTTCACGTTTCTATAAGGTGCCTTCTGGACCCAAGTCTCTTGTACATACAGAGCTGTTATCATTCTCTTCACAGCAATTCAAATAATAAAATTTATTCTTCAGATTCTTTCATGAATGAAAAGAGAAAGATGACTCATTCAAGTGGGGCACTTGAAATTATTTTAATTTAAAAAAATTGGAATTCCAGGATTACAAAATACATGTTTATGCGAGTGTCATGGTTTGAGAGCCCCAAAAATCCAATTCTCGAGTCCTAGCCCCCCTCCCACATCTCAACCCAGTGACAAACCATGACAACTGGCTTATTTTTTTTTAACCGAAGGAAAATTAGATGCCTTACAGAAGAAAAATACAACCTAACTCTTAAAGACAGTTTTGTTCTCCTCAAGAAACATCAAGAGAAGGAATTAACAGCAAAACAATGAAGTAAAAATCAAGAACTATCAGGAATTAATTAAGACTAATACTTAGCTCAAAATAGGCATAGATGTAACACTGACACAGGGACCAAGAAGCAGAAAAAATCCTTGCTATGTCTGTTGAAAGAAGGTAGATCATCACGATTTTCTAATGAATTTCTGTCATCTTTAACACAGAAGTGGGAAACTGTGGTATTTAAATAGAATAAGAAAAGTTTCTTTCCTTCTTTTTTACCTCTTGTAACATTTTTCTTTTCCTAAGAATATGAAATCTATTCAGAGATTTCTTTCAGTTGCACTAATTATTTAGCCATCATCAACTGTTGTTCACAAGTTGTTGAAAGCAGCAGGGAGACACTAAAGCAGATACTGTGATTACTTTCTAAAATTGCTGGTGTCTAGGCAGTTCAGCAGTCATTACCATGTAAGGTCACTTAGTGAGGAGAAGTAAAGAAGTTTGGGCTTGGAAAATATAGGTTGAAGAGTATAATTTACCTCTAAAACACCTCTCAAAAGCCTTATCCTTCAAGGTGCTGAGCACCTCCCAAGAGACTAACAACTTCTATTGAAATAATCCTCATTTAAGATTGAGTACTTCTGAGAATGCATTCGGAGTTATCCAGGAGCAATGCCTTGTTTCAGAGTTGATTATTTTGCACAGTCCATAGAATGGTTTTATTTTTGCTCCTGTAGTTCGCAAATATTTTTTTTTTTCAAACAGTTTCGGTGTGCAGGACAATGCATTTATATTGAGGAAACATTTCTCGTTCCAGTGGAAATGGTCATTCTAACTTAATAATTAACACAGCTACAGACCACCTAAATTTTCAAAAATATATTAGGACCTTAATCTGAACAATGCTGTATTTTCCAAAATGCTAAGCCCAGAGTAAGCACCCAGACTGTCAACAATGACTGGTGGCACACATGATGAGGTGGATCAAAAGAGAATTGATTTCGATATCTGGCTTCTAAGATTCTCAAGATATATTTTGAAAAGCAAGGCAAGAAGATATAAACAATTCCTTTCAGAATTGTAGGGGTTTTTTCTCTCCATAAAAGAAATATAGCAATAAAAGCCAATAAAGAATTTTCCAGATTTATCATTCATTTTATCCCACTATAAATCTTGAATGTTGTGGTAATATTTCTTCTACAGTTATTTTGTCCAATATATGGCACAAAACTACAGTATGGAATGCAGAAACCATTTCCCCACAGAAATTTCACTTCTGAAAGACAAGACATGCATTCATGCCTGGAACTTTATTTTTTCCAGCTGAGTGACAGAAATAACTACTGCTTACTACTATAGCAGGATCTATTTTAATCCTCAATATAAGAATAGTCTCTCTGGGGAATTTTCTTTGATGTGCTTTTATTTTCTTAGTCTTGTACTGACATGTTAGTAGTAGTAATTATTCTGTTGCCAAAACCAGATTACCAATCTTTCAGTAAATATAGCTGGGTACCTCAGAGAATTAGTTTTCAATTTTTTTTTTCAGAGTTTCTGGAGGTCTGTACATTATGTTTAGACAGTGTGCAAACCTTAAATAAACAAAGTAAATCAACTCTCAGTAAGCTTTCTTTAGCTCTATGGTTAAGGTATACCAATATTGGGAATTCACTGTCTCACATCAGGAGTTGGAAACAACTCTGTAGTTAATTTATGTTAAATTTTAATAGTTAATAATAAATAGTACACTTTCAGAAAACAAGACAGTCTTGATTATAGTTCTGTTAACCAGAATAAGACTGCAAGTGTACACTGATTTAATTGTTAGTTTATTATTTGTGTATTTTTACACATAGGAAAGAAGAAAACTGTAGAATATGCACGGGAGGAAAAGATATTCAAAGATCTTGAAATTTTGTGCTAAAAAAAATTGACTTTTTTTAAAAGAGTGTTAGTTTTAAAATATATTTAAAAGCATTTTCTCAATAACTTCATTCTGAATGCAATTTTTTAAAGAATTTTTTTTTCCTTCTATGTCAGAACACACAGGTTTTCTCTGACCTTAAGTTTTTTTGATTGCTGCAAACAAACTATTTGCCAGAAAAAGCTTGTTGTGCTTTTTCTATTAACCTGAGTTGAAGCAACTGACTAGAGAGAGAGTTTTAGTTTTCAGGTTGAATGGTGACTTTGATATAAATATAAAATGACTAGAAGCAATATCCTGTAGTGATTTTCAGCATCGCCTGATATATATTTTTCTTGACTTCTCTCATCAGAATGTTGTATGGAAAAGTATTATTCTATATATAATTTTTTAAAAATTAAATGTCTGACTGACAAATCAAAAAGTTAATTCCCAGCTTCTAGCATATCAGTAATAGCCAATGACCTTGATGATTAGAGGTTTTCAGTACACATCAGAATAATATGAGAGAAATTTAAATAATTTAAATAATTGTATGGTATGTGTTGGTCACTGAACTTTGAGTGTAAGGTACACTTTTTGAATTACATATTTTTAAACACAGATAATATATTTCTTCATATATAGAATATATTCATCCCTTTTATAGGGACTGTGAGTGTAGAAACTCAGCCACTAGGTTCCAAGAATGGTGCTTAGAATCACAGAATGGTGTGACTTGGAAGAGAGTCCAATCCTCTCTACCCTACACAGGGATTTCAACTAGATCAGGTTTCTCAGAGCCCCATCCAATCTGGTCTTGAGAGTTAGGGTTTCCAGTGGTGGAAAATCTACCACCTCTCTGGGTAACTGTTCCAATGTTTCACCATCCTCATGGTGAAAAACTTCTTGTTTATCTCCAATCTAAATTTAGCATCTTTCAGTTTAAAACCATTATGGCCTGTCCTCTTGCAGCAGGCCTTACTAAAAAGTCTGTCCCCACATTTCTTATAAGCCCCCTTTAAGAAATAGGGTCTCCCCAAAACCTTCTCTTCTCCAGGCTGAACAACCTCTCAGCCTTTCCTCATAAGCGAAGTTCTCCAGCCCTCTAACCATTTTTGAGGTCTTCCTCTAGACCTGCTCTAACAGGTCCATGTTTTTCTTGCACTGAGGATCCCAGAGCTGGACACAGTACTCCAGGTTGAGTTTCACAAGCGTGGAGTAGAGGGGCAGAATCACCTCCCTCAAACTGCTGGCCGTAGTTCTTTTGATGCAACCCAGGATGCCAATTTCTGGGCTGTAAGAGCACATCATCAACTCATATCCAGCTTTTCATCCACCAGCACTCTCAAGTGTTTCTTGGCAAGGCTGCTCTCAATCCCTTCAGTACCAGTGGTTTCTCCAACCCACTTGCAGGACCTTGCACTTGACCTTACTGAACCTTATGAGATTCCTATGGGTCCACTTCTCAAGATTTTCCAGGTTCTGTTGGAGGGTATCCCATCCTATAGGTGTGTCAACTGCACCACTCTGATGTCACCTGCAAATTTGCTAAGTGAGCACTCGATCCCTTTGCCTATGACATGATGAAGATATTAAACAGTACTGGCCCCAATACAGACCCTTGTCACAGATCTCCATCTGAACTTTTTTGACCATTACCCTCTGAATGCAATCATCTAGCCAATTTCTTACCCACCACCCAGTGCATCCATCAAGTTCGTCAATTTAGAGAAAAGGATGTTGTGGGCAACTGTGTCAGAGGCCTTACAGAAATCCAGATAAATGACTTCTCTGGCTCTTCCCCTGTGAACTGATGTAGGCACTCTATCCCAGAAGGCCACTAGGTTTGTCAGGCAGGACTTGCCCTTGGTAAAGCCATACTGGCTGTCTCGAGTCACCCTCTGTCCTCCATGTAATTTAGCATAGCTTCTAGGAGGATCTGTTCCATTATTTTTGCAGGTATAGATATGAAGTTGACAGGTCAGTAGTTCCCAGTGTCCTCCTTTCTACCGTTTTTAAAAATGGGTAAAATGTTTCTCTTTTTGCAGTCAGTCAGGACTTCATCTGACTACCATGACTTTTCAAATATCATGGAGAGTGGCTTGGCAACCACATCTACCAATTCCCTCAGGACGCTGAGATGCATTTTGTTTCATCCCGTAGACTTCTGTATGTTCAGGTTCCTCATGTGGTCACAAAACTGATCTTCTCTTTCATCCCCTTGAAAGGTATGGGAAGAGAGGTTTCTGATGAAGACTGAGGCAAAACAAAATAGTTGTTGAGTATCTCAGCCTGCTTCTCACCTCTTTGTCAGTCATGTTCATAGAGAGGTGCACGTACTTTGACCTTTCTTTTCTGGCTGACCTCCCAGTAGAAGACCTTATTATTTGTGTCCCTTGACAAGTTCATCTACTGCTGTGCCTTGGCAATCCAGACCCTAGCCTTACGCAACTGGGTAATGTTCCTGTAGTCTTCCTAGGATATCTATCCCTCTTTCCACTCTCTATGCAAGTCCTTCTTGCTCTTTATTTTACCAGTAGGTCTCCACTTAGCCATGCTGGTCTCTTGCTGTCATTTCCTGATCTGTTATACCTGGGGATTGAGAGATCTTGAACTCTATGGAAAGTATCCTTAAAGATCTGACAGTTCTATTCTCCCTTATTCCTGACCGCAGATTCCAGGGCATCCTAACTCCATGAAGATCTGGAAGTTTGCTTTCCAAAGGGTCAGAGTGTTGTGTTTATTCTTCACCTGTCGCATATCCTTCAGGTCTGTGAATACCACTAGTGCATGATTACTGTGGATTCATTCTTTGTACTTTTCCTCAGAGCATAGGAAGGAGGGAATTGGCAAGTTAAGAGAAATAAACCAACTCTTGTTCCTCCTCTTCCATGAAGGTTATCTCTGTACCACAAGGCTTTACTTTTAGACAAACCATGTGAATGCTTCAGCTAGGACCAAGGATTTCCACATGACTTTTGGACTCCCAGCAATGTTGTCATTGCAAAGGACAAAAGAACCAAAGAGAACTGGAGACTGTAGATTCCTAAGAAAGATTTTCAAATAGGAGAGGCAATCAAGTAAAAAATTGTGCTCTTATGATACATTTTATGATTCATATTTCACTTGCTAATTCATTTACCAAAAAAAGAGCTGTATTCTTAATCTGATTACATAATGATTGTGAAAGCCAAATTGCTTTAATAACATTTTGCATCACAAACTATGCACGAAGAAAAAAAAGTACAATTTTCATGGTGTTGAATATTCAGAAAATAAAATCATGCTGTCAGCTCAAATAAGGAGGAAACATATGTTTTAGGCAAAAACAAGACAGAGAACATAGTGATGCTGTAAAGGCTATAGAAATAATACATTAGTGACACTGGTGAAGTAAAATCAGCAACAGCTTAGTCACAGTCATCTTAATCTGAAAATTTTCTGTACTTTTTTCAGGATGAATGGAATTTTCTTAGTAAATTCATTTGAAAACACAAATTCACAATCAAGTAATATTTATGTAATAGCAAAGTTAATAGACCAATTTATTTTTAAGGGACAAAGAATATAATATGGTGTTTAAATTTTATTTTATATGTATACAGCATCTTTTTTGCATCCTTGAATCTATGATTTTTGCAGTTAAGAAGTGAGATTAGCTTCTTCTTATTACAGAATCACAGAACGGATAAGGTTTAAAGAGACCACAGTGGGTCATCTAGTCCAACCTCCCTACTCAAGCAGGGTCATCTCAGAGCACATTGCACAAGAATCCCTTCCCTGCAGGGCCCATTCCCATGGGATTCTTCCAAGAAGATCCCTGAAGAAGCTAAAGTTAGCTCTCCTGAAATTCAGGAGAGTTGTAGTCTTACTTGCTGCCCTGATTCCTCTTTGACCAATACTGAACTCCACAATCTCATGGTCACTACAACCAAGACCACCCCCAACCTTCACAACCCTTCAACAAGGCTTTCTCTGTTTGTTAGTATGAGGTCAAGCGTACACCATTCCTTGTGGGATCCTCGACTACCCATGAGAGGAATTTGTCATCAACGTTTTCCAGGAACCTCCTGGACTCTTTGTACTTTGCTGTGTTACTTCTCCAGCAGATGTCAGGGTTGAACCAGTGCCTCTGATTTTAAGGCTACTTCAAGCTGCCTACCCAGTTCCTTCTCCTGATCATGTGGTCTGTAGCAAACACCCACAACAGTGTCAACCTTACTAGTCTACCCTTTTATTCTAACCCATTAGCTCTCAACTCGCTCATCATCCACCCTGTTTCCGGTGTATTTTGGTGCTGAAAAAATCTCTGGAGTAGTTAATTAGGGGTGAGATAACAAAGGGTTTATTTGCCAAGGCAAAGATGGTATACGACACGCGCCCAGGCCGTGCCTGAGAGGTTACATTTTATAACATTATCCATCCAATCCCAGATGTGTCCACCCTTTGGCCCTTCCTCTGGTCCGCCCCGGGCCCTTCCCCTGAGAATTGGGTCTAGGGTCTTTTTGGGACCACTTACTTCATCATCTTCAGCCTCATCAGAGCACAAAGGGCACATAGTTACCCAATTTTTGACCGTATTCTGTGGTTTAGGCCTTGATATGCTGTTCTCCAAACAGTCTAGGCCTTTGCCTTGACAAAAGACTAAACATTGCTACTGAATTCAGGGGTAGGTTTGATATGGGAGGCATAGAATGGGGTAAAAGGGTTAGGGAATGTGTAAACAAGGGAAAGGAATAAGGCACAAAGGGGTTTCTGCTTTTAAAACTTACCTATAAAATTTACAAGTCTTACAAATATTAGAAAAATAGAAAAATCATTAGGGGCTTAAGGCTTCAACCCCAAGACAGAGCTTGATACATTCCTCATATAGAGGGCAACTGCACCACTGCACCTTCCAGTCGGTCTCTCCTAAACAGCATGCAGACCTTCATAACAACATTCCAGTCACAGAGGCTATCCCACTGTGTGTCCATAATTGCAGTGAGGACAAAATCCTGTGACTGCACGCAGATCTCCAGTTCCTCCTCTTTGTTCCCCATACTACATGTGGTGGTGTACAGGTGCTTTGTAGCAGTATTTGACTATGTCAATATCCTGGTAGGGGTACAAAGGGATGCCCCATAGTCCTTTCTTATGGTTACATCTTTGGCTGTTTGTGCTTTCTTGAGTTATTCCCTCTTAAACCTCCTTTTGCTACTAAGCTAAAGCTACTAAAGCTACTAAGCTATATTTCTCCCTTCTCACACCTTATCTCTGTCTAGCCTGACCTTGTCCCAATTCCCCTTCAAACCTAGATTAAAGCTCTCCCAATGAGCCCTCATAACTAGTGCACAATCAGTTCATTCTCCAGCTCTGTTCTTTATTACTGTACATAGTTCAGGAAGAGATTCATTACTTCAAAAATTACAGACAATGAACAAGAAGGATATAAGACCTTTTTACAGAATACGTTTCGGCAAAAACTTCTACATCCCAATTAAGATCATTCCATATGTACTAGCACAAATTATTCTATAATGTTTAAAGATTAGAACACCCCAAACTGCATATTCATCGCTTTTATACTGGGCTTTTAGCTGTTAATGTGTTAGTTTTTCAGCATAGATTGACTTACTAAGCAAATGAAAAATGTTTTTTGCATAAGGCATTGGTCTCTGTTGGAATCAAGGAGTTATTGCGTGGTGTAAACACAAATAAACATCTGTTTCTTTTGTCCTCGTACAAGTAATTAACGCAAAATCAGGAAGTACATTTCTCACAGGAGGAATTCTTGCAACCTTCTTACAAATGAGACTTTCATTCTGACATTGCAGACAGTTGTTTTTTTAAATTCCAGATAGAAAAACCTTGCACCAAAAAAGACATCAAAGTATCTTCGGAACAAAATGCACAATAATAAGTTTCCTTAGATTGTATATTACTGTCTTATCATAATTTATCAAAATATCATTGCACATTGAAAGAGACTTTTCTAAATGCTTCCCAGGCTTATCTTTACTCCATATTTCTCTACCTCCTCCCTCCAAGCAGCACAGGAAGATGGGAAATGGAGACTGTAGTCAGTTCATCCCACCTTGTCTCTGCCACTAGTTCCTTCTCCTTCTCTTCCCCTGCTCCAATGTGTGATTCCACCCATGGGAGGTAGTCCTTTATGAGCTTCTCCATCATGGGTCCTTTCTTTGGGCTGTCATCTTTCAGAAACGACTGCCAGCAAATCTGCTCCAGCATGGGCTACTCTGTCCATGGGTTCACAGATCCTGCCAGGAGCCAGGGGAGGTTCTCCAAGAGGGCACAGTCTCATTTGGGAGAATCTGCCTGCTCTGGTGCGGGGTCCTACATGGCCTACAGGTGGATCTCTGCTCCACTGTGGTCCACCGTGGGCTGCAGGGGCGCAACTGCCTCATCATGGTCTGCACCATGGGTTGCAGGGGAATCTCTGCTCTGGTGCCTGGAGCAGCTCCTCCCCTTCCTTCTCCACTGGCTTTGACATCTGAAAAATTGTTTATCTCACATATTGTCCCTCCTCTTCTCTGTTATTTCCTCCTTCTTAACTAGGTTATCCCAGAAGCACTACCACCGTCACTGATGGGTTTGGTCTTGGCCAGTGGCAGATCTATCTTGAAACCAGCTGACACTGGATCTGTTGGATTGAGGTAACCTTCTGGCATCTTCTCACAGAAGCCACCCCTGCAACCCACTGCTACAAAAACTTGCCACACAAACCCAGTATGTGGGGACAAACACACGCAGATTATGAATGATGAACAGGATGACAGTCACTTCCAGAGTGATATGAAAAAGTAAAAAGTTTATGGAGGGAAACTTTATGTAGGAAGTTTTAGCCATCTTGGTCTTCAGGAATGATCATTTATCTAATCCATCAAAGCAATTGATGCAAATGAGAGTTATTTTAGATTTTAAACAAAAACCTGTAATGAAAAATGAGAAAAAAACCAATCAAACTGTGGTTGAACACTAAATTATTATGGTGAAGATCATATGTGATACTATCAAAAAGTTTATACAATATAAAATAATAAGAATAAGTAATTACAGTAAAAACAGTTGATCAAATCCACATTGTCATCTTTGTCAAGTACAGAAACTTATGAAAAATCAATCATAAATTTATGGTTGTGTACATTCAATAAGTGTAAAGTATTTTGATATTTATCATTGTAAATATTACACTTTAATGTGAGTTCTCATAATTATTTTTAGTATTCCCAGTAGAGGGAAAA
This sequence comes from Manacus vitellinus, assembly GCF_001715985.3. Taxonomy (NCBI): domain Eukaryota; kingdom Metazoa; phylum Chordata; class Aves; order Passeriformes; family Pipridae; genus Manacus; species Manacus vitellinus. The sequence goes on along the minus strand of NW_021939396.1, from coordinate 27,111,385 downwards.
AGTTTACATTGATGTATTAACTCCTTTCCAGCTCAAAAAATGCTCAGATCAACAGTCATATTTTACAATATGTATCTGAGTAGAGCTTGTAGATTCTGACTATTTCTGTCAGCGTATGAAAAACTTGCGTAGTAGAATACTGATGGTTTTGAACAGAAAGTCCAGTCTTTGTTCACTTGGTGCTTCAAACTGTAGTGCAGGTCAGTCAAGGACAGATATCCTGGGTTTTGTTTTGCTTGACCAGCTCACAGAAGCTTTTGTGGAAGAGAAGAGATGAGCATTTTTCATAGCAGGAAATATATAAATAGAATATTTTTGGTTAGAAGGGTTGTAGCACTAGCACAGGTTAGAAAAAAGATGATGACCTAGAAAAAAGATGGTGACCTAGAAGCATTCTGTTACTCTAAGAAGAATTAAGCACTACTGAAACGGCCCTCACAATGGTCATTTCAGCCCAAACAATTACTTGAGTAATTAATTCTAATTATTCCATGTAGAACATTGTATTAAAATTTTTATCTGAACAGCTAACTTCTAAATTCAGAATGGAAATTTGAAAGTCTTGTAAAAATTTTGATTTTCTATAACAAAATGAAGCCATAGTAGTAGATATGGGAATTGTGTCAGTTAATCTTAGTGTAATGTCAGCTATAGTGCTGTCATTATCTAGGTTTCAGCTTTAGATTAAAGGTCAGTGAACACTGTTGGAAAAGTGAAACCTTATTTATGAAATAAAATTGCATAAATGAAAATAGCTGTAACTAGCCTTGACAACATTAGAGATCGATCACAGTTAAAGCTTTTCTTTCTAAGGGAACTTGAATGGTAAAGGTTTATGAAGAAAATTTGCAAAACATGCTTTAAAAAAAATCTACAAATACACAAGCAGTAAGTTGATGAGAGTAGAAAAGAGACATTAAATATAGAAGCACATAGAAAAAGGACCACTTTCCCCAATGTATATTGGGGAAGGCTATTTCCAACAAGTTATTTATCACACATAGAGATGTATTATTTAAGAACCCCCTACTTCAAAAGTTTCATAAGGTTTAGCTACGTATTCAAATACTAACAAACCCCCTCCCATCCCTGAGCTGTACTTTGAAAAGAATTTCAGAAAAGAACAGAGTGCTGTTTTCTTCCCCAGTATATTATCATGCCATTGGCATTCTCTCTGTGACAGCCTGAAGTTTAGGTGTCTATAGGCCCTTCAGACAGGTACCAAGGGTGCAATGGAGTACGAGTTAACTCCCATCAGCTGAGCCATGGCTTAGCTGCTGACTTATCAGGATAGCCCCGTGCTCTGGCAACAAGGAGAAAATATATCAAGCTCCATGAAAATGCTAGCTCGTACAAAAATCAGAAGCAATGGAATTTATCTTCAATTTTAAGTCTTTAATACAAATTAAAAAAAAAAAATTCCTTCATTTACTGGCTTAGTTTTGAGGTCATACATTCAAGTTAGAAGTAATTTTTGGAGTAACATATTTTTTATCTGTTTATCAGGCCCGAAAAATTATGTTCCAATATATAATAACTTTGCTATAGCAGGAAATTTTTGGATCTTTATGTGTAATACTAAAAAAGAAATTGTAATGAAATAAAGCAGAAAAGCCTAAATTCAAGGGGAAAAAAACCAGGAAAAATGCATGTAAGGTGAGAAAAAAGCTTTTTTATTTTCCTTAAACTAGCAGACATTGTCAGTTACAAATAATATCAGGACCCTAAGAATGGTGACAGGCCCTAATGGCCCTGAACAGCGTCACTGGGACCTACACACATACCCCTGCTCATGGGCCTGGAGGCTCCATTTCAGCTTAGGCTCATTCACACAATTTTCGCTTAAGGCATATTGCAAATAGACCTCTGACCAGCTTGTTCCCTGGCATTACTACCTTATTTACTGGACTTCCTGAGTTGACATCAGATCTTTTTTGTCACCTTACTTCTGTATGATGACCCTTGGGTTGTTGGCAGGGCTTATTCCTGTCACCAGCCCTTCTCTACTCACCTTCCTTGGGCAGATTGTGCCTTGCAGGAGGGAACACTGACCTTCCCTGTGCTGGGGTGACTCTCAGCTCCCTGATGGAGCAGGAAGATGCTGCTCTCTGGCAGTAAACTGCTGCACCTTTCCTGGGAGGCTGCAAGGATTAGTGAGGTTTGATTTCAAACATTGTTGATGTTCTTTAAAAAACTTCTCTGAAAGTAATAGTTCCTATCTATGGTGAAAAAAGATGAAGAAGGGGAGGTAATAAAAGCAAGAGTAATAACCTGAAACTCAAACAGGAAATAATAATTTACATATTAATATAAAAAATTGTGATAGTAAGGTCAATTAGAAAAAGGAATCATTTGCTGGAGAATGTCGTTCTACTAATATTGCCCAAGGTGTCAGTGAGACTAACATAACATTAACAAAGGCAATTCTTTTACAGAAGTATGAAATTAAGATAGAGTTGATTTGCAAACTACTCTTCTGTGATAATATAACCATGGGTATTTTTATCTGGGAAAGGAAAATGTAGCTTCTTGTTTGCTTGGAGGTTTTTTTATGTATTTATTTTAGAGTCCATTTCCTGATTAATATTTATTCTGTGACACTTTTTACAGCACCTAACTCCTGTATTTTGTGCTTGATGGTTTATCTTGGATATTTATTTTATATAGTAATTCTAGATGATCTTGCTGCATCTCTTTTTCACTTAAAAAAAATTTAACTATATTCACTCCAAGTGCATACAATCTGATTTTCTTTTCTTTCTTCTTTTTTCTTTTAATTTTGGAAATATGAATCTCCAACACTTTCATAAATATATATTTACTTATTAGATCACAAACAAATGAACTTGGATACATTAATTTTTTCCTTCTTATGCAAGGCATGTTTGTTTTATGAATCTGTTTAACAGCTTAAGTAGTAATATTTTTAACAATATTTTTTGAATATTGTTTCATATTCAAATGTTGGGTCTCCTTTGAATGTGCAAGTCTGTGACAAGTTTTATAAAGGTTAACTTGGAAATATAATTATGTTGCTCTATTTAATAATTAAACATATTTTTTCCTGAAATGTTAAGTTAAATTAAGGTGTTTAATTCTTCCAACAAATCATTACAGTAGTCTTCCTCTGAAAGAGAAACAACAGACAATAGTAGAATCATAGAATCGTTTAGGTTGAAAGATACTTCTAAGATCATTGAGTCCAACCATTAACCCAGCACTGCCAAGGCCACCATGCTAAGCAATGGTTTCAATTAGAAAAGTAGAATTCCTTGAGAAGTTTTTTTCAAACATAAGAAGGCATGAATTAACCCACCATATGGTCCTCAATGAGTAGGCAATAAGGAAGCAATACAACGAGGTACAGATGAATCACAATATTTATATGTCAGTAGTTGGTCTGAAAAGATAAACTATTAGAAAGGACTAAAAGGTTGAAGTTTCATTACAGTACTAGCCTATCATCACCAGAAATACTGCTTTTGAGTGTGTAATGCTTCAAGAAGTCACATAAACCCTGATTATTTGGAATTCACACATTATGGTGCTTGGGAAAGTGCTGCTAAAATATCCCAGGAATGATTTCTAAACAGTTCATTCATTCAGTAGATAGGAAATTCTTTCCAAAAAAAAAATAAAAATCAGTGGGATTTGTCAGTTGCATCTGATGAAGTGTTTCCAATGTCATGGAAAATTCAAATAGAACTGACTTTGCTAATCTACACTTTCTTAACTAAGCTAAAGTTGCCTTGTATATGGGTACCCAGTTTTAATTGCTTGGCTGATTCATGGTAATATATTTATATGCTCATGATATTTGACATGGAATCTGAGCCTTAATAGGAACAAAGGGGAAAAAAATAAAAGCTTAGTGATTTTAAGCAAAAGACATATTCAACAGGAAAAACATACTACTGATAGTAAGAAAATATATTAAAAATGTATAAAAGACACAAAGATAGATATGCAACCTGGTCTTATTCAGAGTACTGGAACAGGCTTCCCAGGCAAGTGGTCATGGTACCAAGCCTGCCAGAGTTAAAGAAGTGTTTGGACAACACCCTCAGGCACATGATGTGATTCTTGGGGCTGTTCTGTGCGGGGCCAGGAGTTGGCCTTTGATTTTCCTTGTAGGTCGCTTCCAATTGAGGATATTCTGTGATTCAATGATGTGTGCCAGACCAGAGTATTACTTTCTTTTTCTAAAGTACTTCTATTGCCTAACCAGAGATGTATTGGACAGCAACTGTCATAATGTTAATAGAATTATTAGGCCATATGACTTCTCTCTGTGTGTGAAGGTATTGAAATTTTAATCTAATTCAAGAACAGTAGGATAATTAAAATACCTACTGGATGTTCGACTTCATTGGAGATCTGGAAAAGGAAAACTTATGGACTGGATGTTCCAGTGATTTTGACTGTGATACAGCTTATTTTCTTCTCTGTAGTGGGTACCGTGCTGTGTTTTGGGTCCAGTATGATAATAAAGTTGATAACGAACTGTTGCTAAGTGGTGCTTACCCTAAATCAATGACTTTGCAGTTTCCCATGCCCTGCCAGCAAGCAGGTCACAAGACACTGGGAGGGAGCCCAGCCAAAACAGCTGACTTGAACTGGCCAAAGGGATATTCTATACCATAGAATGTCATGCTTGGTATACAAACTGGGGGGAGTTACTGGGAAGGAAGGGGAGCCGCAGTCAGCAGGTGCTGACCAGTTGTAGTGTACATCACTTGTTTCTCTTGGGTTTTCACATTCTCTCTCCCTCTCCTTTTTATTACAATTATTAACATTAGTATTATCATTATTATTTTTATCTTTTACTTTGTTTCAGTTATTAAAATGTTCTTAACTCGATTTCTATATTTTTTTTCCCTCCTGATCCTCCTCCCCAGCCGATTGATGGGGGAGGTAAACAAGCAGCTGCATGTTACCTATTTGACAGCTGGGGTTGGACCATGATAGATCATTGCAAGTGGTGTCATAAAGAATCAGTTCTGGAAACATTTTGAAAATACTTTCAATGATGATCCAACTAAAAGTACAATGAAGGGTATGGATGACATGAATTTTGAATTCTATACATAGCAAGATGATGTAAGATATCTTGGAAACTGCAGCAATAGAGATGAGGTGGATTGTAAAGATGTAAAGTTCAAGGTTTATATATTTGAGATTATTAAAAAGAATTCCGAATGGAGCTGTGATCTAATCCCTTGCAAGCAAGGAAAAATATAATTAAACATAAAAATGATACAACCATGAATGAGGAGAATACAATCACAGAGGGCAAAGGACAAATAGTTGCCAGTAGAAGTGATGAAATGTTGTTTTGGAAGAGAGTTGATTTGATTCTGTTTCTGAAGTCAGGATAACAAAATTTTTTTTGACCAAAATTTCTGTCATTGCTGCACTGCAAGAGAGAAAAGGACTTAATCAAAATGACACAATAAGACTAGAAAGGTAGTAGAAAATATATAACACAGAGATGTCTTGACTGGGACTGCAAGAACCCAGTACTCATAAATTCAACTTCACATGCTAAGAAGGAAAATATTATTTGCTGTAAATTTAGTTCTGCAAGGTGCTGAACAATCAACTCATTCTATTACAAGAGCGATATAAATACCAAAATGGATCTGCGTAGGCCTGTTAGTGAACCTCTGAGTTTACCCAGTCACTTTTGTGATCTTTGACATAATTTTTAGCTGTTACTTTCATAACTACGTGAAACTATTAAGATTAACTCAAAAACGTTGAAAAAAGGTAAGAAGTCATCTACCTTTAAAAATTATTTCTTACTAACCTCATTATTCTTGAGTGCTATGAAATCAGACTTTGTGCCATAAATACAGAATTTATGAAGAGAAAAGAGCTATTAAAGAGCAAATCATCCAGATTGTGAGATACTATAAATTATCATCTGAGACAGATGTGCTTAAATATCTCATTTCAATTTGTTTAAACTGCACTGCCAGTAAAGGAATGATTAAATCCATGAGCAAATAAAATAATGAGAGAATTTTTCTCAGTAAGACCAAAATCAGTAGGTATGAAATGAAGACTATTACTCCCTTAAATACAAATTTTATACCCTGGTAGTATGCATGTATGTATAAAATTTGTATTATAATGAAACCTATATTTTAATGTAGTGCAGTAGATGTACAAATCTATACAAAATTGGATCATAAAATCCTTTAAAGTAATTTGTTATTTTTGGTAGAGTTCAGATGTTCTGTGTGTCAGAAAGAAGAGAGAATCAGTAGTTTACCATTATTACCAAATAAATATCTTCCTGAATACAAAGAAGAAGTTCTGTTTTATATAACAGCAAACAACTTTTGGAAGTCTGCCAATTTTCAAATTGATTATAATTGGTATAATTGGATATTTTAAACTCTGGAAAACAGGGTCTCATTTAAACTCGTGTTTGTGTGACTGCATAAAGCCAGAGCCAGATTTCAGTTTTACCAGGTTACTTAGGAAATAAAAATACTTAAATGTGACTGTGCATCACTTGCAGTTTATCAGATCACATAGATTGGTATGAACCAAATCCTGACTTTATTACTCTGGAAAAATATTCACTAAAGTCATAAAATGAGAGAATTTTCTGATAGGTTGTGACACAAACAGAGCATCCATGGGTATGGCATGGCAGGTACTGGAAAGCAGTGGGAATGATGAACTCCTTGAACTTCAAATGTTTGAGGATTAAATTTTGATATTTAAAGGAAGACTTATACAGACGTTTTTCAACTGTAAAAATGAAGTGGTAAAGATATAATAATATAATATATCTTCAAACAGACCTTCTGTTGTACTCAGTCACATAACCTGCACGATTAGAAGTGGTCTTTTGTTGATATTAGGAAAAAAAAGGGGAGGAAAAAGGTAAATGAGTCTCCACTTAATAAAAATTAAGTTTATATTTTCTTATATGCACTGATTCTTTCACCTAAAAAAGGGTGAAGAAAGGGTAGAGGACCTCAGCACATTTACGTTACATATTATTACCCAAAGTGTATTGGAAGAAAGAGTTGTATAGTTTGTATTCTGCTCATAACTACCTCTTAATAGTCTTGAGAATGTAGAACCACTTAAAAGCATCTAAACCCCCCCAGGAAATTGTTTCAGTGCCATAGCTGGTTATGAAGCTGGGTCATTAGCTATTAATCCTCATATATGAAAGTACTAGTATATGTGAGTTCACCATTCTGTGAATGACTATAGTTGTACTGATCTCCATGGCTGCTTGATGTGTATAAGAATAATATGAGTGCAAAATTTTATATAAAGTAATTTTATATGAAGTAATTTATTAAAATTCAATACTATCTTCTTTTTCATGATGGACCTATTTTCGTGTCTGCATTCAACTGTAATAATAAATATATAACTGAAAAAGTTAAAAATCCATTTCTACTAGCATTGTTCTGCTAAACAAATGAGCAATGATGAGATTAACTAGAAAAAAATCATATGCTGAAGACATATAACACAGTAAGCTTTGAAGAAGAGTAGTTCTTTCTACCCATTTGGTCCTCTGAAATTCAGAGAATGTAAGATTTGATGTGATTTCCCTAGGGAAAAAAATATAGGTACCTCAACTTTTCAAAGTCTGATATGATTATAAATATTGCGGAGGTAAATATAGTGTGAGATATTCAATATATAGCAAAGAAAAAATAACTAATTTCATGCAGACAACCATAGACAACTTTTTATAGTGACATGTTTCCATTTATCATGTTTCATTTTATAGGTTACTTTTCTGTCAGCAGGAGATTAAAATTCAAAGTTTTTCTTGTTGCTTTAAGGTCTCAGACTAAAAATGTAAGATATTCTTAAGCAGTTTATACACAAATATGCAACAATTAAGAAGAAGCAAAATTATTCCAGAGCTCTGCTGTAGCCATGACAACCACTTTCCACTGTACTTCATTTAGATAAATCTGACAGCTAATAAGAATGCTTTTTAACATATTTTATTCATGATGGAATTTCTTGAATTTTTTTTTTCTTGGGAAAAAAATATTATATTAAAAAAAAGATATCACTTATTCATTAAGAATTAATGAATTATAGGTTCAGTAACTTTATGTTCAATTTTAGTTCCCACATCGGAAGTTTAAAATGCATGGTGTCTTTGTTCTTTATTTTACTCAACTGGAGAAAATGGATTTGGACAAATGTCTTAGTTCTAGTGAAACTATGGATTTCAAAGTAGTTCACCACTTTGCCTTTGGTATCTCCATCTCCTCTAACTTCTGGTATAACTTTTACATACATACTTTATGTATAACAAAAGCCCAGAGAGGCAAAAACATACAGTAATTTATAAATTTACAAATTTACTGTTACTGCTGTTCAGTGCTATTTAATGCTATTTAAGTCAGCATTGCCATCATCTCACTTATACTTGTCCATAATTTTTATCCTTGTGATGATAATGATTCCTCCCTGATGCCACAGTGAAGGATACTTAGCCAGAAGAAAACTCTCTTACAAAAAAAGGATAACATGTGTCAGAGTTAGACAAGGCCTAATTTTAGATGCCTAACTTTGGTCAATGGAGATGGTTCACTGTAAATACTCTCAGAATAAAAATGTAATTCAGTCCTCCTAATCTCCTGAAAGCATCTTTGAAATCACAAACTTTATAATTTAAAATTATTGTTTACTAAATGTGTAAATAACTTTGAAATTCAAGACTGCAAACCACAGTGAAATCATAACCTTCCGATTAACTATAGCAGACTTTAAAACTGTCATTTAATAATTTTTTTCCTAGTTTTTTAAAATATTGGCTTATTATCTCAGAATCTATGACACATGTAGAAAAATAATGCTGAAGTACAAAAGACCTCTTGTTCTTAGAAAAAAAAATTAAATATTTTAAATATGTCCACAAGGTGCATTCAAGAGAAGTGTATTATTGTTTTAAAACCTAACACTACAAAGCATGCTAAAATATATATCTTTACAATAACTTTGCAAATCTTCATGAAAAGATTAACAAAAATAAAAAAAATTAAAAACCTTTACTTTGAAGTGAAAAGAAATTCTGAAACTCTCTTACTGCCTCCCATCAGTAACTCAGATTTTGAAATGGAACGCATCTTATATATATACCTTATGGTGCTTTAATTATTTGGACTTTTGAATTAGAAGTCTGTGTGGTCAAATTATGAAACACATAATTTAGAACTAAAAATAACTTTAATATTTTTTCTCTCCCAACTCCAAGAAAGGCAGTATTTTCAAAATATTTTTCCAGTTAATGTAAAATATATAACTGTTTCCATCATGTTCCATTCCTTCAAAGCAGGATTGAGTGTCATCCATACTTCATCTGATGGCTTTTAAAAATATGGGACTATGTAAAAGATTAAGAAATTGTTCCAGTTTGTATTGCAACTTCTATGCAATGGCTATCTTCCAGGCACCCACACAGTCACTCCCTCAATCCCCCATCTCAGATGGAGAAAATAAGATGAAAAACTCATGAGTAGAGATAAAGAGAATTTACTGAAGAAAAAGGTCACATGTGCAAGTAAATGAGAATAAACAAAAGATTTGTTGTCTACTTCCCATCAGTAGCCAATATCCAGCTAGTATGCTTAGTGGTTGCTCCTGAAGACAAAAGCCTTAGTAACAAACGCTCCCCTTCCCTCTCCTCTTAGCTTTATTGGTGAGCACAATGCCATATGGTATGCAACATCTCTTTAGTCAGCTGTCCTGGCTCTGTCCCCTCCTAGCCTTTTGCCCACTCCAAGTCTACTAGCTTTTGGGGTGATTGGAATGTTGGAGAGACAGTGCTGATGCTGTGGGAGCAGTTCTCAGCAAAACACTGGTGTGTTAAAAATGCCGTTCCAGCTACCAGTACAAAGAACAGCTGAGGGCTGCTGTGGGGAAAGTTACCTCCATCCCAGCCAAACTCTGTGTAATTTTCACCTCTAATGGAGATTCTCTAAGGCTTTTTCACTGCAATCTTAGAAAGATTCAAGGTTCTTACCAAGTTACTTTTTTGTATTGTAAATTAAATAAAAAAATTCCTGTGCAGGTCATATGTATAAGCCAGCTATGTAGTAAGCTTTGCAAAAGCATCCTTAATGCTAAATTATTTATTGTATACATGTACTGGTTTTGGTTGGAATAGAGATAATTTTATTCATAGTAGAGGCTGTGTTTTGGATTTATGCTGAAAACAGTGTTGGTAATACAGGGATGTTTCCATTACTGATGAGTTTACACAATGTCGAGACCTAATTAAATTTTTTTCTTTTAAAAGAAATACTAAATTTCAAGTAATAGATATTTGAAATATTCTCATACCATTACAGATGGTAAAAGGAAATATATGTGATAGTTGCACTTACAGTCTTTAACATTCAGCTAGAGTAAACCTGGTAAAGATTTCACATTCTTGATACAGGACACTTTAGACCACTAGAAGATCATTACATAATGTAGTGATATACTTATCCTTTAAATTAGTTGGGCTTATACTAGAAAAAGAATTTGTTCCAATCCCCTTATTGAAGAAATCATATCGTACTTGCATGAATACTACTAAATACTGAAAAGAAAACCCAAGTTTCCATAGCAATTGTTCAGTGTCACAAAAGACTAAACTGGTCAGAAATATTTTCAGGCAAATTGAATGCATTATTCAGTCATTAACAGCTTTCTTCATTTAGGGAACTCTGAGAGAAACAATTATTTTTCACAATGCAGGTCTTCTTCCAAAAGGATTTCATTTCGGTATTTCAGTTCACAGCAATTCAGAACTCATTTTGTCTGTATTTTCTCCTATATGCAGAGTTCTTATTTTGAAGATGGTGATCTTATTTTGGTTTTGTTTCTCTGAAATTTAATATTTTCCCTCTACAAATATAAACATATATAAAAGCAAGAATGCACATGTATGAATATATATTGTAAAAAAGTATAAATATGAATTTAAAATAAACATGAACATTTAAATATAAATGTGTTTTATTAGGTTGCTAATTTTATAACACTGGATTTGAATTTATTTCTTTTAATATAGACATTTTAAATTATTCTAACACCTGCTTGAATTATCTGGTTATACAACAACTGAAATAGCTGACATATTTGAGCAGAATTCTCAGTGATCTTGATTGCAGAACTGCTATCAAGAGAATTTTGTGAAAGCACTTTAAACTTTTGTTTTGAATGCTTTTTCACCATATTGTAAGTGATAATATTTTAAGGTTTTTCAGGACAAGGTGTTTGGAGATAGATATTATAAGATTTTCTTTGCAGTTATTTTCAATGAACATAATATCTGGAGCAGTGCATTGATGCTGCTACTCTTTAATTTTCGATTGTAATAAAAATAAGAAAGAATTGTGTACTTTTTATTGTTATTTATAAACATTTTTAAACATGAGCTCTGCATTACTATTATTACATTGATTTTATGGACAATACCATTAATCTAGCTTCTAGATAGAACATATAAAAATATTTATCTATAAAATCTCTTGGAAGGATGTGTACATACTGCTAAGAGAGCTACTGCCATTCCTAATACCCCATTGTCAAGTCTACCTAATCAACAGAAGTGATTTAGTCTTAACCAAAAGGTTGAAAATTTAGTTAATGTCAAGGCTATATACTGATCAGATATTGGAAATCGGGATATATTTAATTTATCATTCTTTTGCAGCTAATTAAAATCACAGGTTAGTATATACAACAGGATATTTCCTCTCAGCAGAGTTAATTTTAATACAAGAAGAGGAATAGTCAGTGACATAATCTGAAATGTGACTTATCTGCAAATCCTGAACACATTCTAAAGGAGACTGTCATGAATACTCATTTACAATAATCTGTCTTTGTCACCAAATTGTTCACGCTTGAAATAATTGTTTCTTGTGACCAAAATAAGTATGTGTCAAATAAATGCATGAGGGTACAATCTGATACTGTGCTACCTCGAAAGAAATTATACTTTGTTGTGATAGATATAGATATACAAAGTCAGTAATATACCATATTTTTTTAAAATAAGTCGATACATACTATAGTGAGTTTTCAATAAAATTTTTCTGAGGAAATTATTGTCTCTCACCCAAGTGTATCTCAGTGATATGTTTTAAAATTTCTAGGAGAATTTTGGTCAAATGCATCACAAAAACAATAATATGGAACTTAATTGTACACTTAAGTCCCCAAAATACTTGACTAGGTAAAATTCTTAACCAAATGATTAGGTTGTTTCATGGGGGTGACATTATTATTTCTGGACCAGAAAAATGAAGAGTTTACATGTCAGTTACGCAGAAGGCTTTACCATACCTCATAAATGTATCCCTATGTCAGAAACCAGTAAATACATCGTAAGTAGAGAGTAGCAGTAATGAATGTGAAATGTATAATTACAATTTGAGCCTTATGGAATTGAAATTAGGCAGTATGCAAAAGCCATCTGGGACTGAAACTACGTATACTTGCTGTTGCTGTCTTGAAAATGCTTGCTGTCAAGAAAAAAATGCCAGTTTAACACAAGGAACACATCTGTAGGGACACAGGTCTATTGAGAACTGGTGCCATTGGACAGCTGGGAGATTTTTCACAAAGAATATCTTGTCAGAAGGCAATAGAGACAAATGAAAAGGAAAGAAAAGGCTGTTTTGTTCTGCTCTTTATTGAATACTGACTGAGTTCAAGGCATGCATGAAATAAAAATCTGGTCTATAAACAGTAAAAGAGAGGGTTGTCAAGAAAGATGGGCTGTCCTCAGGTCAATAGCAAAATTATGAGAAAGGAGAGACCAATAGCTCAGCTTCTATTTGGTCCTCCTGAAGTCCATCTTTGGATTTTCATGTGGGAAAAAGCTGCTGCAGTTTCTGCTGAAGTGTGAGGAGAAAGGAGATGTTACATGATGGGTCTCAAGGAACATTTTAAATTTTATTGATTCATATCTTCATTTGTACTAAGACTTGAAAACTTTACACATGCCACAGAAAAATATCTTCAAGGCAGACTGTGAATATCTGGAGTTCTGAAGAATTCTCAGAGGCATGCTGATATTGGCTTATGGCAAGAATTTTTATGTATATTCTTCTAAGATTTCTAAACCATAGTCTAGCAATAATATCAACTACTGCCTGGGAAATAATACAGAAGAGAAATGGGCAGTCTGGAGACAGGGAAAAAAAATATGAATGCATGCTAGAAATAAAAAATAACTCACAAATAGTGACCAAAAAGCCAATGCATATACAAATAAAAATCCTTAGAGCTGTGCAAAACATATTGAAATTTACTTTTTTTTTCCCCCCGAGGAACAGTTGTTTCTTGGAAAATGTTATCTATGAATTCCAGGGAAAGGATCAGTTTTCAAAGCTTACCAAAGTGCCACCAGGATATGGATCAATAAGACTACTGTTATGAGAAAGGTCAGCCCCTAAAGGACTGTCTGTACAAGACCATATTGACCCAGTAAAGACTCTGCAGTGCAGTGACAGCTCATAGAACAAAGTATTTCTATACGGTCTTGGTTTGTGAACTGAAAGTTTTAAGATTTGGAAATATCTATGCAGTCAATTAATGTAATTTCGATAACTCTAGTGATTGATCAGTTGTATTGTTCGGTTTGTGGCAAGTTTGAAAACGAATCGAGCTCCAACATCTTCTCCTCAAAAAAAACCCTCTAGAGATATATGTGAGATACTGGTGAACACACATTTACTTTCATAGTCGGTGCCTTGCTAGTGTATAACCTAGATTGTAAAGTACTCTAAGATATCTTCAATATGGAAGATGCTGTATAAACCCAAATTGCAATCTGTTTCTTCTAAAACGAACATAAATATCAAGTCTGTGTATAGTAATTCATATACTATAAAATTATATTGCTCCTCTTTACATTTGGTTTAGCTTACTTATGGTATCAGTATGAAAAGAAATATTCCTGAAGTTGTTTCATAAAATGGCCTTACAGTGCCAAAAATAAATACCTCAGCCCCTGGCAGGATGTTTCATTTTCTTTTCAATGTGAGTGAATGCATCTTGGCCAAACTGGGAAACAGGCTCTGAGGAAGTGGGAGAATAATACCTATTCTCTGTAATGGGATTCATAATAGTTTTATGGACTAGCAAAACACAGGTTTTGAATTTTCAGAGTAGAAGATGATTATAGCTTTCACATACATTCTTAAATTCACTTGACATTGAAAGCATACTCAAATATCCAGAAGTTTTTAGAACTTACTGATTTAAACACAGTTTATTTATGATTGCAAGAAACTTGGTAGACACTGATGATAATTCTAGGGAGTAAATGCTTGGGAAAGATGTGTTACAGCAGGGTCCAAATCTGCATCAGTTATGTATTTCATTCTGACAATTTAGGCAGTGACAGTAGGAACTGCTTTTTTGTACTTATCATGTTACCAAGTAACCTGATTTAATTTTAGAATTGCTTTTTCTAAACAGTTTTTCATTAGAGGGCAGCAGGAGTGTCACAGACTAGCTGTTGATAATTTTCATAAAACCAGGCTGATCAGTTGGGGTTTTTTACCTTTTGCTAGTATCTTTTAATGCTGGGGAAGGTTAAAGTTAATGGGTTTTGCTACATTACATTAATGTACCAATTAGAAATACAACAGTTCTTTTAGTCTCTCAGATCCTCACTTTTGAAGAGTTTAAGCAAAACTTAATGAAAAAAGTGTGGGGCTCTCCTGCTTACTAGATGCATATACACTTTTCAGAGGTTCCTAAATCTTTCAGGACAAAGCTAAATTTAAATGTTGAAGAGTAAGTGAAATGCAGCACCTAGAAACACAAAAGAAAGGTAGAAAGGACAATACAGAAATATCTTGGCCTAGTCTCATCTGAAAATTTTGCCACTGATAATCCTGGAGACACATAAATATTGTTTTAATTAATTATGTTCTGTTTGCACAATAGACCCGTATGATCAACCACACTGTTATTATGCATGTTCAGTCTAGTTCAATTCTGAAGAAATCAAATTGACTTTTAGGTCAGGGGAGGGGTGAGGGCTAAGGAGACAGTACTGGCTGAGAATGTTTTCCTCCTCTATTCTTCCCTCACGAATAGAATGGGTTCAAACAGCAATTAATTGTCTTAACCTGCCTTACCCATCCATAGCATTCACACTTTTTAGGCTGTAACGTCTCACATATACTTCTCTATCATCATGTCCCGTACTATGACCAGTTTCACACTACTAGAGCTGAGTAGAGCTCTTGCCCAACATCTAAGCTGTTGCTGGTGGAGAAACTGCTTAGGGCACCAAGAAAAACACAGCCAACGTTAAAATCTAAGTAACAGCATAGATACATCAACAGCTTCTTTGCGTGTAAAATTTAAAGGCATAATGTCCAATCTGTACACGTCAGAACAGAGACACACAATGTCCAAATTCAAGGCCATCTCTTTGAAACCTGTGAGTACCAATGCCCTTTCTTTTAAGACTTTTATAAAACCTAGGACATAAAATCTTGCATCAAATCATGAGGTCCTCAGCATAGCATCCTTCTCTCCCTCCTCTCTCAGTTTAGATGGATTCCCTTAGGAGACATAGCAGTTTAGTAATGGAAATCAAACCTTGCATGGGAACCTGTGGATGTCATGATAGAACACAAATCATTCAGGAGAATTTAAAGCTCTGAGTTCATTCCTGATGAAGGACAGTATTGAAAAGAGACCAAGTTCAAAGGAGTTAGCTCGCTTGAAGTACTTTTTTTGTAGAACTCAAACATGGATTCAGATACTTTTGACAAATCAGAAAAGACACAGTTAGCATAACAATTAAGTACTGATGAGAACATCTTTATAAACCTAAGGGTTACAACAGATGCATGAAGAAACAGAGAAGGAAGAAAAGCATGGAAGGCTCTCTTTTGCAATATTGAGGGCATGGGTGCTGTTAGGCTCTCAGTGAGAAGTGAAGAACCTGTGGTCATTTCAGCTCTCCTGTCTGGTAAATGTGTTTTTCCTTTCTTATCTTTGCCTCGAAGATAGAGGGCAGTGGATGTGGAAAAGGCTGACTTTCTGGCTGAACATTTTTTCACATGCCACCAAAGGAGAATGGACATTTGGCAATGTAGAGGCTGTTTGAAGAACACATTGAGTGGGGACAGAAACAAAAAAAAGTCAGTACGTGGAGGGGAAGATACTTGACTCTACTAAAGACTCAAGGATTAGGAAATTAACTACTGGTGAAGAAAGCAGGTGATTAAAATTTTCCAACCATCACCTCATGAAAGCATTGAAGCATGAAAGAAGGAAGAACTCCAGTTATTGTTTGCTTTGGGTTTACATTTCTTTTGTTTTTCTGTTTTGCTTATTTTGCTTTGTTAGTTTGTTTGTTTTTAGTTTTGGTTTTGTTTTCAATAGAGATGTTAATGTATATGAACATTGATATGGTTTAGAAGCACCACACTGAGATTTCATAGGTCATAATTAAACAGACTAAAGGCATACACAGGTCTGGGGCTTGAAAAAGGTTTCAGAGGAATCCAGTTCCCAAAAGTACTGCAAGACAACAATAATTGTGCAGTTCTGAATATGAGGAGCAACACATAAACCTCCTATGAGAGGAAGACAAGATCCTACTGACATATGCATGCACCAAGTAGAAATTGTTATGAACCATGAATGATTGTTGGTAGTTTGTAGATGAATTCTACTGATACATTAATGATAGTTTATCTACTGTACCTACTTCTGCCTGGTCATGTTTGTTGGATCTTGTCTGTCTTTCCATGTGTCCAAGCTAGCAGCCAAACATATCATAACTAAATTGCTAAGATATAGGGAGAGCATGAATTATTAAAAAATGACGGTAACATTTTAAAACATACTGCTTTTTTAGAATGTAGGTAACACAATAGTTATATTCACTTCTCATTGCTGTTCTAGATTGTCACAAGTTTAGCGAATAAGGAACAGTGAATTACATCAGGAAATACTGCTAGTATGTAGCCTGATCGCATAATGATGTATGGCCCAACAATATTAGGTCTATCATTTGTGTTCTATTGATGATGGTTTCTTACACAGTAACTTAGAATTTGGTGACTCATCCCATCTCTAGTTTTTCTATATATAGTGGACTTAGCAACAGAAATATTCATAACCCATATATAAAATTAGCTTAATGTCTATTTATGTGAATCTGTAGCTCTTTCCTATTAGAACCTGGCTCAAATAATTGGCTCTAACAATATGTTATGGTGTTCTATTATTATTGATTGCTGTTTGAAAAAGTAACCATATCACCTAGGCAGTATGTTAGAGCTTTATTTATGGACTACTATAACTGACAACCCCCAATGACAGATAAGAAGTTCAGATTTAATTTCATTTTATTAAGCTAACAGGTACTAAGGCTACAAAGAAAAGAAGTCTACTGCCATATTGCTAATTGTGGTTGTAATAGGTTATCTATTAAATTTTTCTTCTCCTATTCAGATACTTGCTCAGGATTTTTCTTATTTATTATGGGCCAGAAAAAAGACAGTGTTAATTCAATGCTGCGAACAAATGCTTAGAAAACATTTATTCTTTGGAGGAATATTTTAATCAAATCCCAAAGATACTGTTTGTCTTCTGATGTGTAATATACATTAAGAATGAGGAATGCTTGTTACAGCCAGTTCATAAAGCATTGTCTCTGCTGTTCCTACCTCCTCAGGTGGAGGACTCCTCTTACTGTTGTTGTGCTCCAGCATGGGGTCCCTTCCCTAGGAGATGGTCTTTCACCCACTTCTCCGGTGTGACTCCTTCCCATGGGCTGCAGTTCTTCACACACCATTTCAGCACAGGTCCCCCATGGCATCATAAGTACTACCAGCAAACCAGCTCCAGCAGGAACCTGCTTCAGGATGTGCTTCCCACAGGGTGCCAGCCTCCTTCAGGCACTCATCTACTCTGGGGTGGGGTCCTCCATAGACTGCAGTTGGATTTCTGCTTCACCGTGGAACCTCCACAGGCTGCAGAAGGACAATGGTCTTCACCTCTGCCCCTTGCCTGGAGCATCTCCTCCCGCTCCTCCTCTGGCCTTGGTGTCTGAAAAATTGTTTCCCTTGAAACAACTTTTCCTTCTTAATTGCATTATCCCAGAGGCACTACCATTGTCACTAATGGGCTTGGACTTGGCCAGTGGTGGGTCTCACTGGGAGCCAGCTGGCATTGGCTCTATTAGACATAGGGGAAGCTTTGGGCAGCTTTTTACAGAAGCAACCCCTGTAGCACCCCCCACTACCAAAACCTTGTCATGCAAACCCAATACATTAGCACGTAACCCTTTAGGTCCAGTGAGGTTGAGGAAGGCTATTGCACAACTTCCAAATTTTGATTGGGTATCTGTGAAAAGGACATAGACTGTGTTAGAAGAACACATAAAAGTAACCCCAGCCTGATATAAAGAATGAGGAAGAAGAAATTCCTACCAGGAGTATGATTTTCTACCAATGAAGACCTTGGTGTGCTGATGAAACCTGGGAACTGGCCCAATCCCTCCCATTCTCCTAAGGGAAGACTGAAACTACCAGCTGTAGGACCTTGGGGACAGCAGGGGTCTAACACTACACCCAAGGCATAGAAAATTGGAAGCCTTTTTGTAATAATTTTAACTATTTTATTAATGAGGTTTCTAGATCTTAATTAAATAATTTATTCTATTGCTAAGAGACTAACTGGAGTAAGAAAATTTTTGCTCCATCCATATGGTGTGTTCCCTTTTGTCCGATGTAAGATTTTGAGTGCAACAATTGCTGCTAAAGTCAAAGGCTGAAAATCCTAGAGATATTTAGTTCATAGGCTGAATAGGGAATAGGAATTTCTTTGCACACTTGTAGCTTTGGGTTCTTCAAGTAGTGCAGTGTGCCAAGAGAGCTGTGGGTTAGATAGTCTGGTAGGAATTTAGAATTAATGCTTTCCTTATGAATAAAGTTTCCATGCCACTGAGAACATGGGTTCATATTCTCCCAGCGTGTAATGTTTTACACAAATCTGGAAGAAACCTCTCCATTCTTTGAATCCTATCCCCATAGGCAGTCATGTAATATAAGTATAGAAGGATGTTCAGAAATAATTCCACAAAACTCTCCCATAAACAATACAAAACCCTAAAATGCTTCAGTGTAAGCAGCAGTCCCAAGACATTTCCTTTAGCCCGTTACCAGTGTAAAATGGATGTCCAGTGTAATTGTGTTTGTTGACTTGTGTGGGTCTTCAGATCTTATTTCCATCACAAGGAGTGGATTCATCTAAAAAGAGGTTATTTTGACATTCTTAAAAACCACAGTCTTGCTTATAGTTAAATAAGAATATATACTTCAAAGTACCAGATATGTTTTCCTTTTCATTAGAGATATGACAACATAATTCCCTGAGTGAGTTTACGCCACTGCTTTTCCTGTGTTTTGCATGTGAACAGCACAGGAAGAACAGTTACCTTCTGTCAAAATGCTCAAATGAAAGTTCTCATCAGTGTTTGTCATGTCTATATCTACTAAACTAAGAATGTGGTATATCTTATACATAAAGTCAGGAATTTATTGTTAATATAACTGAAATCTTGGCATTCTAAGTCAAGAAAAATTATTTTTCTAGATCTAAATATTGAAAAAATAATTCCTATGCAAAAAAACCCTAACTAAATAATACTCATCATGGCTAGTCTTTGTGAACGAAGATTTGGGAAGGGCTCTACCCACGTTTGTTGCAAGCGCGTTGGTGGCTAAAGAGGCCAATACGAGACAGGCATGTCCGGTTGCAAAAGGCACAGCAGAAAGACTCCTTAGGTGATATATTCTGCAAGGCACAATTCTTTCTGTGTTGTCTTTTCTCCTCAAGAGTGATGCTGTGTGCTTTCTCAAAAGCATCAGCAGCGTTATAGATGGTGTGTCTCCAGACATCCCGATTGGAGGCCAGAGTAGACCAGTTATGGTGATCAATATGGTCAAGGCTGAGATGTTGTTTCAGGGAGTCCTTGTATCTTCTCTTCGGGGCTCCTCTCTTGTGGCAGCTGGTGGCAAGTTCACCATAAAGCAAAAAAATAATACTACTAATAAAATTATAATACACCCTCTTCTGTGTTTCTAACTTTTTTCTTGATGTTACTTTTCCACAACTCCTTTCAAGATGGGTAGTTTCAGGCTAAGGTGCATGTTTAAGGCTAAGTTTCAGTTTTAAGTAAGTGGGCATTACAGCAATTCATAAGCCTCTGGTATGCTTTGATGGCCAAAAATAACAATCTTATTAATGATTTCTTCTTTTTTACTGTAGAATCCACAGGATGCTTTATTCATTGTTCTGAAGGTCCATATTACATACAAATTTACATACAAATTTACTATACATGGTGCTTTTTACTTATGTTGCATACTACTTCATTACTCCTCGTTACCTCTAAAACTAATTCTGTCTTGCTACTGGGTTGCATTTCTTTTGACTGACCATTGAGATGTTTATTGCCACGGGGTTTCCAGAATCTCCAAGATTCCACCCTACCTCTTTATCAACTCATGCATGCACTTCTCTTTGTTGTGTTCTGTACCATGTCTTCAGAAGATCCCTGCTATTTTAGCAGTATTGTAATGTATTGTATTGCCCTACACTACATTATTGTTTTAGAGACATAAATCTGTCTTTCTGTCTAGAGAAACTGCTCATTACTGGCATCCATATAAAACCATACTGCTGCAAGACAAAGATGAACACAAGGAAAAAAAAATAACCTTTGTCACACAGTCAAATATAAATCTTACAATTTTAGAATCATAGAATCACAGATATGGGTTGGAAGGGATCTTTATGATCATCTATTTCCAAATCCCCTGCCATGGGCAGGAACACCTTTCACTAGATCAGGTTGCTCAAAGCACCATCCAATCTGGCCTTGATCAGTTCCACAGCTGGGACATCCACTTCTCTGGGCAACTTGTTCAGTGCCTCAGCATCCACACAGTAAAGATTTTTTTTCCTTATATCTAAATCTAAATCCACCTGCTTTCAGTTTAGAGCCATTACTCCTTCTCTCATCATTTACATGCCCTTTAAAAAGTCTCTCTCCAGTTTTCTTGTAGACCCCGTTTGGGTACTGGAAGGATGCTATAAGAACTTCCTGGAGAGAACAAGTCCAGAGGAAGGCTGGGAAAGATGATAAGAGGAATGGACTATCTCTCCTATGAAGAGAGGTTGAGAGAGTTGGGATTGTTTAGCCTGGAGAAGAGAAGACTTTGGACCTAATTGTGGCCTTTCAAGTACCTGAAGGGAGCCTATAAGTATCTAAATGATAGATACAAGCTGCCTTGTCCCAACTCTGGCCCCCCTCATCCCCTCATTCTGGCTCCTAAGCTGCCTTTCCAGATTTGAAAGACTGTCGTAAGTTTTTTGTTGCGTCTTGCAGACTCTATCCATGTGTCCTGGACACCAGTGCCTCTGAAATAACATTATGTAACTTGTGTTTAAGCAAATAAATGAAATCATAGGTGGTAAATGTTACGTCTATCTGGTGTTGATTAATCAGTGGAACCTTCTCTCACCTCAAAGGACACTGAAGGTCAGCTGCAGAGGCCTACAGCTGCACTGACTGCTCTGAGGGAGCCTAAGCAACTACCGTATGCTTACATTTAGGCGTCATCTTCAGGCTGGTATTTGAGGTGAGCTGCCTCATAACAGAAATCGGAAACCACGTTTAACCTTCTTTGCTTACCAAATTGGCTGTTACAGGAAAACTCATTCCACTGGCTGCATTCATCTACCCTCATTTGCTAAGACATTCTAAGCACTGCTTCTCACTATATTAGGAAAAAAATTCTTGTGATATATGTCAGTATTGCATTAAAGTTTTTTTTTTGAAATTCCACATATTAGTAGCAGTTCTGTCATTTCCATATAAGCATATGTATGACCTCGTGGTTTGCAGTTAGTTTATACTCTAATAAAGATGCTTATATTTATAGCTGTTTTTAGTGCTATGCAGCTCTTGTTTACTACTTTGCCTCTCTCTGATCTGTAAGACTCATGCAACCTCCTGACAACAGGAACAGAAAGCAGCAACACACAAGGTCTGAAGTGCACTTTGATTAAAATTTCAGTAAGTTTATTAGGCAAGAGATATCATCAAGTAAATTATTGTTAATTGTAAGTATTAACATGCCTACTCAGTGCTAACACATAACTTAGTACCTGATTTGATCTGAACTTATATATATGATTACATGGTTACACTTTAATGGTAACATTTTAATGGTTACCTATTTATATGTAATTCCTTTTTGACATGATTACCTTGAAACAGCAAATTTCTCTTAAACATATTCATAGAAAAAATTATTCTACATAGTCTTTATTGCTTTGATCTATTAGTGGTATGTGATCATATGAAATCACAGATTATATGAAGATCTATGTCACAGAGATCCTTTGACGCTTTATTGTGATATCCATTGATTTAAAAGGATTTTGGATATGTTTGTATCTGTATATATTAGCTTACATATATTTCAGACCAGCTTTATTTCATTATTCTGAAGGAGAGCTGGTTTATTGTACAACTCAATTAGAGGGCAGTGGATAAAATATAATCTGCTTCCTTATATGTGTTGTCTAGAACATGGGCTTGTTACCCAGTGTACAGTGCCAATTCACACACTAAGGAGTAGTATTTCTGTTTTTTATTATTGTTTGCTTAAAACAGGGAGTTTGGTGGTATCCCACAAAAGGCTGGCTTCCTGGTCATCAAAGCTTTATTTATACATGATAACAAACACAGGCATCAGCATTCACTGGCTACAGATTACATAATTTTTCCATCGATTAGTACTCAGAATCCTATTTACTGATTGTGTCTCTTTCTCCTCATCCTAACTAGTCCACACGTGCGGTTTTCCCTCCATTTGAGTCTGGAGTCCATTTTGAGTAGGTGATCAATGAGTTGGTGGTCACAATCTCCCACTGCTGAAATTACCTTCCCCCCAGTTATTGCTCAGTTCTACTGACTTCACTCCTGGTGGCTCCTGTCCAGACAGCCCATTCATCTTGAGATTGTCTTCCCTTTCCCTTAAAATAAAAGATTAGCCAGGCATACAACATTCACAATGCAATTGCTTAATCATAACTGTCTAGCTAGAGTTACTGATTAACAACTAAAAAAGGTTGCAAGTTTGGTTCAAATCTTGGGGGCTCAAATCTTGAGGGGCTTGATATTGTATGGGTTGCAGATTACAGGTGAATTTATCTCAAAACATAATTTGCAGTTTTAAGTATATAATTTCACTCACAGTGGAACGTTAAATACACTTAGCTTTGGTCACATAAACTCGGTATGCCTCCCCCTCTTTGGAAGGACTAACACATTATATTGTCCTACTCATCAAAAAAAGTTGTTTGTGAAGATCTGATAGATAAAATTCAACTGTGAATGTAGAAAACTACAAAGATTATCACTAAGTCTCTTATTTACATGTGGAGGTTTGTAGTTCATTGCAGTTAATAATGTTTGTTCATTAAAGATTAACGGGTGAGGGGCTTATGTCTAATGAAATATGACAGAAAGGAGTTATCATTTTCAGAGTTTTGAAAAACAGCGACAGCAATAAAGAAAAATATTTTTTATTTTTATGGAATTTTGCCAGGATGCATCCTGATCACTACCCTTATTTATTATTAGCCTCTCCTAAAACAATGTCAGCTGTCAGTGAGACCCAACATAGAGCTTCAACATGGAAAGGACCTGACAAATCATCCAGCATTCAGAAGACGTTTTGAAAGTTGCACTTCCATGTCCGTTACTCTTTATCCTTTGGAACTTCATCCATTAGTCTCTGTAACTTTTCTAGAGGTACTAAGATCAGAATCTTCAAAGTAGATGTGGTATGAGTCACTTGTAAGTAATTGTACTTTTGTTCCTTCCCACTGCATTTCTTTTACCCAGATTGTTTCCTTCCTTCTACGTTCAAAACAATTTTGACCAATGAAACTATATCGTTGGTGGGAAGTGGTGGGAAACTACAGTGTTTAACCACTTGAGGCCACTCCTCTGTGCATGGAGTTTTGACCTTTACAGTCAGTCTGGTTTAGCCCAAGTTCACTGTGCAGAAATAAAACAGTCATTTACTTTGGACAACGATGATTTAGGAACACAGAGGAGTTATAACCCCTTTTTTCATAGGTTCAACCTCTACAAATCAGCATGCTTTTCAACTTCATAGAGAGTTTACTAGAGGTCAGATATGGAGAGGTTTTCTGCTTGACAAAATGTTGTGAGATTTCTAAGTCCTACTCCATATGGAGAAGAGCTGAGACCTTTCAAAGTTTTGTGGCATTATATTACCAAAAGAAGTACTAAAACTATGGAACTTAATCAAGGAAAACTATTTCTTACTAACGTGTTTCAATTTCATTGCAAAATTCCTGAAAAATTAAAAATTTAAAATATTCGATTTTTTTATTTATTTTGTGTGTGCCCAACTAAAAATCACAATTGGCAGAGAGATTGAATTATATTGCAATCTAACTTAGCTGGAAGAAGTTTTATTATGAAAAGTATGAAATAGGTCAGATGCTTAAAAGACATGTTTCAGATAGCTTTAATATAATGCAAATAGATGTTGAACACCTCTTCAGAATACTGGTGGTAGGGTTTTCATGGCAATACAGTAATCTTCTGCTACCTCTCTTAGAAAAAGAAAATACTGCTAAAAATAAACTACTGGAGCATACATTAAGGAAAATTATTGTTTCCTGTATGGCTTCAAGCTATTGAGACTGATGACTTTTTAAAAAATTGTATCAATTTCCAAAAGCTGTGGCATTCACATGTTGTCCTGTTGGACACTTGTGCTGTAATATCTATGGACCTGACAACTAACTCTTAGAGAGTTTTTGCATGGGTTTCTCACTAATCAAAAATATATCTTTCAACAATTTGTCCTAAGGAAAATCTTTTTATGCAAACTCACTTTATTTTTTTTAATGGAAATAAATTGGAAATTTATGCCTCTATCTCTTTCGTTCTTTTCTGAATGTGTGAGATAAGTAATTTCATTAATTAAACCTTTGTAGCTAAAGGCTACAAATGGCCTCAGGATATTTTTTCAGCTAATTTAAACTTCTTAAATACTGGAGATTTAGTGGCATAGAAAAATCTGACCTGGTATGTTAGGTTCAAATTGTTGAGAATTTAACAATAGACATTCTTAAATCTTCCATGTGAATGATAATTGAAGCTTAATAACAATCATAATATTGCTTACAATATTTATAACTAGGGATAATTACTTGAGAATTATTAATAAAGAATAAAATTATGTCTGTAGTTTTATTCTATTAGCAGAACAAGTAATGTAGATAAGAAAATTAAATGAAATAAGATATCAAGAAAAATATCACACCATCAAGACAGAAGGCACTTACCAGACCCTACTGAAAATTGTACAAAAAATGATCTATTTTTTTCTTTTGGTAGAACATAAAATAATGTCTTTCCACATTTTCAGTGTATTTCATACATGCCCAACAATATGTACTGAGATAATAAAGCAGAATATGTGAGCACATAATTTCCACAATCATCCTCTCACATATAATAAAATCATAAAGCATTTGATTAAAAAAAATCAAGTTATGCAGTTCAAGCAGTGCTCTAACAGCATGTAGACTGGACCTAATTTACTGTTTGTTATTTTCTTTAGCAAGTAATAATTCCATTTTTTTTCATATGTTTCCCTACCACTAGACAATCTAATCAAGTATACTTCAGAGTGTGATGTTAAAAGGCAAAAGAACCGAAGATTACAGGGTTGATACAGTAAAGTAGAAAACAATATGTCAGATTTCCCATAAAGCTTAGTTATCAGTGTAATGTCCTTTCCGAACACGTTAAGTGTACATCTATAGTTGGAAAAGAAAGACTGCAGGGCCTACTTAATTTCTACCAGTGCTTGAGACTACAGAATACTCTTCCAGTATTTTTTAGGGATCAGAATTTTTTACCAGTGCCTTCAGGAAATATTTCCATTGCAGCTTGATTAAACCAATACTTTTTAAAGTGCCCTTAAGTCCTACATAATGTGAACAGAAAACAGTGGGTATTGAGATAACCATCATAAATAGCTACATCAACAGCCAGAACACACTTAACATCTTGCATATACACCTATAATGAATAACACTGACACATCACAGCCACAGACTGGCCCTGGGATAGTCGAGTCACATTTAAGGCCCTTTGTGCAATCAGTTTTGTCACTGATACCTTTTTGTGGGATCTATAATATGTTACCTCACGGTACTAAAAGTATATTGCAGTTCAATTCCTACGCTACTTCAGCTTTAGTATTCTTATATTTGTATAATTATCCACAGTTACATTTTTGCATGGAAAGATGTGGATGGCTATATTTATTATCAGTTATACTATGGTGTTCCACAACATGCAACTAAAATCGACTTCAGATAATGAAGTCATGACATCTGCTACATGACATTTGTTACAATAATAATTTAATTATGGAACTGCAGCAGTTTTCTCTTGATGAAGATTTCTGTAGATTTTTCAAAAGGTTTATATGTGACCACTCTTAAAAAGCCAAGGATGTCTAGAGAATAAATTCATAATCAAACAAATAAAAGACAACTCGCTCGGTAATACATGGTAACATAAAAGATACATTTTTGTGAGTTATATACAATGTTAATATTATGAGATTAGTGTACCCAATCAGATGTGATACATCTTAGTGTTATAAAAAGGTATAATAGATACAAACCTGAAGATGTATCCATCAGCAGAACATAACATTTTACTATATATGTCTTCTGTTCTTCCATTAATTATTTTGTAAAATGGAAATTATAAATATATTTGTGTATTTTTTTATTTGACAGACTTTCCATTTGCCTTCTTCATATCATGACATACTTAATCAAAACTATTATTTTGATTGCTCTAAATAAACAAATAAACTAACAAAAACATTGGTACAACATTATTTTTCTTTGAAAACAAGAAATTTTGGGGGATTAGTTGAACACTTTCATGTGCATTTTCTATATTATATTGTTCTGTAACAGAGAGCCAACACAGGAATGAACTGAATTTATTCCATGGTAAGCAAGCTAGGCTGGTATAAATTAATTTCAAGGATTTGAATTTTAAGATAACAATCAAAATAAGGTTCAAGACATTCTGTATGCCAGTCCACTGCATAATTATATATTATTAAAACTATTGATTATTTTTATAGTCTTGTTTGGTAGTGGAACCTGAAATCACACAGTGAAAACACCTACTGTAATCTACTCTCTCCAGAAAATGAATGAATATATATGTGTATATTTGTATCAGACACTAGTGCCCTTATTGCATACTCCCACTGTCCCCTGTCCTGGTGAAGGAAGTCTGTGATGAAAAGTGCACCAACTGCACCAAGGCAGTGTACTTTTGGGATGCAAACAAACAATAAGGTTGGTGCAAACTCTCCTTGATTTTTGTTAGTGCGTAGGCATTTCTTCTAGATTTTAAACAATGAAAAATCCTGCCAAGCTTCCCTCCTCTCCCTGCATTTGAACCAAACTTGTATGCATTATGTGTCTGTATTGCCTCAACACCTTCTTACATCTTTTTCCTGACTGGAATATAAAACAGATTTTATAACATTTAGTATATGCAGATTTTACTTTTAATGCACTGTTTTACATTCTCCTTTGAAATGCCCATGGTTTTTATATAATACACTATTACCTTGCTGTCATTCCTTTCATGTTCAAATTAATGACATTTTTTGTACATGCATCAAAATTGTCTGATATTCTCTGATAGAGATGCTTTTAAAATTTTCGTGTCAATACAAACGCAGAAGTGTTATAACAATATTTTTACCTGTGACAATCTTCAATATTACATAGAACAGGTACTTTAAAAAAAGGAAATGTTTGCTAGTTTTCTAGCCTTTGTAAATCTATTCCTATGAAGAATTAATTTCTGCAGATCTAATAGACTAATTCAGTACTTCAAAGCCTTGTATTTAGCATATAAGACTCATTTAACACGCACTAGGTCTCTCTTTAACAATGATTAATGATATGGCATAAAAAATTGGATCAAAGTTTTCTTGTTCTTTAATTTCATTATTATTCATAGAAAATGCTGCTTAACTGCTTAAAAGTTTACATATATGATCCATTTTTACACTTATAAATCTGTAAAAGGAAAGCTTAATTGTATGTTGTATGTATTCTTACTTTAAAATAAAGGATGCAAACTGATATTTGCAAATTAACCTACTACCTACATACTCTCTCATTAAATATTAAATATAATAGTTCAATTTTTATTAAAACTAAGGATATTTGTTACAATAATCATAACTTCATTTTAGGACCACACAAACTCTTCCTAAAGGTAGCCTAAGAAAGTTCAAGATAAAAAGGAAATAATGCACATAAGGGGCATTATTTCACTGAATGAAATCTCACTGAATGAGATCAGAAAGATAGGTAGGAAAGCTTGATCATTAGGCAACAAAATTTAGCTCTGATCCTATTACAGTCATACCAATTTATTCTTCACTATCCTTAAGACAAGCAGTAGCATGAAATCAAGTTAAAAGAGGAGGGGAGAGGAAACAGATGAGGTATAGCCTGGAGATACAGGAGATATGAGAAAGACTCTGACATTTAACATGCTGAGACATTTGCATTTTAAAAGGTGTCTCAGATTGTCCATATTTTTAGAGTAGAATGCAAATAATACAATAATGTTAGCTGCAGAGAATGATAAATATTATTTCTGAAATGGAATTACCTTGTGGAAAAACGTCTGAGGCTTAGTTGTTCTACATCACATTACTTCTTTCAGCAAAACCTCTTCATTAGGATGCAGTCAATCTACTGTAATGAACAGTCCAGGCTGATTCTGTACACATTTTCTCAATTTAGGGATTGAGATACTGTGAATATGGTTTTTTTTTTGTTCCTCAGTTCACTAAGATGTGTACGTGATTGCATCACTATGACATAATGAATAATTAAAAAGTCTTATTTAACGTGTTACCAGGAAAGACACTCTTTGCTAGGGAAGTCAACAATCCTGCTCCATCTTACAATACAATGTAGTTGTAAGCATGTCTTTAAGTTATTCTAAAGTAGTATTTAAGGAATTAGTTATGACCCTGAATGTGGTAACTAACTTCTACTATGGTTCCATCACTTTGTCAGATATACATTTACCTTCAGATGAATATCTACGTACTTCCAAGCAATCCAGAGAATGCATAAGTGGTAGACAAAACCTCATAGAATATCAGATATTACATCCATTCTGACTCTGAATGGTTCTTTTCAGGATTTAATTAATTTAAAAGTTTTAAGGAAAAAGAAAGGATAAGCAATTGCTTAATTTTTTTTTTTTTTAAGTTACACCAAAATATTTCTGAACAAGAGAGGGAGGAAAGGGTATTATTTTAAGAATAACTATGTCGAGATTTTAATAATTAAATAAAATATGCTTTAAAAAAATTTTGGGATATTAGTACTGCTTTTTCCCTTGTTTGAACCAAATAAAGCGGGAACATATTCCAAGGGCTTTTATTTGTGAAGTTTCCGGGTTTTTTCAATTTGCTCATCATACAAAGGGAGTTTTTGTCTTAATTAAGGTCCTTGTTTTTTGGTGAATTTATGGCTCAGTAACATGACTGAACATCTTAACTTTTTTTTTCCTTTGCTTCCTTAAAAAAAGCAGTAAAATAATTTACTGATGAGAATAAGTTAATGTCACAACAAGGGGAACATTATACATATAATTAAAAAAAGAAGGATGTCAAAGATTGGTGAATCACTCTCATTTTTGCATTTGTAAAACCAGTTCAAACTCAATAAGTGCTCCTACAATCAGTGTTTCTTTTTAGTTCACTGGTAATTGGAAATTAAAAAAAAAAATTCTTTTTCTGTATGAATCAGGGCTCCCAACCCTGCCTTCATCACAAGAAGAAGAAATATTCTTAAATAAGTTTAAAGAATGAGAAAATGATAAAAGTTTTACATTTCTAAATAACTGTAAATAATTCTTTGCATAAATAAAAGTCCTCATAGTTCTTATGGATCATCAGATGCTTTTGTACATTTTTCAGAAATTTACATTATGTGTTGAGATAAGAGGTCTTTTGGGGTATTTCTGCATATTTATAATGTCTAAAATTCTTATATATTTTTTAATAATGCACGGTGTATTATTTAAAATATTATTTAAAATAGCTCTTAGAAGACGAGGCAAAAAATATTCAAATATGTTTTTTGTACCACAAATAGCTTCCAAATAATTTTATTACAGTATGTAATTTAATATCTTCTCTATGTTGAGAACTAAAAAGGAAGCATGTTTCTATGCAGTGAATGATAATATGATGATAAAAAAATTCTAGTTGTGTAGAGAAGCATAAAAAAAATTCTGATTGTGTTGAGAACAAGACCTATATCATTACCCAATGAAGATATACAAACATTTGCCTCATAAATTTTATGGTGTGTTGTGCAGTATTTTAAATTCTGGTAAAAGTAGGATCTAACATTTCCCATAAGATTTCCCAGTGGACAACTGAGACTATTTTTCCTGGCTTCTGAACTTCAAATCAAGTTCATTGTCAAGAGTCCCATTATTTTTTGGATCAATCTACTGATGGGAGCAGTGTTCAAATATGATCGATGTGACTACATTTAACTCCTTCTAAGCAGAGATTTTTATATATAAAGGTCCATTCAGTGGTGCATCATTCCTCACTTGTGAAAGGTTGATTCTTTCACAGTGCAGGTAAGATTCAGTCTACATGGATTTTCACTTTTTTATCCATTTTGCTTTTTTTATATCATATAGAGAATTATGTTGAAATATTATACAACTGTAGCAACGAAAAGATATATTAAAATCTGTTGGATGTTTCCCTGAATAATTTTCTTGGAAGAACTAAAGGAGCTTTTTTTATTTCTTGTTGAGGCTTTCTCAAGGGTTATTAATTTCAAAGTAAAAAGTGATGTAACAGTTTTTCTGGCAAAAATGCTACCTTAGGTAATTATCTCAACCTCAAATTTCAACCTATAATTTTATGTGAATTATTTACAATATATTTTTCATTTTCCTTTATGACATTTTTGTACCATGAACAGAGGTTTCTGGCTGGTAGCCACTCATCCCCCCATAACTAGTTGCATTTTTACACCCTGACATATGAAGGAATCAAACCCAAATCTGATTACATAAAACCCAGTATTATTTACACGATCTTCAATGGGAATGTAGTGCACATTCACTCATGTACTAGTTACCCAGTACTAATTCTGTAGGAAAGCAGATGCATTTCACAGAAACGAGTGTCCGCAGCAGCCCATCTGTTCTGTAGGCAGCAGTGAGCACTCAAGCACGCACGGGGCATCTGTGGAGATGTCTGAGCCATCATTGCCATTACTTGATCTGTCTGTATGAAAAACCAGCTTAGTTAGAACCTGCACAGTTCACAAGTGCATTTTCAGAACCGATAAAGCAGATACTTAAACATTTTCTCTGCATAAGCAGCTGTGGGTGAGATGCTGACAATGTAGGTCTCTCCACATCTAGCCATCATCACTTCTCTTTAAAGTGCAGAGAAAAATAAAGTATTTTTAGAGCACAGCCTAGCTGATCTTTTCGAAGTACTTTTATACTTTTTTGTATATGTTGAATCAGATTCTAGGAATGGCTACTTATCCCTCATGATTATAAAGAGTGTTTTACTAACTAATTCAGATATCTGAATTTATTTTGAGAAAAATCCATTTCCCATGTCTTGTATTCCACCTTAAATCCAGATTAGATATTGTTGATTTTTACTCATTAAGATAAAAATTACTATTCTCTGTGGAGTACATGTGCAGGGCTGGAATTTGGTTGCTATAGTAATACTAATTCTTTCAGATTTACATTCAGGTCTAAAAATATACATAAACTAGGGAAAGAAAAAAAACAACAAAACTTCATCTATATTTAGAATGCTTCACGTGTACAAACATAAATAATACAGCTGCTGTGTTTGCCCTGTGAGCTTTTTCATATAGCTTTTCTCACTTTTCAAGTTTTGAAATTTATGAAAAAATAACATTATGAATTTTAAAATCAAGAATAAACATTTTAAGGAATCTCTTTTAGCCGTCTTTGTGGACTGATCTAAACAGGTGTTATTACTATTTTCTAATTCTTTTTTTTCCTCCTATAATTTTAAATAGTTTTAGTTTAGTTTTCCATGTGTCAGCTTGACTTCTCAGGTGAAAAGAAAATTCTCTTGCTGCTCATTGCTATTAACAAAATATACAGATTACAATGAAATACATATTCTCTCTGATCATACAAATTGGTTTATATCAATTTAAAAATGAGTAATTGGTATTTCTTCCTGAATAAAAAAAATAAAATTGAAAACTAATTTCTGTTTTTCTCCTTTCCAGAACACATCCTGCTTCATGTACATGATGTTGCTGCTAATGGGTTCCAACAGCAATTCACCATAGTACTGATCTATTCTTCTTTCTCTTTAAGATGAGAATATTTTATTGCCAACTCAGCAGTGCTATCACTTTATGTTTTGGTGGTATAAATACTTTGGTTTTCTGGTGCAACTTCCACAATCTTTGCATGTTATCATTATGTATATGGGTACAGAAAGCCAAAAGTAGTCATTTTTATAGTTCTTAAAGTAGTAACACAGCTATCACACAAATAGTCTTTAGATCAAGAAGGTATAATAATCTGAGTGACCAACTAGTAACATCTGCCCTCTAGCTCTCAGGACTGTGAAAAAAAAAAAAAAAGGAAAAAAATCTTACTGGGATGAATAAGCAGAAAGGTTGCATATGAGAAATATGAAGTATTCATAATAAGGTCTCAGCTAAAGTTTTGTGTCCAGTTCTTATCCTGTTCCAAGAAAGGTATGGACCAACTGAAGGGAGTCAAAAAGAAGAAAAAAAGAAACAATCAGCATTTAGAAAACAGATTTATGAGGAAAGATTGGAAGAATGGAAAATGTTTAGCCCAGAAATGATAAGATGGGGGAGAAAAGAAATAAGTGTTTGTTGTTTAAAATGTGATATACTGTGTTCCTTGGAAATGTGGTAAATACACTTCAACTATAGATAGATGAAAACTCTTTAGTGTATGTATGACAAGATGTTTCTGATAAAAGTGTTAAAAAATCAGAACCTTTAGCACAAGGGAAGTTGAAAGATTAAAAATCTCTTGAGAGTATTGCAGTTTTGCATCAAACTTTCTTGGATGAAATTACTATGTTGAACACAGAGAGGACCATGACTTTCATTTTGCATTTCTAAATTCCTCTCATATCCTAAAATGTTAAAATTAATGTAGAACTGTTTATAAAATCCTGTCTCAATGTTAATTATAATTTAAGCTATGGGAGACACAATAGGCATAAATTAAAATGTAGTATTTGTTCATTTGAGATTGTATGTGTCCACTTTGCAAAGGGAAATGATGATGCCTGATGATAAACGGTTTTGGTGTTTTGTTTTGTGAGAGTTACTCTTTGTTGTATAATTTTTCCTTCAAGATATGCTTTTCTTTGCTGTATCCATTTGTTGAAATGATTCAGTAAATAACTTCTGATATCAATTCTTTGTCCATGTTGCCTGAGAACAAACTGTGAACACAGACTGCTGTCTCTCAGTGCTGCCTAATACTGCCCATGTGCTTATTTTTGCAGCAGTAGTTATGGATTTGCAGACTAAAGGCTCTAAGTCATACTAGGAAACTCATATTCTTCTCCATGGATAAAGGCTTAATTCAAAACTTGCTGTTGAGTAGAATGATCATCATATATTATGGTTCAAATCAAGGTCACCTTTGAATAATGCATATTGAAACTGACTTATAATCTTTCAGGAGTGTTTTCATGTCTTAAAAAATGGTAATGCATTTTATTGAGAGAGAGAGAGAGACGAAGAAAAGATGGAAAAATATGAGAGAAATATAAATTTCTTTCACAACCAAATGATACTTTTCCAGTAAATGTTTTATGCATTGTTGCAGGAGTGTTAAGGATAATCTCTATTTGGAACAACTGGAAATACTATGGATGAATCTTAGATTTCCTGGTACAATATGCACATTGTAACTTGTTGGTCCCAGAAGACAGGTGATTTAGAAAGAATAAAAGTATGTTATTAATGTTCTAGTTTTCCTAATCTGAAGGTGGGGAAACAATAGGTTCCATACATAAATAATCTAATGACAGTTAATATTTATTCCTGGTCTGCCACTGCATTTTGTCTTGCCAAAACTGGCCACAGTAATTTTATACTATTTCTACTAACCTACCAGAAGAATTCTGTTAAGGAATAGTAGTTATTCTTTAAATTTAGAGAGAATTTGCATCTTAACTTAAATGTGCCCATCTTCCTTGTTAACCTTAGTGCAGACTTCATCTATAAAGTTTGTTTGTAAGCTAGTCACCACAATCAAAGTCTGTCATATCAAAGTAACAGGGTATCTTGTTTTGGTACTTCATTTGATCAGATAGAACCATTAAAAATGTTATGAAAGGGCAAAGACATACTGTTAATCAAACTTTTTTTGGTCATATTTCTGCTTATGATACATATAAATTCCTTTTTCCAACTATGATGTAACCAAACCTCTTAGTAGAGAACAGATTCCACCTGATAAAAAAATTTAGAAACATGCTTGGAAAAGTTTTCTTCTTTCTTTTAAATTGATTTTTGGCATATATTGAATGATAGCAAGGTAAGTGGTGAGTTTCCATAAAGGAAGATTTTTTCTATGCATTTTGAGGCATTTAGTAAACTTAACTACAGAAAATGTGTAAATCAGCATCTTCATTCTGTGTTCTGGCCTACAGATTCCTGCTTACAAAATGATCACTTGGAACACTATCTCAGCTTCTTCATTCTACTAGAGAAACATAGGGAGATATTAACAAGACCAACGACCTGGCTTTTAGACTTGAACATAAATTTTAGTTATGCTTCTAAATGTTGTAAATTTTGCCATTACTATCCACTAAGATAATTGAATAATACATCATGAAAAATCATTTTCATTCTGCACAATTTATTTTGTACCTCTAAAGTCTTCAGTGACTCTTACTAAAGATATCAGTGATGACAGGAAATCTTTGAATTGAGCTATATTCTGAGATCTTAGACTCTCTGGACAGAAAGTCTGGACAGATCCAGTCATCAACATGACCTTGAATTATATCTAAAATAGTTGGACTGTGATTTTTATTTCCCTCTTTCACATTTTTTAAGGCATTGATGCTTGATTGATGAGAAATATTATCTCACAGTATTTTCTTTCCTCTGCTCTATGAAGTTTAAAGTCAACTAATCATCACAGAAGTACATAAACATTTTTTAAAGACATATTTGAACTGAAAAAGTGACTTTTTAAAGTTCATCCCTCATTTGGGAATAAATATCTTTTTATGGAAGACTTGAGTGAACAGTTTTATGCTTCAGCTGCAAAAACTATGTCAAATATGTGGGTCAAGGATTTTATAACAGGAAGATTAAAATCTCGTTAACATCATGTTTTAAAACCTGTCCAGTTAGAAATGCATATTAAAGAAAAAAAGAAAAGTAGACTTTTAAATTCTATTTACATCCGTGGATATTTATGTTTACTCAGATACATTTAATTCAACAAAGAAATAGATGCTACTTTAATAAGACAACCACAGCTACTCATGGGCCTTTGAGTTTCTTGTAATACATAAAACTACACTACAATAAGCAAATGAAATTCTGATGCCACATTCCATCATTACTTGGTAACTTAGTGGCAGTGATGTTTTAAAAACTATAGTCCCAGACATATTACCTGCCACAAAATGAATAGTCAACTGATTTTAGGTTTAACATTTTTTTCCTTTACAAACAATTGATCTTTCTGACCTATTATTTAATCCAAGTTGTAAACAGTATAGATGTACAATCTGTAGAATACAACTGAAGTCTATCATATTCTGAAAGCTTGGGAAGATTTGTTTCAAAGGAAAATTAAAAAGTTCCTTAAATGACCATCCCCCATGGGGGCAGAGGGAGGAGGAGTCTTTCTGTTCCTAATGGAAGACAATTCTATTTTGAATTGCAGAATGAGAAAGGCTGGTTTGTTTTCTTTTAATGCAATGTATCAGCAGGATATTACTTGCCCCCCAGACTAACCGAATTGACTCTCAGGAGATGGCCGAACATTAATCAAGACTCTGTAGTGTTTTCTAAGCTTTTAGTGGTTTCTGAAAAACTGTACTCAATTTTGCTTCTGAAGTACGGTTTGTCAGGCTTGTGTCAGTTTACTAAATAATTTGATTTCAATCACAACAAAAATAAAAAAGTAAGAATACATTGCTTATATCAGAGAAGTGGTGTTAAATTTATATAAAAATATAGTTCAACTAAATTATGTTGTGCAATTACCAGGAATTTGACATTAATTCACAATGACACCTTTTGAATAGATGTTCCTAAAATTTTTAGTGAATAGATCTGTGAAATTGAACTACTGACAGAAAATTTTATGACCTATTAATATTAGAGAGAAATATTTGTAGTGATAGCTACTAAGGAGGATTGTTAGATTTCCTTAGAAGAAATCTCAACATGAAGCAGAAAACAAATCTTGATTCCTTACTGTCAAATTCCATTGCTTTTCTGCAAACATCATACCATCCATGCCAAAATTCCCAAACACTACCAAGATGTTCATTAAAAAATGTGTGCTGCTGGATTACTAAAACCAAAATAACCTTCCTCTTAATATTCCAGTAAGATTAGTAACATCCTGGAATTGTGAAACAGTAAGAATTGGCTCAGTAATACAGATATATGTTTCCTAGTTGTTTTATTATTCCTTCAGAAGTGATACAGCATGACTCCTATATCTAGAAAAGTGTTTATTTCCATCTCACCAGCTCTGATGAGCAGATTGGGTATATTACTGAACTATCTCAATTCATTAGTAATATGTTTATTTTCCAGCTTGTATTGGCTACATGAGGGCTTGAGGAATAATAATAGTCTTGTCCTAAGGCCTGTGATGAAGTCTGATCCTGAAAGTCAGCTATTTGAACTGTTCCTGCGTGACAACTTCATTGCCATGATTGTGAACTGTGCCTGAAGCACATCCAGATCATGTGAAATAATTGAACACTAATAAGACTTACGCAGCTGATAGGATGTAGCACTAATATCTAGGGGTTTTTGACTCATGCTCTGTCAGATTTGCCTTGCAAAAAATCATCTGGCCAGGCACATAGACATACAGCTTAGAAAAACAAAGTGTCAGCCTCAGAAACTGATACTCTGTGTATTAGTTGACTATAGTGACAACTACGACTAGTTGACTATATTCAAAATCCATCATGTCAAAGAGGATGAAGCATCAACCTCAGTTCATTATGAAATAAGATTATTCATCACACTTACCACATCACTGGTGGCTTGCTTTATCTAGTAACAAAAAGGGGGGGAAAAAAAGACATTTTGATCCCAGATGTTTTTTGAGTCTTTACTAAACTTTTAAATGCATGTTTGAAATGTAGCCATCATAAAAAAGAGAAATGGAGCACCTCTTTATGAGGAAAGGCTTAGACAAGTGGAATTGTTCAGCCTAGGATGGCTTCAAGGTGGTCATCCAGTACCTGAAGAGAGTCTACAAGAAAAATGGAGAAAGACTATTTACAATAGCATGTAGTGACAAGAAAGGGGCATTGACTTCAAACTGAAAGAACATAGATTTAGGTTAGATATTACAAAGAAATTCTTTACTGTGAGGGTGATGAGAA
The DNA here is from genome assembly GCF_001715985.3 of Manacus vitellinus. Lineage (NCBI taxonomy): Eukaryota > Metazoa > Chordata > Aves > Passeriformes > Pipridae > Manacus > Manacus vitellinus. Next base: position 27,073,514 of record NW_021939396.1, on the reverse strand, counting down.
ATTGGAATATGTTGCCCAGAAAATTGTGTATGCCCCATCCCTGGAAGTGTTCAAGGCCAGGTTGGATGGAGCTCCGAGCAACCTGATCTAGTGAAAGGTGTTCCTGCCCACGGTAGAGGGGTTGGATTAAGTTGATCTTTAATGTCCCTTCCAACTCAAACCATTCTATGATTCTCCGATTCTATGATGATTTAAATAACAAAAAATAACTATAAGGCAGGGACACACACTAAAGCCAGTGAAAACTGTAACTAGTGATAAATTAATTCTGAGTGTTCACTTGTTGTTTTGTGAATAATTAATACATTACTCATACTTTTCACAAGTGGTAAATAATCAATAGCTGAAATTGATTTTACCACAGGAGAAAAAGTAAGGGTCATAGAGAACAACATATCTTACGTGAAAGTATTAATTTTATAATTTATAATTTTATGGCAATTAGAGATATGCTAAGTATTCAAAGCACTGAAAAATGCTGATTCATTTTGCATTTGCAAAAATATAATGAACTTAATAGAATGACCTGTACAAAGATTTCAATATCCAGAATGGAATCTAATAAAATGTTAAAAAGAGAAACCTACCGTAGTTCTGTCCGTAGGATATTGCTCCAGAGCTGAGAAATGAAATCCCCTTTTACATTCTTCAATATTATTTTATTGTGGGTTTGTTTTGGGTTTTTTTTTATTTTTTTTATTTTTACTTTTTTTAATCCCCGCATGAAAAAAACAGAATAAGAAAAGAATTTATTTTCTCTCTAAACAATTATAGGTAGAGAGTTACTGTGACGACCAAGAATGCTTAATGTTGGATTGTGGCATGGATTCTAGCCTGTACTTTCCTTTCCATGATTTACAAGGAACAGGACCCACAGATTCCCTGAGATCCTCATTACAGAGGATCACTGTAGTGTCACTAATGATTTCACTCTAATATGTATTTAGGACTCACTGATCTCCTGTTCCTCACTGAAATTTCTACTCTTAGTTATATCCAGTGGAGTTCAGTGTTTTACAAGTGTCCATCAATAAATTTTGCATCACACCTTCAATGTAAAAGTGAGAATTTAGTTTTTCCAAGCTTACAGTCTTCTTGTTTTATCTGTTGGAGGGGAAAAAAAGGATGAGGATTTGCTATTTAGCCTTTCAGGATCAGGCCTTATTCAACTTGTTTTCAACTCCCCTTGAAAACTAAGCAAGATGTAGTGGCAGTATTCCTTTTTTAATTACAACTGGTTTTAAAGATTACAAGTGATAGATGGTGATGTACCACTTTTTTTTCCCCGGATCACAATTTTTATAAAACCCAACCAGTAGTGTAAAAAAGAAAGGATAAGGTGTAAAATACATGAACCCTTGTGTATTTGAGCTCAGTAATATGAGTGTTGTTCTGTCAGAAAAAGAAATAGTTAATATTCCTAAGGAAAGTCAATATAGGCTGTACATCATTTAGGATTATGTGAACATATTTGCAGTATTGTATTATACGTGTAGGTAGGAGTAGAATAGGAATCCTTTAACTTTTAACTGTATGAATACTTTGAAATGTGAAGACATGCATGGACTACTAAATTGAACATATGCATGATTAAAGTAGATAACATTTCAGAGGCTTTCTTTTAAACTAATTCGTACACAGGAATAATTTTATCATTGTTTTATTTGAGGTTTTTTTAATTTCAATTTTTTGTAAAGGTTGCAGCCTTACAAACACTTAAACTGGTCAATAGATAAGATACTCATGGGTATCATTGTGTACTTGAAGTGGCTTTTAGTGAGTGTGGTGGTTTAATTAATTGATTTCTTCACTCTGTACTAATAGCCCCATGTCAGAGATTTGGTCAGCCTGGTCTAGTGGAAGGCATCCCTGTCCATGGCAGGGTGGTTGGAACTAGATGATCTTTAAAGTTCCTTTGAACACCAAGTACTCAGTGATTCTACTCTATATTTCTATGACATTTATACAATGATTTGTACATTTACTAAGGTTTCTAGAATTGTATCCTTAAGATACAGGCTTTTTAAGAGAAATGTTTTCTCTTCCTCAATATTTCCATTACCACATGACCATAAAGCTCAACAAGCAGAAATGCCAAGTCCTGCCCTTATGGAGAAACAACTCCATAGGTGATCAAGGGACTGGAGCATCATCCATATGAGGACAGGCTGAGAGTGTCCAGCCTGGAGAGAAGAAAGCTTGTGTGTGATCTTATCAGTGTGTATAACACCTGGTAGAGGAGAAGGAAGAAGACGAGACAGACTCTTTTCAGTGGTGTCCACTAACAGGGCAAGATGAATGCACAAAAACTAAAACACGGAAAATTCGATTTGAACACAGGAAAACAATTTTTAAGTTTGAAGGTGGAAAATGCTGGAACAAGTTGCCCAGACAGGTGTCAAAGTTTCCATCTGTGGAGGTATTCAACATCTGACTGGACACAGTCTGGAATAACCTGCAGTAGGTGACCCTTCTTTGAGCACAGCAGTTGGGCTAAATGACTGTTGGTCTAGTTGGACTGTGGCCCCTCCCAAACTCAACCATTCTGTGATTCTGTGTTTCTGTACTTGTCACATTCACATTACTGAGGGATGGAATAAGTAAGGCATGGAAATATATTCTGATTATAGAATATCTGAAAAAAAAATAATTTCAGAAATGCAATACAAAAGAATGGAGTAAGGATATTTATTCATAAAATGGTTAAATTTTGGCATTTCCTGCCTTTTGAATGCTTGAATTTTCCAACTAAATGTCCTTTTGGCATTGTGAAGCAATGATACCTTAGTTTTGATTGATGATGCATTTTTTTTTCAAGACAATGAATAAAAGTTATGTACAGTATTATTCCTCCTCAAGAAAATGAAACTTTTGCAAATAAATATTAATGACTTTTTATTCTAGGTGCTCTTCGTTTAATTTCATTATCATAATGAAAAACAATAATGTAGGGGGGTTTTTTTAAGGTGACCTTGCAACACCATTTACAAAACTATGGCAGCAAAATAATTTCCTCTGTCATATAGAATATTAATTTCACAAAAGAATTAAGATGAAAAATTATTGGAATCAGCTTATGTGCTTTAAGTATGAAACCTATAGAAAAATAGTTAAATCTGAAATAAATCATATCTTTTCTCCTTTTGATTAAAAAAAAAGAGTAAAACTTTAGAATTCATTCTTCTACAGCTTTAGACTAAAAGAAATATGTAATAAGATAAATGTGTTTATTGACCATTACCATAACCTACTGAAATTATATAAAATACAGCTATTTTGCTGGTCTTTACATCTTCTCCTTGGAAGACCTTTTCTTCCCCTTATACTCTCCCACAACACTAAGCCCTTACCTTTTCCAAGGTACTCTTTCAAAGCAGTGAAGTCACTCAATCAGTCCAGCTACTTTTGACTTCTGAGCTTTATAGGAAGAAGAAAAAAACATATATATGTTGTTTTCAAAGCAATGGTAGCTTAAAATATCTTGTGGGATATCCCAACACTTCAGGTTTTTCTTTCAAAATACTTCCACACAGTTAGTCTTCTTCAGTGGAAGATATTTGCTTGGTCAGTGATCTTCTACTGGCTACCCAGTCCAAACATCCTGAGGCTGACAGTCTAGCAACACTGTTGTGTCCTCAGTGACTGTACTTTAGTAGAGTACAATCAGATGAATTCAGAATTCCAGTGAAATCAAAGGGAATCTTTGTTGGCCATTGCTTTCAGTGGCTGAATTACCAAAACATGTGTTCATATAGTCCATGGCTCAATGTTTTCTCTAAAGTTATTAATATAAATTTATGCCAGTGAAATAAATGTACACAAGCAACTTTAAATACAAGTTTTGGTAGTCTGATCCATGCAGCCAAGAATTTAAAAGGAAAAAATTTAATACTTAGGCATCACATAGGTTTGACTTTTTTTAATCTTTTAAGGGCAAGAGAAAACCCCACCTTTCTATAGTTCTAGTGAAAGGTACATATTGCAAAGTTCTCTGCCACAACTCATAAGACTCAAAGCCTCTAAAGCAGTAGTGCAGTTTAGCATGAGAAAATTGTAGGTATTGTAAATGTTTACTGATCAATTTACTTTTTATACTAGTTCCCAATCAGCATCTACTTCCTAATACCGCTTATGGTATTTAAGGTTAATTTTTCTTCAGCAAGAATATTTTAAGTACCAGAGGGTGATGATAATAGGAACTATATAGTTCAAGGTAGATAGCTTAGTGTTTCTGCAAGACAGAATGGAGTGAAAATAAAAACAAGTTTGTGAAGGACAAATTTCATATAACTGAAAGGAAGATGCTTTGAATACTTACGTGTTCTGAGCTATGCTGCTGTCCTGTGAATTCAGGTCTATGAACACCTTTTATTACTTCCTCAGAAGTATTTCTTCATAAATTACATATTTTCAGATTTACATAATATTTCATTCTGTAAAAATCCTTGTTAGATCTTGCAACTGTGACAAAATATAATCAGGAAATGTGACTAAAATATCCACCACAATTTGCAGTGTTTATTGGACAGAATACTACTTGCGTGCTAATACAAATATGATTACTGCAAAGGTAAATAAATTGATGTTTTGTACAGCTTTTTCTGATTTTGAAATCTTTTTTTCCCCCCTTATTTTTTCTTGTCTGATGAAAGACTTCTAATTCAGTCTAACTAGAGTGAAACATGAGTTTTTATACTTTTCTGGACTGGTATCAACTATGGTGAAGTCTACAAAACTGTATATATGAAAGCTATCCTTTTAAAACATTCTTTGATGATCCTTTTCTGTAAAAAAAACCCCAACGTGTACGTATAATATGAAAATTCATATAAATTATTGAGATTATATATATCACTACTGCTTTTAATAGTCATATTGCTTTCTCATTATTATAATAATTTTTTGATTATAATAAAGAAAGTATCTTATTTACAGAGAGGTATTGAGTTTAGAGTCAATATTATTTTGATAGTTGGTAACCCTTGGTAACTCATTTGTTCATGATTGTCCTCTCTGCAATGACAGTGGATTACAAGTCTTAGCCATACGATCAAAATATATAATATATGTATATTATCAGTTTTATTTCCAATTTATCAATGCACACATCCACCCAGAGTGAGGTTATCTCCATTTTTTTTGTGATTTTATTTCTTAGAATGTGGCGTTATGCTACTGTGAACCAAAGTGCATGGATGTATTTATGTACAAGTGTGGGTATATATATCTGTATATTCAGAGACACGTATATGTCTGTGCATATATATATGTAAAGGAAGCATTTTTGCACATCTGTGCTTGTGAAAACACTCAAAGACAGACTTTATTTCTAGCTTTCCTTTCAAACATCTATGTGAATGTTTATAGTTTCAAAACATTGCATTAAAAGGTGTTAAAAGAATTCCCCATTCTACAAGACTGTTTCCTGAATTGTGTTTTAAATTCATGATTTGGTTCTAGAAATAATTATTTTAATTTAAAAAAAGTTAAAAAAATATTTATAAACTGTAATAGAATTTTAAAATATATTTCTTCTATTTCCTTTCTTCTTCACTTCCTTTAGAAGGGAAGAATTAAACAGTTATTCTTTATATGACAGCTCAGGAGTGGTATGTTATTAAGAAGTTATATATATTATGTTTAATCTTTCTGATTAATAAGCCAGGTGATGAAAATTTTCTCTGCTTAAAAGTGTGCAAACAGAGTGTATCAGAGTTTGCCAGTAGCTGTATTATTGAATCTAATATATATTTTTCTTGGTAGAACTTCTTTTGGAACTGTATTTTCTGCTCTATATTTTCAAGAAGACCAATCAATTATTTTTAGAAATTGTAATGACTAAAGACATCAATGGAAATTCAGTAGGTTATGGTAATGGTCAATAAACACATTTATCTTATTACATATTTCTTTTAGTCTAAAGCTGTAGAAGAATTAATTATAAAGTTTTGCTCTTTTTTTTTTTAATCAAAAATAAAATGAAGAAAAAGACTTGTAGGGCTTTTGGGCTTTTCTTAAGCTTCTGTTTCCTGCATCACTGTAGACTAGAAGCAAAACACCTGGTAATATTAATTTTGTTAAACTGATTGGATGGAATTCCTTCAATATTTTTTCATAAATTAATATTTTAGAGTATTCTGATGACTTTTTCTTTTTGCAGTATTCATTACATTATTGTTCTCCAGTAACTTGTGCATGGCATTTGAGTGTTGGTCCCACAAATGGCATATTCAAAGGTACTATAATAACTTTTGTCCTAATAGAGAAATTTCTATTAAACCAATGCAGAGGACAAGCTATCCTTGTTGAAACACTATTTGCAATATACTGGTACACTGGAAGCAAAAATTAGCAGCCAAATACTTGGATATTACAATTAGATGATGTAGAATAATTGGCTTTGACAAGGGAAGTTCCCTCAAAGTAAGTGTTCTGAAACCAGACAGTTAATGGATACATTTTGTGCCTGTATAAGACTTCTGTAAATCTCATCTTCTGATGCTGGTTTGGTTTCGCTTTTGCCTTAGTCTCTTTGCTCCTGGGGTGGGTTTTTTGGGGGGCTAGGGGGAGGGGGTGAGGACATTTCTTGCATTACACAACCCTTAGGGTGTGGAAGAATGTTCTGCATTTAGGAATCAAATAAACAAAACAAAACAAAAAAATCCCCACTAGTTCATTTTAGTTACGAATTAAGAAAAATAGCAGCAATTACCAGAAACATGGAGGAGTCACAAAATAATCAGTGGAAGCATTTCAGAGAGGGTGAAGAGCTGGTTATTGTTCAATAGAATGTGTATGTAAAAGAGTAGCAGAAAGAATTACAGAGAAGCAGATAAAAAGCTGCAGTAAATCAAAAGTTGCCACGGCAACTATGATATTTTACTCCTAGAAGAAAATCTAAAGATAATACTTTTTGGGATAAATTCTTATGGGAATTAAAAACCTGAACATGAAATGTTGTGAGGAAATAATTTTGTGCTGTGTGATCCCACTGCATTCAAAGGAAGAAGAATTACACATCAGTCAAGTATATACAGCAGCTTCCAAGAACTCCTTGTTGCATCAGCTGTTTCTTCTCTTAGTAATAACTGTACTAGGTAACCACTTTTAGCAACCATAGTAATTTTATTGCTGACTTGTAATCACAAAACAGTTTTTTAGCTGGCAAGAAACTCTGAAAGAGAGGAGTTACTTCTCCAAAGTCAGATCGGGTTGGTCAAGTTTAACTCATTTCCGGCTGAAATCTGAAGATTGTCAAACCTGTCTGAGCAACTGTTTCCAATATTTAACCACTGTCACACAGAATTTTATGCAAATGGCATATATGGATGTGCTGACATGCAGGGCTAACCTGCAGGACTTTCTGAGGATCAGATCACTCATCGGTTGCAAAGATGTACTACAAATATAAAGAGTTGAAAATATTTAGCAATCTTCATATGGCATCCCACCTAATTTATAAATTACCTCTTTTATTCAAACCAAGACAAAGTCTTTTAGTCAGCCATTTAAATCTTCGGAAAGCTGTGGGGGTTTTGTTTGCTTGATTTGGAAACTAAATCTCTTGTTATGTTTTATAGATTCATTTGACTTACATTTTTAAAATAATTGTTTCAATAATAATGGCTCTGATAAAAAGCAAGAATGCCCCATTTATCTGCATATGTAGTAAGTTTAAGGAACACAGATGATAACATTTAGCATTAACTCTCCAATTCTCAGAACGACTAAGAAAAAAGAAGGCAAGATCAACACACGAAGTTCCAATGGACAACTTCAATTGCTACTGCAAATAAACTGGATTATCAGATAAAAATCTTTTTCTTTTCCCCAGTCAATACAAACTGTAGAAAAACCTAGTGGGGCATTTAAGATTTTCAAATAAATGCTTAAATCAAAGAAACAGCAATGAGAAATATACAGCTTACTGAAAGGAATTCAAAAGGTCGGACATCAGGTATGATCATAGTTTAAAAATGCAAAGTATAAATGTCAAAGGACAAAAGCATTTTAATGGCTTTTTTCCTAAAGTTCTTTTTGGTTTTCTTTTTTGAGAGTGTGTTGGGTCCTTCCAATTTTTAAATCTCAGTGGTTCAGTTCTGTGAACAGCCTTGCTGCACAATGCTGAAAGACAGACAGTCTTCCAGAAATATTTTATAACCTGCAACAGTAAAGGGAATTTATTCAGTTGTTTTTCATTACCTAAGGGTCATATCTGGAAAATTAAAGAGAGAGACAGTGTCACTCGAAAGAAAAGAAGATCCAGTCTGATACAGTGCCTCCTCTCTAAAAAGTGATAATTGATACCATTTTCATATACCACGGTGTATCATTTTGTTCTCTAGTGATAATATGTGTACATACAAGGTATTCAAATCCATAAAATTCTTCCAATTAAACAGAGAATGACATTGACATTTTCCAGTTTTCTCTCCTATAAGTCTGCAACAGGTTATTTCCAACACTGGATTTCCAGAGGAAAATGTGGAAATGTGTGAAAATGTATGTGGTTTTCATGGTTTTCAGTATGAACTGGCTCAGGCACACTGATCTTTTCCAGACTACTCTTGTTCTGTGTATGTACAGAGCACTGGGATTGGGGAAATATAGGATGTTTATAGACTCAGCTATCGGTTTTCTACCTGTTAATAGAAAATGGAAAGAAAATAAATGAATTCTTACTTAGTTGAAGCAACACTGGAAAAAGTTGGGTTGAAATTGATGTTGAGCAATGGGAATTGTGTAGACCACTACCTCTTATGCAGTGGACCACTTTTCCACTTCTAACTGGTGAATGTTTTAAAACCCATTTATATTATGAATGAAGGACTATGTGTGGAGGGAATGGCAGAACTATGTGGCAAAATTAGACTCCAGTTTAAGAGCTGAGCCCAGCATAAAATCTTACAAGTCAGGTTTTTTCCATTACATGGTATCTTCATGCTAAGCAAACAGAAGTTATTGGTCAATTGCATATCCAGGCAACTACATATAATAGTGTTGGTGAGAGAGAGTAAAGCCAGAACACAACACTGGAAATGTATGAGTCAGAGGCCTGGTTGAAGGGGTGTCTGAGGCTGAGCCAGTTGTCTGAGGCTGACTCACTGCCTGAGATTTGACAGGTAGTCACACTACACTGGGAAGTGCTAATGGAAGGGGAATGAAAGGACCTGGTGTTCTGACTTCCTGCAGATAAGCTATTCCTCTGCAGAGAACTCAAAATATGTTTCAGATGCTACTGGATATTGCATCAGTAGAAGTCTTGCCATCAGAGGTGTTTCATGCCTCTTAGAAGGCTGTTTGCAGATTAGGGAAAAAAGGATATAATTAAATAGTTTTGTTCCTTGTAACCATGGAGAAAGGATAGACAATATGTGTTCTGGGATGCACCAGGGGAGGCGATTCTGTCCCTCTACTCATCTCTTGAGAGACCCTGCTTGTAGTACTGCATCCTACTCGGGGGGCCCCAACATGAGAATGACATTGGCCTGTTGGAGCAAGTACAGAGGAAGGCCGCCAAGTCGATTAGAGTGATGAAGCACCTCTCCTATGAGGAAAGGGTAAGAGAATTGGGATTGTTCAACCTGGAAAAGAGAAGGCTTCAGGGTGTGGCCTTCCAATATCTGAAGGGCACCTACAAGAAAGGCAGAGAGAGACTATTTCCAAGGGCATGTAGTGACAGGACAAGGGGGAATAGCTTCAAACGGAAAGAGAGTAGGTTTAGAATAGATATCAGGAAGAAATTCTTTGCTGTGAGGGTGGTGATGCACTTGAACAGGTTGCCCAGAAAGGTTGTGGATGCACTATTCCTGGAAGTGTTGAAGGGGGATCCGAGCAACCTGTTCTAGGGAAAGGTGTTCCTACCCATGACATAAGGGTTAGAACTAGATGATCTTTAAGGCCCCTCCCAACCTGAACCATTCTATGATTCTATGATTGTTTTATATATATTTTACATCTCTGATCGCTTCCCTTCCCTTCCAAAGAGACAGTGTAGTCCCCTGTCTCTTCCTTCCTGCCCTTCTTTGAGATAGGGATGACATTTTCCTTCCTACATTCTTCATGACCTTTCAAAGATAATCAAGGGTGGCCTTGTAATGAGATCAGAAAGCTCCCTCAGCACTTGAGGGTACATCCTATCAGGTCCCATCCCTACACCTCCTATGGGGGTTGCAGTGAAGTGGGTGTTTGTCTCTTTTCCCAAGTAACAAGTAACAGGACAAAAGGAAAGAGCCTCAAGTTTTGCCTGGGGAAGTTTAGATTAGATACTAGGAAGAATGTCTTCGCTGACAGGGTTGTCAATTTTTGGAACAGGCTGCCCAGGGTAGTGGTTAAGTCACTATCCCTGGAGGTATTTAAAAGATAGGACACTTAGGGATAAGGTGGGCTTGGCAGTGCTGGGTTAACAGTTGGACTTGATTATCTTAAAGATCTTTTCCAAGTTAAATTATTCTATGATTTGTCTATGGCCAGTTTGTTTAAGTATTCCCTATCTTGATCATCCGGAGCTGAAGATAAGTCTTCCTTTGCCTGAATGAAATGTGTGGACTAGTCATATCTCATACTGAGATATGTCTTTTTAAGACAAAGTGTTATTATTTATTCTTTGAATCATAGAATCTTTAGGGTTACAGCGGAAAGAAAGAATTTAAAATGATAGATAGTCTATAAATGCTCATCTTTCTTATTTAAGTCTTAATATCACAAGATAGGATGCTACTCGGGTCTTGCTTCATCATACTCTGTAAGCCAGTGTACCCATCTAGCTTATCAGTGCTTCCCTTATCAAAAGATTCTCCTTTTCAAAATCTCTGATGATCAAGTGGTGCTTTATTTCAAGAGAGTTTTTTACTTCATCAGACTCTTGCTTTCTTTTCCCTATTTCTTATGTCAAATAAAGTTAAAATATTCATATGACCACGACAAAAGGTAAGATTGTATTGCAGAATTCATTTTAGAGGAGTTCATATACATATTTTTGCAGTGTCAGGGCCCAAATAAATAAATAAGCCAATTCTGTCCAGAACAGACTTGACTTCTAACCACTTGGGGTATTTAGAATATATCAGGTGTTGGTTTTATATTTGATGTTGCATCATTTTTCATGGCTACTATTATCAAGTCCAGATAAAGCTGTACATAAATTGTGTGACTTTCAGCTATAAAAATGCAATAATAACATCTATTAAATAATAATGAAAGGCAAGTTAAGCCTTCATCAAATCTATCGGTATGCTAAGGTCTGTGTATTTATCCCCTGTTGACTGCAGGACTGAATCACATGGCTGTGAGACAGTCATGCAGAGAGCTGGACAAGATAAATTTGGTAGCTAGACATCCACCACTACCCCACTTCAATAGACATTGGAGTGGGGGGTGAACAAATTTTGTAAACCTTCTGTAAGAACTCCAAATATTTCTCTCTTTATAGAACATGACGATTGTGTCACCTTACCAAGTATCTTGAAAGAAAATTAAAATCTGTAGCATATAAGCAATTTTTTTTCCCCACAAAGATGCAAATCCCACGTATACAGCATTTGTAAGCCAGATAAATTCATAAGCAATGGCTTAAAAACAAAATATAGATATTTTATTGTTTCTTGGGAAAAATACTTGTCTTTATATTAAATGATAATATCCTTAATAAAATTTTATTTAGAAGAGTTTTGCCTTTATTTTCCTTCCTAGCTAAATTTTCACCAATACATACCTTGTGATTTTCATATGGTTTGCAGATTTTAGGAACTTTATTACTCCCACGTCACTGAAATTAAGATTGGCTCTTTAAGAGTTCCTTTTACCAAGGAGGGGGGAAAATAACTGCCTAGTAAGAAACACTGCTTTTCATTTTTAAAGCTTCCGCTGCTGAAATAATGTTGAGCAGTGGATATTGCTCTTTTTTTTTTTTCCTAAAGATGGTCTGGAGAGGAAGTGCTAAAGAAAAGAAAAGTTTCATGAATGTTTAAAGCAGACCTTGCTTCTGCTGTCACTGGGGAAAACAATCCAAACTATAGATGTTTAAAGAAGGTCAAGTTGGTGATACATATGACAAAATGCAACATGAAAAATGTTCTGTATTCATCATGTTCTTTAAAATCTGTGACATTCTTCAAAAGAAAACTGTTTTTCTTTCTTGAGAGAAAATGAAAGGTTATTCGCTCTCAAGCTCTTACTGTGCCTCCAACCCTGAAATGCTATGTGGCTTTTGATAAATAACTTAATTTCTGCATTTCAAAAATAAGATGCTTTTGGGTTTCCAGTATGCAAAATATTTTGAAGACACTACTAGAATGCCTTGTGGTTTGTTGGTTTGGTTATTTTATCCCATTTTCTATCTATCTTATAACTTTTTCCATTTCCCAGTGAGAACTGTTCATGATGTTGTATGTAATTGTACCTGGATTTTCCTCAAAAATTTTTCTCCACTTGTAGACCTACTGTTTGGTTTCAAATGCTGGTAGGTGGGGTGTTTGTGTGTTTGTCTATATGTAATATCCACAAGTTCACTTCCTAACTATTTCTCTTTTGTCTTCTGAAAGTAAATTTTCCCTTTTGAATAGAGCAACCCATACACTGAGGAAAGTGACCTGCTCCTTTTTTCTAGGATAGCAAAATGAAACAACTGGTAAAAAAAAAATATCCTGACATTAGAAGTTCACTACTTCTCTTCCACTGTCTCTCTATGTTGGCTTTGAGATGCAAATCATGGCTGAAGGGAGGGCTCCAGGCTTTGACAAATGTAAGGCATTTTCTGTTTCTGGTGAGTTCTTGAGAGTGCGTGGGCAAAACTGAGATTTCATGTTTTATTCCTCTTCTTTTATTTTTAAATAACTGTATTCCTTGAGGATTTGGAAAGCATACCTTATGTACCCCCTAAAATCCCAGCAAGCTGGCAAATGGTTTATAGAAGGATGACACACACTAGTATATTAGTAGACTGTCATTTTATGCCAGGTATTGATACTATTAAAATATTCACTTATATATAATTTTATAACATATATTCACTTCGTTCTTGAGTGCAAGGACATTAAAAATGTGTCTGCAAAGCATAGCTTCCTTCATCTATTGACCCTGGTGTTTATTAATGAGTTGGGAAGTGGTTAAAGCATCTTGGACTCAACTCTCTTTTATGTTTGCTGAAACATTTTGCATTCACACCTGTAATCACAGAAAGTAGTCACTCTCCACAACTACAGTTTGGAATTTCACAGACAGGACTGGACATGGAAGACAAATTTACTTTTTGATGATGCTTTAGAAATGCTTCAGTATCGATGCTGATGTTGTTATCCTTGAATTCTTCCCTGCCTCATCTCTGCTTATCTTCCATTTCAGTGGACCTGAAAGAAGCCCTGTGCAGTGGAATGTTACCTATGTAGAATTCTCTATGTACAGAGTTTTCCAAATCACTCACAATGAGTGAGGAAAGAAAGATTTACAGCAAAGCTATTGGTAGCATTCATTGTACAGAAGAGAAGAACTTTAGCTTGGTAAAAGATTAAAAACTTTGGCTTTACAGATAGTGGCTTTTATTGTTTTTGTTTTTGTTGTTTGGGTTTTTTTTATTATTTTATTTTATTTTTTAACTAGGTAAAGCTTTATTAAGAAAGTGAATTGTAGAGATTATTCTTTGGGGTTTTTTTGGGGTATTTTTTTGAGTTTTGTTGTTGTTGTTTCTTCAATGTTCTTCACCATTTCCCTTTTCTTTCTCGTATTTTTTTAGGAGAAAAAATACAGCATAAGCAGAAAATGTGAAGTATTTCAGTAAAGTCTTTTGAGGCAGCTCATTGAGACCAAGGGTTCAAGTTAAGAAAAAAAAAAGGTTAAATATTTAATATTTTCACCTTAAAGGTGTTAGTGCCAAAGAATACACTCAATTAGTTTTAGCATGAAAAAATAGGGTAATTACAGTATTAGCTTTTTCTCCATAAATAACATCAATTTACAAGAAATTGATTTATTTTATTTCCTTTTAAAATGGAATTTGACTGCAGTTTTTTAGCTGACCTTGCTTCTATTTCTGAAAAAGAATTGTTTCCAAGCACACTGTTAAAAGTAAATTAATGCTTTTAGCTCTGTATGTTTAGCTGAATCAGCACAAGTATTGCTGAGCTGATGACACCTCCTACGTACATAGAGGAGCTGAAATCCAGCACTTAATGAGGTCCTCCCTAATCTTTTGGCAAGTAAAGGAATAGGTAAAAGTTTTCCTAAGTTACTGTCATAGGAAATTGAAAGAGGATGTATCTATTATCCTATCACTATCTTTGTGCCAATATGGTTTAAAATAGTCAGTAATACTTTCCATTTCCCAGTGTTCATAAGCCAGTTGAAGACAATTGTGCAGAGGTGAAAAATCACCATGGAAGTTTCCAACTGAACACCAACTGAATCTCTCTGTGGCATTTAGAAAGGAAATAATGCTGTGCTTTTTTTGAATGCTATAGGTGAAGAAGAAAAAGAACCAGTGAAACCCAGTGGCAGTAATTTTTGGGTTTATAGTAAAATCCTAAACCTGTGTATATCCTGAATTTGTGACAAGTAATATGTGAGCTTCATCCGGAGGATGGTCCCAGTAGCCACCTCTATGGGATTAGATCTTGAGAAAGTCATTTCAGCACAGTGAGCATCAAACCCATTGAAGAGATTAGGATACCCCAGCAGGAATGCACTTCAGAACTTTGGCTGATTCATGTTCAAATGAGAGTGTGACTGTTGAAAACGTGATCTAATGTGCTTTGCAAACCAATGCTAAAAGTTATCGTTTCCTTACTTATCTTCATTATAAAGTGTAACTTTAAATACTGCAGCTGATTACTTTTTGCATCTCATCAGGTCGAAGGGTTGCCTTTACAGCAAAGAGAAAAATGTACATACATAGAAGATTTTCTTAAGACAATAATTTCTGCTCTTATGCATGATTCATATAGAACCTATATTCCCTAATAGTTTCATTCTACTCTCTTTTTTCCTGTTTGCCTTTGAATTCTTCTTTACTTCTTTGCAGCCCCATGAGTATGCTATCATCGTTGCTGGTCACAGGTTTTTCACTAACTCAACAATGCAAAGTTTGAGGGCTTGTCAGATCTTTTCTAGATTTACCTTTACTGTCCTTGAGCTTACTAAAGCTTCTTTTAGTTAATAGAGCAAATTGTCCATTAGTTAGGTAACTTACACCTGAGTTTAGCTTTGTGAAATAGTCTGATTTTAGTCTATAAAACTTACATCATATTTATAAAGGTTCAACAATACTAGGTGATCATTGCTTAACCAAACTTGAGGGTCAACAAGAAAAGAAAGTGGTCAAACAGGTGGAAAACACAAAAGTGGAATTACAGCTAAAAGAGAAAGGAACTCCAAGAAATAACCTTGAAAAATCCCGGGCAGGGAGGACTTACTCTTGAGAAAGATTGATGGTTGACCTCAGGACCCAATCATACACTGAAGGTGTGCTGATCAGCAGAGAAAGGGATAGATACTAGAAAGACTCCATGTATTATTTCTAACTACACTGTTATTGGGAACGAGCTGTAACTGCATAATTCAGGCTGAAAGTGTTAACATTATTGTAACCAGATAAGATCTTCAGTAGTTTCTTTGTTTCACATGTAGGTCGTCTCTACGCAAATAGCATCTGCACTACTGCAACTGAAATCAGGAGACTTTATCAAGCTATTAACAGCAGCTACCTAAGCAATACCTAAATTCATATTTATATCTTCCTTGCAGAAAACTGAGGAGATCATTACTTGAAAAGAAACTAAAATGACTTTATGAAAAGGAAGAAAGGACAGAATTACCCTCAAAAGCCATTAGTGAAACACTTTGTGAATTTTCCCATTTGGCACATGAGACTTTCTATTATGTAGGTCATATATAAGGTAGGTAGCAGGCTAACACAGAGACTTAGATGTCAATAGGATCCAAAATAGAGAATTCTTAGAGAAAAAGAATAATTTCTACAATGAACTACATTTCATAATCTGCCAGTTGGTAGTATAACAGTTGTATCTCATATAGACTCCAAAAATGAAGGTGTGGGTGGGGAAATAGGTATTTTTTTCCAGAATATGAGTATTCTCCTGTATTCTCTTCTTCTCATCAGAAGCTCTGCATAATGCTTTCTCGTAAGATTTTGTGCTTATCTTGCCATTTGACCTTACTTGTTTATGTTAATCTGAAACACTTTACTCGCTTACAGTATGTTAATCTGAAACACCACATCCCAAACTCGCCATGAGATGTGGACGCTCCAAAAGTTTCATCTGCAGATGCCATTAAGTGTATTGTTTTCCCATGGTTTTAATTTTCGTTTGATATTTAACAATGGAGAAGCCCTATATGAAAGCAACATGCTTCACTCTAAAAACAAACAAAACCAAAAGTTGTAATTTCTGATTATAAAACTGGAAATATAATTGCAGTATAGAAGTGTAAAACCAGAAAAGGTAGACATAGAAAAAAACCCTGAAAACTTGATTTCAATCTATTTGAGCAATAGTTTAAGAATTTTATTGGGGGGAGAGGGGTTATATCTCATTTGAATGAAACTAAGATTCATTGCATCCCTTTTAATCATGACATATATGAACTGGAATATTAGCCCTCTGCAGATTTTTTTTCCAGAACATGGAAAATTCTGGTTACTGCCTGATGCAGCAAGGTCCCAAATGATTCAGCTTTCAAGAAACTTAAGGAACCTTTCTTTTGACTGTATGTAATATATGTTGAATGTCAACTTCCTTGATTACAAACATCTTTGATAAAGAAAGGGGGACTTTGGAGGACTGATTCCGATATATGTATTTACATTTTGCCCTTGAATGCATTCCACTAGAAAATACAGCATCAAATCCTTAATCAGAGCAATTGTTGAGCAGTGGCATAGTAAACCAAATGGAAATGGTAAATCAAGTTGGGAAGAAATTCAAAAATTTAGTAATACATGTTTTTAGTCCTTCATAGAAACCATGCATGATGTTCTGATAGTGCAGATAGCAAACTTGGCATTTGGAGTGTGCTATGGGGTTTTTTTGTCCAAATTACCATTTTGCTATAGTTTGACACTTTGGGGATTTTAGCCATCACAAAAGTTCAAAACAAAAAACCTTGAGAATGTCTTACTGAAGATTTATTGCAGTTCTACAAAATATTATTGGAATGAGAAATAAAAACCAAGCTCTCCATAGCAGTAAATTTATATCTATAATGGTGATCCTCCTTCAGGTAAGTTTCCATATTTGAAGTGGGAAATCAGGGCTTCTGTCAAAAGCAGTTTGGTAGTCATAACTAGTGGAAATTTTTTTCTACATTTAATTTTTCTATTACTGAACATTTTTCTATGAATAAATGTTTATTAAAGAGTTGATTTTTTCCTGTTTTCAATAATACTCATTAAATATCTGATGCTAAGCCTAAAAGATTTGTTATCTATCCAGATTTTTTCTTTACTATATTTCCAATATGCATATTTTATATAATACTGTGAATGTGTTCCATTTGGCATTGCATATATAAGAACTTTAAAGAACCATTCCCACATTTAAAAGATGTATTTCACATGCACAGAACTATTTCACTTTAGAACTATTGCAACTACTGGAAAAGGGCTAAATACATGGATTTTCTTTGGAATTAACAAGATCCACTTTTGAAAAGGAAGGTTGGCCAAAATTTTGTTCCATTCTTCAATAGATTGCATAGTAGAAGATCACACACGGTAGAGCAAAACAACTAGAGCTACATAATACAAATAATAACAAGGTTTCAGATAATATAATTTTAATTATGAAAATGGACAGGTTCATTACTCTTTAATGGAAACTTAAAGAAGAGATTTTCATGTAACTTGGATATTTAGAGCTTATTGTCAGATTTTTTTCAATTCAAGCAAATGGAGTCATCAAATAAAACTTAGATCAAGTTTTGATGCCTAGTAAATGGTGTACAATTAATTTATCTTTTGTAAACTCTGTTTGATCAGGAAGAATAATTGGAAATGTCCTTTGAATTCCTGTGAGCTGCTGCAGGATTTTGTAGTCAGAATTTGTTTACGGTACAAATATGTTTGGGCAAGATCACATCACAATAGGGAGGATGCTGTACTGCAAGTGTGTTAGTTATACTTCTCTTCCAGCAGTCTTATTTACACATAATTAAAAGTTATTAATGCAAGAAAAATTAATAGGTCCAAGGCTTTCTCACTCTTCAGAAGAGATATTGCCTCATTCTGCCATGTATCAATTTTCCTTTCTACAAGATGTTCTGTTAATTCTACCAACTTCACTAGATAAGAATTACCTCATATTGGACATGTTATTTCTGGCTGAATGCATTGATCTGAAACATAGAACTGCAGAACTCCCTCATGCTTCTGGATGATCATTCATATATATTAATTTAAATTTCTCAGGAAAACTACTGAGATCAGTAAATGAACTTTTACCTTCTTTCTGCCCCTGGCATCATTGTTCAGATAACTACATCTCTTTTCAAAGGATCTCTGGATACAGTTCAAAGGTAATTTCCATTTTCTTTCATACAGTTCTTTTCTTCATTAATAAATTCTTCATCAACCCATTTTTTCTGGTCCCTTCATCAAGAGAAGTCTTGCAGATGTACATTAAAATATCTCTAAAGTGTCTTTAGTCCGAACTATGAAACAAACAACAAAAGAGGGGTGAGTTCAAAGGTGCCAAAGCAAAGACAAACCTTTTTAGTGTCAGTTTTTCTTGTTTCTCTAACTGTATCTGGATAAAAGCATCCAAATATTTTTTAAATATTTAAATATTTATTTCCTCAGAATAATCCTTTTAAATAGACATTTTTTTTTCATCTTTCTTAAGCCATACCTGTACTAAGGAGTTTCCTCTGTCTAAACTGTTTTGACAGAATCACCAGTGGAGTTCCAATACATTAGGGTAACTTCGTTACACCACTTTTCCCAAAGACAGAACAAAGCAGAGGTAGCTTCTTAAAAAGTAGAATTTTTCTGGCCTAGCATTGCCATGTTTTAGGTGGTACATTAAGATAGTACAAAAGCTGGCAGTAAAGACCTTGCCTGAAAAATAAAAAGATTTTTATGTGATTTGTGGTGTATTTTCATTGCAGCAGAGTACATTGTAGAAAAATTAAAGATAATAATAATTGAGATTAATTTTTTGCTCTTATTATGGATTCCTCTTACAAAAACTATGTAAAAGAAATTTTTTAAAAATCAAAGAAAATAGAACATTTAATGAAGAAACTATTTGTTTTGGAGAATTTTTTCTAAAGTAAGAACTCCTCCTCAGTATTTAACTTTATCTCCATATTTTCTGGAAATCTCAAAGCTTGATTTATATTGTATTTTCCTAGCATATGATTCCCTGTTTTACCTTTTCCCCCTCCACTTCCCTTTTTGTTTCTCCCTCCCATTCCTGGAAAAAAGTTCTCGAGCTGAAACTGTCCTGTTGATCTATTTTCCATCCAGGATATGGTATCCTTTCTCCCTCTTATACTGTCAGTCACACCTTCTTTTAAATTCAGGTTTCTGCAAAATCAATGTTTTTGTCAATCTGACAAGTCATTGGCACAAAAACATCATATGTTGATCTATTTCATGATATTTCCATTCATTTCCTCTTAAAAGGGAGATGACGGTAGATGTTCAGAACAACTTCAAATTTTTCTTTTTTTCTCCTCATCTTTCTAGGAGTCCCACTTAGTTAAAAATCATTCCTCTATGATCTCTTCTTAATATCTCACTTCCTTGAATAAGAATATTTTTCTTTTTTTTTCAATTAACTGTTTTAATTTATCGATATGATCTGTATCTTTCTGTTTATATTAGTTTTCTATGCTGCTATATTCAGATCTAGTCATGACAATGCTAACAAAAATAGCAATTGCCTTGCTTCTCACTATCTCTTTGTGTTAAGCTGCTTGTTTCTCTACAGGATACCTAGTTATACATTCGACCTAATTCTTTTCCTAATGGGATTAATAGTAGTTGCAATCTAATTCTGTAGTGTTACCTCTGTATCAAGAGGAACTTCAGAAAATCATGTCCTTTTTTATGTGTTTTAATGTATCTGTTCCTATAAAAATGAGCATGTAAAATACATTCATCCCTTTCCAAAAACCTCACTAGATTTTTAAAAAGCTAACAGAGATCTAGACTTACACTGAATTCTCAAAACTATTAAAAACTTAAGATGTTTCATCACATCTGGGACTAGTTAAGATAATTACTTTTCCTTATACTTTTCCCAAAATCATGATTTGATGGGTTTGCCTGAACATCTATTTGAGTTCAAAGAATACTTAAGATGGAAACTCCTGCATCTCAAAACTGCATCAATTGATTTAGAAGAATTCTTGTGATGCAAAATGCTGAAGTCTTGGATTTTGATTCCTTTCTGTCTCTGTGAAGATACACAGAAGGAATAAACTTACTGTACAAAATAGCACTGTCCAGTGGGGTGACTCAAACGTTTTTTTAGAAAAAAACTCAATCCACCTACTAAAAAACCCACCCTCCACTCCCGAGGACAAGACAATTAAATGTTGTTTTAATAAGATTATAAGGTTGTCTAATAAGATTATAAGGTTGTCTGCTAGCAGGAATTTTTAACTAGTTTCTAGTAGAATGTGCATTTTTTTCCTTTGAATTTCTATATTGGTCATTACAAGCAGCAAACATGAATACATGATGAAACACTTGGGGTTCTTTTGACTTAGACTTCTATATTATTATGTTTATTAAAAATGCTTACATATGTTTTCATTTATATCGTACCCACACTGACTAGGCAGCAGCAAACATTAGATCAGATTTAAGCAAATATGACCTACATAGACATCACTGCTAAACTGAGGAACATGGAAAGAGGATATGGATATTTGGGGAATATAAAGCGGTGCAATCAGACTTCTTAAATGTAGGTCAGAAATCCCAACATTGCTATAATAATACAAATTGGTCAATTTAAAGCTATTCGGTAAATAGGTGTCTCTGCATGACAAAGCTAACATTATCCCCAAGGGAGACCAGTACTTATTCTCAGCATGTGCTCCAAGTGAAATGTATCTAAAATTTAGAGGAAAAAATGCATGTATTCAAAGTCAGTAATTAAATAAGTGTCTTTGCTTTTTTCTTTTTCCTAATTGTGTAGGATTCTTTGAAACTCGTATGAAACCAGATGTGTCAAACTACGGAAAGCTAATGTAAACCTGGTATAGTAAAAAAAGTTATTTGACTGTGTGAATCAAACAGGTATTAGAAAATTTCTGTACAAGCAGTTGTGTGTTATGAATTAAAAATAAAATAAAGAAAGAGGAGATGATTTATTAAAAAGAATTAATATAATTACTGAATGTATCCTTGTTGGTTACCTTGTTGGTGAGAAAATTTGAGTGAACTGGGCATTGCTAGTCCACAGAATATATGAATAGAGTGGGGCAAAAAAAGGTAATAGCTTGTGGAAATGAGATATACATTATGTAGACCCTATACCAATTCTGCCAGAATTTTGTAGTAGGAGCAGAGTACAGCAGTTAAACTTTCTGTCTTTCAGTTTCCCGAGTAAAGCACTGGGGAGTAAAGCACTGCCTGCCTTCTAATTTTTCCTGTTTAGTTAGATGGTAGAGTCCTAATAGGATCAACTATTTTTCAGAAAGCCTTTCATCAGGGTAAGTTTAGAAGCCACTATACAATTAAATAGATTACTAATAAAGATGAACAATTACATTGTGCTTAAGCAACAGATTATTAATGTTACATTCTTCTATGGGCAGATATTTTCTAAACTTTGAAAAAAAAAAAAAAGAAAGAACAAATGTTGACCAAGCTTTTATTATTTAATAGCAAGTTTCATGGCATCTATACATTGTTGAAGGAAGAGCAAACCTAATACAAACTGAATAATTTTCAGTTTGTGGTGCCAGGGCTTCACTGGGTCTTGAACCAGCTTATTTGGAAGCTAGGAACCTTGGGAGGGCCCAAGGTTGCTATCAATTAGCAAACTAAGAATGAAACCCAGTAGTACAATTAAATTAGTTTGAGATCTGGAAATAAGTCTCACACATCGTGTGAAACAGCTCAATTTTGATCAGCTGATTCCAGTGATGATGAAAATAAAAGTAATAAAGGAGAAAAAGCAAACAAGTTTAAGACTGTGTTTGTGACCATCTCTAAAAAAAATTATTTGGGGAACCTTATGTCTGCTGGGCTTAACCTGTCACTTTCATAGCAAAAAAGGATATGAAAAACTGAAAGACTGAACAAACCACTGAACTGATTTGACTGGATTCAGGAAACTATTTATAAACTCCAAAGAAATCAGATATTTATAAAGTACATGCTAATCAAGGAAATTTATTACTTAAGTTTTCTCAGCTTCTTATTTCTGGCTTCAGAAAATGAATCAGCCTGGCCTAGGCCATGAAAAGGTGTAGGAGGATTAAATAAAGGAGCTGGGCTTTGTGGAGGGTCAGTCAAGATGCCAATTAGATAACGGGTTTCCATGTAAGTAAAATGTAATATGTATATTTCACTGAAGGATGTCTTCCCTAATTAGTTGACCTGAAGTTGTTTGAAGGGCAGTAATTTTGCTTCTGCTTTCACATTAGCAATCAAACAAACCAGAAGAGGAAGAGGAGAAATTAAAACCTAGTTTTATGTCAAATAGTAAAAAGAGAACCTTGGTTTTAACTCTCCAAAGTAGGTTAGGTCACTCAAGGTTCGGGAATTATAAACTCCTAAGGGAAATTATGATCTTCAGCAGCCTGCATCCAGAATATATGAATGGACTCCATTTCAAACCGATAACTCTAAGCACCTGTCAAGGCTTTTACACGTATTTCAGTTAAATATATTAAAAATTTGAGAACTGTCTTAACAGGTTTAAGGGAGAAAGAATCACTTGCAAGTGGACTGGATATGTGAAAAACAATAGTGATCTTAAACCAGTATATAAGATGAAAATTGAGTTTATATCACAAAGCTCATAAAATAAAAATTGAGTTGAAGTTCACCATTGTGAGGGTCAGATGAGGCTTTTAGCATTTTTCCCACCAGTTGTGTCATTTCAGATAAACAAAGGCTGAGGTCCTAATTCATACTTGTGTTTAAAAGTAAAAAACCTTCTTTGCTCTCAGAGTCCAGTCAGTTTTTTGTATCTTTAAAAATAATTTGGAATACACAATAAATTTTATCACCTAAGTAAGAAATAAAATGCATGTTGCATGCCTGAAGTTTGTTGCCACAGTGCACAACCTTCTGAAAGATAAACATTTTTTAAAGATTTTTACTTTATCTCTTCTCTGATTTGAACTCACCTTAAAAGAACCAACATGTAAAATAAAGCATTCATTATAAAGAAATTGTTGGGGTTTTTTGGGTAGTGTCTGAGAAATCCTTAGAGACATCAAAGAAGAAAACAAGTGATTCTGAGCAAAGTAATTTCTTTAGTACTCGTTTCCCATCTTCTTTAAAATTCCAGTGCTGTTTTAAACCTTTTCTTAAACAAGTATTTGTCATAACATCTAAATAATAACGCACACACAATAAACCTGGGATGGAGTTTTGTAAGCTGTCAGCTTGCAACTATCCTGACAATACAAGCAATGGTTGAACTGGGTGACCTTTCCTTTTGTTAATACCAGTGTCCAAAATCTTTGTTACTAGTCTGACTTGTGATAAGAAATCCCAGTTTTACACAGCTACTGACAGTTTCCCCAAGAGATGCCTCTCATTAGTTCCAGGGTTTTGGTGCCTACTGACTTGTTGCTGGAATGAAGATGAGCAGAAAGGAAGATAATACAACTGTGGTCTTATTAAAAAAACATATTCAACTTCAAATCCAGCGTAATTAGGTTTGTTTTAAGATTGTCTTTCCTGTATATGAGCCCCTTAGTGGATTTGGTCCTAAGGGCCTTCAACTAACTAGCAAGGTTGATTAGCTACAAATGAGAGAATACTTCATAAATCAAACATTAAATTCTTTTTATAATTGCTATGAGATTTTAATCCAGTTATACAATTTATTATGAGAGAATGTACAGAATATAATGTCTGGTTCATCTCTGTGAAAATGGAATTTCTGAAGTAGTACTGTTAAGATAAAAATACTATATTGAAATAACAACTCTTACCAGTGTTCCTCATAGTTTAGTTTGTTAGATGTTTTGTGTTAACTGAGAAACAATTTACCACGTAGTGCTGTCAATTTTACTTTTAGTATGATGATCCTTACTGCCAAAATTTTAATTAGCTCCAACCTATCAGCCACTTTTGAGATTAGTTGTACTCCATGTGGCATCCTAACCAGGATTAGGATGATTACTGTAGGAATTAAGTATAACACTCTGTCCCTTCAAGAAAGACCTTACTCAAGAAAGTAAAAAAGAGCATGTACTTAAAATTCACCGATGAACTAGGGTGCTTCTCACAACAAGTTTCCCATAACCAATGGAAATACCCAAAGTCTAAATTTCTGTGACATTTCAGTCACAGCAGACTCACCCGTATGTCAACTGGTGACGCTGAAATGAGTAAGAAATCTAGCCTACATTTCACTGGCCCTGCAAAAAGAAAAAAAGAAGGCACCAGTGTGATTTTCTGGCATACAAGTGAGCATTTTTTCCATTACTGTTAGAACTTCTACAGTCCGAACTCTGCTGCCCTACAGAAATGCTAACAGCTTCAGGAGCTCACTTAAGACACTAGTTGTCAACATTACAAGGTGGCACTGTAAATAATATTTGGAAACATAACTGTGTTTTAATTTGATGTTGCCAAGCCAGACTCTCTATTCTTGTGCTGCTCAGATCTTCATCATAAATCACCTTTGCTGCCAAGCTCAATTTTCAAGGAGCCATTGACTGAATAAATAATTCCTTCCAACATAAACATCAAAACAAACTATCCCTTTACACAGTTCAACA
This sequence comes from Manacus vitellinus, assembly GCF_001715985.3. Classification (NCBI taxonomy): domain Eukaryota; kingdom Metazoa; phylum Chordata; class Aves; order Passeriformes; family Pipridae; genus Manacus; species Manacus vitellinus. The sequence continues at coordinate 27,048,581 of NW_021939396.1, read as the reverse complement.
GATATAGGACATAAAAAGTCAGAAACAGGTGAAAACAATGGAGTCAAACTCATCAATACAGTAAGAAAGTTGTCACATCCAAGAAATCATAAATAGGTAAAACATAATTGCCTAAACTCTACTACTGAAGGAAAATACCACCCCAAATCCCTCTGCCTGATTCCCAGAACATAGCTGTTTATTGCAAAACCTTTGTTTCTTGATTATTCAGCAGGCCTTTTGTTAATATTTTGCCAATGTTTTTTACACCCATAGGACATTTCTGCTCAGCATAGCTGATCTTTTTTAGCATGGGAAGTAGAGCCAACAGATTATGTGGGGGCAGTGCAGGCTGGACATCTTTCCCTTAGGGCTGTGAGAGGCTTGGAAGTCAGAAAATACTGAGCGTCTTTCTCAGTGATGGAAGTTATGGGAAAAGTTGATGATGGAGAAAGACCACAGAAAACAGGAAGGATGCTAAAACAAGTCTCCTGGATGCTTACATTTCCAGCCCCTGAGGTCTTGAAGGATGCAGTTGCTGAATAGGTACCATTTTGCAATGGTAACCTTGTGTTTCATTCTGCTTCTCTGTGGCATTTGCTGTTCTTTTCATAGCTGATATAGCACATGTGTAAGACATGCCCCATTATTGTCATGTGAATAAGTGTTATTGCTGTAAAAATCTACACAGAGTACAAAGAGCCAGAAAAGGCAATGTACCTGCAAATTGACCACACAATAAGAATTTATTACACTGTTACTTTCATAGAATAGGGCTTCATCAGAACTCTTGTTGTTTATCAGTTTGTTTAACACTAGTTTTGTGCATCACTTAAATTAAATTAAAATAATGAGAAGAACAGCTAGAGTATCAGAAAGACAAAGATGGTGATTCATATAATATTGTACAATCCTAAACATCCACTGGTCAGATTATGTGACCAATACATCTGTTTTAGAACAAGCAGCAGTCACAAGTATTGAGGCATGTTGATGAGAACACAGCTTGCGTTGGGCAGGGCACGTCTCCAGGATGAAGGATCACCGCCTCCCTAAGATCTTGCTTTATGGTGAACTTGCCACCGGCTGCCGCAAGAGAGGAGCCCTAAAGAGAAGATACAAGGACTCCCTGAAACAACATCTCAGCCTGGGCCATATTGATCACCATAACTGGTCTACTCTGGCCTCAAATCAGGAGGCCTGGAGATACACCATCTATAACTCTGTTGCTTCTTTTGAGAACACACGCAGGATTACTCTTGAGGAGAAAAGACAATGCAGAAAGAACCGTGTATTGCAGAATATACCATCTAAGGAGTCCTTCTGCTGTGCCTTTTGCAATCAGATTTGTCTATCTCATATTGACCTCATTAGCCACCAGCGTGCTTGTAACAAATATGGATAGAGCCTTCCTAAATCTTCGTTCGCGAAGCCCAGTCATGATCAAATGGAAATTATTTCATTTTTTTGGTGACAGTTTTGTCAGATGAAATTTTATCATCTAATGTGTATGGGTTCACATTCACACACACATCATCTTCATGAAAACCTAATAGATTTTCCATGAAATCTGGTATAAAAGCTTTTGTATTTTATTCTATTTGAAGAGAAACTTGACAATATTGTTTAAAGAAACTTGCAAGATTACTTCTCACTTATCTGATAACTATTTCTTAGATTTTTTTCTTCTATTATTATTTTTCAACTGAACTCACAAGTATTTCATGGATACACACCAAAAGGAACTCCAAAAAATATGTCAGTTGTAATAATCTATCGCATCATTCGGCCCATGGACTTCTTTCAAATTATGTTATTTTGACAGGTTTTTCCTGAATTTTTCAAGACACATTGAGCAAGTGAATGAAAGAGCTCAGCATAGCTTGTGGCACCATCCATCAACTTTACTATCCAAGTATCACTGACAAAAGAATGTCACAGAAACTGTTTTCATAGCTAGGCAAAAAAAAAAAAAAAAAAAAAAAAAAGGTAAACAACTGTTCTACACAGCAGAGAAACCACATTGTATAAAACACAGTGCTTCCCCCTGAAGCTCCACAGACTTACAACTACTATTGCTTGAAGCTGTATTCCTTGTGTCTTGCCTAAAAAGTGAGTAATTATTGTACTGATATGTTCTATGAAGAAACAGACAAATATTTAAATGATAAAAAGCAGATTACTTCATTAATAACAAAAAAGAAAGGCTATTCATTTTACCTCCACATATCTCGATTAATGGCTGGAGAATTATGTTGATTGCTTCATATTGTAAATCTCTGGGAACCAAGATAAGAGCTCTACAGGGATAAATAGATCCCAATGAATTTCTGAATAGGCTGCAGAGACAGGGTTCTGTTTTGGTGTAGAATTAAAGTTTGGTACAGATAAGTGTAATTCATTATTAGATCCTGCCAGATAGACAGAGCTAGGATGCATATTCTATATAGGTAGGTGTAAAGATTTCAGCTGTTTATTGGCCTGATATCTGAGTCTCTGCTGGGATTGCAGTTGGGGCTGTGGTAAGACTTGAGAAGGGTTCTGATGTTTAGGATTAGCTTTTGGAACCACGAAGTAAAATTCACACTTTTCCAGTTTGGCAGGATCAATTAACAACTTCAACTGAGTGTTGGTTGAATGGTTCCTAATTAGTTGAAGGCAGAAAGTGTTATCAGTGTTATAGGTAGGACCAAGGTTATGACTGGGAAGATAGTGCTGAAATGCATAATTTACTGTTAGATTCTCCTTGACTTGTGCTGTGAAATAAGAGCAGTGTAGCGCTGTAAATGAGTGGTTAGGCTGCTTAAAGAATCACTGTCTCAGGCATGAGCAGAAAGCAAGTTTTATTATAAATTTGTAACAGTGTGACTCTAACAGATCCTCCTAATTTTTAATGGAGTATCAAGCAGCCCAGGTGCACCCAAAACTAACTGTTGTCTTAAGAATAAAGGGTATCTTTGCTGCAATTAGTCTGTCTCTACAGGCTGCTTCAGACCCTAACTGTAACCCTAATGCTAACCTAGATTTAGCTGCAACAATACCATTGTTCCTAATGATGACTGAACTTGAACTCTAATCTTACCCCTAACTTTAGTCTTTATCCTGCCTCTTCTACAAAAAAACCCCAGGGAAGATTCATTCACCCCCCTATACTAGTCTCTACTCTAATGTTGCAGATGGGATAGGCTTCAGTAATAAAGAAGCAGTTTTAATCTATGGCAAACTCCAACTTTATGCACAGTAATTGCCTCAGAACTGCTTTTAGCTATTTACTACATCTGCCCCTGACAACTCTCCTTCTACTTCTGGCAGCTTTATGAGATATAGAAGCAATTCTTCTGATGTCATGAACCCCCAAATTATCCTTCATATAAAAAACACTCAATTTCTCTCCATCAGACCTACAAATATCAGTCAGATGCAGCTCTGTGGAATCCAGGCACTTCAGTTTCCCAGCAATGGTCCAAAAGGCTACTGCACCTCATCAAGGTAGAGATGTGCTTAAAAAGCAGAATGTGCTTAAAAAGCTCTTTACGCTTTAAAATTTACTTCTCAATTGGGTACATATAGAAGAATCAGACATTACTCTTCTGGGCTATCAAGCTTAATCTGTTTCTGTCTTAGGCAGGCATACCACAGAACTGCGTCTAAATATATTGAACTCCATTTTATAATAATTCAGATTTCTTGCCTTGCTAATCAAAGCCCACTTCAGAACAGTTCTCCTCTGATGGTCAAACCTCTTCTAATATACAGCTTAACCTCCACTCTGGACAGTTGCAAATAAAGTGCACATGCTTAAATTTAACTAAACAAAAAAAGATTGAACTTTGCAGACAGTGGTGCAATTTCCTCAAGAAGCAGCTGACTCCTGGTTGGTGCACACCCTTCCCACAGAGGTGTGGAGTTTGCTGTAAGTTAATATACCTGACATGGAGCAGTGAAAATTAGTTCCATATTTCTCCATAGTCATAGGACTATGTTTTCAAAATGTCTGGAGTATCTCTACACTGTCCTGAAGATAGTTAAGCCTTTATCAAAGCTCTGAATAATTTTCATAAAGCTGCTGGTATTAAGTATGTCTTTTTTGTAGGCAGCCATACTGTCTGTCTAAATAACATTTGCTCCATCAAAAAAACCTCAAACCCCAAACCAACTCTACTCAGGAGAGCTAATGAAAAAAATGTGGTAAAAGAGATTCAAAAACAGAAATAAAAAATATTTGAAAGCTATCACTGAGTCAGTTCAGGCAACATATGTCTTCTGGAGCTTGAAAAATGAAATTCAAAAATGTATCTATGTAACTGTAACAAAAGAAAGCAATAGAAAAAGTTTTCTATTTGTTTTGATGATACAAGCCCACGAGCAGAAAAACAAAAATGGATAAAACCCAAGGAAATCACTACATATGTTACTTTATTTTTTGCAGCTTTGAATTTGTATTGCATTAATGGACCAGTTAATGAATGTTGTAATATTGATCTAGATTCAGAATGGTATCCATTTGGTTTTTAATGATTAAATTGTAAATAATTCATAAAACATGAAAATTAGCCAACTAATTATCACTTTAAACACCCTATTGAAGGAAAACAAATTCTCCATGTGACTGAGTTCTGTTATGCCTGTGACTTTTTATATGTAACCTGGTCCTAGAATTGTATGTACAATACAAGATAAACAAAGTCATGTTTAAGAAGGAATGTTTCCTTAACTAAGTAGAGTATAAAACCATGTTGAATTATGTATGAATATTAAATATCATTATGAGGAAAAAAGTACTTTTTTCAGTTTTGATCTAGTTTTGAATGACAATAAATTCTTAATTGCATTGATTGATAAATGTTAAAAATAACGATAAAAATTAAAGCAGTGTGTAGTGGTTTGAATCTTGTTTTCCCCCAGAGGCTAAGAAAAGTGGTAGACCCCAAGGGATGGAAACCCCTGGAAGTTTTGAAGTTTTGCCCAATGGGTGCTCCTGCAAAATGTAAACATTCCACAACCAGACCGGAGGAGACGAGTTGTAGTTTGGTTGTGGGAGAGGTGGCCGTGTTGTAGAGCCACGAGGAAGGGGCTCAGAGCCCCTCGGGGCCTCTGGGGCCCCCCAGCCCCGGCTGGGGGGACTGCAGAGACTTGGAACAGTGTTAAGCTGGACTAAGTGTCTGTAATTGAACCTGAAGATGTTTCAGCATCCGGCACTGACCAGAGAAATGGTGGTAGAGAACCAGGACAGATAAGAACTGAACCAAACAGCAAACAGCATGCAGCACACAGAGAGAACTCCTGGAAGGAGACAGAGAGCCAAGAGAGAGCCAACAGCAGCAGATGAGAGCAGAACTAGCTCTACAGAGAGAGTTGGGGTAAGAACTGTACCAGACTTCCCCCAAACTCCTTTGAGACCCCTCTGAGAAAAGGATGGAGATGGACTCCTATGATGGAGAAGAGTTTTGGACATGCAGCACCAGAGAGAGAGAGGAGCTGAGAAGCTCAGTCATCCTGAGAGCTGAGCCAGGACGGTGTGGGAGGTTGGCCTTGGGGGCCCTCCCTTGCTGCAAGCTACAAAGAAGCTCGCAACCATCATGAGACAAGGCACAGAGGCCCTGCAAGGAGCTGAGTCTCCTGGAGATACCAGACCGTCACGAAGACCCCCTGTGTCTCGTGATATGACGTGGTGATACGACCTTGTCTGGGGTGAACGTAGCCCACGGAAGACTCCTTTGCCTGCGTCAAGGGGTTGAGGGAGCTTGGAGGCCTCCCTCGTGAGTGCTGGCAGAAATCCAGCTATCAGCTGCTGCATGTGGAGAGGAGAGACAGATCGCTGCCTTAGAAGATTCTCTTGCTTTGAGACTGGAAGGGATCTGTCCTTCTTTCCCTCCTGGACTTTTATTTGGAGGGGAGATCTGATCCATTGTAAATACTATATGTCATGGTAGAGATAGTTGTGATCGTGTGTATAGTGTGTTATAATATTTATTTGTATAGTCATTGTAATATATTCCCTTTCCCCCACTTTGAGTCTGGTGTGTTTTTGTCTGGAAAACCCATCTCACATTAGGTTGAGATGTGGGAGGGGGGTTTAGACTAGGGAATTAGGATTTTGGGGCTATCTCAAACCATGACAGTGTTACTCATGCATTTCCTATAAAGCTAACTTACACTATTAGTTAAATATGTTTTTCAATGATTATGGCCTAAAATCAAAGATCTATCTGTTTTCAATGTCCACTTTTTTCTTTTTTGTCTGACTCTGAAAGGACTAGCATTCTTTTACAGCAGGGATGCTGGATCTGTATTCACTGGGAATATTTCTTAGATTTACTCTACAGACTAATGTTCTAATCTTGCTGCCATACCTTTGCACTGTCTCTTTTAGACATAAATTCACAGAAGCACTGAATATGCATCATAGGCCTGACATACACTGAGAAGCAAATTTATATATTAATTATGAAGAAAAAGGATAGACTTTTAGGTTTTGTTGTCAGTTTAATCCATAGCCATACTTCCTTCTTTGCAGTCTCATCAGATCTCTGTAATGAATACACAGGTCACTAAAAAGTCATCTGCCAAATCACCTACTGATTTGGATGGAAGGAAATGGTGTGGATCATCAAGTGGTGCTATAAAGTATGTCATGGAGATATGATAACAGAGACTGTATTCTATAGACTGCTCTAATTTGTTTAAATCAGTGCAGTTGAAATCTCAGTATTGTCACATTTCAGCTTTGAAATTGTGACAATTTCAAGTCTGTTCAGTATCACAATATCAGAACTAAAATTTCATTTTTAAGGTAATTTTCAGTTGGATTTTTTTACATGTATTTTCTGAGATATAGTTTCCATACTGTCATACCTAATAGTGTTTTATGGAGAAAGAAATCAAGTAAATGTTTAGATTTGTAGACTTTCTTACAGTTTCTGATATATTCAAACAGATTTGCTTATCGGAATAGCTATTGACTAAGGTAGTAAGGTAGATATAATTTTGGACCAAGAATAAATGAGACTAAAACCACAGAGATGGACACAGAGAGTCTCACTAACGAAATACATAGAAACTAACTTTCACAGTAATTGTGAAGCTTATCCTTTTATTTTTATTTATGAACTTACCTAAAGTTTAAAATAAATCTCTTTAATGAGGTATTTATTCTCAGTATTTTAAACAATTTCCCAGTGGAAGAGGAAAACATTTTTAAAGGTTTTGAAACAGCAAGCAGATAGTTGTTGATTTAAATTACTTCCATTTAAAATTTTAAACTACTTTATTTTTTTATGTTAATACCAGTTATAATAAAATGTTTCTCCCAGTAGTCATCATAATCACAGATCACTCTATTTCAATACATTCAATTTTTAAAGACTACCGTAGTTTCTATTGTAGTAACTTTTCCTGTATATTAATGTTTAAACTACAGTTAAGTTTAACACAATTTCTGTCATAGTCTCTTTCAACAGTATGTTAATTTTGCTATCATTTTACATACATGAAAGAATTTTTTCTATATTTTTGTGTTTCACTGCAAAGATATAGGCACTTCTCTTCAGGCCTCAGGGAATGCTATAAATTTGTTGCATCTTCTATGATAACTTTTTAAGTATCCATACTTGATTTATTATCTGAAAAATTTATTGTCCAAGTTTTGTGTTAGCTTTGAGACCAAAAATTCAGTTTAATTTGACTCTTATGTGAAAACCAGATAAAGGAAATATATTTCTTTTAAGGAATCATTTGGTAGTGAGTGTAGTAGGGTTTGGGATTTTTTTTTTATTTTTCTTGCAATTCTATTCATTAATTTATGTTAAGTTCAAACCAGCTACTTACTGAAATCACCAAACATTTATGACCATCAGGGATTCCAGCAGCACTAAACTCCTAATGTTTTCTGAAGTCTTCTTTTTAAAGGGCTTTAATGAGCCATTTAACTGCTCAAAGACAATATCCTGATTCTTTCCAGTTCCTTGTAGATATGACCTGGGAGATTTTTTCTCACTTCCCTGCCAGAACAAATTTAAAGGCAGTGCAGTATTAGTGAAAGCAGTGAACCTTTGGTTCACTATCAACCTTTGGTCTTGCACAGGGCTGTCCATGCTCAAAGAGACCCGAACTTCCTCCAGGACAATGGCCTGCCTTGACAAATGTGGGATGAGAACACAGGGGCAAAGAGGGAACAGAAACCTTATGGCACAACAGGAAATTAAAGAGATTGTCTTGTCTAGATAGGGAATATTAAAAAGTTAAGAATGGAGGTGATTATTGTCATCCCACACAGAGCAGGTAGGACAGACTGTTAAAGAGATATTGCAAATAAAAGCCTGTATCAGGTACAAACTGGCCATGAATGAGCTCAGAGGTTGAAAAAAAATATTGTAGTATCACTACTAAATCTTACACTTTTACTGTCAGATTTTACTACCAATAAAATTTTGAGTACAACAACCCATGGAGATTACAAAGGAAGAAAAGTTCTGAATTTTTCCTTTAAGTTGGTTTCCAGATGGAATTTGTATGTTATGGCGCCTGAGGTAGGAAAGCACTGAACATGCATTACATGATTCCTCTGCTTCTATATTCGCAAATAATCTTATTTGAACTCTCCAAATGCTATAGGATGAATAGAATCTACTCTGTCATTTCACAGAATCTTTTAAAAGAAAGATGGTGTAATTTGATAGACTGGCCCTCAGGATGGCTGGCACCAAGAAGACCTGAGTGTCATGGAAAAGATTACAATTATTACAGAGCTGCAGAACTGAAAAAAGCCTTCAAGTAGCTATGGAAAACAGATTTTTGCCTTTGTTTTTGTGAAAGTCTTCCTTGCACTTAAGGTCTGATGTAATTTCATTTTTTTTCATTCTTGAGGTTAAACAACACTTCAGATTTTCCTAGACAGTTTTTCACTGTGGTCCACTTGACTCATTCAGTTTGTCCACCTCTCATTTGAAGTATAATTGCCAAATGAAAACACAATTTTTCATCTGAAGTCTTCATAGCAGATGTGGGACTTCACATTGTTTTTACATCAGTGAAATTTTAACCCTATATGAGAATGAGTAGCTCACTTGTCATTTTCCTCTGATATCTACTGTTTATTTCATCTACTTGAACAGTAAATTTGTTGAAAAAGAATACTTACATGATTGTATAATGCCTAACACAAATTTGTCCTTTGTCCAGTTGCAGGTTCTAAGCCAACCATAATACATGTAAAGAGTTTGTGAATAGCTGATGTTTCTATTACTGGTCATAATTACCTCCCTCCCCCAAATTCACTAGAAATTCCTGTAGTCTCAGCTCTCCTGTAAGATCTGTCATAATTTCAAAGTTAGGTAGAGTACATACAGAAATTATTCCAGCACACTGGATAAAGACTTCTGCATGCCTGATACTCATTGAGGATTTAGGTTTCAAAAATTACTATAACTTTTTTATCAGTTTGCTTTGTCTCATCTTAGAACCCCCACTTTCCATGAAAGAAATATCTATGTAGGGTAAAATCTCTTAGATGAGACTATGGAATCGAAATAGAACCCTTGAGGTTGGAAAAGACGTCCAAGTTCATTGAGTCCAATCTTTTACTGAACACCACTATGCCAACTAAAACATAGCACTAAGTGCAACATCCAGTCCTTTCTCGAATACTACCAGGGATGGTGATTCTATCACCATCCTGGTCAGCCTGTTCCAATGCTTAACCACCTTTTCAGTGAAGAAATTATTTTTGATGTCCAACCACAATCTTCTCTGCTGCATCTTGAGGCCATGCCCTCTTATCCTGTTGCTAATAGCCTAGGAGATGTCAAATCCCTCCTTGCTACGACTTCCTTTCAGGTAGTTGTGGAGAGCAATAAGGTCTCCCCTGAACCTCCTTTTCTCTAGGCTAAACAGCCCCAGTTCCCTCAGACACTCTTCATACGACTTACTCTCTAGATAAATCTATGAAATCCATTTCATCTGTATTTTGAGATCACTGTGTCATCTGAAATAAATGGGGGCAGGAGTGGTGGTGGGGAGATCATCACTAACTAAAAATTTGAAAAGGGTCATGTCTGACATTTTCTTAATGAAAGATTTTAAAAAAGAAAGAATATTTTACTTAGCAAAAGCCTCTAGTTACTAATAATGGAGGAAAAATAAGCACTTCAGCTAAAGGAAAACTGTTTTAAAGTTGTCACTACTTCTTTAATTCATATGGTTGTGAGTTCTTCATATCAATGTGACTAAAGGACCTATCACAACCCTTATGTTCTAATTTCCTATTTTTATACATTTGTGCCACATCATTACTGTAATTTAAATGCAGAAGATTGAACTTAATTGCTTAGTAATTACTCAGTTGTAGAGGAACTTTTGAGATTAATGGAAGACTGATAGAAGTTGATTATCCTCAATATAGTCAGGGCTATACTGCACAGAACCAAAGCAGAATATGGAGTTACAGTTCCCTCTACTCTCAAACATGGTCACTACATTTATATATATATATGTGTTTGTGTGTGCATGTGTGTACATATATATAGGCATAAAACTTTTTTACTAGTCTGTTTTGTGACCAGTAGCACTTCAGTCATCTCAGCAGCGATGACAGAATGTAGATTTGTTTGTTACCTGTGCCCTGTATGCGTAACAACTCTTTATTCTCACAAGGAAGAGGTCTATAGTAACAACAGTTAAAATACCAGCTCATTAGTGCTGTCTCTTGCCATGGTTTACAAGCATCAGCATGGAGCAAGAGAGAAGTATTAAAAATAAAAATAAAAAATCAGCGGATGCGTCTTGAAGTATTTATAAAGCAAAGTTCATCATAGATAACAACACTCTCACATGGCAAAAGCAGCAGAATGGAATGGAGTTTCACATCTCTGTAGTATTCACTGTCATCTGAGCACCTTGATTAGCACCGAGTCTGCCCTCAAGTCACAGGTTTCTCTTTTTCACTCAGGTACATTAATCAAGATCACAGAAGTTCAGGACCTTAAGACTTTAATAAGCTATTTCTTAATGACTTCAAACAGCGACATCCTGACTATTCCATAGCTACACTGGGCATTGAAAACAATCTTTCAATGGCAAAATTTGTACCTTTTGGGCCTAGAGAAAGATTTGGAATTGTATAGCTAAGGTTTGACAAGACAAAGATGGATGTGTACAAGATTTCTTATTTATAAAGATAGTAAAGACAGTCATTTCTTCCATGTAGTGAGTCAATTATACTGATTCTTTCCATAAAATACATAATGTTTATATGCAAATGCATATATGTATGTACACATATATACATGGTATGTTTTGTACTGAAACATATATGCATATCTGCAGTATATATTATACTATATACCATGTATTATACTACAATAGTGATAATAATTATTATCCCATAAATAAAATTGCAAAAAGTAATCAATTTATAGCCTAAAATTTTTGGTTTAATCTCAGATCTTTTTCAGTCATAAAATCACCCTAACAGGGAGTTATTTTTAAGATTTTCAGACTCTCTACTGTGAATTACTTCCCTCCTAGAACTGTGTTTCACCAATTTAAATATAATACAGACTAATGATTTCATGAAGACTTTTGGGTAGAAAATAACGACATCAGTTGTCCACTTTATCAGTCTGAATGAGGCATTGAACAGCTTTCAAGACAAGACACTTGCAGTTCTCTCTCCCTTTATCTCTGTGCTTAAGCTTTCTGGATCCAAGGGTTTTGTCCTAACTTATTTCATTTGCAAACAGATTTTAAAGCTCCCACTGCAAAGTTTATTATTGAAATATTGGGGTCTAATCTTCTTCCACTGTTAGAACAGATATGCTAACAGTGAGCGTAATTGCAATGAGGGTTTGAATGAAAAAGATCTCTCAGTTCATTTCAGACCTAGCATAGATAAACTCCCACAAAGTTGTATTTCTATTAACCTTCACAGAGTCATTCCAGATTAACAGATGTGGAAGTGATGTAGCAGGTAGGAAATATATCTTATCGAATTCAAAGGCAATCTTACTGTCTTTGGTTAAAATTATGTTAATGAAGGAGTCTAACTGGGCCTCTTGTATCTCACTCTTCTTTCAAACCCTGTGTTGGGTTAATGTAGAATAACAGTAGTGCATTATTCTTTCACATACCACAGTTTATGCCCCCAGTACCACTTTTACCTGAACATACCTAGATATTTTCACTGAGAGTTTAATTTGAAAGAGTGTTTGGGGTATTACAGGCTATTTGTATTAGCAAAGGATAAATGAAAGAGGAGTCTGTTGTTATTGAAATCTTGTTTGTTTACATAACACGCTGTCCATATGCCTGGTGACATCAGGAAATTGCCGTGATGGTGGCCAACACATACGTACAACTACAGTTCTGACAGACACAGGGGGCTTTAACTGTGAAGAGAAGGGACCCAAGGGACTGAGGGTGTCCCTTGTTGCTTCCCTCCAGCACCTCAGAGCCTTGCCTTCAGAGCTGCTCCACCAGCCTGGTCCCAACCCCATGGTTGTGGAGCCTCATCCTGTGGTTGTGCAGGATGTCATGTGTCCTTCTGTCCCCTTCATGGTGGTTCTCTGGCCTGTGTTTGCTCTGCTGAAGGGCTGACCTCCTTCCCCTCAGTTTGACCTGCCTTTCTGCCCTCTCTGAGATGGGGTGATACCCAACTTGGTAAAAGGGTACATTTTACAAGGCACGAGTCCTGCCCACAAAGCTATGGCAGTGTGAGAGTGTTCAGGATTTAGAACAACACGTCTGCTCACAGTGTTCAGACTCATGACCAAGCTGTGTTTGGTTGAATGTCTGATTGCCTGTTCAAGGAAGGACTGGAAAGATGGGAGTAACATTTGTTCCGATTTTAAAAGGACTTCTACTTCCACCATCTCCAACAGGAACGTAGTCATCTTCCAATGTTACATTTTATAAATACAGAAAAATAACACTGGCTTCTCTGATTTTTTTCACAGTGACTTAAGCTTTTTAGTTTTCTCAGATATAAGTTTTAAACAAAAGCCTTGACATGGACATGATACTGCTCCAGCCATGCGGATGATGTGTTGAACATAAACAATGGATGCACATACAGTCACTTCCCTAGAAGCATGGACTCCAGCATCACTGCAGTAGCAGCACATATAGAATTAGCAGTGCATTTTCCTAGAGAATGTAGAGTTGAAGAATGCTGTTCTTTGTCTTTAGCAGTTCTTAAATACAGCTCCAAAGTGCTTTTTCATACCTCAGTCCAGAAAAAAATGGATTGTCCCACTTCTGGTGATGCCTTAAGCCCCTAATGGTTTTTTATTTTTCTAATATTTGTAAGACTTGTAAGTTTTATAAGTAAGTTTTTAAAACTTGTTCCTTTTAAAACTTGTGTTTTAAAACTTGTTCCTTTCCCTTTCTCTAGCACCCTTGTTTATACATTCCTCAACCCTCTTACCCCATTCTATGCTCCCCATATCAATCCTACTTCTGAATACAGCAGAAGTGTTTAGTCTTTTGTCAAGGTAAGGCCTAGACAGTTGACAGAACAGCATATCTGGGCCTAAACCACAGAATACGGTCAAAAATTAGGTAACAGTACCCTTTGCGCTCTGATGAAGCTGAAGATGATGAAGGGGGGGTCCCAAAAAGCCCCCAGACCCATTTCTCAGGGGGTGGGCCCGGGGCGGACCAGAGGAAAGGCCGCAGGGTGGGCACATCTGGGATTGGATGGATGATATTATAAAATGTAACCTCTCAGGCACGGCCTGCGCGCGTCGTGTAACATCTCAGCCTTGACAAATAAACCCTTTCTTATCTCACCCCTAATTAACTGCTCCTGGAGATTTTTTTTCAGCATCAAAATACACCGGCAACACTGGATTTACATTACAGTCAACAAATAAATGCTTTATTCTGACAGAAACTGAAGTAAACTTACTTCTCTGTGGAAGTAAAATTAGACATATCAGTTTACAGAAAACGGGCAATGAAAGTGACTAAACATAGATGTTTTGCTGAACCAAGCCTTAAGATTTTCATTTTACATGTTCTGTTAGTGTTTCAGATTAAAACAGTATTTCCACCATCTCTTCCATTCCTGTACACGAGATGGACACAGGTAAAGGTATCTCAATATGCATACAACTGCTAACAAAATGGCTATGAACCAGTGTTAACACAACAGGCTAGACTGACATTTCTTTAAAAGGAATACCTTCAGGAATCACTGACCTTCTGGAACTAGTAGTCATCTTCTATTATATTTCATATAGCACAGCTTCATGTATTTAATGTTCATCTAAGGTTTAGTTTATCATATCTCTTTCTGTTATATTCTGAAGTGCAGCTGCTGTATTTTTTTTCCAGTGAGTTCCCTAATCTACTGCAGAATTCTCATTGCTTCACTATGTCATGTATTGTTGATTTTTGTCTGCTCTTTTGCATGCAATTCATCTTACTGTAGCTCCATTCATGATCTATGAGGCAAATGATTTCACCTGTCAGCTTGCAATGCCTCACAGATCTGCTGAAAATGAACACATGGAAGCTGAGCTGAAGAAGCATTCTTTGATTTGCTTGTTTCTGGACTGTATCTAAGGTATGCACCATTCTTCTCCATTTATATTGAAAGCTGCTGTTTCATCATCTGGCCTAATAAAACAAAACACCTGCGTGAATTGTTAGTTTGCTACTGTATGGCAAGCAAGAGAAAATCAGATTTCTCTCCTATATATAAAGCTTACAGAAGTACTGCTGTGCTAAATATAACTGAAACACAGAGCTTGGGGAGAGGCTGGTCTTAATATGATCACTACATTGTTAGGGACTACATCTGAGAGCTGTCTGTGTTTAGTTAGAGAACACTTAGGTTGCTATTTCAGATACTACCAGTGACATGACTGTTTGTGTTTATATACATAGAAATAGGTGAAAATGTTTCTTTATATCCTACAAACTATTTTGAATTTATTTTCCGAGTGAGTCTGGAATTATGAGGAAAGAGATTCTTCTCTCAGAATAGCCAAAAGCAGGCTTATGGGGCGTTAATGTGTATTCATATCTCTTCCTTGCCCATCCACCAAGCTTTTCTGTAGTAGATAGACATTCACAATAAAATTCCCCTAATCTTCACTCAGAGCTATTTTGTTTCATAAAAATAATTGAATGTTCTTTGAAGCAAGAGTATAAACTTTCCCAAATCCTCTCAGAGTGTCTTACTCTCCCTCCAGGTTCTGGACAGAAGGTCTTTCTTGTGTCTCTTGCCTGATAAACGTTTTACTGGTGGCACAAAAGCCAACAAAGTATTCTTTTGGGCTGCTCAACTGGTTCAAGTACTTATTATGAAAAAAAACTTTTCCCACTCGCTGTCCTGACCATAAGGCACTGAATCTGTTGTTTGTTTGTTGTTTTATTTTTTTTTTTTTCTGGCTGTGGTGGGTTTTTTGTTTTGTTTTGTTTTTTTTCCCATTCCAGTTTTGAAAAGTAAGTTTGCTGAGGATAGAAATTTTTCTACACGAAGAGTAACTTTTATGGCTAGGTAAAGCAATAAAAAATTGCATTACAGAAATGTTGATTTGCCACAGTTATAATTTAAATACAGTCAGGGATACTTGTGTGGTTTTATATAATTTAGGCAATGTATATATGCAATATATGTCATTACACTGTGATATAGATTTAACTGAGGTATTAAGCTGTAATTCTGATACCATCTAGTTCCTGGTGTTTAAAGAGACAATCAACCACTTCTCAGAAAGTCTCTGTCAGATAAGACCTGCTATATAGATATGTCTGTGCTTATGTCACTTAGCTGCTTTCTTCAGGGAGCCAAATATTGTCCGTAAAAGATGAAGAGATATCAATGCTTTGAGTGGTACAGAAATAAAAATACCTTTCCCATAACTGTACTGTGATTGATGTTTATTACACCTGCCTTCTGCCAAGCAAAATCCAGAAGTCATTATTTTCTTCAGTGCTTTTGCAATGTTATAATAATATTTGGGCATAAATCAAATCAAGTGAAATTATTTTCTTAGTACACAATTCTAAGGCATAATAATGGATTTAGTAATTTTTTATCCCACTAATTTGCTTCTTTGTGTGATCATACTGTCTTGTCCTACAGTCACCCACAATAAGTTCTCAGCAGCTTTAATAACCAACAACCCCCCTCCCAAACTCAAAAATAAGTCCTTCCTTGACACATTGCTCCACACTCCTAATAGGTTGTTAAAGAGGGAGACTAAATTTCTTGTTCTTGGAAATGAAAATTGGGAGAACTCTGTGATCATCACATCATCACATCATCATCATTTCTTCTGGTTAGCCAGTCACTTGGACAGGTATATACAGGAGAGAAAATTGCCAACCAAAGTGTTCTGTCTCTAAGTAAAGATGCTACATGCAGTATGGTGGATGTATTAGAGGGAGTTTAGAGGCAAGGAAACACAAATCTCTAGAACACCAGAGTTCACTATTTTGGCTGCTTAGGAACTATCACATTTGAGCAAGATGATTTGCTGAAGCCACAAATACTTTTCAGAAACAACCCAGAGACATTTTCAGTGTAAATGTTTTGATCAAGAGAGAAAGGCTTGCATCAAAAAGTTGACCTTTTCAACATGAAGCAAAAATTTTTACATGCTTTCACTTTACAGTAGCATTTAAAAGGCTTTGCTTTCATTCCAAAGCAGAATAAAATAAATCTGGAACTTTAAAACTGTTAGTAAAACAAAGCGCTATTTTCTAGCAAACTCTACTTACTGCTTTTGACTAGAATAACTTACTTAACTCAGTGCTGGCTTCACCAGGCAATAATTTACCATCACCCAAAATGCATTACCATTAATGTCTTACTATCATTCCACCTTTTCACTACATGGTCTTAGCTTGCTGGTGTGTCTTATGTTTCTTTGCCTGCAAAGATACTGTTTTTCTCTTTGTTGTATCAATGAAAATGAAAGCAATGTTTCCCTGCTTTTGAAATCTACCCTTTCAAGGTCATTAATGTCATCTCTTAGTTACTTTCTGAAATTGCAACTGTTGAATTCAATATTTATATATTCTGACTCACCAGCAGCAAACGTTCAGCATTGTTGTTTATCATTAAAAAGAAGAGGACAGAGGACAGCTAATGTCTCTCCAATACATCTTTTAAAGTGGTCTTTATTCCTGAAAGGTTCAGAAAATTTAAAAATAAATTTGATGAATACCAAAAGGACATGGGTATGCTGCAAGATGTATGTCACAGAATACGTCCTTCCTCTCTTTTCTTATGCTCACTTTTCAATTTCTCCCAAATGTATCATTCTACCCAGAGAGAAAGTGAGAGACAGGGAAAAGGAGAGGGTTACCCCTGAATGTTAGGATAGCTGCAAAGTAGAACATCTCTTTTGTAAGAACATTTGGTTAAAAGGCCATGACAAGGAATAGGAAAAGCAACAAAGACTAAAGACACAGATATAAAACCATTAAGGGAGCAGTAGTTAACAAAAAACGGAGTTGTGGACGGACTGTTAAAGGCAGCTTACCTTGGGAACACCAACCACAACTTTTTAATAGGTCAGAATGGAAATGAGAGTATCCTGGATTTGGCATGAAAGAGTAAACTTCCTATAGGATATTTAAGGTGAATCATTGCAAGTGTGTAAAACTTTTTATGGGATGCCTGAAGGGATTATAGGAATATGCTAAATTTATTATAGGCTGCTTAGGAGAAGGATAAATACAAGAAAAAATGGAGAGGGGCAATTATACAGGGCAGTCTCATGTCAATAAGCTGAAATTCATTACACTTGTATGAGTCCTGTCCCTGATCACAGTATAATCTGTCCTCCCTCTTGGTAAATTCCTGTTTCTGTCCTCACAGAGAATTAAATGAGTGCTCATCCTCTTTTGTGTGTGTGTGTGAGATGCTAGTAGACTCAAGTCAGATTAGTTGGGAAGTAGTCTGTGTGTACGATCTTGGAGCTGGATATTTGAGGGAGCAGGTCTGGGCCAGCCTGGAGAAGATCAGGACATTTATGTCATTTGTATGAGTGCTGTTTGTGTGTACCTGATGCATCTAAAGGCACTGGCTGTGTTTATCTGCTGGTGGTCAATTATGTCTGCTGGTATGTGTGTGTTGGGGAAATATGCTCAGTTTTGCTACTGGTTGAATCTTGAACAAGGAATCACAGCAGCTTCCGATCTCCCAGGGATCATGAAGTTCACTGGGTTCAGTTTCTTTTAAGGGGTATAATTTATGTTGACCTTACAATGGTTCAAATTTTCCTTATCTTGAGTTTGTGCTTTTTTTAGTTTTTGGGGGGAAGTATTACACCTCTACATGTTTACACTCAGGATTTTTTTTTCAACAGTGTTTCTAAAAATACTGCAGTGTTATGCATACTATGAAGCAAATATGTGAGTTTTCTTCTTGTTCTTTGTCTTGATTTTTCCCCCAATTTTTAAATATGATCTGTGTTTCTCTCATTGTAACTTGTTATTTTCTTATTACCATGGGACAGTGGTGTTTCTTTAAAATCTAGTTGTTTCCCTTTCCCATTACATTATTACTAATCTAATTACTAAATAGAGCCTTCACAAATATAGGCATTGGGAGAGATGCTTTAATTTTTTCTTGCATAAATGTTGTTTTGTACAAAGAAAATAACAGAATTCCTTCAGAATATAATGGATTGGGTGTTTATCAAAAATAACATCATGTCAAAGGTTTTGTATAAGTTTATATATTTATATGTTCAGAATTTCCACATGCTAGAAACACCAGAAAATTATGTTTATGGTGACCTATTTTCCTGTTCCCATTTTTCACAGGATGTTGGCCTCATTATTCTCATTTTATTACTGATTACTGCAATACAGAGGGATTATTTTCTTCTGGCAATCACTCACTGATGAAAAGGAGGTGATGGTGTGTGCAGTGTAGGAGGTATCTGCCCAGGAGTCATCTCATCAGAAATTGTGTTTCTTATTTTTATGTTCTGTGACTTACCTCTTTTCATACTACTTAGTACTGCACAGAGACTAGTAATTTGCCCTTTAACTCTGGCTGGTTATCTTGGAGTCTTTGTAATTTGTTTTCATGCTTGGATATGGATTGCTGTATGTCTTTCAAAATAATGTTTATGAAAACCTCATCTCTGAAACTTGTATTGTTCAGTGAGCTGTTCCAATGATTTCACCTCATAAATCTGTGAGAGTTCATCTATATATGTGAGTCTACTTTGTTTCCATTTATCTCTGGTCTTGCAGACAAAAATTTCTTGGAAGTCAGAAACATTGAAGAACTCAACTAGAATATTCCTTTTTTGAAGTGTTTTTGACTGAATATAGGTTATTTGAACCAGAACATACTCTGAATTTAGGGATGGATATGCAGAGATTAAAAGCTATCAATTCACTGACAAAGTACTTAAGATTTTAGTTCCTCAGAGCCTGGATGAATGTGTCTGCAGAGATGGATACAAATCAATCCAGATTCTTCTACTGACGTGACCCCTTAGGAAAGAGGGTTCAGCCACTTCGGAGTAGAGGCAAAAAATGGTCATTACTGAGGGGAGAACTGGAGTTAAATAGGGTTAGGAGGGAAGGTACTGGAAGAAGGGGAGGATTTTGGGAGGAGCATGAAAATACAAACCAATGGAGGGAGAATAAGGGTGGAGATATCCAAACAAGGGATTACTAATGAATTAGATACTGCAATGCAGCATTTTTGAACCAATCACGAGCAAGGATGCGAATTTAGGTACCAAACACTGAGGGACATGTGGTAAACTAACAATCAAAGGGATATAAGGCAATAACACTTCAAACATTCAACACTAACATCAATGATGAGTATAAAGTATTTTAACAATCTGACTCATTAAACAAAGGTAGAAAAGGTGCATTCTTCCGGTGTTCCAAGAATCTCTTCGGAGATTTCTATATTTGCCTTCCATTGCTCGTAGACACAATCTTCCATACACACTTCTCCTGGTCTCCCACACTCTATCTGTAATCTGAGTTGCCTAAACAGAGTCAGCTTTAAAGTATGCTTGGGTGTCCATAGACATATATTCTGCTAAGGGATAGGGATATATGAAGAAACAAAATGCACATTGGCATGGTCATAACATTAACCCAGCCCTGGGTAAAGGCAGAATGATCCACACGTAATATGTAATTTAAAATGTTTGAAAATACTGTCATTTAAGGTTTAGATGCTTCTCTATGAAAGGGTATACACTGTATCTTTTATTCGTTTGTCATTTAGCACTTCTCTCTTTGCCTTGTCTAGGACTACAGACTATTTCTTTGTGGACAAGACCAGTGAAGTCCCAGTTTCACAAGAAACCTCTATGAACTGCTGAAATATGAGCAAACTGGTTGTTCTGAGAGTTGTTGTTCCTGTTGATGCCTTAAATACTCAGAAAAAAACCCCACTTATTATTGCCATGTTATAGTTCCATTGAGTGTTTCAATACTGCATAAACATCCTTTTCTGTTAGGTAATTCCTGGAATGACCTGTTAGTAGAAGTAAGCTACAGTAATACAGGTATGAGATCTGTTTATCTTATTTATTCATTTAAAAATAAATGTTTTAAGGATAAAGCGTCAAGATTTGTCCATGGACAAGTTATATTCTACCATGGCATGGATGAAGACTGCATATCGTTAGCATCCTGAAGTCAGTTACAATTTATAATCACTATTGTTGCAATTCTAAATTACAGTCCTCACCTGCAAAAGCCAACCTGAATACAATGGTTTTTTGATGTAGAGAATTGTAACCTAGAGAAGCAGATCGTCTCAGAGAACTCATGTTTGAGTGGTTATAGGCAACATTTTCAAAAGTGTGCACGTGATTTAGGAGCTTTAGACTGTTATTTTTCATCAGGATTAGACTCCTAAATCATATATATGTGTTTATGTAAAGTAGCTTTACCATTCAAGACAAGCATCCTGGCATGTACTTTTGGTTTATTTATTTTTACAACTTGTTTGAATTCATTTAAATAAGCAATTCATGTGGTAAGGAGGTAGAGCTTAGATCCTAGAAAAATTAGTCAGGGATTTCTTAGCAATCTCAAAGCAATAGTGTTCGTTGAGTCTGTTGAGACTAGTCAAACATTTTTTGCTACAGCATAATAATCCAACCTCGAAAGGTCTTCCCTAAAAGCAGAGGTTGCACTGGCATACTGTAATATGTTGTTTCATATAGAAGTCAGAATGAACCGATTATATCTAGAATTGTACTAACCTATAAATTTTACTAATAGCTAGTGAGAGTTTCTCTGATGAATTAACCTTTTGATCTCTCCACTCAGCAGTAAATCTCTTTATAAGTAGGATTAGTAAAAGTTAATTTACTAATATTGCAGGAGTTTATGTTTAATACTGTCAGAATGGATAAGCAAGACAGTTTAAAAACATAGAATCCTTGACTACACAACATTTTGGACTAACTAGTTATAACAGAAGTGTGTATATTTTTAAACTACCAGCTGTACTGAATCAATTAAATTACTTTTGTGTAATTTAATGAATAAACCTGTTGACATATTTAAAGCTGTTTAGTCAAACTGAATAATAGAAGAATGTCAAAGCTGGAAGTCCTGTAGCATTTAACCTTGCAGGAGAGAACACAGTATGTTTTCCATAGTTTTGTAAGTTGTTCCACAGGCTTTCATAAGTGTGAGAGAAGGATGTCGCTGAACTTTGCTGTGAAAGTGTCACAAAAAAAGTGTCCACTTCTGTGTAAAAGCCTGAGGATAAGAGTATGTGACAAATGAGTTCTCCAGGTAGTATGTAACTTTGTAGCAAGAGTAATACAATCAAAATTAAAATAGGCATGCAAACTATATTTATTTATATCTGTTTAATTTTCCAAAAAGTACCTCAATGTGATTATTGAAAAACAGAACCAAACAAACCCACAGAAAAGAAAAACATTGTTGTGAAATAACAGTAACACAGAACAGATCTTCCTTGCATTTAAGCAGGGACATCAAGATTTCTCTGTCTTTTTCTTGAGAGAAATACATCAAACAGTGCATCATATTGGATGCCTAATGCAGGACCCATCCAAGCTCTCCTACTCTATTCCTTTTCTCTACTGAGACCAATTATTTTAATAGAGTAAGTCAAGTACAGGGTGGGATAGGGCAGAATTAAAAACAAAACAAAACAAAACTAAAAAAAAAAAATCACCTTCATATCAAACTAGTTTTCCCCAGAAAATTATT
Source organism: Manacus vitellinus (assembly GCF_001715985.3). Classification (NCBI taxonomy): domain Eukaryota; kingdom Metazoa; phylum Chordata; class Aves; order Passeriformes; family Pipridae; genus Manacus; species Manacus vitellinus. The sequence goes on along the minus strand of NW_021939396.1, from coordinate 27,026,405 downwards.
TTGTTGGTGCTATTCAGTTCGTTCTGATAGATCCCAAGATTCTTGGTTTCACAACCTCCTGTCCTCTTGAATAACTCTTTTTTCCATAACTACAGTTGTCAAGTACACACAGTACCCTCTGGGAATAAATTCAGGTCAGTACCCATGAATGAAAATAAAAGACAATCCAGCAAAATCATGAATATCAGATAATTTTCAACTTTTGTCTTTCATTCTATTGGTTCTTGAATTCAGTTAATATTGTTCTGGTTTCAAAGAAGATTTTCCTTCATTGTTTTACTTTGGAAAGACACATTAAACAATTATTAATAACTTAGGATATATTTCAAGTCCAATCCTGAAACACAGCTTCACAAGAAACTTGAAGTATTAGTCTTTAGTTCCAGTTTGGAGTAACAAGTGGGCACTGATCTCCTGAGTTTTAAACTTTGTTTTTAATAGAGTATTTCCTGAGGAGTTCGGAAGTTCCTCACTAGAAGTGAAGGTTAGCATAAGAAGTATACAGAGTTTCACCTGGGGATGGATGAGGAACCAGCTGAGATGGAGGGCAGGCATCGGTGACATTACAGTGAGGGTCTACTACAGGCCACCCAACCAGGAAGACCAAGCACGTGAGACCCTCTCTAGACATATAGGAGAGGTCTCATGTTCACAAGCCCTGGTTCTCTTGGGAGACCCTGACAACTGTTGAAGGGACAACAGAGCAGGGATTAAGCAATCCAGGAGATTCCCAGAATGCGTTGATGTCTAGAATATGATGAAATTTTGTTTTGTCATATTTGATCTACATCAGCATGCAGTACGTCATGTTCCTCCTCACAGCTTTTGGATTCCCAGGTGGAGCACTGCTTTTTTTGTGAAGTAAATCTTAACCTTGCTTCTTCTTAGTCAATATTTGATGTGCATATTTAACTAAGTCACTATTCAAACTTCCTTTTATGGGAACTATTTCAAGTTTTGAGGAAGAGATTTGAATGTGTCTAAACATTATGAAGTGTTTACTTTTAGCTGTGTATTTTACCTCTGGGCTGCCATGTAGGGAGTGGTTGGCAGTGTGTGACTGAATGTGGATGTAATAGGATATCAGTGTTAACTGCTGATAGTGATATTTCCATACAACCTGATGATCAAAGAAGACTACAAGGAGTTAGAAACCAATATGAATTTCTTTCAGGCTGCAAATTAATTACTGAGGCTAATCTCTTCAGTTATCTCACTGTAAAGTCTTTACTAAAGATTCAAAGAAAACACAGTTAGTGGTAATAACTGTATCCTTCAAGAAATTATGTACTTAAAGCATTTCTCCTTGATGAAGGGGTCCTGTCAACCACAGTCTGTCATGGCCACAGTCTCTTATTGCTTTGAAAAACAACAGCAAAGACAATTTTGCATATCACTTAAAGTATTATAAGCTAAGCCACTAGAGGTTAGAGAATTGTGTATTCTTGCAACTCTGAGATGATGATTGTTAGGAAGATGACTGCTTTCAAGAATCCTAAAAATGAGAGTTTGTAAAAAGACAAAATAACTTATCCTTCTCACCCTGTCTACAGTATGTACTGTATAAGCAAATAGCACATCTGGCAGCTGACAGATACATTTTTTTCTGTTTTTAATTATATGTATTTTCATGAACAGGAAATGTCTGATTGCAGCATATGCTTCTAATGACATGAATTTTAAAACAAGTGTTTAATACTTTGTCATCAGAAAGTCTTGCATGACTGATTTGGGATGGGTAACACCCCCAAAATATAAGGCCTATTGAAATTTGGTCTTACATATCTAAATCTGTTGTCTGTGCAGAGCTGGATTTGCAAATCTTGCAGACATTGCCTGCCTATTTCATATGAATTTTTAACTCTTTCACCTGCATTTAGAACCTAGTAAAAAAAAAGCAGGGTTTTTTTCAATGTCATTTAGTCAACAAAAATACAATATTAAAGTTTGATATCTAGTGCATTTTGCTTTTTAGGCCAGATATTCAAACTTCGTTGTCTCAATATCTACTATATAATCTTCATAAAACCTAATTCATCACATAATATAAAAAATAATAAACCAGCATATTCATTCACTTCTGTATCCTTGAACAAAATCTTATTAAACATTGTCTAGCTAATGTTTAGACAGTTCTAGTACTCAAGATGAATGATTTAGAAATAGCTTATTTCTCTACACTGCATTGTGTCACATAGGTGTATTCTTACATAATGGAAAATTTTAAATACTTGGATATGAGGAATGTTGAGTGAAGACAAAACTATATCAGATGATGCGCAAAAGCGCTTGATGTACATGTTAGTATTTTGTACTCAACAAAGCCAGCAAGAGGCAGTTCCTATTTTTCTGTTGAAGGATAAGTCATTTCCAGTTAAACCAGTCTTAAGACCTTCTTCATGACTCTAAAAAAACATTTTATTAATAACAATGAAACTATCACTTTAAAAATAGAGGTAATCTTTTCTGAAATCCAAAATTCTAAAGTGAAAGGTCCTTAATCTGTGTTAGTCACGTCAAGAAGTCAACCAACTCTGACTAGCATCTGAACCCTGGGATCCTTAGATAAATTCCCTTCTGATGTCAATGTTACTGAAGTCAACTATTACCAGCTTTCAGTTACAGGGAATGTTTTACTACAAGAGAGTTGACCTTTGCTTGAAAAACCAAGACCATCATATTTCTCTCTAGAATTTTAGCACATCAAGGACTGAGTAGTATAATTATTGTATATATATATATAAACATTGTATATAAACAAGTATATAACATTGATGCAAAGTTAGTAATAATTTTCAGGGTCTGGTTATGTGCCATAAAGTGTTACTTATTTCTAAAAGTGCAATTCTCTTTTCAAGTACTGGTAAACATCCCACTTCTGGCTGCTCTCTGGGTGCTGTTTTCTCTGCTGTTTGTCCCACGGGAGCTGGTCACTGGTGTCAGATCTGCCGTGGGGGATGGACACCTCGCTTCCCTTCTCCCGGTTGCTGTCGGAGGAGAGGCCCATGGCTGAACTGTGGGGCTGCCAGCTGGGCACAGGCGCCCGGAGCTGAGTGGTGAAGGAGGGCGATGACTTCTTGGAGCACCTGGTGCTGCTGAGAATGGGGGACTGATGCCAGGGACGAGCTGTACGTGGTGGCTGTGGACTCCAAAAACGCCTCCGGGGAGCACAGGCTGGTGCCCATCGCAGCACTGCGGAGCTCAGTGCTGCCCATGATCAGCCCCAAAGCTCTGGAGCTGGTCCCTCCCGTCACCGTCATGCTCCAGTGTGGGGCTGGGCCAGTCTATCTCAGCGGGCAGTGCATCACCCTGGAAGATGATGCCAGCTCTGAAGCCGAGGAGGAAGAGTTCTTGGAGGAAGACGCAGGAGATGAGGATGACGATGGGGAATCATAGAACAGGGGCAGCTCAGAGAGGTCTGAGTGTAGCTGATGTAATGGTGGGGACATCCCTTGCCAGGAGCTGCCAGTGCCCTGTGCCAAATGCAACGGATCTTTGCAGAGGGACACAAACTGTCTGGGCTTTGAGTGTCATTCCTTATCTCCTCTCCTGACCCCCTCCGTTCCTCCCATGTTTGCAGAAATGCTTCCCCCCCCGCCCCCCTTTTATTGTGATAATAATAGGAAGTGCAGATACCCTGGAAATAATTAAAAAAAAAAAAAAAAACAAGACAAGAGGGCATGGTCTCAGGTTGTGCCAGGGGAGGTTTAGGTTAGATATTACAAAGAATTTCTTTACAGAGAGGGTGGTCAGACATTGGAATGGGCTGCCCAGGGCAGTAGTGGATTCTCTGTCCCTGGAGATTTTTAAAAAGAGACTGGATGTGGCACTTAGTGCCATGGTGTAGTAACCACAGTGGTAGTGGATCAAGGGTTGGACTTGATGATCTCGAAGGTCCCTTCTAACCCAACTTATTCTGTAATTGTATGATTCTATGATTCTTCTGACTGATGTTCCAGTATTTCAACTGATGCCTTTGAATTTTTAGGATTTTTTAGCTTTTTGTATATTTTAATGTAACTGTATAGTCTATCACATTTTAGAATAGTAGTTAACACTTACCAAACCCTATTCCCCCATTTCATATGGAATTTTCTAAATTCTTTACGCTTGTTTAGGCTCCTTTCAAGGCCAGACTATAGTAAACACATTCTGTTTAAAACATATGCACCCCGGGGCTGAACAAGATACCATCACAGTTAAAGCAACCTTCAAGCCCAGAACCTTGGAGAAGCTTCAAAGACAGTATGTGCCATAAAGAAGAGGAAGATGAGGAAGAAAGGGGTCTTGGGACCCCCCGACTCAATTCTGGAGAGGTATGCCTGGGGGGTGCATAGTTCTGGGTTTGGATGGATAATGCTATATAATTGTAGAACCACTGGACACGGGTGCGCGCCTCTATCGTACTCCTTGCGCCAGAATGCCTTTATTAAAGACTTGTTCTATATCTTATATCTACTAAATTAACCTGGTGAGTTTTTTGGCTCCCAATTTTTTAGGCAACAACAAGTACTAATGTCAGTGGAATATCTTATTTCTCAATGCACTTCAGAATCAGGGTCGTTAAAGACATTAAATCCACCAGCTCAGTTATTAATGTGGTCTTTTAATATAAGCAAATTAGGACATAAAATTCAAGGGCTGGTGGTGGGATTGGTGTCACTTTAGTTTTTGTATCAAGCAAAGTAACTTCAGTGTTGAAGTTGCCCCAGGAAACAAGTACTTATTATATGAGATGAACGTATTCCTTTGACCTGTTATGGAACACCTGTATCTATGTCTTATTTTAAGACATGGCCAGGCACCTCTACTTTTTTGTAATTTTTAAGATAATTCACCATAATCTTCATCTCCATTTTGATAATTTGGTTTTTATTATTCTTTCCCAATATATTATTCCTTGTCTGCATGTCATCCACATTGGATTAATATCTTACTAATTTTGTATGTTCTAATGGTTTAATAAAATCCATGTCTCCCTGCAGCACTTGGGCTGCAGCATTTTTGAGAAAATCTTGTGTTACACTGTAGAGGAGATATGTAATAATTTATCTTCCTTTCTCTTTGACTAATATTAAAGGCTTTTAAGGGAGGGAAGGGTAATTGTGAGAGTGAAGAAGAAAAGAAAAAAGAAAGACAAGAGACTATCCTTTCTATAGACCCATATATTAAGGCCATATATATATATATATAGCATAACTTAGTTAACATAAGGTTATATAACATAATGTTATATAGTTATGGTGTTGTTGGCAAACTTTCTGAGAGTGCACTCGATCCTACTGTCTGTGTCACCAACAGAGATGTTAAAGAGTGCTCGTTCCAATACCAACCCCTGTGGAATGCCACTCATCACTGCTTCCCACTTACCCATCAAGCCTTTGAAAGCTACCCTTTTAGTGCAACTGTCCAGACAATTTTTTATCCACTGAACGGTCCATCTACTGACCCGTGTCTCTCCAGTTTAGAGAAAAGGATGTCACAAGGGACAGTGTCAAATGCTTTGCACAAGTCCAGGTAGATGATGTCAGCTGCACTTCCCTTGTCCACCACTTCTGTAACCCCACTGTAGAAGGCCACCAGATTTGCCAGGCATGATTTGCCCTTGGTGAAACCATGTTGACTGTCACCAGTGACCTCATTATTTTCCACATCCCTTAACACAGTTTCCAGGAGGAGCTACTCCACCATCTTACCAGGTACTCAGGTGAAACCGACTGACCTGTAGTTACCTGGGTGTAAGGTAAACATACACAGGTATTCTTCCCAAGAATGTCAAGGCAGCGGAAGGATTAAAAAAAAATGTTTATTTCAAATGCAAGGACCACTTTTTTACAATGGTGCACACATCGGGCCCCGGGGCAAAAGGCAAAGCCTCTCCTCTTCCAAGGTTTTTGTATCTTCTCTCTCTCCTTCCCACTATCTCTGGCTCAAGGAGGCCTCGTACATGTCTGTAAATGTGTTCTCTCTCTGCATACCAGAGAGCAAGGCTGAGAACTTCTCTTGCTATGTGGGGGAATTGGGGAGGGGGGAGAAGCATTGAAACTGCTTTTGAGAAAGGGCCACCACCCTAGGCTGAAAGCCTTCCTAGCGAAATGAGTTCTAACTTCCCATTATAAATTCTTCTGGAAATGTATCTATTCCTACACAAGGTCTTCCTTATTTCCCTTTTTAAAAATGAGAGTTATATTTCACTTTTTGCAGTCTGTAGGAAACTTGCCATTACTTCTCAAATATGATGGAGAGTGGCTTAGCCACTTCCTTGGTCAGTTCCTTCAGCTCCCACGGATTTGTGCGCTGTAAGGTTTCCTAGATGTTCTTGAACTCCTTAAACTTCTTAAGGAAGTTTTATAACATTTTTTATCAAAATTTTCTTTCTCAATGAACATTTTTATGAAAAAAATATTTCTATGAAAAACACAGTGTAAACAGAAACAAAATATGAAATAAAAATTTTTTTGCTAAAACTTTCTCCTAAGCAAACACTAACATCTTTGATGAAAGGCTAAAAAATAATTTCTTCCATTTCATTTTATTCTTAATATTTTCTTATTGAATTATAATCTGATTTTTGGATGTCTAATTTGCTATTCTCAAACAACTCAAGAATATAAAAGACCATAAAAATAATTCAAGGTTAGCCTCTACTCACTCTAGTTCTCTAGTTTGTGCCCAAAACATATGGCTAGGAGTCTGATTTCTGCACACTAATCCAAAATCTTGTAACAGTTAATGAAATCTGATAGCTACATATTATTTTAATGTTTTAGTGGGTGTGATATGCAATTCATATAATTGATATTTGTATCAAATAAACCCTGTCACAAATAGTAAGAATGATTTACCTTTGACAATTGTCCCACTTACATGTTCTCAACTTGTCTTCTGTACTGAAGAAAATGTTGATCTTTGAAGTAGTATGTTTTGACTATGTTAGTCTGACCGCAGTCATAACCTACAGAATAGCAATATTGTCACTTCACTGTACTTTCATGATCTGAAGTGTTTAATAATGTGATTGCAGCCTGGTGTTCAATTCCCTTTTTCTGGAGAGATAAATCCAGTTGCTTATTGGATGAATAAACAGTTTTAAGTATTTATGATGATTCTGAATATGCAGTGAATACAGTGTTTGAAATTTCGTTAAGGTGCTTTTCTTAGAATAATCTGTTAGAACTTAATCACCTAGTGGAAACTCTGACACATTTGGATCGTATTAAATACACAAGTAGAAAAAAAACCTCTTTGCCTTGGAACAGTATTACGTCAGCTGTCTTAATCATAGTGAGTCTTATCTGTCTGACAGAGCAGTATTATATTTAATAGTATTGGTAATTCTGATTTACTAGGACAAATAACATATCAGAAGAGATTTGCATCTTCAATCCTGCCAATATATTACTCAATGATTCAGTGTTGAATATTCCCTGAGGCTTTTCTATTTATTTGTTAAGACCCCTAAACTTTGATGGCTGGGTAAAGTGTCAGCCACATATCTGAACTCCCACTGTAGTTCGCAGACGTGGTATTGTCACTGACTGCAGAGTCTCCAGATGATAGAAGCTGTGAGCTGACATAGCTCCATAGAAAGCAGAACCTAAAACTCATTCTGAAATAAGACTTGGTCCTGCTACCTAAACACCTAGTGGCATGTAAGACATCCTGGATTCATTTAGGGTCTGGAGCATAGGATCACACACAGATGTGTGGCATACCCACCAGCTACATGAAGATGTCTTGGATAACCATTGGTGTTATTGGTTATCCATATTGAGACATTTAAATTATGTTCCAGCTGTTAAATTGTCCAAAGCTGTCTCCAGAATGTATTCACTCTCTCAATCAGGATCCCAATTCAGTTACCTTATGTCAACAGGCTGCCCAATGCTAGATAAAACTTCATTGTATATGATTTAAATGTCACATCCTGGTAAAAATTGCATGTAACAATTCTATCTTGTTATGGTGGTTTTATCTAAACCAAATCTTGGTAGAAACGCCGTGTAAACACAGGAGCTTTTAAATCTACTTTAACTGAGAGTGTTGTGCAGACTGCAGGGAAAGTGTTGCTGGTTTTGTTTGGGGTCTTGTCATATACAGATTTTGTCTGGGAACTTACCGGAGGGAAGTGGGATGCTGAGGAAGAAGGAAGAACTTGCTCAGACCTGCCTCATTCTCCTTGTGGTGGTGAAGCCTTAAGCACCAAGCGGAAACAAACTGGAATTTCATGGGCCAATGCATGTTAGTTTTTCTAAACTTTAGCAGAACTGAGCTAAGTATGATTACAATGCTGAAGACAAAAAGGTAATTAATAACTTGTGGTTTTGACTGTTCATGCTGTAGAACTGTTAGCTGTGTTTGGATGACTCCAGCTTGCACTCTCAGTCATGAAGCATGAATATTGCTTAGGCGATTTTCAGCAAGAATCAATTCCAAAGAGCAGACAGCATGAGGCTGAGCCAGGTTTGCCTCCTTCCAGCTCACACAGTAGAGTTCATGCATCTGAATGCTCCACCTATTTTTCTGCCATTCCACAAAGTACACTGCAGGGACTATAATTTCACCCTATAACAACTGTAATATAGAGTTAGCATTGCTTCAAATAATTTGAGCAGAGGAAAACATGTCTAAAACACTTGAATTTTATATGGGTGTCACAAAGAAGGCCCCAGCACAATTTCTATGTTGTGGATGTAACCACCTTTCTATGTTGTGGATATAAAAAGCTAAACAGACCTAAACAGTGGGGCTGTAAGTCAGCCCACATGATTTGGTCTGGGGCCATAACTCTCTCCTGTTTAACATACAAATTTTAGTACTAAATTTATGCTTATTGCTTGTTTATACAATTTTCTATTAAGCTTTTAGTCACAATAGGGGTTTTTTTCAGTATCCAATTTAATTAAAATAAATGTTCAGAGAAGCTAGCAGAAGGGAATCCCTTGTCACTGAGTTATTTTTTCTGCATACAGGGAAAATTGAATTTCCAACTGCATAAACAAGACAGCTTCCTGAGGTTTATCATACAGAGCAGGGATATCTTTACTGCATTGAACAGTTTGGAGTTACTGTATTCCCATAGTATTCCCAAAAGTTGACAACTTTTTCTTACCCTGATATCCTTTTCAATGTTGATATATTTATTTTGATCCCACCTGCTGGAGTCAAAATTTCATGTTGGAAAATCAAGGGATATTTAAATAATTTACTTTGGGAGGAATAATGCATGACAACCCTTATTCAAAACTGTTGGTGTTGTATGTGCTATAAAAAGAAAAAAAATTGTAGTAGTTTATTCGTGGTGCTTGTCTATTTTATTAAAAATAAAGTGTTTAAGCTAACACAGAGGAACTATAAAACAGTCCTGACAAACAGTCCTGAGTCCTGACAGTAAACAATTTAAAACTAGAGTGGCTATTCACATATTAATGCATACCTGCTAATATTCTTACTCAGAGCATGAGATTTATCTCACCATCTGGCTATCCAAAATTTGGTTTAATTAAAGNTCACATTTTAGAATAGTAGTTAACACTTACCAAACCCTATTCCCCCATTTCATATGGAATTTTCTAAATTCTTTACGCTTGTTTAGGCTCCTTTCAAGGCCAGACTATAGTAAACACATTCTGTTTAAAACATATGCACCCCGGGGCTGAACAAGATACCATCACAGTTAAAGCAACCTTCAAGCCCAGAACCTTGGAGAAGCTTCAAAGACAGTATGTGCCATAAAGAAGAGGAAGATGAGGAAGAAAGGGGTCTTGGGACCCCCCGACTCAATTCTGGAGAGGTATGCCTGGGGGGTGCATAGTTCTGGGTTTGGATGGATAATGCTATATAATTGTAGAACCACTGGACACGGGTGCGCGCCTCTATCGTACTCCTTGCGCCAGAATGCCTTTATTAAAGACTTGTTCTATATCTTATATCTACTAAATTAACCTGGTGAGTTTTTTGTCTCCCAATTTTTTAGGCAACAACAAGTACTAATGTCAGTGGAATATCTTATTTCTCAATGCACTTCAGAATCAGGGTCGTTAAAGACATTAAATCCACCAGCTCAGTTATTAATGTGGTCTTTTAATATAAGCAAATTAGGACATAAAATTCAAGGGCTGGTGGTGGGATTGGTGTCACTTTAGTTTTTGTATCAAGCAAAGTAACTTCAGTGTTGAAGTTGCCCCAGGAAACAAGTACTTATTATATGAGATGAACGTATTCCTTTGACCTGTTATGGAACACCTGTATCTATGTCTTATTTTAAGACATGGCCAGGCACCTCTACTTTTTTGTAATTTTTAAGATAATTCACCATAATCTTCATCTCCATTTTGATAATTTGGTTTTTATTATTCTTTCCCAATATATTATTCCTTGTCTGCATGTCATCCACATTGGATTAATATCTTACTAATTTTGTATGTTCTAATGGTTTAATAAAATCCATGTCTCCCTGCAGCACTTGGGCTGCAGCATTTTTGAGAAAATCTTGTGTTACACTGTAGAGGAGATATGTAATAATTTATCTTCCTTTCTCTTTGACTAATATTAAAGGCTTTTAAGGGAGGGAAGGGTAATTGTGAGAGTGAAGAAGAAAAGAAAAAAGAAAGACAAGAGACTATCCTTTCTATAGACCCATATATTAAGGCCATATATATATATATATAGCATAACTTAGTTAACATAAGGTTATATAACATAATGTTATATAGTTATGGTGTTGTTGGCAAACTTTCTGAGAGTGCACTCGATCCTACTGTCTGTGTCACCAACAGAGATGTTAAAGAGTGCTCGTTCCAATACCAACCCCTGTGGAATGCCACTCATCACTGCTTCCCACTTACCCATCAAGCCTTTGAAAGCTACCCTTTTAGTGCAACTGTCCAGACAATTTTTTATCCACTGAACGGTCCATCTACTGACCCGTGTCTCTCCAGTTTAGAGAAAAGGATGTCACAAGGGACAGTGTCAAATGCTTTGCACAAGTCCAGGTAGATGATGTCAGCTGCACTTCCCTTGTCCACCACTTCTGTAACCCCACTGTAGAAGGCCACCAGATTTGCCAGGCATGATTTGCCCTTGGTGAAACCATGTTGACTGTCACCAGTGACCTCATTATTTTCCACATCCCTTAACACAGTTTCCAGGAGGAGCTACTCCACCATCTTACCAGGTACTCAGGTGAAACCGACTGACCTGTAGTTACCTGGGTGTAAGGTAAACATACACAGGTATTCTTCCCAAGAATGTCAAGGCAGCGGAAGGATTAAAAAAAAATGTTTATTTCAAATGCAAGGACCACTTTTTTACAATGGTGCACACATCGGGCCCCGGGGCAAAAGGCAAAGCCTCTCCTCTTCCAAGGTTTTTGTATCTTCTCTCTCTCCTTCCCACTATCTCTGGCTCAAGGAGGCCTCGTACATGTCTGTAAATGTGTTCTCTCTCTGCATACCAGAGAGCAAGGCTGAGAACTTCTCTTGCTATGTGGGGGAATTGGGGAGGGGGGAGAAGCATTGAAACTGCCTTTGAGAAAGGGCCACCACCCTAGGCTGAAAGCCTTCCTAGTGAAATGAGTTCTAACTTCCCATTATAAATTCTTCTGGAAATGTATCTATTCCTACACAAGGTCTTCCTTATTTCCCTTTTTAAAAATGAGAGTTATATTTCACTTTTTGCAGTCTGTAGGAAACTTGCCATTACTTCTCAAATATGATGGAGAGTGGCTTAGCCACTTCCTTGGTCAGTTCCTTCAGCTCCCACGGATTTGTGCGCTGTAAGGTTTCCTAGATGTTCTTGAACTCCTTAAACTTCTTAAGGAAGTTTTATAACATTTTTTATCAAAATTTTCTTTCTCAATGAACATTTTTATGAAAAAAATATTTCTATGAAAAACACAGTGTAAACAGAAACAAAATATGAAATAAAAATTTTTTTGCTAAAACTTTCTCCTAAGCAAACACTAACATCTTTGATGAAAGGCTAAAAAAATAATTTCTTCCATTTCATTTTATTCTTAATATTTTCTTATTGAATTATAATCTGATTTTTGGATGTCTAATTTGCTATTCTCAAACAACTCAAGAATATAAAAGACCATAAAAATAATTCAAGGTTAGCCTCTACTCACTCTAGTTCTCTAGTTTGTGCCCAAAACATATGGCTAGGAGTCTGATTTCTGCACACTAATCCAAAATCTTGTAACAGTTAATGAAATCTGATAGCTACATATTATTTTAATGTTTTAGTGGGTGTGATATGCAATTCATATAATTGATATTTGTATCAAATAAACCCTGTCACAAATAGTAAGAATGATTTACCTTTGACAATTGTCCCACTTACATGTTCTCAACTTGTCTTCTGTACTGAAGAAAATGTTGATCTTTGAAGTAGTATGTTTTGACTATGTTAGTCTGACCGCAGTCATAACCTACAGAATAGCAATATTGTCACTTCACTGTACTTTCATGATCTGAAGTGTTTAATAATGTGATTGCAGCCTGGTGTTCAATTCCCTTTTTCTGGAGAGATAAATCCAGTTGCTTATTGGATGAATAAACAGTTTTAAGTATTTATGATGATTCTGAATATGCAGTGAATACAGTGTTTGAAATTTCGTTAAGGTGCTTTTCTTAGAATAATCTGTTAGAACTTAATCACCTAGTGGAAACTCTGACACATTTGGATCGTATTAAATACACAAGTAGAAAAAAAACCTCTTTGCCTTGGAACAGTATTACGTCAGCTGTCTTAATCATAGTGAGTCTTATCTGTCTGACAGAGCAGTATTATATTTAATAGTATTGGTAATTCTGATTTACTAGGACAAATAACATATCAGAAGAGATTTGCATCTTCAATCCTGCCAATATATTACTCAATGATTCAGTGTTGAATATTCCCTGAGGCTTTTCTATTTATTTGTTAAGACCCCTAAACTTTGATGGCTGGGTAAAGTGTCAGCCACATATCTGAACTCCCACTGTAGTTCGCAGACGTGGTATTGTCACTGACTGCAGAGTCTCCAGATGATAGAAGCTGTGAGCTGACATAGCTCCATAGAAAGCAGAACCTAAAACTCATTCTGAAATAAGACTTGGTCCTGCTACCTAAACACCTAGTGGCATGTAAGACATCCTGGATTCATTTAGGGTCTGGAGCATAGGATCACACACAGATGTGTGGCATACCCACCAGCTACATGAAGATGTCTTGGATAACCATTGGTGTTATTGGTTATCCATATTGAGACATTTAAATTATGTTCCAGCTGTTAAATTGTCCAAAGCTGTCTCCAGAATGTATTCACTCTCTCAATCAGGATCCCAATTCAGTTACCTTATGTCAACAGGCTGCCCAATGCTAGATAAAACTTCATTGTATATGATTTAAATGTCACATCCTGGTAAAAATTGCATGTAACAATTCTATCTTGTTATGGTGGTTTTATCTAAACCAAATCTTGGTAGAAACGCCGTGTAAACACAGGAGCTTTTAAATCTACTTTAACTGAGAGTGTTGTGCAGACTGCAGGGAAAGTGTTGCTGGTTTTGTTTGGGGTCTTGTCATATACAGATTTTGTCTGGGAACTTACCGGAGGGAAGTGGGATGCTGAGGAAGAAGGAAGAACTTGCTCAGACCTGCCTCATTCTCCTTGTGGTGGTGAAGCCTTAAGCACCAAGCGGAAACAAACTGGAATTTCATGGGCCAATGCATGTTAGTTTTTCTAAACTTTAGCAGAACTGAGCTAAGTATGATTACAATGCTGAAGACAAAAAGGTAATTAATAACTTGTGGTTTTGACTGTTCATGCTGTAGAACTGTTAGCTGTGTTTGGATGACTCCAGCTTGCACTCTCAGTCATGAAGCATGAATATTGCTTAGGCGATTTTCAGCAAGAATCAATTCCAAAGAGCAGACAGCATGAGGCTGAGCCAGGTTTGCCTCCTTCCAGCTCACACAGTAGAGTTCATGCATCTGAATGCTCCACCTATTTTTCTGCCATTCCACAAAGTACACTGCAGGGACTATAATTTCACCCTATAACAACTGTAATATAGAGTTAGCATTGCTTCAAATAATTTGAGCAGAGGAAAACATGTCTAAAACACTTGAATTTTATATGGGTGTCACAAAGAAGGCCCCAGCACAATTTCTATGTTGTGGATGTAACCACCTTTCTATGTTGTGGATATAAAAAGCTAAACAGACCTAAACAGTGGGGCTGTAAGTCAGCCCACATGATTTGGTCTGGGGCCATAACTCTCTCCTGTTTAACATACAAATTTTAGTACTAAATTTATGCTTATTGCTTGTTTATACAATTTTCTATTAAGCTTTTAGTCACAATAGGGGTTTTTTTCAGTATCCAATTTAATTAAAATAAATGTTCAGAGAAGCTAGCAGAAGGGAATCCCTTGTCACTGAGTTATTTTTTCTGCATACAGGGAAAATTGAATTTCCAACTGCATAAACAAGACAGCTTCCTGAGGTTTATCATACAGAGCAGGGATATCTTTACTGCATTGAACAGTTTGGAGTTACTGTATTCCCATAGTATTCCCAAAAGTTGACAACTTTTTCTTACCCTGATATCCTTTTCAATGTTGATATATTTATTTTGATCCCACCTGCTGGAGTCAAAATTTCATGTTGGAAAATCAAGGGATATTTAAATAATTTACTTTGGGAGGAATAATGCATGACAACCCTTATTCAAAACTGTTGGTGTTGTATGTGCTATAAAAAGAAAAAAAATTGTAGTAGTTTATTCGTGGTGCTTGTCTATTTTATTAAAAATAAAGTGTTTAAGCTAACACAGAGGAACTATAAAACAGTCCTGACAAACAGTCCTGAGTCCTGACAGTAAACAATTTAAAACTAGAGTGGCTATTCACATATTAATGCATACCTGCTAATATTCTTACTCAGAGCATGAGATTTATCTCACCATCTGGCTATCCAAAATTTGGTTTAATTAAAGCTTGTAGTTTAGCCTTTCTTTATTGACAAGCAAGAAAATAGAGCAATTCCAGTGGATGAGTCATTCCATCCCAGGACAGCACATCTATATCTATATCAACTATATCTATATCTATATCTATATCTATAGCTATAGCTATAGCTATAGCTATAGCTATCTATAGCTATATCTATATCTAATCTATATCTACACACACACATACGTATATAAATATAAATATACAAATATATATTTTTTTTCAGACGTGCCTAGACATTATCTCCATTAACTTGACATTGAAAATAAATGAAATAAACTCTGATTTTCAGACTGTTAATGTTAAGACAACTGAGATTAATCACTGCCCTTAAAATATACATGCTTTCTTTTTTACCCTTGGTTTTTCTGTTTTCTTCTTAAACAAAGGAACCTCCCTCATACCCAGGCAGATTGATAATATTCGCTACTACTCACTTCAGTCCATAATGAGAGACTGGTAAAATTTGGAATAATTCAACAGTGAAATAACTCACCTTTTTTGTACTGAAAAATCAAAGTGTGACAAAAAATACAACCATGTATTGCAGTCCAGACATGAAAATCATCAAGACAATCCACTTAAAGAATAAAGACTCCAGAATGACAGCCAAACTAAAGATAAGTTGCTTACTGAACACAGATAATCAGGTATGTGCAGAGGAAAACAGACATCTGAGCTGAAAACAAAATTCTTCTTGAAAATGCCACTGATTTTAGAACATAGGTTTTTGTTAAGACAGTATTAATTAACTTGGTTCTGGCTAAGAATGCCCAGCTACTTGGGTAGAACTATAGTGTTTCCAATTCACTAGCATCAAGGTTTGGTGAGCACTGCCAGCCTCCCCTCTCCACAGCCTGGCAACTGCCATGGGCATCAGGGCAATTCTCCCCACTGGTGCAGCTGAACTGACAGAGAGGAGAATAACTTTCATCTCTGAATAAAAGGGTCTGTGTAGATGAGAGTAATTTTAATTATTTTTCTACTGAGTTACTGAGTCTATTGTTTTAGCTTCCAACTGAGTTCTTAAAATAAAAATAATTCATCTTGTGTAAAGGAATTCTTTTTAGCCATTGAAGTCACTCTGTTCTGCTGCATCTTTTATGACCAGATTGCAGTCTGTTCTCCACAGAGTATGCAGAGAGAGTAAAAATGTGCTGGTTTGGAAGTTTTGGATTTTGTTGGGTTGTGCTTTTTAGTTAGGGATTGGTTTTTCTGTTGGTTTACTTTTTTTTTTTATTGGAGGTATAAAAAGATTCTGGCTTCACCACAAAGCATGTAAAAAAGGGAAATAAATACTAAAGTACTATTTGTTAAAACTATACCAGAACAGTAGATTTTACAATGTACATTTTTCATGTCACTGCCTTATTTTTATTATCTATACCATGTTTAGTGGAACAAAGTTGTCGTTACTGATGAAAAAAGTCTTCATGTGACAATTCATTACCTTCTATCATGGCTAGGCTTCATGAACGAAAATTTGGGACTACCTTCTATAGCATTTGCTTAAAATGAGTTGCCGTGAGTGGGGGAAAAACACAGCTAACTTTTAAATTCTTTTTTTTTTTAATAAATTATTCTCGTCCTTAGCATTAACCTATGGAAGTATTTTTCAGATGTTGCATTTATATCAAGTGAAGAGACTGACCCTCAGATTATATGCAAAAAGAAATAATTGGCTTTTTTTCTGTAATGGCTGTACCATTTGCTTTTGACTGTAACAATTTGCTGTAGAAACCATCCCTGAATTGTCATTATTATAATACCATTGAATGACTACAAAAGGAATGTGACCTTCCACTAACACTTTTTATCTAACTTTTCAATGTAATTCATAAAGTTAAGTTACAACTCTGAAAACCACTTGAAATTGAGGAAATGTCAGCTTTTGAAGGGTTTTAAGATAAGTGAGCTAAAACAAATCTCTTGCTAATGTTCATTGCCTTACATTCAGATCAATTTTTCTTGAACTTGTTCTATGAGATGCCAGAGGAAAAGGAAAGAGAAAGGATAGGAAAGGATAGAGCTTTGGTAAATGCAGACTCTGATTTACAAATACGAAGTGCTAGGGAATAGATGGAGATTGGTTTTGTTTTGTTTTCTATCACTTAAATGTTATAAATCACTAAGTGAAATTCCATCATACTTTGTGCATGTTAAGACCCTATCTAGATATGTGGTTTCATTATGTATGAAGTATTTAATAACTGGGTTTTAAGCGTTACAATAAAATTACTTATAGTCCAACAAATGTGTTAGAAAGAATTGAACTTCTGCATCAATATTAGAATTTTGACAACAGTTTTGAGATTTTCCTTAAATTCATTCACAATTTCACCACATTCAGTAGAATATAACAGTTCCATGGTAATAATTTTTTAAAAGATAGAGATTTTTTTCATGTTAAAGTGAGATCAAAAAATAATATGTCTCTTTTCTAATGGTGATATGAAACTAATTATATTCAGGAACACCCTTTCAATGATTAAGTTATAAATTTTGCTAATCTTCAGAAAGCTGAATATTTAAAACCATTATTCAAAATTTTTCTTGCCCAAGGTGATGAGAAAAAGTCAGTACAGTTACATTTCTCATCATTTCTCATCATCATCAAAGTTCTTTTAAAGATTCCCACAAAAAACAACAGCAGAACAGGTGCAAAGCAGCATATGGGTGATGACAGAGAGGAGAGAGAGGGTATGCAAAAGTGAAGAAGCAAAGTAAAGTTCAGCCCAGGTCTGTCCAGCTGATAAAGGAAGGAATCAGACTCGTAAACTACTCATTTTGACATGCCTGACCATAAGACTTCAGGCTGTACTGGGAAATATATATACACACGTCTCTGTCAGTATCTTTTTTTTAATGGTTGTTTGCTATGATTTCACAAACTGGGACTTACAAAAACAGCAGTTTGACAAGTAAATGCTAATTCTTTCCAATATAAATCACATGACATCCTGCACAAAAAAAAAAAAATAAAATTAGAAAAATAAAAATAAAAATAGAACATTGACAACTCCTGTTTTTTTCCCCAAATATTCTGATTCCTTTACATGCAGGGTGATTGAAATATGACAAGGGAAGAGCTGCTGCACAGATAGGTACTATTACTGAAATAAAGAAAGGGAAAAAATCAGAACAAGAAGGGTAAAATGACTATGCCTCCCATTTCTCTGAAAGGTGCTGTGACTGCAGTACCTGTGAGACTTTTTTCAGAAGTTGCAACTCTTTCTTATCAATTCATTATTGATTGCACCTTTAGAATTCAACATTTCAAACAACAGAAAAGAGATTTCTCATAGTTCATTTTCTCAATAGTCTTGTTAACATTTTTAACACTGATTAACTCTTTTGAAATGTCATTTTCATCCAGACTGTGACCTTGAGGTTGGAAGAATCCAGGATGCTATAGGAGGAGAGAGGAGCACAGCTCAGAGCAGAGCAGAAGAAAAGGTCATCGTGTTTTAGTGTCTTCTTTAAAATTCACTGCAGGATTTGCAGCAGTCTATTAGTGCAGTTTTGTTTGGAACATGACCAAAATCTAAGTTTTTATTTAAAATGTGCAGTTTAATTTTGATCATGTTCCAAGCTAAATTACATTAGTAGAGTATTGTAAATAATGCAGTGTATTTTAACAGAGGTACAAAAACATAACAGCTTTTGCTTCTACCCCTCTCTTTCCATTACATCCTTGGCTCTTATACAGTATCCAAAAGCTGGAATGAAGCTGAGCTCTGCAGGATGCCAGCTTCATGATCTCTTCTACTTAAAGTTCAAAAGAACATTCTGGCAAGTGAACAAGTGTTAATATGTCTTAAAAATGTTAAGAAAAACAACGAAAAGGGAGTAGAGAAGAGCAGCATGATGATGTGACACTGCCAGTCTTCATTAGGTTGAATACTCTGTAGATTTCAAGGGCTGAACTATGGGAGATGCATGAATTTGGTCATCTGCCTTGAATTTCCCACTGCATGTATTTATAAAATCAGCCCTTTAGCACAGTGTGTTGTGTTGGATCAAGTGTGTTACACAGAATTGAACTTCTACATCAATAATTTTTAAGATGTTTTCAAAATGCCAACCTCATTGAGGGGAAGTGCATCCACTTGTGTGACATATAGGGCTGTCCAATGTAACAATGCTATTTATATTTCTTATGTCTGAAGAAACAAATCAGGTTACCAATGTCATCTTACGTAAATACTAGTAAACTCTCTATAATTTATATCTACACACTTTGGTCTCTATATGCCATATTTCGTATGAATTTAGATAATCATAAATTGAAAATATTTGTTTTACTTTAATTTTTGTGACAATGTATTTCAAGTCACTCCAACTAGAAATATCTGCAATGCAGCTGGGATATTTCCACAGCTAGGATGATTCATGCAGCTAGTCTTAAGCCAGATAGCTTGAATACTGTTGCTGGGGAAAAAACGTCCAATCGGCATGGACCCAAGGATCAAAGGAATTTGCTGATTTATTATCAACATATAATTAATCAACAATCAGTGAACTATAAATTGAGGATCAATATCAGAAGCACAGCAGTTATATCACATTATCAGACAGTTGCAAAATGTTATACACATAAATAAATACTTATCAGCATGTTCCATTATTTAAAGGGTAGATACAAAGTAGATGGAGACTCTCCTATTTGAAAGAGTCATGTGAAACAGATGAGGGTTGATGGGTACAAGTTGCTCCTGGGAAGATTTCAACTGGACACAAGGAAAATTTTTCACAATGAGAATAGTCAGCCATTGGAATAATCTCCCCAGGAAAGTGGTGGATTCCCCAGCACTGGACACTTTTAAGATTCATCCAGACAGGGTTCTGGTTCATTTTGTCTAGAACATGCTTGTGCCAAGAAAGGTTGGATCAGATGATCCCTGAGTTCCTTTTCAACCTGGTATTCTATGATTGCTAAAAACCTTTACTAATTGCTAAAAACTATTACTAATCCCAAATGGGTGCCCCCCCAACCACAGTCCATGACAGGTGGTACAGGCTTCCCCTGACCTGAGCATGTGGGAACCCCTGCTTGCACAAATCTGCTCTAGGACACCTGAGTGCCCTGTCTGCCCCTCCAGAGGCAGGTGACAGGCCCCTGGAGGTAAACTTGCATCCCTAGGGTACAGATACTGGAGTACCCCTGTGGAGGATGTGGACGAGCTATGGTAGCAGCTGGGTGTGCCTGTGGTGAGTCCATGCTGACAAGCCCAGGAAGAGCCCACGGTGCTGTTGGGCCACATCTGGCAGCATCACACCAGTCCCTCTGCTTCTGTGTCAAAAATCTATGTAACTCCTTGGACAGCTTTTAATCCAGTCATCTTCTTCTTCAGCATTATCAGTCTGAGGTGAAAAGCTCTCCCAGGTAATTTGGTGTCCCACCCATGCACACTGTTACACACATTCCTGTCCTGCTAGCTTCTTTTCCCAGGTGGACCATGCAGACAATGGTGAAACTACCCCACCATGAAGCTCAATATGAAGCTTATCCAAAAAGCAGAATAAGTGCTGGACTGAGGACCTTTTATAAATCAGAGTGTCAGAAATGTTTTCATATCAGAGATTTTAATCTCCCAGACACTTGATTTCATTTACTTGAAATAATTTGGGTTGCAATTGCATCTGGACCTTTAGGCACTACTGTAACACAAACAGCTAATATTCATATGAAAAACAAAGCTCATGCAGGAAATTTACTGTGACCGTAATGCCATGAATGAGGTCAGGTGAACATTTTCCTTTTTAAAATTTTCAAGTTGTCATTACTTTTGTATGCCTTATAACTTCACTGTATTTTATAGTACACTGCTGACTGCAAAATAGTGTGGCTAGCAGGACCGGGGCAGTGGTTGTCCCCCTGTACTCGACAATGCTGAGGCTGCACCCCAAATTCTGTGCCCAGTTTTGGGCCCTCCATGGCAAGAATGACAGGGTGCTGGGGCAAGTCCAGAGAAGGGAAACAAAGATAGTGAAGGGTCTGGAGTACAATTTTTATAAGAAGCAGCTAAAGGAGTTGGGGTTGTTTAGTCTGGAGAAGAGGAGGCTCAGGGAGAACCTCATTGCTCTCTACAAGTACTTGAAAGCAGGTTAGTAGTGAGGTGGGAATCAGTTTCTTCTACCTTGTCTCAAGTGAAAGGCTGAGAAGAAATGGCCTCAAGATGCACCAGGGGATGTTCAGCTTAGATATTAGAGGTCAGGCATTGTAATAACTCGACCAGGGGGGTGGTAGAGTCGCCATCTCTGAAAGTGCTCCGGAGGCATCTGGATGAGGCCCTTGGGGATATGGTTTAGGGGTGGTTATGGTGGTGCTGGATTGACAGCTGGACTAGATGATCTTGAAGGTCACTTCCAAACTTGATGATTCTGTGATTCTGTGACATCATCACCAAGCTTACATGGCTTGAACAGGTAAATAATGACGTATATACCTACCGCTTCCATTAAAATTCACATGGCCAAGTTTATAAATCTGACATACATATGTATACCCCTGAAAAACAATAAATGTGCAAAAAGAGTATTAAAGTAACATGAAAAATAAAGAAAATCAGAAATGCGAACTACAGAACCTAAGACCTACTCACATTTATTCTGTCCAGTAATCAGAAGTGGATCACAAAAGAACATCCACCTGAACCCAAACCTAGGTGAATGTGCTGGAAATCACAGAACACAGACTGTTTCTACGTTTATTTAAAACCCTGACCAGTAAAATTGAAAGCAGGACAAATTCAGCATTAGTATATGACAGTGTGTTTTATTTCACATTGGACTTTGTTACAACAAAATATAATTTAGTACTCATCCATATGTTATTGGTAGGCTATATAGAATCATAAGATAATTTAGGTTGGAAAAGATCTCTAAAATAATGTTAAGGTAACTTAGCACTGCCAAGTCTTAGGCTTCAATAACTGCAGCATCAGTATTCTGCAACTACAGGAGTAGGTAATGGTAATGGGGATAAATCGTTGGACAAAACCAACAAACTCATGCAGATGACAAGTGTTGCTTGTACCTACCCAACATGTTGGTTCCGTTTATTGCCCGGAATTCACCTTTGCTTCATGGCCCACTTTTAAAAGAGAGGAAAGATGTATTTTATTTATAGCTTTATTAAATGCTGGTAAAATACGACCCTTAGCTATTGTAGAGTCACTAAAATTGATAAGGTCATCGCATTATTAAATGTAGTGGCAAAACCGGGCCACAAGTAGCAAGTCTGTTGTAATGAATTGTAGTTATTACCGTATTTTCACACATAAGGGTGTTTTACAAGTGTAATTGCTTAGATGCATGTCCTATTCACTTATTCTCTCACAGGCTGCCAGGGATATAGGGCTTCATCTGCACATTCAAGCAAGGAATAATAAAAAGGCTACTGCTCCATTGTGTGATCATTTAAAAAAAAAAAGGGGAAATAGAGAGTTTTCCTTTTAAAAAATCTTTTCATTTCCCTTTCTCAAAGGAACTCAGATTCCTCATACACTTACTACAGTCTACAATTCTAGCATAAATAAATAAATCTAACTTTTACTCAAGTAAAATTCCATGTTGGTTTTAGCAAATTTCACTTAATGGCTGTTGTGTCAGAAAGAGGAAGATGCTTAGCTCAATGTTTAATTTCTAGATCTGATATAGGCAGCTAGTAAGATTTTGAATATTTGAACTCTTTGGGGATGACTGGAAGCTACTCAAGTCTTTCAAATCTCTACATTGATCTGAAATATTTCAAGTCAAGTCATCAGTTCTTAAGATGCTTCTCTGTAAAAAAAAAAAAAGAGGAAATTGAAGGAGAAAATTATCTTTTTGTATTTCACAGTGGTGATGTGAGTAGGTTTGTGAAAAGCACTGGTAATAGAGTAAATTCAAGTTAAAAGTGATTCAGAACATTGCATGAGCAAGTACACACCTAACATAACCTACACATAACTTACACAGTCAATGGAAAGAAGCAATCGACACCTTGATTAGACTCACGTAAAAGATGTGACTGAATTTAGATACTACTACTGCTTCTTTTATGTAACAAACCAGGATCTGAAGCTTGGATAATAGAAAAAAATCCAGTTCTGTAATACTTCCCCCAGCACTAACAACATCCCTGGAAAGGCATTATGAACTTAAAGTAAAAAAGATAACTCTAAGGGGAAGAGTGTGGAGGAGAGGGGAACATCTGTGAATGAATTTTATAAGCAGGAAGCCTTTTTTTCCCCCAATGATCTTATAAGATGTTCATAGACAGGAAGTAATCAATAATCATATTTATCTCTAATTAGACCAGATATTGGTTTTATCACAATCATTAGCAAATGTCTCCATAACTTCAGAAGACTGACAATATAATGTTGATCCAACCAGCTAAGCAACTAGATTTCACAACTGTTGAAGAACAGATAAGGAAATATTCATTCTGTGTCTATATTTTTTTTCTGCAGAAAAGTTATATCTATGCACCATTTTTACTGGACAGTATTTCAGGATTTGGATTAATCAATTGTTATGGTACAACGTTATTACTACTTGTAAAGCATTTGGGGGTTCTTGCAGAAGTAGGCATTGCTGAGATGCTACACATGATGATCTGAAGGCATATCTCAGATAAAATCTATTTTTTAACTATTAGCCTTGAAAATCATCTCTGAAATCCTTAGAACCAATGAAGCAAGTAAGAAAAAGAGAAGGGAGGTTATTGTCTAGGACTGCAGTAGTGCAGTCTTAAAGCTACTTATGAGGGAGAAGAATCTAGTCCTTCTAGACACATTGATCTAATATGAACAGAAACTGGAGAGTTTTGCTACACGGAGAGTCTGGACAACTCAAGAGGCAAATGAGAAAAGCACCTCATAATATGATACAGTCTTGTGACAGGCTGGAATCTTCTACTCAACTCTCTCCTGTAATTTTTTTCAATACCTTTGTGATACCTTAGTGACAGAAAATGCATAAATGATTGCCTCTTAATAAAGCATATTGCTTATAACCTCAATACATGTTCTTCTTTTATTACTCAATAAGCATTTTTGTTGTAATAGGTTTGTAAGTAAAGATTTAATAGAGAAACTACAGGGAAGGGATTGATTTACTCCAATACCACTCATGCATTCACATACATTCACCTATTTCATACATTCTCTCTGTATGTGAATGTATGAAAGTCCAATCCCATTGCCTGAACCACTACTGTTTCAAAATAGTGACAAAACTAGAGAGCTGACATTATCCCTTAATAGCAGGGATCAGTAGGGAGACAGACAAAGATGAGTTTGTTGGAGAGAGTACATTTTACCTGTGGTCAAACTTCCTTGGAAGGCAAATTCATAATCAGGAAGGATAGAGTACAAATGAAATTTTTCCACTCTGTCATGAAGTACACGAATACGGCACGTATCAATATCTCGGGGAACATTCACTTGGCAGGGATATCTGAGAACAGTAAGCTGCAACTAAACGGAATAAGGTATTTCAAAAAGAAAGCTGCCTGCTGTTGTTTTTCATTGCCCATGTGGCACTGGTAAGAACTGGGATTATGGTAGGATTACACAGCAGGATAGACAGAGGAACATTGGTGATTCTGCTTTCTCATAATTAATTGAAAGAGACACTGCGATCTTCTGGGCAAAGGAAGAAGAATATTTTTCTGGCAGGCTGCCCCTCTCCCTAACCCATGACTGCCTGAGGTTCTGCCTGTCTCTATCCTTTACAGAAAAGGCTGCTGGTTCCAGCAGTGGATGCACAGAGATTCTTGGCTGCCAGGTGGGGACAAGCAGAACATCAATCATAGCCAATTAATTTCTTTTGGACATTTCTGAGCTTGGAGACTATTTTAAGAGAAGAGGAGGCTTGTTTACAGTCTTCAGGCTCCTCTAGTTCTGAGAAACAAGCTGTGTGCCATGGCCTTTAAAAATCACAATCATATATTTGTGAAAAAAAAATAGCATCTAACTAGATGTTAATCAGAAAGTTCTGGGTTCCATCTTAGCTTGCAGATTTTATGATGGATGATGACTACTTTCTGTATTAAAAGCCATCACTCCTTTCCCTAAATCACTTATCTCTGCTTGTTGTAGGACAGTTGCAGCTGTACGGGCAATGCAACAATTTTGCATCTAATGTTGGATATTCATCTTTTTACATAGACTCCTGTCACTTGTTCTGCCAAAGTCTGTAGCAGAACAAATTTTCCAAGAACATCATGTTATAAAACCTTCAGCAAAATAGAAAGTGGCCAAGGAAGAAAAGTGTTGGATTGAAATAGATATTAAGAAAGTTTCAGCTCACAATCTTTTGATTGATTAGGAGATCAATTTCTGATCCTTTTTTCTCAATCAATTTGATGCTTGCCTTTCCCTGGGAATAGTATACTTTTTTTTTTGTTTTTCTTTTTTTTTTTCTTTCAATTAAGAAATATAAATCCAACCTTTTCAGAAGGAAATCATCTTCAGTTGAATTTTGAATCACATTTTCAACAAGTTCTTCTGATGTAAAATATAGTCTCACCAGAGGACCATTAATTTCAACTTGGATTTAGGGCTTTACTTTGTCTCTGACAGACTGTCCAACCATCATTTTCCTTTTAACACCAAATGTAATACTGTTAATTTAAAGGACCATATTCAAGACTGAGGTATATATGTCAGCAAGACATTACTTGCATTACTTATAGCAAACTAGTAAAACAGATTTTTAAACATCTCTAACATTATTTAAACATTTTATTTTAACATTATTTAAATATTAATGTAATTTACACTATTGTTTCACTTTTAGCGTATCATCCATCCTGGACAACAAAACCCTGGTGATCAATTTTGCATTGTTTCATAATAATTTTCCTCTTGCTCAATGTTTATGCTACTTTTTCCTGTTGCATTGGACATGGACTGATAGAACATCACATTGCTATTTATTTTTAATAAATCATTTCAGTGATTTGCAAGACAATGGATGAAATATATTATCAAGGCTATGACACAATTATCTAGGGGTACAGCAAAATTTTAAAGTAAATCTCCTGACACTTTTAAGAGTGTTCTTTCAGGACCCAAGAAAAATATCAGTTCTATACTAAGGTTGCCCCATACTAATTACATTTTTCTGTCATAAATTCTCATCTTCTTGACTTGGTTATCAAAAATTTCAGAATCAGCTTAACGTTCTTGTTAACACACTCTAAAACCAGCATCACATTTGCAATGAACATGACGCTAAACTTCTCCTAGCAGAAGGAACAATATTTATATTTTTATATATGTACATGTTTTTTTGTATGTGTGAATGTTGGGAATTGATCAATCCTGAATGTGTCTTTCCAAATGCAATATTTTTTCTACCAGCAGAAGTCTAAATATGATATGAAAGGAGATAAAACAAGAAAATAGTAAACTAATACAGTTTACTTCCTTAAACTATTACAGTCCAATTCTTTTTTTACCATTTTCAGTTTCCATGAGAATGGAAATGGACAACTCTATTATTTCCAGTGCTACCTTTTAAAACAAGAAAAATGTAGTTCTTTAGGATCATGAAATAGAAATAAAGCTATCTCAGAAGCTGACCAGGTAATCCAGTGCAAAGTATAAACGTATCCCCTGATAATATACACTGAGATTAAGGAGAACATATATGTAAATGGAATGATCAGAATGATATTGTTAAGGAAAATGGGATACTTAAGAATTTTAGTTTGATTTCTACCGTAGCTCAAAGATCTTAGTTCAGCAAATTCTGTATTAAGTACATAACTTCTGTATCTGTTTCAAAATATTTTTTCAATAACAGACAGTTAATTGCTAGGTAATTTCTTCCATTTATTTATTTTTACTAAGTTCATTAGCTTCAACTTTAAATAAGATATCATCGTGTTTTTCTTTATGAACTGTCAGAAAAAAAAAAATTACTATGAAGGAATTGCTGTCCATGATCATGTTACTATTTCTCTCTCCTTGATAACTAAACTGCTAGAACTGTGCTCTGTACCTTTGTGATTAAACTACTAGTGTTAATCCCAAATCTTCATTTGCGAAGCCTAGCCATGATGACTAGTGTTAATTCTTTTGCTGAGCAAAAGAAGCATCAGCACTGAAGATTTTGTTGGCGTGGTTGTGTCTACCTGGGAAACTTTTGTTGTAGCAAGGCAAGCTCTGCCAGCTACAGGAGCTAAAAATTTCTCTTCTTTCTAAACGTGCTGAGCACAAATGCAGCAGTAGGTAGTAAAAATATCAGACCTATGCCACAGGTGATAACTGTGGTTTATACCCCTGTGGGTAACTGTGGATAACTGTAGTTTACACCCCTGCACTTCTGCAGGGGTGGAAGACACTTCGACCTCTTCTTTTTGTAGAGATTCTGCTTCAAGTGGTACAAGGTGATCCATCCCTTTCATTCTTGCTTCTAGTCTGGTACTATGTCAGCAATATGTCAGTTAATTTTTAATATGGTCATGTCATGAACCAGATCCAAGCATAGATCTGGGCACCCAGTACTATGCTGTGGGTCCTGCAAAAATGGCAGAAGGTTTCAGAAATGGGCATTACAATGTTAATTATGAAGCCCCTTTACTGTTCTTATTGCTGGTTTACATTCTGAAAGGCTTTGCTTCCTGAGTGCATCACTGCAGTGTCACTTTACGTAAGCATTTCCACGCAGTGAGGTGCTGTTGCAGACTGTGAAGTGTGTGCACAGGGTGGTGTGCTGTTTCCCGCTGCACACTGTCTAGTGGATGCTAACAGTAAGTGCAGTGGTGGCTGGAGTTCCCAACAGTTTGGTGTGACAGAGCCTGCTGATCCATCACAGCCTGTCAGCGCTCTCACAGCATGCCTAATGAGGGGGTCTGTGATAATGTGGAAGATAAGCTATTCCTTTCCCATCAATTGATCCTTGCACTTCTAGGTGATTTGTCTTTGATGCTTTTTGCAGCATCTTACAAAGCTGCAGGCTAAAAAGCCATTGAATTTTTCTTCCTTAACTTAGAGGATGCCTGGAGTCAAATATTAAGACAAATATAATAACAGATGATGTGTACTCAGAAATCATACATTGGACACTAACTAAAGGAAACAAGGCTTAATGTATTTCTACTTGGATTTCCGTTTATTTTCTAATAATAAAGTATTTTAGAAGAAATTGTCATGAAATATAAATAAAACAATAATTTTGCAGATGTCAAAATGATGAGCAAAAGGAATATCAATATTTGAAAGAGATTCAGCTGAAAGAAGCGAACTCACCAAGAGATGTAATTTGTACACAAGCTTTCTGTTAGAGTTGTGTGTTTTATTCTTTACACAGCTATGTTTGGAACTGTCCTTTGGATTCCAAGTAAAAATCAAAAAATAGTGTAGCTTGCTCTTTTTTCTCAAAACCCATCCATTCCCAGGAACCAAAAAAATCAACTTAAATGGAAAGAGATCATTCATACAGTAGTTTCCTTCTTCCTTAGAGCTATGGGAAATACAAAATTTTTGATAGGAAGAACACTGGTTTCAGAAATAAGTCGAACTGAGTAAATCTAGAGTGGGGAGTGGGAAATATGAATCAC
This sequence comes from Manacus vitellinus, assembly GCF_001715985.3. Taxonomy (NCBI): domain Eukaryota; kingdom Metazoa; phylum Chordata; class Aves; order Passeriformes; family Pipridae; genus Manacus; species Manacus vitellinus. The sequence continues at coordinate 26,997,842 of NW_021939396.1, read as the reverse complement.
TAGCTTAGTTGTCTATTTTGCTCAAAAGTTATTAACAATTTTCTCTCGCCCTTAAAATGCCTCAGGAATGCAGTCAAGGAGTACTAAAAACTGTTCCAACATTTTTTTTTCCCTGTTATTCTGAAACTGATGGATCTTACTCCCACAAAGAGACGTTGATACTATTTTCACTAAGTCATCTCCACCATCTCATCTGCTGCCAGTCCTGGGCAACAGAAATGGTCCCTTTGCCATATTTTTTTCTGCCAATGTAGGTTCTACAGTACCACAAATATAAGATGCCAGCCTCTTCCACTGATATCAGACCCCACTTCTCATCTTAAATGCTGCTAGGTTCTCTTATGGAGTGCCAATCATAGGCAGAAGTCAGACCTTTTGTTTGGAAATCCAGAACAGAGCAAAGAATATTGATAGATTTCATTGTTTCCTAACAAAAATCTTTGTTGCTTTAAGTACTGTGCAATTTTCATTAGGAGTTTAATAGCCATCAGTTCTATATGATGCTTTAATAAGCTATGAAAAGGTAGGATTTTAATTACTAAACAGAAATAAACATAGATTGGTTTTTTGCCTTGCTGCTCTCCCCAGGACAAGCTACATAGGCTCTTTAGCCTGGATTGCCAGGTCTTAATTTCTAGTTGTTTCGACTGTTATCTCCTTACCTGCTCTCACATTTTCTTCCACCATTCAACTCTTGTTACAGTCTTCAAGTACAAGCTGGAAATTTTCCAACATCAAAATCTATGCAGACAGAGAAGGCTGCAGTGGGGACAGGAAAAATGGGAGACAGAAGATAAAATAGAAGACTAACGAAGAATCAAGAATCAAAGTTCAATCTCGATTTTAATAATGACTTTTCAATAAAAGCATAAATATTAAATTTTAGTTATATATTCATACCAGCTTTCAGAAATAGACTATACACATCATGTATTTTTATCTAAAGAAACAGACTATACACCTCATGTATCTATCAATACTAATGAATTGTATAGATACTTTCTGTTCCAAAATGACAATTTATCTATACTAGATCTATAAAAGCTAGTCTTTACCTGTTTTTTGGGGGTCCAAAATGTTCATAGCCCTGGGACTCACATTTCTCAGCTTATTTTGACACACAATCATTTTTATATTATTTGAACAATACTGCATAAAATTGTCATCTCAAATGTATATTTCAGCAATTAGAGGCTTTGCTCTAGAATGCTATGCACAACCTGAAACACTATAAATAGATTATTAAAGGCCAAAAATCAATTTTGTATAAAAGGAAATATGAGTTGGCAGGAGAAATAATGGTTAATCAGCTGAGCTAAGAAACATACACTGAGATGAATGGTACAAAAAGTCCATTTGTCCAGCAACTACAGAGGAATTTCCAGGATGGAAATAGCATGGCAGTTTGATGTAAATGGTTCTCAGGTTTTGCAATATAGGGATCTGTAGTCTCTAAACTGTGTATGGCAAACATATCTTAAAAAAAATGCCCAATACGACTCTCCCCCCCCCTCAAAAAACCCAAACCCAAAACCTTTCAATTACTTTTTTTTCTTTAAAGAATAACAGTATCTTCAATTTTCTTGTCCCTGAATTTCTTTAAATGCTAGATTTTCTAACTGACATCAAGATACTGTGGACTTGTAACTTTACTGTTAAAGTTATATGTTTTATTTAAATAAAATAAAAGCATTGTTTTTCTGTAGCTTTTTAAAATCGCATTACTTTCAACTAAATGCCCTATTGAAATGAAACATTTCCTTCTGTAGCAGCTTCCTTCCTTACTTTCTAAAAAACCCAAAAGTTATTTAGTGGTTTTACTACTATCACATGTCCTATTGCAACTTGACAGACAGTTTTAAACCTACAGATGTGTTATGAAGAATAGCTTTGTAAGAGAACCAGTTTCAGTAAAAAGTCATTAAAAATATAAAAAATATAATTAATTTAAAATTTTATTTTAAAACTTACATTGTAAGATAATGTATACAATTAAGATTTAAGTAAAATATGGGTTTTTTGTATTCTATTTCTATTCTACTTTCAGAAAGGAAGCCATGGTTTAGTTCAAATCCAGAAATAAAACATGTTTTAAATTATCAAATTTTAAGCAAAATGCAAATATTGACTTTTAAGCCACTTTATCAGCTTCCTCTGGATTCTCTTTAAAGAGCCTTTTCTCATCTCACTCCCTATTCTTGGTCAAATCACTTCATGATTCCCAGATTTCTGTTTTATAAAGTGAATAAAATATTTACTTACTGTCCTCCCAAAGGCTTTCTGTGGGTTAATTAGTTAATGTTTGGGTAGCACTTTGAAAATCTAAAGTGTCATATTAGTGCCAAGCATTATTATTATGAAACCTATTAAAACCACAATGCATGATCAATTAGCTTAGATCAAAGGACATGTAGCTGCAAAGGATCTAATTAAAAGTTGATAAATAGAATTATTGAAAGCAGGTGAACTTTTGTACTACCTCACACTTAAAGTGCGTGGAGACCTATTAGTCACCACCATGCCCTGTATTCCTCATGTCACAGGTTGAACTGCTAGAGGTTTGAAAAAACCAATAATTTCCATATTTGTTTAAGAGCTCATTAAGCAGACTGAAAAGCCCTGGTCTACAATATCTACAGGCCTTTATTTAAAGTGCTGTGCGAATGTGGCTAGACAAATAGGAAGAAATGCCTCTGAAATACATTAACGTAAGTTATAAATGATATTTTAACAACTCAGAAGGCCATGCCATTTTCTTTTAAGTAAAACCTAAAGGCAGTCACGTGGAAATTTTAGTGACAGATCTTTTTAGTGACAATAGAAGCTCACCTGATAATGTAGCATGTTGGACAATATCGTCAGAAAATTGTCTAAATCAGGTCTTTCTTTTACTTGAGGGGTAATAGCATAGCAGATTTGGCTATGGTTTTGAAGTTGAGAAATGCATTAATATCTTTTAGTATTTTTTTGTCACATATTTTTTTAATACAAAATGAACCATTCACATAATCCAAGGCTAAGATTGTATTCAGTTGCATCTAGACTCCTCTCTGAGAAAGGGTTTAGAAAGCAAGGGAGTCCTTTTTGCAGCTCATGACTCAACACAGGGCTTTTTAATAAATTTTGTCTAAGCCTTCCACTCTCACCTGTGATAATGTCCTGTTTACCCTCTTCATTGAAGCAACAAATTAAGTTGAAAGCTTTATGTTTGTGTTCTAATTTCTTTTTTAATTAATAACTCCCCAATTTCTTTCCTGTTAAGTATGCTGAAGTACCTCACAGCTTAACAGATACTTTTTCATTGCATTTCTAGTTAAAGTTCTATTGCAATTGCATCTTACTTGAATAAAATTTGTTAGACAATTCATTAGAGCTCTCTAAAACCTTCAGTTCATACATATTTTTTGCCATTTAAGCCCAAAGCAAAGGTTTAAAGACCCTTTATTCTCTCTGATTATTATCACCCCAAAACACTGTCATACTTTCATAATAAAAGCTCAATAACTGTCTGAGACTTAAAAAATTATTCTCACATGATATTTTGGCACTTATTTGGGTTTTTTAGTAGACTTGCCCCGAGCATCTTAAGCCACAGAACTTCTGGAAAAGCCTGGGAGATTTCTGAGAAATTTCTCTTGGTTTCAAATTTTTGAAACCTGCTTTTGCTTTAAAAGTGTCTGATTACAACACAATTTGAAATTACTTTGTTAATTTATGATGACATTTTTCCAGTAGTATTATTTGAATGTTTTTAGTGCTAGTTCTTCAGAGATCTAAAATATTGGTTGTTAAAGGACTGGTCCTCTTTGGGTTGTATAGCTACAACTACAGTATACCCCTTTCAACACTAAGGAAGGTAGCAGTGGCAACCCCAGTAGCCTGCGCTCTCCTGATCATTTTACCTGTAGGTTGCTGTATTATTCTCCTGAGATATTATTTGTTAGAATGAGAGAAGGTAACTTTTTCTCTAACTAAATGAAAGCTTTGAGCAGTAGATATATTGCATGGAATGTCAAGATAATTTACTCTGGTCAGTAGAACTATGAAAACTCAAGTAGTCATCGGGATGTTCATCATAGATACTGACCTGTCCCAGATTCACTGGAGGTCATCTATTGTTTTTAAAAATGTAGAAAATTTTTACCCAAAATATCCCCAATTATGTAATACTTGTGTCAATGTCAGACCTTTCTTCGTGTATTTCTTTTGTCATTTAACAGAATACAAGTAAGCATATTTAGTCTAAATTAATATTAATATGGAATGAAAAAAGCACTATTCAAAATGAACGTTCACAGAGAAACTCAAATAGTAAAGTTTGCCGACTGAAGCATCCCTGGTTAAACCACCTAACATTTTATGCCACTAATGCAGATTTTCATCTGTTTTAGTCAGTTTTAAATAATTCAGATAAATGTTCTTCAATTAATCTATTTGAAAGTTGGTTGAGAAATAATTCTTTTAAGGAAATTTTTCTTCTTCTCTACCCCAGTATTCACTAATAATATTCAGGGTCTACATGCTTCCTTCTCATAAATCTCCAAAATAAAATGTCGTTGTTTGCTTGGCATGTGTGATCATCACAGAAGCTTCTATAAGAAGCCTGATCTTGCTCTTTAGTAGCAAGCTTGTTTCTTCTAAAGGAATATTATTAATAACTGTAACACTGCAGAAACAAATAGCTTGCTTGCTTTGTCCATAAAGTTTTCTTCAGGCCAAATATGTAGGTTTCCATGTGTAGAGTTTCTTTGGGAGCAGTGGGTACTAAAAAAAATAAAAAACTCAACAGAAATCTCATGCAGAACTGGTAAATCTTCCCTGGCTTCCAGCAACATAAAATAAAAGCCCAAGATGACTTGATCCATTATTAGCCAACTGTACATTCTGTAAGTCTTAGTCAGATATTCAGAAGAAAAACCAAACCACATTTCAATGTTTCTAAGAGGTTTTTTTTATTTTTTTTTTCCCTTGAAATAGTATTCAGAAATTTTGTAAGACCTTTAAAATTCCATCTGATTTTCATAGGGTTTTTTTCAGCAGCTACTAATTGAAGACACCATATGAAATTTAAACCAATCAATGGTATTTCCTTGAAGCATCAGATATTCGTGGTCCAATTAAATTTAGTGGGAGTTTCCATAACACCCTAAACCATAAACTCTTGGGGTTTTTTGTATCCTCCCACATCCCAGTCTTAATCACTTTTTTCGTATAACTGAACAAAATGAACCATGATTGAGTTAGAAAATAGTGTAAAATCTCCACAGATACCTGGATATGTCATCAGATAGAGTCACACAGAATGACCATGGGAATTCATTCAAAGAATGCATTCACTAACATTCAACTTAAATTGTAACCCAAAGAAACCAGGATGTTAAAAGATACTCAGACAGTTAAATTACCATGTGCTAGTACCTGGGATCAGTGTTCCCCAAAAGCTCAATTCTTCATCAAACTCAAGGTAAAGGAAGCTGTTTAGATTTGTTGATTTAAATTTTCAAAATCACAGCTACATTTATGTAAGTTAACAACACTGAACTGCTGAACAGCTTTTAAAATCTTGACCTTATGTTTAAATATTAAAAAGGATAACTGAACTCTCAATTATTTCATTGTGTTAAATGTGTTTGAAAGTTTCTTTCATAAAGAGACTGGTCTAAATGCTGACAATAATAGATTCAGAGATTGACTGTTTTCAGTAACATTATGAATCGCATCTGCAAATCAAAAGTATTTTGCTTTCTTTTTATTAAAAAAAAGTTTTAACAGTTGCCAAAACACACACCCACACCCACCCACACATACACACACACACACACATACAAATAAAAAACCCATAAAGTCAGACATATGTGCCCTGTAGCTTAGAAGAGAGAATGAAAAATTAGTAATAGCAACTGGAGTATTCTTTCATTACAGAATAGAATAATATTTTTACATTGCTCTAATTTTGACATCTCATATCTTTATACCATTTTTCTGTGATTTTGTTCTTTGTTTATGCCTTAGAAACAGACAGCAAAAAATACAGAAAAATATCATAGGTCTTTGTTTAAATTCTCTACTTCTTCCTTATTTAAAATTGTTTCCTTTGAAATTTCATCTTATGAACCCAATTTTTAAAAAGAAACCACTAAGCCAGTATGTCCACAGTGTGATACTTCGTCTGCTCTATGTATAAACATGCGCAAGTAACAAAATAGTACTTACACAGATACATGGTTATCAAGGCAAAAGTTAAGACCTTCTCTCCAAATTCAAGGACTCCAGAAATCCCTGCTCAGATACTGTAGAACTGAGGTGAAACCTTAGCAGTTTTTTAGGGTTCTCCCTCATCTCTCAGTCTCTCTGGTGACAAGAATGTGAACACACAGTTTGAGAACCTCAGCATGGTATATGTTTCCAGTCTCATCTGATTCATATCAATAGGGATTTACAGAAGGCATTTACAGCTTCCATTTTCTTTCAAATATTGCTAGAAGGAAGTGGAATGTGGCAGGTCAGATCATAGTCAAAGCACTCATACCAGGACAGGAAAACCCACGTTTTTGTTTATACATGAGAGCCATCAAGCCCCCTACAACCACAGCTACCACACGTGAACCATATAAAGTGCCATAGGTTGGTTTCACTGAAAAGGAGGGAGGAGGAAGAGAAACCACTGACCTCTTTAGCCTCTTTTGTCAAAGTTGTGTTCCTGTGAAGAGTCCGTGAGGCATAACTGAAGTCTTGTTACTCAACAAGGCACAGACCACCAAGCTTTCATGATCAAATCAATTGTATATTTTACTCAGTAACTAACCGATATAAAATGAATGCATCAGATCACTGTTCTTCTGCTTAATAACCCTCTGATTGGAAGATTTATTTTATCCATTCTGCTTGTTTCTGAATGTTTATGGTTTTAATCCCTGCAGTCATTAAAGCCCAACCCCTACTAGCATCTATTACACTCAGTCTTATACTTGCCATAAAGGCAAAGATCTGTGCTTGCCAACCTTTTCCATAGGTGGGAGCAGCAAACTACCTACCACTGCTGCTGCTGCTACCCTAAAAGAACTCATGGAACACAAAGATTCCTGGCCAGCCATATCACAAAGCATGAACATGCTCCTGCCTTTTCTGCAAGACAAGAAATGAAGCCAAAGAACAAAGTGAAGCATACTGGAGCTAAATGCTTTACCTTTTATCATCATGTATAACTAACAAAAAACTACTGCACATAAAAACAGTTCAGTGGTTTTTTTGTCAACACCTCCAACATATAATGTCATATTGATTTTTTACCAGAATTGTGAATATTTAAAAAATATAGAAAAATTACCAATGAAATTTTGAAACATTTGAACATTAATTTCTAGTTTATAGTCAGAAATCCTTACTTTGTTGTATTTTAAACAGCAGCATTTCTAGAGAAAATACTCTTTTAGTCAGCATTAAATTTCTGCATATACACAGCTAATAAGGATTCTATCCAAACCATGCAGTAATAGCCATTCTACAGTGTATGTCTTGAAACGTATTTAAATGCAGAATTAGGGCTTCAGGCAAGCTGCTGCTGTCACTTTGCTGTCTCTCTTTCAGCTTAATGGAATCTTCTGACAGAGTTTGAGTAACAGATAAAAATTACTTAGACAATTTATTTTTCTATCATTTTAGCATCTATTTAAAACTTTTAAGATATCTATTCCTCTCAATACATTTTGATATTCTAACTGAAAGCTATTCTGTATTTTGTCCCACTCACAGTACAAATTATCACATTTGGGGCTTTTAGCCAGAGACAAAATATCTAGGCCCTTTTTTTTCCTCCTTTCCTGCAATTTCAATCATAAATTATTAAACACTAGATTTCTAAATTCAGGTAGAATTTAGATAACAGCAGGTCTACATTTACAATTTTTTTGTGTGTTAGTACTTCCCTAGATGTCAAATCAGAAAATGATTGGGTTTGTGTTGGTCCTGCAGAAAATACTATATATATTGAGGTCAAAAAAGAGTGAAGTTATTAAAGAAGGCACAACATTGTAATAGAAAGACTATCCTCTAGATTTAGACATCTAAATTTAGATACTGGTTTGTGCTGGAGATGTCTACATTTCTAATATCAATGAAGCATGATTCAGTGTAATTTGAAAAACACACACAGAGTCACAGAATGGGTGAGATCAGAACAGACCACTGGAGGTCATCTAGTCCAACCTCCCTGCTCAAGCAGGTTTCCCTTGAGCACATTACTCAGGATTGTGTCCAGCCAGCTTTCAAGTATTTCCAGAGAAGGAGACTCCACAATCTCTCTGGGCAACCTGTTCCAGTGTTCAGTCACCTGCATAGCAAAAACATTCTTCTTCATGTTCAGGTGAAACTTCTTGTGTTTCAGTTTCTGCCAGTTGCCTCATATTATTTCTTGGCTCCACTAAGAACAAGTTGGTTTCAGCCTCTTGAAACCCTCCCTTCCAATACTTACACTTACCAAGACCCCTCTCAGTCTTCCCTTGCCTTGCCTTGCCTTGCCTTCCCAAACCTTCCCAAACCTTCCCAAACCTTCCCTTCCCAAACCTTCCCAAACCTTCCCAAACTTTCTCAAACCTTCCCTTCCCAAACCTTCCCAAACCTTCCCTTCTTCCCTTCCCAAACCTTCCCTTCTTCCCTTCTCTTCTCCAGGTAAAACAGGACCAACTCTCTCAGTCTTTCCTCATTTGCTCCCTCCACTCATCATCTTCGTGGCCCTCTGCTGGATCTGCTCCAGGAACTCCATGTCTCTCTTGTACTGAAGAGCCCAGAACTGGACACAGCACTGCAGATGTGGCCTCACTAGGGCTGAGGAGAGGGGTAGGAACACCTCTCTTGACCTGTTGACAATGCTCTTCCTCTTTTTCTATTTTCTTTCCCCTATCCAGTAGTTGTGAAGGGGAGTGATATGGTAGCTTTGGTGAGCATCTGGCATCCAGGAAGGGTCAACCCACCACAACCGGTTATTCTATCCCTGGTCTAGGACTAAGCACTTGTCTTTGTTAAATTTCACACCATTCTTGCCAGTCCACTTTTCCACCTGTCCAGGTCTGTCTCTAAGATGTATCTCCCATCTGACCGGTTCACCTCACCACCCACTTTAGTGTCATGAGCAAGTTTGATAAGGAGGCTTTCAATCCCATCACCCAGGCAATTTATGATAATGTTGAACAGTGTGGAGTGCAGTATTGTTCCTCGGTGGCCCCTTCCTTGTGACAGGCTAGTAGTCTGAATAAAAACCTTTGATCCCCACTCTCTGAGTGCAGCCTGCGAGCAAGTTTTTTACCCACTTTTCAGACAGCCATCCAGTCTGCATTTCACCAGTTTGTCCAGAAGAAGAATGCGGGAGACAGCATCAAGCACTTTACTGAAGTCCAGCTAAACATCATCCACTGCTCTTCCAATCTAGACAGACTTTATTTTGTTGTAGAATGTGATCAGGTTTGTCAGGTATGATTTGCCTTTCGTAAATCTGTGTTGGCATTTCTCAGTCATTTGCTTCCTTTGATTTGTGACTGCTTCCAGGATGACTCATTCTATTGATTTCCCAGGAACCGAAGTAGTTTCCTGGGTCCTCTTTGGGGCCCTTGTTGGAGATAGGTATGACATTTACCCCTTCTGGTCATCAGGGATATCCAACAAAACACAAATTTTCAAAGATTACAGGGAGTAGTCTTCCACTGTCAGCCACTAATCTTAACATCCTAGGGTGGATTTCATCCAGGCATAGATTTATAGGGCCTGAGCTCTTCATAAGAGGCCTCAGGGTAGCCCTTCCTCCACTACTGCTGGGTTGACACATGTTGCCAGACCTACTTGATTCCGTGATCTGAGGTCCACTTATGCCAGTAAAGGCAGGGGAAAAGATGGTGTTGGGAACCTCCGTCTTGTCAGTATTATTAGTAACTTGGTTTCCTATCATGTTAGTAATGGACCTGTGTTTTCTCTGTGCTTCTTACAGCTCAGGTATCCGAAGAATCCTTTTCTTTCTTTGTCGTCTCATCATAGCTAGTAATGAGATTAACTTTTAGTATCTAGACTGAAAAATTCACAGACACTTTCAAGGCCTTTGTGTCATTTAAGAGATTTCCAAGCTCCAGCTTAGCAGTTTTGACTAAAGCCTGGACTCCTTCCTACAGATTGATGTTCTTCACTGGAAATGAAATCCAGATGGATTTTTAGTTTTCTTTTAATTTGTATTAGCATTAATTGAGTCTCACTATATCACTCTCCAGCAGAGTGATAGTTTTTCTATCAACTAATGTTGATATGAAAGCCTAGATAATTAACTCTAAGTTACAAATTTTTGCATTCTTTATATGAAAATGATTTTTAAAAAGTGCATGTGATATATACATCCACACACTGTTTTTTTTTTAATTCAGGAGAAAACCGATTAAAACCACTATGTAATAAGCACTCATGCCAACAATAAATCAGTTTCCTTATAATTTGTATGATGCAGTACTATAAATTGCACAAGCAGGATCAATAATTGGCAATAAAATATCAAGTTATAATTCTCCAGCTTCCACAACCAGACTACACATGCTTACGTAAAAATAGAACTTAATTTTTAATTTATGGTCTATAATTTACTACATAAGAAAAAAAAAGTTAGGGATATGGCAATTAGAACAATCTAAAACACTCCCAGAAAAACTAGAAAGCTTTTTGAGTGGAATGCAGGTAAGCATTTAGAAGAATTTCAGGAATCCAGGGATATCTCACCTGGTTTACATCACCACTACAGAATTTTGCAAAATCAGTGAAAAACTCTGTTAAATTTGCCAGGCCCATCAAAAAGGACTGATTACAATAAGGCATTTAAAATGGTAATAAATGCCTTTGTTGAGGCAGCTGCATATTGTATCAACTTCTGAATACTCAAAAAAGTTCTGCAAAAGAGTCAGTGGAGCACAGATTTACGAACAAAGAACAGTTAAGAGAAAAAAATGCAGAATGAAATAATCTGATCTTCATCCTGAATTTTTGTAAAACGAAAAAAATCTATTATGAATTGGTATCTCACTTTCTTTTTCTACATATTATATGAATTGCCTTTCTCTGAAATCTGGAGAGATTTCCAAGGGGATAAGGAACAGACCAAATTCACTGTTTAGGGGAGAAAAACATAATGGAGAAAGTCCAGAGCTTAATGTAAATGTTTGTAGTTGATAGAAATGAGAGTTTGAAGGAAATTACTTATGATCTGCATGAGCTTTCTCAACTAGGCACAGTTTGTTCATTGTTCTTGAAAACAAAATATTCCTCTTAAATGTAACTAAATTTATGTTTCACAATTTTTGTTTTCTTTGTAGTATATTTAGTTCTTTAAAATAGGGTAACATATCGCAGTTGGTTACTCTTTCTTAGTAGCTTAAAGATAGTCAAATTTCATCTCTGAGTAGAGGTTTTTAAAATTTTGGCTAAATCACTGTGAACCGATTTTGGCTGGAGTACTACTAAACTGTTTAGAAACTATTGTAAGTATTTTAAAATCATGATGATTTCTAATTTTACTGGTTAAGATTAACCTCTTTTGTTAGACAAGAATCATGTTTAAATTTTGATACAAAATATATAATAAACATTATTCACAGAGATAAGCTTCATTCATCATACCAAGAAATGTTAATTTTTAAATAATGTCTCCAATTCTTTGCTTGTTCAGGTATCTAAATCCACAAAGCAACTGGAAAAGATTCCATAACATGGGATTACAGAAAATGGAAGTGAGTTAATAACCAGATAGAATTCCTATTGATTTCAACAGGTATAAGCAAAATAATATATATTTCTAACCACACTCTAATGGTTCAAGGTTAGTATATAGCAATAAAAATGGAAATATTTTTTTCACAAATCATGTTAACTTATCAAATTTTTGCTAATATCAGTTTTTACATTTGATTAATTTCTTTCATCAATGAATTTCAATTAAAATCCCCTTAATTCCTCAAGATTGCTGTTGATCATCATACTGTTGATATTAAATAGCATTTTTCTTTGCCTTCACAGAATCGACAAATTAACAAATTAAACACATAATATGTCTTGACTAGTAGAAAAATAAATGTAAAGAACATATTCTCAAAGGAGGGAGCATCTGCCTAAAACAGTAGTGCCTGTGTAATCTTCAAGTATTGGGCTAACACATATCAGATTTCCACAGGTATACATCCCTTTCCATATGTAAATTTTGTCAAAGTACATTTTTTTTAAGCTCTGAGAGGGTAACAGATGCCTGTGTCAGAGCTATGAAACTGATTCTGACTAAACTGTCATACTTTTGGAAATTGTCAGAGTACACAGTGCTGTACGGAAGAGTACAAGCAAAATTATTTTGAAACTTTTGAAAACATCTGTTTGTTTTGGTTTGATTTTTTTTAACAAGTGTTGATTTATGCAGGAAATTTTTAGGAAATGAATTTATGGCAAATTCTCCATAGTTACTCATTTACTTTCTGAGGGAAAAAAATCTGACATCCTGATCCAAGTAGGTAGGGATTATGGGAGACAGAGTACAGGGGAATAAATTAAGATAGAGATCATTAAATATCCTCTTCTGTTTATGCACAGTAAAAAAAATCTGTCATTAAATAGCAGTACTCTCTGTAGATCTCAGATACAGGCTAATTTGTAGTCTGACTTTTCTGTTCTCAGTTAGGAGGGGAGAGTTTTACAAAGCTTTTGGATTTCTGACCACTCTAAAATATACTTTGAAGCCAAAGAAAAACTCAGCTAGCAGAGGCATAGCAGTGGCACAGCAAGGGCTCAGAGCTCCTCTGCCAGTGGCTGAACGGGGATGCCTGAAGATAGGGTATAGAGATCTCAGGTGGGTAGGACATCTCTGTCCAGGTCTGGAACTGGAGAGAGGGTTGTTACCTCTCCTATGCTTTAGTTACAGTCCTCAGTAACCAGGTGAAGGAACTACAGGAGGAGGTGAGCAACAGCATGGGTTCCTGATGACACGAGTAAAAACAAAAACCACACTCATCTTTAAGAAGGACAAGAACTAGGCTCCAGGTAACTTCAGTCAGCCAAATTTCAATCTCTCGGAGGGTTATAGAGGGAATTCTCTGATAATTCTACGCACATAAAAGACAAGAAGACAGTCAGGAACGGCCAATATGGGTTTAGCATGAACCAATCATGTCTAACTAGCATTATATGATGAGATAACTCATTTTGTGGACAAGAGAAGGGTAGTGGATTTTGTAGACCTTAACTTTAGTTAGTCTTCTGTAGTCTCCTTATCACCAAATTGGTGAGATACTGACTGGATAACTGTATGACAAAATTGGGTTGGAACACTTGATGTGGTTTGATTACTGGGCTTAAAGTACTGTGATCAGTGTGCAATGTCCATCTAGCAACCAGCAACTAGGAACATCCCCCAGAGATTCATGTTGGGGCCAATACTGTTTCATGTCTTCATTAACTAACTGCAGTGGAGGGCACTTTCAGCAAGTTGCTAGATGTCACCTAACTTGGGGTTGCAAGACCGTCAAATAGGCAGGACAGGGTAGATATTCAGAACGACTGGAGGAATAGATTGAAAGGAACTTTATGGGGTTTGACAACCCAGATGCAAAGGAGCTTGGTAGAATAGGATGTGGGGATCTTTCTGGACACCAAGTTCAACATGAGCCAGCAATGTGCTCTTACAGCAAACACAGATAATGGTGTCCTGGGTTGCATTGAGCAAAGTATTGCCAGCAAGTGGAGAGAGGTAATTCTTACCCTCTGTTCAGCACTGGTGAGGCTGCACCTGGAGTATTGGGTCAAATTCTGGATTCTCAGTGCAGGAGAGATATGGACATACTGAAGAGAGTCCAATGAATTGTTCTATGAATCTCTGGTAAGATTTTTTTTCTGTTATATCAAGACATATTTTCTGAAGTAATTATTAAACAAAAAACCCCAAAACAACACAAAACAAAAAATCAACCAACCAACCAACCAAAAAACCAAAAACCCAAACCTGGGGAAAAATGTGAAAGGGAAGCAGAAGAGGAAATATTGCTCAAGTGTTGAGATCCATTTTTTGCTGCCAATGGCAGGAGAGACAGTCCTTTGTTTATGTCCTGAAGATGGTAAGTGAACAGGTTTACAAAGTCTGATATGGCCTATATGGAAAATGCTATGGAAAATATAGGACCATAAGTGAAACAGACTATATAAAAATCTCTCCTACAGCATGTTAAATGATAAACATTTCCTTTATGAATGAAAAGTATGTTTATTTTTATCCAGTTTTAGGTTGTATAATCTTAGACGTGAAAGTAAAAGGAAATATTACTTTTGCTAAGAGAAATAAAGCGATTAATCAATTAAAAGCCGAAACATTAAAACATTTTTGGGTATCCTTTTGCATCCATGTTACACCTATTTAATATTAATTCCTAGAAGAATTCCAGTTACAACTGAACGAAGAACCCATATATGTATATAAAAACAATTAGTCCAGTTCCTTAACTCAAAGATTGAATAGACTGCTAGACTCTTCTGAAAAAACACCTTATTCAACACATACAGGAAAATCAAGACTATAAATTCCTAATTTTTTTTAATGTAAATTGAGATAGAAGTGTAACTATTTCTAACAGTATATGTTTTATCAGATTCCTTCTATGAGAGGAGAAGAGAATAGCATTGTTTTTCTTTTTTTTTTTCTTGGTCACCTTTAAGGAAGCAATTTTTCTAATCAACACCTCAATAGTATCTGAGGAAAACAGGCAAGAAGGAGCTAGACTCATTGTTAAGCAGGAATTATCTATGACAACAGGCATTCACAGCCAGTTGGGAGACAAACAGATTTGGTTATTCTGGGTATGAATATCAGTATTGGCAAATAAAACTGGATGTTGAATTCTCCCGTCCTGTATATTGAAAATAAGGTATTACATATGTTGCCTTACAGTTTATAGTATTGAACTAAACACAAAACTAATAAAGCAAATGAAATATTTTTTAATAATTATAATTGCTGGGGATGTGTCTACTACTTCTTCCAAGCAGATTAAAAGGAGCAGTAGCCTAAGAATGGCATTTAGAAGAAAATAAATGAAATTAGTGTGTTTGACAAAGAATAGAATCCAGAATACCTCAGGAAAAAGTAGTGGCTGATATATTGAATTCTCTGAAGGACAGACCCAGTGAAAGTAAGACTACTGCATAACTCCAGTTTTAGCTCCTGAATGTTAAAACAATTCAATAGGGATGCTGGATACAGACAAATTACTAGCCCTGCCCTTCACAATAAATGAGTTTGCTATTACTTCATTTTGTTTGTAGTAGATTTATCAGACCACTGTGGTTGCAGCAAGATATCATATATGCTACTCTGAAAGATATGTTCTTAGGTCAGAACTGAGAAATATTCCGGAATTCTATGTTAAAAAAAATGTTACATTTGCTGTGCTAGGCTTATATAGGTCTACACTGGTAAATTCCATAGTATACAAATCTGTCCAAAACAATCACTATTAATTTCATTAATGTTATGAAAACATCACTGTTCAAAAAGTTTGAAGCATCAGAGAAGTTTAAAAGAATACTACTCCCTGTGTATCTACATAGATAAGGAGCTGCTTTAAGCCGGTGCCTTATCCAGAGGCTTGGTGGATGTCCCATGGGTCTGAAGGAGAGGGTAACTTGTATAGCCTGCATAAGTGGAGAAGCAGCAGATACACCACCGCAGAGCGACAAAATAATACTTTGTTAGTGTAGGGTAAAAAAACTCTCCACTGAGGTCAAAGAAATAGCTACATAAATACACATTGGTCTGGGTTTTGATTGACCATTCACATCTTGAAGACTAACTTGGAAAAATCTCTGTGTTACAGTAATTCGATATCCATTTTGAATAGCTTTGCAATGTGGTTAATATGACAGAAATTGTTTAACTGGAGGATATTATTGGCAGATAATAATAACCAGGTAAAAAGTTAATAAACAAGTGTAAATATGCTTTCAGTAAGCATCGAATGTTCAGTGAATGGATAATAATCAAGGATCATTTGTTAGGCTGAAGGTCAGACATGTAATGGAGACTGCATATAATGAATGGAAGTCTGATGTGTGCATGAGCAATATTTGACTAGCACTTTTAACCATTATGTATGGGGAAATAGAAAACAAAGCAAAGATAGCTTCTAGTTTCACCATTATTACCTAAATAGAATAGTTATGCTTTAAATACCATTAGCATAAAATTAACAATGTGAAAACTTCTGATTACCTGAAAACAAATACTGCCCAAGTGAACCTCTAACTCTGATGAAGCCAATGACAAAATTGCTACCTCCCACAAAGCTGAGTTTTCATCTTCTAGTACTTATTAGGAGTCCTATCTTCCTGGCAGCTGTCAAAATACACTTGTATGGTACCAATTCCTGTTCCCGTTCCAGACAACAGATGCAAAGGAGAAAAAAGTTTGTGTTGTTGCAACACGCTTTTTGCATGCCGTGGCATACAATACACAGTGACTTTCAGATTGTAGACTGACAGACTGGAAAAAAAAGTCTTTGTTTCCATATGATCTTAATAGACTTGGTGTAATAGTCACTAAGAAACACCAATGGACACAACAGAAATATAGGTAAGCAATGCTTTACTGGGTATAATCCATGTGAAACTTTGTCCTAGAAGAAACAATTTTGAAGGAAATAATTCTACTGAAAAAGCTGAAACACCACTAGGATCATACTTGAGTATATTCTCACCCACCAACTCATATTAAATATTTACAGCTGTTATAAATTGTTTAGACTATGATCTTGATAGTGTAAACACTTCTCTAGCAGTTTGCTATCAGACTTGCATTTTAGTAATGATATTTATAGAAGATTTTATTATTTTATTTGTTTTTCTAATGGCCAAGTGTGGAGAATGTATCTGCAAAAAACCCCATAACACTAAACAAAGCATTACAAATGTATACTGGAAATCTATTAATAAAGGAAGTAGGTATTTGCTTAAATGAAACATTTATCTTTCAGTGTTGAGGGCAAAGGTTTATATCCAACACTAGTAAGAAGAGCTACACTATTGGCCTCATCAGTTGTTTAAATAGGCTTGTTGTAAAATGAATTTCACGACCTCACTAGCTGTTTGCAGAACACATCTTTGCAACAAATAATCCATAGTCCTCATTCTATTGATGAAATTATTGATAATAATGGAATAATACAGGACTAAGTGGCAAAAGCCTGTGAGAAATATCATGTATGGAGATTGTTTTGTCATTATACCTGCAAAACTGACTTCTTAGTAAAAACTAAAAAATAAGGCAATCTGTAAGTAGGGTTTAAATATGAAACTCTGATCCTGCAAGATAATGTGAAGTACAAAATCTTAGCCTACTTTGGAATTTCTTTGCAGCATTAATATTGTACAATGAAAAGATACTGGTTTGAGGTATATATTCTGAAATATACTTGAATGGCTGGATTTCCCAGATCAATAGAAAATACCTAAAGATAAAGCACTGCAACACCAAGATTGCAACATCTGAGGATTTCCCTCTCTAGTTCATATACTGTTAGTAAAAGTTTACAAAAAGTTCTGACTGGTTATTAGTCTGTGGCCTATTGTCTGCATGATCACTTAATTAATGATCACTTCTGATTACATCATGCTATGAGGAACCTGGTGCTCTTGGACACTTTTCATGTAATCCAAGTGTCTCAGTCATGCCCTTTTGTCACAGGTGCCCAGGAATAGAAATAAAACACAAAGTACCTGATTTCCTGGAATGCTAACCATGTAGCTATGTAACTGCATTCCAAGGCAGCCACAGATGTCTAACAGTTCAGAGAAATCAGATTCTTCTTAATTTCAGCCTTCTTAGTCAAAATAAAGTACTATTTGTGTGCATTTTCACTTAGTGAATTAACATTAACACAAAGTCATTTTTATTGGTTTTTTGACTATCGCAAATATTTAGTCATCTCTGCTATACTAACTTGGTTAACAGTTCGTGTAGATTCTCCATTATAACAGAGACATTATTTTCCCTCTTGTTGCACTCAATAAATCTGTCCACTCTCCGGCAAATGTGTCTTGGCAGCAGTCCAATTGTGGGAGTCACTAACAACATGGTACACCTGAGGTCAACCAAATCACTCTTGAATATAATAATCACATCTCAGCTTTGCATTCCATCACCTATCATTCTCCCCCAATGAACAAACAAAACTGCAGGGGAAAATACTCCTGGGCACCATCTTGCACTGCAATGGTGGCAACAGCTGGTCCAGCAGATGCTTCTCATGTGATTCAACACCTGTGCTTTTGCATTGCATTTCTGCAGAATGCCATGTTAATAGATATTTTTTCTTTTTTTTTTTTTTTGAATCCTGAAATAGGCATACCTGAATTAAATGCATCAAGGGATTTAGCAAAACTCCACTTCTCTTGCTTGAAGGAAACCACCCAGTTGTAAAAAGGAGCCTGAAAGAGCCCTAAAAGTCCTTATTAGTATGATCTCTGTACTTTGTAATTTATATATGATGTAGATTTGAGACACCTCAGTCCTCCTGGTGCCCTGTAAGACTGAAATGCATATGGCAAAGAAAAGCAACTAACCAGACAGAGAGTTAGGCTAAGTTAATGTAGATAAAATAGGTACATGTATGTATTTTTAAAACAAAACTCTGAAGAGCTTTTGATCTGGGGACACTTTATTATTAGGACAAAAAATGTCTTGCTTCCTGAATAGAACAGTGGGGTTCTGTTATTTTATATACATGTTAAAAATGTAGGACAGTGACCCAGTTTTCTATTAGAGATTTATTAGACCTGTCTATCTAGACACATACAAAATGTATGTACATATAAAAACATTTTGTCCCCAAATAGTCTTGTAAACCTTAGTGCCACATGGAAAACCGTAGTCATAACTAAAAAATCTATCCATTTGGAAGTCTTCTGATTTAAAAATGTAAATTTTAGGAGTTGGACTCAATGTTCCTCATGGATCCCTCCTAACACAGGACAGTCTATGGTTCTATGACTCTATATTCCTTGTACTCAAATTTGTGAGAAAAAAAGGAAGCGCAGATAAATAATACTCTTCCTTTCGTCAGAACTTCCTCCCACGAGAGAATGCCAGAAGACAAAAAGAACAATGTATAACCTCACTTATCAGTATTGGAACTACTTCTTTGCCTACTACGCTCTCCATTCCAGATAAGCTCATATCTTTAATGAATCATTTACAGCTTATGCATTTCACCACTTTTATGGAAAGCACTTGTTAAGAGATTTCTTATGATGGAGATCACACTGGGCAAAATACAGATCATAAAAATATGATCTCTGAAATTCTTAACTTCATAGATCTGAGCTTTTACCTTTTTCTTGGTGTTTTTTTTTTCTGCTTTTTTATTTCTATACAATTCTCATATCTCATGAAAATATGGCAGCAGAGAGCTTGGTGGGGCACTTCTAACTTAACCTGTGTGTTAGTAAAACATGGAGGCTTTTTCTATGCATATAAATAATGTCTGAACTCTGTTGTACTCTAAAGTGATAAAACAGCATCACAGTAAGCAGTGACCCAGTAGTCAAAAGGATTTAGGACTCATTTGGTGTTTTCAGTGTTTATAGGAAAATGGGATTATTGCTGAGTGAAAATATAAATTTGAAACTATGATTTAAAATGTCGCTTCCCTTTTCTTTCTATCTAATCCCTTGGATAAATTGAAAACTGTTTAAATTAATGAATAGAACATGAGGAACTATATAAAATAAGTCTTTTAAAATATATCTTGGTTTGCTGTTTTATTTGTAATATATTAGTAATTTTTTAATAGTGAAATTATTTATTTTTCAGTATAATTTATAAAGAACCCATTTTGCAGGTAGAAGATTTAACTGTTGTAACTATAGTACCTGGGTAATATGTACTAAAAACTCTCTCAGGTACTTTTAGAAAGAGTAAAATATATCTTGGAAATGAAAAGGAAACAAAATGGAATCTTCCTGAACAGAAATACCTTGACATAAAGTGAAATTAAATGTCTTTCTGAAGTTCTTAATGTTAACTTCCTCCTTACTATGAGAATGTAGTACATCATAAATGAAAAAAGTAAGTAATGTGTCAGTAAAACTGCAGAGCACTGTTAAAAATGATGAGGTCCTAAATCCCATTAAGATTGTCCATTATTCATTCAAAGAATTCTGCTTTGAAAATATATGAACTCAATCTGTGACAGAAGCTCTGCTTCAAATATATCCTTCCTATCTGTTCATTGACGAAGACACAGCGATTGTTAGCCACTATCTAGACATTTGATGACCTCTCTGTTCTACGAGGAAGTGACTGGTCAGTTCTCACATTTCTTATGATATTGTTAAAATATGTAACAAAACAATTGGAACAGTTAGCCATAAAAAGATGTGTGTCAAAGGAGACTTTGGCAGTCCAGTGATGTGACTTTAGAACAAGCAGCAATAGCAAAGTTACAGAAGGAAAAGAAAATTACAAAGCACTTAATGTCATAAAGTGCTTCCCATATTTTTATAGAGGAGACTATAATTTCAAAAGTCAGATTTTGCTAATGTTTTTCACATTCTGTTGTAAGATACATTTTTTGGTATTTAGAAGTAACAGGAATAACACTTGGAATGACAGCATGTGGCACATGGACTAAGTCAACTATGTAGTTGCATTATCAATAATTTCCAGTTGATACTAATGAGAAAACCTGAAACAAGAAATGTCTATCTTTCTACATATGTCCATCAGATCTGCTTAATGTACAGTAAGTTTATAAAAATAAAATCTCATTCCCTTGTAAATGTAAATGTAAAACATAATTTTTTTCTTTAAATAAAAACAGGTTTATGTTAAAGTCCTGAACAACACCAAAAAAATCCTGTTCCTAAATTCACCACAAAAGCCCAGTTACAACATTATTTAATCATCTAGAGATCCACTAGCTACTAGTAGAATTTTCAAAAGTGGTTAAGGAAGTGCAAGGTGCTTTATCTAGTTTAGTTGTAATATCCCTTAGTACCTATCTGAACCTTTAAACTGATATTTTTCTTAAGCCTGACTCTGAGACTCAGAGTATCAAGGGACTTAAGCATTTAAATCATTGAAATTCTTAACTTACTTAAATACTTTGAAAACGTTTTGCCTAAACTCTCCTTAATCGCTAGTGATACTGGGAAGTTAATTTTGGCAACTTTAAAATAGATTCAATTTGAAGGTTTGCTGAAAATTAGTCATATAATTGTTGGCAAAGCCAGTCAGGCAGAACCACAAGGGTGGAAAATTAGGACTTTTTTTCTTTCAAGAATTCAATCTTTACTATTAAAAGTAGGTTATCAGAGTAAATACTAAAGTCAAACTTCTCTAGCATTATGTCCTGAACATTAAACGAAAATGTGAAACTGGGAAAATTTGTTAAATTCTTTGCCTGACTGTACCTACTTATAAGATATAATCAAACAACTCGTATACATTTCTTATGATGACTGCAGTAGTTGTGCTTAATTGTCAATCAAGAAGGAGTAAATGCTCTCCTTCACATTCATAAGATAAAGAAGAATAAGAAAGAATATTAACCGCTCCTCAGAATGTGTTAAAGCTCACTCCAACTTGGAAGGCCAGAAAAAATCCCTATGAGCCCTTTAAGACCCCACTGCTGTCAGAGTTGTTCTGTGTAGAGCAGCTATAGCAGGAAGAAGATAACCAATAAAGTTACTGGCGGAGGAGAGAGCTCAACATGTAGTTGTTACCACTTTGGAAACACAGCATACCACTGGCTATCTTATCTCAGGACTATTTTGAAGAGTTTCACTGATACAACTGTCTTGGTCACGGAGGGATCATTCAATGAACTCTGTATAGTACAGCTTGTGCTGGGAGAAACTGCTGGTACGTATTAAAATATGTAGTCAGACCAATGAAGTCTTTCAGCTGTGAGTGTTTCAGTGCATTGACATAAAATGTAGCTTTCCTTATCTAATTGTGTCATACCATGAGCTCTCAGAAGTTCTTTAAGTGATCCTATATTAACAAAAATTCTCTTTTTGTACTTGTTTCTGTTAAAAAATTCCCAAGATTAAAATATTGTGAAGTAAAATTACTGGTGTATTTCCTGTACTTTACATTATTTTAGGTACATTATATGATTATAAAGCAATTTAAAAATGGAAATAGAAATGCAATAGTTACCATATGAAAAAATAGAATTGGTGATTGCAGCATAGGTTGACATTAGTTGGAGAATATGACTTGAAATTCACTGATTTAGTGATAAGAAAAGACAAAGGTAGAGATTTTGCATTCAAAAAAAGCATATTCTGAATATCACCCATGTGACTTGTACTTAAGAAGTTGTAGAGAATCATATCTATCCACCAGCACTGTGATCTGGCACTGCAGCTATCAAGTGTCACAATTGGATCTATAAAGGGTAATAAAGCAAAAATACTTCTCAAATGGGAAAATTACCAATAATATTCCCCATTCAGGAAGAGTTTACGAAAGAGTGGTGAGAATGCTTAGAGGGTTAGAAAACATGGTCTATGATGACCAGACTTTTAAAAAATCCTAAAAAATAGAAAGGGTAGAGGTGGAAGTGAAAGATGAATATTATTGCAGTCTTCAAACACATCACAAACAGTAAGAATTTAGTTTCTTTTTCATGTTAGACAGAATAAGAATTAATGACCACAGGTTACAACAGAAAAGAATAAAATCTGATATTTAGATAATGAAATAAAATTTCCTAATGGTGAAAATAAATTAGACCTAACGGATTTCCCATGAATCTGCATCATTTCAATCTTTAAAAATTTGTACTTCCCACAAAAGACTCCATTCTGTCATTACTTGAAAGAATTAAATGCAAACTCACATTAACTTTTTGATCCAATGAAAAGATAGGTTGGTACATCCTTTCCAGTCTGGTGGAAGCTACTATTGGTTTTCACATGCAGTGACCAACATGTGCTCAGGTGAGTGTTTCTACTGCTAAATTAGATTTGATTTCTGGATAGCTTCAGAAAAGCTGCATCCACCAAAATCTGGGTAGCTTTAAGTGACTTAGTTCATGTAAGAATTTCTTTTGACAAGCATGGGCTTGTCTTTCAGCCTCTGTGGGTTTTCATTACAGCTGTCATGTTCTCATTAACCGCTGCTATTCATAATGCTAAATACCTTGTTCCACTGTTTGAGCTATTCCACTATGGGGATCTGTCAAATTCGAAACTGGAGCCAGTATGGTGCAAGTCTGTTTCCTGGTGGAGCTGCTGGCTCTTACACAGTTGCCCAGGAAAAGGCAGAAAGTGAAATTCATAAAGGTACTTCAAAACTACTTCTTTAACTTAGAGAAAATCTCATACAACTCTCCTGTCTCACTCACCCATAGCTTTTTATCATTTCTATTGTCTGTTCAAAACAAGGGTAAAGATCAGTTTAGTGAAAAGACTATTGCACTTGATACATATAAAATGAAGGATGGACACTGATTTCTTCTGTAGTGGCAGAAAAAAAAAGTTATAAAGAAAGAAAAGCTTTTATTAGATTCCTGGTCAGTGCTCCTTGTCACTAACCTTTCCTGTTCCCGTATCTCTGAGTCACAGACAAGAAAGTCCTCTGTTGAAAAAGAGTTGTGTTCAGGGTATGGATCTGAGCCAGAAGATTAACAACAAAAAAACTTCCAAATCTGATCACTCCACCGTCAGCATGTGAGGATACTAGAAATTTACTTCAGTCTGTGCATTTCCCACAATAATGCCCCAATTCCACTCTGTTATTCTAAAAAGAAATGTGTTTCATCACTACCTTCAGTTGTTAATGAAGATACCCAGTTCCTTAACATAAATCCTTTGGGACAGTTTTCACTGAATGATTTCAAAGCAATGAGACTTCTTTAAATTCAAAGAATACTTTTTTGCACTAAGACCTACATTTTCCAGAAACTTAAGGTCCAGTAAATAAATCCATCTGTTTAAAACATGGTAGTTTTTGCTCTGGAGAAAAGTGAACTTTGGCCTTTATGGTTCCTAACATTCTAAGTTCAGAATTTCAAACAAGAACAGTTTTTCCCTTTGATACCTGCTCCAAGATACTGTGCTATTAGAAACTGCAACAGCAACCTGTCTCACATAGCTATGTTTGCACTGTTTCTACTAAAAATGCAAGGTAGAAAAGTGCATATGCTTAGAAAACAATGGGGAGCCAAGATCAGGAGATAGAATACAGGGCAAGGAATCTGAAACACAGATGATAAGCAAAGATTGTAAGATAGTAAAGCTGGGGAAAGTGGATTCAAAGAGAAAGAAATATAGAGAAAATGAAAAATTTTGAGTCAAAAGTCAGTGGTGAATACTACAATTGACTTCTGGACTTTACAAGGAAAGAATAAAATGATATCCCACTATGAGTGTGATATTTATCTAAGCAAGGACATAAAATGAAAATGGGCAACTCTAGTATATAAGGAATTAAACACTAATATACATATATACACAAGAGGATCACTAGAATGTGTATTGGATTTATAATTGAAATTAAGATCAAAACTTTTAAAAGGTATGACAGAAGAGTCATTTGATGACATTTTATGACCTATATTATTTAAGAAATCAAATTAAGTTATTAGAATGGTCTTCTCTTGTACAAAGACATGAAATTAATATAATATTTAGAGAATATAGTATGGGCAGACTTTCCACTAGAGTTGGTTTTAATTTTCCATGTTATTTTTTACCTTTTTTCATTTTTCATGAGACTGGGTTACAAAACCTGGTTGTAGAGTGCAGGTCATCTAGCTTATTCCAGTGTCTACCATTCCTCTCCTTACTTGTCTTCCATTTTCTAATTGCCCAGGAGTAGTACAGGGCAAGAGTTGGCCCTGATATCAATACCAGTGCTATCTGGATGATGACTTACTTAAGAAAACAAAAAAGGAACAGTTGAATAAGATAGCTGGAAAGATGGAACTGAGTAGGATTTCTATGTGGGGCACACTATTGACTGTGACCTAAGAGATTTTGAGCATCTTTGAGCATGCAATATCATAGCTTTCATGTTAGTGTTCAGAATAAAATGGTAGCGATCACCTTATGCCAGCTAAGCAGGAATAGGGTGTGTCATGCTGGTCATGAAAAATATTTAAGGAATATTATAAATGAAACAGATTTTTAAATGTGATTCAATTCCTTTCAAAAACATAGGGAAAATTTGTGTCTATGGTCTGAGAAGGACATTGAAGAGCAGAAAGGCCATTGGTAATACATTAGAAAGCACAAGAAAATGAGGTTTATTTTTCTTATAAAATGAACCTGATTGTGATTAATTAATACACGATTTGTATAGCCTTACATGCCTAGTTTAGTCATCCAAGCCTTGAATTCCTGAAAAAAACATTAAGAACAATGAGCCAAAGAAGATATGATTAAGGCCTTCTGGAAAGAACCTAAATTCCTATGTATTGAACTCCTGTATTTTAGGATCCTAATCTCTGGAGGGGAGTCTAGCTTCCATCCCAATCACATGCTCTCCTGAGATGCAAAAGCCATAGGCTTTAAGATTTCTGGGCTGAGCAGAACGTATGAGTCTCATTTTCCGGACAAAGAATTTCAACACAGAGGCTAACAGACAATTTCTTTTGATCCTTCAGGAGCAGCCTTTTGAAAGAAACCTAGATCTGTAGTGAGTGTTAGACATATTGCTAATGTGTCACCTGAACCAGCAAAGGAACATCAAGCCTGAAACATCTGCAAACCTTCTCAGAGGACTATGACCAATGCAGAGTACTGACAACTTTGAACCCACTGTGTTTTCATGTCTTCTGATCCAGTCACACACCCCTTGTATACTAACAAGTTCAGATTACCTTGAATGCTCATTACTCTTGATGCAATTATTGCTTTTTTATTTCCAGTAAAATGATAACAAATGCATATTTATTACAACAAAATGACAATGTCTTGCCTAAGCAGCAGTGTGATTTATATTGTTGTTCATGACTCAAATTGCCAGCATGATATATAATCAAAATGTGCAGCTTGCTGTAAAGCAGACTACCATTATTCTAAATGAAAAACTATCAGCTGTTAATTACCATTACAGGACAATGAAATTGGTATCCAAAAGTTAGGTTAATCAAAAGTTAAAATAAACAAAACATAACAAATAAAAAACCCAACAAAACAAAACAAAAAACCAAGTAACTCCCTTCAGAATTATAAAACAGAATAGTGAGTTGAAGTTACTGCTTTAAAAAAAAAAATAAAAAAATTAGCCAGTCAGACTATAGGGAAAAATTCGAGTTATCTTAATTCAGGGATACAAATAAAATTCAGGAAAATATAATACATTGATGGAAGGTAAATCAACTTGCTGGATGCCACTGTACACTAAAATTGCAATATTCGAGTGTAACTGTAAAGTTTCATGCTGAAAAACACATTTATGTCTACACGTAAAATTATTCTTTGACTGAACTATGTGCAAATCTGCACTGTTCATTTTGTGAAACTTTAGCAGCATTCAACACATTAGTCAGCTGAAATTTGTTGGGCAACTCACAGCTTCTAACTTAATCCTAGGTTCACTTTTCTGTTTTAGAGCTTATCCTCTGTTACTCCTTCATTGCTCATGAAGCTATTTTTCCTTAACTTGTTTAGAAAGCCAGTCATAAAACTGTAGTCTAAATTAGTGTGTATATCTAGTGAAGTGATATATTTACCAGAAGGTATTTAAACAATTTTTAAAAAGCAGTATTAAGAGAATGCCAGTAAAAAGCCATTGACTGCCTGAGCACTGCGCAGCCAAGCACTAGTTCATGATGCTGCTTTTAAGTCTAGAGAACTGGAATTTTGATGGAATGACACACTTCATTTCCAGAAGAAAATTAGAAAATGAGGAACCTTGGCATTCACCTTGCTAATCACTGTTCATTTTCTCAAAAAAAACCCCGTAGATCTTTATGTAAAGGATTACAAAGTAAAGGTAATTGACTCTAAAGCTGGAACCACTAGAGTATGATTAGAGTGAAAGACTGAGATAAAAGCCAAACAGAGGAGCAAAATACCAAAATGAATAGGTAGCAAAAATCAAGTGTTTTACTAGAGTATGGAGCATTTTCTGTAAATTAAAAGAACAAGCAAGAGTAAAATGTGAGTCTGTGACCACTAAGACAAGCGAGAATTTGATGTGGAGTTGGACACTGCCCAATGAAAGCCAGGACCTACAGTGACACTGTAAGCCACACAATTTTATTGATAAGAATGTTTATGCTAATAATGAAATTCATTGTACTTACAGCCACACCATGCCTAATTTTTTTATAAGTGTAAAAAATCAACACCCATGATACCTAAACAAATTATTCTTTCTCACATTAACAAATGAAATCTATAGCTTTTGATATAGGTCAATGATTTTATTTAATAAGTTCCACAATTCCTCAAGTAATTAACCTTTAAAAACTTTTGACTGGTGTGAGTCTTTGTAGGCTGCATTTTAGCTGAAGAACATACTTGTGGATAAACTATACCTTTCAAATGAGCTAATATTGAGAAAACTGGTAAATTCTTAAATATGCTATTGTTCTTGAGACCTGTGGAAATCTTCTGTGTTCATTGTACTTCATTAGTTCTTTTTCTCCAGGATTATTAGAGAAGCAGAAAGATGGCAGGTGAATTTAGAGATTAATCCATTAGGTTGTACATGCTTCCATTTCAAAGTTTGTTAATTTTCTTTCTCCTTTGTCAGTTTTAATTTGTCTCTAAAACCAAAATGAAATAATTGTGCCAGCGTCTGAGTTCTGTTTCATACTCAAGGTTTTAGTGCAGGTATAAAATTGGCTTCTGGATTCTACCAACGCTGGTTAAATAATTACAGAGTAACACATGTTGAGACAAGGTTCCTGACATGTCAAATTAAATCAAAATCAAAATTAGTTCAATCACAGTCTAGTGTTTATGCACACTAGTAACATATCTTGTAAAATAGCTATAAAGCTACAATTTGCAAAAATATTACAACAAAAAGTAATCATTGCCTTTGGAAATCAATGGTGAGGAGTTACAAACAGTGAAGTTATTTAGACTCAGATTTTGAAATACCTTCTCCTTCTGGTGAGTCACTACCTCCTTTAAAATAGG
This sequence comes from Manacus vitellinus, assembly GCF_001715985.3. Classification (NCBI taxonomy): domain Eukaryota; kingdom Metazoa; phylum Chordata; class Aves; order Passeriformes; family Pipridae; genus Manacus; species Manacus vitellinus. Next base: position 26,969,687 of record NW_021939396.1, on the reverse strand, counting down.
GTTTTGCAAAGTACCTGTCTGTCACATTAATATTCTATGCAATGATTAGGCACCAACATTATCAAAGTCATTCTAACCTTTCAGAACTCTCTTTGGCTAGTTTCCCACAATTGTCATAAAAGCAGTACAGAGTCTACTTCCGTTCAACCTTCTACTGCTATTAAAAAATTTGAAACATTTAATTCTCACTCTGACATCACTATAGAAGAGAGTGCAGGCAGAGGCATTCTCCTGGCTTTTACAAAGAGTCATCGGATTGAATTCCAAGGCTAAGCCTATGCATAATGAGAATAACATCTTCCTTTCTGAAAAGAGCTATAAAAACAAAAGGATCACATATTTATATGAGTATCTGAAAACAAATAGCAGAACTGTGACATCAAATTGTATTGCTGTAAGTCTTACTGCTGCAGACAGGGACAGATTTTGAAATGCATATAAACATGAGGACAAGAGATTAAACCATAAAGGACCTTCTGTTGAGATATTTAACCCTGGCAGAAAACAGTGCGTATTAATTTTTACTTATTTTATCCAGAGATCTTATATATGGAATAACCAATTGGCATTAATATGCTTGCCTTTAAGAATATCAGTTACTCATAAAATTAAGGGCTGTTGGAATGAGACTTTAATTTCTAACTTGTAAGTGATTTTAAGATTAATTAAAGATCCATTAGGTCCAGCAGTTTAATTACCTAGGTAGCCTCATCTCCTCAGATGGTAAGATTGATGGGGAGATAGACAACAGGTTAGCAAAGGCATATAGTGTTTTTGGAAAACTCCATAAAAGAGTATGGGGTAATAAATACTTGAAGAAAAGCATCAAGATCAGTGTTTACAAAGCCATAGTGTTGTCGACTCTCTTATACGGATCTGAATCATGGGTCATCTACCGCCACCACCTGCATCTCCTAGAACGCTTCCATCAACCCTGCCTCTGTACAATCCTAAATATCCACTGATCAGATTATGTGACTAATACTTCTGTTCTAGAACAAGCAGCAGTCACTAGCATTGAGGCCATGTTGCTGAGAACTAAGCTGCATTGGGCAGGACACGTCTCAAGGATGAAGGACCACCGCCTCCCTAAGATCTTGCTTTATGGTGAACTTGCCTCTGGCTGCCGCAAGAGAGGAGCCCCGAAGAAAAGATACAAGGACTCCCTGAAACAACATCTCAGCCTCGGCCACATTGATCATCATAACTGGTCTACTCTGGCCTCAAATCGGGAAGCCTGGAGACACACTATCTATAACGCTGCCGTTTCCTTTGAGAACGCACGCAGGATCACTCTCGAGGAGAAAAGGCAACACAGAAAGAATCGTATCCTGCTGAATACACCACCTAAGGAGTCTTTCTGCTGTGCCTTTTGCAATCGGACATGCCTATCTCGTATTGACCTCATTAGCCACCAGTGTGCCTGTAACAAACGTGGATGGAGCCTTCCCAAATCATCGTTCGCGAAACCTAGCCATGAATGAAAGATCCATTGGGATTGTGACAAAATATGCAATGTCTTTAATGAAATCAAAGCTGAATTGACTAACAAAAATGCAATATCTGCTCTAAAAGAAACAACAGAAATGTTCACGATTAAAATATTTGCCTTTCTTGTGAGCTTTACAAATCAGGTTAAATGTATAGCTCCTTTAGCATAGGCTCTCTGGGCCCACTTCAATTCAGGCATATGTGTATGCTGTGTGACAATGCTGTTTGGTGATAAAATACTACCACATAGCACCACATTTCAGCATCTGACACACCACATGCTGGCTAAACTGTTCTGCAGTTATTTGTTAATGCTTTTCCACTGAATTCACCAGAAGTCAACACAAGTAAGGAAAAATGGGTGTCTAACTTCATCTGCAGTTTTTCTTAGTGCTTTGGTGATAATGGACCATTTTGTTGCTGAATACAGCAAAAAGAGATAGGATTTTATATAAAACTAGGTCAATATCAAACCCATTCAGAAAAGTCGGGAGACTAAGACTCAAAGACTTGAAGTGACTGGTTCCAAATTATTCAGGTAGCTCATAGAAAAAAGGCAAATAGGAGAACTCATACTATTGTAAAGACTCAGGTCAGCAGCTTCAAAAGCCATGCCTTTGCCATTCTGAAGGCAAACAAAAAATTGCCCCTTGTTTGAGAACTTAAAATGTGTGGTGGTTCTAGCATTCTGAAATAGAGATTAAAAGGCGCTCCTTTCAACTAATCTGAACTCTATTCCCTTCCCAACACACACACAAGCAAGGCTTCTAGGTACATAAGAAATTAGGTTAAGGGTCAGATGAAATTCATAGTTTGGTGTCACTCAACCATTTTTGTCATTAGAAACTCCAGATACAACAAAAGTAAAACTTTGAAGAAAAAATATATTTTCAAGGGAAAGTATATTCAGCTCACTAAGTTTTCTTTCTGAAAGATTTCCACAGGCACGTAATAAATAGTATAATGCCATTCGTCAGTGATAACAGTTTGAACTGAGTATTTTTTCCTCTATAGTTTGTATTATCTTTCAGTGTCTGTTAGGAATGGATTGGTTTTTTCACCTGCTTTACTATAGACCTTGTAGATGAATCAGTATGTTATAGCAGTTTTCCTGTTATGGGTAGTAATAATAAATAGGTTAAATGACTACAGCGAACTGCAGTAAAGATGCAAATGACAAAAGACAATTAAAAAGTCCTCAACGGTAATCATGTGTTCCTAGTTGTCTAATTTATTATTAAGACCCATCGAATTAATTTTTGTAATCAAAATAAATTAATCACATTGTATGATTTTGTGGTTTGAGGGAAATTTTCTTTTTCTCCTTCATGTATATAATCTCTTTGCTGTATCCCAGAGTCTATACAGTGTGATAAACTTGGCTAGCTATACCTCTGAGTCACAAGGCAAAATGAGGTATTTAGGTGCACAGTAAATAAAAATGCTCAGTTAAGGACTATTATACTGAAATACATATATACTATATGTTCATGGCTGGGCTTTGCGAACGAAGATTTAGGAAAGGCTCTATCCACATTTGTTACAAGCACGCTGGTGGCTAATAAGGCCGATACGAGATAGACATGTCTGATTGCAAAAGGCACAGCAGAAAGACTCCTTAGGAGGTATATTCTGCAAGGCACGGTTCTTTCTGCGTTGCCTTTTCTCTTCGAGAGTAATCCTGAGTGCGTTCTCAGAGGAAGCAGTAGCGTTATACTATATGTATTTTGGTAGCAACACACTAAACTAACAAAATTCCTCTCTACCAGACTAGAGTGTACGAAAAATCCTGCTTTAGAAGTGAATAGAAACAGTTCCAAAGCACTTTCAATATCAAAATAGAGACAGTTCTCTCTAAAAAAAAAAAAAAAAAAAGCACATATTAATTTCACAAGGCTAAAGAAAAGAGATAACAGTTTCACATATCCTAATCTTTAATGTCCAGGAATTAAACACAAAAGTTCCAGGAATTCCCTAATTCATTTTTTGCAAGTAGTGAATTGCAAATTCCTATATCAGGGTTACCACAATGCGTTGACTTCATTTTCCTTTCTCTTGATCTTCATTGGTCTTTGAAATTTCCTCCAAGGAGCTGAGACCAGATGTGGCTTGTGTGTGGCAAGTCTTCCCTGAATGCACCAGCTGAGAACTGTCTTCTGTTGTGGTGAGCCCCTCAGCAGCTGAATTAAATAATTCAGATCTGCTTTGTTCAACTCAAATCAGTGTAAGACTGTCTTAAAAGGATCTTTTGAGAGGAGATTACGTTTTAATCATCCTGATGAGCTCAATGTACTCATATAGAACTTCATGGCACTCTTTGTATTGTAGAGCTTTACAAAAATCACACCATTTCTTTCTATTTTATGTAGGTTACAAATCATAATTTAAGTTTCGTAAAGCAATTCAGTTCATCTCTTTGATATAGAATATCTTGTTTGTAAGTATCAGCGTTCCTGAGACAGGACATCTTCAAAGATACAGTTTACAGAGATAATTAAAAGCTACCTCACAAGTTGCAGAAAGAAAATGGCTCCAGTTTCATTGTAAAAGGGTTCCTTGCAGCTGTTCATGATATATAAGTAGATGTAAAGAGATTAATGAAAATCAAGAACTTCCATTTAAGAAAAAGCTTATGTTGAACACAATTTTGTAACAGTGAGACTCTTTCTAGCTGGACTGTATTAATACTTAAGGGCTTAGCTTTCTTCTACTATGTTTTTTAAAGAGGTTCTATGGTGCCTTCTTCTTTGGGCAGAATTTCTGAGGTAAGTCAGTGAGAGAGGTTCTGATGTAGCCTATATGGTTCAGAGCTTTTCTTGCTCCTCTACCTCCTAGAAGGCCTGTCTATTTTCTTTCATAACCACTAAAGTTCAGGATGGATCTCTGTGCAGTTTGGTGAAATTACTTTTACTTTTTTATTTATAGCAGTAGTAGATTCCTTCTTTGCTTATAATTATGCCTGAGAATAACATCAGAAAAAAAAAATCCACAGTAGAAAACAAACTGTTGTATGCTCACTAAGCATGAAGAATTGAGCCTAGTAGTATGACTGTAAACTCAGTTATACTGCCCAATCCCATAATAACACTGAGGATCTCTGACTAGGTGTCTATTAAGAAGTGACACAAACTCATGAGGCTGCAAAGTCAGTGCTCTGATCCACAGCAATACACTGAGTACCTGACATCAGTGTGGGGTCAGAACACAGATGTTAGTCCTCTGCCTCTTTGTAAGACCTGAATTTATATTCTCTAGAAGGTACTGGGTTCACATGTGAGAAATCATCACTACTATGAGGGACATTATGACACTCTTTAGTTCAACATCCTTCCACAATAATCAAATGCAACATTTTTAATTAATTTTAATTAGGTTCCTGATCCACACATTTTATATGAGCTTACTTTTATGGTATATTGTGCATATTAAAGGCTATTATTCATTAAGGAATTTTCTTTTGATCTTCTGTGGCAAGTTGGTGGATATTCAAACAAAGAAATTAATTCTATGCTAATCACACTTAAAATTTATTCTATGTTATCAGTCCTTGTAGTAATCTTCCTTTAATTATAGATATAACTAATGTGTATATATAATAGATAATGAAATATTTTATGTATATATAATTATATATAATTGGCTATTATAGATATAACTGAGATATATAGAACTCAGTTTGAAAAAAAAAAAGACAAACTCAAGAATTATCTTATTGCTATCAGTTTCCAGCTTTTGTTTTTCTGAGTAAATAGCCCCTCTCTAGAAGGGTCTTTTAAAATAGGTCTGCAACATTAGTGAGGAATAGAACAGGTTAAGGAGAGTGTTTCATTTTTGTTTTATTTTGGTTGTTATCCAAATAAACGCTCTTGGAGTTCAGCCCAGTTTGGGCTCTGCAGCAGGGTTCATAAAACTCTAACAGTGCTGGCTTCCTCCAGGGTTTCTGCTTCTCATTTTTACAGAGCTGAGGAGCTGATCTTCAGCTTGAACTGCAAATCCTGGAACTTCAGCCCTTGGTTCAGTACCTCTGCATGACAGGGCTAGTGTGTTCAGCTGAACCTCCTGTCAGAGCCTGAGAGGTTCCATAAGAAATATTTTGCAGACAATGAACTGTCATTTAAATACAAATAGCTATTTCACCCAAAATATATCCTATTACTTTTACTCAGAAAAGATAAAACAAAATTAAAACATATTAAAACCTTCTGTGACTTCCTTAAAGCAAAAGTGAAATGGTCTTTCTTCACTAGCTAAAGGAGGATTAAGATAGTTACCCAATACCACTTTACATCTGAATTAAAAATCCATACAAAGCTTTAATACTCTCTAGCAAGTTTTTGATGGTTAATTTCTTTTACTTCTCCTGAATGTTCTGTGCCTTTTTGATGTTAATGAGCTGGTTCTCCCTTTACAAACCTCCTAAGAAATTGTCTTAATTTACCAAGGTACTTAAATATGTTGTTAATTTAAAGAACATAAACACGTCCATTCATTACAATGACACTTCATTTGCCCTTTAAGTTAAACATATGTGTTCTTAATTGTAGCCTGAAAGTTCTCAAAGGGTATTTTTGGGATGTCATAGTTCCCAGCCTTGCAAGGTGCTAATCACTCTGTTTTCCTAACAATCACAAGACCAGTAGCGAATTCTCAACATTTCTTACAAGTTCTCAGCACCTTGCAGGAACAAATCTTCCCTCTATCAGTCAACAAAACCAAGGTCTGATTTACATGTATCTATCTGCCTTTATAGTTTGAGCAATTTTGTGCTCACAAATCACTGACCTGAATTCATGTGCCTAAAGTGAATGTGAGCACAAATATTAGCTATTATCTAATCACCCAAAGAGTATTTGCACCTGTTATGAATTATGCATGCAGAAAGTCAAGCTCAATTATTTGTATATGCAAAGTTGAACACGCAAAAAGCCTATTTCTTAAAATCTAGGACAAGATGTTAAACTCGCTGTATTTTATACAAGTACCATCTTATCAGAATACTGAATATTTTATGTCTGAGTAAGTGCATATGTTTAAAAGTGGTAAAATATGGATTATATACAAGATTGCTCACATAAGAACAGGATGACATTTCTTACCTGAATTCTGAACATTTTGAATGTATATAGTAAACTTACTCAGAGAAGACAGTATACTATCATTAAAGAGTATAAATTTTTGCATTTTTAATGTAAATTATCATGTTTAAAAAAAAGATTTTTAAATGTTAGTTTGAACTAGGTATAAGGGAAAGAGTTGAAATCTTTAAGAAAGAAAAATGGTGAAAAGAAACAGAAAAGGTCCCTGAACTAAGATGATAAATATTTCCAAAAGCAAGAACACTTACTAAGATGAGCTGAGGTCTTCTGCCTTGTTTCTATTGGTCTGCCTGCAACTGCAAATGAACAGTTATAACTGTATGAAACTAGGAAATTTTTTTCCATTATTTCTTTGCTAAAGATGATTGCTATTGAGGTGAGTCAAAAAAAATGCCTATTAGCAGGTAAGACAAGGGAAAAGAACCAGCTAGGAGCTCACAATCTGACAGTTGACAAGGAGAGATCAAGATAGAAAAAGAATCGAGCAAGCAGAGGAGTTGAAGAGACCAGAAATCTTACACAGTCCAATCCAAAAGAAAGTTATTCTAAGAACAAAAAAAGTTTGCAAACAGGGATTCCACATTTCTTGAACTATGTAGTTGAATCTTTAATGCTTGCCTTTGCATCCTGTTCAAGTCCCTGCTATAAGTTTACAGCAAGAGCCTGCTAGTGTAAACGATGTGATGTAATTTTAGTAGTGAGAATAAATCTGGCCATTCAGTCAATTTTAAAGACTAAGTGAAGAACAGTCTCAAGATAACAACTACCTTCTTTATATTCAGTATAAAAATAGGGGTTTGACTTCAGACTTGAGAGGCATAGCTGAACAAACATGACCCAGATTCACACTTCTCTGTGCTACGAATTTTCTTTTTCTTGTTGCACAGTAAGAAGTCTAAGCTGTTTGAAAAGAGCTACTTACAGTGACTCAAAAAACACAATTGAAAACATTCCAATAACATTATTTTTCATTCTTTGCAGGCAAATTATCATCAGAAAAAGTAGTAATTATTTCAAAGTTTTGAACTAGCATAGCTTTTAAAACTAAAATATGAAAAAGAATTTACTTTCTGTGTATCTTCCTAAATAGTTGTCTGTTTACTGTAAGGACATTTAACAACTCCAAGTCTAAACAGGAGAGGAAGAATTTAGTCTGAGCTATTTTAAGTTCAGAGAATTCTTTAGGCAAAGCAAAACATCCTAGTAATCACGAAAGATGAAACGGAAGTGCTTCAAAGAAGTAAATTTGCAATTTTCACTCTCTTTTTCATTTAAGAAAATGTCCTGAAAGTCCTTGAATTTTGACAGTTTGCATCAGCTAGCTGCCTGCAGCATTCCCCTGGGGCTGCTCTTCAGATGCTCTCAGGTTGGGATCTATAGTAACACTGCTTCATATCACAAGTGCAAACAGCTTTTCTTGCATATTTATCTCATTGCTATCTTGGAAACTGTATGCATAGCACAATAGCTTTTCAAATATTGATGGAATATTCAGTTGTTATCTCCCTTTCAATTCTTCCTCAAAAAGCAGTACATTTTCAGCCTTTGTTTAATATGATATATACCTATTTCTTACTTTCCATTGAATGTATTCAAAGTTAAAATAACTGTTGAATTAAAAATAACTCACCAATATGTAAATTCTTAAGCCATCTAAAAGACACTGGCCAAATTTTCAAAGTCAAGTGACTCCATAGTTCTGGATATATTATTATGACCTGATGCAGATTTACCAGAACCGACTCAACCAGAAATTCACCTCTCAAATCACATAGCTGGTATATCACAAGTTTCTACACAGTAAAACATTATTGCCTGACTATTCAGCCTTTTGCGCCACATCCGTTTGATTTAGAGATAGTGTGTAGCATAGGATCCAGTAAGACACCTTGTTTGCTTCCATGAATATCCCAGGATAGCTTAAATGGCATGTGCTGCTTATGTTTAGACACCTGAATCAAGCCTAATCTCCCTTTATAATAAATGAATAAGTCTTCAATACAGTAAAAAGTATGGAAAACTATTTATTTCACCCTACAGTAGGTGGGCATTTATTGTTCAGCTGATTATCTCTATAGACTGGGGAGCCTGTTCCAGATGCCCAACCACCCTCTAGGTGGAAAACCTTTTTCCAATATCCAACCTAAACCTCCCCTGGCACAACTTCAGGGTCCTGTCACTGGTCACCACAGAGAACAGATCAGTGCCTGCCCCTCTTTCTGCCCTCGTGAGGAAGTTGTAGACTGTAATGAGGTCTCTCCTCAGTCTCCTCTTCTCCGGGCTGAACAGACCAAGTGATCTCAGCTGTTCCTCATACGGCTTCCCCTCAAAGCCCTTCACCACATTTGTTTCCCACCTTTGGACACTCTCTCATAGCTTAATATCTTTCTTATATTGTGGTGTCCAAAACTGCACACAATATTCCAGGTTAGGCCGCACCAGCATAGAGCAGAACTGGACAATCATCTCCCTTGATTGGCTGGCAATCCTTTGCCTGATGCCCCTGAGGACATGGTTGCCCCTCCTGGTTGACAGGGCACTACTGACTCTATTCCACTTGCCCTCAACCAAGACCCCCAAGTGCCTTTCTGTGGCACTGCTTTCCAGCATCTCATTCCCCAGTCTGTACATACATCCAGGGTTGCCCCATCCCAGGTGCAGAATTCAGCACTTCCCCTTGTGGAACTTTGTATTGTTGGTGATTGCCCAGCCCTCTAATTTGTTGAGGACTCTCTGTGGGGCCTTCCTGCCTTCATGGGAGTCAACAGCTCCTCCGAGTTTTGTGTCATCTGTAATTTATTAAATATTAAAATATATAAAGTTTTGAAAGACTAGTCTCCGTGCTACAAAGAATAGTTCTCATTATCAGGCAGCAGATTATTAAACCTACGCTTTTACAAAACACACTCTATCAAGCCACTGCCTTGGAAAGGAAAGTGCTATAAATTAGAACCTTCTTAAACATTGAAGCCATTTCCCTGATTATTTTCTCAAATGGAATGAATCTCTCTCTACCAGTAGCTGTTCTTATGGATAACCAAAGTTTTAGTTCTCTGAGCTGGGTGAATGTGTGTGTTGCCCCAGCTGGCAGTCAAGGGGACTGCTCCCAGTGCTGCTCCCACCCCACCACAAGCAGGACGGGGAAGAACCAGAATGAGGAAACCCATTGGGTGAAATAAAAGCAGGGAAATCACGCAGCAATTCCTGTCACAAGCAAAGTAGACTCAGCTCTGGGGAATTTAACTCAATTTAAAAGATTTAATTAAGATTTGGGTATTGAAAACAAAGAAGACAAACATTTAAGCACTTAGAGGAGATACCTTTCCTCCTTCATTGCAGGTCTCCTTCCTGGTTATTGCCACAGGTTACACTCGGTCCCTTTGGTGAGGCAATATGTGGGGCAGGAGATTGGAGTCAGGCCATAGCAGTGTCTGTTGTAGCTCCTTGTTCCTTACTCTCCCTCCACTTCTGCCTCTGCTTCTTCCTTAATGCTTATTTCCTCCTCTCCGTGGTTTACAGCTCCTCTGCAGGCGTTGCCATCTCCACAATGGAGCACCTCATGTGGTCTCATACGTTTTATCCTTCTTCCTCTCAGTTTTTTACCATCCTTTATTAAATATGTTGATCCAGAGGTACCTCCCACCAGGCTGAGGGGTTCAGCTGTGTCCTGCCATGGGTGGGTTGGCATGGTTTGGAACTGGCTGTGTCTCCTCACAGAGGCTGCCCGGCAGCCCCTGCTGCCTGCACCCTACCCTTTATATGTAATGCAATGAGATGTGTCCCCTCTAAAACAACTTATCATCAATTTGAAGGGTTGAATCTGAAGTAAGTCATCCTTCAGAGGGTAAAACACTCAGCAGCACTTAGTTCCCTGGAGTCTTTGGTGCCCAGAGGTGCCATGCGGTGCCAGGCTGCTTGTCAACCACTCAGGGAGCAGCCAGTTCAGACCACAGTCTTAAATTCTGGCAGCAAAAGCTGTCTGGTAAATGTCAGGACTAAACACAGTGTAAGCTGTGTTATATCCACAAGTAACTCTTGCATTTTTTCCTAGTGTTCAACAAAACCCTTGTTTGTTTGGTTTTTTTTAAACAAATACCTTGCTTAGCAAGACTCCCCTGAAGTGGCTGCAGAGCTTTTACTGAGAAGCTCCAAATGAGAGCTCCTGCTGTGTCAACTTGTCTACCTTGGTGGTAGTCATTTCAAAATATTTCAACAAACTGAACCACACTGACAACCCATAATCAGACTGTTTTTCTCATGTGTTTCTTCCCCTTCGATATCAGAGTTTTAAAAACTTTTCAAGTTGATGCTAAACTACATTCTTCGTAATTTGTTTATGTCTGTCTTTGTAGGTCTGATAGCCAGTTTAGCACCAGTAAATGAATTTGGAACTGTTATTATCTTCTAAGTATAGGCCACACTCAAATGTTTCCCTCAGTGTTATTGGGTTCCCACAAAACCTTAGGTTATGTGATTTTAGTCTTCATCTGCATGTAGGCATATACTCTGAAGCTACAGAGCGGCTCTGACTCCAAGAAGGTACCTGGAAAAGGAAAGTTACAGTATATAACCTCATCCAATGCTTGCTGCATTCATCAGAGGGGGGACAGGGAGAGTCCCCACATACCCCTGCTACTGTCTCACAGTTAATACAACAGAACAGCACTATGGATGCTTTCTTGTGTTTCTCTGACAGCTTGGCAAAAATACATGAGAGACACTTGGCTATCATCGGTCATCTATGAAATTTCTGATATTAGAAATTCCTGATATTAGAAATTCCATCGGGCAGATAGATGGATCTATCTATCAACTTTCTCTGCAATTTGTCCTGACACCTATCTGATGAACAAAAGAAATTTTTTGTACGAAATATACACAGGAATGGTTTGAATACTTTGAGTAGGTTTAAAATTCATAAACATACCAATATATTTTAAATTTTGTGAGGCAAAAATTAGACTCCAACAGGTGGAAGGCTGGCAGACATAAAGGAACTGGAAATGTGATTTCAAATATAGTGTCAAAAGTCTAAATAAAACATTTAAAATTAAAGGGTTTAAAAATATTTGTAAGAATAATACTTCAGCAATTATAAGGTGGGTTTTCCATTTGTTTGATTCTTTATTTATTTTATGGGAATACACATTAAGTTAATGAAATGTATATGAAATTGGGGAAAAAATTCTTACCATTAAAGAAAAATAGTAATGTTTCAAGCTATTAAACAGTGTAAGTGCAGAATTATCCAGAAGTAACTTTATTCATTTGATTCTTTGAATTGTAAAATTTATTCGATTTCTCACTTACTATGCACATGTAACTACAGTTTAAATTTATAAGGCTACTTTGCTTAACCATGCATATACTAAAAAAATGATAAAGGTATATTCTATTCTCATGCACATATGTAATTGTGATTATTTAGTTTATCAAGCAAGAAGTGAATCAACAGTGTCACTAGGTTTGTTTTAAGCTGTCACATTCTTCCATTGTTGCTTTTTGTCATTAAAACCCAAACCATCCTGAAAAATAATGATTTACTTTTAATGGATTTTTTTTTCTTTATACAGTTGTTCGCATGCATCAAGCTAGCTTTAATTTGGGTGGTTTAGGGTTTTGCAGCACAGCAAATATATGCAGCTGTTAACAAAGTGTAGAACATTGAGGTGCTTACTGATTCTCCACTAGACCTTATACAAAGGGAAGGAATTGCTGATTTCACTTTGATAATAGCTAAACTTGTTATGCTTTTCATTTCTCTGTAGTGGCATCATAACTGTTCCATTTATTCTGCAATCTCAAAGTTGTGACTTGTATTATGTAGTCTCTTCATCGTCAGGATTTTAGTGCAGTTGAAAATATTTCTGAATTCAAGCAGTCATACAGTTTTCTGTTCAAAAATGGTATTGCAATTCTCCCTCAGAACTGTTAAAATATTTATAAAATATTTTTATGGAAAAATACTTTTATAGAAAACCATCCACCAGAAAAACCTTAATCTAGCTGTTCATTTGCTTTCAGAATATTAAGGTCAGCTATCACTACTGATACTCGTTCAAGAACCCTGAGCCATAAGAGAGAAAAAACAGATGCTATGTTTTTGTAACAAGATTCGCTACTTCTTTTCTGTAACTGCATACATGGAATTTATCTGTGCAAATATGACAGTAGCCTAGAAATTAGAGATGCATAACAGCTCTGTCCTGTTGTCACTTTTGATCTTTATGGTATTTTTTTATGGTTAATAGCTTGATGTGTTAACAGTACTTGGTGGTCCCAGCCTTGGTGAAGAGTTCAGAATAACAGCAGCCAGCAAGACAGAAACAAGCCTGCAAGAATTTTCATGAGTGGGATGCTCAAATTGTCTGAGTCCGTATTTTCCAAAACTGATCTGGTAAAGAGGAATACAACTATCAGTCCAATTAAACAGCAACTGGGAAATTAAGAGATCTGGGGGGGGGGAAGTAATTAAGCAGATATACAAGTGAAAAACAAGGATAGGTGAACACAGAAGCAGGGCAACAATGGCACTGGTGTTACCCTTTCAAAATGTGGCCCCATGACACAAGGGGCTTGTTCCCTCAGCCACTGCCCCCATCTCACTCACACCCCTCATGGGGCACTTGGTGACTTGCACCCTGGGGGTTTAGGCTATGTCCCCTCTGAGATTATGGGGAACAGCCAGCGCACTTACATCTCCCATAGCAGGGGGAGCTGGCAGGGTGTCCCACAGGTCCAGGGGAGGCCTGAATCACCCATAGTATTTATCACAGTGTTTGGGATAAAAGGAGGGATTAAAATTTATCAGGATATCTAATAATATTTAACAGGTATCTAGAAAACATTTTGACACATATTAACATTTAGAATATTGTGGTTTATTTGTCCTACTGTTAATATTGAAAGAATATTAGATATTGATCCTGAATATAAAGTTTGCTGATTCTCAGTTAATTACGTCTCATTAATAAATCAGTAAACCCACTTGAATCATGATTTGACTTAAACTACAAGAACTGAGCAGGTTTTTCATGGTACAGGGTCTTGATTTACTAATGAGCTTCTAAACTGTGATTGAGCAGCTTGGAAACATGAAAGCTTATCTAGCTGCACCCACCACTTTGCCTGCTGCTCTGACAGCTCATATCTGATTTGAATGGAAGTTACGTGAAGTGGAAAGTATTTTGCTAGCAGTTCTGCTCCTCTCAGTTGAACAGTCTGGGATACATTAGAGAGCTGAAAAGAGTCGATTTATTCAGCTGTTTTTTGGGAGAATGGGCTCTTACTCCTATCCTGTTTTTTATATATCACAAATTCTGTCATCCCACATAGACTGGTTCCAGTGCATGTTATGTGATAACTTTTCAGAATTAATTATTTTATAGCTTTCAGTGCGTTGACTATTTTTTTGTGATTACTCTGACAAAAATCCTAGGCAAGTGACTGAAAGGTCACTTAGGTCCTTCAACAGCAGGAAAAATTATATCACTACTTGAGATTTCTGGTATAGTAATTGGAATATATTTTACTGGAACCTGATTGATTTTCTTTCGTAATTTTGACTCTTAACACAAGGGACACTTTTTACCATTATACTCTATCTTCTACTCTAGCTGTGCATATTAATGTTTTTCATTTTTATTAATCCCATTAATCTCAGAATTAGATAATATCTCATAGCAATTACCTACATATGCTAATTATGTGTTCTGTAATTAGCTCTCCAGGTTTAAAATTGCTTCATAATTAAATTGATTGGACCACATTTTAAAAAAAATAGTTCCATTTTTTATTTGTAGACATATATTTTTCAACTTGTTATTTACCTTATCTTTCAATGTTCCTAATCCTTAAAATACCCTCTTACACTAAAGTAGCTCTATATGTCTAATCCCTCAGGATCTGATTTAGAACCCACAGTAGGAAATAATACTTATAGGAAGTTTGATATTCTGCCTTTTTTATTATTTATTTATTAACAGACATTCTGTTTTTTAACAGAAGAGTAACCATACTTATGAAGTTCAAGGTGTGCTTTCTAACCAGAAGATCAGAATATATATTTTTAAATTCTGATCAAGTGTTCTCTCATAGGTATTCTATTGTCACAGAATCACAAAATCTTGAGGTTGGATGGCAATTCTGGAGATCACCTAGGCACTGCTCAAAGCCGGCTCAGCTAGACCAGGCTACTTAAGGCCATGTCCAGCTGAGTTTAAAATATCCCCATGAACAGAGAACTGCACAACTTCTATGGGTAACCTGTGCCAGTGTTGAAACAAACTCACAGGAAACTCTTGTAATTCAGTGGAATTTCCTGTGTTTCTGCTTGTCCCCATTGCCTCATCCTTTCCATGGACAACATGGAAAAGGGCCTGGATCCATTCTTTGTACTCTCCTTTCAAGTTTTATATATATATTCATAAGGTCCCCCTTAACCCTTTTATACTCCATGCTGAGCATTACCATATACCCCAAACTCTCCTCATAGAAGAGATGTTCCAAGACATTAATAATCATTGTGGCACTTCCTGGACTCTCTCCAGTCTTTTGTATTTGGGATTTCAGAGTTGGATGCAGTGCTCCACCAAGGCTGAGCAGAGGGGATCTACTGGCAGTGTTCTGCTTAATGGAGCCTAGGAGGTTGATGAGCTCTTTTTCTGCAAGGGCTCATTGCTGGCCAATGTTCAACTTGGTGTCCTCCAGGACCCACATCTGCTTTCTACCTGGGCAGCTCCCAGCATATACTGGTGTGTGGTGCTGTTCCTGTCCAGTTGCAGAACTTTGCACTTCCCTTTGCTGAATTTCATGAGGGTTCTGGCAGCCTTTCCTAGCCTGCTGATGTCCCAGCCTAGAGATGCAACGTTGGGCCTTCCAACACACAGTTTTGCTTTCTTGCTTGCTGCTACACATCCAACAACACTTTGTAGATCTGTCCTTAGATCTGCCCAAGGTACCCGTTAGCACAAGAGAATGTCATCTCTGATGATGAGACCAGTCTGAGAAAGTTGGGGCTGTTCAGCCTAGAGATGAGAAGGTTGCTTGGAGACCTCATAGAAACTTTTCAGTATTTGAAAGGGCCCTACAGGGAAACCATAAAGGGGCTCTTAGTCAGGAGCTATAGTGATAGCACAAGGAGTAATGGATACAAACTGAAAACAGGGAAATTTACATTAGATATTAGGAATAAATTCTTTACTATGAGGGTGGTGAGGCACTGGAACCAGTTGCCTGGGGGGGTTGTGGATGCCCCAATGCTGGAAATATTCAAACCCAGGTCAGATAAGGCCTTGAGCAACCTGGTCTAGTGAGATGTGCACCTGCCCATGGCGAGGGATGTTGAGACTAGATGATCTTTAAAGTCCCTTCCAACCCTTAACATTCTATGATTCTATTATATGTTACTCCTATGATTTCGTGTCATGTATTGGGGGGTGTTTTGTGGAAAAATACTGTGATACCCCCTCTGGTCATTATCAAATAGAATCTTTATTTACTTGATTAATGATTAATAATTAATGACTTTTATATAAACCAGAACAGCTTCGGTAAGGAGTCTAAGAGAGTTGCGTCCATGCTGTAAAGGTATTGGTTTGAAATATGTTCTTGTCGTTGCTTCCCAAAATGCAGACAGTCAATAAGATCTTCACTGGTTTTAGGATACTAGCTTTCTCTCTTGCTACAAATGATTCGAAACATGTAAACATTAAAATTATTTCTGTGTCGTTCTAGACAGCTATCTCTAAATAGTTGACCAATGCTATGAATCCTCAAAGAGAGGCTGGAACCCAACTCTTAGGTATCCTGTGGTACTCCTAGTAGGTTGTCATAAAAATTTGTGACAAAATCCTTGTCACCTTGTCTATAGCTGCTGCTAATGTTCATCCTACCCATCTTCCTTAGCTTCAGACTGAAAAATATTTTCACAATTACCCTGTAGACCATGGTTTTTAACAATATACAAGAAATCTGCTATTGAGCATATGGAACATTGGTGCTTCATGTATTGAATATACTTGAAGTAATCTCTGACCTTACTAGGTTCTCAGAGAATAATGTATTGTTATTTGACACCTGAAGTTCTTTTTTATCATTGGATGATTTAGTGTATGGTTAGTGATGTGATCTTGAAAGTGTTCAGTGTAGGCTTAGATCTGTTCTCTGTTAATTCAGTGGAGTTTTATTACTGGTTTCAATGTAAGAATAGTAAAGCCTGTATGCAGCCTGCTTTTGAAAATCCAACCTAGTAGCAAATAATATTTATATTTGTTCTTATTTGATTTTTGTTTTATATGCCTCTTTATTTTGTGATTCACTAATCACAGAATCATAGAACATATCAAGTCGGAAGGGACCCATAAGGATCATTGCATCCAGCTCCTGGCCCTACACATGACCATTCCCAAGAGTCACACACACCATGTGCCTGAGAGTATTGTCCAAATGTTTCTTGTACTCTGTCAGGATTGGTACTGTGACCAATGTGCTTTCATACTCTCTTGTCCTGTGAGTTTAACAGTTTTTCTGCTTTTATTAAACAACTTGTTCTTTTCATTTAAACTTAAGCTGAACATTTAATTTATCCACTATTAAGATTACTACAAGTGTCATTTCATTTTGGCATATTTTTAAACATATCCATGAGCAAGAGAGATTGAAATACAGATTTTCTGAATAGTTTTAAGAAAACTTGGAGGTTTAAAATTTTGATTACAAGCTTATTAATTTTCAAAAAATAATCTTCTTATAAATATTTAATAAATGGGTCATATATTTCTGTATGCATACGTCTTTATAAGCAAGTCTGTAGAGTGTTTAAACCAGAATTCCTTTAGAGTAATAAAAACTTTGCTCTTCTAAATATACCTACAAGAGCCTAAGACTAAATTTGCTGTTTCCAACACCACTAATGTTCTGAACAATTCATATATTTAAAACACATTTAGATTTAAAAAGTCTCAGCTTTTACATTCTTATTATTGCAATGGGGCTGCAGGCACAATATTAGTTTAAACAATTAGGCAGTTATACGACTGAATTTGTCGTTTTGACCAAATATCCAGCATTCAGAGTGAGTGTCTTCACTGAGTTTTCCTAACTTTCTTTGATATCCTTTTCAGTCCTCTTTTGGCTTCCACATTTAACATTAGCAAAGTCTTTTCACCAAGTTTTCTTTCGTCTATCTATTTGAATTTTTGAGATTATTTTACATTAAAAAATAATCATTAACATTACTCTACTGCTTGTGACGTTTCTTTGGTATTGTTTTTAGGTAAAAGCTCACTTACAATAATAAATAAATGAAATTAAAAATATTCTTAGCTAGAGAAGGAAAATAAATAATTTTTCTTCTTATATTCAGCTCATCTCTGGAGAACCAGCAAACAGATTTTTAGAGCTTACCAGCATAACCTACTAGAAAAGCAAGACTCAGAATTTATACTAGCATGTTTCAAGATGAAAAGAATTCCTTGTGAAATCCTGGTAATAGGTGAGGAATATGGAAGATTGTATGGTTAATATTCATGGAGAAGATTCAAATAACTTTGGTACCAAATACAGAAAGAAAATGCATTTGAACCCTACATTGGTTAGTTGCATGTAACCTTCGTGACTTTATTATATGTATTTTAATGTAGCTGGGTTTTTTTGTAGCTTGTTCAAATTTTTCCACTCAGAAATAATCCTTAGTTTTATTTATTGCTCAAGTTGTTCTATTGTTTCAAATACACAAAAGTGTATTACAAAAACGTTTTGTTATATGCCTAACTATGAGAAGGAACTATGCTGATTATGTCTCTAAGTCATTCTACCGAGGTTCCCATAAATGTCACAGAAACTAGTGTGTGGGAAGCCAGACTTCTCAGCAAAAAGGTCATGCTGCCACTAAGAAAAGAGGAATGGTAGGATCAGCATAGAGGCCACTACTGTTAAAGGAACTTAGAACTATCAGACAATAGCAGACTGTCTAATTTTCTGATTGTTACAACTCATCCAAAACAGTACATTTTTCTTTCTTCCCAGCTATTGAAAGGAGCATTCCATCTTACAGAAAGACTAGTTCTGGTCAGCGGCCAGAAAAAAAAAGTTACTTTTATAGCCAAGGAAGAGCATTCATAAATATCAAAAAGGACAGTTAGATATTTTAAATGAACTTATCTCTCAACCGACTAACGCACTCCTGTGATTTCCTTACTTGAGGGAACAGCTGTTCCCTTTCACTATGTTCTGTCCTGGGTCAGGGAAAGCTGAGCAGGCAGCCTGTGGCAATCCAAGTTAAGAGTTAGTTCTCTCTCCCCAACCACAGCTAATGGCATTTTGTATTTAAAAATTTGTATATTATTTGCAGAATGGATGAAAAACAAAATTCTTGAACAAGACATCACAGTTTAAATTGTCAGATTGGGCAAAAAATGAGCTAGTGACTCCAAAGAAATGAGCTAGTGACTCCAAAGAAATGTTAAGAGAACATCTTATGAGATTTTAGATCATTTCCAGTACAGCTCCCTGAACAGCTCACCTCATACATGCATTGCCAGCAGTTCTGGAGAAGATAGAAACACATAGGAATGGAGGGGAAAGTTGGGGGAGAGCAAGGTGAGTTCAAGGTATATGAATTCAGGTCACTGTAACTGTTGGGAAATAATGTCTGGGAAAATAGACTGATGGAGAAACAAAACAGAAATTTTGTTGCAGATTTTGGTTTTAGAAGAGTCCTGCAAAACTTTTCACTCAGTATTAGTAGACAGGGGCTGAGATACTGGTCTGTACTCAGTTCCTTCTCTCATCAGCCAATCTTCCAGCTGTTCCTGTGGCAGGAAAGGCTCTCAAGTGCTCTTTTCTCTGCATTTTCACCCATTTGTTCTCTTTTGTATGGAGTGTAAAGTAGATAAATATGAATTACAAATTCCCACTGCTGGGTGCAACATCATAAATAGAGAGGTCAGTTTGGGGGCCTCTTGGATTTAGATGTTAAATCATTTTTCTGGCACTGTGATCTTCATGTTCCCTCAAGTCAGAGAGAGTTAATGAAAATCTATGTGTGATTCTCTTATGTAATTCTGTATGAAATTGGTTTTGGTCAGAATATTCCAGCTTTGCATTGTATGGCTTTTGGGGGACTGTTAATATAGACATCTGAATTAAAATGAGTACAAAAAATATGAGAGGCTAGCACTAGGAGAATTTAGCTCTACTTCTTTGTTGTCTGGTTATTCCTTTTCACAGTTTAACTGTATATTTGAAGAATTCTTGATTATGGATTTTCAAATGAAGGTAATGTTTACCTTGTATTTCTTTGTTACGTACAACTGGAAAGTTTTAGGACAGTATAGATCACCCAGTTTCCTTAGACAGCCACGGAAAAATAAAACAAACCAGATAAAACCAAGAATTTACTTTTCTTAACTGCATACTTCTATCTACCTGTTCCCTGTACATTACGAAGCTACCAAAACATCAGTTTATCTGTATGTAACTTTTTTCTGATTTCACTCTCAGGTAATGAAAAGCACAGAAACACAGAATGTGTACAGTTGGAAGGGACCACCTGCACTTGCCTTTGCTGAATTTCAGACAGTTCTTCTCTGATCATCTCCCCAATCTGTCAAGGGCCTTCTGAAGGGCTGCACAGCACTCTGGGATATTGGCCACTCTCCCCATCTTTGTTTTCCAAAAGTCTGATGTGTTCAGCTAATGGCTCCTTCAGCATAACTTTCTTCTACCTACAGTGTTATTCTCACAGTTAAAATTCAAATTTAAATACACTGTTTTTGTGTAGCTCTGGTTTTGTGATATTCCATAATTTTAAGCATTCTTTAATATCTATTCCATTTTCATCAACACATCTTAAATTTCATTTAAGAATAGAGTGTACTGCAGAAGACTTCTAGCTAGTGACAGCAGAGGATGGTGGAATGTGATGAGACTGGTAACAGAGCCTGTTGATTTATGTTATTCTGGTTTTATTTTATACTGACCATTTTCTGAACATATTGATTCCTTGACTGGCAGATTCTTAACTGAGATTTTTGTTTTCAGATACCAGGATTACAGTTTTCAAATATGTTGATGATTTTAAAATCTTATTATTCTCATCTTCTCTTTGTCAGTGTTAAGAAGCAAAACATTTCTGGGCCTTGCTGATATAACTGTTGGGCAAATATTAGTGAGCTCAGAAGTAGAAGCTATCTACAGGTTCGAGATGATGTCATATAGCCTACTCTGGCACCTGAACATGTATGCTTGCTTTCTCTGTCCGTTGTGTATCTTCACCAGTATTAACTATTCTTTGCTGTATGATGAGAATGCATCAGCAACTGAATTATATTCTTTTCTAATGATAAGATAGGTCTGAGCATTGTCTCCTTTTTAGTTGCCTGTTCATACAAATGTACTTGAGACAGGCAGATACAACTCCAGCATCCTTTTTGGTTTTCTTTTTAGTAAGAGTAATTATGTAGACTCCTGCTACTGGGCACTGAGAAAGTTGAAACAAAGTTTTCTTATACAAAAATAGTTACCTTGATTCAATGAGAGGCTTCATCCAGTTCAGTGTTAAAAGGCCAGTAGCCAACATTCAAGCAATGATCCATAACGTAAAGCCAGTAGTGGATGTTTCTCTGAAAGCAAGTAAAATTTATTTCCATGTGTGCTCTTTATCTTTTATGTCAAAGTGACCTTTCTTAATCCTTAAATAAATGTTAAAAATTATTAAATAATTTATCAACAATTATTTTTGTCTTTCTAATTTTTAGTCTAATGAATTAAATTTTTTCCTTTTG
Organism: Manacus vitellinus; assembly: GCF_001715985.3. Taxonomy (NCBI): domain Eukaryota; kingdom Metazoa; phylum Chordata; class Aves; order Passeriformes; family Pipridae; genus Manacus; species Manacus vitellinus. The sequence continues at coordinate 26,948,314 of NW_021939396.1, read as the reverse complement.
TTTTATTAAGATGTATTTGTAGGAAGCTTTTATTTAAAATAATATTTCAGACACTTGGCCAAGAAACAAAAGCCATATATCCTGGTCTGCAAAATATAAGGTGTGGGTATTGATTCAGTAGACTCTGGTTTACGTATGGTGTGATTGCACCAGTATATCTCCTCCATTTAAGTCATCAAAACCTTGAGAAGGTTAGAACTTGGGTACATCCTCTTTATCTGTGATGTTTCAAGTTACTTCAACTGATGAATGCAGAACAAATTAGAAATAAAATCTAATTGTAAAAAAACCATAAAAAATTAATACCCAGAAACACTACCCCCCAGGAAAAACAGAACAAAATCAAAAATAAAAATACAAAAACCCCATGAGGCTTAAATTTTAAAAAGCAGCTTTTTTTTTTTCTGTCTGTAAAAGCATTTTATGAAACATTGATTCCAGTATGTCAAATAAGTTTATCGCTTATTTTCTTATCTTGACATATTTTGGTGTTGACCACCACAGAGTAAAAAGTCATGTCTTGTAACTCTCCTGTGAAAAGTTACACGAAAACAACATTTATCAAACACAAGATTTTCACTAAACCAAAGAACGTTTTATCAATGTCAATTAAATCCCTCTAAACCTAGGTTTGACTACTGTGTGTATAGCAGGAAGATAATTCAGATATTAATGTTGGCAGCATTGTAAATTTTTATCTTAAAATATTTTTTCCTGATACCGTTTTCTCTGTTTCTTAACATACTGTGTCTCTGTATTTCTAATTGTGTACTGTCTCTGATGACTGAAAGATAGATTTCTCACTGGGTCTGGGCATGACTGCAGGTTGAAACTCTGTATTGCCTAGAATACTGCATGATTTGGCATGAAAAGCATAAAGTGCAGCTCAAATTTATTTTCAGTCTTGACTGTGCCTGTACCGCCTACTTCAGGATTCATTTTGTTTACCTAGGGGTCTTTTTTGTATCATATCTTGGTATATTCTGCAGGAGAATTTAAGGAAAGGAAACTTGATTAAAGATGAGAGGAAAATACTACATGCTGAAGGTGTGAAGATGAGTGTAGTAAAAAAAAAAATTACATAAACTCAAGGTCTAACTATAGTAGAACGATGCCAGAATCTGTATCAAGGGCACATGTTCGAGTCTCTCAATCATGTAACAGTACTTCTCTGCTTGCCTTACTTTTGAAGATGGCAGGGTTTTTGAAGCAGACAATCCAGAAAAGATAAACCTAAAGAAAGCAGGTGGTTCCCATGCAGTCTGTTATGCTATTTCTGTCTCTACCGAAATGCCTTCTCTCTGGATATGCACACCACTGAAGCAAAATATGCAATGAAATTAGGATGATTACATGCAGAAAATACAGAGCATTAAACTGATGGAGAAACAAATCTAATCACTGAGAACATGAAATGATCATATGAAATGCATTTGCATAAATGTCATCCTGGTTATATTGAGATAACCTTTATATAGTGTAATAAAAAAAATGTATGTAGTGGTATATTATAAGCTCAGAATATGATTCTGCTATAGCTCCCTCCCTACATGTCTTCTTCCTTATTTGTGTCAACACCTGAACATATCTTGTCCTCTGATGAGTCATCTCAGCTTACTGAGCCAGTAAGAAGACACTCGCCCGTTTTGTTGCTGGATTAATTTCCTCCTTGCTCATGATGAGCTTCACAAAGAATTCAAATAAACCACTCAGGTTACATTTAGGAAAGATTTAGGACTACATAATTAAAGATGAAGCTATGAGGGCAAGAAGAGAACTGATTACTACAGCAGTCTCAGCTTAAACTTATGTGAAACACAGATTGCGCAGCCCTGGGAAACCAGGGTGGGTAAGGAAGGTTACACTGAATGTGCATAACAGTATTTACATCCCAGTTGGTTGCATTTATGTTAATACATCTAAGTTAATGCCACGGATGACTGCATATTCGCTGTCTTCTGAACACAGGATCTGACCTGTAATTGATGTAAAGTAGCACACCTGCACTGCCTTCAATAAATGCATATTACTTGAGGTCAGCAGCAGACTTCCTCTGTGTGATTAGTGCGTAGAGTCTGATTTGGGAGACTGAAATATGGAGTGAACCAAACAATGAATAAAGGTAGGCTAGGACTGACCCAAACAAAAATGAGAATTAAATGACTAAAAGAAAAAGTTTGCTAAATAACAGTAGGTTTTCTTTCTGGCTAAAGCATCTGCGACTCCTCATTATAATATGAAAATCAACTGTTCAGCATCCTAAATTTACTACACTTTTAATTAGAAGAATCCTTTGGTCTCTTAGCAGTATATTGGGGTTTTTAAACTTTGAAGACCTGGAACACTGAAACTTTTCTTTGTTTTCTTTGGACATCTGGGAAGCAAATTTACTGATGCCTGACCTAAATTAGAGCCTGACAATTTATAATATAGACATAGCCGTTTTACGAGTTCTTTCCTCTTTCTAACAATAGTAGTCATGAAATATGAACCACTAAACTCTGACTTAGTTTTTCTGTTGCTTTGGGAGTGCACCAATGTTTGATGTGTTCAGCAGCCTCTCTAATTTTTCAGGCAATTTATTAAGCAGTCCTTCACTGCTTCTATAATTTACAATCAACAGCCAGTACAGGTGAAATCTGAAAAATGAGCTGAACTCTCCCATGTTCATTGGTCATGGTTGAACTATTGGCATGAGACTGATTGTGTCCTTCTCTACTGTGGAATTTTCAAATTGTTCAATAACACATTAAATTCTTTTTATTTCAGGCTGTAAGCAATTAGATGATGAAATGTCTCAATGAGTCAGTCGGTTTTCAAAGAAAAGCAGGATTAGTGAGGACAGTGACAAACTCAGGACAGTTTGTCTTCTGAAGCAGCACTCTCCTGGGTCTGTAACACCTGGAGCTTCTTCAAGATATATAGCTTCGTTACAAGAAAAAACATGTTTGGAGCTACATATAGCAAGGGCTGAATGATGAGGGGAAAGAAGGAACCAAACAGAGAGGATATATATTGAGGCAGCTGTTGGCAGGTACCTGGCAAGAGGCAGGATGGGGTAGAGGGGAGGGTAGGGGATGTGGGAGAAGAAAGGGCAGGACCACAAGAAACCTGGGAAAGTCGGATGATTACTCACTGGCAGCAGTAAAACTTTTGCAAGGCTTGATTCTGAAAACTGACACCATGATTTTAGAATTCATATTCTCTTTTTTTTTTTTATTTTTAATCAGGAACGTGTATTTCACATAACAGATTGCATTTCAAAATAACTCTCAAGGGAATAGAGAACTGATGAGAATTCATTATTTAGCAGAGTGACAAGCAGGAAGTTATTTTTAAAATGACTAGCATAAGGACAGGTAAATGAATCTCATAGAAACTTTATGAATGATTTAAAATGAGATTAGATTAAATGTTAATCATCCACTGTGCTATTGAAACATTGCATAGTTACTGGTTTTATTCACTAATAAATAAGTTCAGTGAATTGAAAATTAACATTTTACATTTTTCCGTGAAAGTGGTAGTACTAGATACCCATGCCTTTCCTCCCCTTATCGTTTAGATTTTGAAGTAAAGGATCCCCTATAAAAAGGCTAACATACATAAAAGAATAAATGAAAAAAGGAATGCTTCTCTGATAAGAGATGCAGGCACTAGTGAAATCAATAGACTCAGCCTTTTGGTGTTTTTTTGTAAGTCACCTTGCTACATGGCAGAGTGGAATTGTTTTGTTTAGAGATTTTCATAATTGTCAAACCATAACTCTTAGTGTAAGTAAAAATGTTCTATGATTTATGGGAATGTATTAGTCAAAGAAGATGTATAGCTGGATAACCTTTCTAGTGAAACTTTACAGGGTGAGCTAGTATGAAAGAAAAAGCAGAGTGTATGCATAAATATGAATGTATTCATACATATATATGTATATGTGTATAGGAAAAGCTATATACAGACTTTTTGAAAGATGTCAATCACATATTCTTATACCACTTTTAAAAAAAATTGTGCCATAGAGATTTGTCACATAGATCTGGCTTCAGTTCCAAATTCTTTCTTTGTATCTGCTACACAGAACTGCTTCCATCAATTATAAAGTTGAAGTTTTAGTTGCTAAAGACATCTTGGCAGTGGGTGCTCTATGGACAAATGTTTCAGAACTGTGTAGTCACATTAATTGGATGTCACAAGTAAAGGAAATTTAAAAAACTTCAGAATCTAACTAGTTAAGAGCTGGCATTTAACAAACCTGGGTAGTTTTCAGACTTCTCACTCTGAAAGGAGTGAGGAACAGGCTAATTTACATCTCTCAGTCCTACTGGTCCTGTAATTTTACCACTTGCTGTATTTCTTTTAAACTGTTTCTGGCATTTCTTCTCTTAAAGAAAACTGTAAACTTAACTTTAAAGATTAGCTACTGGGGCAATTTCCTACTGCAAGAGGTGGATTCTAAAACAACTTTCATGGCAGTGAGATCCTGATTGTTCTCTATGAATTATTCACTGTTCAAACAGCATGTGGTCAGATACTCTGTTTACTCTTTGGTCTTAGTCTCTGCAGCTATTACCATTAATCACTGTTTCTGCTTCTTGCATAATATGCTCTCATTTTATTATTACCCATGTTATTTTTCTTCATCATTTTTTAAAGAGAAAAAAAGTGAAAATAGCTATTTAAAAATTCAGTCTTTTGAGTTTTCTGTTTACTTTTTGCCTACTGTATTCTGCTAGAGTTTCTGTCTCTTCAAAATGCTGTTTGTTTCTGAATATGTATAGACATTGTTTTCTTATTGTTTTGCTTTCATTATCTGGCGTACACTAATCCTTCTTTATTGTGTATATTATTTTACCTGTATGCACACCTTGGTAACTGCCTATTCTTTCAATCTCCCTGCTCTTCTATTTTCTGTGTAATTGCATTCTGCAATCCAACCCTTTTGCTTAATTTTTTTCCAAGCATGTGTTGGAGTTTATAAAAATTTTCCTCATATCATGTTTTAGTGATGGTTAAATCTTGGTTTTATCTCTGATTTACCAGTTTTTGGTAAATCAGTCAGTTCACTCAGCACTTGGGTGCATCCCATGAGGACTCATGAACTTAAGCATGACAAATTTGCTCAAATATTCTCTGAACTAATTATCTTGCAACAGTATGTCTTCCTTGCTGTAGATTTTCTTCCTGGCCTCTGCATCCCTGGAATCCTTCTGAAGGCTGGTCTCACTAGTAAACACAGCAGTAATGAAGACCTCCAGCATCTCACACTCTTCAATGTCCTATGTCAACAAGGTCCCTGCACCACTCATCAGCAGGAGCAGATTTGGCCTAATCTTCTTTTGCCACTGATATACTCACATGCTGAAATTGCAGCACTCTGAGCTGGGATGCAAGCCATCCCACCATGTCTCTGTGACCGCAAGAAGATCATAGCCCTGGAACTGCCCACAGATCTCTAATTCCTGATGTTTATTTGCCACACTGTGTGCACTTGTGTATAGCACCTCATAGAAGAATCCCAGCATGCTCATTTCCCAAAAATTATCTGGATACATTTTTCATAATGTTCCTATTGGGCATTTTCTTACTTCACATCAATTCTTGAGGTGACTCTGCTTAAGCCCTGTTTTGCTGATTCTCTGTTTCTTTTTGTTCACATCACCCCAGGCCCTTTCCTCATCAGCCCTGTCCACCATTTCCTCACAGAGCTGCTGGTAAATGTCTCCCTCCCCTGTCATTCCTATATCTGTGAAGGGTTGATGCGACATTACCAAATGCTAGAAAAGCTTCAGTAATACTCTCTGGGAAGATCTTTAGATCTTAGGTGAGCCAGATTACAAGTACTGGAACCTATAAAATATACATCTTCAAATCATCTTAGAAGCTTTCAGATTCTCCTTCATCTCAAAGGCCTTTGTCCAGTTGGTCATGCCAGATGCTTTAGTGGTATTTTTCCAGAGTTTGAGTTTGCATTCATCTGAAATTAATACAAGTTTTGTTACAAAATCCAGTAAAAGTAAGATTAATCCTCAAATACCCTACTTATTCTTGTTTCCATGCAAGCATTTGCATAGAAATTGATAACAATAGACAACACATTTTGACACTTAAATAATAAATTTCTCATTTTGTTATACACACCACTTTTATGTCTACAAGGAAACCACTTTAGCCTACCTTATTATGTTCATATATTCACACTTCGACTTTAGTTGTCATGCTCCTACACTCTGTTCTTTAATTCTGTGTTTATTTTCGATTTATTACAAACCTAAGACTCTATTAGAAAGTAATTGCCAGACAGACAGTTCTTTCTAAATCATAGGGTGGTAGGCCATTGTCAGAGTTTTCCAAATTCAGTAAAATCTTAATCTGCTACATTTCACTTTGCATTTTCAATATATGAAACATAAAACAGACAAATCAATTTATTGAGGAGGAAAAACCCATATATTTTTGTAACGATGTAGTATTTACAGTTACTTCTTTGTTTAATTTTGAGTGCAAATATATTGAAAAATAATTTTATAGAGGATCCTGATTCAGTCTGCTCTGTAAGTTTGTGAATGAACCTCTATAATAGAGATCTGACTTAGAATCATAGAATGGCTTGGGTTGGAAAAGACCTTAAAGATCACCTAATCCCAAACCCCTGTCATGGGCAGGAATACCTTCCACTAGACCAGGTTGCTCAAAGCTGTATCCAATATGGCTTTGAAGACCTCCAGGGATGGGGCATCCACAACTTCTCTGGGCAACCTGTTCCAGTTTCTCACCACCTGTGAGAGTAAAGAATTTTTCCTTATACCTAAACCTGCACTTTTTCAGTTTAAAATCATTCTCCCTTGTCCTATGACTATATGACCTTCTAAAAAGTACCTCTCCAGCTTTCTTGTAGGTTCTTTAGGTACCGAAAGGCTCCCCAGAGCCTTCTCTTCTCCAGACTAAACATCCCCAGCTCTCTCAGCCTGTCTTCATAGGAGAGACATGACAGCAGCTTTTACATTACTCTTCAGTGGACCACGGGAAACACACGTAAGCAACACATTTACATTCCAGCTATAAACCAGCTGCGACGGATAGAATTTTAATCTCTTCTTTGCCAGTGGAGGCTGCTTTTCCAAATAGAGAATTTTAAATGTGACAAAATAGACCTGCCTTGGTTTTCTTAAGGAATTTAGGATTTGACTGTGCATGAAAATTAAACGGAACAGAATGGTCTTGGAAATTAAGTTAAACCTCTCTGTATACACAACACACACATAAACAGAGGAGAATAATTAAGATACAGTACTCTTATATGACTATTTCAAACTGAAAGCACTCATATGGTTGGAAGTGATAGCATTAACCTAACTACCTTGCAGACTGTATCATCATGCCTTCCACTGCTTCACATTAATGTTTCATATCATCTCCATGCAGAGTAGCCCCAAGCTGGCCAGCTTTCTGTTTATGTGAAAAAACAAACACCAAATATGCAACAAAGCTTATTATGTTTAATTCAATGCTATGGCAAATTTGTCTAAAGAACAAGAAACTAGTAATAGAATTACTTTTTAAGATGTGTTTTAGGACATCAGCTGCAGAACTTTGTCAAACTGAAGTAAATTTAATATAATGTCAGCACACTAGAGGGACAAAATGCCATTTAGCAAGTCAAGAAAGAAGAAACTTTTCCCATACACCAATGTAGTTGTTTACAGTTTAATAATCTTTATGGGTTGTTGAAAGTGTTCTTTAAATGCATTGGTTTTCAAATATTTCTTGTGGGCAGACCTAATAAGAAAAATATCTTCACGCAATTCTTCAATATATTTATTTTATGTAAATTTAATATAAATGGAAGATATTTAAAGTGCCTGTTCCAGAATCAAACTGAAACTTACATGAATTTTACTCTTGTCCTCAGAAACCACAGGAATAGTTTTTGAAGATATAAAATTAAGCAACTGAGTGCTATTGTAAATGTAAATTTAATAAATATAGTTTCTTGTTGCTACAACGTACATGCTATTTATTCTGGAACAAATTGCTGAATACTGTTAAAGAGTGTATATAATTTTGAGAAACTAATATATTCTTAAAGAATTTCATAGATTATAAAACCCTTCTAATGCCTATAAATTAAAAAATTCAAACATAAATTAATCAGAATATAGAAACAGAAATGCAATAATTAATACAATGAATGATAACAACACAATTATCCATTATTCTATGTTAAAACTGGTAGGTTTTTTTCACGTCAGTGCTGTAAGAAAAAGAAGAAAAGGTAATTAGGTATAGGAAATTCTAATAGTACATTTATGTTTTCACACTGTTGCCACAAGTTGAATTTGCTACCTATTTTATATGCTTTTAATTATGGCAAAACCCAGTATTTTACCAGATATATTTTACCGTGTTTTATTAACCCGGATTTCAAAGCAAGTAAAGGAGTCAATAACATGAATCTGAAACTTTTCAAGTCTTTTCCATGCCAAAAAAAATGCAACTCAAATAAGCCATTTTTGCTGCAAAATGACAAGGAAAATGTTCTGAAATATCTCCCTCAAGAAAGAAGAATATTCCAATTTTTCATTCAAGTGTTAGAACTAGCTTAGTCACACACAGCTAGCCCAGCTCTCTGAAGTTTACAATTATGGTGATGCTTTCTGTAATGATTAACTTATTTGAAGGAAAAATTTACCCTCACAGGGACCTGTGTTACTGTAACTAGAATGCTCCTAATACAAAAGTATTAATGTCCTGCTGTCCTTGTTCTGGTCAGGACAGGGTTAATTTTTGCAGTAGCCCCCAGAAGGGGGCATGGCTAGGACCCAGAGGTTATTCTATACACCCTCATGTCATTTTTGGGGGACAGGGGAAAGGGAATCTCTTCCAGGGAGAAGAGTTTCCTTCCAGTTAAGTGTGGCAGAGGGAGCAGTGGGGTAACAAACACTGTTTCTGAGCAAACACATGTGAATAATTTGTCTATTTTGTATACTTTGTTACTGATGTTGCAGCTGTTGTTGTTTGTTCTCTTATCTCATTGCTGTTTCCTGTAAATTGGTCTTATTTCAACCCGTGATTTTTACCTTTTGTGCCTCCAATTCTTCTCTCCCACTGCAGGTAGAGAGGGATAGGGAGGGGGGAGCGAATGAGGTTTCAGTGGGAACACTAAATTAGGGAATACCATTCCTAAATCATGACATCTGCAATGTGTTTTGTGGGATGCATATATTTTTTGGCATTGCATATTCTTGTATGACTTTAACTAAATCTTTCTCTGGAAGGGCAACTAAAATGTACTTGTAGAAGACAAAGCTCCCAAAATTCAAGATTTCATCCTTCAGAAATCTCTCAAATGGAGAAACAGGGAACACAGCTGTTTTGATTAACATACCTTTTTCTAAGTAATCTGTGTACTTGTCCACACACAGCAGATCTCTTTCTTAATAACCAGAGTTTTGTTTTATCCATGTTCTAATCCATACCATCTGATTATAGCCTTCCAAAAGAGAGACAAATAAGTTTCTGTATAACTATTTCGTCAAACTATGAACGTCAAAGCACTAGAGAATGAATAGTATCACAAGTAAAGTTACACGTTTCACAAAATTTCATTTTTCTAGATAACATAATTTTTTGTCTTCTTTTATACTTCAAGCTGTCAATGAAGATGCATATGAAATCCTGAACCCTCATTTGGCCTTTTTCACCATGGCCTTCTCTTTTCCACTGTTTAATAATTTCATGTTGTCCATAGGCATGAGAACACCACTGAAGTCATCCTATACCTGTAGGTAGATCGGTGCCAAAATTGGGCTGCAAATTTAACAGTCCCTGTTTCTTGAACTTGTGCAAATTTTGATGATTAAAAGTCTGACTGTTCAAATGATAAAAACTCTTTCTATTTACCACATTTCAAAATTAATACAGTAAATAATTGATTATGAAGAAAGACAAGGAAAATTAACATCCAATTAGCCTTTCTGGGTTTTGGAGTTTCTTCTTTGATTTTTAAAAGTTAAACTCCAAATAGCAAAAATTTTTGTAGTTATGCGACATTTTTTCTTTCAGTCTGAGTTAATTGTAGATATCATCCATAGCGTGATAAAGTTGCAACTGAATCAATAATTTTCAATGAAATTTGTCCTTAAATTTTGTTTTTCCCTAAATTTTTCATCATTTGTTGACATACCAATAACCACAGTTACTTTGTTTCCCTTCTAATACTATAGGCTGTATTTCCTTCCAATTAGAATTTTTAATTCCAAAACCTTTAACACAAGATATTTTTCCACTGCATCATCATTTGACCAAATTAAATATATTTAGTTCTGGTATTTCCTCATGGGAAATGAGGAAGTCCCTTAGTCATATTTGTTTTCCTCTGAAATTCTACCAATGTCTTCACATCTTTCTTGTACTGAAATGCCAAGAACAGAATACTGCATTTTCCAAGCCAAGTGACAGAACTGCCTTACCCATCCTTGTAACATATCTTTCTCTCTCTCTAAAATAGTAGATTAATGATACTAAACTTGCTGTACAGAGGATATACTTTTAGAACACAGCACATAAGACCTAATAAGCAGTACCTTCAAAACGAATATTATTTCACCTGAACTAGCTTTTATGAAATATTTTTCATAATACCTGAAGCACTTTGAGCACTTGACTTTATTAATGACTGGACACACAAAACAAGACTGAAATTCCCTTGTGCTAGCTCCCTGCATAAATCTGTCCTATTACTGTGTTTGGTTCAACATGGTAGAAGAGATGTCTTAACGTGCATAACCCTAACTAATGGTTTTATCTAAGCATTTTCCAATAATGTATTATTTGTCTGACTAATATTTTGGTTTGGATTATCTACTCTTTCTCTTCCTGCCCCATGAACATGGTATGAGGACTGTTTATAAAATCTGTATGTGTACTTTGAGCATAGTTGAATCAGAATAAATCATCCAACAGGTTGTACTGGAAGGGACCTTAAATCCAGTTCCAAACCCACTCTGCCATGGGCAGGGACACCTTCCACTGGACCAGGTTACTCAGAGCCCTGTGCAGCCTGGCCTTGAACACTCCTAGGGATGGAATATTCACAACTTCTTTGGGTAACCTGTGCCAATGTCATCCTCGCAGGAAAGAATTTCTTCCTAACATCTAACCTAAATCTACCCTCCTTCAGCTTAAAGCCATTTCCCTTTGTCCTACCACTACGTGCCCTTGTAAAAAGTCCCCGTCCAGTTCTCTTATAAGCCCCCTTTAGGTATGCTGTTATAGAAGGCTGCTATAAGAGCTCCCTGAAGTCTTCTCTTCTGCAGGCTGAAAAAACACAGCTATTTCAGTCTGCCTTCATTGGAGAGGTGCTCCAGCCCTCTGATCAACTTAGTGGCTCTCCTGTAGACTTGTTCCAACAGTTCCACATCTTTCTTGTGTTGGGGGCACCAGTGTCAAATGCAGTGTTTCAGGTGGGGTCTCAAAAGAGCAGAGTCGAGGGGCAGAATCACATTCCTTGACCTGCTGGTCATGTTTCTTTTGATGCATCCCAGGATGTGGTTTGCTTTCTGGGCTGCAAGTGCACACTGCTGAGTTGTGTTGAGCTTGTCCAAGAACACTGCCAAGTCTTTCCTCTCAGGGCTGCTCTCATTCCATTTTCTGCCCAGCATGTACTTGTACTTTGTTGTTTTCCAGACCTTATTGAAAATATTTGCTTCCTTTTTTTAGCATTTCTTTTTACTAAAAAAAAAAGCAAGCTATTTTTTGGTGAGTTTTCAGGGTCAGCTGGTAAGATTCAGACAAAGAAACTATGCAGCAGATGTCTTTCTAGCTAAAAAAATTAGATATCTCTTGTAGTTTCCACTCAATCTATTAGGTGTTCCTCGAGTAGTTCAGCTATGAGCTGTTTTAACACAGTGTCTGTAGTAAAATATGTTTCAAAACATGTAAATTGCACAGGAAATTTTGCAAACTGAATAATTCAGACATATTCCTCATCATCAGACATCTCAGGAAGTAGACTGTACACAGCTGGAGCAGGCATGAAGCAAAAGAAGCACGTATCCATGTGTATGCTGGCTCTTACAAGTAATGAAAACATTCAAAAGTGAAATAGTACTTCACCAAAGAATCATAAACAACAATTAATTGCCAGGTATTTTGACTATTTATGCCTTTTCCTTCTTTGGTGCTGACAAACTGAATGTTGTATCGCTTATGCAAAATGTTTCTGAAAGCTCTGTTGTCCTAATTTACTCCATTGAGCATAATTGTGTCATCTCCATTGACCTTCCTCTTTTCTATTTTATTATCATAACACTGTACAAATGCAGAACAGAGAGTCTCTCTATGCAAGAGCTGATAGTCTAAGATAATTCAGTAGAAGATTACTATCTGAAGCCACTGTGAACTCAAATGCAAGCACATCTATCAAAGGCCAAAGAGACAACAGAGCATGAGGGAACATGGTATTAGCCAAAAAAGATCCATTTAGGTGCTGATGGAGCAAGCATGAAGGCTCAGGCATTGAAACTTTATTAGCAAATACACAGGGCCATCACCATCACACAATTTTATGGAGATAATAACTCTTTGGTATTCATTAGGACATACCAACTAGTCAGCAAATGTTTTTTAAAGTTAAGTAGCCTATGTTTGGTCCCATACAGAAAAAATGTCATTTGAAGTGGAATAACTAGAGAAATACAGCAATGTGATAATTAAGAAAGGGGTTTGATGAGGCATTACTAAAATTCGGAAATTAATTACTCGTGGAAGGAAAAACTATATTATCTTTCACAGAGCATATAACTATTTTTTATTCTTTTTCTAAAAATATTTTCCATTAATGCCTATATCTTCTTTTGAGATTAGTCAGAATCATACAAGTACATTCTTCAGTCATCAACTTTTACAGGGTTTAGTAAAATGGGGTTTTGGTTTTTAGTTACTATCATAATTAATACAATAAATAGTTACAAATAAATTACACATTGTGTGATTTTTATCTTTATTACAGCAATTATATACCATGATGAGTTCCTGCAGCAGTTAATCTATTCACTGTTCTTGCACAAAGAACCATAGCAGAGCTATGGTTCAAGCCTGAGTCACACAGGATGTTGCCTCCTGATAACAGAGTTCCACAATCAAGCCAGAATTCCCCATAACATCTTTCTCTCTGCAGCCTTGTTTACTGATCAAAAGGTCCTCCAGTTCTGTAGGGTAATCATTTATCTAGATGACCTCTATTAACTTCCTTCAGAAAAATCTGGATGAAGAGGATAAAAGCAGTCATCAGATTTATAAGAGCTGAAAGCTCTTTTGTTTGCAAAGGACTGTAAATACAAGAAATGTCTTTTCATAAAAAAAAAAATCATGGAAGTAAAGGTGATGTTACATTTACTAAGGAAGACGTATAGACTTAGATCTGAAAGAACTAATTTCAGTGGAAGTTACCCTTGACAGAAATGTATGTTACTTTTCCTTTAAAGATCAGAATTTGCATTTAATTGATAGTGACCAAATAACAGATTCATATGGAATGTTTATTGCCTTACCTGTCTTGTAATTAAAAAAAAATAAATTAGATTCTATTTTACATTAACTGTCTTGTTTAATTTCCAAAACACTAACTACCTCATCCCCTCTAATCTCAATAAAGTGCAGTTATTTATTTATACTTAAGGCTTATTGAGTTTGTGCTTTGCTACCTTTTTCTGTGTTCCAGCTGGAACTTGTCAGTCATTATGAGCAGCCTGTTAAGTCTTACACCTCCAGCAAGAGAGAGTGAGATAGCAATGCATTATAAAGGGAACTTAACTCCTGAAGTATGAAAGCACAGTATGTGTCAGTGTCCTCTTTATAAATGGATTCTCTCTCCTTTAGAGAAGCCTGGGCAAAATGCTTCACCACAAAGCGTATTTGGCTCATGTGCTTTCGTGATACATTCATATTCACTGTTCACCATGGATGCAAAATACTTCAGATATGGCAATGTGTGTTTCCTTGTTTCAGAAGCTATGTGTGGTGGGGAAAAAAAGTGGTTTTCCCCCTGGAGTTAAAAAAATAGTAACCCCCAAGGGGGTGGTGTCTCTCTTGGTGTTGACCCAACCAGCGCCCCTGCAAAATTTAAACATATCACACCAGACCAGAAAAGAAGGATGATGAGGTAATTGGAGGAGAAGTGGCCATGTTCTGAGACCACGAGGAGAGAGAGAGGGGGCTAGGAGCCCTGCTGTGGGCCACAGCCCCCCAGCCGGGGTCGTAGAAAATCAGAAACTGTGTTAAACTGGACCGGGTTCTGTGACTGAAGATCTGGGAGAGTCTTTCTCCACTGTGAGTGGGCAGCAGAAGACAGAAAAGTGGCTGCAGAGGCAGTGCTGAGTGGAAGGCTATGGTTGAAAGCCAAGAAGATACGAAACAAGCAGCAAAAATGGCATGCAGCCAGGTAGAGAGACACAATGTCTGATGTAGAGAGAGAGAGAGGACTAAGCTCAACAAGTTTTGGGGTAAGAGCTGAATCAAAACTCCCCCAAAACCCATTTGAGACCCCTCCTAGGAGGAAGGGGAGGACTCCTACTCGAGGGGAGTCTTGGAATGCAGCAGCACCAGAGAGAGGAGCTGAGAAGCTCAAGACATCCTGGAAGCTGGACCAGGACAGCTGGACAGAATGTGGGGGAAGTGACCTTGCCCCCGCTGCTGCTGCCAGGCTGGCAGACTGAGACAGAGCACAGGAGCTCTGACAGAATGCTTAAGGCAAAGACTGAACTGAAAGCTGCCCTAAACATTCTGACTCGAGGGAACTCAACCCCTCGAGGAAGGGACCTTCATGGGGGTCTTACATCCCATGATATGATGTGGTGAGGCGAGCTTTTGTCCCGGCAATCGCAGTCCATGGGAGAGAAACCTTTGCTTGGAGTCGAAGGGCTGAGAGGTGTGAGAGGAGACTCCCTCGTGTGTAATGGGAAGAGATCCAGCTACAACTTCAGCTACGACTGCTGCATTGAAGAAGAGAGATACTGCTGCCCTGAACGTGGAAAGGATCTTTCCTTCTTCCCTTCTGGACTTTTATTGGAGGGGGAAGAGATTTGATCCAATGTAAATACTGCTTTATCATAAGAGACATAGTTAGGATTATGTATATAATGTATTATAATATTTATTTGTGTATAATTGTAATATAATTCCCTTCCCCCCATACTGAGTCTTGTGTTGTGTCTGGAAAACCCCTCTCATGCTGGGTTGAGTTGTGGGAGGCAGGCTTGGACTTGGGAATTGGATTTCTGGGGGTCTCAAACCACCACACTGGGCTTGATGTTAGCTGATTATCACATTACATCTCCTAGAAGCAAGTTTGATAATCCTCAAATTTTATCCAGTCTACTGTAAGCATGGGTGCTATTCTATCGTCCTTTTTATCTCAGTACTTGCTTTACAGCAAGCTATTAACCACTATAAAGCAAAATCACGTTATAAAACAATGATATAAAAGCAAATTACTTTTGGCCACTCACAGTATGATTGGATTCTGTGCTAACTTTATTTGCGCATTTTTCGTGGGATTGCAAGAAAATATTTCCTTAGGCTGTGAAAATGCAATTGTAGCATGTGATAAAATAATAGGCATGGTGTTTTGATGTTGAATTGTAATGGGACATGCAACTTTCATCAGGGTTGGCCTGAGACTTCTTAGCCAAATGGACTAATTTTATCTTCCTTTGGATAAGGATCAAAAGTCTTACTGCTGCTACTATAGAAAGGAAAAAGGATTAAAATTGGAACAGAAAGACCAGAGAAAAAATTGTGAAGATCCTTGAAGGATAGACTTATTATTACTGTACTATTGTATAGAAGAGCAAAAGAAGAAAAGGTTGTCAACTACCATTTCCTGGAGAACCTATCTGTCCCTTTTTCCATCAGGATTAGCCACTGCACTACATACTGTGCTTTTATTTTCCATGACAAAGAAAAATAAAAAGCCAGAATTACTTTTTAGCCTTGGCATGCCACCCTAGGCAGATAGCTCCTTTTTCATAAACGTGGAATGTGCATTGTTTTGTTCTAAATGAAGAAATCCTTTTTAATATGAAGGAATAGGTGATTTTTAAATCATTATCTTATCTAGGAGGGTCTAGGATCATAGAATTTTCATATACTCACATGTACACATCTGACTAGACTTCTTCAGGGGCAGGACCACATTCCATAATGTACAGTACATTTATTTCTAAGAAAACAAAAAGTACTGGGAGCAGCTTGAGCTGTTGTAGCCTAGGGAAAACAAACTTTTGCCCACTAAGATATTTTTACTGTGAAATTGGGCTCATTCTTATTGCCAGGTGATCTCCAGCTCCTTCCTTCACCTGTCTCTTAATTACCTCTGGCATACCATAGTGGCAATTAACCTAGTATCTCCAGCATCCAAGAGCTCGTCAAACTGCTATTTCCCCTCCAAAACTGGTGCTCTCCTCTTTAATGAGGGGAATCATTAAACCAGTCCTCTGCAGTGCTATGGGGATTTCAATCTTAGATTTTAATTTGAGGCATGATCTGTAGAGTTTGCTTTTAAAAAGGAAATTAATTCAATCAGCCCAGGTAAGCACATAGAGATTAGATCAAAACATAAATATTATGACTACTTAGAGCTACCTTAAAGATAAGTAATGCATAGAACCATATAAAATGAAATGGATGAAAACAGAAGATATACAGAAATTATATTTTGACTTTTAGTTTGACTTCTAGTCTTGTTGCATAGTCCAGTTGGTTCAGTAATCATCCAGAGGTCTGATGTCTCCTTCATCAGAACATACTTAGCAATGCCCATATGAACGCCCATCTGTGTGCGTTTGTTCAGCAGTGCCACTTTTTTTGACAAATCACATGAATTTTAAAAATACAAGATGAAACTGATGGGTTTGGTATCACTAGGCCCTTTGCCTGTGCATCAACTGTTACAGCTACATCATAGAAGGAAATTTTTCAGGTACAGGAAGCACACTCCTGGTGTCCCCAGATGCACTTCATGTTAATGTAAGGACTGCACAAGAGTCAGGAGGCTGGACTTGGCAAGGGAAGGTAGTAAGACTTGATGGTAAGATATATAGGCTAATTGAAAAATACTTCAGGGTATATGCTGGTCTTCAGAGAACACTGACATCTGAGAATTGTAGCAAGTTAATTGTCCACCCTCTATCAGACTGAGTTCTTTTTCTGAGATTCTCAAACCAACAGTAAAGAATATCTAGATTTCTTTTTTTTTTTTTTAGGTTCTCCTTGAAAGGCAAGACAAGACGTTAGGGGAGATATTATTAATCTTACTTGTGGGTGTTTATGTGGGTGTCATGGTTTGAATCTTGTTTTCCCCCAGAGGCTAAGAAAAGTGGTAGACCCCAAGGGGTGGAAACCCCTGGAAGTTTTGGAGTTCTGTCCAATGGGCGCTCCTGCAAAAATGTAAACATATCACAAGCTCACCGGAAGAGATGAGTGGTAGTTTGGTTGTTGTTGAGGAGAGGTGGCCATGTTGTAGAGCCACGAGGAAGGGGCTCTGAGCCCCTTGGGCCCTCTGGGGCCTCCCAGCCCCTGGCTGGGGGGGCTGCAGGGACCTGGAACAGCATAAAGCTGGGCTAGGTGCCTGTAGTTATGCTGGGAGATGTTTTCTCCATGGGCACAGAGCAGCAGCAGGCACTGACCAGAGAAACGGTGGCAGAGAGCCAGGATAGATAACACCTGAACTGAAGGAGCAGCAGAAACAACATGCAGCACAAGAGAAAGGACTCCTGGAAGGAGAGCCGGAAAGAAGAGAGAGCCAGCAGCCTGAGAGACAGAGTTCTGGGGGTAAGACTGTACCAGATCCCCTAAAACTCCCTTGAGACCCCTCTTGGAGAAGAGGGACATGGACTCCTATTTAGGAGAAGAGTTTTAGACATGCAGCACCAGAGAGAGAGAGGAGCTGAGAAGCTCAGAGCGTCCCGGAGCTGGACCGGGACGGCCAGAGGAATGCGGGGGGAGTTGACCTTGGCTCCCCCCCTTGCACTGCTGCCACGGTGGCAGCCTGAGAGACAGGGCACAGAGGCCCTGCAAGGAGCTGAGTCTCCTGGAGATACCAGACCGTCACGAAGACCCCCCTGTGTCTTCGTGATATGACGTGGTGATACGACCTTGTCTGGGGTTACGAAGCCCACGGAAGACCCCTCGGTTGGAGGCGATGGGGCCGAGAGAGGCTTGAATACCTCCCTCGTGAGTGCTGGCAGAAATCCAGCTATCAGCTGCTGCATGTGGAGAAGACAGACAGACTGCTGCCTCAGAAGATGCTGCTGCTTAAGGACTGGAAGGGATCTGTCCTTCTTTCCCTCCTGGACTTTTATTTGGAGGGGAGAAGAGATCTGATCCACTGTAAATACTATATGTCATGGTAGAGATAGTTTGTGATCATGTGTATAATGTGATATAGTATTTATTTGTACAGTCATTGTAATATATTCCCTTTCCCCCACTTTGAGTCTGGTGTGTGTTTTGTCTGGAAAAACCCATCTCACATTAAGTTGAGATGTGGGAGGGGGAATGGAGCTAGGGAATTGGATTTGGGGACTATCTCAAACCATGACATAAATGGTAGCAGAGGATGGTTGCAAACCATCGGGGGAAAGAGATAAGAGCCATGATGTTTGTAGTAGCAGAAAGAGTTTTCCAGACAAAACACAGACTGTACCATTGTAGTGAAAGTAAGGCTGTAGTAATGTAAGTTAAGTATTAAGAGTAGAGTTAAGTTTGTGATAATGTTTTATTGATTTGTAGTAGAGAGATTTTGGTTATATTTTAGTTTATTGAAGATTGCATGTTGATTAGAGTTTTTTAGTTGTTGTGATATGTTGACATTGTCGCAGGAGCGAGGGGTGGAGTGTAAACTTCCAGGGGTTTACTATACAGTGTTTAGTTGGTTTACTATACAGTGCTCAGACAATAATGTACAATGAAATCCAAGACAGGAATTCATCCAAAGGACAAAATGGTATATGATGAATCTTGCTGTAATGATAAATGAACAATTTTAGTTGTCCATGATGCTTTTATTCTCTGTATTATCTCCAGCATCTATCCTGATGGAGATGACCAGCCAAATCAAACTTATCATTGCTATGAAGCTCATTTTAGTCCCATTTGGAGACACCCTTAACTCAAATAAACAATAGGTCTTTTAACACGAAAGTGTCATTCAGATTGTACTGGAAAATTACAGAAGAGCCAGTTTACAAGAATTATTTCTATTTGTATATTTTTGAAAAAAAAAATCGAAGCCACAAAATATAAGGAGCTTTTTTTTGCTTTTTTTCCCCCTTGTGAATCTTCTATTTGTCTAAGTACTATTATAATTTTGCTGAATTTTAGGAGAAATGAATGGGAAAATCTAAGGTTGGAAAGTCATGCCAGAAAATGTGAGATCTTCTATAACCAGCTTACAGATGTCTTGCAATACAAAGAAGAAAATTGGATGCACTTGCTTATATTTTCCAATCAAGTATTTTGTGGATCCTGTGAGAAAAAGTGCCATATTAATGTCAAAAAAAGTACGAAAACATGCCACTTGTTAAGATTTATCTTTGGGAGTTTATTACCCAAGAATAGTTTTCATAGGTTTCCTAAGAAAATGCTCATCTAAGTCTCCTTCCTTTTACTGTGTTAAATTGTTGCAAGAAGATGAGAAGAGCCACGAATGTCTGGAAAAAATATCAGATTTTGCTGGGTTTTTGTTTAACTTCATATGATGCTAGTGTCATTCAAAGATCCAGTGAAGCTGAGCTGACCTTTGCCTGGATAAAGACAGTTGTCACATTTCTTGCCATGTTTGTGCAGGTCCAGTGCTACCCATGACTCACTCAACCTTTGATAGATGCAAAAACTGCAAATACATATCACAATGGCTGGCATACTAGGAAACATTTTATATGTTAAGTAGACCAATAGATAAAGATCAACTGCTCACGTGGTTCCAAAACCCAGTTTCATTTCAAGTCTTTTTGATTTCACTTGAAAATCATAGCAAATAAGCAATTGATTATCAACCTCCATGTTGTACTGTGACACGAGCGCATAGAAAGAGGCACAATAGACTACGTAGAATTAGGAGATCAAATTTTTGTCTATTTTTGACAGCGGAAATATTAACAAGAGAATAACATTCAGTGTTGATATTTAGATTTAATAAGAAATCCTAGGGTTTGTGGAAAAAAAGTAGACAGAACATTTCAGGAGCTGGGGATTATACCTTACCACATCGTGGTAAGCTTAAGAGAACCCAACCTACTCACTTAATCCTAAACAATGACACATAAATTTACTATCCTGAGTAAGGACAGTTGTGGAATAAAACCAATGGGGTTTAATATTTTTTTTTGTTTTTGTTGTTGCTTTGTTTGTTTGTTTGTCTGTTGGGGTGGTAGTGTTTGTTTGTTGGAAGTTTTTTTGGTCTAGCACAGAAAATACATTTAAAAAAACAAACTATTGTCTAGAGGAAAAGCTAAAAAAAAAAAATCCAGCTAGAAACAAACTAGAATTTTATAAACTTATTTTTATTTTACTATTGAGAGAGAAGAGTGAGACTAATTAACACTTGAAAAAAACACAATACTGAGAAGCAGAGGATCCTCTGTACCATGGCATGTTCCATTCAGATAGGGAAACAGACTGAGAAAGAAGTTTCTATTCAAGAAAAGCTTTTAGACTCTGCAAACACAACTGGGTGAAACTAGATGATTTATTAGATATGAAAGTGAAATCAAATCTATTAGTTCCTCTTGACATCTGATATTTTGGGGACAGTTATTCTCTGAGGCCTCATTTTAAAGTAGATAGTACTGCCTATGAAGTTATATTTACTAGGTAAATATATTTTTCTTTAGCTTATCAAGTTATCTTTTATTCTGGATTGGTTACGTACAGTGTAAGTTTATCCCAGAGAAAAGAAGCTCTTATTTGTGTTGCCCTCAAGACATAATAATAGGCCACATGAGGCAATTGAGAAGCATTAGTGATTTGTACTACATTCTGAAGTGACGTTAGTTCACAGAGATAGTGGTTGTTGATTTCATATTTGAGAATAAACAAAAAAGATCAAACTGTACTGCTCCATACTTTGTTCATTTAATAAAAGGTATACTTTATATAGAGATTGCTCTTCTGTTTGTAGTAAGGAGGGAAAAAAAGGAGTTTTTCAAAACCAGTGAGATGCAGTTCCAGATCTGGAAGTGAATTTTGCAACTTGAGACAATCTCTAGTGTTTCTTGTCAAAATGATTTATGAGATGAGTCGAAAAATGCACTGTTCTTTGCTAGTCAGGGTTTCTCCAAAGAAAGATGTTGTCACGTAGTAACCCAGATGGATCAGCTTCCCCATCTCAACTTCATATTGACCTACATATTGAATTTTAGCAATTTACTATTTAAAATACTACCAGAGCATTTAGTGATTATCAAGAGTTAACCTAAATTTATTATTATTAATAATAAATGTTTCATAGAATGTTTATCAGCCCTGAAGTGATGTCCTTTGATTGCCTAACCAGTCATTAAACTTCTTCAACATTTGAAATGCATAAAAGAACCTAAAATATCTGCTTGCAGCAGATATGTAATACAATATATTTTTTCCTGAGTTCATAGATAATTGTCAGAAGAAAAGAAATAATGATTACATTTCAAGATTATTTGCAATTGTTTTAGTCATGGGATCAATACTTTTATAGTGTGTCACTGCTCAGAAATAGATCTTATGTTTGAAAGTTAAATAGCCAATCAATTGAAGAATAATGAGTATTTCCTATGCATTTGTTAAATGATGGATATAGTATAAGCAAGAGAAACTCTGCTATGAGATGTTGTTAAAATTTGCCTCTAGTAATTTTCCATTTAAGAAGTTATCCTTTAAGCCATTATATATATGCAGTAAAAATGTACATTACCAGGGCCTTTAATATCTATAGAAGTTGTGTCATGATGCTGTCTATTAGCAACTGAACAGTGTTCTTAGGTCATTAAGAAAATAACATTTTTAGGAGTATGTTTTGATATAACTGAGCAATTCTACTAAAGTCATCAAGAAAAGAAAGATCAAATAAAGAAATTTATTTATGTAAAAATTATATATTCATTCTTATTTTAACTATTTCAAACTTTTTTTTCCTATTGAAAATAATGTCTTATACAGGATTTTTACTAGTGTTGTAGGTGCAGCTTCATATGATGCTGACTTGCATTTACCCACACTCAGAGAGCCCTTGAAACAAAATATTCGTTACTCTGGACCAAACTCCAGGTCCAACAATTATGACATCGTGCTTTTAAGAGAGCTCAGTGTCAAATACTTCCTGGGATTGTGAAATCAACACCGGTGAAAAAGAAGTATAAAAGTCTGGGGACTTTGTTTGCTTGTTTCTTGTTGATTTTTCTAATTTAGGATATAGAACAGACCAAGATGAAGCTATAATCATATAAAACTTACAAATCTTGATTAAAAATAGATGTATTATTCTCGATTTTATATGACCTAATATGAAACTCTACATTTCATAAAAAGAGCACACAAGTTTAAAAAGATACAGTGTTAGACAAAAATGAAAAATGGAGCATGAAACAAATAAGGAATGTTCTCTTCTTCAGCCTTCAGTATTCTGGGAAATTGGTGGCATCTACTTTGCTTCCTAAAGGATATTTTAAAAAGCCTATACATATTATTGCATCTTGAAAATAACCATCCCTCAATTTACATGTGCTTAATTCACAGATCTCAAGTGGGAGCAGTGAGGATAATGGTCTTGCTACATGAACACTTAACTTTATGCTATGCAAATACCAATCCATAGTACATTTACACCTGCAATGGTTTCTCTCTACACCTAGAACTCAGATGGTAAATGGTAGTGGAACTAGAACCTTACCATATTCAACAATTTTCCAGTCAAAGAATCTAAAACTGTATTAGGATGGTTATTAATTTATCAACTATTTAAACCAGTGTCTTGGATATTCCAAACAAAGATTCAAGACTTCAGTCATGAACACACTTCTACATTTTCATTATATTACAAAGTATCAACAATCGGATGACCTTATTCTTCATCATATGACTTCAGTTTTTTGGAACAGCTTCTCTTCTGTCTTAACTGAACTCCATTTGGGGTAATTCTGTGCTTACATAGCAAATACAGAAATGTAGTCTATCGGTGTCCAACCTAACCGTACTGAGAACAGAGGCTCCTTAGTCTGAGATCCAGATTTCTAGTTGGCTAGGTTTCTATCCAGCTGGGTGATGTTAGACTCCATGGCAGCAATCATAAACCAGGCATGGACTATGATGAAAATTTGATTTTCATTAAGATAATTTGTTTATTTTTATAATTTTTAATAGTGCTCTGAATGTAGCTGAAATATAAATACTCATTACTGTTTTTTTTTCTTTTACCAGCTTGTTCACTTTTAACTAGCCAGTAGGGTCAAATGCAAAAGGCATTTCACCATTGCTTACATGCACTGCTTTATAAAACGAATGCTATGTGTGCCTTCATTATTTTCTATAAACGATGACTTGATGCAGAAAGGTATTACAAAGTATGAAGCTATTTAAAGGCTTAATTATAACATTTTATACTAAAAAAAAAAAGATATTAACTTTTATTAATTCCTTTCTGGTAAATATTTTTCTAGAAGGCTGAAATGTCAGAACTCAAAAATACATAGTTCAGTGATTCTTTACTATCATCCTATAGTATGAGATTTTTTTTTTCATCAATGGTTAGTCAGTTCAAAGCACATGGTCAGACACCAGTAACACTACACTGTACATGGAGCTAGTATTCTACACTGTACATGGAACTGTGATGTCCTTTTTATGGCAAGTGATCACCAAAGTTTCAAAAATTAATCTGAAATTTAAGGGTTAGATTGTATGTGTTGTAATGATACTACAGACAACCTGAAAAAAACTTGTGAAAAGTGTGTTTAAATCCTTTTCATAATATTCAAAATATCTGAAACACAGGAAAATACTTCTGCAAAGATAAAATGTATTTACTAATCATTTTATTACATGAAAAAGGAAAAAATATTATAGATGATCCTATGTCCCATAAGATACTATATTTACCTAAGTGAGCATGTTAGTTGTTAAGGTCACACTTTTTTCAGCTTACTGCACTACAAGGCCAGTAGCATGCACTCTTCCCATGCTTTACTTTAAGTGGTTAAGGTGTTTCTTGTTCAGAAAACAGAATAAACACAGGCTTTCCAACTCTGGATAAATAGCCTGGTCAGCAGGTTGTTTATGTTGAAAGCAAATGAATCAGTTAACCCAGGAGCTTCTACTGCTTTAATCTGTCTCCATTTCTGAGTGTTTGCGACTGTCAGACATGCTGAAGACAGTTTAAGCTTCCTCATCAGACTGTCTCTTGTGAGAATTTGGACACGTTTGTTACGTGTCAGTGTTCAGAGGTGCTTCTGCCTATGCTCAGAAGTTTAATTTTTAATGATTAGGGTATGACCAAATATCAAATAGATTTCAGGTTAATTAATATCTTTCAGGTACCACCCATTTTTTATCTTTCTAAACATAAAGAATTTAGCTTAATGTTGCTTTGGCATGGGCTTTCTTTTATCTTTAATCATAATAAGCTGAAGGTTCATCCAAAAGCACTTATTTTACTTTCCACATATAGCCTTAGCTTGCTGTGGCATTAATGGGAGCTATATATGTAAGCATTGAAAAAGGAAAAGGTTCTGAATAATTTATAAAGGTGAGCTACAAATAAGAAACTAAAGTACAAGAATAATAAAATAAGCACATGGGGACTAAATTGCTCAAGAGTTGGTAATGAAATATGCAGCCCTTCACCTATGATGTCTACCCATCTATTTTACCTGGTTAATATATTTTTATAATCCCTCTGAAATGTACTATCCAAAGTCATTATCAGTTATTTCTGTAAAAGACTATTAAAAAATCCTTTTTACTTGCTATTAAAAAAAAATCAGTTACCTATTCAGAAAGCATAAGTTGTCAGAATACTTGTTAACAGCTTTGTTTCATGTGTTCAGTTAACTTTAGAGATGAAAGCTTAAGATTCTCCTATAAACAGAAAATGTCTATAATCCACCAGGGTATAATGAAGCAAATGATTATTTCTGAAACACCTACCCTGCTTGTCAGCCCCTAAGCATTTCAACAAAGCACTCTGAGTCATTCTTATAAAGAGGTGGTGTGACAGAAGAAATGAGCCACAGGTTGGAGATCCTCAGGCAAACGCAGCCCAGTACATATGGTACATCATTACCAGTCTGATTT
This sequence comes from Manacus vitellinus, assembly GCF_001715985.3. Classification (NCBI taxonomy): domain Eukaryota; kingdom Metazoa; phylum Chordata; class Aves; order Passeriformes; family Pipridae; genus Manacus; species Manacus vitellinus. Next base: position 26,922,994 of record NW_021939396.1, on the reverse strand, counting down.
TAATGAAGTTTTAGAGCCTTAAATTTCACATCACAGTTGGTGCTCGTACGCATTTTACTGTTATTGCCTTTCATTTGCCAAGTAAAGATAATTGATGATCTTTACTTAGAGAATTTGTAGATTTTGGAGCTGTCTATTTTTAAGAGAGGTTTCAACTATTTTTTCTTTGTGTATGTGTGGATGCATCCCTTTATACTGATTATATTTGGTCTAATGATTTTTTTAAGTGTTTTTAGCATAGAATCAGAAAAATATAAACTTCTTTATCTTTATGGAACTAATTAAAATTTCATTAACATCTCCACTGACATGAATGAAATTCTGCATGACAAAAGGTTGCACTAACTGTGAGAAAGAATGGAAGAATATGGTCCTTACTGAGTATACCTTCTACAAACTGACACAGCATCTAACCTGTCATGCTATCATTTGGCAATGAGATTGCATTAAAAGGCATAGAGGAGTTGTTGGTTTCTATTTAATGCTTTTTATAAAGAAAATAATTGAAACTATTAAGAATAATGAAATGAGCAAGAGACAAACAAAGTTTAACAGAAATAAATATAAAAAGAACCTAAAAAATTGAAAGAAATAGGAAAACCAGTTAAAGAAAAGGAACAAATAAGAGTAAAGCTTCCACCTCTTCAAAAATCTTCAGAAAAAGCAACAATCAATCTCTTCAAGAGAAAGGTATATTAAAATGACTGCTTGCATTGCATCGCATCGCATCCATCTTTCACTTTGTTTTTATGAGTAATCTTCCACGCCTCATTTAGAAGTCTCCTGGGTCCTTAGCACTTCTCAGACTCAGGATCACAGTCATTGCTGTTCTACAGATCCTTGTCAAAATTTTTTAGATTTTTACTATTGTGCTTACAATAACAGTATTTTTGAGAATATAGTTAATAGCAAAAAATTCCAAATTATTTTGATCACTCTGCCTGCTTTGAACTGACTCTGTCTTAGATCAACCAATTCCAAGTTCTATGGTCCATGAAGCCAAAATTTAGGCTATGAGAAATACACACTTCAAACCCCTCTTTTAATACTAAGAACCCTGAGGACAGAGAGTAGCCCTCACTACAGTTTTTTTTGTGTATGCTGTATATCCATCTCTTTTATATTAGTAATAGATTAAAGAAAATTAACATATTTTGGTTTTAAAGGAACTATTAACATTCAACTGACTGTATTTTAAGATAAGACATAGAAGGCTTGATTCCAAATGATAAGGCTCTGGGGGTAAATGAAGAAGGCGTCAGGCAAAAGCAGTTTGGGATTAGTCACCCATGTAGCCTCCGAGAATTTGTTAGAAGGAACAGCCCTTCTCTTGGTTTTACTGGTTCTCCATTTCTCTTTGGCCTGGTTCCTCAGACTTCAACAGTAGCATGTTGTAATGGATGTTGCAGCCATTTTCCACATCACTTGTCTCCTGAGGTATTCAACAAGTAATTGCCTGGTTTTCTTACATAGCTTTGTAGCTCCCATTCAATGCTATCCTAATATTATGAAATAAAACTCTTTAGAGATTTTAATCTTCCTGTTCTTAAGGGGTACTAACTCTGGGTAAACATTTCCTGAAGGGTCTTGTAAAGCTTCTAGCTTGAAAAACTGTGGCCTGACAGTTCTCCTTCTACTGTTTCAAAGCTGAACCATACACACAATATTCACTGACATTTTGCAATAAAGTATACAGTTCCTTTACAGGAGAAGCATTTATCACTTATATTGCCACAAAAATCATGTTAATGTTATTATTTATATATAATTGCTTTATATGAAGTGAAAGTACAGAAGGCCTTTGAAAACAGAGTACTGCAGCATGCAGTCCAAAACAAAGAGATATGTCCATTAGTTTTATCTCAACTATGGAACTCAGTGTAGGCTTAGGATAATATTAAAAAAGAACCCCCTTTCGGTTTTTTTTGGTTCATTTCTTCTCATCTCTTTGCCAAATTGACTAAAAGGTTAAGTTTCTTTAGGCTGAATTCTGCACTGACATACAAGGTTTAATCAAGCATTGTGTTGCTTAATGTTGGTCTAGAAAAGGTAACTATAGTGATTCTAATTTGGAGAAATCAAGATTATTGAATATATGAAGCACAAAAAAAGTGTGGGGAAAAAAAGAGGAAAAAAGGAGAACTTATCCTAGTTACAGGAGTTTTTCTTGTTTCTACTGATGAACACAAAGGAAAGATATTGAAAGTTCTGGGCTCAGATCAGCCCAATTTTCACATTTTTAACATTAAATCTGAAATGATTTATGCTGTGGCACAGAAATATGGTGGAGGAATTGGACCAAAGTATCATAAAATGGTTAGAATACATCTATATCAGTCTCAGATCATACTGAATCAAAAGGAAGCAGCTTACATTAGGATGATGAACCACCCTTGTTAAAGATATGCTGAAGACCTTCATAGAAAGATTCTTGTGAAGGCTGTGTCTGAAAGAGATGTATAAGCTACTGAAATGATGCAGGGAGGAAAAACTCTGCACCTTGGTGAGGTTAAGAGTTATGGCTGCTGATATGGACATTCTCGGGAGACCACACATTTGAAGGACTACAGGAGAAGAAACACTGAGAGTAACATATCCCAATGGCCAGAGATACCACATAGTTTCCTACCAGACATCAGTAATGTTAATACAACTGTGTCCCAAACAAAAAGTAGTAATATTTCCTTATAATACAGGGAAAAAGACCGTTAGCTACCTTTTGTGCAGGGTAGCAGCTCTTAGTAATTTAGCTTGTAAAAATGGTATGTATCTTGTTCATTAATAATAAATCAATGTGTATTTAACAAAGAAAGGCTGTAAGGAAGTGAAAATGGGTAGTACAGCATGAAGAGGAAAAGGAAAAAGGGAAAGAGTCAACTTTCTTCAACTTCGCGGGTAAAGAAGACAGGACTGAATTTCTCCAGAGGTGCACAGTGAAAGGCAACAGTCAACGGACAAAAGTTACAGCAAGGGATATTTCAATTAGATAAAATTAAAACATGACCTGACTGGAACAGGTCACTCATAGACTGTGTGGCTGCTTCACACTTGGCATTGGGTAACATGCCAGGTTACCTGGGTAACAACAGGCTCATGCAGCACTGAAGGAAGAGCGACTGGAAAGGGACCTGGAGGAAAAGGACTTGGGGGTGCTGGTAGGTAGTTGGTTGAACATGAATCAACAGTGTGCCCAGGTGGCCAAGAAGGTCAGTGGCATCCTAGCCTGTATCAGAAATAGTGTAGTCAGCAGTGATCTGCTGGAGCAGGGAGCAACAGACTGTGCTCAGCACAGGTAAGGCCACACACTGAGTCCAAAGAAGGGCAACAAAGCTGGTGAACGGTCTGGAGCACAAGTCTTATGAGGAGCAGCTGAGGAAGCTGGGGTTGTTTAGGCTGGAGAAAAGGGGGACGTTATGGCTCTCTACAACTACCTGAAAAGAACCAGGTGGGGGTCAGTCTCTTTTTCCCAAGTAAGAAGCGATAGGATAAGAGGTAACAGCCTCAAGTTGTGCCAGGGGAGGTTTGGATTGGATATTAGGAATAATGTCTTCAGTGAAAGGGTGATCAAGCATTGGAATAGGCTGCCCAGGGAAGTGTTTGAGCCACAATCCCTGGAGGTATGTAAAAGATGCATAAATATGGCACTTCGAGACCTATTTAGAGGTGGACTTGGTAATGTTAGGTTAAAAGTTGGATTTGATGATCTTAAATGTCTTTTTCAACATAAACAATTCCATAATTCTATGATTCTATGTTCAGAGAGCATCCAGAAAGGGCCTCAAGCCACCTAACACAACAATCATATTAGTTATGTCACTAATTCTACCGCTTTCATTAGGATGTTGAGCCAGCTGACCTCCAGAAGAGACCATCTATAGATATCTCATTTATACAAACATTGAGACTTCGATGTTAAAAACTTAAACAGTCTGCCTAAGAATATTAGTTCATCAGTTAGCTGGATACACTGTGCAGGGAGGGACTCACCAAACTCCGAATTCGGATATGAGACCGGTTTTCCTTACAGAAGCACCAGGCCAACAGTGGTGGCAGCTCAGTGGTATAAACACATGGTAACAGTACGACCACTACACTTGAGCTCTGGGAGCAATTTTTAACCCTGATCTTCAGAGAGACTTGTTCACTGACCCACTTTCCAATTATCCCTGCGTCTCTGGCTATGACTTACTACGAGGATGACTCACAGACCTGCAGAGAAAATATTTACCGAACAGTCTGCCAGCAGAGGATGAGGTAGGCAGAAAGGAGAGAACCATGTTAAATAGCGATCAGCATAACTGAATTCCATTTGCTTAGTGATCCCATACCTCTCTGCTCTGCAGGCATTTTTTCTTCAAGGATATTAACCATAGAAAAACCAGAAGAAAAATTGTCAGTGTTTAAAAGTATCTTTAAATAGCATGAGCAGAAGGACAATTTTTCAAATTAGTTAAAATAGAGGGCAAAGTAAATCCCATGGAGATAGTCACCCAAGGTTATGCCTGTGGCTAGCAGCTAATGGGTAGCCAGCCAGAGGCTATCTCCAAGTCTGCAGGGGAAAATATGCTGACAATTCCCACCCAATGTGTTTGTGGGGGAATATATGCTCCACAGACCAGCTCTTCAGCTATAGCCTTCTGATGTGGTGTCAGCATATAAAACTTGGGGTTCACCAACTGCAGCAAACAGTTTATATACTACCTCTCAAGGTAAGTTCCTCCTAGTCCTGCAATGAAGCTGGCAGAAAACCATGTGAGAGTCAGGACTTCTGTTGCTGTGTGGTTACAGAGTATTCTTTTATTCTTCAAATAACTATATTATATTAAACATTCTAATTACAAGAGAAAAGTGTGGAACAATTTTTTCGGGTTTCACCTGTGGCAGTGGTTTCTGTAAAAGGAAGACATTTTTCAGTACAGAAACTCACAGGAGAAGTAATACCATTGACAAAATTGCTAAGTATGTGGGAAGATCACTCTTTACCTCCTACTCTGGGGCAGTAGCTTAGCCCTGTATTACTAGTAGGGGTTCAGAGTTTCACAACACTTACACAGGGGAAACGGTGTCCCAAATTTACCTTAGATAGTCCTGAAAGCATTTTGTATTCATGTGGCAAAGTGAAGTATTGAAAGAAAATATTTGCTTGTGTCCTGGAAGCAGTATTAACACGTTAATTTGATTCTGTGTCCGTGTTAATTTACCTGTGTCTCTCACCAGAGAAAATTATCTGGGGCATGACACCAGCATTGTCATTTTTTTTCCAAATTCTGAGCTAAATGTTGCTGAGGTGTTTCAGGAATCTTTCTACAGTTTGCATCTCTGGCCTAATGTCTAAGACAAAAAAGCCTATTGTTTATTTGACAGGTTCGGTTCCTATGCAGGGCTTAGTTTCTTGACTATCCTAACCTGTCCACACTATAGAAAACTTCCATAATGCCTTATTTAGGGGTTCACTTTTCCTTATAATCTTTCTGCATGGATAATGAAACTTGGAGGTAATCCAAATGGAAAGCCACCACCTCCAGACCCAGACTGTAGGGTGTTAGTAAAAGGTAAAAACTATACAAAACTCTGTATTTTGTATTTTTATAGTACTCGCTCCTCTATACTGGTAATTCTGAAATATGAGACTAATGCATTAGATTCTGGTACTAAACTGTACCAAAATTAATATAGCCACAGAAGTTACCAGAACATGCATTAAAGAAATGTCTACAAAATTGGAGATTTTCAGTTCAGTTGGAGGCTTCTGGATTTATTTCAGATTCAAGATCTGTCTGATTCCAGAGTTCAGATCAAAAACCCAGGCATCCCTGATCAGCACTCGTGTGTTGTCAAGCTGGTGAGTCATACCTCTCTTGCCATGATTAGGTGGTCAAATTTGCAATTAGCTTTCCTAGCTCCCTAGTGGAACTTGAAATACTAGTAAATCAGATGGGTGTGGTGAAGGGGGAATCATCTGACACTGGCACCCATGAGCAGTAACCTACTGGTATAAACTCTGAAACTCTACAATAACAAGTTTCTAGTCACATACAATTTCCAGACAAACATGAGCACAAGCTTACGGCTATGAACAAAATTATTCCACACACATAATATGACATATTAGACAATAGTCCTTGACATTAAATAATGACAGATCTTTAATGATGGCATTTCATTATCTCCCACTTGCAGTACAGAGTACTTTCTCCCACTCAGTCGAACATTTCGTCCCTATTTGTGTCAGATTTTCTCATGACCCCTATACCAATACTACCAATATATGTAATTTCTTTATGTCCCTGTGAAAAGTATGTTGGATCCCAAATGCAGATCTTAGAAAGGTCACCTGGAGCTGGGATGAACAAAACGCCAGTGGAAAAATCCACCTGTATAGATGCGCAGCTCAAGATTAAGTTGCACAATTCAATATTAAGATGTACATTTATACTAAAATTCACAGTTCAATATTACTTTAAGAGTCTGCAATACTGGACTTTGGAATTTATTTTTAGAAAGCTCCCTCGAACTGAGGAAAAAACCTATTTTCTTGACTTAGAGTATAGAATAGCAAGAGAATCACACAAACAAGCAACTGTCCTATGAGATTTTATATCACATTCTTACTGAAAACATATAGATAATGAGTCAGGAAACATATCTTTGAAAGCCTTATTTTTAAAAATACTGTCAAACATATTTCAGTAAGCAGTAAATGAACCCTGCTTGCACCATAAATCATTAATGTTTAATCACCAGCCAGTGCCTCACTAAGCTCACTGGCATGGAAACTGTAAGATACTCAAAGGATAGTTCTAGCAAATCTGGCATGCATGGTTGGCTTGTGTGCTTAATTACTGTTTATGCATTGGCAGTATCCAAGCAGTTGTATGTAATAAATAGAACACTGTCACACTGTCCAGATGGTTTTAGATTCAGGGCCTAGGGAGTATGTTTGAAGATTACAGGCCTGATTTACTAACAATTCACACCAGCTCAATTGCTGAAAATCATGCTAATAGCATACGTTTCAGCAATTTCATCAGAACAAAAATAAATATACTATTAATGATTATTTAAAAAAACACTTTATCTTCTATTTAGCCACTCTTCAGAGGAGATATACTAATTTTATTTTGGTTTGAGGCATTCAATAGCTTTATTTATGCAATGTCCAGTAGGTTTGAGAGAAATGGTTTCTATCACACAGAACAGAGGAGTGCCAAGCAGAGTTAATCCAAGCTATCTTTGAAAATTACAGTTTAGGTATTAGAATCAGTATAGGCACTTTAATGTGGTAATCTGCCTTAATTAAATTCTATTGTCAAAAAGGGGGTAACAATTACATGCCATCAAATTAAGAATGGAGTCTTTAATTGTTTCAGTCTTTACCTATATATAAAAATGAAGCCAAATTATGCTATCATTTTCAAGTAGTTAAAAAAAAATAAATCAGTAAATATTTTTACGAAAATCTCCAGTCTTTTTCATCCCAAAACTGGCTTTGACCCAAATTACTGAAATGGCTGTAAGTACATTTCCTTTGGGGAATAAGAGAAAGGTGAGAGAAGGAGGTAAATTAGGAGGAAAGAAAATGGATTTAGAGAGGAGATGTACTTTTATTTAATAAATTAATGCTTAGAGATCCTTGCATAAAGAAACAATATGGACAACTTGAAATCAAGTTTTCATCTCTCTAGAAGTATATGAATTCATCTCCAATTTTTCACAAAATGTCTTATTTTAAAGATTATAGGATGGTCAGGATGGAGGTGGACTTTATCCTGCACATAGAATTTCCAGGCATCAAACTAAAAAAAAAAATAAATAAAAAGGAGTATGCTAGTAGCAGGTAATTGAATGCAGTAAGAGAAATGAAACAAAAAAGACTATTCAAAGTATAAGAGTAATATTTTTCCCTTAATTATCTAGGTACACTACTGTTAATCTGATAAATGACCTCAGTAAATGGATTATAACGTAAAGTTTCATTTTGATTCAAAAGAAAGCACTCTAAAACCAAAATAATTTGGTGTCATCATATTTGGTAACCATCAGTCATATTTCATTGTGTTTCAAACATGATGAAGATACTGTTCTGTAGCTTCTGTAGCTTCACAGTTAAAAACCCCAAAACCACCTACCTGAAGTCTTTCAGTATTATATCCAAAATAGGATTTATGGTCATAAAACCCTAAAATTTGTGATTGTAAACATATAGCCTTAACTGAGTAATTCATCTGTTCATTCTGTAATATTCACTAATCCCCATTTATTTACTTGTTCATCTATTTCTGTTTTTACGGCCAACTACTCCTAGGGTGCACTTCGCTTCATGTTAAAAGAGATGTCTGAAATAAATAGGTGAATAACTCCATCTCCACTGGCCACAGAAGGCCTCTGGCAAACTAGTTCAGCTATGGAGAGGTATGGGCTTATCAGCTACACCTGAAGTACATCTCAAAGAAATAAATGTCCCACTAACTAGGAGCCACCTTTTATTTTTATTTATATTAATGCTGTACCACTTATCTGCTGCTCCTACCTATGGGAAACAGGAGTACAAAATGCAGTAGTGCCTACATTGTTTTAAGATCTTGATATAGTAACTATTCATAAGTCTCCCAACACGTTTATCAAAAAAAAAAAAGTGGTTTTTTTTTCTGTTCATTATGAAAAAGGAAAGAATTAAGACATTACCTGTATTCAGTGCTTCATCTTGTTAGACATAATTAAGTAGTTTAATGAAGGAGTTTCCCAGATGGTCACAGAAGCTCATATCTCTTTTTCTAGACTGTATAGGACATATCTGCTGAAGTGTCTACCTGGGGATGGGACCATACAAATTAAAGGTGGAAGTGGTCAATCTCTAGGTGTTTCAGTCATTTAGTCATTCTGCACTGTTCTGAATTATTAGTTTACATCATATAGGTCAGAGCAAGAACTAGAAAGAAGTCTAACTGGAAGCCTTCAAACATTATTATTTATTTAAACTTCCTCTAAAAGAGTTTTTGAGATACTGTCTGTAATCGGGGGATTTGTTGTGGGTACTATCAAGACTTTATTTTAGATGGATGTGGAAAATGAACTCTATGGATTCAAAATTCAGAAGACATCTCTCATTTTCATTACATTAAAATGGAAAACAAGAATCAAATTTAAGAGCAGCCTCTCTGTAATGTCAGTAGTCGATATATGTCCAAAATCTGATCTGCACAGCATATGCAGAGCTGATAATACATTAATCATTCACTTGGTTTTTTTAGTGAGATTTTTTTAAGCAAATTTTGGGTCAGGACCTGGGCCAGCACATTGGTGCCCTAATTGTATGTGCCATATTCTTTACTTATACTCTGAGATGTATTGTTGTTAATAACTAAGTTGTGTTGCAAACAAGCACAAATATTATAACTGTCCTCTTGTTTTTATTCCCAAATTGTCAGAGTTTTAACGATGACAACTGCTCTTACTTGATGTAGAAAGACTAGAGATTCTCCATGTTGTTCACACAGGTAATTACTTATTTTAAGCAAAACGAGGTGGATAATCTATCTAAAACTGTAGTTGTCACTACAGATTTTGCAGTCCCTTTTTTGAGAGATACAAATACAATTCAACAGGCCAAATTCTAGACATCAGTCTCTCAGATTCAGTCTTCAGCCAGTGAATGCCTTAGTCCGATAATATGATTTGTGTTCTTAATTCTTGAATATATTACCTGAAAAGATCTCCCTTTTCTTCATGTTGTTTAAAGTTTAAAAATTGTTTGCCTGTTCTTGATGCAATTTTCAGTTTAGTAATTAAATTAAGAGACAGAATTTTACCAAGACTTTCTCTCTTATGGAGAGGATAACTACAAAAATTAACTATTTGATAATTTGTTTATTAAAAATTTAATGACCTGACTAGAAAATTTTTTTATGCAATCTGCTAAAAAAATCTGAAGTGGACAAGTTTCCTGTCAAATAAGCACGCTCATCTTCTGGGATTTGAATCCAAATATAACACAGGTTGGTATAATATATGTTGGCATAACAAGATTGTTCTTCTAGAAAACTTATTTACTTTCTTCCGGTTTATTTGCATCTTAATTTTGTAAGAAAGGAGAAGGCTCTACTTCCATTTACAAAATAGTTGAGCAACAACCCTAAGATTGGAATGATTCATCTAGATTTACAGTGTAAAAAGAACACAATTTACCTGTTGTCATATTTTAATAACAATAGGGTTAATTCTCCAACATGATTTATGAAGTCAGGAATTTTCCATGAGTGCTGCACTAATTCCAATGACATATTCCTATGATTATTTTCTTTATGTACCCTTGTACTTTTATTTGAGTAACTATTGCATCCTGATGATCAACTAAGATAATCACGTCTCAGCATTTTGCTATTTCCTTTCTCCAGAAAAACACACCTCAATTCAGTGAATTCACTTCCATATGGCATAAAAAATATATCTGTTGGTAAATTTTAAAATCCTGAAGCTAACTCTTTCGAAGATTCTTGTTCAAGTGAGACTATTCTACCATATTTTGGTCTCCTACATTTTCCTCTACAAATCCTGCACAAATTCATACCAGCCCAATCATCAGAAAGCAAAAACTTCCAATTCTTTCACTGCACATTTGCTCTGAACATTGAAGGGGCAGCTGACAGATCTGGTAAAAGACAGAGAGGGGAAAGAACTTGAGAGGCAGAATAGAAGCAGGCAGGATAATGGGGAAGAAAGTAGACAGAGTTGTGAGGTACGGAATCTACATGAGAGTGGGATTGAAAGGTGGGAAATTAATGACATCCTGGCAAAAGGAGGTCAGAAACAGCAAAAATATGGATAAATGGTCAATGATGTGGCTACACAGAATAATCGTGGACTTAAACAAAGGGACCAAATTAAAGGAGAACAGGCAAACAAGTTATGCAAGGTGAGGTCTACATGCACGATGGCACTGAAAAAAAACACAGTTAAGCTAACAACAGGTTATATATTACAGTCTTGAAAGTAGAATAACAGAGGGGTAAGACCACTCTGACTAGGGAACATACTTTTTTTTCTTTCTGTGTTGGACAGTCTGGTCTTCATTGCCCCTGGCAGTTCTTTATTATCTTTTATTTAGTGTGTGAGTGGACCTAAAGACATTTGCTATAAAAATACTATTTTTTAAGAAACCTCAAATTGATTTAAAAATGCTTATTAAATATATCACATGAAAGGGAAAGACCAGTGAGATAGGTAATAGAGGAAAAGGATCTAAGTCTTGGAAATTAATTGTCTGCAGCAGTTCAACTAGCTTCCACTTTAGCTGAAAAGGGATTTCCTCTCTAGGCTGCATTTTTAAAGTGCAGTCATGTGTACAGATCCCTAAACTACAGTACCATTCATTTTCTCAGGCACAAGCCACCAAATAACAATACTTAAAGATGCTATGAAATGCATTTACTTAAAGGATCTGTCTAGAAGTTGTCATCTCTTTACATTGTTATCTTATGTTTTGATAAGGTGTATCACAAGTCCAATGTATTCTGGTTTTCTTGTGACACTGTGCTTTTTTATCCAAGAGAGGCTGGTGAGATAGCTGTATAAAGGTTGTCAGGAGGACATAATGGGAAAATATATTTCTGGTTCTTCTTCTGGACTTATATAACAGTTTTATTTAGCTGAAAAATAAAGATTTAAAATTGTAATACTATAAAGTGTCACCTTTCTATGGTTAATGGTGGTATAGTAACATGCCCAAGAAACACAAGTAGATCATACAGTATTTCTCAACTAGCAGCATTGTTAGTAATGACCTAAAAATATTGACATTTTGAGATATATATAAAGGACATTTTTACACCACAAACTGAAGTTGTTCATCTACCTCCTTTTACTCTTTTCTTCAAGTCAAGTTATACAGTGATAGCATCCAAACGGGTATCTATTTCAAAGGCTATAAATGCTGCAATAACAAAGTTAATAGGATAATTCCAAGTTGTCATTCTGAAATACTGATTAAAGCAATTGTTAAATTGAAATGGTTATGCCTGTATATAGGGCATAAATTCTAAGACAATTCTACATAAACACATTAAGAACTGTACTTCAGATGCATTATAGCCTTCCAAGGAGCTGAAAACTGATAACTAGTAACTGATAGATAAATTTAGCATTACTCAGACTCACAGAAACAAATTAAAATGAAATAAAAATATAAAATCTCATTATCCTTTAAGCCTCTGAAATTTTAACACATATACTGCTTTTGAACAACTGGAACCTATTCATAAGCCTTTTGCAGAAACATATTTTTTCAATATCATGGTAAGAGAGGCTTGATAAGCAAACAAGAAGAGCTGGGGAAATGAACTGGTTTATCAAACAATCAAAACTAATATGAACGAAAAAGAGGTATTAGGGCTTGAATTCCTGACTCACAAAAGAAGGTATGATATACCAGATGTTTTGATTTCTAACACTTAAAAATTATGTAGCTAAAATCAATAACAGACAGGCCTAGACTGAACATAGGAACTGCACCAGTTGTTGTGTATGCTAAAATCTCTTTTATTTCATAGCTTAAAAGAGATTCAGGGACTGCAAGCTGCATGTCCTGACGTTCACTGTAACAAATGTCTTTTTCTTTTTTCATTGTAGCACATGATGTTATCTCCTCTCAAATCACTCTGTCAGATAAATGGGAATTCACTATTGGGCATATCATAATTCATAGTCTGCTTCTTTAGGTGTTGAATACTGATGCTATTAGGATGTTTCTCTTTCATACCAGAGCCTGTAAATGCAGACAATAATTCTCGTATCACAGGCTGTGGCTGTCACAATTAAACTCACATGGAGGCAAAAGCTTCTGGACTTCCTTTCTTTCTGAAAAATAAACATCGAGCTGCGATTGCCTGAGTCACAATTTGGTTACTGTTATGTTATTTGGGTTGTTTGGCAAACTATACTCTGCCTTACTTAGAGCTCACAGTGTATATTTTTCACTCGAGTTAAATCACTGCTCTGTACAGGGCCTGCATTGCCCATAGCTTTCAAATCTGGTTATAGCAGCATATTTTAATTTTAACTCTATAGGAATATAATGAGAAAATGGACCATAAGCATGGCTACCTGCATTGGCAACAGACAAACACCCTGTGTGTTGTGCATAAGCTTCAATAACAAAGACATCTTCCAGGACTACAGTAAGTCTTCTGCCCATGAAACTGTCCTTAGCTGGTGTGAAGAATAGAAAAGAGGCTCAATTCTGGTTATTCAGCATAAATTACAAATTCTCAAAGTTATTTATGGCCACAAACACCACATTTAAATACAACCTGAAAATATTGTAAGCAGTAATGTTGTATTTTTCCACAAGTCATCAATATAATATAATATAATAAATATAATATAATATAATATAACATAACATAATATAACACAACATAACAAAACATAACATAACATAACATAACATAATATAATATAATATAACATAATATTATATAATATAATTCAGGCCAATGTTAGAACTATGTGTCATGCTTCACCTCTATAAAATAATTTTCCTATTTCTAAACATTTTTTATCTAGATGGTGGTTTCTAACTTAATTTAGGTAACATATTTTATTTTTAATAGTGTTTCTATTTTCAATGAAAGTATACAAACTTCCATTAAATGCACTTATGAACGAAACTAATAATTTCATTTTAAAAATGTATTGGGTTTGTTACTCACCTATTGCCCATAAAAAGACACTATTTAAAGACAATTTAGTTATGTTCCTTTAATTCTGCACTCACTGCTTGCTGTTTCACTTTTTGCGTTGTTTAGTTGTTGGTGACCATCATAAAGTTAATTACATCTTCCAGATCTGTATTTTTCTTCAAGTAGTGGTACAGGGTCTTTTAGTTGTTTCATTGGGCCTTAGACAACTTTCTAGCTAGCTACCTGATAATAAATAGTGCTCATGGTCTGAGAGAGCTCATCAGGCCCACTGACAGGTATTTAGCTAGTTTTCACTTCTGGTAATCCTTAACTTTTATGTTATAAATATTTAGCAGTTGCTTCTCCATGAATCTCTTGGTTACTCCTGTATATGCTCTTCTTTCCTATTGAGAGTTTACTTTGACTGTTAAGACAGCTCTGATTCATCGTAAACTATTGGCAGTAATCGTGCTAATAGCTATAAGATTATTAGAATTTCTCATGTCTGTATCAATGTCCTTAGTAAAGGAAATAGATTCTGACCATAGACTGGTTCTCATGAACACTTTTAACTTATATTTCCAGATATTTTTTCATTCGTTATTTTTGTTAGGTTTTTAATGACCACTTTGCCTTAACAGAGAGAGCTTTAAAATGAAAGATCCATCTTCTGTGAAAGCAGAATTCTATGTTTTATGAGGGATGGTTGGTGTCTAATAAAATGTGTTCACTTTCTCCGTTATCATTAACAATCTTCCCACCCAATTTTGTAGCTGATGAGCTTCAACATCAGGAAACTCACCCTTTTAGAGTAGAAAGACATTTATTATAGTCTGGAACTATGCTGCATTTCTCACTTAACATAATAAACTAGTATCCAAGCAAATCACAGTTTTCAGTGTTGCAATCAATGAGACCTTCTAGAGTTTGAATTGATATTATTATACTTTGTTATTTTAGAAAATTCAAATATTGTTTCAAAAGATAATAGAGCCTTAAAATTTGAGCTTTCAGGGATAAAATATAAAATACATTACTCTGTATGTAATATGGACTGAGCTGTTCATATTTTTCTATTTCCCAAAGATGAACTGCAATGCACCTTTCATTAGCATCTTCTCTAAAGTATCAACAAGAACACTCATCCACAACACCACCAAAGGATCCTTTAACCTGAAGGCTAAATAATTTTAAAATGTTTTATGACTACAGCTGTCTGATTTTTTTTTTTTTTTATTCCAAATAAGAATTCTGGGATAAAAGTACTCCTCTGCTACATTTTTAATATATCACTTCGACAAAATTTCAGTGAAATATTCTGTGTGTGAAAGAGTCTTTCGAATCTTATACAAAAAAATTTATGGATTGAGATCTATGAGGGCCTTCAGAAAAAGCAGGCTTACATATATATTCCACATATAAAACCTCAGATATTTTGAAAAGTTTGAAAAAATCCTCTCTATATTCCTGCATATAAAAAATCAAGGTTTGAAACAGCAAATGATTCTACAAGATGAAACTGTCATCTGGGAAGAGACATTTTAAAAATGTCACCACAATTACCTTTTGGACTGTCTTTTAATTTGTTGAATGTTGTTTAAAATTGCTTGTGCTGTTGTTCAGAAATTTTAAGAGTAAATTATACTGTAACTGTTCTGATTCTGCTACCCAACATTATCCAGCCAGAAGTTATGTGTGTAAAAAAACTTTGCTACCTTGGCTACCACTCTGGTTAAGAAAAATGGCTGAAGACTTTGATATGACTAATGAAATAGTGCCAAATACACCAGACCTGTTGCTGCTACATCATACATTTCATGCCAAAAATGAAAAGGCTTTGCATTGACTCCTAAATGGAGGAGTGGCAAAGCACTGTACACCAAAAGGTTCTTAACTCTGAGTCAGTTACACAATTACAAAAAGCTTTCTGTAACTGTTAGTTTTAATGTCAGTAAAGCAGCCAACAAAGAGTCTCCAGTGACAGTAAAAATATATTTTTAAACAAGCATATCATTATAGATATTTAAAAAATTATACAAATAAGAAGGAATGAAAAACTGTATTTTTTCTGCATTTGGAAATTTACAATGTCATTCAGGCACATATGAGTTAGAAATCAAATAGCAAAAAATTAGGTGTTTTGTTTGCTTTGAGTAGCCACAGGCAAATCAGAATATAAATAAAACAACAACAACAACAACAACAACAAAAATATTTGCTCTAGTCTTTAACCTCTTGGAGAAAAAAAACAAACAAACCTGCAACATTTCACTCCTTATTGTGATTAGCTGAAATTGTCTCCATGTCTGCCTTTTCTTACATACCACAGCATGCCATATGTGCTTCAGTAGCAAAGACAGACTTAGAAATGCACAGTACAGAAATGCTCAACAGACACTGGAACAGCTCTGAGCTGCAGAATTGTGAACTGCAGCAGCACAGAGCAGTAGGAAAAGCATATGCCCTCAGACAGGCTTCCCAGAATAGCAACAAGCCCAAAGAGGTTCAGTCCCACCAGAGCAGAGGAGGAAAACAGAAGCAGATGACAATTTGCCTATGCATTTGAATAAAATATTGAAGTTGTTTAAGACTGTGTCACGTGGCAGGTAGCATGTAACAGTCTAATTGGACACATGTTAGTAGTGGGGGTACAGCTGCAAGGTTTCAATTTCAGTCCAACATTTTACAGTTTTGGGGAAATCATATGTAGAATTCTCATATAGGACTCTATCTAGTTATAAGTGATGTAAGAAATGCAATATTCCATCCTTATCCCAAATTCAAAGAACATCATGAAAAAGGAAAAACAAAAAACAAAACCAAAAACCAACCAACCAACCAAACAAAACCAAAAAAACAAACAAACAAATCAAAATCAAACAAAACACCACGCCCCGTTTTTTATCTGTTTTGTTTCGTCTTATATATTCCTGAATGTGTGGCAGCTGTGTAGACCATTATGCCAGACTGGAAATTTAAATATTGCTATGAAAGAAAAGAATATGTTCCAGAATTCCAAAGATTCTTGATATATTACATAAACAAAAAATTTTCATCCTCTTCTAAAAACTGAACACATCCTTCTTTATTATGATACAGAAGTTCTCAGGCCACTTGTGTGTTCAGGAAATCTTTTCCCAACAAGTTATTTATCTCCTCCTATAGCATTTGACGGATTCCTCAGAATATGAGCTGATAATATTGTTCCCCAGAACTACAGATTTTAAGAAATACCTCTTGGCTGATATTCAATTTTAATAACTTTCCAACTTTAGGTCAGTGGGAATTATAGGCTTCATTCCCTTTAGCAAATACTCCACTTGTGTTCAACAGAGCCTCATGCAAGCACTGCAGAACTGCTTTTTGGTTTTTCAATGTCTGGAAAAGTGAAAAAAAATGTCATTCTTTTAGGTTATGTGCTAAGTCTCAGTAAAAAAAAGAACAAAAATATGAAAAATATGAAGCATTTGAAGTATGGTTCAAGGGGATAATTTTTTCAGTGTGGGTACTTTTATTATTGCATTAAAGAAACTCCTTTTTTTTTTCTTTTAACTTTCCAATTCTTCATATTATTAGTAAAAGTAAAATTCTACTTTAAAAATGCTGGAATAATATAAAAGAGCCCAAAAACTTTTTCTAATGTGTGTTTCTAAACTGTTGCAGAATAAAATTTTTCATAAATACCTTCACTTTTAGTAAACCAATGTCTTCTGTCCAAAAGTAAAACATTGTCTTCCAAATTGATGAAATACTTGAGATTTAGTTATAGTTTTATGAATTTAATTTTAAGACTAATGGTTGAAAAATGTATTCCAAAGGTTTTCTCTTCTCTTCTCTTGTGTTTTGGAGGGTTTTTGGTAGGTTGGTTGAGTTTTTTTGAGGCAGATTTTCAAGGGTTGTGCTATTAAACCCAGACATAATATGATATTCTTAGACAAGTATGGACCATTGTATCTGACAAATCCTAAACATTAACAAGAAACTAGAAGCCAAAGTAAGAAGGACTATTCACTGATTAACAACTTGAAATGTATTGTCATATTGCCTTTTTTCCCTTCGTAGCTACTTATTTTTTAGTTTCAGTACAGTAGCATTTGCAGGGATTGAAATGAGTTATGGGAGAAATAACACTACATGAATTAAATCCTGAAATCCTGTTCAATTTAATGCAGATGAAACTCCTACACTAGCACGATTGTTATACAGTATCTGCACTTTGCCAGCAGTAGATTTGCCATATCTTTTGATAATAGCTTTTGGTAAGTTTGTAGTTGTTATTGTTCTAGAAGTATGTATTACCCATTAGGAATCTTTGAACTGTTAAACTGCTTTTTATCTCATAGCTTAATTTAAAAATTCTTTGAACATGTTCAGTTATTTACTTTATCCAGCACAGGAAGTATTTCTTACAAAAAATAAAATGTTCTTATAAATATCTATTAACTTCCTCAGAGAACTGTGATTGATCACAGACTTCTGTTCCTTTGATTTTCTCCTTGCATGATATAGTGTATGCTTCTTTCCATGCTATTAAAAATTATCAGTGGAGTTGGAATCATAAGGATATTTTTCTGTGTGACAGCAGAAGCTGTTTTCTACTTTTCTTCAGGACTTAACTTCATTTCTTGAATTTCTTAATATTTACAAGGTAGTAGTATCTACAAGCAATCATCACAAATCAATTGATAACATTGCACAGTTTTTGAAGGGTGGAAGTGAATTCCATCAAAGAAGGGTGCTAAATCAATAAAAATCTATTTTGTGAATTTTTTAAAGAATTATCTCACTTCAAATAGCTAGAATATCAGTTTCTAACTACAATGACAAATTAATATAATGTAAATTTATAGACTCTTAATTTCAGTGTCAGATAACAAAGAAAAACAGTGTTGTAGGACATCTATAAAGACAACATCGCAAGTATAAAACATATTTATTGTAACTATCCCGAGTGCACTGTATAATCACCGTCAGTTTCAGACTGAAGCAGAAATGAGTTACATCGTCTGTGATGCAAGAACTGCAGCATGGATCATCAGGTGGGCAAGGACAGGTTTTTTCCATACAGGTGGAAAAACACAGAAGAAGATTATAAAATCTTTATAACTTTATAACACTTTAGCTAGTCCAGTTAACTTACAATTGTGGTCACATATTGAGAGGAATCATAATACATAAGATGAGCAACAATATCCAAGTCCTGACCTCTCAGCAGAATCCTGTACTCAGTTCTCAGACTAACAGGAATTCCCTTGATAATATAAAGGATATCCCATTCTGAGCTAATCACCATAGACTCCTGTATTTAATAAAAATCTGACTGAACAGAGCCAGTAAAGCCTTATGCACCACTGATAAAATTTTCAAACGACCTTTAAAATCAGTCTGCCAAAATATGCCTATTTCCATTTTGGCTCTTAAGAATAACTTTAGCATGCCCACCTCAAAAGTTAGATGAGTCCATCTACCTTATTGTCTGGGCTTTCTTCCAAACTCTACTAATAGTCTCTTAGGGAGCACAATAGTAAGCAACAGATATCAAGAAAAAAATTTTCATGTACTTTTGAGACATTGTGAACTTACCCCAGCTTCTAATATTAAACCAACCTTAAATCCAACAGTAAAGTTATGTAGTCTTTCGTATTACCCATCCCAGTTTAAGTATTAACAACTGTCTCTTTTGAGGAGGAACTGAGTCTGGGTAAGGCTGATGAAAATTTTGGTGCCTGAGAACTGGGGGCTAAGTCTGACTATTAAGAAAATCTTGGGACAAACACAATAAAGAACAAGTGCCTTTACAATGTTGATAAAATATATTAACTTTCAGTGATTAATCAATATAGTAAAAATTTATTCTAAGATTTTTTTGATCAGCATCAGACCGCTGTAAATATTAAGTGCACATACCTCCATATTTACAGTAAATACAAATTGATGTTCATGTTATAAATGCATGTCCTATGTCTGGGTTCCATTCATTTACTATTATTATCCATCAACTGAAGTCACATGAAGTTTTCACTGCCATTTAATTGAGAGGGAAGATTCAAATGTTGTCTGAGACTTGAAACAAACAGTGCAGAGTTAAAACAGATCTTCAATGAATCTGAAACAGTTCTAAATTAAAGTATTTCTATTGTAATGTTGTTGTATTTATACACATTGGTACTTTTACTGTTGTCTAGTTATCCATACAAAGAGAAACATTACCAAGAAAATCTGTTTCCCCATTACAAACTATCAGAAATTTAATTAACACAAAATATTGCTTTTTAACTTCGCTAATTATTTGATTAATTTAGTCACAGATAAACTTTCTGTTTTGCAGAAAAGAGATGGATAATTTATTTAATTGTTGAGTAGTGTCTCTTCTTAAGCTGCTAATTTAGCAAGCCTTGAAGTTTCATATATTTTGAAGAAAATATGGAGAGGTGTTACATTGTCTCTGGAAGAGTTCATAATTGTTAAGAGATCTCTCTTTTTCTCTGAATTTCAGAAGGTTTGTTCAAATACTCTAATATATCAACTGTAACACATTTCAAAAGGGCAAAATATCATATTAAAAATAGAATTATTCTGCAAAATTAAATATAGAGCTTTCACTGATACATTAAAAAATGTTTCACATTTTTGGTTATGGACTCTACATGTTATTTTTTTTAAGAAGGAGCACTTTGTGAAATATGCATGTCGTTGTGCCCTTTATGATAGGCCTGGAAACAAGAGTTGAAAATGAAGCATCCAAGGAGGCCTCAGAGCCCTGCATGCTTCGATCTACTCACATCCTAAAAAGTAACAGATGTTTTTGTTTCATTGCTGAACCAAAATCAAGAGATGAGGAGTGACCCCAAATACCAAAACCAAGCACAACACACAGTTAAATTTTGTGTCAAACTGAAAACTGCAATTTCATAGTAAACGTAGGCACACTGTGCCTTCTTTGTTTTAGATTGTGGAGGGGGTTTGGGTTTTTTATAATACCTAATTTTAATTTTTTAGAATGATTTTTTGCTGACTCAGCTGATTTCTACCATGGCTTGTGAGCAGTTTGAGTCCTCTAAATGTGCAGATTTCTGATAAATTTAGTATTTTTCTTAAACAGATCTGCCACCTCTGGTATCATCAGTCCTATCTTACAGTTAGGGAAATCTGAGATAGCCAGAGAAGTATCTTGCTCTGAATGAGTCAGCATTTCCCAGCAGACATAAGAAAATAGGAAAATCTCCTGGGGTGTTGTTAAGAGTGTACCGGTGCTCTGCCTGCACACTGCCTTGCTACTACAGCAGATTAGAGCAATGTGGCTCATCGATACTAAACAGAGAAATAAATCCATTCAGATATTCTGAGGTAATCTCCTTTATAGAAATCTTGAAAATATCCCCAGGTTAAAATACAAGGTTAGCTTTGGTTCCTGGTATTTGATTTGCATATTAGTAACCCTTAAGTTTCATATTTAAAAGAAGGAAAAATTAACTTCCACATAATCTAGAAGCTAGTTTTGGAGGAAATAAGGCTTTTTTTTGCTTCCAGCCCTCTGCAAGGGCCTTATTTCCTTGGTTTTATTTAATTTGATTAGTTTGTTTGCTTTTCATTTGTACATAATATTCAAAAGCTCTTATCTCAAGCTCTAGGCAAACTTAGCATATAGTTAAGCAATCATGTATTAATTATAAAACCAACAGTTTAAACTCCTACAACAAAAGGCATCCAAACAAGGAAATGAATGTAACTTTTCCCATCCTATAATTTCTTCTCACATACTCACCAAAGACACAGAGGTTCTTATGGAAAGTCACAGAAAGAACTGTGGTTTGGTCTATGCTTTAAAGTGTTTTTATCATACTGATGAAACTAGTAATTCATTAACTAAGGCTTGAAGAAATAAAAAATGTGATATACATAGAAGTTACCTCCTAAATGTGAAGATTTCAGACAGAATGAACCTTCTTTGTACTTTAGTGTTCTAGTAGAAATTAAATTAAGAATAATGACCTGCATTTCCCAGGTTTGATTGCCAACAGTGAACTCAATTGAAATTTTCCCATCTTTTTCTCCAGAAAGGAGCAAAAGACATTTTTAACATGATGATGTCTATTCCTGCTGTCTTTAGAAGACCCTGATCAATTATTGTGAAATGTCTATATTCAAGAAGTCCTTACTTTTTCATTTGTTATGAAATGCTCACTGCATACAAGGAAATATGATTCCAGTGGGAAAGACTGGATATGCCTGTCATAGGATATCCAGAAAGATGAAATCAGTTATAGCAGATAAAAATTCTGCCAATGGAGTCTGATTGAACTTAGGAAAGAGACTTCTGGGAACAACTTTCCCTAAACAAAGAATTTTGAATTTAATTTTAATTTAATGACCCAAAATAAATTTTGTTTTGCAAAACAGGAGATATTCGTAAGATTCCAGCATATCCCTATGTTCCCCTCACTACCTGAAATAAATAAATAAATCATAATTAATCAAATTAATTCTCTTCCCAGAGTTCAAACTGGAAACCACAAAAATATATAAATATATAAGGAAAATGAGGAAGGAATGTATGTGGAGAGAATATTCCGGCTTTACGCACAGAGGAGGATTTTACCAAATATAATGAAGTCTGTCAGAACTGCAGAAAAAAAGCAACTGTTAATCTTTGGATTTGTAAAACAAGATAATTAACAAGTGTACAAACACAGCTGACATACCTGCAAAGAACAGTTGTTTTCTTTGTTCTTTGTGAGTGAGTTGGGGGAGATTTCTTCTAAGCTTCTTTGCTTCATTAGGCATGTTGAAATTAATTTTTGGCTTTTTTTCTCTCATGTTTCCTGATTCTATAACAACAACTATTTAACATGGAATCGTTATGTCAAAATAATTTCAGTATTTATCTTACGTTTGTTCTACATTTGTTAAAAATGCATCCTTGCACTTAAGGTTCAACTTCACTTTATAATTTTTATGCAGTTACTCCCACGGACTCAATTTTTTAATCAAATGAAGTTAAGAGCTATTGTAAAGTTTGCTTGAGAAAAACAATGTCAGAGAGGCCAAGATAGATTTCATTCCTTAATTTCACTTAAATTCACAATACATTCCTCTTTTCCTATATTTTGTATTTTATTCATGGAACTGAATAAATTAAAAAAAAATTTTTGTGCTAATTTGTAGCTGCATTGAAGAAGCTGCTGTTTGGTGGTCACTGAGCACCCATTTCTACAATGAGCAAGGTGAAATACTGTAGCCAGTACCTTAGATGACTTTATTTTAGGAATCAATGCCACAAATGTTCCCACACAGTTTGTTTTCAAGGCCAAATGAAGAACTACAGGATTCATAAGCATTTTTATTGCTAGCAGTTCTGGATGTTACCATTTGAATCTTTCAAGAAAGACACTGATATCCAAAAATACAATGTTATCAAATATCATGGTATTATATCAGTACTTCTCTGAATGGTGAGGGCTCAGTGAAGCTGTGACTGAGCATGCAAATCTTTTATTTTTCTGCAACACAAGTCCCTAGTTGGTAGGACTTCTACCCTGTTACACTCTGGATTTTAAGCCATAGGCTGCCCAGCGTGGTTACATTTTAAGACCTTTTAAAAGCCTTTTGGTTTGTTATAACCTCAAATTCGCATCCAGAGATAAACTACACATTTTTCTCAAAGAGAAATTCTTTTAATTTGATGAGAAATAAGATATTTTGGCAAAAGGTTTTACAGGAGTAAAATACAACCAAGAAAAATATTTCACTAAAACATTCAGCAGAAAGACCCATTCCACAAAAAAAACCACTCACGACAAACAATCAATATACCAGCTTTAGTAAAACACAATTAATTGGTTTTATGTTACCCACAAGAGAAAGAAAAGAATAAAAGAAAACAGATGAAAAGAGGAAAGAAAGAAAGAAGAAAGAGAGAGAGGAATGAAAAATTCGTTACCGACAAGATTTGATGATTCGCATGGTATAAGCTGGAACAAAGGAGAGGCAGAGAGAAAGCTCACATGGAGTCTCATGTATTTGTACTGTTTGGTTTTCCCTCCCAGGCAAGATATCCGGTCACAGACCACTCAGTGCCTTCCAGGCCAGAGTGAGGTGTGCTGTAGCCATTCACAGGCTCCAGGGGCATGGTTTGGGTGGGCTACCAGCCTGGCCTTCCTTGACTGACATCTCAGTCACACGGCCTTCAGTGATACCATGTGCCCTGCATGGGCACAGCCGTGTTGGGTGCAGACCTTCGGGCTCTGCCGTGTGCTCGCAGGGACCCAGCTCTGTTCGCTGCAGGCCATGTGCTCTCAGCAGGCTTTATGTGATACAGCGGCCTTACCATGTACCTGCAGGTCTAGGCCCAGTCCTTACACACACACACACACATACACACACATTTCACAGTGAGTTGGTTCCGACCCATATCAATAATTCAGTGAGGTTCGGATCCAGTATCTCACATACACCCTGGCTAAAATTGAAGCACAAAACCAGAGATGTTTTCTGTTCCCCTCACCACCCACTGAACCTCCTCCTCCTCTTCCATCCACCCCACAGAGAGGAATTAGGCAATCTTTGTTTTGACCGTGCCTTACTCTTTTTGGTAAGAGATGTGGTAGAGGAAATTGTGTTGACTGAGGTACCAAACAGTGAGTTGCCAAAGGGGAAGACTGTGAGATGACTTGTGCCACAATGCTGAAGAAAATGGAGATGGGGAAGCAGAAGACACAGAGAACTCCCACTACCTAGCAGACCAGGACGGTGACTATAGCAAGACTAAAGTCACCTGATGTCTTTCTTTATCTAATGCTCTGTGGCTTCAAACACCCCCAGGACACACTGGTGAAATTCAGAAATAAAGAGAAATTACATAAACAATTCAGTGGTTAAATAATGTTATTCCTTGAGAGACAGTCTCTCAATTTTGTGTGTCAGAATCATGTAACTTACACTCTTTGATTTGCCTGGGTCTTTCACAGTGTTAATCCAATTGCTATTTTCCTGGTTTCACATACCACAGTGGTGTAGGCGCTTTATAAATCCGAAGTATTCATGATGAAATAAAATGAGACTCTGAAAGTAGAACAAAAGTGATAGGAGTTCCTTAGAAAAACTGTGTTTGATCACTCTGCCCTTAATAATTCAGAAGAGTTTCACCTACTCCCTTCAAAATGAGTGCTCAGTACAAATCAGTTTGCCTGGTTACATTACTGCTGTGTGCTCTGTTATGGTAAGGATTCAACATGGAGTAAAATAAAAAAGTGAGAGATTAAGTCTTTATATGGTACCTGTTATGTGAAGAAACAATTTCTGCTGTATCTATTTAACACTTGACCTTTTAATATCTTTTAACCATTGGAATCTATTTAGATTTAGAAGACAAAGGGGAAATATGTCAAGGCCTGGCAGGAATCAGGCAATCAGGGCTCTTTCAGAAAAGTATGAACACTGCCATTCCTCTACAGGGATCTGGTAGGAACTGGCCAGCTGGAAAGTAAGAAGTACAGACTTTTCCCCAACACAATGAAGGAGTGTAAAAGAGAAAAGTTGTTCAAGTGTTGTTCAGTAAGTTATTCTTACCCACAAGGATTTCCTTGCTAATTACCTTTTTTATAATAGTTTCCTCCTTTCTAGATGCACCGTTGACTTTATGGAAAATTCATGGTTTCAAGAGCACCGTGTTACTTTGGTTCTCTTTTTAAAAGGATCTGCTTTAATCATCATCATCATCCCATCTATAGTTTTCTTTGAAAAATCCAAAACTCATTCCTCTCAAACATGTTCTTTCCAGTCTCTTCTAAGCCACAGCATCTGAAATATATTGCTTTTCTAAATCACTTGATGTTAAGAACAGTTTAATGAAGCAATTGCATGTGATGAACAATGATTTTTAATGACAACTATTTAAGGACACTTTGTTCTAGAAAAAATACTTCTTAAGAGGGTCATATTAAATCCTATCTTGCCTTCAGCAATGGAAGCACTTTTGTTTTAACTTCCAGCTGAAAGAAAAAACCCACTTCTAAAGGATCCTCTCCAACTCTTCCTCTTTAATGTTCCAGCAACTTGTCCTGTTTTAATCTATTCTTTTTCTCTTTACTGTTAGAGTATTGATGAACTAGACAATCTATCAGGGTAGTTACAAAGACCATAAATCCAACTCTAACAGCTAAAGACAAAAACCTTAACTGTTTTTGATCACCATCTATGAGATTTTATAGACATTAACATACCATTAAAGTTACCATTAAATTACATTAGCAAACAAGAGGTATCATGATAAGAAGATAAAGAAGAGATCCAATGAATTTTTCTTATTCAAGAGCTATTGTGAGTCAGACTTTTAGTAGAAGACTGAAGTGAGTTATTGAAGAAATAACACTGCATGGACTAAATCCTGAAATCCTATTCAAGTGTATAAATATTGGTGTAGGAAGCCTAATAAAAAAAAGTTCTTATTTTAAATATATTGGCGTAGTTTTAATGAAACATATCAGCCCCACACCTAAAAAAAAAAGGAATGGAAAATAATGGAAATATTTTCCACACCACAGAAACCTCATGGCTTACCTCCTTCTCTTGTAATAATTTTCTCTCTTAAAAACAACAATGCCACCATCAATAAGATCTAAGAACTAGTTGTGTGTTAGAAATTAATAGTTTGTGAAAGCAAACTCAGTATAGAAGACAGCATGCAATTTGCATAGGTTTAAAAGATCAGTAAGACACTGAGAAAATGAGATTTGTTTGAATAAAACAACCTAGATACTGCTTTCATTTACACCAGATTAAATACAATTTCAATTACTGTGGAAAGGTGTTTCTACAGTATTTATCAACATGCAGTATAGCCAAATATCTTATTCATCATCGTGCTTTGCAGAATCATTTTATTGTTGTGAGACCCTATCTGGAGTATTACGTCCAGCTCTGGAGTCCCCAGCACAGGAAAGACAAGAAGCTGTTTGGAGTGTGTCCAGAGGTGGGCCATGGAGGTGATTAGAGGGATGGAGCACCTCTCCTATGAGAAAAGTCAGAGAAGTTTGGGATTGTTCAGCCTGGAGAAGAGAATGCCCCAGGGAGACCTTATTGCAGCCTCTCAGTATCAGAAGGGGGCCTACAAGAAAGCTGGAGAGGGACTTTTTAGAACACCATGTAGTGACAGGACAAGGGGGAAAGCATTCAAGCTGAGAGTAGGTTTAGTTTAGTTGTTAGGAAGAAATTCTTTACTATGAGGGTGGTGAGGCACTGGAACACATTGCCACAGAAGCTGGGGATGCCCCATCCCTGGAAGTGTTCAAGGCCAGGCTGGATAAGGCTTTGAGCAATCTGGCCTAGTGGAAGGTGTTCTTGCCCATGGCAGAGGTGTTGGAAGTAAATGATCTTAAAAGTCTCTTCCAAGCCAAACCATTCTATGAGCCTAAGACAAAACCAAAGACGAAGTTTACACATATGGTGTTTTATGAATCAGCCACTATCTCATAGAGACAGCTTAAATAAGGGGAATCTAAAAGTGAGTATAAGCAAGTGATTGTAGAGAACAAATTAAATATTTATTCCTTGGATTTAAGACCTGATGAATGGTTGTAAAGTTTAATAAAAGTAAATGTACTGAAAACCAGTTCAAATTATTTATTCATATAGTCTAGTGTTTTTATGAAATTATATTTTTCAAAACATTAAATTCAATTCAAATATTTGAGTACATATGTAATTCATCACTGATTCAGGACATCACAACAAAATTCAGTCAACAAATTTCTGGTAATCTGAAACCATTCCACAAGAAGCAGAGGTTTAATGACACTTTCAAACATCCAGTTTTATTTTCACACTACAAGCTGTTTGAAAAAAAAAGCATCTGTAAAGACCTGATAAACACATTCAGAGAAATTATTATCCAATTTTGACATTCCAGTATGCCAATCAAAGAGCACAAGCTGTTGCTTCTTTTCCAAAAAGGAAAACAAATGCATGCTTATTAAAATTCCTAATAAAATTTAAAGAATAAAGAAATCCAAACAAACTCATCTTTCATTAAAAGTTTCAGAAACTCAAATGTACATAAATAATCTTGAAATCGTTTGTTTTCCTCCACAGTGCTCAGTTTCTCAGAGACCATTCACTATATTTGGGAACTTAAGCATTGGTTTATACAGATCTGAGCTGTCTTTCATCATTCCTTCTTGTCACAAGCATATTCTGCACACAGAGGCTAGGCAGTTGCCTCATGAATAACATAATTTAAAAGTCTTATATACCATGTTAATGCATTTAACTGAATTACCAGTTCTTATCATCAGGAAAATATACTCATTCAGTCAGTAAGAATACCATATATATGTTAGTATGCATTTATAAAAATGACAAACTAACATTATTAAAAGCTGCACTCAGATGAAGTCTGAGATTTTTTGGGTTTGACCACTGAGTTTTCAAATTATTACGTAACTTGACTTTTATTAAGCATAAATCCTGACTCTAGAGCTCTGAGTTTTTAAGCACTAATCTCAAAGATTAAATTCCAAGTTTTGACAGCATCTTTGGATGAGTGAGGAGTCAGATGTGACACCTTTCTCTCCGCCCTTCTGTAGAAGCTGTCATTACGTTAGCTCAGCTGAAGGAGTTCACATTAAGGCTGGCTGTAATATTAGCACATACAAGGAGGGCTCCCAAAGGCAGGCAGCATCCCTGCCACAGATCAAAAGTAAAGAAAAACACTGCTGTAGTGCTATACACAATTGATGAACTACACAGGTCTACAACAAACAAACAAACAACTCCTCCCCACACACACACACAAAAAAAACTAGCAAGATTTCAGCAAGAATTGCAGGTCTGGTTAAGAAGTCTATTCCCCTCGTAGACCATATACTGTTACTGGGGGGGGTGCTTTCCCATTAATTAGACTGGCATTTCAAGGATATCTCTCTTTAAAGACACTGACTATAAGTCGTACGCAGTTTTACCTTTTCTCGCTCAATCAAAATACCATGGTGGGGTTTGTCAGGAGTTCATAATCTTTTATTTCCTTTTCTTTTAGGAAGGGGAATACACAGTACAGTGTTACTTGTTTGTCACATCCCCTTTCTGGAGGGAAGATTTGCCCTGGCTTCTCTCAAGCTCCCCTTGTCTCTAGCTTACTCTAACACAATTTCCCATAAAGAGAAACGAGTGTACTGCCAGTTCAGAAAGTGCTTTAAGGCATAATATTGATAGTCTCTGTATGTTTTTAGTGTCTTCAAGTTCTGTGCATAGTTTATTTATCTATGCACATTCTTAACTAAAGGGTATGTTTTCTATAATCCTTGAAAGTTCCTAGGCAGTGTTCATGACAAAGCAAGGAACAATGTATATTACCTGTTTTAGAGGATTCATTTACAGATAAAGAGTATATAGCAGCAGTACTTTCAATATTTCAAAATTAGAAAACATTGTGTTCCTGTCTATGAGAAGAATCACCACATTATCTGTAGATCTCACATGTAGATATTGAAGAGTCCTATTTACAAACACAAAAGCTACTAGTCTCAAGGTCCCTTGACTATCCCCGAGGAAGTAAACAGCTTCTTGGATTGTATATCCACTCTTTTCTGTTAGTGTACATTACTATATGTGATTCTGGTCCCCTTAAGAAAAAAGTCAAATAGGAATGTATTTCCTTTGTGACAAATCTGTGCTAGTCAAAGTAGAAGATTCTGAAGATGGTCTTTCTCTTGACTGCATTTGTTGCAACCAATGTGTATGTCTCTTGCAGGAGAGACTATGGCTCATTTGAGTAAGGAATATTGGTATGTGGAAACAGAGAGAAGCACCTGAGCATCAGCTTTATGCTGTGTTCTTCATCCTGTTCTAATGATCGAATAATTGTTCCATCCCTCTAACCTATAGTATAATGCAGTCACAGGTTACAGAAATGTGTTGCATGTTTTTCTGTGCAATAAAGAATTGCATGGGACTAATTACATAAATTAAAGAATCACACAATAACCAAAACAAGTTTTTGAATTTGTTTGCACATACAGGACATGCACTGCAAAGCCATGCACTGTAAAATTCTGTTTCTCTGTAAAGATGTATTCATCTATGCATAAATAGCTAAAATTTCTTGTGAAGTCAACAGATGTGTAAGCCAGAACCCAATACTCACTGAAAAGACAGCTAGAAGAGTGTTCCTTGTTCCATGCATGCTCATTTTGTATTCAGCCAACCAATTCAGAAGGGATTCTATGAGACTGAGGAAAGCTTTTTACTCTCATTTATGCAGGCTCAGATTCTAGGAATTAGAGGTACTCCTGAGACATACTTTATGATTGTTCCTTGTCTTTGGAAAAAGGGAGACAATAGAGAGCTTTAGTCTTTGAACAGATTACAAAAGCAAATCTAAATATTTTAAGGGATTCAGCTGCCATGGTAAGGAGTTGCTGAATCATAAATCAAATAAAATGAAATTCCTTTTACTCTTCCATTTCCTAATTCAATGACTTATAGTTACACAACACAGACAGTACTGAGGCAACCTGTATTCCTGACTCCTGTCCTATAGCCAACTGTCCTGTCTCCTGACCAAGTCTATTAAGTTCTATACACACTCTGAAACTGTATAAAACCTCAGCAGACACAGGTGAATATCTCACAACCTATGACTTTCTACTTTACCTTTCCAAAAATACCAACAGGCAATCTTGGGAAAATTATCAAGAGAACTATTACTGCTGTAAGGCACACTCCATTTTTATCATCAGGTCAATATCCTCCACGTCCCTGCTTATCTTAAAACTTTCAAGTAGTTTCTGTGACTACAACTTTTTTCACATTTCTGTTTTGAATACAAAAATTCCTTTCCATACCCTCTTTACTAGAAATGCCTATGGCCTGACCTAAAATCTTTCTCTTCTCCTTGTTTAGGCACTTTCTAACCCAGTACTAATTTTTTTTTTTTACTCCTTTTCTTTCTCAAGCATTTCTTCCACATTTGCATTCATGAATTCCTCTTGGCTTTAATTCTCTACCCTTTTTCATCCAATTCTCACAGATCTCACCTATATCTCCTGCAGCTTCTCCCTAACCTGTATTACTTGGTTTATTTCTTTTCTCTCTCTCTTTCAAAAATGTTCAAAAAGAGGTTGAAAAAAAATAAACCTGACTTATCTTCTAAACCACTTTGCAGGTTATTTGCTGGCTTATTATCCAAATTCAAACCTCTTTCCCAGCCTTCTCCAAATTTCATTAGGATTTCTTGAATCTATATCTTCCATTAGGGTTTGAGATATCTTTTTTTTTCTTTTTTTTTTTTTTTTAGCAATGTAAACTTAAATATGGTGTTCTGGCTACACAGTGAGAAGTCTGCCATCTACAAGATGATTGCTTGTCACCATTAATCCTTTCCAATTGACACTGTCACTTCAGACTTCCCTGCATAATACCATTAATAGATCACATCTGGTGATCCTTATCTGCTTAAACACTTTAACAGTGGACCTTTAAAAAAAAAAATTGTATCATTTTGGATCAGTTATGTCACTGCATGAGGAACCACTAGCAGGAGACAGATGGGGAAGTAGAGATAAATAGCCATGAAGGTAGGGCTGGTTATCCTGTCTAGGCTGCAGTCAGAGTGGAATGCTCACTAGTAGTCTAGTTGTTTTACTCCCAGTCTCACCCTCAAAGAAACAAAACTAAATTTAAAAAGGACAAATAAACAAAATGTATCATGATAAAGCCTTTGCTTACTTCTTTATCCCTCTACTCCATTTTTTACTATTTTCCCATGAAACTTCAAACTCTTTTTAAAGCAGGGATTTTATCTTACATATTGATGAAGCTATAGGAGTGTTTTCAGCTTTACAAAGCTCATGACAATCCACATTGTATAACTTCCTGCCAGAGCTTAGAGCCATAGGGAGCCAAAAGGATCTCCACTGAGTTGGAAACCTTTCTTGCAAATTTTTAATAATATAAGTAGTGTTTACTCACAAAAGCATTCCCTCTAAATCAATAGTGTACTTGTATGAAGATCACTTAAATGAATGCTTGCAATACAGAGAATCCTGTTATTTTTTAGAACATTGGTTTCCTACAGATTTAAATTATTTGAATGGTATGTTATGCTTCTCTGTGTATATAATGTGCATGAACATTATTTTAACTCATAAAAAGAAAAGGGACATGCAAAAACATATGTGCTGCTTGTATAAAAATTTAAACCACTTTTCATATTGATTACAGCTTTTTTTATAACTGAAATATTTTAATATCAGATAACAATCACAGAATATGCTTCTTACACGCAGACAATCACAATACTTAGACAGAAGGTTAAAATATTATTTTCTTGTAACAAATGAACACCACATTTACAGGGCAGAGATTTGTTTATTGCCATAAATTATATGAATGCTTATATTCCAATAATGATTCTAGAAACCATCAACAATTGGTATTTCTAGCAGATTGCTTACATTAGCAACAGTATTAACTTTGGCAATCTTCAGACTAGTTCATTTTTTCACGATTTTCTCCTCTCTTCTCTCTATTTTTGTCATTCTAATTCATAAAAATGGTCACCAGAACCCACTGGTTTCTTCTGGGTTTATATTATTCATTCTGAGCTGCAGTGCAACTCCCTATCAGCATCACTATAAACCAAGACTATATACTTCCTTTTTGAATGGATAGGTAAGATAGTCTGTAGATGAGATGAATACATGAATAGAAATGCATTTCATTCCGACTTGCAGTTGTGTTATGGAATACAGAGGGGAAAATATTAGGCAAGTTTGAGAAAGTTTAGAAGGAAGTATCACTGGATTACTTATTTATTTTTACCTTCCCTCAGGATAGCTAATATCACCTAATTATAATTTTCCTTTTTGTGGGATTGCTACATTATTGTTATTACCAATTCTACTGCAGGTTACTTTCTTGATACTGTAGGTGTTGGCTAAGAGGTACCACTCCTGTAAAAAATCTATAATTCTACCTTGAGAGATCGATAATTGTTCCTCTTAAAAACCTCTAAAACCAGGGCTATCAACAGTTGTTCCCTCCAAACTCACCTTGATGCTTGTAGTTGTATTTCTAGTGTGCATCTTTCAGAAATGAAGAAAAAGTTCTCCTAGTGACACCTTCCAAAGTTTTCTAAAAGCCATTCTTTTGTACTTGATCAGGTTGGCTACTGAGAAAAATGTAGCAGGCTAAGAGTTTCAAAATCCATGAGAGGAAGGATTTTTCTTTAAAAGATTTAGGGGAAAATAATATCTTCTCTAGAAATACCCTGTAATGCTTCTCCGTTTGTAATCATGTTCTGTATTCTAAAAGAAATGGAAAATATCTAAAATTTTCCATTAAAACTGCAAGGCATTTCCCAATTTGATTAGGAAAATTTAGCCTCAAAAAATTTACTAGCAGGTAGCATTCGCTTGATTTATTGTATTATTGTATTTATTGTATTTATTGTATTATTACTTCTTTGGTGTGATTAGACATTTTATTTAATACATTTCTGGAGTTTACTTCAAGCCTAATCAGTTCAAAATGTTTTCATTTGGTGTGTGAAACTGGAGAAATGCTTTAGCCTATGGAAAAAAAGAAACAGATACTAAATCTACTGGATTGGTGAGGGAAAGTGAAGTTTTAAGTCAAGTGTGAGCTACCTTAGTACAGTTTTTTCAACAGTTGTGCTGTAGCTTCCATAAGAAATTTTGTTCTCTGGCATGGAAACCCTACATATGTCAAAGTAAGCATACTCAAATACAACCAGACAGCAACGAACTGCTTGCTTCTTTGACTGTTATTACGACAGCAAAGTTACCTATTAGATGAACACAAACTTGTCCCTGTTTCAGAAAAACATATATTTTAACAGGAAAGTGAAGGTTTTCAATATCTAAATATACTCGTGAGTAGCAAGGGCTTGATTGTCTTTTGGGTACCCAAAAGAACAATGTCTTGATCACTTGGAGTTTCTGAAGATCAGATTACACCAGGTTCTTACACAAATGGTGTTTCCATGGACAATTTGTGACTTATTTTTCTTCTTTTTTTTCTTTTTTCTTTTTTCTTTTAGCTGGAACACACACTGAAAACTTGCAGACTTCATTCTTTTGAGGGAGATGGTGTCTGGGCAATAGCTGGCAAGCAGAATATAGATTGAATTGAGCATCAGTGGTCTTTGCAGAAATTACCTATATAAAGGAGCTAGCAGATTTGAAGAACCTTAATTTTTTTCCAGGATTCATTTGTGCTGAAACTGCTGCTTTAATCTCACTGAAAATAATGGGATTTATTTGGATGGCTTCGTACATCTTGTCTCCATTTGCTTGTCACATACTCCATTCATATTCAACACAATAACTGCCAGTTATTGTCATCTATGAAAAAAAGAAAACAAATTTTAAAATTTGGAAAGATAGACTCGAAAGACAATTGGGTTTAGAATAGTAAATTATTCTAGGTACATAATTTCTGTTAAGATCAATTGTACTTGTATGTTTCGTGGTGACTGTATTTCAGGCTGGATTGTGCCTTTGGGCATTATCCTGTAATGGAAGTAATTTGTGATGTAAGCCAGAAGGAGGATCATTCCCAAGCATGGTTTTCCAGGCTTTCTCCCTGTTGGCTAGAGGGAAGGGAGTGTGTCACATGAGTCATGTACAAGCTGCAAGTTGCTCAAAGAGCTGCAGCAGTGCAGAGATTTAGCTATTTGAGAGAGCCAAACACAAAACCCCAAGAATCTTAGTGCAGCTGCACTGAGAAAGGTGGAAAAAGGGAAATCTGTCTAGATGGTTTCACAGAGTGATTTACCTCAAAGGAACAAAGGGATGCTGTCCTAGAACATAAAACTTGACAAGTTGGAGATGGAGAAAAGAAATTGTAATTGGGAAAAAGAGCTTGTGTTAGTCAGGATAAAAATAAGAGAAAATAAAGCAATAAATGCTATTCAGCATGACAATATATTTTTTCAAAATTATTGGCCTCAAGTTACCTGATGTAATTATAGAGTAAGTCTTCTCCTATCTAGAAATTCTCTTCATTTATGAAGGGCAGATGGGATGAGGTTAGAGTCAGATATGCTCAATTAAAATTTGCCTTTCCAAAAAAAAAGTTAAAATGTATATAATTTTTTTTAAGGAGTTCTTTACCTGTATTTCGCCTAGAGGCTGACACTGAGTGCTTAACACTCTTACATAATGTTTTCAGTCCTCTCTAGGACAAACACATGAATAAAACAACATATATAAAAATCCTCTAGCCTCCAGCCATACTGCTATGGATTGCAGTCTTGTCAGATCTCATTAACTAGCTAAAATTAGCTCTTGTTCATAACTAGGATACAGGGTCAAAAAAAGAAAATATTAGAAAGAACAGGATATGTGTTGCAGATGTACCTACATGCACATATGGATATATGTGTGTTTCCTGCATGCAAAAAATGTTTATGAACAGTTGAATGCTAATCACAATTTCTTCTTTTTTAGGAAATTACTGGATTAGAATTGTCTATGCAACCTTATTTCACCTCTTAATGCACAATCATTATGATAAAGCCCAGCTATATAGTCACATATTTATTTCTTCCTTCATCTATCTTTGCCTTATGCAATACACACAAATGGTACTCAGGATGCAAAACAATGCCCTGTAGTAAAGAAGGACACTGAGTGTAGCTCATGTCTCATTCACATCTCTGAAAACTGAAGCAGCTGAAGGCAACAAGAACAAGGATTGTTGTCAGTTTAGGGAGATGAATGCTTGGATGGTAAACTGAGTTACACAAGGCCCATTATGTTTGCTGAATCACTTAAATTAGACTTAGAAAGATTAATATAATATATGTTCATTTTATGTGTGTCCAGTTTGAACCTGTGAGATCTGATTCAGAGAAGACAAAGCTCTTCTCTCCTATTGCTTCTACCAAGGCCAGGTTTCTCAGTTTAGATTAAGTTTTAAAAATCTCTCCAAATCCATTTGTCAAATTTGCCAGAAGTTTATAATGTTCTTTTTTCCTCTCTCTTTTTCATTTTCTGTACCACATATTCTTTTTTTATTGTCACTGATTGTTTATGCAAAGGCACACTTTCCAGTGTTGCGTCTGATTAACCCTGTAAATGCATTCTCTCAGCTTTCAGTGCCATTATCTTCAACTGCAAGTGCCAGCCAACAGCCATAATTTAATTCTGGCTGATACAACACAATTAAAACAAACAAACAAACAAAACACATAAACCAAAAACAAACAAACAAAAAAGCAAATTTGCAAAAACTTCTGAAAGTATGTTTTTAATTCTCTTTCAATGGAAAGACTGAAAGATTGTCATATAGAAAATGAATGCATATGAATAGATGGTGCATACCAGTGAATTTGATCGTAAGCTGCCTTATCTCTCAGTGTTCCCAGACTTATTTATTGGAAGACTCACAAACCGAGACATGCCTGTTATAAGTTCTACTCATTAATTAACCCTTTCCAGAAAAGAAGAAACTAAAAGAGCAAAGGCAACAACTTTGAAATTAGGAAGATGTTTGGGATAAGTAAGATTCTCACTACTGACTGTAGATGTCACTTTTCATGTATATAAAATAGCACGTGAAAACAGCAATTTTGAGGACAGAAAGGTTTTTGTATGCTGTGTCCTCTGATTAGGATTGTTTCAAAATGCACAGTATGCAAGGGCTGAAAGATTGAACTTTCCACAGTACAAAGCGTTCAATGGTTAAAAACTCCTGCCTCCTGAAAACCACTCTAATCTAACAAAAGCAGGTAAAAAGGATTCCATGAAAGTGTTGAACATTTCCTATTTTTTATTCCATTTCCATATATAATGGGTGTAACATTCAGGTACTTTATTTGCTCTCCTTTAAACAAAGCTGCCTTGCTTTTATTTATTCTGTCATTTATTACTGGACTTTTTTACCTGCATTGTGCTGTGACACTCAGAAATTTCAACTGAAAAGGTGGCAATAGAGGAATTGAATTAGCTTCACTGTATGGATAAATAAAGTGTCTTAAAAGCACTTAAAAGAGAAGAAGAACATTAATTTTGTTAAAATTAACAATGAATCTGTAGAAAAAAGGAAGAAAAATGATGGTAAGATGCAGAGAAAAACAGATGAATGAAACTTGTTTCTAAAGTAATATACTATATCATATGAACAGGAGTTGATTTTAAAAATGTGGAGTAATTCAACTTGATATTGTCTAAGGTATAGCAATTTAATCAAAACCAAAACATAAATGGATTTAAATGATGATAGCTAACTCTATAGTAATTTCAAAGTTTGAGAAATGCAGTTTTCTTTCTTCAATAGTTTAACAATGTAATACCTTGGCTAACTTCAAGTAATTCTTCCATTTAGCAATTATTGCCAGTCAACTAATTTTTCCTTTTTCTGTTGTCATGGTAGATACAAACAACATGCATAAACAAGCAAACAAAACTACCCCTCATGACCTTATAAACCTATAATTATACTGGATGGTTAAAGCAGGATCAGGCAGCTGTATCTTCAAAAAAGGACCACTAATTATTTTATCATTGTTGCTATTATTACTGTTGCTATTTTTGCATCTGGTACTGTTTTAGCTGACTTCTGCCAGTACAATAGGAGATACCAGTAACTGCACCTGTTTGCAACTTGAGCTCAGGCTGCTGAGTCATACTGATGGATCTGTGCAAAGCCAGTACCTTGGTGCTGAACTCCAAATGTTTGCTTACTACCTGCAAAGAGAAGCTTCTTTATTTTAGGAAAGTGGAAGTGCAGGGAAAGTGATGTAAAAAACCCATGTGTGTTTTTCCAATACTAGCATCAATAGAAAGGGAAGAAAATTGTCTAAGCAACAGCCCTGGGCTGAGAGCACAGAAGTTTAATGCAATCAAGAAAAACAGATTATAGGCAATGAGGTAATCTCAGCATGTATTTATTTCTGCTCCTATGGAGGGATGAGAGGGGGAAGGGAGCGGTACTGCAGAGGTACAGGAAAGGATGTGAAATATTGGGATTGTATGGCATTACTAACAAGACTTGCGAGCCCAGCATAACTCACAGAGCACTGGCTGTGTAGTACAATATTTTGGGAACCTTAGGAAGCATCTGTTAGTGTTGGTAGCTAAGGTAGAAGCATAGAAGTGCTGGTTCACACACTTTCTGGGCGGAATTCTTTGTTACTTTTAAGGATAACTCTTAGCCATGTTGCAATGGAGCTCAGTTGCTGTTCTGCAGAAGAAAAAGTGAAAAGCTTAAAAAATGCCAGCAGGCACTTTAATTGCATGCGTTGGATTGCCCGTCAGTGCTTATGCCCTTGAAATTACCTAAGTGATACTCCTTTTCCTTCATTTTGAACTGCACTCTTTTACTGCACACTTTGTTGAGCACTGTGCATAACCAAGTTATAACATCTGGCACGTGCTGAACTTTCCCTCTTTTTGGTCCAGCATCGAGTATTCAACTGCTTTTGGAGGAAATGTCCTGCAGGAGTAGCCAGAAAGTAGACACTGATGAATAAACACTTCCTGAGATTCTGTGAAAACAGCATTGTTCCAAGGTCTTTCTTGCTTGTAACCTACTCCAAACACATATTCTTGCCAAACCTCTCACAACTCTTATCCTCTAATGCTTACTTCACCTTAATAGATTGTTAGCAGAAAAGTGACAGAAACATACACTGGTGATTCTTTAGGTAAAGCTAAGGTTAAGTCCTCAGGAATAAGTTCATTTTCACAGTATTTACAATGCTAACTATAGCAGGAACTCATTCTGTTACATTTTCTGAGCCTGGATCCCCCTCAGCTCTGTCTATAGACCTGGTCTGGAAGCTGCCCCTAAGCTCTGCAGCTTTCAGTGTTTATATTCAAATTTGCCAAATTTATTGCAATGACTTTTTAACTCACAGAATAAGCAATAATACATACATGTTGAAAAGAAAAACATACATATTTGCATGTTTACTTTATTCCTAGTTCTTGGAATCTACTGAGTAAATAAAATATAAAATATATTGTCCAAAATGTACATATCCTTTTTCTCATATGTGTGTCAACATAATCCAAGTTTACAAGTCAGATCTATTGTATAACTTGTGATTATTAAAACACTATCCTTTAACTTTTTTTGTTGTTATTTTGGGAAGACTTATGTGCTCAAAATTACATAAACAGCAACGGAAACTGAAAAGCAACAGCAAAATAGGATTACTATTTAGGCATCAATTCTGCAAATACATTTTGACGCTAAATATAATTTTAAAAACCCACCTCAGTCATTCTACTGGATTTATACGTACAGTGCCTAGAGCTACACAACACTGAAGTGTGCCCTCTATGGACATACACCTCACACACCCGAAATCTCAAGACATGGCAGTTTGTGATACCAACATGACAATATGACTGAGTTTACTGACATATGTATGTAAACCATTGTACAGTTAAGTTGGTTGGTTTTTGCACTAAATGTTTTAATTCCTTTCAAATTATTGTGTCTTTAAGAACTTCCTTTTGTTTGTTTGTTTGTTTTAAACGTTCTCAGATGTACAGCTTTACTCCTGAGAGCCAAACTTAGCCAACATTACAAAATGCCAGAACAAGCCCAGTGCCAAAATAAAAAGCAAGGAAGAAAACATAACTGTTTATATATATATTTAAATTTTGTCCAGTGTTCTTTTTATACTTTATAAAAGAAGTTGAGAGCAAGGAAGAAAGGGAGCATTTCTTTTTATTTTCTGGAAACACTGGGGAAGAGATACAGGATAGGAAAGAAAGAAGTGGTCAGGGCAAGGGAAAAAGCTTTGTGTGAGGATGTGAAGAAGGCAGGTTGGTGCCCTCACCAGTCTTTTATATAGCAGGGCATCCTCTTACTGGTCAGAGCAATTTTTGTAGAGTAATAACCTGACTGTATCTGCTGTCTCCTGACCTGGATGAAAAGAGAGGGACTCTAAAAAAAAAAGTGAGTGAAAAAGAGCAGGGAAGTGTTGCCTGGACTGTTCCCTCTATTACAGTGCCTGGTTTATGGATGCACACTTCTATTCC
Organism: Manacus vitellinus; assembly: GCF_001715985.3. Classification (NCBI taxonomy): domain Eukaryota; kingdom Metazoa; phylum Chordata; class Aves; order Passeriformes; family Pipridae; genus Manacus; species Manacus vitellinus. Next base: position 26,883,303 of record NW_021939396.1, on the reverse strand, counting down.
TCTGTTAATTTACCTCATGCAGATGTCTCTTGTGGCTCTTCCTTGTAATGCTGAAGCAGTAAAGAAGTAAGTTTGTGGGTGATTGTTAGCTGTGAACATTTTGGGGGCCAGTGAAGTGAGTACACAGCTGAGGCAGTGGGTTGGGGCCTGGCAGTGGCTGAGCAGGTTTTGCTTCAGCTGGAGCCGGAGCAAAGCTGCTCTCAGCCCCAGCCGCCGCTCCCTGCGACTGCTGTGTTTGTTAATAAGGAGACAAGCGAGGAGAGCTAAAAAGGGAAAAAAGCAAGAGTCTTGAGGGAACTCTCAGCAACAGTAGCACACAGCCTGCTCCAATGTATTGCTCATATGTTAAAAGAAAAAGTAGAGAGCTGCCATCCGGCCAGCCACGGGGCCGCGTTTTTGCGTGTTAGGGATCGACCCAAACACGTCCACCGCTGCGGGCTGTGTTGCCGTGGGAGGCTGCCCAGCCGGGGTCACCGTGCCGGGAACTCGCTGCCCTGCAGCACACTGCTCGCGGCTGCGGGCTGCTCTCGGGAGCGCACCCTCCAGCGAGTGTCCCCCTCCGAAAACACTTGTTTACTTCCCATTTCGTCCAGCAACTTTGGGATGGGAAGCATCAGACCTGCCGCTGGAAGGACGGGAGGAGGGAGAGGCTGTGCAGCAGGGCAGGGGCTGGAAAACAAAAGCGGTGACGGATGGGACCGGTGGCACCTGTCCTTGTCTCCCCCGCTACTCAGACATGACTGGGTCCACAGTGACTGCAGCCCCCGCACTCGGCACGGAAACACCCCGAGCTGCGCACACACTAGAGCAGGAGTGGCACAGGGGAACCCTCCGCTTTCCCCACCGCGCTGCACCGGCAGCAGCGGTGCCCCGGAGCTGGCGTGACCGGAGGGGATGCCCTTCCATGCCTTGTCTGACTGCCGGGGTACTCCGCGCACCCACGCTGAGCCAGCGCTGCACATAGGCAGGGGATCAGGGCTGGCACCCCGTGCAGACGGCGAGCCGGGCGACGGGCGAGCCCCCTGCGTGCGCGCACACACTCGGTACCCCCCGCACTGTGCCTCCGTCCCCGCCGGGTCGGCGGGAGCGGTACCCCGATGCACACGCCCCGGCGCCCGGCGCTCCTCGGGGTCCGCTGTCGGGTGCATCGCACCGCTCGCCCGGGGCGAACCCCGGCGCCCCCCGCTCCGCTCCCGGGCCGAGCGGCACCGCAGCGGGGACGGCGGCGGCGCACGCGCCGGAGGGCAACAGGCGGGCGGCGCGGCGTCAGGCGACAACTTCGCGCAGCGCCGCCGAGCAAGTTGCGCTGCCGCGCAGGGCCCGGCCCGCCTCCGCACCCCGCCCGCGAGGCCGCTGCGCGCCCGCGCTCGGCGGGAGTGAGGGAGGGAAGGGAGGGAGGGAGGGAGTGAGTGAGTGGTGCGGATGTGAGTGCGGGGGCGAGCGGCACCTGCCGGGGCCCAGCGGGGCCGCCGCGGTGCGGGTGCGGTGCCGGTGCCGAGCGCTGGGCGGTGGCGAAGCCGGGCGGCTGCAGCGGGCGCGGAGCGGAGCGGGCTGGGCTCGGGCTGGTCCGCGCCCGGCGGCCCGCCGCCGCCGCCGCCGCTGCGCCCTCCCGGCTGCGAGTCCGCCCGGCTCCGGATCACGTGGCGGTTGCCGGAGGCAGAGACTAGAGAGGAGAGAAAAAAAAAGCGCCTCATTCCTTCTTCCACCGCCATACTGTATTTTATAGTAACTCTCATTTTTATTCCTCCCTTTTACTCCCGCTCGGTGAGTACCTTTCCGCTGAGATTCTTGTCCTCCTTTTTTTGTCCTGTTTTTTTTTTCTTCCTTTTGGTTTTTTTTGGTTTTTTTTTGTTTTCTTTTTTTTCTTCTTTTTTTTTTCTTCCTCTTTGATTATTGTTTAAATGGATTTGATCTTTTGCTGATGACAAGTTTTTTTCCTAGCATGCGATGGTTACTAAACTGTGAGCAAAAGGTGCTGCTGGGGCCGGGAGTCACTGGGAATGAAAAATTATAATATTAATTATACAGACTTGCCAGTCCAGCAACAACTGATATACATTTAGTAGCTATATATCTATATATGCAACTGGTTTTGTTGTGGCACGGAAAAACCATGTGAAATATGATGCTTATTTTTTAAAGATAAGAGAAAAGGCATGTTTCTAACTCTTTTTGCAGAAGATTTTCTCTGGTGTTGTTTTATTTTTATTTTTAGGTGTCTTTTTAAGGTTTTTTTTTTTCCATAAAGAGATGGGAGTTGCAAGTGCATTTTGCAGCAGTGTTTACACAGAGTTTGTAATCTTGCAATACTGGTGGAAGCCACAGAGCAAGATAATAATTTTATTATTTTTGTTACTGTTTCTTTTTTTGTTTTTCCTTTTTGACAGTGCAATCAGCAGGGTTTTTTGTTTTTCCTCTTCTTCAGTTTTTGATACCTATTTATAATGTGAAACTTTTCTTGCAGTGTGTTGCAGTTATCATTTTTAAATACTTTTTTTCCTCCTTAAAGACAACAAAGCAAAACAGAAAGCCAAAGAGATGATCGTTACTTTTGCACATTTTGCACCTTGACTTTTTTATTCTTTTGCCAGCAGTGTTTTAAGATGGTTGTTGTTATCATGATGATGATGATAATGATAGATATATACATATATACAAATAAATACATTTTCAAATGATGGCAGTGGAAGGTTTTCCTGGAGAATGAAGTGCGATTTGGTTTCCTTGTCAACGGAAGATGAAGTGAACAACTGAACATCTCCCCAGTGCAGGTACTTCATCTCCTTGTAGGCGTTTCCACGCTGTGTAAATTACATTGTGAGATTTTTTTTTTTAAAGAAATCTCCTTCCACCCCTTTCTAAAGGTATCTGTGCAGTACACATGACGACTGGACTAAATATCTGTGCCTTGTGATTGCTTGCATGTGTGCAAAATGTTGCACTAATTGAGCCTAGGTCGGTTAGGCTGAAGAGGGGTGTTTTATGTGCTGTGCTGTGCTGTATAGATGAGAAAGCAGCTGGGCAAAAAAATCCAGACATCCCCCCTCTCCTCCTTACCATTTAAAAAAACCCAAACCAAAACAAAACCAAAAACCAATCAAACAAAAAAAAAAAAAGGCAAAACAACCAAAAGTAAAGCCCAAACCGAACATGGATGGAACCTGGAGATCCTCATTATGAGTGCAAATACTTACAGGACAAAAACAAAAGCCCTGGCCCTGTATTGTTGTGTGTTTGTGTGTGTCTGTTTAAAAATTATCCATTAGAAAATAGCTGTGAAACAGCAAAGGAGGCTCCCTCAGAAAGCTGGCTCACTGCCACATGAGGCATATTTTGTTGCCCCTAGGGCAGCAAAACCCTTATATCCAACTTCTGCTCCTCATATTAAAAAGGTGTAAACAAGGCAGCAGGTTGCCTCTTATGAATTTAATTCATGGGGATGGAGATTAGTCAGAAGCTGATATTTGCTTGAAGGTGTTTCCTTTTATTTTGGTGATTAATAATGCCACTGGCTCATAGGGAGTCAGAAACTGTTACTTTCTGTGATGGTACTGAGAGTTCAGATTGGAGGAGAAACTGTTACTTCTGTTTGAGAGCACCTAAATGGTTAACAGGGACCACCCCGATGTACAAACAGGATATTGGTTCTCTAAAGTACAATTTGGAAAGGTTTTTCCAGCTGACAGGGTGGTTTTTGTTCTTTGGTTTTTTGGTGTTTTTTGTTTTTTTTTTTTTCTTTTCTCCCCAGAAAGAAATATGGTGCAATATTATGCTGAAGTTGAAGTACAGAATGTTCGGTGGTGTTCTCTGTTGCTTACTTTATTGTGATGGGATTGCTTAATGTATTTTATAGAAACAGCTTTTAGGGATCTGTAACTGACTGTAAAGATATACTGTGTATTCAGATGTGGAAACTAAAGTAAGTTACAGGGGATGTATTTCTTTTGTCACTGTTGTATAAGCAAATATAATTCATAGAATTACAAATGCATTCGGAAGTTTGAATCTTCTAATTCTTATATTTACATTCTTGTAACTTAACAGCTTCCTTTAAAGTAGAAAGTGTATATAAGAAGTGTATATATCATGCAATTAGTAGTGTTGAAAAATAAATAAATTCACTTATCTTTGTAGAAACGTAACTATTATGTATTTCCAGTGGCTTTTTCCAGTTTAAATGTAATACAAATATTTAGCACATATTTATGCATGACTTCTGCTCTGACATGATGAAATACTTTTGGCAATATAACAGGGTCAATAATTCATGTGTCTAAAAACCAGTTGAGATATTTGCATGATAGATTATGATGACTTCTCCAAAATAGTTATGAACTGTTGGGTCAATACTCCATATTTTAAGAAGACTCAACCTGCTTATTTTTTTATAATTTAATTTGAAAGCAAGCCATTAAAAACAAGAGTGATTGAAACTTATATCTCCACCCCTCTTTTTATTTTCATCCCTCCCTATTTTTAAATTAAGTTTTTTCTTTAAATTATGTGGAACTCCTGGTTAGCAAAATATTTTTGATACTGCTAGACCACTGAAATAAAGTAACAAGGCTAGCAATTTCCAGAATGATGTTCCTTTTGTCCTTTCTTTTAATATTGCAGGTGTGTTGTGTAATTTTGTACAGATAGTTGCTGACTGAAGATTTAATCCTGCTCACCTAGTCTTATCTTGAAGTCTGAGAAAGAAAGTTTTAGGAATGCACTATTTTTAGCACCCAGATTTCATCCACAAAGCACCTGTTGTCTGAGTAGCATGGTAATTAATATACATACATTTCATTTGCAGCAGTCTGATATTGTACAAGTTCTTATATATCGAACAACCTAGGGATTTTAAAGTAGGCATAAATGAGCTAATTTTGAAAGAGGATACTTCTACCTCCTGCAGTACGTGGGCAGAGTAGGTTTTGTAGTGGTGGAATTGGTTCTGGCTCGGTGCTTCCATAGTTATGCTATGACTAATGATGTTGAAGGCATGTTTTAGAAAACCATAGTTAATGTCAAAGACAACTGTCCTTTTGAGATAAATAAAAATTTTGCCTACAAACTGCAACTTAGTTTCTACAAGTGATGATATAATTACATTTCTGTCTTTAGTATGAGATATACTTGTACTGCCCTTATTTCTGAAAGTGATGACTGTCCAGTCTTAAATAACATCTATTTTTCTTTACATCTGTTTTGATATCCAGGAAAGCATAGGAATTTAAGATATCTTTATAAAGGGTTATAAACTGAAAGCTTTGAAAAATAATTTTTCTTTTCTTATTCCATAACTAGCTACTCTTAACAGTACTTAGTTGCAAATAAAAATGAACAGGTGAACAGAAGTTGAAAACTGTATAGTGCACAGTGTGCTGACTCATGAATACATGTTTTTAGCTCCTGTAGTGGCCTGAACTGGCAACAGAAGCATATCTTCTCACGTTTTTCTAGAGAGGGGACTGGACTGGCCTATGGAGTCATCAAGTCTGTTTGCTGTGATGTTAGTCTGGTCTTCTTATTTTATTCAGATTCAGCAAGCTCCGGTTTAAATTTAGCTGGTGTATGACTTACTGCACCTCTTGAAGGCTGGACAGAGCCTCAATCAGGATGTTAAAAACATTGTTCCTGTCCTAAATTTGTTTTCAGACAGTTTATTCTCCTTTATTCTCTGTGCCAGTGCTGACCCTAAACAGTCAGGCTCTTTCTTCACATCTTTGCTCTTCAGAGTATATTTCTAGAGAGCAATTGCAGCCTGCTTTCACTCGTTTTCTGAGCTCACTGGGAGGGATTCCCGGCAGCGTGGCTGGCTCTGGGAGGGGACGTAGAGATTGGCTCTCCCCAAAGTCGTGCTGCAGAAGAAACAGAGCAGCTGCATTTGAATTCTCTCCTACCCCACCTGGTTTGTTCTGCTTTCAGCTGCAAACATGGTGGTCCAATTGCTGGCTCTCACATCAGCCTGAAGGGTTCCACCTGGAGCTGCATGTGGACACGCCTTCTTCTGGTGAAATAGGTTTTGTGCCGCGTAGACCTTCCCTTCACTCTGCCTAATCAACCTGAATTTCTTTGGTTAGAATGTAGCAGCAGAGGACTCTTGGGAATTTCTTCTGCAATGCTCTGATTTTTAAACTCTCAAGAGTCTTCCTGTATTGTTTTAGTGTTTTGTATTCATACTAGCCAAGGGAACGTGAATGGGCTGGAGGCAATGCTGTATCAGGGACTGTCTTCTATCAGGAATAAATGTGAGAGTTGGATACAGTGTTTTTTGAATATAATTTCCCTATTAGTTTCTTCGTAGATCGCTTATGTCTTAGCTCTGTAATCTTCTAAAGCATTATTCTATGAGGAGTTTTTCTCTTTTACAGTGCAATTTTTCCTATTTTCTTCCTTCCCTGCATTTTGAGTTTTGAAAGATAAAAAAGTTTAATAGTGCTTAAAGTGTGGGATTATAAAGATTAATAGATCTCCCCTCAGATGAACATTTTAACTTCCCTTGGTCTTAGAGGATGTAGTGCTCTGTCAAATTCTGGAACCCAATCCTGTGTTTTAAGTACTTAAATATCTGAATACAAGGCTAAAGATGAATATTTCCTAATGAAAAATCATGTAATCTGTGACACACTGTGCGTAGTCATCCAGTTTGTAGCTCCCTTAAACTCATATCCAGACTGACAGAAGAAAACAAAATGCTAATCATAAGTGATATGAACATTTTCATCTTTGTTAAGGTACCAATTTTATTTTATGATCTTTGAACAATTACTGGAGTAAAATGGCTGGTAGATTATTGTTTTGCATGTACATAGATTGGAATAATTTGTACCTTTTTTCTTTCTCTCTTTTCTCTTTTCTATTTCAAAATGACACTCTAATCTCTACAATGTATTTAATTCTTCAAAAGCATTTATACTTCAGCTTTGGGAGTATTTTCTGAGAAAGTTTATTTTTGCACAATGAAGTGTGATTTCCCATCTCTTTGAATCATCTGCCAACAATTAAAAAAATAGTTAAGTATGCCTTCAAATTGCTAAATAAATCTCAGGTTGCTTAGTGTGAATACAATTACTGTGTTTTTATCATTATGGTGTTCTGGAATAAAAATGTAGATAGGTAGATGAATAGATAGAATCACGGAGATAGATATTTTTAGAGAGGTTTTTAGTGTGATAGAGAATTACCAGAAATCTTACATTAATTAATTATCCTTCAGGACTTAATCAACACTTTTGTTTAATAACTAAGAGTTTAACTTTCTCAGTTGTAAACTTATACAGACCAATATTATCTACTGCCGCTACACAAAAGCTATAGAATTAATAAATTGCCTCTCTGGTACATCCCTGTGTGTCTCCTGGCTCCTTGTGTGTTGGCTGACCTGCCAGGATGTCAGGGCTCAACCATTCTGCAGTTGCATTTCAGTTTTAGGAACAAAGTTGGGTTTTTTTCTCTGATGTAGTTCCTTCATGGTTATGGTAATAAGCATAATAATTTCTACTCTGACATGAATAGTAGAGGTTTGAAGAAGCAAAGATAGATTTTATATGAGGGTGACCAACAGTGAACATGAACATGGTGGAATATGAATGACACTCCTAAGCCTCTTTATTTTTCCTTTGCACAATCACGAGTCTTTCTCCTAAAACACCCAAAGGTCTGATTAAACTTGACTTACATCAGTGGTCCTTCCCAGGTGGCCCTCTCCTGCTGTCAGTGATTATTGCCTCTACTGATGTGCAGTCTCTGAGCAACCAAGTCAATGTGGAGCTCTGGAAATAGCTGATGCTTTCCATGTTTAATTCTATGGTCCTCTGAGAACAGCTTACAGTCCCTTGTACAGGCATAACTTATAAAAGCCAGTACAGGCCATTATTATTATTTAAAGAACAATAGATCGTAAAGGATACAATGATAATTACTGGACCTTGGTGATTATTGAATAACTTGCTGAAAGTCAGGTCCCAGTCTTCCTACTGTGCCCCATACCAACAGCCTTTATTTTAGTCTGCTCAGTCACACTGGTTCCTTTCATCAAGCTCCTCCCCTGAGTCAAGCATGTGCTTTGTGTTGTTCAGGGTCAGCAAAAAGGGGATATCTGGCACAAATCAAGTATTAATGAGATTCTTCACCTATCTGAAACAAGGCTGAACTTGTTCTGTAGAAAAGCATCACGTTAGCACAGTTCATTCAGTAAAAAAGGTGTGTCTGTTTTTGTTGAGCGTTTTGCGTAGAAGTTGAACAGTACCTATTGTCAAATAGATACAACACATCTTGCTAAACAGGAGGAACTTTATGGTTTGGAGGAGACGCTGCACATGTATACCTTGCATGCAGTATTTTTAGGCTGACTGAAGAATTGGAGTTTCTGTCTCAAAGAATTATATTTGTATTGTGTTGAGAATGCTAGTCCCTGTTTCTGTTTTGTTGTGTTATAATGGAGCGCAGAAGCACTAAAATATTTGCAATGTAATGGAGTGCAGAAGCATTAAAATGTTAGCACTGTTCTAGTGCTTTATTAGAACAATATGAATGGAAGTAACATGGATAGTTTTGTGCATTTTTGCACACCAGGCCTGCACTCAGGGCTTGCTGAATGCTAACAGCTATTATTGTGAATGGAGGGAGTTACAGTAGTAAGTCACTGAGTTTTTACAATGAAACATTGTGCTTTTAGTAATTGCAGCAACATGCTTCTGAGTTAGGTTTGTAATGCAGAATTACTTTCTATAAAGAGAAGTTATTCTACCCAGTTACAATATTTTATCAAAAGATCTTTCATACAATAAATATTAGGATAGAAGTAATATAGGATTTAAAAATGTGCTGTGCAAACTGTCATGCAGTGTCTATGAAATAGCCCCCCCAAAGGTATAATGAAAAAAAACCCTTCCTGTTTGGGTACCTATAAAAGGGATTATTTTTTTTTTCTAAACAACAACAACAAAAAAAATCAGTAGTATCATCTCGTTTTTCATCTTGTATTTGGCGCTGATTTCACAGGATAAAACCCAGCACTTGAGATATTGCACAGTAGGTCAGTTTTCTAATGTAGTTTTCCAAACTGCAGAAGAAGAAGGATGTAATTGTTTCCTTCCTCCATATACAACTTCCAGTTAAATGGGAGTTTTGTAAATGGGACAACTGCAAGACTGGCTCTGAAGAGGTTAGTATCTTCTAGTTGCACACTTGTAAGTGGAAGACAGTTAATGTACATTATGCATAATGAAAAGAGAAACTGCATTTATGCCACTTTTGCTTTACAGGGGTAGTATATCAGGACATTGATACTATTTTTGTTGTTTATCATTTTATGAGAAAAGCATTCCGTGTTACCATTCATCAGCATGTACCCTGCTCCCATGGGTGATGTAGAAATAGAAGGGTGCAGAATTAGACCCTGGTCCTATTAAAATCAGTGATACATATGCTGGTCAAAATTTTATGTCAAAACCTTTTTTTTTCTGTAGATTTTTGATAAAGTGGTTCACACAAAGGCTCGATTCATCTCACTTAACCTTGTTGTTTAAAAAATAGGTTTTCAGAACTGAGCTAGTCATCATTTTAGCCATCTAAAAGTTAGTGATTGAAGTCTAACACAGTTGCTCAAGGCTTTGTAGTCAATGGAGATATATAGCCACCTCCAGAGAATTACAGATTACATCCCAAAAGAGGCATCTATGGACAGCTGAGATGAACAACCTTCCTAAAACGCCTCTCTCTTTTCACTGATGAGAGAGAACCTAGATGGTCCATTTAAAATAGATTCCTAACTTTTTGATGGACGAAGTTAAAGGAGATGAATCTCATGCTCCCCAGTCCTCCCACCTCTTGAAATAATAATTTCTCAATGAAATATCTAGTTCAATCATTTTTTGACCACTAGAATCTTCATGGCTTTAAGTTTTTACTTTAATTTATTTTCAACTTCTTCAGTAATTCTTTTTACAGAAATGTAAATGTGTTTCTAAACACTTTGGATCAATTCTGGGCTATGACAAAATTCACAAAGATTTCTGATGGGGCCAAGATTTCACACTTTTTTCTCTTGCTTTACACAGTTTTCTGTCTGTTTGTAATGTAATCTGACAAAAATCAATCTTTCAATGAGTTCTCACAGAGTCCTATTCTAAAATCCAGGGGCTTGAGCTATTCGGTACCATTATGGACCTCATTTGAAAACCTCAGACAATAATTGAAACAAGGATTATGTGGGTGGCAATGGAATCAACTAGTTGTACTTTGTTCTTGTAAATTAATGTAAGATGTATAGTTACAGTGTTAAAAAATCATTAGCAGACCAACAAACAGCAGACATTCTGAACTTGAAAGATCTAGATATCTCTGAAGTGGGATTTTAAAACTAAAAAAGTCTTTTTAGTTTGTAAGCTGAGGTGATTCAGGAAATGTAGGGAAATATTTAGCTATTGGTAGCATGCCACTAATGTCCTCATGTATGTTCTTGTTTTAAAATACTCCAGTAAAACCTGTACTTTTGAATACCCAGATAGATTTTATTTTTATCTGTCTCAGATAATTTTCTAGAGAAAATTGGAATTTTAGAAGACTGAGTGTTAACATCTGTAAAATCAGCTCTTAGATAAAGTTACTTCAGTGCCTTTGTTTAGATTTGGCCCAAGTCATGGTGAGTATCAGGATGCCAAAGCACTGGCCAATCTGTGCCACTACCTAGTATGCTGTGATATCATTCTCTTCTTCCACAAATTCTGCTATTTCATTCAATATATTTTTGGGCTCTCTGTAGGATTTTGTACAGGCAGTGAAATATGTGAACATAGTGTACATGTTTCCTCTATAGGGTTTGTCTTGACACGGCGCTGTCTGTATGCCTGTGCAAAGGTCATGAAGCTGCTTGCATAGGCCATGTTTTTCACTGACAGCATAGTATGAAACTGAACTAAAGCTGAATCCAGATTAGAAATGAACCATTTGGTATTATAGGAGTACGCACAAAACTCAGCATAGCGAGACTTAATTGCCCAAATACCACAATGTTACTACCATGGTAAAGTACGATGCAGCTGTGAGCTCTAACAGCTACAATATAATGGTTGGTACAGACTCAGAAATCTTACAGACTTGTCAGAATTGAGAAGGGGAGTTAAAAAGTTGGAGTTCTCAGCACTTTGAAATAACTGCTTCAAATAAGTACATTAATATTCTCTGGGGACTATAAACTGTCTGCTGCAGCTACCATGTCACATTATACACTTCACCACCTCTTGGTCTCCGTCTTTGTTCCTCAGATTCTATTTATATTTCTAACTTAGGTTTTTTGTACTGTCCCTCAAAAATGCATTGTCTGAGCAGTATTCACATAAAACAGATTTACAAGGGTAAAACCCTTTGCTGACTTTATGAAGTTTTCACCTCTTTTCCCTCTTTCATTTATGCACCATAACATTTCCTTTTCACTCTTGAGTCTCTGCTCAGAGTTAGGAGCACAGTGTTGTCACGGGAATATAAAGGTCTCATGACCATAGATTGTTAAACACAGATGAGCACAACTGAATTTCTCAGTGAGAGTAGGGCATATAAGCCAAACTCTGTTATGTGATGTCTCTGCCAGCTGTTCTGGGTGAGTAGGTGGTCCAGGGACCTTGACTGCGGATTTAGGGACACGTTTGTGAAAGGAAAGATTACAAGAAAAATAATTACATTTCAGGGTAAGGAAATAAATTATTTCAGGAATGCCACATATATATTTTTTTAATTTTGATGCACAATTTAACATCATATATAATGTGACATTTCATCTCAGAAATTTTAAAATGGGTTCAGAAATTCTTTGTACTTGGTCACAATTATTAATGAATATTGTAAATATCATTATAATCAGAACAGGACTGGCTAGTTTTCACTTTAAGATCTTTTAAGATCAGAGTCAACCCAGCTATAGAGACCTGTACCACACTCATCTGCAGTGACAAACAGAGGAAAATATATTTTTAAATGTTGGGTGCGTTCATTTGAATTTCTGGATCCTTTTTATCTTTTATTTGTAATTTTTTTTTTATTTCAGACTTACTGAACCTTCCTTCCTGCTCTGGACCTCTCCCCTGGCATTGGCTCAACTCAGAAGGATGAAAGAAAAGGAAGCGATAGGAGAGGGATGAAAGAGGGGAGAGGAGGAGAAAGAGGAGGAGGGACAGCAATAGAAATGGAGAAAAAAATCCCCAGCGGTTCAGTTAAGGCTCTAGACAATGAGTATGTTTTCAGTCCCTGCTCCTCCTCACCTTCCTCTTGAGCTCAGGTTTTCTCCCTCTCCACCACCTTAGCTTTCATCACCACTGAGGCTATTTCACTACTTATTTCCATTTTTTTTTTTAATTCAAGAATGAAACCAGAACAATTAAAGTCTTGCAAAAAAAATATACACATCTTTTCACAAAATATAACATGACACAATTAATGTAACTGGTTCTTGAAGTAGGATTATTTTCCTCCTAAGAGTGTTACATTTTTAACTTTCTACTGATCTTTATTTACTTATTTTTTACATCCTCTTCTTTCAGTGCTTTACTTCCAGGGGTCCTTCTTATTCCTCATCTTCTTAGTGAGGGTATAAATTTAAAACTTTTCCTAATTCTTTCAGTAAGTTTGAAATTTGCACTGCATTATTCAGCTTTGTAGGCCAAATACTCCCACTAGAGTAAAAAATGCAGTCTGATATTTTGCTGTGCAGTGTGACTGTCAAACAGAAAAGAAATAGGGACCCCATGACTCAGTGGTGGTCTGAGTCTTGACTTGGTTCCAGTGTTTGGTCATTCTTTCCAGCTGGAAGGTTGGCCACTGTGAAGGTGAAGGACTGAAAGGACTCTTTGACCAAACCCCTTTTCATTCCTTACACGTATGTGCTTCCTCCCAGCCATTCCCACCAGGAATCCCTTACACCTGACAAGGTGTTTTGGTAGTGTTACTAGAAAGGGTGGATCCAGTAACTGGTCCTTCTAAAGAAGTATTTCCTAAAGCTAGAGCTTAAATTGTTCCTATGACTCCCCTATACCAATCTGCCTGATACAAAAAAGCCAAAGTGTAGCTACTGAATTGATACAAAACAAGACCCAGTTGAGAATTTGCAGACTTAATTTTTTTAAAGGAAATACTAAGGATTCCCAATTGCTTTTTAGATACTACAGTCGATTATGGAAATAGAGTGAAGAAAGGTGTAAGATTTCAAAAGGTTTTGGAAGTTTATTACAGATGCTGGTGGAACAGGTCCGGAGCAGAAAAATCAGGTCCAAAAGGCTGAAATAACTTTTGTATCCTAAAAAGACATTTAGAAAAAGTTTTAAATACTATAGGTCAAATGCAAACATGCTATTAAATAAAAGGAAACTACATAAAACTGCAAGAAAAAAATTACCTCTTTCGTGGATATTGTGTTTAAGGATATGTTAAATTTTATTACCATTTAGGAGAACTTAATTTTACATTTTCTTAAAAGATACTCTGCAAACTGATACAACTGACTATTGCTTCATTACTTGAAAACTTTGAATTTTGTTGTTGTTGAAGTCTGCCTGATGTATTGTTCTTACAGTTGTTTAGATTTTGATTATTTGTATGCAATTTACTTGCATTGCACACTTAATTGTAAGCTTCTGATGTCAACAGGGTACTTAGAGCCTCTGAACTTGGCACTTTGGACTCTAGGCAGTCTCTATGAAAAGTGGACACCTTGAAGGAGCCCTTTGGAACAACTTGGTGAGGTTCCCAGGTCCCCTAGCAAACTGTACTGAGAGCTGTGGTTGTCCCATAGGATGAAAGGAGTTCCTGCATGCACCAGGATATGTTTGGTAGAAACCATGACCCGTGCTTGAACCAGGGAACTACTTTTAGCACATCTGTCTCATGGGATTTTTTAAAGTGGGTTTGTCGAAGATTTCCCCAGGCCTTCAGGAAGTAGTAGTCTGAGGTACAGCCTGTTTTTTTTTTTTAAAGGCAGGTAGCACTGGTACAGGTGATCTGCATCCCACTTTGAGATTTAGACTTTTTTCCAGCCTTAAGTGTTATAAGAGGTCAGCTAAGGGAAGCCTACCTTAACTTTAGGTAACTTCAGCTGACAGAACAACAGAAATTAAGCAGTTTGAAACTTGTCCTCCACTGCTGTTGGAATGTGATGTAATGTATTCCATGCTTCAGAATTTAAAGTCATTTGTGAAAGGGGAAGTCTGACTTTCTTGCTCCTGTAAGTAGATATTTTGGAGCCGCTGGTGTTGGGGAGCTCAGTAACTGTCCACACAGGCAAGATGAAGGAGCTGTGGAAATAGATATGAAGCAAATATTTTTCAGCATAGGGTTTCTCATTGACTCAAATCTTTCACCTATTCTCAGTCCTACTATTCTATCATCTATGCCACAAATATATTTTAACTTTGTATTTTGCTTTGCAACTTTTATCTTCTTCAGAGTGCAACAAAATAATTTCATATTGCAATGCCATTTCACTTCAAAATGTAACTACAGTATAATCCATAATCATCAATTTCTTTTATGACCAACTCTTTGCTACTATGTTTTACAGCCTTTCAGTGCATCAGTAAAGTGGAGTATTAGAGTTGGCACCTTTAAAGCTAGGAACTTCCTAATGAAAACTTTGAAAGCTTTGATCCTTTCCTGAGAGAGTAGTGCTTCTTATATATGTTTATAAACTGTGTCTTTCAAATTGAGTACTTTGTGACCTCTGGAATGTGATATGAAATGTATCTCATGGTTTTGGTTGCTTCATGTAACATATAAGTTTTGAAATAAATTGCTTTAGTCTTCTGGTATCAGACTTCCTCACTGAAATGGAAAGATTTCCAAATTATGATACTCGCCTCTTAACTACTGCTCACACAGAGCAAGAAGCGGCTCTTTAAACTTTTGAAAATCAAGAAAATTTGGAAAATTTTGAAAGTTGAGAGAATTTTGGCCATCTCTACTAAATAGAAAGGCCTGACTTCAGCACCTTCGTGAAAAATTTATTGTGTAGAATGTAGATTACTATATATGATGGCATAGATAGTAATCTATATATCTGTATAATCCATAGTAATTACTGTATAAATTGGCAATTTATATTTGGCCTAGACAGCAGAATTGTGGTGAAAACAAGGCTGAATGAAGGTTGCCATCATTATCAATAAGATACTTCATATACGAAAGATACTTTAAGTAAATATACCAAGGACAAGACATACCAGGTACACTTTGAACATAAAATGTGTAGCTTTCTATGTACAGCTTGTAGCAACATGGAGAAACTGGGAGTTAGGTAGTGCTCTCACTTGCAGTTTTGCAACACTTTGAATGTTAATGCACTTGGATTGTGACACGAGAGAGTTTTATCTGAGGATGAAATTATTATTATCATTGTGCACAATATTTTCTCATGGAGCTTTATCTTTTCTAGTCTTGTGTATTTTGAGTAGTACAGCACATACCATGGCATGTAGAAGGTGTTCCTATGTAATTATGTCGAAGGATACTTCCCATCTTAATTTATAATTAAGTCTCTAACAACTTTGTTATAGAATTCACTGGAAGCAAGATCAGGCTTCTCTTTTCAATACATTAAGCTATGTTTCTGACTTAAATGTGGAACAGGGTATTAACTCAGTAGAACAGACACTCTGGTAGCTGTTGAATCAGGGGTTCTGATGCTGACATTAGAAAAATTGGATTTAATACAGAAAGTTCAGTGTTGTTTTTCCTCTTAAGTGAGTTGGTGTATGGTTTTTCTGATATACTAAAAGTGAAAAAGAGCTGATGTAGTGAGTTAAATGCAAGGCCAATCTAGATCACTATTCTGTTTCTGCTGGTAGTAAAGGAAAAGGAAAAAAATAAAGTTCTTAGAAGAGGCTAGTTTCTAGTAGAATACATAGAATATGAGAATAATAATGCAAGAATAAACTAAACAGAACTGGCTTATAGTTTATA
Organism: Manacus vitellinus; assembly: GCF_001715985.3. Taxonomy (NCBI): domain Eukaryota; kingdom Metazoa; phylum Chordata; class Aves; order Passeriformes; family Pipridae; genus Manacus; species Manacus vitellinus. The sequence goes on along the minus strand of NW_021939396.1, from coordinate 26,867,367 downwards.
GTTTATCAATATTAATAAATTGAGACAGAAATTGATACCTTGTACAATTAGACAGATATCAGGACAGATCACACTGTCTTACCAATATGTATCAATGATCACATCAACTAAAAGCAATTTTATATTCTTTAGAAAATAAATTAAATATATATTCTAAAAAGTATGCTTAAAGCAGGAACACATTTTTTAAAATTTAAAAAAATTGCAATATCTTTGCAAGATGATGAACTAAGAATGCATTATTTGATTAATATTGGAGCTCATATCAAACTCCTGAAAGCATTTCAAATGATAGGAGTTTGTAAGTTCCCAAATTCTGGCATTTCCTACCTCTGTATTCCTTGACTTTGATGACCTACTTATCTTTTTTCAAAACGGTGTTTTTTGAATGTGTATGTATACAGTCTGTATTTACGCTGTTGAGGGAGATTACATGTCTAGACACATATATGTGAAGTTTCATTATGAAATATGTAACCATGGCAGCATAAAAAACCAGCTATTTATGAAAATTGGTTCTGGAGCATTGCCTTGTAACTTCTTATTGAAGGTATAAATTTGAATGTTTTCCTTATGTTCTGTTTTCACTATTGCACAAGAAAGTATAAGAGTAAGATTTTAAAAGTAGAAGCATGTTTAATGAACAAAACACACCACTCAAGCTTGGTCATATCTGTATCCCAGCAGAAACTCTGGGAGGAAGTCCTCTGTTTTTTGTGAACTTCAGCTTCCCATATGTGTTCAGTTAATTAATTTAGAACAGTAACTTTTCTATAAGGATTTATTTTATTAGTCAAATTTCATCTAAGAATTTTAAAGCCTTTATGCTTTACAAATGCTTATCATTTAAGTAATGATAATGTAAGAAAATTTTCTTGATTTTTGTGGCCAAAGTACATAGGAACCCAGCTATGAAAGTAACTAACAGCTTGTTAAAAACATAGAGAATGATCTCCAACCAATTTAATCAGTGAAAAGATCCTTATGCATTTAAAAATGTTCTTTCTTACTATGAACATTTTTTTTCTCATTCTATATGTGTGGTATAGAAGACTTCTGTTGTACTTGAGATATGGTATAATTGTCCTTGTATTCTTTTTATAAGGCCCCAGGAAGTTCTTTATAATGTAGATTTTTTTTTTATGTTTCTATCCTTTTCAATACTTTTTAACAAAGCTCAACCTAAAAAGAAGGGGAAAAAAAGGAAAAAAATATTACTATTAATCTAGTAATAAGAGCATATTTCAGAGCAGGTGTAATAGAAAGAGACATCAAAATGAAGTTAACAGATAGTGAAATTATCATAGTGAAATGTTCAGGAAAATCCTACAGCCATTTTGTAGGCAAAAATTTTAAAAGACATGCAGCTAGTTTTAATTTTTAAATAAACTGACTTTTGTGGAAGTTATGTTCCAAGAGTTAAAGGGAATCTATGAGAAGCTGCTGAAATTATTCCTTCATATACCACATAAGATACATATATGTGATATCCTCTATCTTACATGACCTTATCTTGTATGATTTATGGTGTCAGATAAGATGTAAATTTCTGCTTATTTACAACAGAGAGAGTCAATTTGTTTCTTAACAAACCTCATGTATTAGACCAAAACGGAATCATTAAAAAGGAAGATAGTTGTTTTCAGAAGCCAGAGTAAAAGAAATAATTTTGTTTCAGTGAAACCAAATGTTAGCTGATATAAATTCATGGAAAAAAATTACATGAGCTAATAGTGTGGCTCTAAGTACATAGTTTCATTTGCATGTTTAGTCTCTATGCATGCAAGGTGGCAGGGTATTAACTCAATAGAGTGACATGTGATGGGGCAGAGAGTAATGCAGCTTTTGGCTTTGGTTAGGATCCCTCTCAGCTGAGCAGATAAGGACCTGCTGAGCTCCAAAAATGCACAGCTTTTTAAGGTCTCTAATTGTAATTTTATACTTTACACGATCACAAAAATAGATTAAGTCAAATCCAACAACTCACCAGTTTGTCTCAGAATAATATATAGATATTTTGTGAGCAAAAATTACTGTGGAGTTCAAATACAAGTGTTTCGTCTTGGGGGAAAATTCCCTTCATATCTTATTCTGCAATATTATATTAAAAAATGCCATAGTGCTTGATAAGATAAAGTGTGATTACTTGTAAAGCCGTATTGGTATTTTTCTGTATTCCGATTCTCAACCAAATACTAAAGTCAGACTTAGCTAGCTATATAATATAATAATATGTTCTAATATAATATATTATAATATAATAATATATTATAATATATTTTTGTATCTCAATTCAACTGGCTGCTATAGAAGGACATCTACAATTGCCACTTTTTGACATCCATAATTATATGTCAGTCATAACCATAATTTGGTAACATTTAGGGTGCAGTTTAAAATAAAACCTTGTTGCAACATAAATTAAGTCAGAATTCTGTAAGTTTCTTTTCATAAACACTTGTAGGAATGTTGCCATCTAAATTTTTGTTAATGTGACCCACTTGTGCTTTGCCAAATCCTAACACAAGGCATTTTCCCTGTCTTACTATTAAAACTACTTATAAATTAGAGTGGTTTGGATTGTGGTGATATTGTGCGTTTAGTGTAATAAAAAAGGTTCTAATCCAAATCCGTGATTTTCAAAAATTTTACCAAAAAAAAAAATTTGAATATTTGGGGTTACATTTGTTCTTTCTGGGTTTAGATAATAATGGAATTGATTATTTTTTTTCATTTTTTTTTAGAAAAATGAACAATGAGAAGTTTCCTTGTACACAGCAGAAGACAGGCAATGGGAGACAACTTTGTCATTCATTTTCTGGGCTCCTTTTAGGCAATATTTTTACATTTTTCCCCAAAGCCCTTTTCTCAGCCCTTTTTTTTGTTTTGTTTTTTTGAGGACATTTCTACAGTGCTGACATAAGCAGTTCCTCTGCCCTTCCCAGCTTCAATGTCTCAGAGAACTTGTAGTGTTATGTGACTTTCAGAAGTCTTTGGGTATGGTTAATTAGTGCTGGGTTAGTGTGGTCTCAAACCCACAGCTGAAACTTCTCTTTCCAGTTTAGTCCTCTGTAAAATCTCCTGTCTAAACAAGTGCTCCCTAAACCCCTTGCAGAGGATCAGTCTTTTGGGCTGCAGGCTCAGTTTTTCCAGTGGGAAGTTACAGCATAAAGAAAGAATTTCCTGCTGTATTGAACTAGAATTAAGGGCATTTGCTAGAAAACAGGAGACTGATCCAGCAATACCTGTTTCTCTTACTAAACACATATTAGTTGATTCATCTAGTGGGGACTTTCCTATTAGTCTCTTTCCTATATCATAAGGAATGAATGCGATATGGATTGCACTTTGGAAATAAGCACTGCTGTTACTTACTTTTCTTTCCTATTTGTTTTAAAGCACAAAAATAAAAAAATCACTGAAGTATAGATATGGGTTATAATATTTCCTTTACAGAAAGCTGAAAATATGAAAATAAGTTTACTGTTCGTGTAAATTGTCCATTTATTAAGGCTGACTTCTTCTATATAAATGCAATACAATTAACGTTCTTTGAGTTAAATAAAATAATCTAGTTAATTTCACTGATGGACTTCAGCCTGATGGGAGTATAGTCACATCTTATGGGATACATTGAGGAGTCTTCCCTTCTGCAAATATGTAGGAGAATGGTGTAAGAAGGAAAAAACTCTTGTAGAAACTGTAGGGGTGCTGGACAGTGAGAGGAGCATAGTATTTAATGGCAGAATGTGTATGCACAACAGAAACAATTGGTGCCTTGACCTTCAGTATAATTCCCCTCTTTTCTACTTCTTTTCTCTCTTTAGGATTTCAGTTTCACATGGAAGCCTCCTTCTGTCAGTTGTATGAGTCCCTCTACACAGCTACTAACATATCTGAAAAATTTTCACTAATCTTTCATAATTATGTAATTGTTAAATTTGGAAAAACCTAAAATAGGGTGGTTAGTTCTATACTGGGAAGATAATTTCAGGCTTTTTGCAGAATAACTAATGGAGTTCTGAAAATGTTGAAGTAATGCATTTGTATACTGTATGCAGATGGTGGGGAAAAAATGCGGTGCGCATGAACCTGAACACAGAAACGATAAACTTGGAAACTATCTTTTCAGTGAAAACCATTTAACTCTAGAGCCTCTCCTTTGCATTTTGAAAGGATTTAGAAGAATGCATTATTCATAGTGAAACAACAGTTAGAAAGTCAGTTGTTTCTGATGGAGGGTGGTAGACACAAGCTTGCATATTTTTTTAGCCATTTTATGCTATACACTACTGCAGAAAAATCTGTTTTATGCCTTGAATACTGTATTTATTATAATCAATCAGACTTTTTCATAGGCTAAGGTACACCCTACTTAGCAAAAACTGCATCAAAAAAGAGAATGTATTCATGAATCCTAGAAATTTTGGCATTAATTAAGCCAAAGATCTTAAATGTAAAGCATTTTTAAATTGATTATTAGAGATACAATGAAACATGTTATTATGTTAAATCTTGAGAAGGGTTAAATAATGGAAGGGTTTAAGTGATACAGTCATCAGATGTTCAGTTGTCAAAACACCGTTTTTCTGACTGTTTTGCTTTGGTTCAAGTATTGAAATTTGGTCTGGAGAGTGTGCTTTGGAGCCATCATGTATGAGAGGGGTTAAAGGATCATACCATGCAAGACAAAATTTTAAGTCTAGGATCAGATCTTTTGAGAAAAAAATATGGGGTCTTTCTCTTTAGATAAAGAGGGAAATATCCATAAGTTGAAAAAGTCATTATTGTAACACTTCTTTTTCTCTTCTGTGTTTTAGAACCAATATTATTTTTTTTCATTGTTATGTGTAATGAGCCATAGTTAATATATGCTACTTAGCTTAATCTCTCTGAAACTCAGCTTTTCAGTATGAAAGAAAGGGGGCAGGAGGAGAACTAACATATACAAGGGATAAAACCTGGAAGTATATTTTGGGTACCTGATCCTCAGCTATCATCTCATGGATGGAGTATAAGATGGGACAGTAGGCAGATATCATTTTGCTTTTGACCTTATGATGTGAGTATATAATATAGTCTTTCTGAGCCTCTTTATTCTAGTTATTACATTTATTTTGCTAGTTGGAAGTGCATACACTCTTTTGATGTAAGGTATCATAATGAAGCTGCAATTATAAGAGATGAGGTGTGCAGCAAAAAATGATATTAAGATAGATTCCTTACACCTTGTTAGGGAATGCCCACACTGCTGTCAGCTCTTTCAAGACTGATAAATACGGATCTTTGAGATGATATTGTAATATCTCTGAAAACAATCAAACAAAGGACAAAAATTGAATTTGAATAAGTGCTGAGCAGAAGCTTTCTGAATGTGTGAATAGGAAAATGTAATGGCTAAACATTTTCACACCAAGTGTTATTCAGCTTTATTTGAATGCACTTCTGAGGCCTGAGGAAGCTGTGCTTAGTGAAAGAACTAAGAACTTGGAGAGCCAAATCAAAGGTATCTGTCAGGTTGCTTCTCACTCTTATAATTCCTCAGATTAGCAACTGGTTTTATTTGTGCCAATGGCTCCCAAAAAGGATTTTTTTAGGCAGGAATTGTCAAAATATGGGGCATTCTGGTTGTAATTTTTCAAGGTCCTGGCATGTACCATTCGATAGAGGGTTAAGATAGCTGCTGGAACCTGCTTTTAATTCTCCCATACCGGTGGGATCCCTTAAACATTTTAAAAGGCGGGTTTTCCTGTCCTCTCTACAATTCTAGAAAAAGGTAGGTTTGTTACCAGAATGTGGCTGTAGTCAGTCTTCTCTGAAAATTTTAGAGATATTAGTCTCAAGTACAGTCAGGCTACTGAATAATAATGTTAGTGTGGGATTAATAAAACCCTTGGGTGACAAAAAGGGGGATGTAAACATTCCCCAGAGTTCTTTTAATTTTTTATGAAAAGGTGCACAAAAGGTCCTTGTCATATGGTTCTGATTTGCTGACTTTATTTGTGAAAGTTTCTGTAAACAGTGCTTTTGAAGCTGATTTGGTGGAGTTTTCAGTCAATGTAAGTTTGAATGCAAACCTCATTCCATATTTGCTAAATACCATTAGTTTTCACTGGGAACAGTGCTGGTTTTACAACTCAGTCTCCATCTATTGACTCTTCTGGTTGTTCCAATGCTTTTGAGTTGTGCCTTTGTCTGCCTTGTTTTTTCACCATCACTGCAATGGGAATAAAGCCCTCCATCATTAAAATTATTGTTCACAATGCATGCATTTTTATCTATCATTCTAAGATTTAAAAGTAAATATTTTATCAGCTGTGTTTTCAACCACTGTCACAAAGTTGTCTATAAATAAGTTGAAAAGGTAGCCTCCAACACTAGAAACGTACAACATATTCTGGATGTTGTGCTCAGCCAAGGGTAACTCAAACCAGTAGGAAGAGAAGGCATATGGCTGGAAGGTGTGGAATAACTGAATTTTCTACTCAGTGTTTCATTTTTGGCAAAGCACTTGTAGGTTGCAGTATTCTCTACTTTTGCATTGGTGGACACAGGGTACTGAAAGAGAGGGGAAGGAAGCTTCTTCTTCTGGAATAAGACATTGACCAGTTGAGACCTGGTTTAATGTGTGGTAGTCTCTGTGAGGATGATATTCTCTTATGTACAGGTAGTAACTTTTTGTTGTTCTGTTAGAATGTGACACAAGAGAGGCTTTAAAATGAGTCAGAGGTAGGTTCTGCTCATGCTGGACCTGTGTCTGAAATTGCCTGTCAAAAAGCAATTGTGTGTCAAAAATCTCCCTGTGTAATGATGAGGGGATTGATAAAAACACAGTGAGAGGCAACCAAAAGTTTTCTACATATATATTTAACTAAAAATACTAAACAATAAGCATTATTTTGTCACTGGAAATATTTTGTTATGACGATTCATCATTGATCTTCGTGTTTTGCTGATGGAAGAGCTCTCTTGGGAAGCAAATATAATCTATATCTGTCTTATTTGTTTGACAAGCCAAAAAAAAATTGAAGAAACAGAATTCTAGTTTTGTTTCAGGGATTTAAAGTACACTTTCTAACTTTTTATTTGAAGAAGTTATTTGTAAATCTAGTCTAGAAAAAAGCTGTTTTTATAAGCCTCAGGAACATGTTTCATTTGGAATGAATGAGTTATTTCTTGCCAACAGACAGCTGTAAATACATAAGATGTTCAAGCTTTTTGAGGTTTGGCTCAAATGCCAGCACAAAATCAATGATAAAAATCAATGCCTTATATGTGCAATACTTTACTTAATCATTTAAAAAAAATTATTTCAGGGGCCAGATCCAGAGTAATTTGTCAGAAACAGCTTAGCTTCTCTAGAGTTCTATTGATTTACTCCCATGCTAGATCTGGCCCACTGTGGAAACTAAATCTAATATAACTGTATCTTTTAATGTATTTATTTATTAGTACTGAACATCATTGCATTTTCCACAACCACAAAAGTGGATTATGTTTGTGGCAAATTCTTTACTCACACAGAATGTGTAGTTGTGTCTGACATGAAACAAAATTACACTTGACATTTGTAAGCTCAGGATTGAGTTTTCCATTTCGTTTTGTGTAATTTATAAAACGAGTTCGTTGCTAAAGTTACACTGCTGATTACAACTAGTAATTTGCATGAATAATTAGGATGCCCTTTGTGAATTAGTGATTCTAAATAAAATTTACTGCAACTATGAAATTTCAGAAATATTCTTTTTGTGTTAACTTGATGTAGATTGTTCAGATTTATTAAAGTAGGATAAACCACTTAATAATATGCTTTAAATATTTTGTAAGGATATGTTAGGAAGTACAGAACTACTAGCAGACATCACTGCATCTCTCTGCTATTGAGGTATTGACAATAAATAGAATACTGTTTAGAAATAGTTTCTTAAATCTGATTTGGTGTGCCTTGTGCTTACTCATCCATTCTATTGCAGTACTGGAATCATTAGGTGGTGCTGATGCTGTGAATTGCAGTGCTGGGTGTAGAATTAACCGTGGAGTAAATTCACTGGTATAGGTGAAGAGTCAGACTTTCAGAAATTTTAACTGTGATGCTATTGATTTGACTTGTAGCTGATAGTGCTCATTATCTCTAAAAAATCAGGAAATAACTCAAGTGGAATTAAAATATGTTACATGGTAAAAATAATCATATTAGTATTATTCTGAATGAACTTTCTCAATTCCTGACATCATGCATTTGAAATTCTTTACTTGATACTTTGTGAAGGTAATTCTCCACATATATTATGAGTCAACCCAATCCTCATGAAAAATATCCATTTAAGATATTAATATTAAATATTAATTCGGTCATACTGCAATTCATACCATTGGGTAAGAAAGCTAAAGCAAGGTAATTTATCCTGCATAAAAAGGAGTCATGAATCGTGGCCAGCTGCTGTTTGTGCACAAGTAGTTAATGTGAATTTCCATACTGAAAATATGAAGTTGTCCTGCAGTGGGTTTTGACACATTTTTGAAAAAAAAAATTGTTGTTAATGTAAGAAAAACTTTGTCTATTCTTCAATTGGCAAAGCTCATTGATTACATATTCAGACTAATCTCCAGATCAGATATCACATGTTAAGGCATAGACTGGATGACTTTTTGAGATCTCTTCTAATTTACTTTCATAGTTCTGTAATTAAATTGAAGTAATGAGTAATACAGTGCTTTTTCAAGTTTGTGAAAGATTATAGGCAACCTGTCGTAAAATTCAACACTAGTTTATATTTTATCTGTTATATGTGTTTCTACTCTGTTTATTTTCCCCTTCTGTCCTTTTATAATTGGTTGCTTTTGTTGAAGATTGGAAATACAGAATGTTATCAATGTTAGTTGTTTCACTTCATGACAGTAACAATACCAACCAATATTGAATTCAAGAATTTAAGACAATATTAATTAAATTTTGCCATCAAGAAGAGGAATATTTCTCAGCAAGGAAAAATTATTATTAATAAGTACTGAAACCCTGTTGTCCTGAAGTTCAGTGTTCCTGGCAATGTGTAATTCTGTGTGACTTTGAACAGCATTGCAGTGTTATGAAATAAATTAATATATATATCATGGACACGCATTTTGTTGTTATTTATATTTAAAACTTGGAGTATAGTTATAGTTTTTTGTTCCATTTGAAACAGTGGAACTTCGTTCACTAATTATATACTTGGATTCATTAAAGGGGAAATAGTTTCTTCATGGTTATCTCATGAAGATTGTACAGTGACTGCAAAATACTCTTAAAAATGGAGAATATACAGCGACCACTTTAAAAACTGAGGAAGAAATGTAATACAAATCATAAGAAAACATTAGCTTTGTACCTGGCATTCATTCACAACAGCTGTGTGTGACATTATTTGTGTAAAAGGGCATATGGTTATCTTTGCACTTCTTAAAGTCATTCTCTGTGCTGGAGGGCTGCACAAGAATTCCTTTTGCTGCCAGAAGACGAGGAGTTATTACCACATTCTGAGACTGCTGGGAAGGCTGAGTCCTGTCCTATTTCCCCTGGCCATTCTCTGTACTAGTTGTGAGGAAGGGAAATTGTGTCCCCCCCACTCTGACAGCTCAGCATCACTGCAGGATCTCTCCATGCTGTGCTTGTGACCCCTGCATCCATCTTTCTGCTGTTGGCATGATGTGAAGCCACTACAGTGCTCCAAAACCTGTCTGTTAGATGTAGGTGAACATTTATTCACAGCTGTAAAATAAGCATTGTAAAGTGTTAAACCTGAGAGAGTAAAATCTTCATTCTAGATTAGTTAAAGGAAAGTTTTTCATTAACATCTGAGAGGCTGTGTTTTTGTCTTGGCTACATTACAGTGATCATCCTGACTGAAGCTGCTTCTCTTCTAGATAGACTTATACCAGGATCAATATATGTAGCAAGAGATCCATTGGCCAAATTAATTTTGCTTATGCCAAACCAAAGTAAACAAGAACTGCAGCAACTCCTACAAAGGAGAATTTTGGGAATGGCATCCTGTCTGAAGATGAATTGCTACAGCTGTCTCAAAACATGTGGCTTTGTAGAGAGGGAACATTTTTCACATTAGCTGTACTGAGTTAATTACCAACTATAAAAACTTGCATTGTTCTGCTCACATCTGTGTTTTCTGAAGCACAGCATTCTTATCACGGTCTTCTAAGAACTAGTGCAATAATACAGCATTGCATTTTAGTAGTTGAGGAAGACTTGAGTCTCAAGTCTTACTAGAGTGAAACTCCCTTTAGCTTTAAATGGAGGTTTGACTGATGAAAGTGCTCTTCAAGAGTGAGTGGAACAGACTGCACAGTGTCTTTTTGGCCATAAATTTAGCTTGATGAACGCCAGGTAAGGTGACATTTTGAATAGCACCACCAAACCCATTATTACTATTGCTTTTCTGGGTCAGAGTACAAGTCCAGTAAAGACAACGATTACTTTCGCTGAATAGGAGATTACAGTAGTCCTACCATAATCCCTTTTTATCATATAGGATAGGGGAAGTGGTTTTCTTTCTCACCTGCAGGTAAGAAGGTCATGTCTCCTAAGGCTGGGTGCAAAGAGTGATTATCATCTCCAAGGAAGCATGCAGAAGTCAGGTAACTTTGCCAAATATGCTCAAATTAGAGCTGTCATTTGTCTTTGAGTGAGCAGATGGAAATAGTGAATGAAGACCATAGCCTTCAAATGTCATTGGGAAATAGAAAGCCCATCTAGGAGAAGAAGCAGCATGATAGTCCTAGGCCTCACGTTTGTTTACAGTTGGAGGATTGATCAGACAACTGTTTCAGGTGGATCTTGTGCATGTGTATGTGAGTGATGAAAAATAATTCTCAGTAAAAGTATTTTATGACTAAGAAAAAATTGCCAGTATTTTTTGATAAGTGACTAAGCTGTGGTCTGGGAAAGGAATCCATGCCAGCAGTAGAATATTCCTGTACATCATATTTCATTTTAATTTGAATTAAAATGAATTAAAGTAACTGACACTATAATTTCTTCTATTTTTTCTTTTTTAATTTTCTGGTGCAGTTTCTTCCTCTGGGACTGAGAACAAGGTTTGAATTGAGTTCTCAAGTTACTAGCTACCTCAGGATTTCTATGTATTCTCTTTGAAACATTTAAACCCATATTTTCATCTAAATATTTTCATTGAAATCAAATCAAGATATACAGAAATGCACATTGCCCAAATTAATGTATATTTTTAGATATTAAAAGTTATATGTAAGCTAATGTTGACTCTATGTCGAGTACAATGCTGGAAAGCATGGGGCATAGTAAAAAGAATCATAAAGAAGGTAAGGAGTTTGCAAATGCACATGACAGGTATGTCAAATTGGGAAGTGTTGCACTGCAGGGAGTTTACAACTGAAACTTTTATAGAAATGGTCCAGAGATATTTTTTTTGTTTAATAATTTCCCTGTTGATATTGGTAAATATTGTGAGTATGCTTGTGAAATTCACTCGTATCAGATAGGCAGAACAACATCAATAATACAGAGAATGAGTGAGATATAGAGGAGAGGTTGAGTAATCTTTAGGAGAGGAGTAATAGAAATGCAGTTAAATATTATGTGAGGGTCACTTATTAACATCAGTTTTCACTTATAAGATCTCTTCGATTCCTGTATATTTTTGCTCCTATTAATTTTGGTTGGTCTATATTTTGTGTTGCCTCTGGTTCATTTTTAATTATATTTCAAATCACACCCCTTAGGCAAACTTTTTTTTTTTAAACACAACTGGAAAATGGTGAAATTATTTTTTCACTAAAAATAACTTCTAAACAGAATTACCTTAAACATGAAAAAAGTATTACTCACTGAATTGTAAACCCCCAAAAGCAAAAATGTGTAATGAAAGATGAAAAATATTTCAGTTTTTAGAACACCAACTGCCTACCTAAAATGAGTTGAATCTTCTAAAACAGATGCAGTCTTGTGATGGAAGATAGATTGGCCTGTGAGCCTGACTAAACTTTTTCTCTAATTAGTATGCAAATCTCACCTGCTCCAGGGCTCTTCCTCTTTCAAAAACTATGATCTATTTAGTTTTTCTATGTTTTCTGGTGAATAATCTCACCCAGGAGGTTTCTATTTCATTCCAATTTTCTTCATACCTGTAATTTTCAAAGGATGAAGACCGTTTTAGATCAATATATTCTTCAAAACACCAAGCTGAGAAATGTTGGCATTTCAAAAAAAACAAAGGCAGACATTTAAAAATAAAAATATTTTTACTTAATCCTATAGGGTAAAATTCTCTATTGCAATGTATGCTTATATATATATATATCTTAAATCCATACAAAAAGTACAAAGAGGACTATAGATATTGAATATGAATTTAATTCATCTGGTAAGCATGTGACTTGATTAGCAGAATGTTTAATACTGGAATGTTAAATAAAATATCTAAATGCCTTCAAAATTCAATCTTATACCATTAAAACCAGTGATGGTTTTCAACAGAAGCAGGATCCCATCTTATTCAATATTGTTGATAGAAATCATGATAGCGTGTTATGAAGAATAGAAGCTTTCTAAATATCTATAAAATTATGAAACTCAAACCTGATTCCCCCTCCCTCCCTTCCCTTCCCTTTTTGCTAATACGATTCCCTGTGTGTCAGCATGGGACATAAAGGAAGCATGTAAACAGCTGGACCTGATTCAGGATGTGGATCTTTTGAGGGATATATTCATATCATTCATAATCAGAAAACTCCTTTTGGGACTCTGCCTTCTGAAAGAAGCAACTCTTGTTCTGCTGTCTAGGTAGGAAAGTTTTCTAGGCTTTAGTGGTCAAAGTCTTCATAACTTGACTTCCTTCCACTATGCAAATAAGACCTTGGGGCTATAAATGCGTGTGCATGTACACACTCGTCTGTACACACATGTGATTATGGCCTGTGATGGCAATTCCTGAGTGTTTAGAGGACTCTTCAAGTGCAGTGAATGACAAGACTGTACATTACACCTTAGGCCATATATATTTGATGGAGTAATGTCTCTTCTATGAAATGCATGAAGTGATTTAGCTACACTTGTTCTATATGAATAATTCCTACTTGGTGGCCTTGAAATAAAGAAAAAAGGAATTAAATACACCTGTATTTTATTTTCCAGTTACGTGCAGGGTGCATCCTTGGACAAGTCACTTAGATGCACATCCTGAAAAGTTTTAAAGCCTCCAGTTAATTCCAAAGACATCTGTAAAGGTTTGGGCTTTAATCTTTCTAGCCTTTGATTTCCTTAGCTGTAAGACGAAAATGTTACTAGGCACATATCTCTGCAGCCCTTTGGAGACTCTTGGATGAAAGGTTCTGTAAAACTTTAATCCATGTTTTTATTATTTTCTTATTGGCCACTAAAGGGAATTTTGCATGGAATATAAGCATTTTGAACTACAGGGGTTTGCAGAGTTTATCAGAATCAAGAAATTTGCCCTACATATTTATGTAACTATCATGAAGTAAAAGCACCAAATATAAATAATGCATAAAACTATTTAAACTTTTTCCCTACGATTTTCTTATTGTTTGATCTGATTGGATGGGCAGCACTGTTGAAGCTCTTCAAGAAACTGTCTCATTCTCCCAGGAATGGTGCTTCTTGGTAACTATAGGAAATCGTTTTAGCATTAGGGATTCACCTGATTCTAGTTCAGCACTCGAAGGTGAAACCAGCAATCTTGTTTGCTAAAGACAATTCGCAGAAGTATATTACAGGTGCCAAACTATAAAATTGTTTGAGACAGAGAAGAGTAATGGTTCAAAGAGAAGCTATAAGCCTAAATAGTCAAGAAAGAGAAGGTTCTACATCATCATTTCCAGAATGATCACTATGATTTCGATTTGGGTTATAAGAACACGCAGAAACTGGTGAAAGCTTTGTGTTTAGCAACACATAAGCATGAAGGAATCAGTCTGTGCTCTTCAGTGGCAGCCAGGTAGGTGGCAGGTCCTTTGCAGCTGTAATATACTGGCTCAGAGGTATGAGACTGGGGGAGCATGTCCAGAACAATGTGCGCTACCCTGGGGGCTCCTGCTGCGACTGGTTGCACAAGTCCCTGCTGTGGAAGAGATTTATTTTTCACATCTTGCTATCCTGCTTGCAGGTTAGCCTTGTGCAGCCTGTTTACAGGGCCATTTTCCTGCTGTGCTCACCTGAAGACAAAGTCAAATTTAAACCAGAAAGATCTAGTTCATCAAGTTTTATTTTAAATACTTAGGCCTCTACCTTCATTTCAAAGCCTTTCTTAGGCATGTTCAATATCTCTTCAGAGATAACCAGCCTTTCTGAAGTTTGAATTTTAGTTCAGCTTGGATAAAGATTTTTGTCCAACAAATGCCAAAACTAGGATAAATCCTACCCAGCTCAGAAACAGTGCACAATGCAGGGCTGAGCTTTGGGACTACAGAAAGTCATGCTGCAACCAAGCTATATTATATTCACTTAATGAATTGAAAACTTCTCAACTGTGCTGTGTCACATATTAACAATACATTACAGTTACATTTATATTAAAGAATATAGGGAAGTACTTGTGTCAACAATGAATAATCTTCAGATCAAATGCATGTGCTTGCACCAGTGGAAGGAACTTCCTAGAGTTTGGGCTCAATTTATAATGATTAAATATAAAGGATAACAAATATTATTTGTGTTTATAGAAGAAGTCCAGGAGTATATAATACCTGATATACTTAACTGAGCTGTCTTAAAATGCTTTGCAAACTGTGAAGTTATCACTGGGGGTGAAACTCAGACATTTCATATGAGACAGTGTCAATTTTAAGCTGCTTAGTGGATACGTTGAAATTTATGTGAGAATTATGCACTAAATATGATCTTCAGAAGGAGAAATACCTCTTACAGTGAAATAGGAAAGAGGCCTCAACTCTGCTGAAAGAGGTGGAAACTCTTGCTGCCTCACCAGATTCAACTCAGTGTTCAAAATAACTTAAGCCTCCAGATTGACAAGGTAGAATTTTAAAATATTTATTTAAATATAGGACTTTAAAAATTAATTTCTGGGGAAAAAATATCTTGTAAAAAAATAGGAGACCTGAGATTTGTTAAAAAAGAAAGTTGAGGGGTTTTTTTCACTGTTCAGATCAATTTAGGATCCAGCTAATACGAAACTCCCCCAACCAACATTTCTGTGGCATTTTGATACTTTGCAGCATTTTGTTTCCTAGTTTAGTTCTGTATTCCTGTTTGTCATTCCTGTTTGTTATGGTAGGCTTTTATACAAAAAAAAGGCTTATAAAATCAGGTTAGAGCAGCATGGATTTGAGGAAATCTAAAATAAAAACAACTAGGACATTTCTACTGAAGGTTAGGAATCATTTGCACTAATACAGTAAAATTTTCAATGTGTAATTAAGGACTAAAGAAAAAGAAGCTGAAAAAAATTTACTTCTCAATTTAACGCTGAGAAAGCAATATTCAAGAGAATGCAACAAATTACCTTTTCAGTTCATTATTACAAATATATTTAAGGACTTAACATTATTGATTAGAATTCTAACTCAGCAGATTGGTATATCACTGGCTAACAGAAGTGAGTTTCTTTGTACTCTGCTTCTTTCATTCCAGACTTGCTTTTTTCCTATTCCTCTCCAAAGGGTTAAGCTCAGAAGAAATGAAAAAATGACCACATCCCACATCCTGGGAGATTTCTGTTTCTTTCCCTTTCCCTCTCACACAAGTGATTTAGCAGGTTTCTCAGGCAGACATGAAACCAGAGCAGGTGCTAGGAGACCAGGCAAGGATACATATACTTTTTTTTATTATTATTTTTCCTTTCTTTTAAATACATTTTTATCCTGAAACAAGTCCTTGTCTTCAGATGAGAATTAATGTACTTTATCTAGCAAGCTAAGCCAGCATCAGCTTTAAAGATGCACAGTGGGTAGGATGGGTTTAACCCACACTTCATACCTCTTTAACTTTAAACCTCATTAATTTTCTATAGACAGAAAAAAAAAAGAAAGCCTCTTTTGAAATAGAAATTTCTCACTTTACCAGTCATTTTTGTGGAAGAATAAAATGAAAAGGTGAATTAAATAAAATGCTTATAGAGAGTGTTTATTAGATTTAATTATATTAAGAAAGAAATCAAAGTTAAGGATAATATTTGATGCTAAGGGAATGAAACAGTGGAGCAGGTTTTGGTACTAAAAAATAGTTTTCAATTCACTTAATAAAAAACAAAATTGTTGTTGCCAAAGGAGATTTATGTAACTCCTCTGAAAATGGCAGTGAAAATTTGTCACTTGGTCAAACTTTCAAAGCACAACATCCTTTCTACTGCAGCACACACCTGTATCTCGAAGCCAGAAGGAGACCTGAAAATCACCTGAATCTCATTTCTGTCACCCGAAAAGGTTTTGTGAAGATGTAGAAGGTATTTAATCCAAAAGATGCCTCAGTTACTGCTCTAAGGAAAACATCTGACGAAAGTCTTGCAAGCCCTATAATTTTCCAGTTCCTCTTTGGGAAATGCTGACTTGAATATAAAAATGTAAACTTTTGCAAACAAATTTTCTTTTAAGAATCTACTTATATTTTCATCACTAATGTCCTGGTCTGAGTTTTTTAAAAGTGTTTTCCCTGTGTATTCCTTGTTTTAAATGAACACTAAAAAGAGCCGGCACACTTTTTTTAGCTTCATCCCTGTTCTTTTTCTTTCTAGCCAAGTTCATCTGTGTGACACAAAATTGTTGAACAAAGAATCATCATTTTCAAATGTTCACAAGGGAAGTAAATGTTCTTTTCCTTGTGTGGGCTTCTTTTTTGGTTTTGTTTTTGTTTTCTTCTGATGTTCCGGTTCGCTGTACAGCTATAATCTCTCCTGCTTTGTAGGGTGTGTATAATAAATGGGGTTTGAAATTCCTTAAACACTTTAGCTTCGCTTCAGCTATTAATCTCAGCAGCCATTTATTGGTTTGTATGCTACAAAGCAATGGAGATTATCCTTTAATTAATTCCATTGAGGGGTTCAGCTGCCATCATCAACCACAATGTGGTTTCATAAATTAATCTTGTAGGGGAAATATAATGCAATTTATTATAACATTTATATTAAAATGCAAATAATAACACTAGAAATCCTGTGCAACAAAAGGATATATATATATCTGTGTCTCCCAAATGCAGTAATTAATACCATAATTGCATATTCTATTTTCATATTTTCAAACTGTTTTAAATATATTTCAGAGCCCATCAGAAAATAAAAAGATAATGTTTTCTTGACTCCTACATAGGTAGCTGTCTTAAAAATGATGAAATGACATCTTACATGTACCTTAATAAAGCTAAATATATTAAAAATATATAATTGATCTTTAGAGCTCTTCTTGAGATCTAACTTTCTCACCAATTGGTTTATACTCTTGTAGCTTAATCAGTTATAATAATGCATATTTGTACATGTGAACTTTTTAATATTATGAGTACTTGAGGGAAAGCATCAAATACTGCCTAAAGTATTGCCAAAATGTTTTGATCTCTGGAAGCTGAAAATGCTTGGTATGGGCACGTTTTCTGTAACAGGGGACTGATTATGTTAAAAGACCTGTTAACTGTGATGTTTTCTCTAGCATGACACTAAGCTGAGCTTAGCTGTTGCTTTGGAAAAGACAACAACTATGACCTGGTTCAAAAATAATTTGTGTGCTGATAGTGTTGGTGTCAGCAGAACATGTTTGACTCCCGAGATAGTGCTGGGAAATTTACTTTCTTTGATGTTGTTAAGATTTCAGTCATACCTTAATTTTAATGGAGGTAACAGAAACAAGGAGGGAGGTAAGATGGCTCTTTTATGCTCACACAGACTAAAGTCAGAAGCTGGGCAGACCTCAGGAATTCCAGATCAGTTCACATTGGTAAAATAAGGTATCATTATCAGTGCTACTCCTTTCCTAAGAACTGCTTTCATTAGGATTTCTTGAAGATTGGCAACTTTATCTGTGCTAAGAAATTAACCAGAGTACGTGTTCTCCTTAAAAGTCTTCATATAGCGTTATTATTTAAGTTAATTAATTAAGTAGAATCCTCCAGACAATCTGCAGAAATAGCTTTATTAAACCCCCGAGGATTGTAAGATACTGTGAAACCTCTTTGTGGATTTGATGTAAATCCTAATACTTCACTGATCTGGGCAAAGAAATGCAGAGTTAAAAATGGAAAATTTTCTATACTAATTATAACTTTTTTGGTTATAAAAATCAGAAATGATGAGTTATTTTTCATCTTAATAGATAAACATTTCTTTGATTAACTAATTAGTAATTTGTGGGATGATTCCAATATATGAGTTGATTTCTGGCAGTGTAGATCCAGTGTATTGATCAAGTTGTTCAGGGACAGAAGCAGAGTTCTGTGTTTGCTGAAACATTATTAAATGTGCTGCTTTGAGAATTTGCAGTGGATAACAATAGAAATTGCAGCTGCTCAATGTCCCATAGAAGCTCATGAAAAACACTGTATGGCCTAGAAGCTTAAACCATCACTCAGGGTTGGAATAAAAGCAGACTCACATCAGCTATATATGTGCAGTGTGATATCTGCTGTGATGTGCAGACATGGTTATGTTGTCAAAAATGTTGCTCTATGGCAGCAAAGTCATGTTCTTAGTGAAAGCAGCCCTGGAAAGGCATGTGTGTGCCTAAGTAGCTAAAAGCAGAGACAAGCTTCCGCCAGGACGTGCTGTTTAAATGCCAACCACCCAGCAAGAGCTGTGAGCTATAGACACCTCCCACGCTGAATGTGCTCACTTAGCAGGAGATCCACAGCATGAGGTTGTTCTCAAGTCCAGATCCATGGTTCCACTCCTTCACAGAATCCCAGAATCAATTAGGTTGAAAAGACCCTGAGATCACTGAGTCCAACCTATGACCAAACACTACCATGTCAACTAGACCATGGCACTAAGCATCACGTGCAGTATTTCCTTACACACCTCCAGGGATGGTGACTTCACCACCTGCTTGAGCATTCCATTCCAATGTCTCTGTGAAGAAATTTCTCCTAATGCCCAACCTAAACCTCCTCCTCTGGCACAGCTTAAGACTGAGTCCTCTCATCCCATCCTTAGTTGCCTTCCTCTAGTGGTTGGTGTACAATCCAGAAAAACAACGTATACAGTGGAAACATACCCATCAGGACCTGCTGAATGCTTCTAGATGAAATGACCATCTTAATTTTTTAATAGAGAAAATACAGTTTGTAAACTGTGTGTTTACAAATGGGGCACTTTTTTTTAATTTTTTTTTTTTATTTCCTCGGGTTTTCTGGTGTCATTGCTTCCTCTTAGATCTCCCAGTTCATGAAAAACAGCAAGACTCTGCAAGATATATTTTAGAAAAATGGTAATTACTATTTTAGAAATTGAAAACTGCTCTCAAAGCATTGACTTTGTGATCGTATTTCCATAATTTCTGTTTTACTCTTTGCAAGAGTAGTTATAATTTTTAGACTCAGGTTGCTCATATATTTTCAGTTAACATAGTGTGGTGCTACGTTAGAACTGAAAAAACATCGGACCTACTGATTAATCCGACTTATCAGGTTTGTGTTGAGCCCTTAAAGCTAGTGTGTGAAGCAGGTCAAAAGTGTTGCAAGATCGTAATGACTCGTAGTAGCTGTGGAGTCATAATAACATATGTGTAAGTAGTTTACCATCTGCACTGACTATTAATATTAATTTATCTGATGACTGGATGAGAAGCAAACTCAGTTCATTGAGTATGAGAAATTGGAAGCAAGGTTCAAAACTTCCTCAGTCAAATTGTCCAGGAAGAGACATGATACACCCAATTTATTAGTGCTGGGTTTGTTACTTTATTTAATTATTTAGTAGAAAATCTTTGACAGTTGAATTATAGTGTATAGTTAGACTTTAGTGAACCTGGGTATTATGAGTTCTAGCCAAAAAAAATTATTTAATATTTTCTTGTCTTATTTTTATTTGTAGAAGTTAGTACATCTGAACAAAAGGATAACCTTTTAAACACAAAACCTATTGCCTTAGAGGATCATATCCTTACCTGTGATGGACTCTGTATTAACTTGTTGTCATTTTCTTGTTACAATATTGAATGACTAATCAAATGAAAAATCTGATTGCTACCTGCAAATCCCCATATAACATTCTGTAATATAGAATTCTACATAAAAACATTGTATTTAAATCTTTAAAACAAGGTACAAGTCATGGCTTAATTTTTAATTTAGGAACTTAAAAGTAAAAGAAACTTTTTCTTCAAAAACTGTTTAGTGGTCAATTATGATAACTGTGCATGTCATTACTGTGTGTATGTCCTTTTAGGTAGGCTCTTCACATGCAGTGGTGGTAGGGTGCATGTTCCATTTTTCCTGTGAGTTTGTTTGGCTGCCTTATTCTTTTTACATCTGTCTTGGACCAGCTCTTTAATAGCTGGTGGCACAAGACTAGCAGAAAATGTCACTCATGTGACCATTCTCTTGGGGTTAAGCATGGAAGCACTGGAAAGGACCCAGGAGTATCAGTCACCATGTGATACCTGACCTTTCATATTGCACTGGCAGGATTGACAAAAATGTCTTCTCCCTCTGTATTCAATGAATATGAGCAGCAGCATTGGGAATGTGGGCTGAGAGGCCAAAACCATTATTCAAACCCACTACACAACTGGAAAAGGTAATTTGTGCCCTCCCACAGAATACAATAGTGTTACATTGTGTCTTACTGAATATGCAGTTTATGAAAACGCAAACCTTGAAAATCAGGAATGTGGAGTTCGGGTGCACACTAGAGTACAATGCCTTAGCCTGCTTCCTTGAGATGGGTATTAGGCAGCCGGAGCAGGCAGCTCTTATCCATTTTGGTATGAAGTGAGGATACCAGTGCCACAAGTACATGCTGTATAAGGCACTATGAGCAGACTTGAAGTTGATCATCGGCTCCATCATTTGTGTTTTTCAAAAGTTTTGATTTGGCCGATGTTTTAAATGTGTACAATTTTCAACCAGTCAGTGTTACATCACATTCGTGAGCAAACATTTATGAAATTATATTTATCAGCTAAGATTGGAGTTGAGGCATGCCTGTGATTAGCTAAAAGCAGAGATGTTATACAATTCTTAAATGCTTTTTCCCTTACTTAAATCATACTGTTTGAACTAGCAGACTATGACAGACCAGACAGAAAAATAACAGAAATATCTTAAGTGTTTAGACATAGTGTTTACTACTAGGCTGAGACAGGTGATTCCTCTTTTCAGGCTTCTTTGTGGCATCCTTTGACTGTTCTGTATCCCCTTCATCTTCTCTCATTTTCATCCAATTAGTCTCTTATGTCTTCAGAACCCAACTACAAGTAAAAAGACTGCTCCTTTTCCTCTCATTCCTTTTACCTCATCTTGCACCACAGACAACAGATCCAGCATGGTCATTCATTTCACTTTTAAATCTTGCTCTTCTGCTGCATTGCCCCTCTCCACAAAAAAAAAAAAAAAAAGTATCGACAAAAACAACAACAAAACCAAATCCCACAAAATTGTCAGTAAAAGGGCATGCTGTGAAGTAATTATAGAAGTTAAAAACAACTAAGAAATGTTTTATTATAATCAGAATTATGTCTTGAACTTTATGCCTCTGGAAAATATAGGTGCATGCATCAATAATAAGATTACTTGTGAAAACAATATCGTATTAAGATGACTATAAGCAGAGAACCTCAGCAGCATGGATTACCTTTTGAAGCACACCAAATTACAGGACAAGCTGTTTAAACATGGATTTTAGAGTATAGAAATACCTAACTTTAAGCCCAGAAAAGAACTCAGAAGTAATTTTTTTATATTGTACTATTCAAGAATTGCTTTTAAAATAAGCCTGTATGAAGTAACTTCTTGTAAGCGATTCCCTTTCTTTAGAAAGTAATTAGTGGTAAGTTTTGATATCAGTCCCATTACTATTTCCATCTGTAGCATTTATGACACAGGACATAGAGCTTTCTCTGATTAGGGCAAAAAAAAGGTGGGCATGGGAGAACACCCTGACCAGCCCTGGAAGTGTGATGTGCTTAATATCTAGAATACCTTACCTTTGTAATGCAATAGGAATAGGCTTTGTGTTGGATCAGGCAATGAAGTCCTGGTGTGGGGTAACATTCAGGAGAGATGTTTATTCACTGCATTTTTCCTGGTCTAAAAGCCAATATACAAAATGCAATCAATAAAAGGGTTGATTAATTATGCCTGACAGAAGCACCATAAGGAGCGCCTGAGTACCGTAGAGTGTACACAGGACTGATTGCCAGCATTACATCTGGGGATGAATGAGGAAATGGGGACTAATGAGACCTCCACTAATGCCTCCTCCTGCCACTTCCATTGCCCAGTTTCAGGGGAAACAGACAACTAGACAACTGAGGAGGCGATTGTGCTCAAGGATTTTGAAGTATTTTATCACATATTTACTACATCATACACTATGTTCCTCAGCATCATGCAGGATAAAGGGATATGAGAGCATGATGGACAGATGAAGTAATAGAAAATCAAAGTGTTCTATGCACATGGACAAATTGTACAATAAAGATAAAATTAAAGCATCCAGATTTCCTGGATAATAGAGCTAACTATAGAAATTTCTTTGTTTTCACAAAGGTTTATGTTTTCAAACAAAGTAATTATTGAAGTTCTGTTGAAATCAGTGTAATTACATTGGTTTACACAAGCACAAAATCCGACCTAAATAGAAAAACAGGAAAAGAAAAGCATTTCCTCCCCTCTCCTCCAACATCTAATCTTTGAAATGTGAAAAGGTCCTAATGCAAAATGAAAGTAGATTTAGAAATAGTGAGAACATCTTAAGAAATAGTCTGTTCCATGGATTTGTAGTAATGATTTCTCCTGACTATTGCAGGAGACAGACTATCCTGTCTTAGATAAAATAGAAGAAAATTTCTACCTGCAAACAGCAGATTCAGTAGCTCTCTAGAGGTTTAATCTTTCACAGATAGCAAAAAATCTGAGACGAGTAAAAACTTAGAGCTCTGCAAAATATAAGTTTCTGATGGAATGATGTTGTTCTGTTTTGTGAACTACACCATTTATCTTTATTTCTCTGTAAGTGATGCTTTCTGTGAATACTTCAGGGCTGGGCCATGATAAGAGCAAAAGCAGATACAGGAAGTCTGTATGATATAAATAATGATTCTGCTTGACAAAGTACTTTTGACATTTTAAGAGGGATACTGTTGAGCAATTTGCTCTGGTTTGTTGCTCTCCCATGAAAGAGCTAATTTAGTCCAGTTAAAAGTCAGCTTTCTCATTGGCTCTGAAAAAATTAGTATTTCGTATGCAGTCCATATCGACAGCTTCCCTGGGAGCTAGCATTATTAACCAAATGCTAGCCCACTCCTTTTCAGGCATGGCGAAATCATGGTGGATTTTTTGTCTAGTACCTATGTCTCCTCCTGTAGAAATACAGTCTAAATCCTCTTGTAGGGAGTTAGTAAGAGATATAAAAATCTGCATGTCAAACACTAAAAATAATACTGGTGGTTACATTTTTACTTGCTGTTGGGTCTACCTACCATGTTTTTGGAAGTCACTACAGGACAAAAAAAAACCCAAAAAACATGCCAGTGGATCTGTGGAAGGTGTTCTGATTCAGGCTGGGGTAGAGTAAATTTTCTTAGTAGCCCGTACAATGCTGTGTTTTGGATTCAGGACAAGAATAATGTTGATAATACACTGATGTTTTGGCTGTTGCTGTGCAGTATTTACACTAAGTTAGGGCCTTTCCAGTGTCTCAATGCTTTGTCAGTGAGGAGGTGCATGAAAAGCGGGGAGGGGACACAGGCAAGACAGCTGACCCAAACTAGCCAAAGGGATATTCATTACGTCCAGTATATAAACCAGGAGGAGACGGCTGGAAAGGGACTGTTCTCTGCTTGGGGACCAACTGGGCATCAGTCAGCAGGTGGTGAGCAATTGTACTGTGCAACACTTGGTTTTCTTGGGTTTTATCTTTCTCTCCCACTCCTTTTTATTCCTGTTATGATTATTATCATCATGATCATTATCATATTTTACTTTGTTCCAATTATTAAATTAGTCTTACTATAAAAAGTTTTACTTTTTTTTTTTCATATTCCTCTCCTCATCCAATAAGGGACAGTGGAAGTGAGCAAGCAGCTGTGTGGTATTTAGTTGCCAGCTGGTATTAAGACAGAAGGAAAAAAAAGAAGTTTAGGTATCAACTAGTTCAGCTAGGGTGCTAAAGGGAAACTTGTCAACATGGAGGGAACTGACAATGCACTCCATCATCCCTGGGAGGGTCCCCAAGGCCATCACTGAATTCAGCTTTATAAACTTCATACTTGTGAATTCATTTCTGGTCCTCCAGAGGATCCCATGTGTCCTCCTCTAGGCTCAGCAATGTGGGGTGCCTCATCATCATCATGGCTAGGCTTTGCAAACGAAGATTTAGGAAGGCTCTATCCACGTTTGTTACAAGCACGCTGGTGGTTTATGAGGCCAATACGAGACAGACATATCCGATTGCAAAAGGCACAGCAGAAAGACTCCTTAGATGATATATTCTGCAAGGCACGATTCTTTCTGCGTTGTCTTTTCTCCTCAAGAGTGATCCTGCGTGCTTTCTCGAAAGCATCAGCAGCGTTATAGATGGAGTGTCTCCAGACCTCCCGATTGGAGGCCAGAGTAGACCAGTTATGTTGATCAATATGGCCAAGGCTGAGATGTTGTTTCAGGGAGTCCTTGTATCTTTTCTTCGGGGCTCCTCTCTTGTGGCAGCCGGAGGCAAGTTCACCATAAAGCAGGATCTTAGGGAGGCGGTGGTCCTTCATCCTTGAGACGTGCCCTGCCCAGCACAGCTGTGTTCTCAGCAACATGGCCTCAATACTTGTGACTGCTGCTTGTTCTAGAACAGATGTATTGGTCACATAATCTGACCAGTGGATGTTTAGGATTGTATGTGGGGTGCCATTGGTACAATATTGGAGGCCCCATCATATCACCAGTCATTGGTTTTTCATAGAGTCGTTTAGGTTGGAAAAGACCTTAAGATCATTGAGTCCAGCCAGAAACCTTACACTGACAAGTCCACCACTAAACCATGTTCCTAAGTGCTGCATCTGCATATCTTATAATACCTCCTGAGAGGGTGCCCGACTACTTCCATGGGTAGCCTGTTCCAATCTTGTGCTACCTGGGCACACTGCTAGCTCATGTTCAGCTGGCTGTCAGCTAGCACCCCCAGGTCCTTTTCCTCCAGGCAACCTTCTGGAAAGTGTTTCCTAAGCCTGTAGTGCATCGTGGGGTTATTTTGATCCAAGTGCAGGACCTGGCACTTCAGCTTGTTGAACCTCATACCATTGACCTTGGCTCATTCATCCAGCCTGTTCAGATCCCTCCACTGAGCTTTTCAACCCTCAACATTTCCACTCAACTTGGAGACATCTGCAGACTGAGGGTGATCTCAATCCCCTCGTTCAGATCATCAGTAAAGATATTAAATAGAACTGGGCCCATGTCTGAGCCTTGGGGAATACCAGTTGTGACCAGCTGCCAGCTAGATGTAACTCCCTTCATACCACTCTCTGGGACTGGCCATCCACCCAGGAAACAGTGCACCCATCCAAGCCATGAGCAGCCAAGGCCCTTCTAATTTTCTCCCTGTGTAACCTCATGGCATCCTTAAATCAGGTACAATGCTTTCTCAGCCATACTCGAGACCACACATAAAGAGTTATTTAGGATATGGAGAATTAACACTTTTTTCATCAGCCACAGTAATTCTTAAAGAGGACAAATCAACAGAAGGGCCTGGCATCTCTACTGTATGCAGGAGTATGGAAAATACAGCATATAGAATTTAACAGAACACAGTACAGGTCTGCAAGAGAGATTTTAGCTGATAGAAATTATAACTATTAATAACAGTCACAATACTGTGTTTTAAAAACCACAAATATTGTTTTATCTTTTGTCCTCCTCAATTTTTTAAATACACCTTTTCTTTTAACAATTAATCTTTTTTTTTTTACTTGGTTTGAGTGACATATTTCCCTTGATTTTCTTCAGAAAACAGCAATTTCTGTCCTTTGTCCATATATCTGTAAGACTTAGTTTACTTGCCATCCTTCATTCTTATACTCTGATTATCAAGTTTCATTTCTTCCTTGTCAATAAATTACATTTATGCTTTCTGAGCATCCAGTCTATCTAATAAGGTCACAGGGCTTATATAATGAAAAGACTGTTACCTGAGGTGTTTGAGAGATTTTACCTCACTGACTTTGCTGTTAAGATAGCCTACAGACTATCCATTCAAATGGATTTTTTACATCTTTATTAATGCAGCTTAGTGCCATATCTTTAATACTTTTGGGGTGAGAAAATAAAGTAAGGTGTGATATTTCCACATATCCTAGCCATTTCAGGAATATTACTGAAAAAAGGTTATCCTTGTCAGTGCTGGGAAAAATAGCTGTACAAACTGATGAAAAGGAATTTGTTTGGATTTTGTTCCCTTGTTTTTCTGTAAATCTCATTTCCCTAGACTGGATTGCTTCTCTGACTAATATTGGATTTTTTTTGTCATTTATGATGATAATTTACAAAAATGGAAACTGCCATCTTTTTGTAATAAATATATGTATTTGAGTAGAACTTTGTTTAGTTCTTTTCAACCAGGAAATTTTCCTTAAAATTAAATTTGACTGCAAGGTTCTTTTATTTTCCTTTAAGAATTTTCAACTAATGTGTTACTTAAACTCTGACATACACTAAAAATACTGGTTTCCAATTTATTTACAAAATGTATATGGGTAGCAAGTGTCCCTCAACATGTCTGCTGTTTGGGAGACAGCACACAGAGGACAGATTTGGCCTAATCTGCAGCTCTTGACTGTTGGATGAAGAAGAGTAAGCTACCTAGTGTGCTGGTGATACAGATACATGCCATTTAGTATCTAACAGTGCTTTCAACTTACATAAGTTTCAATTCTTAAGGTTTCAGCTATTAAGATTTCAGTTAAAGGATGCTTGATTTTAATCAAGTGGTTAATCATATATCGTGAGGAAATATCTTATTTTTCTTTTTTTTCCCTCTCAATTTGTTGCATAAACATGGTAGAAAAAACTCCAAGATGTTAAAAAGACTGTATTTGGCAATATGAGTGGAGATAGTGAAATACACTATCAATCACAAGTTTCAGTGGACTGGGGGAGAGACTATGACATTCCAACTAAATAATGAACAAGGAAAATGGTAGGTAAGGTAGAACATCTGCAAGTGAGCTCATTTGCCTTTGCTCTGGAGAATTTTCGGTACTGTCTTTGTTTCAGCTGAATGGGGCTTTATTATTTTAATTAGCTTAATGTCTTTGGCAGGGAACTACTTTTGGAACAATACAGGAATATAAAATATAAGGAAATAGCACCTCAGCATCACTGAATTAGCCTATCAGTGGAAATAATTGCTGATGTTAGGTATGCTTGACAGAAAGCTTGCAGCAGCACTGCTATGTTGGTTATCAGCCTGGATCTATATTCAATGCATCTCTAACATGATAAATATTCCCTTTTGAAAGAGAAAAGGCTGGATTTTTTTTTTTTAAATCACTTGTAAGCAATGGAAATATCAAGCAGGATAATTGCAACAAAGATTTAAAATGAGCATAAAAAGACTGTGTCAAGATGGTATCATTTTACTGGTAATGCCTTACTTAAAAATGGAGAATGATTTTATTCTTTGTAATGTACTTAAAAATATATTAGACATATTACCTCTAATTATTAGTCTCATCTAGATAGAGATTCTCTGCTATAGGTCTTCCTGCAAAGCTCATGTAGAGCCATTTTGCGCCTCAAATAAATCTGGTCTTTCCTACAGTGCAGTAGTTGAGGGTTTATTATGGGATGGAGCAGACTCTCTAAAACAGCATCCTTTGAATTAACTGGAGCAATGCCTCTTCATTGGTCTATATGCAGACTTACAAAGAACACACTGTAATTTTTCCTGGAGAGGTGAGCAGAGCCTATGACAAGGCAGAGGGGCAGATACTTGGCCTTATTTGGGACTGGTGATTGGTGATTGGTGATTGGTGCTGGTGCTGGACTGCAGTTGCTCATAGCCTAAAGCTTTCTGCTTGGATGCAGATGGGAGCAAGTGATTTATACATTGTCTTCCATAAGGCTTGCATTGGTCTTCTTGATGGGAAGGAGTAAGAAAAATAGAAGATATATTGCTCTGATAGGAAACAATTTTTAAACACACACTGCTAGCTGTCTTCTTGTGTTTTTTCACCCTCGAGTTGCTGTGTAATTCACTTCTAAGCATCATGACTTTTTGGCCAGTGGAAGAAAACGTACTAAAAACATGTTTAGGAAAATGATTGCTCTCACTTATCCTCCTTTCCACTTTACATAATTTAATTTGATTTATAATATTTATTTAAAGAACAATAAAGATGAGAGTCTTTATGTCTTGAACTCATAAATTTGTGGTGAAAATCATTCTAGGAAAAGGAAGCTATACAGTGAAGTTATTAAACTTATTTTAAGTAGGATTCAACCTGTAAGATCTTCACGTTTACACAAACAACATTGGTAAGAGGCTAAAGAAAAAGCATTTTATACTGTGCCGTGTTATGCACCTAATAAAAAAAACCTACAAGTGGTATGAAATTTTATTGCAAGATTGTATAATTAACCTTTTTGTTTCTAGTCTTTCTTCATACTGCTTATGTTTCTGTGAATCACTAAGTTTGTGGCAACAGTGGGGGAGGTAGTTACACTGTATTTGAAATCAGAAAAAAAAGTTGATAAACTGTAGATGGCATTCTCAGTACAAGTCCATCATAATGCTGTCCCCGCCAAATGTAACCTTTTTTCCCATGAGAATCATGTATAAGATGTTAAAGTATTACTGTACATAAACGTGCTATTTTTCAAACAGCAGTTGAAAACTTAACTATTACATTTGGTATATTACTCTTCTATTTTTGGGATGTTTAAACATTGTTAACTTTTCATAGTTGGATTTTTCCTGTATAAGTACCCCAGCACTGTCCCAAAGATCATCTTTCTTTTTGTTCTTTTACATTTCTGGGGCTCTGATTCTAGTTTTACTTCTGTTTATCTCCACTGATTTATTGATATCACTATTCCTTCTTTGTGGAGAGTAAAAAGAGATTTACCAGGATAAATAACAGCAGAATCAGACTCATAAAAACTATCTTCTAGTATTTGTATAAGTGAACGTACTATTCTTCTCCATGTCATTATCATTCTCCTTACACTGTGAGCTACCGCAGTACTTTCTAAAACATAACATATTAAATATGTCTTAATTTTTGTTTATTACAACTCCTCCTTCCCTTTTTCTCTTCCATGATATATTCAACTTGGGCCAAACTGTAAGAGGTTTTTCTACTCATGAAAATGCAACAGCATTACCTCATTAAACTAGAATTTATGTGCAAGAATTAAAAGAAACATTTGGAAGGCTATTTAAAATAGATATAAATATATCTGCCTTGATTAAAGGTAAGTAATTTAACAGAAACTGTTAAACAAACAACATGTTGTCATAGGTGGCAGAGTTCTGATGCCAATGATGAGGTTGCCAGAAGCTTTCAATCATAAGTCTCTGTTTTCAGTTCCTGATAGCACTGCCAAGTGTAAACCACTGTGGCTCTAATACTCTATGCTGAATATATCTCTCAAATGTTTTGTTAAAGTTTTGATTAAAATAAGCTCTTCCTTCAGAAAGCTAAAGAATACAAACTCTCTTTTCCTACACTCCCCCAGCCCCGCCCCCTCCACCCCCATGTTGCATCCTCCTGCCATGTAGCAGGGATGAAGGGAGAAAAGGGAGAAAGGAAATGGCCAGGAGCAAAAGGAACTGTGGTAAATAAAAGTATTAAGGGGAAGAATATGGATAGATGAATAAAGATGAAATAAATATTCCCAAGGAAGTTACAAGAAATTGAATAGCAGCAGGGGAGGAGTAGTGCCACTTATGTTAGGGGAATGAATATGGGCATGTGTGGGATAAGGGAGAGAAGTAAAAGTGTGGGTAGGAATAGGCAGACA
The DNA here is from genome assembly GCF_001715985.3 of Manacus vitellinus. Taxonomy (NCBI): domain Eukaryota; kingdom Metazoa; phylum Chordata; class Aves; order Passeriformes; family Pipridae; genus Manacus; species Manacus vitellinus. The sequence goes on along the minus strand of NW_021939396.1, from coordinate 26,837,201 downwards.
GGAGACAGCAAGGGAAACAGGAGTTTAGGAGCTACAGTGGGAGAGGAACTACATAGGAGGTTGGGCTAAAGGAAAGACTGATAGGGAACTTGGTGCAGAAGAATTTAAAAACCACAGAATGTATATTTTTTTAAATATCAATATAAATTCCATCATTCACATATATCTGCTTTCCCCTATTTATGAAATAGCAGATAAATGTAAGTATGCCTTCATTCCCTGAAGGACAGGCCTGGCTGGAGACTAACAGTGTTACCAGTGTTGGCACTGGTTTAGCATGACTATCCTTGCTGAGTACGCAAAGGGGTCATCTTCTTTCAGCAGTGCTGTATGGTTAATTGTAAAACCTTATTATTACACTGCCTCTGAACTGTGCCAGAAGAATGCAAAGGCTGCAACTAAAAGACCCAGAAATTATGTAACACCTGAATTATGGTTACTCAGGCAACCTGAATTATTACTCCAGGCATGTATTCATTTTGATCCAGTCTTTCACTCCACCTCAACCACCACCACCATATGCTTTTTTCCTTCCCTCGTCTCTATTCACCTCTGGATCTTTACAGGGCAAAAGATCCTCTGCTCTTGTCTCTTTCTTCCTCAGGACAGGAACCACAGGTATACTTTGTGATGCTGGGGATTAAAGAATTTCAGCTGGTTTTCAGTAACAGTGAGCCTTTTTCTTGCTCACATCTAAAGATCTGTGTGTGAAAATACAATTATATGCCTACCTTGTTGCTTAATAAGTTTTGATAAATGTCATTGATCAAGTACAGCATTACGCCTTGTTTTCTGCCACAGAACTTATTCTTTTAAATATTACTGTACTCTGTAAGGCAGTAGTGGGTAAATTTAGCGGTAAATGATTCTGTATCTCTATTAATATGTTACTACAATACTACAAAGAAAAATTATATACAGCTGTATATGTAAATGTAGCATTACCCCGATTATGAGCATTTCACTGACTTCATCAAAGACACTAAAATTACCAAAGCATTAAACCACACTATACTAACATGTTTTGAACTCTGTTGTTAGGGACCCAGGCCATCCACAACAATATGATTGATGTTAATTATTTAACTGCACCTGCTGGTCCATTTTTGTTGGTGAGAACAGGATGAAGAACCATGTAGTGGAAAGCATAAGGTGTGTGAGGATATGGGAAGTGTTCCTGCAGGCAGTGGTCTTTCCGCACAGATCTTTGTGAAGAGCCTGCAGAGGTCCTGTGTGTTAGATTACTTTTAGCTGAATCAGTCTCAAGCCTTTTTCTAGAAGGCATCAACACACAGGCCCTGGAATATGTCACCCAGTGTTCCATTGCACTTCGGTGGTAAAGTTGTTTTGCAAAAACATCTTCTCCCAGTAAGTTAAACCATTACAGTCTTAGCAGGGATTGGAATGCTGCCTGTTCCCAGCTGTGGCAAGTATTTCACTGAAAATCATTTGCTATATGATGTTAAAGCCGTGATCCTATAATGTGACCCATTGTAGAAATCAGTGTCCTTGTCAAAAGTCAAAGAAATCAACATTTTTAGCAAAATCAACCTATGTATTACAGTCATCCACATTACCAAAATTAAGGTTATATGAGTTTAAAGTAAAGTAACCCTTCTGATAGCTTGTTAAATAGTAGAATTGTTGTGGCTGTGACAATGAAAGAATACAAAAGTGCCAACACTTCTTCCTACAAGCATCTTTAAATAGTTGCATTCTGTCTTCTTGACATCAATTCATGTCATTCCTAGTTTTGATATGCATACAAAAATAGCATATTTTTTCTATCTCATTAGCACAACCATATAAACCCCTGAAAATGAAAGTCATACTGGCATTATTTTTGAAGAGGTAAATTAAGAGGAAGGAAAAATATATGTGAATTGAATACATCTCATATGCCTGGGCGTATGCTAAAATAACATGAACTCATGTTACATACCTTCAAACTGGAGCCAGATCAGAACTAATTCCCATTTATCACATTAGTAACTGAGATTTTTAACCTCTTATGGAAGGGCAGAATTTTTGCACAGTAGTACCTTCCAAACTTTTTCTGTCACTATGTATAACTCATTTGATTTTACTTTTTTATAATGTGAGATGCATGTTGTGAAAAGAATGTGGATTTGGAATGCTTGTAGAAATACATGGAGAGAGACAGGATAGTTCAATGAATTCTTGAATAGTTGAGAAATACTATAAATTTATTATTTATATTTTATTTTTTTATATCAGTGTTATTGCAAGTGCAGGTGAGTTGCAGACACGTCTTTCCCCCTTAGTGTTGATCACACAGGAACAAGTACCAGGTGTTGACTCATCCCAAAACCAGCACTATAGATCTCTCCACAATGAAGTCTATAGTGACCGCTCTCCAAACAGAAGCTGCATTTGGATCCTTTGTGCACCCACTGATCAGTAATACAACTTTATTTCTCCATGAGAGGATGAAGTTCAGGTCCCGCCTGCCCAAAGACAGAAGGCTGATGAATTTAATCTTGTTTGACCCATCATAAAGGCACATCACAAGACAGTAATACTGAAGGTGTAGAACTAGGGAAAACCCTGAAGCTTATCCTGAGGTTGTTAATGCACAAGACTGATCTAATTGGTATTTATGCTGAAAGAGTTCACAGGCCTCTGGCCCCCAAACCTTCCTGTTGCTTGTGAGCCTTAACAGATGCATTCTTCCCGTTCACAAAAAAGAAAGCATCTCACATGCTGCAAGAGAAAGAAAAATCTCTTTTGCCAAGGTGAGATCTGTTTAACAAAATATTAGGTAAAGAATTTACAAAGCTGTTGGGAAGGGGAAGAGTAACACATGGAAGTGACAACGAAATGACAAAATGAACAGAAAAAACTAGTCAATGTTAAATAAGGTCCCCCCACCTTATTTCTATGAAAGAAGAGAATTATCTATTCCAAGAGCTTAATGAATTATAAAACTTAATAAATGTTCTCTAGCATATTTTTGGATGAGAGGATCATGCTATTTTTCATGAAATGATCTGGAATTCATGAAGACATTTTGTGATGATGTCATATGTTGTTTTCCTGTGTATAGACACATAGGTAGAGTTTCTGAAAACAACCCTGCCTCTCTTGGTCAACAGCAAATTGTTTGTGCTGCCTTAGGACTCCTTTTCTCTTTCTACTCAGGGCTAAAAAGGAAAATCAGAGTGGATCAGATAGAAAGGGAGAAAGTATGAGCTGGGAAATGGACAGGAATAAGCAGGAGGAACAGAAGGATAATTAACTAACATAATTGTTTGTCATCACTTGGCCAATTATAGGTCTCAGAAATATATTTCTCAAAGTAATTGGAAAATTTATATCCAATAATTTATATTCAATTTATAAAAATTGTGCATAAAATGAGAAAATTACTTTGGATGAGTGGAACCTGATTGTTTTGAAATAAATATTCAAGAGATACAGTTATTGCTCTGGGAAAAATCAGCTAGAGTGGGTTTTTCTAAAGATTTAGCAAGGAAGTTGGTGATAAAAATATGTTCTCTAATTTCCTTTTATTTTCTTTTAAAAATAACATGAAAATTACTGCATGTAAAGAATACTTTGTGTTTCTTGGAAGTCACCATCCATTTCCCCAGGGAGCCAGTATAGAAATCATAAACTGGTGTTAAATGTGAAAGAAATAGAGGAGGCTTAAGGCCATAATAATAGTATCCTCTCTTTTACAGATCTGAGAGTGAATGAAATTTCCATTTTAGCAATCTAGGGAGAATAATTTGTTATTTTGGGCATTGAACTCTTCAAATTCATATGTACCTACTAGCAGAGATCTCGTGTGCATAAGACAGTCATAAAAGGACAGTTCATTTTGTTCTTAGCAAATTTCAGTACTTTTTTACTTTCTGTAGCTGACGTTTCTGCTTAAGATTTGGATAATAAATTTTAATAATATTTTACTGGTTTATTGGGTTTATTTGCCAGGAAATACGGCAAAGGGGTTGACAAAAAAGGATTACTTCAGTATAAGTCTGACATTACAAAACAGTTTGATTTAATTATACCAGGCACCTCTGAAATTTAATGAATTCTTCTCCATCTCATGCATTCTGTACAGTCTTACACTAATAGCTGCAGAACACAGGCTTTCTTTCCTTGGTGGTATAGAAATAAGCATATGTAATTATCCAGACACTCATATACCCAAGCCAAATATTCTGGAGCCTACTATGGATTCCTGTAATGGAGCAGTGGTATCTCTGAGGCTTGCCACCTTTCTGAGACATAGACCAGAGCTTTGGCAAAGTGATTTGTGACTGAATGACAGAGAGTGCCCCAAGATTAATTTTTGACCTGTTCCATGGCTCCAGTTTAAACTTTTTTAAAAGGACCCAGCATCTTTGTAAAAGATCTTTGAATGTTTCTTGTTTACAATGAGCTCTGACTTCATTTCTTTCTGGTGTTAATGCCAAATTTCATCTCACATTTGAACTACAGAATTAACTGCTTGAAATGTGTCTCCTTGTAGCAAAGATTTTTCCCAATGGAATTTTCATACGTAGTCAAAGTCAATTAAATACTTGAGATAAAAATAACAAAAAATCTTTAAAAACAGTGCAGATGTGTTTGGAACTCACCTTCCATAGCTAGCATAATGCCAATCAGTGGCAATTGCTTCTTCTGAGCCTCTGGGAGTGAGAAAATTAGCATCACTAAGCTGAACACATTACCTAGATTTTTGTACATTTTGAGCTTCCTGTCAGCAGTCTGGATTTTTAATTTAAAAAATTTAATAAATGCTGAATATTTTTTAAAAAGACCCAAGGATGACCCTTGCTCTGTGCTAAAAGAGGCTGCAGCTTCCTGCTATAGGAGTGATTTCAAATGTCCAGACCTTTAGAGAGATTAGGTAGCCTCACTTCTGTTCCAGCATCTCATTTTTTCAGGACATGAATATGCATGCAGATAGAAGCAAAATTAACTGTGTCATTAAAGCAATTAATTGAGACTACATGCCAAATAAGAAAGTAACTCCATAGTGGTTACAGGGAAAAATAGGTCACTTTGGCCAGCAGGTTCAGTTTTCATTTCTGACCCAATTAAAAAATACTTCACTCAGAATAAATGTTACTTGCAGATTAGCAGTCCAGCATCATAGGTCTTTCAATTAATTAATTATGAAGGATATTTCTATTCTAGGTTATACAACACAGGATAAATTTCAGCTTCAGTGATGTATTAATGAGCAATGTCAGAATATGTATTGATTCGTTGCTTTCATGTACTGACTTGGAAATGATAGATACTCTTAAAGTATTAGGAATGCTCTACCATCTCTCCATACTCAAATTTTTAATTTGTTTTAAAGAAAGGAGCTTGAAACTTGGGATCAATATTTTTATAAGTTTTAATAAGAAGCTGAGTAACTTTTCAAGGTTAAATATGACTGACTAGATTATACAATGGAAAATGTTCTTTTTAGTTTTATATTTATTTAACAAGAGAGACCTTGAGATTAGCTCAGTTGGTTAGAGCATGGTGCTAATAACACCAGGTTCATGGTTTTAATCTGTGTATGGGCCATTCACTTAAGAGCTGGACTTGATGATCCTTGTGGGTCCCTTCCAACTCAGAATATTCTGTGAAAGCTGTGAAAGATTACTTATACTGTATGGGTTATCTCAAGCACAATATATTATTAAAAATGGCAGGTATACAGTGCTGATATTGTACAGATACTTTTACATTTGTTGCGTGTCTTCAGGGAACGCCTTCCAACTGGATAAGTGAAAAATGCTGACATTAAAATTAAAACTATTTGGTGTTTACAGTAGCTTTATTTTTGACTCCCACTGTGTGTAATTTTAGTGAGGGTGCTTAGTTAATAACACATTAATAATGTTTTGCCATATACCCTTATATATGCATTACCTCCTCTTAAAACTGTTCTATAATTATTTATATTATATTGGCATAAAGCACCTAATAGAATTGTCTATTGATTTAGAGCCATGAACAATGATAGAATTTTATGATTCTAATAAAGATGAGGGCACAGTTTTAATGTGACTGTGTTTTTTATCATTTTCTTAATTTCATTATTGAAACTAATGGAAAAAACCCATATCTTTTGAAAGTGGATTGGTGGTACAAAGTTTCAAATGATTATTTTCTGGAACACCAGTAAATAAATAGCAAATAGAACACCATAAATTAAAATACTTATATAATGGAATTTCTTGAAGCAAAAAGAAATCTGTAACAATTTTAAACCTTTTTCTGTTGGCTGCTTAAAAAGTTTATCTTCCAGTGGACCTCTTTGGGTCACTGTTCAAGTTACTGTTAAAAGTTTTTTCTTTTCATTATTTCTTGTGTCTAAATTTGCAAGTTCAGCTTTGTTCTCTCTGGAACTTTTTACAAGCTTTCTTGGATTTTTGTGTTCTGTAGGATCTGAGGAGTGGAATGGATTTTATCTTAATCAAACTAAATAATGGATCAGGCTAATATTTACATCTTCTATTTGTGAAACCTAGAAGAAAGTGTAGAAGGTGAGGAAATAAGTCAAGGGCCATCTAGAATCACCTACCCCTCAGTTTTCCCAGTTTTCGCTCAAGAGTCAGACTGTCACAGGAATCTAGCCCTGAAATAGTGTTTGATATCGCCACATTACTTGTTCAGGAAACATTTCAAAAGGCATATACCACAAACAAGAATGATTTCAACAGCCATAGAAGTTCACCTAAATCTCAAGTAACGTCTTGAAATAAACAGTTTGAGTTAACTCTGAACAAAAAGCCTGTAAGAGTAAGAAAAGGTACCGTGTCCAGCTGTAACTGCAGCAAAAGTCACTGTAGGCCAAGTACTAACACCAGTATTGCAATTTGCACAGGAAAACATGGTTTAAAATTGTGAAATCTTTAAGCAGTATTTATTACACTAATACTGATAATCTTGTTAGACGTTACTCAAGATATTGCTCCTAGCTCTAGTAAATCTCTTTTCCAGAAACCTAAGTTTCTGGAAGGTAATTGTATTTGTCATTTTCTTTTAATTGGCATCATATATCTCTCTCTATATATATCTCTATTTATAGGGATGCATAGATATATCCATGAGTATATGCAAATTAAAATTAATCTCTTTAAAACAAAATTTGATCTTAATGGTTACATTTGTGGCTAAAACCCATTTCATTTAGTTTTGGTTAGGTTTTTTTTCTGAATTAAAATCAGCTATTACTAATATAATTGCATAAAAAGTAAAACAAAATCAAGATATTCACTATCTTTATTTTCATACCTTAGAGCAGCAAACCTCCTCAGAATTCACTATTTTTTTCTCATGATTATAATATCTTTCTTTGGCAAAACTTTTCTGTTTCTTCACTGGTTTGGATTTTTCTGGTAAATAAGATAAAAGAAAATGTTTTTCATTTAGACTTACTCATTTGAACCTGATGGACAAATAGAAGGAGAAATATACAAGAAAGTTTAGGGGGGTTTATTATGTATACTTATTAAAACAAACAGCAACGGCAACAAACATACAAAAACCCCCAAACAAACCATGATGGAAGAGGATGGAATCTATTAGCACCCATTTGGCCTCTATTTCTAGAGACCAAGAAAGGAGCTCAGAAAATCACTTAGTCCAAACTATTTTTCAGAGCTTCCAGCTGAGCTCAGGCTTCTCAGGGCTGTTTCATGTAGGGGTCTGGAAACCTCTGGGGATGGAGCCACCACAGCCTCCCTGGGAACCTACACCCCTGCCCATCCCTGCTCCCCTGTGAGAAAGCCTTACCACTGGTTCCTCTGTCTATTCTGTGAGAAGGGAGCATCTGGAAGAGAGGAGCGATAACACTTTAAGTTACAGGACTAAGATGTATTGAAGGTCGTAGGTAGGAGCCCTGAGCACCTTCTCGATTTGGTTCCTCACACATCATAGGGGCAGATCCTGAAAGTGTTAGGTAGTGAAAATGCAGGATCCAATGGAAATAGAAAGAAAGTGTCAGAAAGAAAGCTTGATTTATGCATTATACTATCAGCTAGAGTAGAGGCAAATAGCTATTTTCAAGGGCAGTGTCTTCTGATTTTGTCTAATAGAAACAATGTAATTAATATGCAAAAGAATTATGTTATTGAACATTAAGGCTAGACCTGCAAGATTTAATATGTTATATTAAAAAGCTAATGAAATTGAAATTTATAACCTGGTAGCCATTTAAGCAATGACTTATAAAACACTTTCCATTGTAGCTACAATGTATAGATTAAAATTCCATAGAATATTTGTACTGAATTGATTTATAAAGATATATAAAGTGATCAACTTTATCAAGCAAAGAGAAAACTTACCAGGTTTCCTATTAATTAAAAGGACAAGCTTAGTTATATAATCTTACTTCATTCTGTGCGTGAGCAAACTCTTAAGATTTTGTCCTTTTGGCATTAGTTTAGCCATATTACTTAAATTCCTGTGCAATTATAAACCACATTTTGTCAATAACAGAAAGATTCAGGTCATTAAGTTTTAATTAATAGCACAGACTAATTTGTAATGGTTGAATACTATCAAAGTGACTTCTTATATCTACTTAACATGTACCAAACTCTCTAAGTATTATTTTTATGTAAAGAAATCTAGTGCAGTTATGCGGTACAGCTTCACCATTATGACATCTTTGCAATATTATTTAAAAAATATGAGTGGTGACCAACTAACTATTATTTATTTATTGATAATTTTAACAGAAGTAGTAATGATCCATAAAAATACAACTTAAACATAAAACAACAATAAAACCATCTACTTCAACAGAATAAATAATAAAGCTATGTAATAAAGGATCAAAGTAAAAAAGCTTAACTGAAAGACAACAAATTTGTCCTGTGATTTTTTTATAGAGTTACACTAAATTATATTATATTCACAGAGCTAGGAATCTGTGAGAAAGTTTGATTCCAAACCTACAAAAACATTTTTGTATTCTGCAAGAGTTTTATACACGAAACTGCCTTCATGTACTGGACTTTGAACACATAATTCTGCTGATCAGTAGTACTGCTTTTGTGATTAATTTTCAAGAGCACTCTTGTAGCTTTTTAGAACTTAGACACATGAACAAATGTGTTCAGAATTCAGCCTAAAAATTACAGCTTAGTGCAGCTTTTCAGGATGTAAGATTTCTACGCATGAGATGAAAAGATTATTTAAGAAGAAATCTATGTTACTTCTATCGCGTATTTGAAGTTACTGTATATTATAGATCTTGATCTAACAAATTTTATGTATCACCAATTTATTTCATAATTACAGTATACTTTATATTCTCCTGCATTTTGTTGGTAATTACTGTTGTATAAAATGTTTACTCTTAGAACACTAGTGGAAGCTGTCTACTACACTGTATATTAATAGAGAGGTAATATTATAATTTTACAGCTAGCTAAAAAGACAATAAAAGTCACCTTTATTTTGTGACTCTTTGCTGTATCATGCTCTTGTGATAAGAATTAAATAGTCTGTTAAATTGATTGGAAATCTGTTTTTAAGGAAACAAGACTTTATAGAAAACTTGACTTAGTTTGGTATTAATTAACAACTACCTGAAAAGAGGTTGTAGCCAGGTGGGGGTTGGTCTCTTTTCCCAGGCAACTATCAGCAAGACGAGAGGGCATGGTCTCAAGTTGTACCAGGGGAGATTTAGGTTAGATGTTAGAAAGAATTTCTTTACAGAGAGGGTGATCAGACATTGGAATGGGCTGCCCAGGGAAGCAGTGGATTCTCCGTCCCTGGAGATTTTTAAAAAGAGACTGGATGTGGCACTTAGTGCCATGGCCTAGTAACCGCAGTGGTAGTGGATCAAGGGTTGGACTTGATGATCTCGGAGGTCCCTTCCAACCCAGCTGATTCTCTGATTCTATGTTTCTATGATTTTTTAACTTAATGTAGGATAAACGCAGTATTTCAGTAAACTGAAATTTAATAGTTCAGTTGTGGAGAAGGGAAAACAACTGTCATGGAAATGAATATGTTTTTGTTGAAACCATTTCTTAAAATTCAGACTTAGAGTAGGAACGTATCTGTCCTTTTGTAATTATGTTCCCATCAGCATATTATAAGCACCAAAACAATCTGATCTCTCATTAGGGTTATGGTAGAAAAATATTGTATTCAATGAATGGGAATTCGCAACTTGAAGTTATTTGAGATTTCTTGGATTTTGAAATGCACACTGCAGGAAAAAAAAAAACCAGCATCTTTTCTGGAAATAAGTTTCTTGCCACTTAACTGATGCTGTAAAGTATAAAAGGAATAATATCTGAAGTAACTTTCTAAGGTTTAGGATACTTAGGATCCTGTTCTTATAGAAAAAACAGTCGTGTCACTTTTTATTATCAGTTGTTTACGGTTCCAATTCATAGAATCATACAATCACAGTATATGCCAAGTTGGAAGGGACCCACAAAGATCATTGAGTCCAGCTCCTACCCTGCACAGGACAACCCCAAGACTCACACCATGTGACTGAGAGTATTGTCCAAATACCTCTTGAACTCAGACAGGCTTGGTGCTGTGACCACTTCCCTGGGGAGCCTGTTCCAGTGCCCAACCACCCACTGGGTGAAGAACATTTTTCTAATATCCAACCTAAATCTCCCTGACACAACTTCAGACCATTCCCTCAGGTCCTGTCACTGGTCACCACAGAGAAGAGATCAGTGCCTGCCCCTCCTCTTCCCCTCACAAGGAAGTTTTAACTGCAATGAGGTCTCCCCTCAGTGTCCTCTTCTCCAGGCTGAATAGGTCAAGTGACCTCAGTTGTTCCTCATATGGCTTCCCCTCTGGACCCTTCACCATTTTCATTGCCTCCTTTGGACTCTCTCTAATGGCCTTAATACTTTTCTTATATTGTGATGCCCAAAACTGCACACAATATTCCAGTTGAGGCTGCATCAGTGCAGAGTAGAACAAGACAATTCCTTAGGCTCCCGGCTCTGTGCCATAACTTTCAGAAATATTCTGCTAAGACTTAGTATAAGATATGAGACATTGTTATCCAACAATAAGTCAAAGCTCTGCCTTATTCTTGGAGGAAATGTATTGGTAGTAAAAGAAAGAAAAAGACATTAAATGTATCCTGATGGCCAATGTTTTCTAAATCCCTAAGGCTGGATCTAAGTATGAATCATGTGAACAGCTCTTGGCTAGGGCCGCTGTGAGGTTTGGCTGTGTAAAGGCACCCTCTGGTGCACTGGTGTGTCAAGAAAACTGCACATATGGGCTACACTGCACTGAGCCATTGCACAGTCAGTCAGGTCTGTGAGCAGAACTTCGCAACTCAGCCAAATGCTGAAGGCCCACAGCTTACCGTGCAGATACGGACTGAGTGAGGCAAGATCTGTTGCACAAAACAGTAATGTACTGAGTAAATGTTCCCTAGGCAATGTTTGGGAAGAGTTAAACACGGGGCTGAATACAGCAGTCTTTTCCCTAGGACGCTGGATATTAATGATGGAGAGCTGCAAGGTCTCACCACTTCCCCTGGTTAGATGCCTGGAAGAAAGGCACGAGAAAAATCATGCAAGGGAAATGCCCCCTGTTGTTCAGGGCTTCCCACTGGGACAGACACAAAGATAGAGGAATTTGTCTTATGTTTCATTTCTCTCCTAGGCCTCATTCAGAGTTTTTGGTAGGCACTCCTAATTCAGGAACTGCAACTGAGAAAAAGTACAGCTGTTGCATTTCATTAAATAACATCTGACACAAAAAAATGAACTGAAATCACAGAATAGAATAGAACAGAATGAAATTAAATAGTATAGCATATCATAGCGTACCATAGTTCAAGTTGGAAGGACTTCAAAAGATCGTCTGATCCAAACTTTTGTGGGAAAGGTGGCCTGGTACTGACAGGGAAATTGTTCTTACATCATCCTTATCTAAGGCCACTGCCCATATGTGCTTGGGAAAAATAATAATTACTATGTACATATTACTATTGCTGGAGTTTTTATTGTTGAGGAATTTCATTCCTCCACCTTTTAAAACACAGGATTTGCCTTTGATGGAGTTTCTGGGAACCAGGAGAAGTGTGCTTGTTGACTATATGTATGTGAGGGCTGTAGGCATTTATGGTGGTTTTCATAATGAAACTAGATCTAGTTACGGGAGTTCTTGTGTGACTGAGAAGCAGCAATTAAGGTTTGATGACTGCTCTGAGTACAGATCCCTATATTCAGTCACATTCACATTGTGAATCCTCCTCTGGATCTGGCTGTCACATCCCCTTTCAGATGCAGTTTAGATTATAGGTATTCAAGGACTTAATTTTTGAAAGTACTTAGACAAAAGTGAGACCAATAGCTAAATGCTCAAAATATCTGATTATATTACATTTCTAATTCCCGCTTGTATTCAACCCATGTCAGCTAGCCCTTATCTGCTATTATATACCTGATTTTATCTATGAATAACTGTACATCTCCCTTGTTTTTCTTTAGTATTTACTTCAGTCTAAGAAATTGTGCTGGTGTGTGGGTCAAGAAACTTTGCAGAGCCAGGCTACACATAAAGAGAGCTGCTTTAAAAACCCTACCACAGCTGGATGTTCTGTTTCCTTCTAAATTGTGAAGTTCTAGGCGTTGTCAATATTATCTTGTGGTAGTGTTCCACAAGTGCATTATATGTTTACCTGGTATTCTTCTGTGACTTGAAATTATGTGTGCTGCAATAGCCCACTCCCTAAACATGGTAAACTCAGCCCTGCAGATGCTCCTCTGCATATGCAAAAGAAAAGAAAAATGCCTGCTGGTCTTTCAAGTAATATGATAATATGTTCCAAATACAGAACGTAAGATTACTTAAAAAGAGATTCAACAGTATCTTAAATTAATGGAAATGCCATCTCTAAACTTTAATATTTAATGCATGCCAACAGTCTCCGCTGGTAATACAGCAGTGATAATGAACTGCAATAAAAATATATGATTTTTCCCGCTACTGATAAACCTTTACGAGACAGGTTGCAATCTCTCTCCCTCTTATTCACTTTTGCTTTTGTAGCATGTCATGTAGTATGTATAAACTCTATTTAGAGAGATAATTTGCCACAAAATTTTTCACAATGTAAAAGGTTACTTATTCAGAGAAAGTCAAGCAGTAAGGCAGAAAATGCCTGTTTGAATGAGGTTTTTTTTCTTCTTTTTCTGTATAATGTCATATTCTCTGCTGTACAGGATGAAGTAAGTGGTATTAGAAGCAGTAAACCTTATTTCTTATTATTATTGTAATACTGACCTTGGCATTTTGTAAAACGGCCTCCCATTTAAAAATAATAAGAAAAAAGAATGAATTGAGTATACTGTTCAAATTAGGAAACAACTGCTTAGAGATACTTAGGGACTAGTAAAGAGAACTCTAATTTCCTATGTTTTTCTGTCCTCTAAATGGAGTTTTGAAATATAGCACCATACACAGCCACTGTGAATTTCAGACCCATAGAACTCTCTACCTTGTTTCAGGCAGTAGAAATAAAAATTTTAGAGATATTACAGCAAAAATGTTAAAACCACAAGCTCTCCTCTTAAACATCCAGACCATTATAAGCCATATCAATATGTAAAAAAGAAAAATAGAAAAGAAATTAAAAAAAAGAAAAGAAAAACAAAAAACCCTTAAGATACCTTAAACACAACATTCTATAGCAAAATATTCCCAAACCTTCTTATTCCAAGGAAGTACACTGTGTTTTCTTGCTACTTATAACCTTTGGAAAGGACTGGATGTGGTCTCCTGGTTGGTTGTGCTTATGTCATGGGCTTATCTCAAATGACTCAGAGGACTTAAGTAAACAAGGAAAAAACCTGGACAAATAAGGTGAGAGTTCAGAAGGGTACAGTATCTCCCTCTGTCCCCAGGGAAACAAATGTGCAAGTCTGAGGGACATCAGAAGGTTAGTACTAGGGGAGGTTGCCTTTTTTTTTTTTTTATGCAAACTCTCACACTTTCAGGCTGAGAACAAGAACCTTATTTCACCATTGGTCTAGCTGAGAAAATTATTAGCAACTATATATTTCATATGTTTTATGTTAGCCTTCAGCACTTCAAGACCCTATAAAAGGAGAGAAATTTTTCGGGGAAGAAATCTACAGGAAAATGGCACATGCAAAATAATTCAAGGAGTAGAAATTTAGTTTAACTAAGGGTCAGTTTCACCTTGAAGATTAAAATACTTAAGTCATGATGTCTGTGTGTAGGATTTAATGTATTTACCTGAACACATGCGTCTTGATGCCAGGAAGTGTGGAGGTATGAGGGAGCTGCACCTTTCAGGAACAGGGCTAGTATACAGGAAGGATGCTCCAGATTGCCTCTGATGGCGCTATATACCTATATTGAAGCAAATGAATCTTCCAGTAGATGTCTATGTAAAAAATACTTGTCTAAACCATCGTTATACCTAATGGTGATGACAAAATGTAGGTCTGTTGTAAATTGATGTGAATATATGTGTAAGATCTGCTGTCTGTGTTTAATGGGTACTTAGACATCTAGCACATAAACAAGAACCTACATGTAGGCACCTAATTTAAAATTGTTTTCATTTGTGAGCTGAATCCTACCCTTTATCTATGGAGATTTACATAAAGGATTCATTATATCAGAATGTGAAATTCAAGATTTCAATGTATAGATAAAAAATGGACTCAAGATAGTCCTGAATTAATGAATCTCCATATCTAAAAGAGATATCCACCAGCTTAATAAAGGCCTAATGACTTGATTTTATTCTTTTAATTGAATGTAAAACAGATAATGTTTTTGGGCTTCATTTGGATTACAAAAATCTAAGACAAAATAATCACATCGACTTCAACATAACATTTTAAATATAAGTGTAAGCTCAAATCCAATACTAATTTACCTCTGATTTTTATGTGAGGAAAAAAAATGTGCAATGGTTCTTATCTACAATGATATATTTTTCTGAATGATCCATTGTTTAAAGCATTTTGCAGGTGAAAACATTTGGGAGAATGTAATGATGCTTATAAAAGATTATGTCAGGAAATTTCTGGTGTTTAGGAAATTCACAACAAGAGACCCCAGTCAGCTGACTGTGAAGTTTCATTTTACAGGAAATATGGGAGAATTAAGTAAATGTTTCAGAGCTGCTCATTTTAGAATCTCATTTTCCATTCCAGATACCTTGCAAATTGTCACAGTTCTGGGGCATCTCATGTCACAGATCAGTGCTTCAACCCTCAGGTTGCAGAGTAAATGACTGAATCTTACTTAGGTCTCAGCATACCCCAGATTTCTGCTTTGGTCAGTATTGAGGATAAAGCATAATCCAGCATGAATACACCAGTGCAAGTAAAAAAAAAAACAAACACAACAAAGAAACTGAATTGTACCAAAAAACTTTTACCTTTTATATATATATAGAGAGAGAGAGAGAGAGAAAGGCAAAGTACAAGTGATAAAAAATACAGTCAATAAGAGCAATTTTCCATTTTAACATAATTTTACATTAATAAAACACCTTTGTTATGGATATACTTTCCTCTCTCACTTTGGCAGCTCTTATACTTCATAAAATTACTCTAATATTCACTGAATCAAAGGGAGAGGGGCTGAAATTAGTCACAAGGCAAATGGATTAGCAGCTTTGAATATCACAAATCTAAATTTATGTACCTTAGAATGCTGGGGTGAAAACAAATGAGTTTAGGTTTCCCACTGTGCAACAGAACAGTGCCTGTTCTGAGGGTGCTTCCTCTCACTAGCTCATCCTATTTCCCTGTTAGCTTTGGTGCAAGAAAACTAAAACTGAAAGCAGTGTTCCACTGAAATGAGAGTGGATGTTCAAAGTGACAAAGTGGCAAAACATTTCTGAACTCTTGTTTCCATTGCTCTGGGAAAACCTCTGAATCCTACCCAAAGGGCAACATTTGCAGCAGCAGAGCTGCTTTGTTCCCCCAACTGAATCATTGCTCATTAACCTTATCTTTAGTAACAATTTTCATTTCTCATGCTGTGCAGGCCCAGTGAATCTTAGGTAATGTGGCTTTAAGCTGGGTACAGTACTTATGCACGCACCCTGGGGTAGATTTATTAAGGTACAAGAGGATGAATCTCAAGGGTAGCACATAGAAACCTTTGCAAGTCTCTTTTACAAATTCCTTTTTAATGTTATTATTTCAATGAATCATTTTTCACAATGAGTCATAAATTTCTAAAAAATTATTTCATTCAAAAAATAAGAATTAGGTCAAATATGGGATTTTGGTGCTCAGTTATGCAATATACAGCACTCATATTTTCTCATGTCAGTTAAAAAGATCACAGATTCGCAGGACAACATGGACACGCAAAAGCAGAGTTTCATGTGCAGATGTACCAGGGCTACCATCTGTTATATAGCTAGTTTTGCTTTGAATACTACTGTGCCTCTTAATACTGCAATAAAAGTAACCAAGGTTTTCCTCTTGCTAAGTCATTCTGATTAGGTATTTTACTTTGGAATAACTTTTCCTATTGAAGAAAACTGGCCGTTTTTTTACTGCCATTAACCACCATCCCATTCTTTCCATCTCTTGCTCTTGATATTAAAAAAGAAAAAAAACCTTACACCACAACAAAAGAGGTTAAAACCCATATAATTTTAAAAAGTTTAAATTAAGAAATATAAAATAGAAAGTTCAGAAAAATACCTGTAAAAAAGATAAGTTAACGCTTTCTGATAAGTTCCCTTATCAGTGACACCATGTTGGCCAACGTTAATAGATTTATGCAGTAGCTTTTCTTTCTAGTTTGTTGCAGGAGCTGCTCAGGTGGTACCAGTCTCCTGTCTAACATTATTGATTTTTACCGGTCACAAATATATAAATATAAAAAATCTTCAACATTTTTTAAAAATAGACTCATTTAGATGGCAGAATAAAGACATACTGAACTGCAATCATCAACTATATGAAGTTAACAAGACAAAGTCCTGGATTCTGCACCTGGGATGGGGCAACCCTGGATGTACGTACAGAGTGGCTAGTGAGAGGTTGGAAAGCAGTGCTGTAGTACTGTGGAAAGGGTCCTGGGGGTCTTGGTTGACAGCAAGTTGAATATGAGTCAGCAGTGCCTTGGCAGCCAGGAGGGCCAACCGTGTCCTGGGAGGCATCAAGCAAAGCATCACCAGCCGGTCGAGGGAGGGGATTGTCCCGCTCTGCCCTGCACTAGTGTGGCCTCACCTGGAATATTGTGTGCAGTTTTGGTCACCACAATGTAAGAAAAGTATTAAGGACATTAGAGAGTGTCCAAAGGAGGCCAATGAAGATGGTGAAGGGTCCAGAGGGGAAGCCATATGAGGAACAACTGAGGTCACTTGATCTGTTCAGCCTGGAGGAGACAGGGGAGACCTCATTGCAGTTAAAACTTCCTTGTGAGGAGAAGAGGAGGGGCAGGCACTGATCTCTTCTCTGTGGTGACTAATGACAGGACCTGAGGGAATGGTCTGAAGTTGTGTCAGGGGAGATTTAGGTTGGATATTAGAAAAACGTTCTTCACCCAGTGGGTGGTTGGGCACTGGAACAGGCTCCCCAGGGAAGTGGTCACAGCACCAAGCCTGTCTGAGTTCAAGAGGTATTTGGACAATACTCTCAGTCACATGGTGTGAGTCTTGGGGTTGTCCTGTGCGGGACCAGGAGTTGGACTCAATGATCTTTGTGGGTCCCTTCCAATTTGGCATATTCTGTGATTCTGTGATTCTGTGAGTTTAGATTTATTATATCTAGTGTTTAATTTTTATTTTATCTGGAATAGAAATACCAGAAACCTGTGTCAGAGAATATGACTGGCAGTTACCTGTTGAGGATGAAAAAGTAATTTTACACACATGAATTCATTCAGTTCTGGGAAATATGTAGACTTGTTATGGAGAATATATTCAACCACTTCATAATCAAGAATAGAGTGATACAAAGATTATTGAGAAGGGTAGAATTTTAACTGTTGGCTTTTTATTCAGCACAGAGTTGCTCCTGAATATAATTAAATGGATAGAGAAATGAACAAGAACAACTGATGGATTTTTTTTTTTACTAACCCTGGTTGGCAATTTTTGGGATTTTCATTCCTGAAATAAGAGTTCTCTTCTATAAGCCGAGAGAGCAGTATTTTACCACAGAGAGTTACCATCAGGTGGTTTGGAGCACTGGGAATTGTTTGTATTTCTGTCATGAAATGAAAATGATTCTGAAATTATCACCTTGGAAAGGTGTAGGGACTAATTTACCAATAACCATCTTCAAGAGCTGGTCAAACTGGACAAGAAGGGTGCATCAGAGCAGGAGAAATCCTCAAGGAAAATTTTAGCCAACTCTGACATTTTACACCTAAAATCTCAGGATAGTAACAGAACTGTGGGCATTGCAAGCAGCCCACTGACCCACAGGAACAGCAGAGCAGCAGAGCACAGAAACTGGCAGAAGGGTTTATTCTGCTCCTCATCTTGCCATTACTTTTAGTATAAAAGCGAGGCAAAATACATTAACTGTTATTCTAATATAGAAATGAGTAAAGAAAATTATGCTTAGATATGTACAGGGGTCCTAACTGGGATACTCAGGTAGCATGAAACCTGTGTCTATAAGCATTCCCCTCCCTCAGTTTACCTATTTTTTACATTGAAAGACATGATCTTTATTTATTCCTCCTTAAAACTGTTACAATAATGACTTGACTGGTAATCACAGATGACTATGAACAGCTAAAGGATTATGTAAATATGAATTGTTTTTCTTGCTATTTTACTGCATAATACAGTGTTCTCTCATCCTCCCTGCTATTAAATATCGAGTGCAATTTGTACAATAAAGGTATTATGGCCTTAATCCATGCTATTATAACTTTAGAAGCCATAATGGTGTGCCTTACTGGCTTCATAAATATACCTGGGTAGGTAAATTCAAACTTTTTTTCTAATTGAAGTGAAGAGGGCCATAGTTTCCCTTCAGCTTTCTGGTTGTGCGTCAGCACAGAGCTTTCCTGGGGCTCACTCATGGAGTAAAACTTTTCTTAACACTGACTTGGGAGCAGCAGTAGCTCCCAAAGAAGTGCATCTTTTCTATTAAACCCCTAGAATTCCCTTTATGCTCCAGATTAAGCAGAATCTCCTTTCTACTGGGGCTAATAATTCACTTTTGTTTAGAGGTAAATGAAACTCAACACGATAAATACCATGGGCAAAATAATGCAATTCAGGCCTATTTGTATATTTATGGCCTCACACAAATTGATAGTTCTGCACAGTTTTTAATTACTTCTGTTATTAAACCTCATTATAGAAGCATAAGAGTTTTTGAAGAAAAAGACCAATGTTTAGCATTTCCTAGCAAAAGTAACCTTCATCAACCACCTGACTTTTCTCAGCTTACCTTGAGTTTACTTCAAAGGAGAAAGTCAGTGAGCAAAACTTGGAAATCTCAGATGCCTCCCAGCCTTTCACCAACTGAAGACTTAAGATAGCTAGAAAGACTTCTGGATTCAGCTGATCATTTTCTGTGCAAACAAAGACAAAACAGAAGGAAAGAAATGTGAAAAGTATCACAATAAATCTGCAAGACTTCCTCACCTTTTAGCTTTGTTTTGTGGGAGCAGAGAGCTTTAAGCTTGCCTCCTGCCTGTGAAAGGTAACAATTGCATTTGATAGCATCCTGCACCAAAAGCACCAAAGGGGCTTGCCAAACAATGCTCCTGTGCTGTGTTAGCTGAAATTCCTCCTCTGATTCAGAAAAGGTCCTTGCTTCATACTTTGCAGATCACTGTATTGTAAGGAAAGGAGATCACGAGTGTGGTGACCAGAGACAATAGTCTTACTACAAGGTATGCAGAAGGAGCCAGACCTTCACACTAATATGAAGGCTTTTACTAGATATATAATACTGCATTAAAGAGCATTACCAGTTTGACCATTGACCATATTCCAAGCAAACTTTCATACAGTTCATTGTGTACATGTCAGTTAGCAGAAGTCATAAGTCTCAGATTACTCGCTTCATCAGATTAGTTTAGGACTTCATATTTGAAGTAGAAGAGCAGTTATATGATAAGATTCTTTTCAAATACTTGGAATTTCATTCCTACTCACTGATCTCAAAACTCAAGACCAAAAAATGGTAATTTTTTTTTTCTGCACATGCTTGTAGGACACAAGGGATTTTTTGGTATACAGCGCAATACTATTGCTATTTAAGTTGTATATCTGTCAAAATGCACATAACTAATCAGCAGATAATATTTGTTAAGAAGTAGTATTCCTCCTTTCTTTGACCTAAAGGAATTCTCTCAGTGAATGCTTTTACTTAAGGAGCTTTTAACTGAGGAAAATCCATTAAAGCAGACTGTAGTTAAGTATATGTTTGGCAGCTAAGAGTTCTTGAACATGATGGTTAGTAGAATCTGCAACACAGATCCCTACAGATTTATCCACAAAACTGCTGAAACAATGGAAATTCTGTCATTATCATGTAGCAATTTGGGCTCTGCTCCAAATGAGAAAACTCCTTTCAAAGTGTGCATAT
Organism: Manacus vitellinus; assembly: GCF_001715985.3. Taxonomy (NCBI): domain Eukaryota; kingdom Metazoa; phylum Chordata; class Aves; order Passeriformes; family Pipridae; genus Manacus; species Manacus vitellinus. Next base: position 26,816,649 of record NW_021939396.1, on the reverse strand, counting down.
GGCAACAGTATTAAGTTGATCATATTTCAAGTAATTTAAGTGCTTGCTTAAAATTGCTTGCTCAAAGTTAGCAGTGTCACATGAAAAATATTAGTGAGAGAAGACAGGGACTAGGATTTCCAAGGTAAAATGAACAGGACAGTGGTAAAACAGTGCAGGAAAGGAAACTTCTGTGCCAAGGAGCAGCCCACAGGGAGTTCTCCAGAATCAGCTTTAATTAATGTTCCAGTTCACAACCCTTGTACAAAAACTGAGATCTGATAGAGACTACTAATAGCATAATGCTATCCTTTATCATTTTAACTCTAAGGAATACATCATAAATGAAATGAATGACATAGAAGACTAGTAGTAATAGAAATGGCCCAAAGTATCATAGTGTAAAAAGGCAAGTCCAGCAATGTGTGGTTACTTAGTGAAACTTCTAATTATAAAGAAGTATTTATCAGTAATGGATCTCTGAGAAAGAGGGAGACCTCATGATGAGCCCAGAAATAATATCAGACACAAATATTTTGCAGCCATGGGAAAGGCAAGTATGTAACCAAAATTTATCAGAGATGTTTTCAACAAAGGAGAGTATAACTATACTGACCAGAAAGGCCTCATCTTAAATATCTTTGCTTAGGAAATGTGATTTCAAATGGGAATAAGGCAGAGAAGGGCTGCAAAATTGATGATAGGGAGACAGAACTTATGATACCAGGTGAATGTTACAGGCATTGTTTCATTTAGTCAAATAAACTGAAGGCTGTGAAGGGAGAGAAATGTTGTGTGTAGGTAGAAGAGTATATGTAAACTGTAAGGAAAGAAAAAAAGAAAACAAAACAAACCCCATATATTTTAGTCTGGGCCATAGAACAAATGCATCTAGAATGACCCAGAAAAAAATCTGATGGGAATTTGGATACTGGATCATTAAAGCATAGGGGTTCTGGAAATACTCACAGAAGAAATGGAAGAAAAAAATGTAAATGCTCCCACAGTGCTACAGTTGACATCTGCAAGGGATGGTACTTGTTTTCTCTTGTGACCAGTAGGAAGTTGGGTGTACTTTGGGAAAGTTGGAGTCAGCCATTTTCACCTCAATGTGAGGACAAGTAGGTGGGGAATTGATATGCAGGTGACAAAATCAGTTATATTATGTATCAACGGGGTTAGTTACTTGTATGTTTTAATAGCAGTTGAGAAGAGATTTCTGTGAAGATCAAACAGGTTAAGACTGAAGTTTATTACTTGCTTTCCTCATAGTATCAAACACAGAATATTTTCATAATAATTTGCAAGCTGGAGATACTGCACTGTATCAGAAGTCCTCCAAAATTAAACATCTGCTACCATAGTGGTGGCATACTGAAATCCCAGAGATTCAAAACAGCAGATGGAGGTGACACCACAGCAGATGAGATCACTTTACCTATCATCACCCATTTTACCTCACAAGATTCATACTGTACCAAAAAACTGCTGATTTTTAAAATCAGTGTTTTCAAAATGACCTATACTGTCGAATACTGAGCTTACCTTCTATAAACAAATACTGTGAGGTGTTATTAGATTCCATTACTTCAGCGGTTATTTCATCCTTTCATCTATGACACAACCAAAAGCATAAATTTACAGAAATAAATATTGTTCCATGTTAAAAAAAAGGAATAACTGAGTGGTTCTAAGGAAAGTAGAAGAATATATGAGTGAAAGAGCACTCTAATTTTTAATTGAGACTGTCACTATCAAAGTGGCTTCTTCCAGGAAGATGTGGAACAAAAGAGAATGCACAATACCGAAAAATGGTCACAGGCCTATTAGCCAAGTATGGCAAGCTGATCCTGGCATGACCAGACACATATCTGGAAATACCTGGAAATTTAAGCAGTCTTAGCAAAAGAAAGTAGTCCATTAAGCTTTCAGTGACTATTATGGTAAAATAAGTCTCTGGTGTCATTTCTTTTTACGCATTTTTAGCTAGTAAGTTTACCTCTCAATGACAGTTTACTTCCTCGGACATAGAAGTCAATGTCAAAAAATGCCATTTGAAATTTTCGAGAGTCCACTATAACTGCCTTTAAAATTTTCTTGATTAGCACAGAAAATATGGAACAGCTATTAAACCGCTGTTCCCCTAATAAACATTAATTACAAGACAGCAGGTGATTAATCACTGATAATGAGCTATAGATGACTTTTAATGGTCAGCTAATAGTGTCATGGGCCTTTAATGCTGAAAATAATTAAAATTAATAACAGATTGTATGGTGAATACACATGATAAAAATGTGCTTGCAGTTCAAAAAGCAAGCACCAACATATTGGAGGAATATCTTTCCCTGTGACCATGACACTTTTTAGCTCAGTGCTTAGGCACTTGCAAGGGGGGCAAATCTGAATTACTGTTCTAGTTTTAAGGATTGTTTGAGACAGGCTTGGATTTGTGTTATGACTGTTGTTTTTCATTCTGAAGGTGAAGTCCTAACCAGCATACTGCAGTTATTCTCCTTTTTTGTTCTTCCTGGCACAAGAAATCTTTAATTATAGCATGGAGAGTGAATTCGTAATGGGAAAGAAATCTTTTCCATCACCTTTCCACTTCTGGAACAACCTATAGATTATTACTAAGGCTCTCCTGTGAAAACAGAGATGTGACTTAAAATCTTTCTCTGGTTGCAAAGAAAATGTAATCCTGGCCATTCCTTCCTAAATGGCTACAAGTGTGATGCTGCTTCATAAGGATCTTCTTTTAGGGGAGAAAGAGCAGTTTTTTAACAGAATTACAGCCTGGAAAGGAGTTTCAAAGCCATCAACATTTTGCACCTTAATATTGTTCAGAGTGAAACAATATGCTTGTCTGAACATTCTGTCCTGTTGGGCCATGTCAACACCCTTTAATTCAGTTGTCTGGTGGGAACCAAAGAGTACAAATCTGCCCTTGTACTCTGTGGTAGCCTGAAGATTTGTCAGTTCTGCCAAGTTCTCTCTAGCCCAATAGGTACAGAGTACAGGAGGGTTTGCATATCTAGAACCAGACTTTCACCTGGTCTAAGCAGAACTGTTTCGTGCTCAAATAGGTTCTCATCCATACTGATTGGTTCCTTCATATTATCTCTCAAACCCTGTTTGGCATTATTGGGAAAGTGCTAGTTTGCCAAGACCAAAGCCATGTCAGGGAGTGTGCTAATAATCAAATAGCACAGGCAATTGTAGGATAGTGCTTGAGCTCATGTCATGCAGAGATGCAGGGAAGAAGAAGCAGGAGTGAAGAATAAGAAAACTATGAAGAAAAATCAAGAAACAGACTGGAATAAGAAAAGGAAGAACATAAAAACAGAAATAGCAGGTTAAGAAAGATGAGATTGATAGTAAGAACCTTTCAAGTTGTCGTGGATTGAATTTCTCTGCTTTGGGTTTGTTTTTTTTTAACTTAGTGGATTGTTTATATTTCTCTAGATTAAAAAAAAAAACAAATGTGAAATATTTAAAAAAGTTTAATATCACCATTCAACTGACAGTGTTGACAGCTGCAGCTGACGTCCTGAAAGTCAAGTGATGAAATAATAATATTGCATTTCAATATGTCTCGACAATATTGGAGGGTAGTAACCACGAATAACAAAAGGAGGAGTTTTTATAAGTCATAATTGTGCATAAATGATAGAAAATAAACCATGACATTGCTTTGGCAAAAGTACTGTTTTCAAGGCTGAATATTTGGCAATATGACATGTATTATTATTATTATTGTTATTATTAATATTTGTATTTATATATTTTTTTATTTAAATATTATTACTTAAATAGATATCTGGGTAATTTGAAACTTTCAGTTTTGGATGAGAGCTCATATGATCTTGCTGCCAGATTGTAGATGAGACATAAACTCAACCTTCTAACTGCTTGTAGTCATTAAAGAGCAAAAGATAGTTTTTGGAAGAGTTACATTTTAAAGCACTCACTGTGCTGGCCAAATTCCAGTGTGGAAAAGTACATTTTGTCTACTGACAATTGCCTCTTCTATTTCAAAAACCAAGACCCGGTTTTTGCCTATTGTCCTAGATATTAGACATGTGGCTAACCTGGAACATGTTGCTAAATCGATCGCATGCTTCTCTACCTTGCTGAATTGTCACCCTGATGTATTTATTAACTCTGTTAAAGAAGTGTCCCATTTTTAATCATTGGGATGGCAATTTAACTTCTGTACAAAATACAAGGAAGTATTACACATAAAATCCAGACCAGAATTTTGGAAGCTAATCATTCAGGAAAACAACATGCTAGGTTTCTTGTGTTAATGACATCTCTGACTCAAGACACATTTCTTGTATGCTGTGAAACACGTTTAAACACAAACACAGGACACTCTTCCTTTAAACAGTTGAGTGCTTTCACAGTTTTAGGCACCTGCAAAACCCCATCAACTTCGAACTGCAGATGTATAAATTACATTTTTTATTTATAAAGAGGAAGGATGAGAATTTTAAAAGCTCAAATTACTTGATGGGTCTTCTGCCAACACTGAAGCTGGAGCAGATTTAGAATAACATTGAACCCTTCCACAAATACCTTAATTGCAAAGGCAAGTGATTACGGCATCCTTAACTCTTTTTAAAGACAGTCGTGTTGAAACCGAACCTGTCTTATCAAGTAATAAGGTGAGTGTCAGTGGAAAAGATAATGCATATGTGCAAGATGATACTGTAATCAGCAATCCCAGAGCTCAAGAAGCAGCAGCTACAGTGACTCATGAAAGCACCGTGAGATCCTGCAGGAGGAATGGCAAAGTACAGCAAGATCATTGTCTTTATTTTAATAACAGGGCTGCAATTAGGACAGGATTGCTTTTTCCTTGTTTTGCCCTGTAATTACATATAACATCCTTGATAAGATTAAGTGCTGTGACAAATTCTTCATTTTTACTTAGCTTAAAATAGCAACTGCACATGTTTTCAGATAAGCAGATAATTTAAAATCTCATCATCAAACTCAAATGTCAGGACTTATTCAAAGATTGAAAACAGTCAGGTTCTGTTTCATATTCAGGCATATAACTTTTGCAATGCAAAAAGATATAATGATTCCATAGCAACATATTAAGTACATCAAATCCATGCCTTGAGAGCCTCTGACATTAGATTAACATGAATGTTCAACTATTCGGAAGAAAAAGGGTTTTTTTAATAAATTTTTATATTTATTTTATAAATATGTATATATATTTATAAAAATGTGCAACTACCTGATATTTCTTCTAGATGATCAAGTGAAACTTATTTTGTATACTAGTGATGCTAAAGACAGTCCCACACCCTTGTCTCACGTATTGTACGAAATCTATTAGTAGATGGACATTTAATAGCTGTACAAGTGTATCTTAATGAACCTTAGGATGGTGTAGCTTTCCTTGTAATTGCTGACAACTATGTTGCTTTACATTTAAGATCATGCATGCTTATCAGAGATGCCATTGACTCGTACTTGTTCTGTTTATTGATTACTTAATTAGTTTCCAAGATAGCTAATCAGGGACAAATTCAAGTGTTTAAGCAGCTCTTGCTATCTTACTCTGAGCACAAAATGGTGGAGCAGCTGTGTGATTTGGATAAATAAATTAACCCCACTGAACTGAACTAGTTCATGTCATTGTATAGGGTACAGCGGTGGTGTAGCAATATGAAATTAATTTGGGGGAAGCTGTTATGCTGACTCATCCTCCAAGAAATTACTGAAGGCTTCTCAGCATCCCAAATGAGAGCAGAGATCTTCTTTCCTTTTTATTCTGCACTATTCTTTACTGAATATAGCCTCCAACAGTCAAAATAAAAAGGTTTTTGCTCACAACAGCAAGCTCTAGGGATTTCTCTCTCACAGAAATAAAATCAACCAAATGTCAACATTCTTAGTAACAAACATTATACATCACTGGTGAAGCTGGTTAAATAATGGACTGTGGAGGATGGTATCTAAAAACTGAGCTTAAACTAACATGGTGTTTTATTATGACAAAACCAAAATTAATTGTCTTTAATTGACTCTTTATAAGTGATATTGAGAGTCTATCTTGAATAAAAATTCAGTAAAAACTGAGAATAGAAGCAGTTTCAAACTAGAAGATCTGATCTTTTTTTATGAAAATCTTGATATTACGTTTATAGGTTTTCTGAGAGACTGTATTCCTTAATGAATTGTTCAGCATACTTGATGCAAATTCCCATTATTTGGCCTTATTGAACTTGCTTTATAAAACAAAAGGCTTGGTGTAAAAGGCAGCACCCATAATAATACTAACACCATGCGTAAGAGTAGCCTATCTATCTAAGCATCAGCCTAAGGATGGACATTCTATATTTATAATTAGGTATTACTATTTCCTGTGTTGTTAAAATCTAAAAAAAAACCCTTTTCCAATTTTGTCATCATAATGGAAATGAATCATAGACCCATTCAGAAAACAGTTTTTCTCAGGTCTTAATGAAGTGTTTGATGTTAATATGGGAAAGAAGTTTTACCGCTACGTAACTGTTTACACATAATTAATCACAGGACCATAGAATGGTTTGGGTTGGAAGGGGACTTTGAAGGTCATCTGACTCCAACATCCCTGCTGTGTGCAGGGACACCTTCAACTGGACCAGGTTCTCAGAGCCCCATCCAACCTACCCTTGAATTCATGCCTTCCAGTGACCACTGACAATTTTATCAGGCATTCAATGTACTTCTTACAATTCTTTTTGAAAGATGATCAGAAAAACACAGCACATTAACAGGGCTCTGTCTGACTCTAATACATTTTCTAACTCTTTCCCCAATACAGGCTAAAGAGTCCAGTACTCAAGAGTATGTCTTTATTACCTGAGAAACTGCTCTGCCATGGTACTCACAGCTGTTTAATATGAGAACAGAGCAATGGTGTTCAAGGCTTCTATTGTATCTGTAGGCAAGAGAAATGAGAAGATTTGCTTAGCAATCAGTCTCAAATTGAAGCTCAAAGGTTACTAAACCAAGACAGCATATTAATAAAAGTCAGTGGAGAAGAAAAGTGCAGGGAAAATAGGAAAAAACAAATAATTTTTGGAAATCTTTACTAAAAATAATTTTTCACAAAAGAGACTTGGAAATAAGAATATCTTAACTGTAGTCAGAAAATCTGTACATCATGTTTACTCTCAACAAATATATCAGCCTATGATTAACTTACACAGATATATGATTTTTCTTCTAATACAACTTGCAAGATCATCTATGCATTACTTAGTAAATATTGCATTGCTACTAAAATATTGTTTCCTGTATTAATCACCATTCCAAAAAATAACAAACTTGGAAGACAGCATGCCTGAATCTAGTGCTTGAAAGATGTGCTACCTTCTAGTTATCACTCACTAATATTTTGCCTAATATTCTGAAATCAGTCAAAAGATAATATCAATAAATTCATGATTTTGAAACTCCTTGAGTAATGATATTTTTTCATGTTGAGTTGGACTTTTTCCTGAAGTGTTTTTGCTACCGAAACAAGTAAGGATTCATATTTCATTCTAACTTCATGTTTGTGTGACCAAAATTCAACATTTTTTGAAGTATTCCTATTCAAATAGGATGTGTAAGCCAGGATGCGTAACTCCCATGTACGCACAATTTTATAATTTAAAAAAAATCTAGAGTTTATTTCATTGTTTGAAATCAGATTTCATATGAAAATTTACTAGATTGAATTCAGCAGTGTTTAGAATAAAAATATTTGGCCATTTCCATTTACCTACAGCAACAGAAGTGAAGATGCTTCCAGTGAATAACTCTAGTGGTTTAATTTCTTCGTCTAGTCCTTCTTTAATATGAACACAATATTCCATAAATATTGAACTTACATTCAAAGAAAGATAACTGAATGTGAGACATGGAACAAAATCAATTTAGTAAATATTGCCACTACATTACCTGTTTCCTTTTTATGTCAAAAGAATCATTATTCTAACTGGTAGAAATAGAGAAGCATCATCTTAAAATCGTATCTTTGAAGAAACTGAAAGTTAAGCTTCTCCAGAAGAAACTCTAAATGTGTGTTGATTTTTCAAAAGTGTATGCTAATCTGCTAACAAATTCTGTTGATAGAACACAGAGAATGCAAAAACCTGATGGCATTGAAGTCTGACAAAGAACAAGAAAAACTGTGGAAACTTAAAATTAAATAGTAATAGAATCAGAAAATTGGAAGAGTGCAAGACTTACTTGATAGTACTCGTGTCACTTGCACAGCCAGGTCTTGTAGTAGTTTGAGGACGTATAATACAATAACCAGTGCACTATCATTATAATCCTCTTGCAAACCCTAACTATAGACCAAAATGACTTGTGGCAGTCATTTGTTCTCTCACGTACACAGTGCATCCAAAGCATCATTTATGGTCAATACCCAGAGATTTCATGGCACAGTAAGAGATTACATATTATCATTAGGCTGTCCAAAAGTCATTGGATCTAAAGGATGAATGTAATAAGTCTATTTGTGATAAACACCAGCTCTGAAAAAAAGGCAAACCTAGAGACAAGGGGAGTTTAGAAAAATTCAAACTAACAGCTGGTGGATGTGGATGAACATTTGATCATTTTACTGCTATGGCTCAATAAGTTCTTTCTAGAAAGACATATAGCGAACACACTGATTTCCAAAAATAACCTGCTACACAATTAATTTCTCGATGCAATGATACCACACACAAAGCGATCTTCTGAAAAGTTGAACAATAGGTTATGTCTAAATGCTGATCTGAGATGCTTTGTATTATCCAAAGGAAAATGTCAGTAGTTCCTTTAACTGCATTGAAGTTCTTCAAAACTACCAGCTCAAAATGGACAAATAAATGGGTTAGTTACTTAATAAAGATCCAACATTAATTACAGCCAGTCTCAAATCATCTTAACCTGATAATCAACCTTTTTTTTTTTTCTGAACCTTAAAAGAGCTACATTCTAGTGCATGGATAAAGGTTTGAGAATTGAATGACTCTCTGCTCTCCCTATTGCCATTCAGGAATTACACAGAAGTGACAGTAGCAGGAGTGCTTAAAAAAACGTCAGGAACAGCCAAGAACAAACAGTTCCTGGAGACTCCAGTGGTACAGGCAGTAGCAGGGTAACATTGCCTCCCTCCATTTGCCAAGAGCATTTCAAAGATGATATTTTGTATCCTTGGAAATGTCAGGATTCATGGATTGACAACATGGCAAGCCCATGGTGTAGAAAATGTCTTCTAGTATTACATAGTTTAATTGCAAATCTACCCCAGAATTCCTGTCTCTGATAGTGGATACATACATAGATTAGATAGCTCTGCAAGGGTGACTTCATGTACATCTCGTTTTAATTGCAAAAGTAGATTTATTGGTGAGTAGCTTTTCTCAGTATGACAGTTACTATTAACTCCATAGCCTCTGGAAAGTCATGCTATCTTTTATTTAAGGTAAAAATAGTCCTCTAAAAGCAGAAGACTTCAACATTTATTAGACTCAGTAAATTAATATTCTTCAGTCTGTACTTGAAAAACTAAATAATACCCTTTTAACTCCTCAAACTATTGAATTTTAAATGTTCAAATAAATTTCTTTGCTCAATGGGATTTTTAGAAAGCTACAAGGCAAACATCTATTTGCAATTTGGGCATGTTTTGCAAAGATTTAATACTGAGGAAGAGCAGAATGGAAAAGAAAAAAAAAATCAGAGAGAATTATAACAGCAAAATCATAATGTGTTTTTTGTTTTATTCTTTAATCCTAAACTTTTTTTCCTGTTACTTTTCTATGGGTACAGCTAATTAGAGATCTGCTTTGGTTCTGATCAAGCAGAAATTGTTCTCATGCTAAATATACCTTATTCTGATAGAATGTAACATCCTATTTAGTTACTGGAGTATATTAACTGCTTTTTCTTTTATGCGCATGCATCAAAAATGCATTTTCCTAGTTAAGAAATAAACCTCAGGGGGGAAAAAAAAAAAACCAAAGTTTACTGAGAATGGTACCCTGATGTACTTTTAGCTATTGCAGTGGATATGTTTGGAAGATCTTGTTTTCAAAACTGAATTCCATGAAAGGATTAAACTGTCCAGCTTGTCATGTTTGAAACCATAAATGTTTCTATAGTCATGAATATAAATGTTTGTTTCTGTATTTTGGAAAGAGAAAAATAAAAACTGCTACGGTCAAACAGCTTTTAATTATCTACATTTAATGCAATTCCATATGTTGCTTGCCAGGTGAGAGGAGAACACTGAAGTGTCAAAATAAAAAGAAAAATCTCATTCCCCTCTCCAATCTGCTCAACAAAAAATGCAGGGACAGCAGAATCAGCACTTTTATACAGGTGATCCTGAGGCTGTTCCAGTCCAACCTCAGTGCTGCTCAGCAGCTGCTGCTCAGAGGACTCCACAGCATACCATTAATGCTGCTTAAACAGCATTAACTTTAGCCCAGTTACCATGCACTGAGCTGTTCTAAAAATATGATGCTGGAGAGAAAAACTGATTTTTGGCTTTTAAAGCCCTGTCCTCCGTTATGCTGAGAAAGCTCAGCTGAATACCCATGGAGATGCTTCCAAGGTCTATTAAGAAAGAACAGCATGGAGCTTGCAGTAGCATCAGAGATACTGTATCAGATCAGTGCTACATAATAAATTAGCACAGTCTTAAACGGTGAAGAAAAAACAGCATGAATAAGGGAGGCTTATATAATTAATCTTTCCACTTTAATAGTTATCATTTGGAGATTTTTAGTTTCACAGTAGGTAAGTAGTTTAAAGAAATACTTCTGTTGGGTATTGTATTTTTAGTGTTGCCTTATAGACAGTTGTTTGATAAATCAAGTTCCAACATTGATAATGATACTCAAAACTATAAACCCACCAAACTAATTCATACATCTGATCTTTTTTACTTAGCAGAGGACTATTTTTTTGTGTATTATACTCACTGATTTTTTAAAAACTTGTTTCTGTGGAGTCCAACTAATATCCAAACTTCTTGACAGTATGTTGCAGGTTTTGGGTTTTGGTTTAGGGTTTGGTTTTTTTGGTGTTTTGGGTTTTGTTTTATTTGTTTGTTTTGGGGTTTTTTTGAGGGGGAGGGTGTTTGTTTTGTTTTGTTTAACCAGCAACATAAGAAAAATCAATTTGAAGATAAATGAATTTCCTTTCTTAATCTCTGCTTATGAAAACGAACACCTGTCATGCCGCCGGCACTTCTACCTGGCATTCTTTCAAAAAAATTCTCCCGTTCATATTACCTCAGAGACAGGCAGCATGCTCCATTCATACCAGACTCTTCTGAGAGGTGTCCACAGACAAGACAAGAGAGGTGGCACAAACTGAGAAATGTGACATTCCATCAGAACACAAGAAAAAACCTTTTATACTTTGATGGTTGTTAAACACTGTCACAGGTTGCCCAGAGAAGTTATGGGGTTTCCTTGCATATATTTAAAAACCATCAGGGTGTGAACCTGGGCAAACTGTCTGGGTGACCCAGATTGAGCAAGGGGGTATACTAGATGATCTCAAGAGGTCCCTTCCAACCTCAACAATTCTCTGTTCTCTGATTTTAAAGTATCATGAAGAACTCTATCTCCATGCTATGATAAACCAACTGTGAGCTGTGAAGCTTCTAGTTTCTAAACAAATTCAGTGAGTACTCGCATGGGACTGCTGTGACACGACCATCATGCAGCAACTATTTCAGCTCGTTTCCATTCTATTCACATCTGAAAACTTGCTTTCTTGTGAAGCCACATCTCTCTGTGGATTTTAAAAGAAGCTGAGATACACAGCAGTATTTGTGTAGAAAGTTCATTGATATGGGTGTAAAGTGATGGCAAACAATACTAATCTGATCTTTACAGTTTTTAAAAGGCACCTACAGTCCATGTGCCAGGAAGCCCCAAGAGGGCAGCTGATCCGTGGGGCAGGTTGAGCTGGGAGTTGAGAGCAGGTATGGCATGAGCCCCTTCAGGAAGAGAGACAAGACAATTTACAGCACAGGTGCAAAGTCTATCCAGGAAAGCCACAAACCAGGACATCAGGAGAGAGGTCTGGGCTCAAGTACACCTGCAACTTAACTCAAGGCAAGTCTGCGTCTCCAGGTGTGAGCTTGAACAAAACTCCTGTGCTTACGGACAGAGAGGATAGATCTTAGCAGTATATGCAAATTTATGTACTATTTGTATATATCAATGATCTGAAACAGTTTTCATTAAACCAATTATTTTTGTAATTGCGTTTGCTGCTAATAGTCAGAAGTGTTTATCAGTCATTAACACAATGTGTTTATCCTTTTCATTGGTTTTCTTTCCTCCTTTAAAGATACACACTATGAAGTGGTTTTCACTTTTCCTCTTGGCTGGCCATTCTATTGCATATATGTAATTTTAAGGAAAAATCCATATATTTCTTTGTTAGTTTTTTCTTCAACGATTATTATTTAGGAGCACAGAAGAATGGCGATATGAATGAACTTCTTGTCTGTTTAAAGTATCTTCTTTGAGATTCTCAGAATCCCAGCCAAAAGAAAAACCCTGGAAATAAGAGGTGGGATATGAATGAAACAAGCAAAAATCAGATAACGAAGCACACCATAATTTTCTATGCAGCCAGAAGTGTACTAGGAGTGTGAATATAAATCCCTTTCAGTAAAAAAAGCCTTTCACTGATTTTGTTGTCCTGAACATGGGCTCATTACCTGATGCAGTGCCAATTCACAAACCAAGGTGAGGTACTTCCTATTTTTTATTATAGTGTGCAAAAAGTAGAGAACTTGGTGGTAACCCACAAAAAGCTGGTTCCCCAATCATCAAAACTTTACACTATTTATGCATTATAACAAACAAAGGCATCAGATTTCATTGCTTACAGATTACATAACTTTTTTATTAATTGCTGTTCAACCCCCTATTTGTTAGTTGTATCTCTCGCTCCTCATGCTAATTGGTCCACTTGCTCATTTCTTCCCTCTGTTTGACTCTGGAGTCCGTTTTGAGTAGGTGGTCAGTGAGTCAGTGGTCATGATCTCCCACTGCTGGAATTACCTTTCCCCCAGTTACTGCTCAGTTCTGCTGACTTCACTCCTGGTGGCTCTCATCCAGACAGTCCATTCATTTTGTGATTGTGTTCCCTTTCCCTGAAAACCAAAGATTAGCCAAGCATGCCACATTCACGACGGAATTGCTTAATCCTAACTGTCTAACTAGAGCTACTAATAATAACTAAAAAACAAATTGCAAAGTTTGCTTCAAATCTTGAGGCGCTCAGATCTTGAGGGGGTTCAGTATCAACTTTAGTAAGTATTGGTCATGTCCTGGTGAAGCACAATTTAAACAAATAGAGAAGCATGTGTTGGAAAAGAGACATGTTCATACACAGTGTCCAGTTAATTCTTAGATGAAAACTAAAAATTAACTTGTGGGGCTTAGCCTCTTCAGTATTATTTTTTATTAGATATAAATAATTTTTTTCCATTGAACCAGCTTTTCAAAGCTTCTTCTTCTAGTTGTCATGCTGTTTTAAAACACAATAAGCATTCATTACAGCAACCTTAATCTGTCAAATATTACACTTCAAATAATGGCTGCCTGCCTTAATTCTTGGTTTGTCCTTTTGTAAGCATTAATTACATATGTCAACAACAATCAGTTTAGAGTAAGATAATTACAGGTATGAAAAAAGGTTACTCTTTGCAAATACCTACTTGAAAGATAATGTCTTCATAGTATTAGGATTTTATTTGCTTCAAGAGCTTCAAGAATTTTTTGGATACCCCTCAGTTTAGCTATATAAACAAAAAAAGACTGTCCTTTATAATTTTTTGTGTATACACTTATCACACTAACTAACAGATTTTTGGGGAGTATTTTCATAGCAAACAAGACATACAGATGTTGATGATTTGGAACAAATTATAAAATATTTATAGACATTTATTTCACTCCAATATACTAAATGAACTACTCAATAATATGCTTTTTTTGCAGATACACCTAGCACTTTGTGTCAGACTCTCTCAATTACAAGAATTTTTATAAAAATTTCTAGTGCCAATGCCATTGCTGATCTATTTCATCCTATAGATGCTCAGTGTTCTGTAGCTGTAGATCCTGTGTATTTTTCAGAGTCTACAAGCATGCCTCCAGTCACAAACTTGACATGGCTTATTATTTTAGATCCTTCTTGTTTTCATTTCCTTTACTTACAAAGTTAAATTGAATGTTTCTTTGTCCTCCATGTCAGATTTATATAAATATTTTTAAGAACATGAAGTGTAATTTTGGTAGAACATTTCATTATTTTTATGGCCAGAAAGTCTCTTCTAATTTGCAAATCAGAAATTTTGTTGTTCCTAGTGGACATAAAGGAGAATTGATTATTATTTTGATGTAATAATAAAATTTAACATGCTGGAAGACTGCTTTCCTGTAGTTACTTCATCTCCTTCAGAGTGGACATTTCCAGTTTCTTCAATTTTTCTTCCCAGATCATGTTTTATAATCTTAATGAAAAGAAGAAGAAGAATTTCACATACCTGTGCTTAGTATTAACCTCCTAGATCCTTCCAATTTTTATTTTGGCATACTTGGATTCCTCTCATGGATGAAGCTTTACCAACATCTAGCAGAATGTTCTCTATTCCTTATAAAACATTTCTTTAAACCAGTCATAGTGTCACTGATTTCTCTTGAAACAATAGAATGTTGCCACTGTTTGACCTATATGCAGTTTGTGGGCCAGGATAACTTCTAGATAATTTTTTGCTGCACTGCTGTATACCTACTTGTCTCCAAATATTTCATCATCTGCTCCTTAGAGCTGACCTTTGTTCTTTTTCAGCTCAACCACTTGCACAGTAGGTCTCTGGAAGGTAGAGCATGAGTACTTATAGACCAAACACACTGTTCTTTAAGTAGAGGAAAACTGGCAACTGTTACCTGTCAATTTAAATAAATAATAATAATAATAATTAAAAGAAAAGAGAGAAAAAATATCTGCAAGACAAAATTTGCTTCAGACTACCAGTACTGTCTCAAAGCATAATTATAATCCTTTACCGAAGTAAATGATGATGATTTTAAACATATCTGATTATACTTATGATAATGCATAAAATATTTTTTTTGCATACACTGACTTCTGACTAAGCACCAGGAAAAACCATGGAGCAACGTGCCTTTTGAACTGTAGCATATTCAAAGTAACAAATGGTGAGATTATGAGATATCTCTTTCAGCAGTCGAGTGAATACATTATACAACGCCAGTGCAAGTTTTATATTAGCTAGGATTTTCAGAGATTTTTTCCCCCCTTAGACCATTTTACTCAAATATTAAATATAGAGAGAGGAACATAAATCTCTATAAATTACTTGTTTGTCCGCATCTGTCTCCACCTTATCACTGGTGTATTTGGGGCCTTTGGAAAAGGCTGTTTGAAAAGTTTCTTGTATGATAACTTGTCTGAAGCTGACAAAGAACTGAAGAAGAGAATAAGCTAAAATGGATAGCAACCATTAAGATAAAATGGATAACAACCTTTTTGTACAGGCTGCTTATAGCTATAAATAAATGGCAACTCATTATTAAGACCTTATCAAATTTAAAGTTATGAAAAAAAAATTAAAAGAGAATGACCTTTTTATGTACTCATGTAACCTACCAATGCAGTGCATTAATAAAACACCTAGCACTTTCAGGAAAGGTTGATAATTAGTTGTTGGCACTTAACTGCTAGTGACAACTGTAAAGGATCTGTTTCAACTTATATCTTATGCAGGTACTAATGGTTAAAGTTAGAAGCATAATTACCATAACAGGACACGATGATTCATGCTGTTATTGATTTTGTTGCAGTCAATTTTATGTTTCCATGCCAAAACTGTCACATTGATTATTATTGTAACTACTGGTATGCAACCATTACATCAGCTTTCTGCCTAGACAGTAGTAACTTTTATAAAATATTTACTAAGAGTCTCCACGACCCAGGAATTTTCTTGAAGTTTAGTTTTTCTTGCTTATTTTCACTTTAAAGACTTACAGCAACTGAAATTGCAGTGTGATTTTCTGATTTGGAGACCTTGAATAATTTTCTCCTGAAGGATATATTTTTCTGAATGTTATTTTCAATATGCAGAATATATTATAGAATGGAAGAATCTTAGTGTATTGTGTTTATTAATCATAAAGAGGATGCACAATACTGGGGGCTGTTAAGTACATTTCAAATAGGCAGAAATTTAGCTGGAACAAAAACACTGTAGCCAGTTATCTTGAATATAAAGAATACTTTTTTTTTTAGTGTAATATATTTATTTCATCAGTTAGATCTGAGGAATTAAGAACTAGATGATTTTTCATGTGGGGAATACCTGTGAAGAGACAACAAAACCTGTCAAATTCTAAACAGGTTTTGCTTTCATTAAAAAATTCATGAAGGTGAGTGTTATAATTGAGATCCACCACAGTCATCTTTCTGGAAATGGGAGCTCAAAAGAGTAATCACAGACTCCCCTCCATGCTTCTTGGATGATCTAATTCAAGGGTGATGCAGAGGGACTCAGGTTAGAAGCACATGAAGAAAGAGACAAAGGTACATCCTGACATCTGAGGCACCTGATTTGGCATCTAAAATTACAGAATGTCAAGACTGTAGACAATTTTTCCAATAATCTTCATTCTTTGATATTATAGCTACAAGTGTGCTGATATTTGGTCACAAAAATGTTGCTATGTGGAAGTCTGGTTTGCATAGGTTTTTGGACTTGTATTTGTACTGAGCTCATATCCTTGAATTTCAGAGGAAGGAAACTCAGATGCAATGCAGGGAAGGAAACCCAAGAGGCTTACAGGAGCTTACAGTATGGTCACATGTCATCCAGAAAAAAAAGCAATCAGGACTTAATGTGGCTTATGAACCACATCTGCCCTGACTGATAGATGTAGAAGTTGGTCAAGGAACTGGTAAATGGAGCAATGTTTTGCCATGGTTAGGAAATAAATTATGGTATGTGGAATATGGGAGATTCTCTTCAACTACTTTAGGAAAAAACATAAGAATATCCATTATCAGGAGCAGAAAAAGGAATATTGAAGTGTGTCTTTATACATTCAAGGTAAACTGTGCCCAGGTAAGGTTTGTTAGAAGAATGAAAGCAGCAAGAAGATAATTTTATTTGTAGATTTGAGCCAAAGAAAACATGTCTTCCAATCACATATCATATGAGATATTGCTAGCACAGTGTTTGTAAGCATTTGTTACAATTCAAAATGCCAGCTGAATCAACAGCCACTGGTGTGCTCAGTATTTATGAGATTCCACGTAAATGTGACTTGCCTTGCATATGCTTTTTGGGAAGGTCTGTTTGAATTGGTAACCTTATGTGCATGCAAACACATGCATTAGCGGGAACAAGCATATCCATTATCCATCATTTGTCTTTCTCCATGATTAAAACTCCAAAAAGTTTTAATCATCCAGTGAAGGCACCAACATTGCCATGTCCTTAAGGAGACCAATTACAGAAGATAGCAACCAACAAAAACCTTGAATGACATTCAAAGACCTCGTAGACGGAAATATTTTCTTTTACTTGCTGAATACTTTCTCTGACCACGCAACATGTACAGAAACTAGACCATATTTTTTGCGGTTAATTGACAAAATGAAGGGGTATAATTTTCATTTTGGAGGGCTGTTTTGTTTTGAGGTTTGGAGATTTGTTTATTTCTTTGTTTTTAATGTTTAAATCAGCTTTACAATTTAGACTTCAGTCTTTCTAGGTCAAAAAGTTTTTCTCGCATTACAAATATATGACCACTGATAATAGTAAATAAATAAAAACAGTAATCAAAGTTCGAATATAGACAAAGTCAACTGCAGAAATGAAGAGAAATATCTTTTGACAACATTGTGTCTAGTTACAGAAAGAGAAGTCCTCATGGTGAAACATGAATGCTGAACTACAGGAGAGGGTCTGAAGTCGCAGGTCATAGTACTGGGATATTTGTAGATGTACACCAGCGTTACACTGCAATCAGACCTAAAATAAAGAGAAAATGCTAAACCTTTGAATTCTAGTTTATAGCCAAGTGGAGACATTTTTAAAATAAACGAGTTCACTCTTTTTTTTTTATTATTGTTTCAAGCAGACCTCTATCAAATTAACTTGCAAAAAAAAATGGAGACTTACTGGGTTGGTATTTGTTTTAGTTGCTACAACCTTCCTCCTAATATTTTAAAAACAACCCAAGCAAAAGGGAATGGGAATTGGAATCCCACCAGAATCAGTTTAAAATAACAGGATGGTGGGGAATCTGCATTTATACATGTCTTGTTTTATGAAATAAAAATAAGCTATAACCTTTCAGCTTGAAATCAGTAAGAAAAAAGAGTATGTTGAGAATAGCTACAGGATCCTGTATAAATTTAATCAATAAATGAGTTTCAAACTTTACTTGGAAACCTGGAAAAACTAAATATCTCTGCTGGGTACTCATGAAATCTCCTCTTGTGAGCTCTCGCTCTGGAACAAAAACCTTATTGATGGAAAAGGAAAGGAAAATGGACTGGGGAAATAATAACTAAGGATAGCAACAAATAAAAGAGAATTATTAACAGCTTTGAAGTTTCTTGGGCTTTCTTTCTTCCTTTGTATTCCCATCGGTCAGATAGGGCAAAATAATAAAAGACTTTTCATATGAATTGACTGGAAAAAATGAGATTTTGATTTAGAATTTTTGTTAATCCAGTCTCAGTTCAAATGAAATTGACACCCACACAGACACACTTCTTTAAAAAAAAAAAAAAGAGTGTTAAATTTTACTTTCTAAGGAAGGTTCCTTGAAATTATTGAAACATACATTTCCAAATCAGATGAGATCCAAATCCTTTAGGGATGCAGTGTCATCTCAGCTGTACCACTCTGGTGTGGATGACTTCAGATGCATAGCTACAGTAAATCTGAGGACCCTTGGCAGATGGGATCAGATGGGTTGTTTGAGACACAAGAGTAGAGACATCTCTTCAGGTTGAAAAAATCAAGTTCTTAAGCCTCAAACCATCCTTGTAGTTCTCCTTTGGGCTTGCTCCAGTTTGACTGCTCTAGTTTGTACCGGAGAACTGCAGCTTGGACACAGTACTACAGATGCAGCTTCATAAGCACAGAATAAAGGGAAATAATCAGCTCCATTTATTTCCCCCAAGCATCAGTGTAACTCAGGACCTTATCTGAGCTGGTATAAATTTTGTTGCTGCCTTCTGCAACTTAAGTCTTTCCCAGACTCCTAGAAGACTTCCACACAAAAGCACTCATCATCCGCATATTGAATTATTTTTTTTAAACTAATAATTTTTGCCTTCAGAACGCTCCAGGCTCTCTCTTCCTCTGTGACCTGTTAAGACTGAGAAGCCAACTTCTCTCCACAACATCACTGAAGATCTAAGCAGGCCCCATACTGCTCCACATCCTCAAATGAGGGTGTATTTTATATCTTCTTTTTACTTGAAATCTGTAATCTTGA
This sequence comes from Manacus vitellinus, assembly GCF_001715985.3. Classification (NCBI taxonomy): domain Eukaryota; kingdom Metazoa; phylum Chordata; class Aves; order Passeriformes; family Pipridae; genus Manacus; species Manacus vitellinus. Next base: position 26,797,105 of record NW_021939396.1, on the reverse strand, counting down.
ATTTTTTTTTTCCAGGAAAGCTAGCAGTTAATATATATTGAGATATTATGAATTCTTTATGTATTTTGCCCCTGGCAGCACTATCCAAAATGAACAAACTAAAACTAACACAATTTTAACACTCCTTTTGGGAAAGACAAATGCTTTAAGATAAAATAGTCCATACAGCTCTTAAAGTGAGTAACCTTTCTGAAGATTCTCCATCTATGTAGCGATTATACCTGGATGCCTAACACTTATGTTATTCTTTTTGCCCATATGATACCAGTCTAGAGTAAGAGTGAGGGGTTTTGGATAACTTTTCAGAACATTGCACAAAAAAGAAATGTGACAGCAGACAACATCTGATAAATTAAATTTGACATGTTTTTTATCTACATAAAATGGATTCTGAACAGTTGGTAATTGCAGATATTTTACCAGTCATTTTTGATGCAGAATATTGCTTCTGTGCTCAGCATTAATGAGATGTGAGCTGTACTTCATCAAATTGACAGTTCCCAGGTTTTTTTGATGAGCACATGATACATTTCGCAGAACAGTGGATAATGGATACATTTACCTGTGAAGAGAAAAAGAAAAATTCTTAGTTTCATTGCCTACTAGTGACCTACTTTGACCATGCATTATGAAGCTGTGCAAATAAATCTATGAGTACATATAAATAAAACAGGTAGAAAAACTATGGGTAAAAATTGGTAGAAAAATCTATTAAAAAGAGTAGAAATATCTATAAGAAATCTATTCAAAAGAATAATAATAATAATAAAAAATTCTGTTTTCTAAAGCAATACTAAGTAAAATTCACATTTTAAAAAGAGCAAGTAGACCTAGAATCTATTCAAGAATTTAGGAAAATTTTCTTTTATTGAATTACTAGGACAAAATATCTGAAATGTGTTTTGTTGCTGTATTTATTTTGAGTCTGTATTGTTATTGAAAAAGCAAGCTGTGATTATACATGAAAGTAGCTGTTGGCTCATTAGAAGTTTCTGAGGGAAGTCAGAGGGATTACTCAAATATTTAATGTTATTCACCCACGTAAGCAGGATTAGTGCCTTTGATTTCACTGTGAAAGGAATATAAAGAAATTATGACTGTTCATACTCAAGTCTAGGGAGGTGATTACAAAGCCATCCACAGTTGCCCCAGTTCAACGCACATATGATTTTGAATAGATCTGCATAAGGTCAGTGGGTGAGCTTTCATGTCTCAGCATTACAGTTTTTGAGGTTTTAAAATTTTTTTTTAATTGTGAGTCATGGTTAAATGCACACGCACCAGCATGAAAAATTAATCTTGCCATCCTTGCCTGTATCAAGACTTTGAATTTCTTCTTCTGGTGGTGAGCCTGCAAAACAGTTTAGAAAATCCCAATATAAGAAATGGGAGAAAATACTAGGGATTTGTAAACTGATTTATCAACACTGCTGGTGGAGACTGAAAAGGTAAATATTTGCCGTAATGTCATGCTTATGACTTAAAAAAATAACAAAATGATAATATGTAGGTACACACATTCTATCAAATGAAATTGAGAGTTTCATATGGTGGGTGATGGTCACAGTATAGGAAATGGATAAATAACCAATTGCTAGGTTTGAGACTCTGCAGTGCCAAACTCCAATGGACTAAAATGGTTTTATTTTGAAGAATTTATTTTGATTTCCTAGAAAAAGTAATTGCTGTACTTCTCATTTCTTTGAACTTCATTTCAATGTAATTATTGGAATAACTCTAAATGAGAAAAAATGTTAGATTAATCTGCTGAAAACAAAATTAGGATGTACTATAAAAATGCAGAGGACTCAGATAGGAAAAGCTGGATCTCCTTTAACACTGGAGTAAAAGAATTTGGATAAAATTCAATAGTGAAAAACCCCAAACATTCTATTCTATTCTATTTTCTTTATTTTCTTTTTATCTTTTTTTAGAATTTTTCCTATTTTTTTGGTGACACACTTGTAAAAAATCTATGTACATTACTTGATCACAGGCCATAAGCTGAACTTAAATATTTTTTACCTCCTCCTGTGTTCAGGGTGTTACCATACATGAGGGTAGCCTGCTCCCAGGGAATTCCATAGTGCAGTCCAGAAGTTAATTTTAGAAGCATCCAATTTTACAACTATCCAAATATGAAAAAAACCCAAACAAACAACACTGTTGCCATCTATAAGGAAAATATTTGTGATATAACTAAAGGATTCGTAGTGCTGTGATGTAATGACCACTGATAAAATCCTATTATGTAGGATTTTATTTATCCATAAATCCTACATAATAAAATAGGACTGGGAGGTCTTCCTTGTTATTTCAGGCAATTACCTTTTTTACAATAACACCATCATAAGAATCTCCAAGATAAAAGACAGGAACAAATCCTGAAGTTTGAAAGATTTATGGGAGAGAATTGAATAGTACTGAAAGAATAGTACCTTAGCGGCCATTGGGTCTGTGAACCAAAGCACATGAACAAGAACATGATAGCTACATGAATGTAAGCTCTCGGGATCTCACTTCTGATTTATGACCTAATAGCAATAAACAGAAAGCATATTTACTTAAAATTTGCTATTAGCACCCAGTCTAGGTTGCTACAAATCTGAAATCTTTATACCTTTGCAAACAAAGTCATCTAAAATGAGAAAAAAACCCCAATGATTTCTTTAATTGTCTTGTTTCTTTCCATCTTCAACATTTTCAAAAAGATGTTAGGGACAAAACAAAGGCGCTGGAGACCTTTCCGCAGCTTTGATGACAACACTGAAAATGGTTTGTTAATACCACAACACTGAATTTAATTCCTTGCATGGAACAGAGACACCATCCAAAAGTTCATTGCAATTTTAAAATATGTTCTGATTAATGGGCACAGTTCCATCCCATGAAGATCTATCTATGGAAACATGATTCAGAAAACCTTTACAGGAGCTGATGAGTGCAGGTAATTATTTTCTAAGTCTAACATCTCTTCAAACATTCTACTTGTTGAACCCAGGTTCATTTTTTAAATAAATGTTAATGTTATGAAGATTTTACAGGTTTCTGCTATAAATAGAGAAGCAACAGTAAAAAATTTAAATGCAATTTTAATTACTGCATCAATAACTCTATTTTACCAAGGTTTAAGGAGCATAAATATTTGATTTTGCTCCTCAAATGAATGCAGCTAAATAAGCAGAAGCAATAATTATTCTGTTTCTGAACACTGATTTGAAGGACCTTGGCAGGTTACAGAAGAGAGTTCCAGACTGAAAGGTGAAATATAGCAGTTTTTTAATGAATCCCAAGGATCTACTATAGTATTCCCTCAATTATAATAAAATTTCTAAAACTATGCTTTTCAAAATAAAGTCACAAATTAGTCTTCCCAAGTAATTATTTTTTTTTAATGGGCAAATAATTAAGGTTTTGATTGGTCACTCGATTTGCATTTGTGGGATATATTTTACTTACAGCTCAACCACAAACTGTAACCACAAACTTCAGACATTAATCCATTCATACCCAAAATCAAAATATTCCAGTAATTTGCAGACCTTTGTGCTGCAGGTTTTAAGAAAAATAATATATCATGAGAAACATCATAAAATTAAGTCACATGGCAGTGCTGCACTATTTGGGAACTTTTTCAGTTTAGAAGGTTGGCAGATTCCAGATGAGGCACAACTGTGCTTCTTTGGCTTCATGGTATCAACTTTGGAACTGTGCTATAGGAAAACACCTTGTGGTTATACAAACAAATAAATAACTAATGATTTTAGTACTACTTGTGTTTAGTGTTTTATGAAGAAAAGATGAAAACCAGGAAAGTGGAAATATTTTCAGAGTCTATTGTGAATTATAGAGAAGAGAACAACACCTAGACCACTGATTAAAAGTGCCTGAACAGTCTTTTAAAGAACTGTAAAATTTTTATGAAATCAAAAGGGTCTTAAATAAATATTAGGTATATAGAAATAAATTATTTTGGTTGCTTACACTCAGAAACTTACAGAAATAATTAGCGTATTTATCAGTATATAAGTTTCTCTTTCAGAATTGTTTTCTTCTTGAAGACAGGAAGATAGAATCTCAGTTTCAAATAATGTAGTTTGCAATACAGAACAATTTTTTTTGTCCAGTCACAAAACCATAGAATCATAGAAGGGTTTAGATTGGAAAGGATCTTAAAGTTCTTCTGGTTCTAACTCCTAAGTCCACGCTATTCAAAATTCATTGTGTGAATTTCAAAGTTTCAACTCTGAAAATATCAAACTTTCTGCTGTTAAATTCCGCTAGATCAATCTTAGAAATTTAAAAAATTTAACTGAAACTGTTATGCTCAGTCCATAACAACTGTCTGATCCCAACCCTACAAAGTTCTGTGATCTGCATATTTTGGCAGAGGTTAGTGAGAACAGTACAACTCAACATTTTTCCCTTAGTATGCCTATATATATTACATAATGTTCCCCTGAAAAATGTTAAGCAATGACTTTATCCTCCCTCTTGCTATATTTCTTATGTTTTTAAACAAAAACAGCAATACACAAAGAGAAAGAACATTTCAGTCCCATAACCTAGAATTATGTGAATCCTGTTAGGAAGGCACAGGCAAGATCTCAAATTTTGTAAGTGTAGAAATGAAAGATGATTTACAGAATGTTTAAAATCATTTGATGTGCCTACATTGTACACCCACAAAGTTTTTCTTCTGGATACATTGGTCAGGGAAACTGATGACAACATTCTATAAAACATCAAAACTTAGTAAATCATCCCATAGCTACTCAGAAATTCTATATGACTGGACATTTGTATGACAGATGAAAATACAGATACATATGATTCTGAATACATTAGCACTCACCTTTCAGTAGTCACAGAACCAATGTCCCTCTGAAAAATGTTAAGCAATCACTTCATCCTCCTTCTTGCTGTATTTCTTATGTTTTTAAACAAATGAACTAACCAGGTAGTGGTGTTTGGGTTACTTCTTATGGTCAAATTGTCATTTCACAGATATACTCTGTTTAAATACCATTGCAACGGTTTTCTTTGTATTCTAATTTATTTGTAGGTCAAATTAGACATCCTTAAATACGGTTTAATCCAGTCCTTTATTATTTTCCTCTGTGTGTTGTACTTTCCAAATCTTTATGTCATAGCGCATTCTTTAAAAATGAAAGTTCATTATGTCATTTTGCCTAAGTCTATTAACTTGACTGCCTGTTTTGTCTGCAAAAACGTAACTTCCCTTCAGGGTTTCCAACCAGATGGACTACTGCTAGTACACCAAACTGCCAGCCAAGAGAGCTAATTTCTGACAGGCATAAATAAGGGCTCAAAAAGGAATTTTCAGATACAGAAACTAAACAGTCTTTTTAATAGTGTTGCTTTTCCCACTCATTGCCTTAAAAAATTAGGATTGCATTCTTTATTTCTCTTGATAGATTCAAAAATGAATACTATAAGAATGAAGTTGATATTTTAAGTTGTCTGTTGAAAATGTAGATATTTCTTTGACTGCCTAGAAACTTTTCTTTCTCTAAAAAACCTAAAAATTATGAAATTTTATTTTCCTTGCTGTTGCAGTCTTACCATACTAATTGCATCTGCATCATATTCCAATAATCACCATCTTTTGCACATCTCAATTATTTATTTGTAAGGATAGCTGGCCTAAGTTTGAATGTGAGAGAAAATTTATTGTTCTAGAATGATCAGTTAGGTTTTTGTTGTTGGGTTTTTTCTTTCAGTTCCTCTAGAAAAAAATGTTATAAATATTTCAAAGAAAAATTTGCTGGTTTAACTAGTGAACCTTTATCTTTTAGAGGATGAGAAAAATGTCCTTATAGCTTTCAGATTTTTGCCTTTTAACTGAAAAAGCAATGCTGATGATGTGCAGTACTTGTATTTTTTCTCTTTTCTAAGAAGTTTAAGAAGCCATCACTGTTCTTAAGTAGCTTAAATGATGAAAGTCAAATTATAGAGGAGATATGGAGAAGAGTAAACTTTTTTCTTAGCACATAAAGTTGTTCCGATTTTGAACACAATCACAGTAGAATATATGTATTTCAAGGCTTAGTAGTTTGACACTCAAATCAACAATACTGCTGTTTCTCTAAGAAACAACTCATTCTTTTTGTACCTAGATGGCTGAATAGGGACAAGAATCAATATCTAGAAGGAACATATGATTGCATATTCTCTTCAAGGCATGATCTCAGGAGTAAAATGTGCTTGGTGATATACTGTTCTTGGTTGGCCATATGTTCTGATTCTGTTTATGTAGAAATAAACATCCTGGATGTGCACTGACATTTGAAAGTCGCCTTCCCATTTAACTGTAACACATGCATTTCAGTCAAGGTATATATTCAGAGCATTTAGCATATTCTCATTCTGAAGATGCAAAAAGAAGATCTAAACTCTAATTTGATTCACAATATTGTTTTTTCCTACTACTCTATGCATAATTATTTCATACTGATGAGCAAGACTGATATTGAATCCTAAAATAATGAAAGTTAGTGTAAAATTACTATCAGATTTGATATGCCTTGCATTAAGTTGCAGAAGACCATTTTGTAGCAGAATATGTGGAAATAGGATAAACTTTTCTTAGAATTAGATGAATTACGAGATGACTTGTCATGAACCTCTCTCATCAGGAGTCATAACAGAGTCGTACAGCAGACCAGGACAATATTAACATAATAGACAGGCAGGACTGATGTCTCAGAATGCCATATAAATGACAACATACCAAAAATAGACATGAAATCACTATTTTGTAAAGTGCAGGCAAATCCCTCTGGTAGTAGAGTCTGACAAAAAGATTGTGATGAGTATACTAAAGATTTGAGAGGGAAGTTTGTGGTTGAGATAATGCCAAAGGTCTGTACTGCAAAAATAAATAAGGAGTCTGAGATAAGATAGCAAATAAAAACTATTTCAGATTTAATTTTTCTTTGAAAACCAAGTAGTGCTTGGACTGAAGAGGTATAATAAATCCTTTACCTGATTAGATCAACCTCTCTCAAGAACTGATGTAGGTGGTTAAATGGATCTGTGTAATATGCTTTTATTAATATGATCACAAGTAACTAATGTTAAAGTTAGAGATAAAATAAAAATACAAAAAAAAGATATTTAAGTTGACTCTTAGCTCAAGGTGTCAATTTCTGATACAGATGAAGTTAGAATTCTTTGCTCTTTTCTGTAGCAACACAGAAAGATCATAGGCAAATAATTCCAATTTACCAATATTATTCTAAAAGACAGTTTCATGAAAGTATATGTTTTTCCAAAGGTAAAAATATAATATAAAATATTTTTTAAAAAAAATTGAAAAAAACAATATGGAGAGAAGGAGCTTAAAGAAAGTGCATGGAGTCATTGTTATTGAAAACATTTTCTGAGACAGCAGTATTTATATTGCATATAAATACTTCATGTCTAGTGTTCCACTCACAGAGTTTGTAAGAGTCTAGGAAATGTAAGAGAGGATATAAACAAAGAAGGAATGATGGATACTTGAGAAGAACCTATACTTCCATACCTTAGCTTAGAAGAAAAGGGAAGTGTTATCACTGAACTGAAGCAGGAACATTTGTCAGAAAGTTAGGACCTGAGGAGACCTGTGGACAGGTAACCTAGGATGTGGAAACAGGTGAGGCAAAGAAGATACTGACAGTAGGAAGAGACTAAGAACATAGAAATAGAATAGATGAAAACTAAACAAGTCAATAGAGAAATTACCATTAACAAAACCAGAAGAAGACTTTGAGGTATTTACGTTAAGGCTTTCAGAGAGCTAGTCGCTTTTTGACACTCTTTTTAATTTTTTTGTATGTGTTTTCCATATTAGACAATCGGTGTTTAAGTAATATGATGATTGCTGCTCATGCAGATCCAAAGTGAAAAAAACACCCATGACTGACAGAGCCAGATGGAGTAAAAACTAATAAATGGGAAACTTTACCACTGCAAATAGTAGAAAAAGATCCAAACATATAATGGCAAAAAACCAGATGATAGAATTATCTTTATAGATTAGAAAACAGTGAAGAAAACATAACAGAGTACTGCTAAAAGTGTTCTGGATGTTCTGTTTTCCGGTGTCCAAGTTTATACACATTAACATCTTAATAATAGTAAGCACTATATATATATCAGAACCTTTTACCACATTCTGGTTAGTTGTTGGAAACTGAAGTCAAGGTATTTTTCGAATACACTCTGACAGTCTTTGTTTATATGTCTTAGCAAGAAAATTACCACTGGAATTCAAGGAAACGAGTTGAAATAAATATCGCAGTCTAAGTATTTATTTAGACAGTTCAAGACAACAGAAATATTTCCAATCTAAAAGTTTGAAACACTGATAAATATCAACTAGGAGGAAATAGAGAGAGAATCATTGCAAAAAAGTACTTCTTAATCTTACCTCGCTTTGCCTGACAATACATATTTCAGAGCACATATTCTAGCTGTTGAACTAGTGGGGTCATTTAAGAATACAACTTCTTTGTTTACAGATCAATCAAGAGAGACTTTTCCTTACTTCACAACGTTCCTAAAGATAGCTTCATCTATATCATCTACTGAAGCACCGTGCTGCTTCTACTCTTTTGTTATTGGCAATAATGCAAGGAAAATGAGAACAGAAGAATGATCAAAAAAGTCACTGCCTTTTCTTCCTTAGTGTGCCATTTCCTTACAGGCTGAAATCTGAGTCTGCCTAAAACTACCTATATGTGCAAAATATGTCTAACAGGGTGCTGAATTAATTTTCTTTTTTTTTCTAAACTGGAGATTGTTTTCAAATTAATCAGATAAATGTGCTACACTCTGAATTAGTTCAATATACCACCAAGCCAATTCCACAACCAACATGAGTGAGAAAACTCCTGGTGATGCCCCAAGGAACAGTAACGTGCTCAGAGTTCAGCTGAGACACATAGGTTGTATACAACAGATCGTAACAAGCATGTGTTTTAGGCAAAGCTGCATGACATTTACTCTAAAAGGGTTACCTTTTCTTAATATGTTTTCTTGGTGTTTTCACTACATTGTCAATCTTCATTCAAAACTGGGGAGTGTTCACTTCAGACAGCCTGGGAAGGAGCCCTCTTTGGCAGTAGGCACTTCTTCCTCTCACAGTTGGGCACTAACACACTGCAGAGGTATTTCCCTGAGTGGTAGTTTTGAAGTTATAACTTCTTGTTTCTCAGTAATGAAACAGTAGTTGAAAATAAGGAAAAGTTGAAAGAATAAAAGTTGAAAGAATAATAATCTACCAAATTCTGTGCAGGAAATTTGCCCATTAGAAATGCTTCTAAGTGAGCCATCTTAGCTCAGGTCCCCACAAAAGATTTGCCACTGCATAGAATAAATAAACCATTACTTTCTGAAATCATCAATGCATTTATGAAACTTACCAGGTGGGGAAGGTAAAGGACATTCAGCATCCCAGCCAGCTCTTTGCTGCTTGTGAGGTACAAATGAGCTATTTAGCAACCTTGTCATACCTCACTTATAGCCCTCCAAGTTTACAGCAGATATGCTAATGTGAACATAGCCTCTCCTGCTTTATACTGATGTACAGTCTGCTTTGTATTCAGGGGGTTTAAGGCTTGATTTTTGGGGAAGATTTCCTTTTAAGGGTGGAAATCGCTATGAATGTCAGGAAAACTTGAGAATTGTAGTGAGCAGAGTATGATCACAGCAATTCTTGACCTTCTAATAAGTCATCTTGCACTGCCTTTTCATTGTATGTGGGTTTCTTGCCAACATTTCACAAAAATGCTTCTGTCTGAAACAGCTCCCTAGTGTGGAGATATATCAGGCTCCATTAAAAATGAAGCCAGCTGTACTGTTTATAGGTGTGTTAGATTTTTTTTTATTTTGAATGAAGTTTTATGAGATAGGTGGGAGAACATGGTCTTTCATAACATAGATATTCCTGAGAGTTGTCAATGTCAGGGACTTAAAAGCTAGGGGTTTGCACTTTGTATAACTTTTTTCTTCAAGCTTCAGATCTTTAAATATTTTATTTCATACTCCTAGGTTTCACTACTAAAAACCAAAAAAACCCTTCTCCTCTGGAGAACTGGAAAATCCAAACTAAAACTAAACTAAAAAACAAAATCCTTTTTGAAATTAAAATACCTTGCAAGGACATTGTCATTGAACACAACCAACACACCATGAGCACAGACATAAGTTTATTTCTCCAACTTTGTGCTATTCAAGAACGCAGAGAACACTCCAGCCACTTCTCTCCCCCGCTCTCCCCAATCTTTGATCAGTGCCACAGACAGGAGTGGTTTGAGTGGGACAAATCTGCCTGGGGTGCAGGATCTGACACACATCCAGCCCCATCTCTGCAGGCTTCTCGGGCTGCCACTCTCTTGCTTTTCCAAGAAAGGAAGACAAGACACTTCACTAAAGTCTTCGCAATTTTTTCCTCAGAAAGAACCCTCAGTGTTCAGGCAAACCTTCTGTCAAAACAGTCTGTAAGAACCCAGAAGTTTTATACATCTTCAAGGGCTAACTTCTTTCTCCAAGGGAAACTTTTCTTCCTTCCTAAGCTCATTCAAGATTAAACAAAGCACTGTCCCAGATGAATCCAATAAGAAACTAAAACTAAGTCTACAAATACCTGTTTGTAATCTAGTACTGTTTTTTTCTTTTACTTCTTTTAAGAAGTAGGTAATTGTCACCAGGGTTTGGGTTGAAAGCGAGATTTCTTTTATCCTTCCTGTGAGTGAAAAAATAGTAGAAAAATTAGGTTTTCAGAGCTGATATTATGGATTAAGTTTTTGGAGAACCAAGGTGAGAGGAAATGGTGCTTCAGCTGAAGTGCTGATGACCATGTCCATTGGAGAATTATTTTTCTGTACAAGCTCTCTAAGTTGAAGTCAGTCTCTTATTCCCTTGTGTTGGCTCATTTGTTTTCCTTTTCACCCACAAGGTGAATAATCTTTGTTAAAAGATTATTGTAATTATAACAAGAATCTTCTGTGCTTAGATAGTCCTTACACTAACTTAATTTAGCCAGTATTTACTATTTTTCCTTTTTCTAAAAAAACACCAAACCAGAAAAATGAGAGAGCCTCTGATGGCTATATTAATATGTCACTATAAAATACACTCTGTCATTTCTACATGCACTTTTTTTTTTTTAATCTCAAGTTGTTTAACCTTGCTTAAATCATGACAGCAAATGAGGTTAATTTAAATGAACTGCATACTCCTATAAATTAGTAAATAAGACAGTCAATTAACCGAATTAAATCTTATTGGAAATTGGCTGCTGCCATCTGGAAATTTTTTATTAGACTTTATAGCTGGCATGACCTTTAGAGTGCAACTAGCAAGGTTTTATATTTCTCTAAGAAATGCTTGACTTAGAAGAATGAAGAATTTGTAAAACATTTTTAGTATTCCTGCACTTTCTGGGTAACTGTATGGGGACATAAAATATTTCTGTCAGTGAAGAGCCGTTTTAACAGGTATGAAGTTTCTCGCTGCAAAATCTGAATTACAAGTCTGTGTGCTGGAATCTCTAATTCTGTAGTCGTTTTTTTTCTTTCTTGTTTTATGTAGTCTTCTAGTTCATTGTGGAATCTATTATAGTAAGATTGGCCTTTATCTGTCACCCTCTGAGCTGCTTAATTTCTTTTTAAATTTGCCTTTTGTTTTACCTTTAAAACATCCAGAAAAACCAGTCATGAATAGAGATGTTTTAAGGTATTATTTCAGAGGTTTCCAAGCCATCCTCTCTAACAGTCGCCTCAAAGTGCCTTCTCTCTTGTAACAGAGGGTCACATGCTTCTACTTGATCAGGTGACAGACCCTCTCAAAGAAAGTAATGATAGGAAATATTGGCCAAACTCCCAAGCTGTTGACCTAAGCCCTGGCCTTTTGCCTGGTTCTGAGAAGCCCCTGGGATAAAATGATTTGCTTCAAGTCATAAACTGCTTTTGCCTCTGTCAAGAAATGTGCTACATGATGCTTGACTAATGTGCAGTAAAGCTGTCACTGTACTGCACCCATATGCATGAACAGACGGACTGTGGTACCCAGGTGCCACAGAACTGGTCATATGGCTTGGAAGTTCCCTTAACTGGAGGAGAGTTCTTTTTTTTCAAGCTGAAGACAACAGCAGAGCTATACAAAGACAAGTAGGGTTTCTTTTTGGTTTTCGGTTTGGGATTTTTTGGGTTTTGTTTTGGTTGTCTTTTCCCCCAAGATCCTATAACAGATCCAGTTTGGAAAGAGAAGGGATTTGGAAAAAAAGAGCACTATCATGACATGGGTAACAAATATTTGTATGCATACATATGTTTCATATATAGGTACTATCAAACCTCAGAATGGCTTCACCACATTTAATGATCTAGCCCTACACAGGCAACAGACGTTCTTTTTACTGTATTTCCAGTGATGTTCTATGCTGGAAAATAAAATAATATAATTGCCAATCATTGCTAAGTATAGGATATCCAGCTTTCCACATTAAGAGAACTTGCTTGTACAAGTCATGGACAGTTCAATAATTATCTTGAATGCCTCAAATTACTGGGGAACTAAAAGCCTTGTTTGAGCGAAATCTTGCTATTAGCTGAGGTCCAGAGTGTAAGAGCCTCTAAGCTGTATTTCTTAACTGGGTCATACGGGTTTGACAGCCTCTGACAACAGGTAGAATTCATGCCACAGTTCCTGGAAATACATCTGCTACCAGAGTTGTGTCCTGGGGGATTTTTACATGATGCTGACAGAACATAAGAGCTCCACTGTAGAAGAATTTTATGCCCTCCTGGGGAGCAACAAGTGGCTGAATGATCAGGGAGAGAAAATCTGCTTCAAGGCTTTCATGTGATCTTTTCTACAAGGAAGGAAAGGTATTCTAGAACAGCTTTGATCCTTAGGTGTATCTACTTTTCCTCAACTCCACGGAGTTGTCAGTATATTGAAAGAGAAACTGGAGTCTGGAGGCACTTACAGTGCTGAGATGTCCTAACTGTATTACTTCTTAGAGAGGAAAGATTCAGACTTCTGTTAAAACTTCAGAGGTCAGATTTGTCTTAGTCTTTTTCAATTGAAAGGCTGAGTATCTAGGGAGCCTTCAAGAACGAAATAATATGGAAAAAAAGCTGAATATGGCAGTGGAAAAGTTTGTTTGAAATGAGGTGAGGATCCATTTTCTTTCATGCATTAGGTAATACAAAGGGATAAATATTGAGTGCTTGCTATATTCATTCAAGTAGACCCTCGGGAGTACTGGTTTTGAGGGATGACTAAAGGCTAGCTTGCCTTGCCCCAGTCAGAAGGCAGAGTGGGGTGCTAAGATGCTATGGTTATTATGTGCTCTGCTATTCCCACACTTCTGATATTACTTTGTAAACCAGTTTTCCAATGCAGTGTCCTGCAACATAATTTTGTGTTTGTTTTAAAAGGTAGGGTAGTGTTTTATTTCTAGCTGTTTTCACAACAGAACTTTTCTTTCTTTAACTTCTAGATTTTTATTTAGTATAAGTATCAGAGAAGAGATTTTTGAATTTTGCTAAACCATTGAAAATAATAATTGAAAATTTCAATAATTTATACAACTTTCTTGCCAGTGTCTGCTGTATAAACATGAAAACTAGATATAAATCTTATGCTCTTGCACACTCTATTCTGGACTACTATATTAGATATTCTCTTGCAAAGGCATGCTTAAATACATAAATCACACTATGTTAAGGGTAGTGTGAAAGTACACTTATTGTGATTATAATGAAATACAATGTATATCTGTAAGGTTCATCCAAAGCTTATAAATTCTTACTGTCATTATCTCTTCCCTGGGGATTCTAATTTCTCTTGGTCTCAAATTGTAACATTTGTTTGCTAATAATTGTAACAGTATTTCTGTTTGCTTCAGAATTTTTTTATCACCTGATTTGATAGATCTGTGGAACTGAATACATTTATACATCTACCTCCATGCCTGAGAGCATTAGAAAGCAGTAAATAGATTATCTGTCTCTTCAACTTCACTGGTGCTTTACAGTCCCTATGATGTTGTATCAGAGCTCCAGAATATTAAACTACCTGACAGTCATTAAGTCCTAAAAGCTGGATATGTTAATAGGATATATTAAATATTTGACTTAAATTGATGCTATATGAGCTGTCTTTGTCCTTGTCTTTGTTATTAAATTCAACTAATGTGAAATTTTAATGTATTTGTCTAAAAATATATACATCATAAAAGATTTTATAGCAAGAGCTGAGTTTTAGGGATGAGTGAAATCTTAATATGTACTGAGAACAGGTAAGTTGTTTACTCCGAAGCTAAACTGCCCCTTGCATTTGAAATTCTCAGGTTTCTCTGTGCTGTTCAGCAACCTTAAAGTGACATCAAGTTATTCTTCAATGAAAAATTGTACAAAGTCACTCAGATTTTTAGCCTCTTAAACTATAACATGGCAAGTTTATGAGTATTTCTTTGAATGCATTCAGTGGTATATTACTGTAATGGACAAATTTTTGTTGTCTTACTCTTTTCTATAGATATCCATCATAAAGTTACTGTTCCTTTACTGCAAATAGTTCAATGTTAAAACAAAAATAAAATAATTTACTGGTTTGTTGTTTTGTTTGTTTTTTTTTTTTTTCTTGTCAGCATTGTGGAATCCAAAGTCTATTTATTGGAATAGGTATGGGAGGAGTTTTAACATGATATGTGGGTTCTTTGGCTTTTCAAAGGATACCCTATGACTACCTTCTGCAGGAGGCAGTTCCTGAATCTTCTTTTTCTGTAGCACTGTGACTCTTCCTCTTTAGTCAAGGAAGATAATATAAATTATTTTGCATCTCAATTTATTTATTGACAAAAGGTGATACTATGTATCTCATGAGGCTTTCTTACCTCTTTTTTTTCCTATTACTGTGCATATTTATATTGATGTCTCTTTAAGGTTGCTGAACAGCACAGAGATATAGTAAATAGAATAAAAGATTTCCAAAAGAGAGACAAAAATTTCCATTTCTGTAGTGTGATGGGGAAAATTCATGGGAGACTCACACCATCTTCCTATTAGGACATAATTACTCAATTGCTCTTTTTATTCTCTAAAATTAAACTTTACTTACTTTGACTTCTGAAAAATCAAGGGAGAAGAGAAACAACTTGTTAATGTTGAATGTATCTTTCTGACTAAAGATCTGAAAATGAGAAGTTGAGGTCATCTGTTAAAATGGTTGGGAAGCCAAGTCAATCTTACTGGTAATTGTACTCTATAGAAGACCAAAAAAATAAGGCAATTAGTTAATTTTCTCTTGTGTTCGTGTGGAACTGTATTGTAGTAAAAGTGGCTAAGTAATTTAGCTTCTCTGTATTGCATGATGTTTCAGAACAGCTTGTTCACTATATGTAATTCTGTCTCATAAAGAAAAAATTGTTTCTTATTTAGCGATTATCTATATTAAATAGAAGGTAAGTTACTGAAGGTAGATAGGAAAAGACTTAAAACCATTTTATATACTAAAGAGGACAAATATAATTTGCAAAGCTACTTAATTATCACTTAATAGTTTTTGTGAGATTATTCTAACCTTTCTTGCATGTATTTGAATTGCAAATATCTAGTTTAAAGCAATTGAGAGTTAAAATGAGTGCTATGAGTGGCACTTAAAGTATAGAGTGAAATAATCTGTTGTTTAGACGGTTCTGTAGCATTTAACTTTCTCAAAATCTTTGTACGTTATGCCTGTATTATCTTAGTTTAACTTTTCCTGTGAGCTCTTGTCTGACTGAAGTTTTATGAGGTGAAACAGGCATGTTTTGATGAATAACCTTCTGTATCTCAGTGTGGTACGTAGTGAGTTTTGCTTTCTCCCCATATTGTAATTTGTTTGTCATAAACTTTGTGAAATATCAAGGGAGACTATTGTAGTTGACAGAGATGAGTGCTGCACCACCAGCTTAAATGGATTTGTGCCTGCCTACATCCATCATAGGTCTGGTTGTCTTCCAAAATATTTTTTCTGTTGGAAATGACAATTTCAGCCTGTTCCACTGGTGATGTTGCTAGAACAAATGGTTGTATTATGCAGTGAAATATAATTGGTAAAATTCTGCCAACTTATTTTTCTTATTAGACAACCTTATTTTTGTTTATATCGCAATGCTTCTATTTTATGAAAAATGCATGATTTTTTGAAATAAATTTGAATGCAGAAAAAACCCTCACCTTTCTGTTTTGATGGTCTTAACCAAATGTCATTGCTATGTTGAAATGCATAAACACTGCAGCTTCAAAAAACATTTTTCTAGCCAGTCATTCTGACAGTATTGCTTTCCCATTGCTGCATCAGATGTTAAATTGTCTCTGCTTTCAAGGCCCTTCATAATATCACTCCTTTCTGCTTGTTTCCCATTTGGTGTCTAATGCCTCACTCTTGCTCCCAGATGACTCCCAATGCCCTCATCCTGCTATGTGTTTCAGCAAACCCTCCTTTCTCTTGTACCATCCCTCATGCCTGAGAAGAGATTTCTGTAAATGCCTGTTGGGCTACTTCATGATCGCCTTCAAATCCCTCCTTAACTCCCCTTTGCTCTGATGCCTGCAGGGATCGTGCCGACAGTTAGGCTAGTGATGTGTTGTGACTACTGCCAATATGGTCCCACAGTTTCCTTGTGCTCCCCTGTCTGCATCCATCTGTTCTCCCTCGTCTTGCATTCAGGATACACTTATGTGCCTGTCACTGTTGCTGGGGGAATGACAGGAGAGCTGAAGTAACTTCACATTAGTTAATGAGGACACAGCAGCTGGGAGCTCAGCATGGGTGGACCTCGCCTGGTCCCTGGGAGCAGCACAGTTCTAGCCCTGGCTGTGGGGAGCAGACACTCCTCACCAGCTGTTCTTTCTCTGTGTTTGTGCAGGGATCCTGCCCCATTGTCAGGGTACCATCCTGAACCTTGCTCCTCTCCAGGTAACTCTCATCCAGCTTTAAAAAATTAACTTTTATGAGACAGCCATCTGAAATTTAGTAAGTGGTAGAGAAAACAGAAGGGAATATATTTTTTATTTTTTTTCTTATCACTACATTGCTAATAAAATTCTGATAAATCAGATAAAGATACAGAAAGTGGAAAGGATGTGCAACTCCAATACATATCAAATAGGAATTGGAAGTTTTCAAGTCCATACTAACATTATCAACTAAGGACTGAAAAGAAAAAAATTCCATGTGTTGGTGCTGAAAAATAATATCTCAGTGAATGATGAAAGATAATTTCACTAAATCAGCGACACTTTGACATAACCAAGTTGTTGATGTTTTTAAAAAGTTGTGCACAAATTTAAATAGAACAAATAGTAAATAGATGATTCAAAGACCAAGTTCTACATCGCTGAAGATATTTTAATACCTACTGTACTGGGCAGCATGCCTTGGATATGAGCTCAGTATGATTGAGCCTGCTTTGTGAACCTCTACTAGTCACGCCTATTCCCAGTAATTTCAGACTATAAGGTAATCCTGTATGTTCTTGGGAGCTAGGTGTTCAGGTATTTTTACCTGTGCTTAGGAGCCCTAAGCAGTTATTTAATATCAGTACAATGTGGATTTATTTTGAAGATTTGAGGACTAGGTAACTAGCAGTTAACTTTGGATGGACACCATTTAGAGAATTACAGTTTCAGATGATTGGTTTAAAGGCTCTCTGAAGATTTAGTTGGATTATATTTTGTTCAAAATGTTTTGAAACTATTGTGAAATGTTTATTTTACTTATAAAAATGAAGATTTTTATTTGAAAAATATGTTTGACCTTTAGAGTAATGTCACCTAATATTGGCCAAACTCTTTTTATAGAATCTTTCAGTATATATGGGGCAACAAATAATTTCTAGTTTCGTAAACAGATACCTTTGGAGTTTTCAGGAGAAAGTAAATTACTGTCCATGCCTAGATTTAACAAAACTAGCAAACCAATAAGAAATGTTAAGAAGTTGCAATCAAGTACTGCTTCAAATGAAAGCTAGGCAAGACAATAGAAAAATTATTCTCTCAAAAGATTACAAAATACCTAGACAACTGAAGTGTTACATAAATTCAATATGTAGCCCTTCATCCTAGCAAGAATTACAAGAGGAATCTATTTTAAGATCATTAGTCTGAAATCTGGATGTAACTGGTAGCAGTGTTATTATCAATTAGTAACTTGTGACACATGGTGGTAGCATCATTAGAGATAATAATAGGCAAGGCTTTTAAACAGTACTTGCACTTCTGCAGTGCTACCCTCTGACTCAAGTGGCCCAAGAATTTGTACCTAACAGAACTGAGCATTCTGTCTAGGAAAATAAAAACAGTGATGTGTAGGGATATGGGCCTCTGTCTTAATCTGACAGCAATATTGTTGTTACTGATATATTGGCTTCCATGACTGCTTTTTAAAATAAAATTTTAGAAAAATAACGATAGTTGGTACTGCAAGGCTTCAAGGTGTTCAAATGTAGGGTAGTTTTGAATACCTTCTCCATTATTTTTCAGTGGGATGTGGACATTTGTGTTTTCAGTCGCAGGGCTTTAGGGTAAAAGTAATCTATTAGAAGGAAGATTAGTACACTAGTAACAAGAGGGAGAGCTGAATATGTCTGACTACAGACATAAGTACTTTCCTGTAATTCTTATTCAATATGAATTATTGCAGTGGTTAAATTAAACACATAACTCACTGAAGTCAGTATCTAAAATGCAGAAGTCTCCCTAAAGTTGAGGTGGTGAAAGAAACAACATCAGTACAGCAAATATAGTGACTTCTTGTAAAAAGACTCTTTTCTCAGATGGCCCCTGTTTGCCCATCCCTCAGTCCTTGTCTCAGAACAAGTATAACCAAGAGGTTATTTTTTAAGGGATAACAGAACCTAGTGCTTAGCCGATTTCACTGTCACATTGGGAATACTTACTCACACATGTCAAGTTACCTCTTCTGCAGTTTAATTAGCAAACATAGACTTCAATAGTCCATAAGAGTAGCCTTTAATGCCTGTTTTACTACTTAGTCTCTCTCACTTTTTTGTTTTCCCTTAGCAAGTACCTGCATATAGTATTCTGCCAAGATTTTGTTTCTAGGTAGTGCCTAGAAAGAATACTAACAACTTCAGCTATTATGATTTATTACATGATGATTTCAAAATTAATTTTTTGGGGTATTGGACACATGTAAATGTGGAAACATGAAAATTAGAGTAAGGTTTTTAAAACTTGTTAGTGCTTTTTGTTTACTTTTAAACAAAAGGGCATTTTGAGAGAAGTAGCTATACACAACCTTCAGAAAAAGAAACAGTACTTGTTTGGCCAGGTAGTCCTATAAACTTTTCTACTTTTTCCTGCTACTTACCAATAACCTCCAGAAGTGGTTCATAACTAGTCATTATAAAAGACAGATGTTAACCACACTTACATT
Source organism: Manacus vitellinus (assembly GCF_001715985.3). Classification (NCBI taxonomy): domain Eukaryota; kingdom Metazoa; phylum Chordata; class Aves; order Passeriformes; family Pipridae; genus Manacus; species Manacus vitellinus. Next base: position 26,777,644 of record NW_021939396.1, on the reverse strand, counting down.
TCCATTTAATTTTTTCTTTTTTCCTTGCAAGCAAATGTTACCTCTTACAACATTCACTTGACTTTAAGTGCCTGGTCCAAGACCTATTTGTGCTAATGTTTTTCCATTGAGTTCTGGCAAATTTTAGATAGTATTGCATGTTTAATTGAGAGGTTACTTATATTTTTTGATAACTTAGTCATACTGAGGATGTAAGCATATATGGTTGATGTGCTTTTCAGTACATTATTTATTGGCATAATAAATATGGTATTACTCTTAATACTGAAATATTTCATCTACAATGTCTGAATGGAAAGTGGGTTACACAACATTTCTGAATCTCTACATTCAGTTATGCTAATTCAATATACTGTCTTAGAATGCTGTTTCTGAGCAAAGACATGCCTAGAAAAAACATGATTTCAAGGGAGCTTAAGAAACTTTTCAAGATAATCATGGCAGGAAAGAATACCCACCTTCAAATGGCCACTGTGGCTTCCTGAAAGCATTCTTGTGAGTAGAGCAGTTTCAGTTACTTAAAACAAGGGGACATGGTCCCTTTCGGAAGGGACACATCTCAGTAGTAGTGCTGGGGAGAAATGGCTGCTGCAGTCAGGGGTGGTTCTGACCCACATGCAGGTCAGGGCAGCCAAAAAGCACACTATGGTCTCTTAGGACTGACAGCTATCCATCGAAGATCCACATCTTTGAACAGGTCTTCAGCTGATGCACAATTTGTCATAGTGCCATTGGCTAAAGATTTAACTCTAGCATTGCTGACTTGCCAAACCCCCACATTACTAATATTCATTGTCTGTTGACATTAGTAATTTTCATGGGGTTTTTTGTTAACTCATCTGTCTCTTTCTGCTTTTGTTGGACTGTGATGGTATTTTAAATACTGCTTTACTGACATAAACAACTTCAACTTTTTGGTTTACTGCATAAAGACTCCTTTACAGATGATATTGACAGATAATTACAACCTTACTAAAACTGATATAACTTTTTTGTACTTTGGACCTCATACCTGGGAAGCTTTAAGTATTAGGGTCCCTAACAGTGTACTTTCTGCTGCTTCTGATCTGTTTCAATGATTTCCACTGGGTAACTATTTGTTGCACAAGATAACTATGTAGTCAGAATATATTCAGGAGTGTGAATAGTAAAGCAATTCAGTAATTGTGAAAAATATTTCATTTAGGGAAAGGATGCTGTGGTCTTGCCTCTAGTCTTGCTGTTGTTTTGCCATTAAGAGCTTAGGAAGGTCTTCAAAATTGTAGCTAAAAATCAACAATAGTTTGTTAATAACTTCCAATGCTTTTCTTCAAGACATTAGAATTTTAAAAGTAAAACTTGATTATAAACAAAATTTTTTTTTAGGGAAGAGTAGATTAAAGGAGAGATGGAAAAAAACTGGATGCACTTGAAGGAAAAATGACTGTACAGTGTGTGTAATACGTGGTCTGACTTCCCAGACAACAGCTTTGCCAATATTATAACTGAGGAGAAGGTGCTTCAATGTTGGAAAGTTGAGGTGTGGACAGTCTTCATCTGGATTTGTGGAGTCAAGGAGGGAACACAGGAATTTCAGTTGCCATAAGGTTTTTCTCCAGAAGACATCGTAATAAACCAATGACTGATGGGGGGAAGGAATTTTTCCTTCTCCTCCTCTCTCCTTCCTCATTCCAAGTTCCACATAAAAAGCATGGATCTGTATTAGTATCCAAAAAGGCAAACTGCTGGGACATGAAGCAAAGACCATCCAAATCCCACAATGAATCTTGCTGTACCATGGTAGCTTGAAGAAAGAATCTGTGCTTTTGGGCACTTTACTCATCCTGGAATCATTATCTTTGCATACCCTAAATACACTACTGTCTTTTTTGTAAAGATTAACAAGGTTTAAACCCTTGGAACCAAAGCAGTTTGTATAACTGTCTAATTTAAAAAGTTTGAACCCAATCTGGAACAATGAACAAGATTTTCTGATATAAAAGAATGACACTTCAGGTAATGAGAGTTCCCAGTTATTGTGGTTGGTTTTGGGTTTTTTTTTGGAGTCCCTTTGTTTTGTTGGGGTTTTTTTTGGGGGGGTGGGAAATGGTAAGATTAATTTGAAGAATGTGTGATAAGCAACAAGTAACTGAATGCACACAGAGCTAGCTCATAGGAATAGTCTATGTGTAGCTGAGAAAACATTTTTCACTAGTAAAATTTACATGTATGGAAAATGTTGCTTAGGTGTGAGGAGAACATAACTTTAAAATTATTCACAAAAAAATAAAATATTTATTTGTAAGAGTTTTTTTCCCCAGGAAAAAAAAAAGGATTATTTTAGGGTTTTCTGCCTAACTAGACAACACAACGAAAACTGTTCATGTGATGTCAGTGGAAAAAAATAGTTCCTACAGCTTGTCTTTTTTAATAGAATGTTACTGAAGAAGTTTTCTGCAAGGGTCTGATCACTGGTGATTAAAAAAACCTTAATTATAACAAAGTGTTAATTTTTTTATTGCAATTTTTAAAAGAGTTGATATACATCGGCAGTTTGCAAACTTGAAGTGACAGTTTCTGTAACACTTTCAGCACCACCATGAATAAGATGCAGGTTCTGTTCCAATCAGTTATTTCCACAGAAAAGCCTGTGTCATTCATTCAGGAGGAATTCAGTTCTGCATGAGGCCATTGATGAAAATGAAATTTATTTTAATAAAGCTCTGTCTTAAATATTAACAGGTAAGGGCTCTTATTTGCTGTCATGTTAGGATGTTGCTGAAAGGAAATCCCTGGTCATCTCACCAATTCTTATGAATTCTTTGTTTTTCCTTTCTAAATGATATGTTATGCAATAAATTTCTATAAAATTCTAATAGCAGAACTTAAACAGAAGGATAGAGACATTGAATTTTATTCTAAAAATTTATCCATAATTTACTTAAGTTTTTGTGTCTAGACTCTCTGATTTATAAATTTTTTGAGAACACAAAATCTAACATCAGCACAATAAGCTAAATCTTATGATAAATTGAGAAATATGATAACTTGAGTGTTATGTCATGTCCTATTTTATCTTAAAATACTTTAATGTCTCCAAATTCAAGGAAAGGTAGATATTCCAATTTGCAGCTTCCCACTCATTTGACTTATAATTTTAGATCTCTTCAGATATCTTTTATATAATTACAACAGAACTTACAAGACTTTCACATTAAGCTTTGAGCCGAACATGTACAAGTTGCACTATTCAGTTACAAAGTGGTTTGATCTTGCTGCAATTATAGAATAACAGAAGCATTTAGGTTGGAAGAAACCTCTAAGATCATCGAGTCCAACTGTTAACCCATCGCTGCTGCTGTCACCACTAAACCATATCCACAGGTACCACATCCACACGCATTTTGAATGTTCCCAGGGATGAAGCCCTCCCTTCTCTGGTCAACCAATCATCTTTAGGGCTGTATTTTATAGAATGAAATTTCCAATGTTAAGCAATAATTTAAATGAGAAAGCAGTATAGCTTATCTTAATGAATTCAATTTTTTTAATAGTCTTGGTTATTTTTCTGTAGCAGCAATAAAAAAAAATGCTGTTTTAAGACACAGCGTATTGTAGCTCAATACAGTGTTCGAACTGAGTACCCTACTGTTTTCAAAGGACCAGGAAATTATAATGTATTGTAGTTGGAATAAACACTTTCACCTAAAAATTCGACTCTTCCATCACATGCCAGCTAAATTCAAACTAAAATACTTAGGCTGAAGCTTTCATCTGCCATCACATGCATACACATATGTGCACACAGATTATACATACACTATATTTTTATCACTGTCCTAGAAATACAAAGTTTTAGGTATTGTAATTAGCTCGGGGATCTTTTGGATAACACTGATATTTTTCCAAAACACTTTCCTTCCTTCAATGTCAATGATTAGATGCATATAAAATGTACTATGCTGGCATTTCCAATGTTTCAGTTATTTCAAAATATAGTATTTCTGTATGTGCAACTAGGGCAGAAGCACTTGACCGATACTACTTTAAGTGGAATTTCTGAAGACTTTTTTAATATTTTGTAGTTACTTCAACAATGTAAAAATCTATTTTAAAAAGAATTCTTTAAAGCAGATTTGGATATATATTTTAATCAATTCCACCTAGCCATCTTCTCTCAGAATATTAACATGTATCATTCTGCTCCTGAATCAAAGTAATTCTTAGAGAAAACTATTACATATTTGTGAAACACTTGAATAACACAAATCATTATACAAAGTATGTACAGTTTCAGCCTGTTGCTGAATATGGGGCTATAGAGAGGAACAAACATTTTACCTGTCTCAAAAAGGTGCCAGGTATTTCACTTTTCATAAATGTAGATTATCAGAATTTCCTTTCATTTGTTGACGTGTTTTTCCATGGTGTGCATTATGAAGAAAAAATCGAGATTAAGAAAAATAGGTCAGATATTCAGAAAATATGAAATAACAAGGAAAGAGATTCTGGGTTACATTTTGGTGAATAGTAAGGCATATGATGCATTTAAAACAGATAATATAACTCAGAATTAATTTTAATCAGAAATATGTTGAATAAATACACCGGCCTTATAATGTTTAGCAAAGAACTTCACTGTACTGATAGTTTTAAAATAGTTATGCAGAATAAGTAGTATCGTGCTCAGTGCATGTTTTGTTTTCAAAAGAGAAAGTCAACAGAACCAAAGTAAGACATCATTTGAAGGCCCTCGAGCTTTGAAACAATGCCTATGTGGTGGTTTGGGCTAGGCCTTCCTTGGTGACTAGTTTGTAACCAAGGAAGGGTCCAGATTTACCCAGTATTCCCTACGATTTTTACGTAAACTGTGCTATAAGAAGAAAGGAGGAGAGGCCTTCGCTCTCTTTCCTTCCGGCGGCTTGGAGGTGCAGGTTCCCTGATGCTGAGTCTGCCGTGTTGGGGAGCGAGGCCTGGTAAGACCTTGCCGACCTTGGGAGATGGAGGTTGCCGGCGATCGTTCCGGAGCGACCCTCGGTTGTCCCAGGAGAGTAGTGAGATATTTGTTTGCTAACTCTTTTAGTGGATAGATATTGGGCTGCTAATTGGGATATTTATATATATAATATTTTGGTTTTGTTCCTTTTCCCTTCCCCCTTCCCTTTCCCTTATTTTTAATTGTATATAAGTGTAAATATATTTATATATCTCACTTTGGTTGTCTCTCTCTCGTTTCGGGTTTTCTTTCATTTTTTTCTCCCTCTTTTCCCTGAGGTTTGAGGGGGGGGAGGAACTCTGGTGGTAAGGTTTGGAGACTTGGCAGGGAGCCAGCTTCAAACCATATCACCTATCTTTCTAATTTTTCCCATATTTATAAGTATGTGTGCGTGTGAAAGGAGAAAATATTCTGCATCTCTTCCTTCAAACTTAAACAGCAGTAACTCCAGCTAATTAAAGGGTAAAAATGACAAGATCTTTTATTTTATTGTGTTTTTCATTCTCACCAAAGTATAAAGACTTTAAAGGAACAACTCCCAGTTTTAATTCATCCAAATGGCTTTCCGATCTTTAAAAATTCATGGAATTGATTTTTAAAAACTTTGAGTGGATGCAATTTTCATTATGTGAATTGATTTTTATTTTTTTTCGTAATATTAACAAAATTAGGCTCAGGATCTATGATTAGTGTTTAATTTATATAATGAGCCTGTGTTGGGATTTTTTTAAACTTTAGGGTTCTAAGTAATAATTCCTTTACACCTTTCCTGCATCTGGTTATTAGTTAGGTTTCTTCTTGGGTATGTATCATTTTAACCAATATGAAATATAACAAAATCTAGGTATGAATATCATTGGTAACCTTTTCCAATTTTGTTCATATTTGGTGACTGGATTCCAGTACCCTGTTTATGCATAAAATTCCTTGTTGATTACCACTTAGATATTATGGTATTCAGATCTAGATAGGTGATTCATGTCAAAAATCACACTTGTCCTGTGTAAACAGCATAAATTATCTTCCCTTGTAAATACCCATTTTTGTTCATTAGCTAGTAGCTTCTTCAATTTAAATCTATCTTTCATTATTTTGCAGCAAATTTTGATAATAATAAGTAATTTATTTGGAGAAAATAAAAAAAAAAAATACACAGAGGAGTGATATATAGTTATCTCCACTTACTGGTTCTGGTCTCTAGTTCTTTAAAGAAGGAGAAGGATTTGGTGGAATATAACTGTTAAAGTAACTCCAGTAGGATACCAACAGTCTAAAGAATTCAAGGTTTTTCCTCTAAGATGATATACAGTAAAGTGAAAATTTTTTTTTTGGTTTTCTGTATGTACAGCCTGAATAAAATGACTGAGAAGCAACTGAGAGCTATATGACCAAAAATGAGGAAGGTCAGCATCCTGTGGGTTGGATACCAGTATGGCACATATATTAAGGAATTGCGAGAAAGAATGTATAGCTTTGTGCTTTGAGTAGCAACCCAAAAATGCTGTAGAGGGTTTTACTCTCGTGTTTTTAGCCTTTCTTGCTGTGTTATGTCTCTCTACATTGCAGAATTCTCAATGCTAGTCTATTTCCCCTGCAGTTTATCATGTCATTCCCTTCCTTCTCATATACCCAGACAGAATAAGGAAAACTTTGGGCAAGTCTGCACAGGGAAGAGTGTTCAGTCAGCAGCCTGGAAAAATACAGGTACCTGTGTATAGGGATATAAATATATATACATATATGTATATGTATTCATATATATGTGTATTTATTTTTACATTTGTCATTTCTGTAGCAGTTGCTTCATCGATAGGCAGCGGTAGAAGGATAGGAGTGGAAGGCAGAAAGCAGAACTTAAAATAGCTGTGATGAGTGGTTTAAGGAATTGGCCAGGAACTAGAATAACTAAGGATGTCGCTGAGCTTCTTCATTATTTAGATTTTAGGGATAAACTGACTAATTGCTGTCTGGAAGCTGCTATTAAGATCCATTATAAGAACATGATTGTAAAAGTTTCCATGTTAGATGCAAGTTGATGGCTTTAAAAAAATACAATAGTACTTTCAATAAACATGACTTTTTGGGAAGCTGTTCCAACTGAATTTCAGAGGACCTAACAGTTATATAGTTATATATTTATCTCAGGATGCAAAAAGTGCATAGAATGGACCACACAGAGAACTTTGTAATCGGCAGTCTTTGTTGCTGGACCTGAGTTTGTAAGACCTGGCAGTCACAAAGGGATATAGGGGATTTTTAAGTTATATAAGTGAGAAATTCACATAGATCTGTACTTTGCACTTTAAATCAAGGTTCTTCTATGGATATTGAGTTTTCCAGTTGAAGGAATATCGTCTTATAAACTTCCTAAGGCTCATAAATGATTTTTTGTATGCAATTTTTCCTGCCACCTCAGATGTGATGCATGTTTCAGTGCCGAGCATGTATGAATGGAGATGAAATATTGGAAGAAATATGAAGAAATATTGGATAAAATTGAGATACTATTGAATTTGATGGGAAGTATTACACTGTTTCTGAAGGTAAATTTTAATTTCTTAAGTCAATAGTGAATAAAAAGAAATCAGTGAAACAAATTCTTTGACATTTTCATCTTTGGAACTCCAAGCAGTATATTAACATGCCTTATTTGACAAGTTCTTGTTCTTTTTTAAAATAAGTCTCCCAGGGTTGAGCTGTGCCCTTTCAGGAGTATGGGATGAGCCTAAAAGAACACAAAATTCATGGCTACAGCACTAGTAAAACAAAAAGTAGCTGGGATTTTGGTCTTAAGAATACCTTTCACCTTCAGTGTGCACATCAGTCAGCATCTGTGCTCAGGTGAACAAGTATTCAATTATTACCCATAATACTGCTAATAACCCAAATCACAACTTCAATTGCTAGCCATCCACTGGCTTCTCATGTCCTCTGACATTTGTTTTACATCTTTCAACAACTGTTCTCTCATAATCCTTCTCCTGAAAGTGACATCTTGCTGTGCAAATGTTATTTGCATCTACAGCTTTCCTCTCCAGAAAAGCAGATAGGATCTGACTGCAAACAATGGCTTACCGCTGGTTGTCTCTAAGCTGAATACACTGAAGGGGACAGCAAAAAGTGGAGAGTGTGCTATCCTCATCACTTGCCAGTGTTCTTGCTGGAGGCATAGAAAGGTCTGCAATATATTTAGGCAATCAGTATGAGGATAGCTATTTTCAAAAAAACAATCAAAAATAAAACCTATGAGAAGAGGAATAGGAAGTAAAAATAAAAATTCATTCTAAAGCACTCTTCAAATAATTCTGAGGCTAGGAAAACTGATGGGATATAATAGCCATGAAAATGTTCCCTCTTCCCAATGAAATGTCACGGATTAGAATTTAATAAATGCTGATATTTACTAGACAAAAATTCTGACTGGCACTATAAGATTCTTACTACGTGGATGGCCTTATCTGATAATGTGGGGCTGCAAATTCACTGTGTCTGAAAACAGAAAGCAAGCTCTGAAGCTGTTTGGCATGCAAAGACAGTCTTTCAAAACATGTACATCTTTAGTAGACGAAAGGGAAAGGCTGTTTATTTCAGCTAGCAGATTTTTATTTGAACTATTAAACTTTAGAGTTTATTTGTTTAATATATATTAAAGTAATAATTATCACTTAATATTAAAACTATTTAAACTGTATTAAAGTTTAAACTGTAGAATGAAGAAAGAAGTCCCTGTATTGATTTAAAGCCCTACATAGAGGTTACTGAATCAACAGTATGGGCAGCTCTAGATGCAACCTGTTTAATTTGTAACTTGAAATATGATATCAAAGACTGGAAAGAGCTATAAGTGAGCAAACACAAGATGGCAAAAATAGAAATCAATGCATAAGTCTTCTTTACACAACCATAACACTATAATTTTGATTACAATACTCATATTTTGATTGGGAAACATAATGTATTCTGAAGGAAAATGAATGGGAAATTTTGTATATCTTGTCTGTTCAGTATTTCATCCTAACTCCTCCACTCCCACTGAACACTATTTTTTCCAATCCTGATCAATAATGATAACCATGAAGAAAACTTCTAAATTTCTGTGTCACTAAGGTTAATTGAACAAGCTATCAAAACATAACGAGTATCCTTTAAAAATTAAGGTACACCTGAAGCTTAATAGGCACAAAAAAAAAATTACAAGGGATAAAAAAAAAACAACAAAACTTTTGAGATTTTATCATCAATGGACTGACAAAAAGATGGCTTTTTTTTTTGTTCTGGTCTAAAAAAACTAAGCAGCAGAATCAAAGAAATATAGACTTTCCAAGTGCTTGGACTCCTCTTTCTTTTAAGCTTGATATGTTAGATTCTAGTTCTCAATACGTGTAAAACAAAAATTATCTAATTTTTTCTTTACAAATTAGCTATAAAACTGTTATGAAAAACATGCATTAGGTAAATATTGGGACATTAGCAATGTTAAACAGCATCTTCAGAAAGCACTATTTCCATGATTATAAAGGTTTTCTATTTCACAATTTATCATATCAAAAGTTTTCTATTTGCCAAATTGAAAACTTACATGCATACAGATGAACAAGGTGAATGCGTTACTGAGGCAGATCACCCTGAAAATGATACAACTGGGAACACCTGTAAGCTCAAATTTTTCAGTGGTACTGAATTTAAGTTTTTGCATGAATCATCCATAATTTATTTGAGCCCATAGTGAATAATAAAATCTAAGAAGGAAAAATGTACATACAGCTTTACATTAGAAGAATTACCAGTTCACTTTAATGCATTACAAGATCAGTATTTTCCTAGTGAATCGCCGTTTTCCCAATACACAATTTGAAAATAGTTGCTATGGATCTGAAATGACAGCTGATGAGACTAAACTTTTTTATATGTATATGGGTTTAAATCTTCTAACCCATGAAATATGCAGTGACTGTAATATTTAAGCATTATGTTTTTCTGTGGATCAATAAAACATGAAAGAATTTTTAGAAAGCCTAGAAATAAAGCTTAGTAAAATTGCTGTTAAACTGGAATGCAGAGGTAGAACATCACTGTCACTACTGGAATTTGTTTCACGATGGCAGCCCTGAGATCAAGAGAGTGGGAGTTCAGGCCTTGCTCTATTCTAAATCCTCACAGATTTGCAGGAAATCAGAGCAAATAAATTAACATCTCTTGCCTTGAATTACTTACCTCCATGTATGGATAGAAGATTTCTGCCCTGAAGGGTTTTACAGCACATGAGTCATTCATGTGAAGCGCTGGGGGGAGAAGGAGGAATGTTTTAGAAGGGGAAAGTACTTTGTGTAGAAGCACTTTCATAAATGGATTATACTGTTATCCACTTGAAAGCGGTCTTTGTTTCTGAGATAATTTCATTTGGTATTCAAATCCTTTCAAGGTGGTGATATTTACTTTGCCTTATTGAACCTGGAATAGGATTTTTGCATGCTTTCTTGATTTTTTTCTAGCCATTAAGACAGTCTGTGCCAGTGAATTGGCATAAAACTAGTGTTATCCTGCCATACTGTTCCTTGCACATTCCTGTGAAACTCAGCAGATGCCTTCTGTAGCTTGCTTAAAGTGTGGCTGCCGCTGCAGAAGTGTCACCATGTGGAAGAGCAGTTTGAGAACCAGTTTCCATAAACAAGGGGTGTAAAGTTGGTAAAACTAGCTCCTTGGCTTATTCACACTAATTACAGGCAAAACACACCCATAAACTAGATATCCACAAAAGGGTAATTGTTATTTATTATACTGAAATGTATGCAATAACTGGGGAGGAGCGTGGGTTTTGTACCTATTACATAGACTGAGACTATCAGTGATGGTGTCTTAATTGAAATTTTCTGAAGTTATTTCTCATCCATTTTATTCATTTGTTTAATAACATGGACTGAAGATGCAAAAGCCAAACCATGAAATACATTTAATCCATCACTTAGGGCATTACTGGTGAAGGTGAGCTGTTACCAAGCTGATACCAAGAAATCTTCAATGCTGTTACCTATAACAAAATCAATATGATAAAAAACCAGTAAACTCTGAGAACCAACAGTGGGAAAGCTTATTTATCTTTCATGGTCTCCTACTTTGATACATGGATAAGAAAATTTCAACATGAGCTACTTCAAAACCAAAACTACAAGGTAAACACAGATGGTGGTATGAAAAATCTTTTTTTTTTTTTTTTTTTTTTTTTTTTTTAATGCTGCAGTTTCCCCAAGGAAAAAGAGCTTTGAATGGAGAGTGGATGACACCATTTTTCTGCTTTTGTTCACCTAGGCTTGTTCTGGTTGTTCCTTGGAGACCTGTTATGTGGTTTAGCAGAGTTTTGAACACAGAGTTTTTAGGTAACTTGCTGAACTTGGCCCTTAAAAAAGCTACTTGGTGCATTATGCTTGCCTCTCTGCCCAGAGCAAGACATGGCAGGAGTCTCCCTTTGCAAGAGTTCAGTCCAGTATATGACAGACTTCCCATGTCACAAACTGGACAGGAAGGTGTGAAAAGGAGCAGTAAGTAGAGCATTTTCTGAACTGGCTTATAAAGGGTACGTCAGTGATCATGTCCTACTAGAATGTGAGGTAGATTTACAAATGCATCCCTTTGCCAGCCTTCCATATGAGACAGAAATTGTCAGCATAGGCTGGATAATTTGAGTGACTGCATTTTTATTTTGAAGGAGAAAAATAGTGTGTGTTGGAGGAGAAGAGCTGAGGGTGTTAAATTAGAAGTCAGAATTACCAGAAGTTAGTAAGAGTTTCTTTTTCCTACCCTTTCTCCCATACAAAGTCCAGGGTTGACATCATTAATCCCCTGTCCTCTTTGTGGTATTCAGACCATTTTCTGCATTAGGTTGGTTACTGCTAGGAATCCCTTTATCTCATGAGTTAATCATGGAGTGTGAAGATGGTGATTCCTTCAGGATAGAAACATAACCAAACTTGAGATGCAGTCCTTCCTCAGCTGTCCAACTTATTTCCAACTCATGGAATTACATTTAGTTCTCCATTTGATAGACTTCAAAGCTTAGGTCAGATTCTTAAGCGAAACATTTTGGTGTCGGGACTGATGTTCATTCCTTCTGACCCACGAAGACATGGATGAAGCCTCTGCTGTAAATAAATGAGGGGTTTTTTGGGACCTTAGTCTTTGAACAGGTGGTTTATCTACATGGGTGTGTAAAGGCATGGGACTTGGAGATTTTGAAATGTGTGGGGACAGATGCATTTTCAGTGCATCTCCATTATGTAGTTATTCCTCAGCCAAGATGAATTCAACTACCTTTTTGACATTTGAGTCCTGAGAAACAGTATTCCTTTTTGTCTTTGCTCCTAGCACTGCCAGCTAATTTCTACCATCTCAGCAAAGGCAGAAGAGATATGCTTCAATTCTGTGTATGTAATGTTAATTCTATCCCAATGTCTCAAAAGTAGGGAGTAAAAGTTCACAAAAAATAAAGATGGTAATCCATAGATAGCTCTAGTAAGATTTTTTACAAAAGTTCACCCTGAAGCTAGAAGAGAAATTTTTGTCAAATCATTTTTATTTATATCTGATCTTGAATAATTTCATAGTCCTTCTATGTTTAAAATGTTTGTCTCTGAGCAGCATTATTTACTATGAAATCTAGGTGAATTTTTTCTCACATGTATCTGTATTCCCTGGTAACAGATGTACAGGAAGATTCCTTATTCTTTCAGGATTCTGAGAAATATATATGACTGGGGAAATAAGACCTGAAAAATTTAAGTGACTTGCCTTATAAAAATCTTTGATCTGAAAACTTAATTTACATGTCCCAAGACTGAGATGTCTTATGCAGAAACCCATCCTCTTTCTCCACAATAAAGCAGACTTCCACATGTACTTCAGCTTCCAAATACACTAGTCAGCAAACAGCTTGCATGAATTAATACTCCAAATGTGTACAAAAGTGTTAACTACTTTGCTTTACTACAGTTGACTCAGATAATAAGTGCTTCAAAACTCAAAAATTCTTCACCAGTTTGCCTTTTTAGTAAATAGTACTATATATCTACACCTTCACTAGTGCTTTTTAGGACAATGCCTGTTTTTGAGAGACTTTTATCACAGGTGAACTACTCTCCAAAAGTAAGATTTATACTCTCATTATTGGGATAGAAATGTACTTCTACTCAGCAGTCCAGTTTACAAAAGAATGCTATTTTTCCATTGTGTAAAACAGGGGAAAAAAAAGAAAATTGCTGCAAAGACCATCTCAAATATGTGACCCTGCACAACAATATTTGAATTTCTTACTCCCATTAGTTTAAAGTAATTAGACTGCCTGTGCACCTTTGTTGGTAATCTGTAACACAGAGGAATGAGGTTATTATTTACCAGCACTGTAGAATTTTGGTTGAAGACACCAATTTCCCTGAATTTCTGAAAGGTAAGGCTATTGCTGGTTTTTTTTAGTTCATGACCTCTGTCTCTCTCTCTCTCTCTCTCTCTCTCCTCTTCACATTTGTGGATAAGCGATTAAGATGAACTAAATTCAAAATAAGTCAGCAACTGGCATATAAAGCAAATTCTATTTGATGACAGTGCTGACTTGTCACTGATATCCCAGACAAATCAACCATGCATTTTATAGTATCTATCTTATAAAGAGGATTTGCTGAAACAGGAAAATATAAAACCTCTATCCTCGTGGTGAAATGACATAATAAGTGATTTTTTGCCTGGTCTTTAAGAGTCAAAAATTCTTGTTAGTTAAGTGTCATCGTAACACTAGTCCAGCATTTCTGTGAATTTTCCTGACTTCCACACTTTATTCTAATTGAATTGCAGTTTATTATAGCTATTTTAAGGATCAATACTCCTTCACAGGGGCAGGATGAATAAGAATCAATCTGAACACTTCAGCTCCTTCATCAGGAATTGCTTCAAATAGCAGCCCTTTCTCTGCAGTAATCTGTGTGATTCTGTTAGCAGCATCGGTCACTGACAACAAGACATCTGAACTGTGTTTCTTTTTCTGCTCTCTGGGATCTTTCACTGTTACAGAGACCAATAATCTTTCTTATAAGGTTAGAAAAGATCCATAATAGCTTTTATACCACTATATTTTAAACTCTAGATTTCATTAAAACACTCTTCAGCTCCTTCACTTTCAGCCTCCTTGTTGCTTATGAATTATTCAGGGTAGATTTCACTTGAGGTAAATAGTTTGATTTGAAGGTTTTTGTATCTGGATTTAGATGCAACAAGAAGAGTTAAATGCTCAGAATTTTAAGTGAGGAGAATTGCAGAGGCTCAGCTATTAAGATGGAAGACATTTGTCGTTAGTGCTCTGGGGCTGCCATTGAGATCTCAGCACGGTGCTATTTGTCATTCCAAAGTAGGTAGGCATTATGATGCCTGGAGTATAAATCAGCCTTTACATGGTGTCAAGTCCTGAAGCACTTTGAACACTCTAATCCACTTCTGAGTTAACAGAACATTTTTGGTTTTACAAGCTTGAAAGTTTCCTTTTTTAGTTAACCCTGTCATCATGTTATTAATCATCATTTTTTTTTCTAGAATTTTATATATCTCCCCAAATACAATTCTTAATGTTTTGCTTCAAAGTTGCGGCGGTGTCACTGAGCTGAGCTTTAGCTTCAATCATCTAGAAGAGATGAAATTTTAGCAAAATTAATTTTAGTAATTCTGCTCATGTAAATAGGAATACTGGCGTGTCCTAGCAGCAGGCTGAACAAGCCAACATTATCTGGATCTCGCACCAAAGGATGATGTCTGTTCTTAGTTTCCTTTACTCGTTTTCCTTCACTGCATGGTATCATGTTAGTGTTACCTCATGGGCAAAGTTGGAACGAAAGAGTAGCTGTTTCCATGTGTCTGTTTTCACCATAGGTCTGCATTCAAGTAGTCGATCTCAGCACAGCAAAGCAAACTCTTTTAAATGCTGATTATCTTCTTTTGTCTGGGCATCTAGTGTACATACAAAGGATCAGCACAGAAACTATACATACTGTAGGTTGTCAGTTCATTGAATTTCAGTTTCTGTTCTTCCACTGGCTGAGTAAACATTTTAACCATCAGTGACCATTTTGTTTATTGCATATTGCTATATATAGTATTATAGAGATTTATTCAGGCAGCACAATCGTGCAGTCAGTTGAATTTACAGTGCTTTTACAGGTGGAGTTGTTAGCATTAATGAAGTCTACTAAAACTACATTCTTTTCCTGCCAGGCAGCACAGTCTGCATGCTCTGGCTGATGCTTCCCTTGCTAATATGCAGCGATGGAGTCAGTGTTATGAAGCAGCCAGTTACTACCTGTGAACTGACAGTAACCCCAGTTCAGCTGAATATGCTGGTAACAACCTATTTCTGTGCTATGCTCCAAACCCCCGCTGGTGCAGTGATGTTGGGAAATCTCTGCCATGCCAGAGAGCTTGAGTGGAAGGAGAAGAGCTAACTAGATTCATTCAGACCAAGGTGTTACCACTAACTTTGGAGAAATGCAGGTCATACTTTCAATTATTTAGTCTGTGGAACAGAGAATCCTGAAAAGGCAGGAAATCACTGAGGACACTGTTGTCAGATTTATTTGTTTGTCTATTCTTAACTTTCATACAGTAGAGCATAAATGATTGTAGCCCAAATTTAAGTCACTGTGATCTCTGCTAAATAGCTTCTTTTCCTATAAAGCTATACAAAGTTGTTATTTTCATTTAAGTGCTCATGCTCACTAAGGAAGTATAATAATTTAGGGGCAGAGTGATTGCTTGTTCTAGCAGTACCACAATGAAATTATAAGACCTCTCATTAATCTGTACTTTGATGAGGTCCTGGAATGGCAGGATTAATGACATTCCACTGTAAATTATTCAAATCCCTGCTTGTGCACAGACTAGCTCTTTGGAAAAACATGCAAGTGATACTGAATCTTTTACTTAGAGAAAAACTTAGAGAAAAACTACAGTGGTCTAGAGACATAAATTTGCTCATTTATATTGTGGGTCATGTGAATCTGCCTAACAGTAGGCAGATTTTCTTTTTTCTTATTATTTTTTCTGCATGTAATTTTAGTTCTAAAAGTAGTTTACTCATACAAAAGTTGCTTTTCCTATTCCCCCATCATTTAAATTTTATCTTTTTGGCCCCATAGAGTACGCTGAGAGCTACGTACCTAGAGTAGCTTGATGACATTAATTTCATTTGGCCCACAAGACTTTCCTGGCTGCTTATGTTTCCCTTGTGTCATATCAGCCTCATCAAATCCTATTTTTCCTCTTGGCTCCTTTCTGTCAACCTGCATTCTTCTGAGCATTGTCTTTTCAGCCATATCTCATCCCATGCAGTGCTTTCAATTCTTGTTACCATTACATTCCCCGTGAGGACTATAAACCCTGCTCCTGGTGCAGCAAAACTATGTGGATTTCATGGCCAGGACAACCTTTCTCTATGGAAAAGAAAAATGAGCATGCCACTCACATTTTAAGATCTCTTCCAGAAATTCACGGACTTGAATGTCAAAGGGACTACTAGTATTTCTGGTATGGTCCTATAAACAGCTCACAGAATTACTTCCTCAGTTATCCCTCTAAAGAGCTGAGTAAGCTGTGATTAAAAGGCATCCTAGATCAATCTACAGGAAACAATACATCTAGCAATGGAGAGTTTTCCACATCCTTTAACTGTCATTGATTAAATGTTTATCAAGTGTTCAGCTGGGAGTCCCACTCCTACTCATCGCTTTCATAGATGTTTCTTAGACAAAAGAAAAATTGTCCATTTTAGTTTCACACAGCACTCTTCTATGTACTACAGTGTACCCTATTGGTGTCACTTGGAAATTTTTGTCAGGTCAAGAGTAAGTCGTTATGCATGGTAAGTTAAATTTATTATCTTTTCATTTTTCCATCTTGTAAGTGTAAAACCTGAACACAGTACAGACTGTGTTGTACATAGAGTCACTCTGCCTGAAAATTTCTTTTTTCTGCATTGAGGAATTGCACTAGCCATTGTTGCCGTAGCTTTCTGTTGACAGTTAGCGTTCAGTAGAGGAAAGCTCAAATAAAACCAATTGGAAAAATCATCAGAAAGCAAAATTCCATCAGTGGACTGTGCAGTCGAGAAACGTCAGTTAAAAGACCCTCCTGGTTAAGGAGTGGTTTTTTCCTCACACAGTACCATTCCCAAGTTCTACTGATAAATTCTACTGGTAGAGGTCATCTTTTAATTTGGTTGTGCATGGTCCTAAGGCTGCTGTGCTGTTCTGGGTGTGAGTGAGTATCACTGTACAAGAAAGGATGGCTCCCCAGAGACTCTACCTCACCTATCACCACTGGGCTTCTCTGCACCATACTTTAGTACACACTATGGAGTAACAATCTTTAGAGTAAACTATTTATGTATCTAGAAATTGAGAGTAGACTTGCTACACCAATGCCTTTGGAGTCCTCAGCATTCTACAGTCCACTAGAATATTGCTGCTTGCTAAGCTCATACTTCTCATATTACATAAGCCTGTTGTAACAACACAAAAAAGCCCCAGATTTCAGGGACTTTGTTTAAAATCTTTTATGGCACTTTGTCTTTGAAACTGCTGTAAAATTGTAATGGTTTTCATTTTGATTTGCTGGCAAGAAACAAGTTGACTGCCCTTTCTTTGAAAAACTTAAAGGCTGAACAGAAAATTATTTTGCTGACACACTAGATGCTTTTTGCAACTGAACTGATTTTGTTCAGTAATAAAAGTTGATTGGTATAATGAAAAAATGTTTTATGTAAGCATCATACTACTGCACTACTGCAGCCCTCCAGCCTTCAGTGAGACACTCAGGCCACACTCATTTGAATCAACAGGCTTATCCACACAGTACAAGCTCAGAAGAGAAAACATCACCTTCAAATTATTTCTCTTTTTTTATGTGCTCAGATTAAGGAACAGCATGTTAACATGATCTCTGAAATGTATGCATGTGTATATATTTATGTAAAGAAATGCATATATTCACATATAAACAAATACATATTATTTATATCCTTTAATTTATGTTCCACAGAGCAGTTTCTATTTGCCTGGGAGCCTGTGGCTGCTATTTCATTGTTAACTGATAGTTAGTAGCTGGTAGTTTCTGAGCAAGCTTTCTGAGAAACAGGTTGCCATTGCACAAACTGTTGCTGTTTTTTTACTGAAACTCAAGAAATCACTGATGTTTTATATTGCCAATTCCGTACCATCTAATATAAACTTAAGCTAGAGATAGATGCCTTGATAACTGTCTGTTCACTAATGGTTTCTACTCAAGCAGTTTGATATCACTACTCATTCATTTATTGAGACACTTCTCTTTTTTTTTCTACAGCCTTCTTTGTCTTCAGTTACTGAAGCATTTAAATCTAAGAACTCGTACTCCCATATGCTGTAATTGAGTTTAAGTGTTAATTTTCCCAATTTCCTGAAGTATATGGTTAACAGGATTTCATATCTTAGCAATAACAATATTTTTTTTCACTGGAACAATGTAAAATGCTCATTGTGTTTCTGTTTCAAGTAATGGAAGCTACCCTCCTTGCTTAAGTACTAACACTCCTTTCATTTTCTTGATGAAACTTTTCAACCTGATGAAATTCCTCTGAAATCCCCATATAGTGCTACAGAAGATTCCAATTGCCTGATGCTGTTGAACAGAGGTATCTGGCACTTGTCTCAGTTCCTTTTTTGCTTGAAATTTATGTTAGATTATTAGATTCCTCTTTTTGTTTTCTTAGTTTATTATTAAAAATAATTTCTGCAGAGTTTGACAGCTTAGAACACCAAAATCAAAGGAGTTTGAGCTAACCAAGTCCAGTTCCTTACTGCTGTTGTAAGAAAGAGCTTGTCTAACTCTATCTCTGGCTCCTCAACGAAGCTGCTAAAATCAGTATGTCTGTTGTTCAAGGAGCTATGATTTATTCAAAATTCCAGACTCAGCTTCCCTTACCCATGTATACTGTCTTTTGGTGTCGTTCATGTTTGCAGCTAGTTTCTGCTTCACAGAAGGGAAAAATGTCTACATGAGGTTAAGACAGATTCTCAAGTCCAATAAATTTGTCACAAAACCCATAGATTTTAGTCAGAGGGCCCTACCTTTCATAAACTTAATTAATCTTTCAGCCTGCTGTGAGGGGCCAGATGTGCCACTGTTGTTATTTCACCCTTTCTAGGGGACAGAGCAGTTCCAACAGTTTCTGTAGGTGCACAGCGTATTTGTTTGTTTTTCATGCTGGTCACACACAGAAGAAGGCTTCTTTAAATAGGTCTGGCAGAAGTCCATTCTGTCCCTCACTGTGGGAGCAATTAACTCTATTATATAGATAACCAAGGTATGGGTACCATTACATGCCCCTGCAACATTTGTTTAATTGCTAAAGCACTTGTTTATGCACAACTTTGTTGGAAGAAAATGTATTAAACTATAAAACAATGATCTGTCAGGTGTAAAGCCTGCAACCTTGGGGGGATCATTATACAGCTCAGATCAGAAGAATTTAAGAAACTTTGTCATATATCAAACGTCTGATACCTAAGTTTCATCTTGCAGTTAGCTATCAGGCAGTTTTATGGACTGTCAACATGAAGAGAGTATTTACATATTTTTTATCAGCCAGTAATCAGTATTTTATAATTTGTGTTTTCTGTCTACTTGTATTACACTATATCATGTTGTTCATAAAAAACTCAGCATTGTCATGTTAACTAAGTTACCTCAAAGCATCTGATTTACTTCCTTATAGTTGTTTGGAAGAACAATGAAATTAATGATTTGTGTTCAGGCCAGTGGCAGCTTTGATACTTTTTAGCTGGCAGATATATCAACAGAAAATTTTATGGTAGATGTGACTATGCAAATATGTGTAATGCAATGGAAGTTTAAGAGATCAATATTGTACAAAAAAGGAACAACATATGTTATTCATTATCAAGATAAAACTAGCTACAGAAGAATAAGTACCATACCCGTGTAAGGATGAAAAATGTTCCATATTTTGTAGCTTTCTCCCGTATATTTCTTTCTGGCTAGCCCTGATTACCACACGCCTTTTCCTGCAGGCTTGGATATAGGCAGGGAAATCACCACTGAGGGCAAGTGCTCACATTTATATGGAAATTCAAATCTTGTTGCATGTTGTGACACTTCCATTTCACAATTACTTCTGGAGCCCAGTGGAGGAAAGTTGCAAGGTCCTTTCAAGGTAATGGCCATTCTTTATCATTCTGTAGAATGAATTTTATCACAGTTTATGAAATTTTAGCGGGGGATTGAAACCTCTGTACCCTAGATAAGAGCCATCTCAAGTTGAAGCCTTATAAAATTAGAAGTTATTCATTCCTGGAAAAGTGTGCCAAACTTGCATTTTAAATTTTGTGTGTAATAACCTACGTAAATATTCATGGTGAGATACACTTCTTTGCCTTACATTTATTGAGTTAACCATACAATTTTAATTGGTGAAGGGCAAACAATAAATTTACTTCTTTATGATTTTTGCTGAACCTGAGTCGAGCATAAGCTGCTGTATTCAAGCAATCTGTCCCCCATTATGTGGCAGTTGCATCTACTTTACAATAAGATGTTGTTTAAGAGTGACAGTTCTTAGTAGTCTGTTATCTTTACTGTTTGTTATCTTTGTCATCATGTATTTAGATGCCAAAATTAAAAAAAAAAGGGAGGAAAAAGCATAGTTTCTGTCCCTATGGGGTTACTAGAATAATTAAGACCCTGTAAGTAAGTTCAAGCTTCTGGAAATTAAAACATGACCTTAAGTCTAAACAAATTGTTTAAATTATTATTTTTTATCTAAGACTATTTTCTCATGTGATTTTTTAAATACTGATTGTTCTTGGGAAAGTTGAACCAAAAGTTACTTCTCCTGGGACTCTAAACCTTCCCATATCAATGGTATTAATTTCTTTCAGTCCTCTTAAGGCATTAGATCTGAATTCTGTCAGTGCCTGAGGGTTAAGTATAAAATACCATTTTCAAGTTATCTAAAGACAGCTATTGATGCTAATTATCTTTAGAATGGAAGAAAGTGGTATGGTCACTTACTGAGGAGGGTAAAACGTGAGAGAAATGTTTTAAATTATGGTATGTTGTGCTTTAGAATATGTTGTTGTAAAATCTAATCTGGAGACTCTAAACTGCTTGTTGAAACTCCAGCATACTTTTGAAACATCCAAATAGTTTTTCATGGTGGTCTATCACTCAAGTATTGATCCTGGCTGCCTATGACACTTTGAAATCTAATGAACTGACAGTCCAAGGCCTTATAGCTGCAGGCTGTTTCTTCCAATATCTCATAATTGTCCTGCTTGTTTTTAAGACTACCTATATCTATTTCTCATTTTAGGTCAGATGACCTTGGAGTATCAAACTGTAAGCTGTTAAAATGAATAGTCCTTTGACTTGCACAGTGGCTTTCTCAGAACTTTCAGCATTGGTGATAAGCCACTTTGCTCAGTGTGGCTAACTTGCTTTCATTGTATGTTTCAACTGTGCAGATAAAAGTTTTAAAAATTAATTACAGACTTTCTTCAATCCAAAATGTAAAAAATTACATACACAACCCTGGTTCTGAATTTTTAATAATCTTTTTTTCTCCTCCATTCACAGCATCTTTTTTTCAGAGAAGGTAAAACTCTCCAGAAATAGCAGTACTCAGTATTGGTATAAACTGTCAATTTGGGGCTGATAAATTATCCCAGATATTCCTTTCAGCTGTGTCTCTCAGAGCAACTCATTCAAACACCTTTTGGAGGTAAAATGGTAACTGGGGAATGCTATCACATGTACCTGAAGCTCTTCTGATTTTAAAAGCTTCTTGCTATGCTTTTATAACAACCACACAGGCATTGAGCTGTCTTTGTTAGCAGAAATCTATTTCTGCTACCTGGGAGCCACTTAGACTTTATGACATCTGAGAGCTCTCTGACAAGGAGATTGGAGATATTCTGTTTACTATAAAAGCTTCTGACTGAAGTGCTGCAGTTACAAGGCAAACCTCTAGACCTGCAGGCATGGTTATGCAGCAGTAGAACGAGTATTTATCAGTGAGATCATACTTGATCTGTATTTCAGGGTCTTTTTTATACAGAAACAGATCTTTTGGGATCTGTGTGAACAATTTTTTCCTGTGTCACAGTATAAGGTTCCAGGAACAAGTTACTCTGTACACAAAACTGCTTCCCCCAGACTGCTCATCATTGCAGTGAAGGAAGTAAATTTTCAGGCTGATCTAGAAAAGTTGGGATGTAGCTTTTAAGTGGCACAGTCTGATAAAATGAGAAAATACATCCGAATAATAGATTTCTTTTTATAATGGTGGTATTTTGAGTTGTTTTATGAAAACTGACCCATTATACTTTCATACTTGTTCTGGGGTAATTGATCAAGTATGACATGAGTGCTACTCCATAAATTCTACGTGATTTGGTGACTACAGAGGACAGATGAAATTAAATATCATTCTTAGACATTTGTACAACGCATTGCTGGTTAATGGCATTTTAACCAATGAGATATTATGGCCATTTTTTTGGATGACCCCTCACAGACTGTCCTACCACGATCAATCAAGCCATAACCTGAACACATAACCATTAGGAAAACAGAACTTAATTACTCACCTATTAGACACAGATTTTTAGGCAGAGTGAGCTGTTAGGAGGCCACAGGCAATAAAGAATTTTTTATACTCTTTTTTGGATGTCAATAGCACAAATGTCATAGAGTGAATGTCTGCAAGACTGTACAGGCCAGTGAGTGATCAGAGTATTTTTTCCAGGAAAGGGATCCTCACCATTGCTGCCTGCCAGAATCAGTGTCCGGCAGTGACAAAGCAGTCTTTCAGAGCAGACATAAGGAAGCTGGCACAGGGCATAGCCCTTTTTCTATACTACCAAAAATGCAATGCTTGCTTAAATATCGTTGTGAAGGGCATCATCAATGCTTTGATATGTTTACCTTTCAAACTGAGTCAGGAAGTAAACTGTGACTAATATTTTGGTGTGTATTGACTGGTAGCCTCTATTGATTCCCGTCTGTACTTATGACAATTCACGTTTGCACATTTTTAGATCATGGGATTCCGTTCAACTAGAAATGATTGCTTTTTCTGATGTGCAGGGTCTTTTTCCTGTAGAATTTAGTACCTTAACAACCAAGCTATCTTCTATTATGTGAATGGGTATTTCAAGAATAGATATTTTAGAAAGCTTGTATCTCTGTAATCAGTTCTCAAACTATTTGCTTAGAATTATAATGCAGTGCAAAACCAATAACCATGATGATCATCATAAAACGCAATATAGGCTGAAGAACAAACAGCTATGGCTGCTGTTCTGCTTGTTACCTTGAGAGTCTTGAACATATTATATAGCTTACAAAGAGGTTGATGCAATCGTTTCTTTCTCCAAATGAATAGAAGCTGGTGAACATTTGACTTTGGGATTTACTTTTCAAGTATGCTAAGAAAGTTATTCTAAATACCTGTAGTCACTGGTGCATTTTTATTTCTTTAGACTAATTTAAAAAATCCCCACATCTTCCATGAAAAATGCAGAGAAACACAAATGTCCTTATTGATCTCTCTTAGGTCTTTCACTTGACCATGCTGAATTCACAGTCATTGATGAGGAAAATGCAACCTTCAAAATGTTAAAGTCTATTAAACTAGACCAACCTAATAAGGTTGTGTGTAAATTACTGAAGACTGAAACCTGCAACCACCGAAAACTTAAAATTACTGGCAGATCCACATTTTCCTGTGGCAAATTTTCAAATAAAAGCTCTACTCTTTTTTATTGTTATAGCCTGCACTAACAGAAGGAGGAAAGATATAGTTTCTCATAACTTAAAAAAAGTTTATGTATTGTCACAGACACATAATGAAAAAGAAAATTAGCAAACTATTCAGACAGAACAAAAAAAAAATCAATTATCCCATTCCAAATAAATGATCAATTTCCTGACACTTTAATGCTTTTTATTTAAAAATAAGCATCTTACTATTCATCAAGCATAATTGAAAAAATCTATTACTGCAAAATGGTTCTAGGAAATTGTTGTTTTTTGATACTTCATGGTTCCAAGTCCTTTTGCAGAAAACAACAACAACAACAAAACTAAAAGAAGAAAACCCTACAGTCAGATGTCTGACTGTACTGAGAGGATAAATCTCTCTTGCATGCCTTCTGTGTAATGTCTGGACCATAGATGCAAGGAATTAATTATTTTTCCCAGGCATTTTGCACTTTTATCCTCTGCATTTAAACTAAATAAAAAAGTATTGTGGAATTAAAGTCCTATCCTAAAATCTTTTTATAAAGTTGTGTCATCTTATCCATGCAATAGGATTAATCATATAAATATATACACTGTATATTTATTCATCTATAGGAATACAAAACTCTTGTCTGCTCTCAGCCTTGCTATACAGTACAGAGTAGAAAGAAATCAATGTAATAAATGGTATTAACAAATTACTGAATTTCCACAGAATGAATATAACTAAAGCCTTAGGTATTTTTATTTATTTCCCATTTCTATGATTAGCCAGTTCTAGAGCAGGAAGAGGGAAATTAATATAAAATCCAGTTCTTATGTTTTTATCTTCATTTTATTGGTCCTAAATAAACTCAGTATATTTGGAGGATGAATTCTATTAAGCAGAAATAATCAAAGGATTTAGAAAGGCGTCGTAAAAAGATCACCTTTTTTACTGATAATTCGTAGTCAGCATGGAGGTTACTGAAACAATCATAACAAATATGAAGACTACTTGCACAAGAGGAGGAACAAAAACAAGGTCCTTGGACTTAAAATGTTATGGAGTCATGGTATGTATTAGAGAAATATTTCACTTTCTCTAAGACAGAATAAAAGTTGCTACTTATTTTCAGGTGTTTTTTCTCTTCATGGGAAAGAAGAGAGATGAGGAAGAAAATATATAGGGAAAAGATATAAAGGAGAAAGAAAACATATAGGGAAGGAAAAAACCCTCCTTTTTGACCTTTTAATAATTTGACATTAGGCTCTTGGAGAAGACGACCTCCAGAGGTCCCTTCCACACTCGACCATTCTGTGACTCTGTTTACAAGGGAGAGGTAGAAAATGAGATCCATAATTTTCATTTTAGACAGTAATTTCTTTTAAACTGAATTTTTCCTTTGCAATATATTTGTCTGATCAATAAATATTCCATATTAAAGACATGGCACACACTTGGGGATACTGAAAGTATGTCCAACTAGAGTATTTTCTGAAACAATTCAATGGAAGTTTGAGTGTCCTACTATAATGCTGTACTTTAATCTGTTTCAGAAGCCTCTGCTATTAGCTGGTCTTGGCTACTGGAATAGCCAAACCAGTGGTATAAATCATAAAGCAATTTTATTAGGACCTTGCAATATAGGAGCAAAGGGAAACCTGATGTACTTCAGATTAGGTTACTTTTTGCATGTATTAATGTCTTCCCTCTCTCTTGACTATGATAAATTGTAGCACAGATATGCTTATTTAAAGGTTTTAAAAATGACAATGAAATAAACCAAGTATATTGGGAGGGGCTAGAACTCATAAAGGTATATTGTGCCTATATTACCACCTTTTGTCGTGTATGACAAAGGGGCAAGAACATATGGGATGAATTGAGATATTCTTGTGGAGACAAGTACATATATGTAGATTTTATTTTTCCTCTGAATCAGAGAACAAGCTGGCTAGTGAGGGGACTTTATTCACATGTGTTTATATTATTTAATAAACAATATTATATGGATAGGAAGCTAGCAGTTGTCCTTTTTTTCCTTCTATCCATAAATCTGCCACATCACTGAATCTGACAAAGTGAAACTCTCTAGCTTTCAGTTTGCGCATAACACTGTTGCCAAACTTCATAAAGATATTTTATGGCCTGTTGAAGTGCTAAGATGCTAGACTTCATGAAAAATGAAGTCTCTAAAAGGATTGGAGCTATATCACTTGAGGAGTTTAAAAATATCACTGAGAGTCACAGCTATTAGTGACAGCACTGTGGAAAAATCTCACTCAGCATATGACATAATTCTGTTATAAAATATCCAAGCACATGGTGTCACTAATGATGAGCAACTTTCACCCAGAAAGGTTTCTAGGTTCAGGTTAGAGTCTTTTAAGATTACTTTGTGTGGCAAAAGGAGTAGTGGTACAGGCTTTCTCACTGCCTTGGTCTGTGAGAAATGCAGGGTACAAGGTATGGCACAAATTCACCAGAGCAGGAGCTGCTATAGTCTTGCGCTTTCTACTGATCTCAGGCATTTCTGGGTTTTGCTTTACAGACAGTGGCTTTGGTTCACCAAGCAATGAGCTGTTTCAGAAAGATATGATCAAGAGGTCAAATCACTAAAAGATGAAAAGCTTGATTTAACTTCTGAAATTTCCTGGTATGCCATCACAAGAGTATCAGGACTTTCGCAAGTGAAGGGATAAGAAAGCCCATTTGGGGAGACAGTACTGTGATAGTCCCAATATACTGTACCTTAAGCACTGTAAAATCTTATTAGTAATATCTTTGTTGCTATTTCATGGTCTCATAACCTCATGTCCCATCAGTACAAGTCATCAGCACTGATTTCTGCCCCTCCATTCCCCAGATGCATGTTTCCACTATATAACCACTGCCAGAACTTCAACTTTGTAGGAAGTTCATCTAGAGTTCACCTCTTCAGGAATATACACACAACAAAGCAAAAATTTATGTGTTCATTTATTTTTATTTTCACTCAAAGCACTTTTTGGTTCAAGTCCAGTGTTCACAAGAGTCTAATTCTTCCAATATTTTCCTGTAGGGAGATTTCTACTCTAGCATGTGGGTTCAGTCAATCCCAAATTTATCACCCAGCTAAAACATGTTTTTCTACCCTTGACTCCATTTTCTCATGTAACTGTTTACAGACAACTTTGCTCTTAAACAGATTACTGAAGAATCTAGAACAATGTTGTTGAGATGACCAAAGCTCCGTTATGAGTTAACACATTGCTGCTTTACCTGGCATTCAGAATGTGAGTTAGTAGCTACCTTGAGTCTTTTCACACATCCCTGAAGGTAGATCATCTGCCAATTTTAAATATTTAATTGTTTGTTCTCTATCAAACTTCTTAGTAATCTGAATTTTATCTGGCACAGATATTTTTATATTAAAATGAATAAGTTTTTTTCATTAATTTGATCTTGTTTTAACAAGTCCTTTGTTGAAGTGGTTGATTGTGGTGGGCTGACTTTGGCTGGTTGTAAGGTACCCATCAACAGGCTCTATCAGTCTCCCTCCATCAAATGGACAGGGGGAGAAAATATGACAAAAAGCTTGTCTGTTGGGATAAGGTCAAGAAGATCACCATTACAGGCAAAACAGGCTTGATATGGGGAAAACTAAATTAATGTATTGCAAATTAATAACATAGTAGAATAATGAGAAATATGAACAAATAAAAACATCATACCTCCACCCTCTCCCTTCTTCTCATCCATCTTAGGACCATCTGGAACTATGTCTGTCCAACATGGGAACAGCTTCTGGTGCCTTCTCACAGAAGCCACCCTTGTAGCCCCCTCCCACTAACAAAAACTTGCCACTTAAACACAATGCACTGACCATTACAGAAGCCCTCCAATTTGGTTTGTGGTCATGGGTCATTTAAATTTAATGTTAAATGAAGCCATCATGCTTTTTACTTTTGCCAAGGTACTAGAACTATGAAAAGTTTTGGAATAGAGTTCCATTCCCATCCCAATTAGATGAGTGGCACAGTCCAACCTAAATAGTTGCCTATTCTCCCAGCATCCTTCATCTTAGGTCTGTGTATCAACCTTAATAAAAAAAGTATGTGTTTAAGTTCTGGAGAGCCGAGGCAAAAGTGTTTGCATTACTTCTGAAAGACAAATCCAAAATTCCTTTCCTTTGACACTGTCTCAAAACTGGTTGCTGCTAGGTTCAACTGAGGATGAGCAAAAATTCTGCATAAGGCACTGGCTGCGGCAGAGGGTGACAGAAGTTCATCTAACATGTGAGCTGTTCATACTCTAACTGCTAGAAGCTGAACTTATAATAGCCATGACAACCTAAATGGACACTGAAAGTGTATATCAGCCTTGAAAATGTCAGATGATAGGACGGTAAAGCCTTCAGAAGCAGCAGAACTTGAGGGGCAGTAGAGTTCAAAGAAAACTTAAGTCTGAAAGTCTATTAGGGTTGTTACTGACAACTTCCACAGGCATATGATGGCTGATGCAACATATTCACTATGTGGTTTAATATTTAAGCAAGAAAAATCTTCCTTGAAATGAGGATCATAGTCTCCTCCATAGTCCAATCATAGTCTAATGTAAAGGATAGCCTTGTGTAAAGAATTCTGCTGTACTTGGAGTGCAAGGCAGTAGCTGCAATGACCATATACCCATGCAATTGTGAGTACTTCAAAATAACATTGAAACTCTCACTCAAGTGTGCTGGTTGAAGGTTCTTCATCATTGCTATGTGTCTACCAGCCAGAGGATCAAAAGAAATAGTCACATTGTGTAATGGGCTTCTCAGACATTTTTGTTTACCTTCTGGGCATATGAGTTCTTTTATATTCTCTCTTCTGTCATCATCCTGTTCTTATTTGCACCAGACTAGCTGTCACATCAATATTAGGGTCTACAGAGTAAGTCATATGAGGAGTGGTTGAGGGAGCTGGAGTTTAGCCTGGAGAAAAGGAGGCGTAAGGGAGACATTGTCACTCTAGTCTCTACATCTACATGAACGGAGATTGTAGCCAGATGGGGGTAGGCTCTTCTCCCAGGCAACAAGCAACAGGACAAGAGGAAATGGCCTCACATTGCACCAGGGGAGGTTTAGATTGGTAATAGGAAAAAATTCTTCACTGAAAGGGTTGTTAAGCATTTGCCCAGGGAAGTGGTGGGATCACCATCTGTGGAAGTGTTCAAAAAATGACTGGACATGGCACTTAGTGCTATGGTTTACTTTACATAGTGGTTTTCGGTCAAAGGTTGAATTCAATTACCTTGGAGGTGTTTTCCAACTGTAATAATTCTATGATTTGAAAATTTTGATTCTTTGGAGCAGATGTGTTAACTTGGCTCATCACCAGAGGCGGAGTTATGAGGCAGACTTTGTAGATGATAGATCAAAGAACAAACTGTGAGGTTATTGAGTTCATATTTGTGTTTTCTGTCTTCATAATTTCCAGAGTCTTCTTATATCCTCTTTTGTTTCTGGATGCCTAGATTTTGCACTACAAATATCAATGTATGATAGAATCTGTCCATAATTGGGTTTTCCCTTACCTGAAAAGAAATAAAATTTTTCTTCAACTTCAAAATTTGAACATGCTTGTATGAAGCTTTTGACTTATATTTTTCTTCAGTGGGAAGAATTTCCTTGGGTTCCTCTTATAGCTTCTCCTCCTAGGCTTTAAAACCTCTTTCCTTCCTATGTATTAGGACTTCCTTCTCATCATATTGGATATTTTTGTGAGAGTTTTTCCCCCATTTCCCCCCTTTTATTTATTATTTTAACAGGATGATTATATTGAAATTGGAAGCAATTATTCTGCTGTTTTCTATTAACTCATTCCATAAACAGATTTCAGATATTCCAAATTGGATTTAAAAAAAAAGAAAGATATACAAGATGTCATCTGTTCAGGCATTTGATGACTTTGCAGGATTAGGATTATACTTATCTAATAAGTGGTTTTTTTCCTATAAAAATCTTTGATACAGCAGTTCAAAACCTGCCCGGAAGTAGCTTAAATTAGCCAATGTTGAAAAGGTGATAACCACACTTTTTATGTCATTGATATAATCAACATCGCAAAAACCTGCTTCCACGACTCTGCTTCTTGTGCTTATACCATTGCACTTCACAGCTTTACAGGTCTTCATTTACACTAGTGTTGTCATGACATTTGAGAAAACCACCTGCTTTAAATTTTCCTTCTGATTTCTTAAATTTGTTAAATGCTAGTAAATACAAGCAGGGCTTCTCATAACATAGGACTGAAATAGAGAAGAAAATCAAGATACATTAACACTGACAGTAAATGGGTATTTAATAATTTGTTATAATGATGAGGCACGCTACAATAGTCAGTATTATGCTCATTATCCAATGTAGAGAGTGATTTGTATTCATTAATATAATCACAGGTTCATATTCCAATATGTCCATGAGACGAGAAAGTTAATGTACAAAGGAAATAATAAAAAATATATTTAGAAGTGGTTAGGTGGGAAATAAAAACTACTTGAAGGAAGGTAGCGTGATTTTTAAAACTAACTTGAACTGTTTGAGACTAAGCTGCTGCATTTCATATGCTAAATCAAAGGGACTTTTCGTTTAGAAGTGGAGACAGTTATTAATGATGACCATTATTCCAGTTTCAGCTGGGATAGAGTTAATTTTTTTCTTAATAGCTGGTACAATTCTGTATTTTGAATTTAGGATGAGAATAATGTTGATAACACAGCGATGTTTTAACTGTTGTGAGCATTTCTTACTGTAAATCAAGGACTTTTCAGTTTCTCGTGCTCTGCGGGTGAGCAGATGCATGAGAAGCCACATGGAAGCACAGCCAGGACAGCTGAGCTAAACTGGCCAAAAGGATATTCCATACCATAGAACATAATGTTCAGTATATACACTGAGGGTAGCTGTCCAGGAAGGGCCAATTGCTGCTTGGGATGGGTTGGGCATTGGTCATCTCTCTCCCTCTTATTTTTTTTTATTATTGTTATTTTTATGATTATCATCATCATCATCATCATTAGTATTATTAGTATATTCTACTTTGTTTCAATTATTAAGCTGTTCTTATCTCAACCCATAAATCCTCTTTTTTTTTTCCCTGATTCTCCTCCCCATACGATTTGGAGCGGGGGGACAATTAATGAGCAGCTGTGTGATACTTAGTTTCCAGTCAGGGTTAAACCACAACAATTATCTGCAGCATTAGTAATCACTATCGATTATTAAATTCTTACGATGAAATTAAGAAACCAGTTGTCATAGATGGAGAGGTGGAGTAGCCTTTAAAATAAATAAATGAGAAACAAAGTACTGGAACCAGCTTTTCTCTTATCCTCGCCCTCCTGAATGCTGCTACCTCTCCCCCTTAAGTTGGAGAGCAAGCGAAAGGCTTCAATGACCTTGATACATTTCCACATCTTTTCTTTGGAAATGAGAACAGACCTTACAAAGTTCACATGTGCATATTAAGCCTATAACCATCTGCTGCAATTATGAACAGTGTGGTGGTTACGTTTAGCACTTGGAGAGGAGGACTGAAGGTCAGCTGTGCTTCAGCTGTAGTCTAGCATCTTAGGTTGACTTGAACAAGTGAAAAATAACACCAATAAATGAGCAGCTGAGATTTAAAGTGGGTTAGTGTGTGGAGTATTTAAGATCAGGAATAACACCAGAGGATTGTATGCTCATATCTCGGATACAATAGGAACTGGAACATTCTTAATATCCTTGGGATGCTGGACTAGCTTCTTGATAGTTTGGGTTTTTTTTTTCTTTTTAAACTGTGATGCCTAAAAAAGAGTAGACTTATACCTTAGCATTCATTTGCTCTGTTTTAAGCAGAACTCCTGATGCATTGTGGGAACAACCAGCTCTCCAGAATACAAGTGCCTGTTATGTAAACTCTGGGTGTTTATCACTCATATTTTAGAATTCCTTGAAATCAGGTGCCTAGGTAATTCTGTTGGTTTCAAACGTTTGTTTTCTTTGTTTAATTGCTCATTTCCTAGATGCTAATAAATTTTTGTGAAGTTTCAACTGAGAAATGGCACTGCATGATTTTTCTAGAAGCCATAATCATGACAATGAAGTATATTCTTTCTGAGAATGTTTCTTTCAGTTGTTTCAATTAAAAGAATAGTGAGAATTAGAAAGTAATCTCCCTATAGAAATTCCGAGATTGGCCAGGGTTTGCTTTGTTCAATGTGAATGTTTAGTGTATCCACTCAGTTTTTGCAAATTAGGGGAAAGTAAATTTATCTCCATCATGTCCTGATAAACACTTCTTTTAAAGTACTCTGTGCTCTTGTGAGCAGGTGATCAAAGTCTCTACATGCAGCTCAGGGACTATGGGGGAATGGTAGAAAGTATTGTAAGTCCAAACAAGTGAAAGAATGATTCAGTATAGTGTTTAAACTCATCCTGTTGCATGTCCAGTAAAAGGAAAAAATGCATGAGCCAGAGGCAATGTATAGCAAGTCATTATCGTGAACAGTTTTAGAGTATCCAAAAATCAGTAGGGAATCTAATACCACTGCAGTAGTTTCTCAGACTTAAAGATAGTGTTCATTGACATGACATCAAGGAGTACAGAAACACGGAAAACTTACATATGGAACTCTGTAAATGTGACTCAATGTGTGTTTTATCTGGGATTTAGAGAACTTTGGATACTTTGAAATTAATGGGTTTCTAAGACTACACTTCTGGAAACTTGATTCAATTCAACTCAATCAAACGGGTTACTAAACTATTTCATGTGCCTTCAAATCCATAAATATATAAATACCTTAAATTTCTGATTAGGTAGAAAACATACTTTTAATTTTTAATTACGAAGTGAGAAAATGCATCCAGAAATCCTATTCTATGCTGTTTATTTAGTACTGAAACATACCTCCAGCTGTTTTGTATCTTCATAAATGATTTTGTGTTTATAAGAAGTTTACTATTTCTAAAATAAAAACCCACACACAACCCATAAAAACTTTTAAACACTTGACACTTCTGCACATGTTTCAGAAGTTCTTTTCAAACCATGATTTAAAGAAACCGCAGATGTGTTATTTTATGTTTATGAATTTGTTTCATTATCAGTGGGTTCTATTCTGGTCTTTATGGGTTTTAGATCATCTTATTTCTGATGTGAAGAGTAAATGAGATAATCAGGCCCTAATTTATAAGGATATAACTTGGAAAAAATATTTCTTAGTTTACTAATACTGAGAGTTTAGGACTTCTATAATGGGTGCAAACTGTCTTAAGCCATAGCAAAAACTTCCTAATAATTAGTTTCAGCTGTTAAGACTTCAGTGTTTGCTTCTTTACTGAATATTCATTTCTGACTCAACCAGGGTATTTGTGCTGATTTCAAGGGAACAAAGCTTTCAGACCATTACTTCATTGTTTTTATTTCTTTCAGTGTAAAGATTTAGGGCCTAATGCCAAAATAATGCTCTGTGAATCCTCATTAGTATGCCTTACTCAGCTGATCCCTCCCACTCCCTAACTAGTCCTTAAAAAAAAATCCATCTGTGTTATGATCAAAAAAATATTACATTAAGAAATAAATGTTAACGTATACAAGTAACAAATAATAGTCTGATGTTCCATGCTTAATATTAAGTAGTAGCTTATGTTATCTGGAGTTGAGAAGAGGAGGAAAAGGAGGGGATCTGTCTACCTACCTACTTACAGGCATTAGGAATTGTGGTTAATATTAACCTCTTAGTAATTGTAACAACTTTTCTGCAATCCTCACTGGCTGGCTCATGTGAGTAGCTGACAGTATATATCGTAAATAGTTACACAACGTTTCTAGAAGAGCAAGATACTATATTGATTACAAATGAGCTATTGCACTCTAAATTAATTACCAGCTGCGCAAACCAATATGTGTGTGTGGACTGAGACTGGGAGACTGTGAATTTTTACAGTTCTGAGAATTTGGTATTCTGATGGGGTAGGGGAGCTGTCTTTATACAAAGGAAAGCAAAAGGGAGTCAGCTGAAATAATGCAATGAACTATTTGTACATTCTTGGTCTATTATTTAATGGTAAATTTAACTCACTGAATTGTTTCTGAAAGATTACAGCTATTTCAACTCCTTAAGTAACCTGAGAGTAATGATCATTGTTAGAACAGTTAAAAAGGTAATAACAGACTTGAAATTTATCCTGTAATATTTACGCTTCCCTGCTTACTTTGTGATTTTGTTAGTATTAAATGAGTGACACCTTACCCTTATTGAAATGCCTATTTTACACTACTCAAAGAGTGGCACAGAGAAGAAATCCATGTGTGCCTTTTAGCTGTGAGTTCAGTCATGTCTGCCATATGTGATTTCAGGGCTTTCCCCCTTGTAAACAAGCTGACTTCTTCAAAGCTTGTGTTAATTTCTGCTCTGTGATGCTGACCTAAATGCTTTTCTGTTGCATGATTTCAGTAATAATGATAATAATAGTAAATAATAATAATGATGATGAAGAGAGTTCTTCCCAAGGCCTTCAAAGCTGGGCTTTGTAGTTGGCATATGGTGTTTTTTAACCAATCTATGTTCTAATTAACTGCTTGAAAACACGGGTGTACTTTTTCTTCAGCTATAAGCTCCCCCTTACACTTCAGACTGTTAAAGTGCTTTATGCAGCATCCGCTGCCATTCTGCTGGTGTTGTCTTGGAGGCAAACTTGAAAGAAACTTAAAGGCCACATGAAACGTGCATCAGAAATACAACTTGGTAGGTTTTTCCTTTCAAAATAACAGATAAACCCTCCCAGTAGTTAGAAATAACAACAGATTGTTAATTGAATATTATCTAGTGTCATAGGTCTTTCTGTTTTAGCATATGGTTGGAAATTTTAGATGAGAGGTGAATCTTCTGCATGTTTTGTGTATAGTTATGAATAAAACAGGTCAAGGAGTAAAAAAATCTCTGTAGATCATCCTAAACAGGAGTTAGGCCTTGAATGTTCTCCACTTTCACAAATGATGTGTGTGCAGTATTTAATACAGGACTAGAAAAATTAATTAGTGTGAGGCAAAACTGCAGTTTTGCCCAACTTCAAAACTCAAAATATAGCCATTTTCTAACTGTGAAGCTTTAAACTGCTACTTTTTCCAGAGTTTCAATTACAGATATTTCCTTTCAGCCATGAGGCCTAAAAAAATCAGTAAGATTTTTAGTTAAAAAAATCTGTGATTTTCAATGATTCATGAAGGGAGAAAAATTTCAATAACTCAGATGTCATAATTTTCCAATAACTTGTGCGTATCTAATATTCTGTAATTTGAATATTTTTCGGTGGTATAATTGATATATAACCATGTCCAACTCTGGGCCCCACAGTTCAGGAAGGATACTGGGGTGCTAGAGCAGGTCCAGAGAAGAGCAACAAGGCTGGTGAAGGGACTTGAGCACAAGTCCTGTGAGGAAAGGCTGAGGGAGCTGAGAACCTGGAGAAGAGGAAGCTCAAGGGAGACCTCATCACTCTCTACAACTACCTGAAAGGAGGTTGTAACCAGGTAGGCACCAGTCTCTTCTCCCAGGCAACCAACAGCAGGACAAGAAGGCATGGTCTTAAGCTGTCCCAGGGGAGGTTTAGGCTGGATATTGGGAAGAAATTTTTTATGGAGAGAGTAATTAGCCATTGGAATGGGCTGCCCAGGGAGATGGTGGATTCACCATCCCTGGAGGTTTTTATGAGACTGGATGTGGCACTTAGTGCCATGGTCTAGTAACCACAACAGTGTTGGATCAAGGGTTGGACTTGATGATCTCGGAGGTCCTTTCCAACCTGGTTTATTCTATGATTCTCTGATCTTTTTTTTATACATATTTTTTTATTCTAGGACTGCCAGAGGCAATGATCTGGACCCTGTAATGTAGCATCTTTTTCAGGCTATTGAATCCAGTACTTGAACTTTCTGCAAAATTAAACTCATGTTCTAATAATAGCAACTCTTTAGCTATTCTTTTCTAAATCTACTTTAAGAGCTATTGTTATGAGCTTTGAAGTGTCCACTGGAGACAGGATTCTGAGGTTATGGTCAAGGACAAGTAGACAATCCATCATTTTCAAAACTTCTGGTAGGTCAAGTTGTATACAAATGGTTTTTTCCTTTGGGGAAGACATCTGAACATTTTTCCTCTTGTCAGAAATGAGCTAGCAATATAGCTTTCCAAGAGAGAAGTGATCTGGTGTTTTTAGGATAATCTGAATCCATTAATAAAAACATAATTACCCTCTGTTCATCTTTGACTTGGATTACTTAGTTAAGAAAATATTTGGATTTTTCTTCCTTTTGTATTATTTTCTTTTTCTGTAGCAGTCAGTGCTACAGACAGCTATTATAACACTTGTCTCCAGAAGCTTTCACACCATGATGTTTGCCTATGCTAGACATGTTATATTAGATACAAGACTCCTATCTCTGCCAACAAGCCTTACTGTCTTGGAGACTGCTTCATTGATTTATGACGAACTGGCTTCTCTGAAAATAGCTTCCTTGTGCAAGCTTTGATCCCCTCTGGAATGCTCTCAGTATAAAAATAAGGCAGAGATACGGTAAGATGATGTATAATGGTAATACGGATGTTGCAAATTTCTGTTAACTTTGTGTTAAACCTAACCAGGGGAGCCATAGGTCCCGTGCAGGCAAGTGGCCACTAAAATATGTAGCTACAGCAGTATGCTGAGCTGCTAAATTGATGTACATGTCAGTAGCTCAAAGCTATGCAATGCTCTTTCTGTGAATATTGTGCTGGTTTTGTCTAAAGCTCTTATCAAAACTCTTCTAGCACAGGAACCTTGATAGTTCTGGTCCTGTTTGTAAGTGAAAACTTCTGGCAAAAACAGAGAACAGCTCTGTCTTAAGGGGCATGTGCCTTTTTACCTGCTAAAACTTTAATTCCATCTTCTCTTTTATGGAATAAACGACTTAAAAAAGAGCCCCAAACAACAAACCAAACCTTAATTCTGTCTGGGTTTCATCATATCAGTTTCCTTATAGTATTTACTTGACCATGGGAATCTGAGGTTTGATTGAATAAGAATACAATAATTATTTGTATTTAGAAACCTTACTAATTTTGTTTCTGTGTCTTTGCTCTGTATTTAGTAGAAATATATATGGAGTGAATATTTACTTTCTAAAACCTGAAGAAAGAGTGCTGTGAAATCAGACTATAATCAGACTTTAATCTAGGAGATTAAAGAATTTGTATCTATTTTTTATTTTATTCATCCATTTTGAGATGAAGGACAAAAGTGTTTTCTTTGAAGTATTTTGAAGCTGGAAATGGTGCTGAAAGAAAATATTTCAAAGGAGTATACTGAGCTTTCCTGCAATTTCTGATACAACTGCATATTGTCATTAGAAAATGGATACATTACAACTTTTGAAAGATATTCATTTTGCAAAATGAATGTGCAGTCAAATGTTGAACTTGAGAAAGTAGATGTCAATCTTTGAAGCAATGCTGCCATCATGATGTTTTAAATAATAACAATAGTTCAGTTTGGAGCTGGATTTAGACATGTTCTAAAGCAAAAGCAGTGTCTGTAATAAGATGACAGTAACTGAACTCATCATGCAAGATTTTTTGTTTCTTTTCTGCAAATTAAAATATAAATAGCAGATAAATTGATGTATTTTTTTATGCAGCATTTGAAATCAAAGGAAATAGGGGTTTATATGGAATATGTGTGAATATTCATTTCTGAATACAATAGATTTCAATCTATTAAGATTTTTAAAGCAGCCTAGAAAAGGATACAGTTACAGTGCTGGAAGGGACGTAAAGTTAGAAAGTTCAGAGTTTTTGCATAACAAGCATAGTATTCTGATGTTGAGAACATGAAAAGTATTGAGAATAAGAATGGCTTGATAGTATGAGGGTAATTTCTAGACCTACTAGTGAGAATAGCCTCTTTAAATTTTTTTAGAAACAAATCATCGTGGAAAAAAGAGTGATATATTAAGTTGTTTATACTTTTGCAAAGTAAAAACAGTATGAAGAACAATGTTAACTATAGATTCAAAAGCTAGTGTGTTTCATAGCTGAAAAGCTCACCCATAATGTGTCTTTACTAACTCAAAAGTATATGCACAGCAGAGTAGCAAAAGCAGGTACTATTTACCTGCAATATAAGAAAGAAAACTTATCTGCTTTATCTAGACAACTGGAAAAATATTTTGTTGAATTTTACATTATATGCAATATATATTTATATTAAAAATATTTTACTTTAACTATCTAGATTCTAATCTACTAGATATAGCTTTGGTACTGTGCTCTCTCGGTGTCACATTTAGGTGTGACACCCCCCACACCCACTCTTCAGGGTTATAAGACTGTCCTTTATTTTACTTCTTTAGGGCAAATTCTGCCTTCAAGTATGTACTGGATTCCAGCTGCTGAAGTGTATCTCAGGGTATATTTTCTGCCTTAAGTATTTGTCATTTCAGTTGCAATCATATGGCTAAGTTTAGTCCAGGAGGGGACTTTAGGAATACAGATGGTTTTTAATAGTGTGTTTCTAAAAGTGCCTTCTGTTTTTCCTTTCACTATTCTGCTGTATTGGAAGATATATTAGATGTGACATGTAGCAGTTTTTGATGAAGAACAAAACCTGACGACATTTAGAAAAAATTTCTACAGAAATTTTGGGAATTTCTGAAAATGCGTCTTAAAATCTGCCATCAAAGTAGTCAAGTTAGCATTTCCAAACATTATTTTATGTCAGTTAATTAAATCTCAAAAAGTTAATTTGTGGTCCTTTATCCAACTTCTGTTCTCTAAAACCTTTTCTTTATGACTGTGTATAATGTATGATTTCAAGACTCAGTACACGATCACCCAAGGTCTCTATCTCCAAAACTTTTGCAATCTCTTTGAAGAAGAATGTGGTTTTCTTCCATTCCCCTTCCTGCTCCCAGAAAGCAATGGGGTTAGAATTATTTGCATCCAAAAAGACACCAATCACGTTTGGTTATTTTTTCCCACCCAAGTTTCCAGTGGGAACTTCACTTATTAGGAATTACGATTCTAAGATTGCTCTCTTAGAGCAATTTAGTCACACGTTTCATGTGCCCAAAGCTCTTGAGTGTTAAAAGACCCTAAAAGTTCCGGTTTGTTCTCAATGAAAGGCTGAGGTTTTTGTCACCTGAGGTTTACATATTTACGTAAAACACAGTTAAATGCATGGAAAGAGATGAGAAGGTGGATACCAACAGATTTGTATGGTAAATGGTCAGAATAATATTTAAAGAGTCATTAGACAATCACCTTCAGAATTGAGACAGATGGTTTCACCACAGTGATATTTTGCTTTAATTGTGGTGACATAAGGATGTGGGAAGAGGTCCTGTGGTTTTAACACAAAATTTATCTCGATTCCACATCAGGTCAGAACCAACAACTGCTGGGCTGGCAGTGTGGAAAAGGAAAGGAAGAAACATTTATCTTGTTCAGCCTTAATGAATCTCAAAGTTCAATTTGGTATTTGAATAAAGGTTACAACTGTGCTTTAAATGATAGTGTATAAAATGAAGTTCACACTTAAGAAAAATATTTAAGATGAAACATTTATACCTTCCCTGGCTACTTTATAGAAAGATGCACCTAGAGTGCAATACACCATAGTAATGTGATGCTTCCCAGGATTAAGAGAGGCCACAGGCAACAGAACAATTAAGGGAGAGTATCTTGCCAGTAGGACGAGACTGGATGCAGAGGCGTAGGTCAGGCCTAATACAATTCTTTTGAAATCACAGAGGTAGAACCAGAACTAAAGCACATACATTTCCACATTCTAGATTATTTCTATATTTAATTTGCTTCTGGTAAGATGGTTAGAACATTAAAAAAAAAAATAACTTTGGTGGATTTATGTTTGTTTTGTAAAAAAGTATACATATAATGCCTTTTTTAACTTTTTTCAGGATGTTATTTGTCCAAATTTAAACTGCAAGTAAAAGTTTCTTCTTAATGCAGCCAACACTGACTATTGTAAATAAATATTTTAAAGCGGGGAAAAATCTACTGATTAGAAACATGTTGTGACATAGCTGTCAGGTATGAAATCTACTATCACTTGATTGAAATGAAATTAATTTTAATAGAAAGTGTGTAAAATAAACAAAGATTGTTTAAATCTTCATATTTGCAGAATGTGAAGGCAGATTTTACATAGTAGAAACATCAATTGTTGGAGATATGGAAAACTTGATAATGAGGAAACAACTGCTCAGAAAGAGGAAATATGAATGCAGCTGGTGAACATTATTACCCTGCCATTTGTTCAAGGCCAGCCATGCAAGATATGCTCCTGGGAACAGTCCTATTCTCTTCAATTTCAGTGAAACAGCCCACTGCTGCAGGACAGATCTTAGGAAGGAGTTCTTTGATCAAGAAGTTTCAGAGGTTTTTAAGAGATCAAAGTGGAAAAGCTTTAACCCATCTGTGTGATGTGCATTTTGAATAAAAATGCCCTAATTCTTCTTTTGATAACAAAAAGAGAAGGCAGAATGAAGTGAGGAGATGAATAAAAAAGAAAACAGAGAGCTTCAAATTTCTTGAAAGAATATTAGCTTTTGTAGTGACCACTTGACATCAAAAAAGAATGCTATAGATCATTCCATGGAAGGATTATATAAAAATGAAATTACAGTGAGAAAAAAGGCTTGACTTTTATTGCTGCACAAGTTCAAAAAATTGTCCAGTGAGGAGAACTGGTGAAAGGCTAATCACGAATTTCATCTGTGATCCATTTAAAAGTAGTTTGAGGACATCTGCCTTACCCTAATCATTTACTAATTCTACCTTATTACTGTGTTTTTAAACAGAGAGGAAAGTTTGAGAGAGTGCTTGGGAAATGCAGTAAACAAATGAGGTTGAATTCACAATTTTCCCTGAGAATGTGCATGGCAATATGGAAACAACAATTATTACAAATAAAAATTATAGTTTAGTTTACTTTCCTAAAAGAGGTTTACTATTTTTCACTTCTTGCTATAGAGAAATTTCAGTAACTTGTTAAAAATCACTTTTTTTTCACAAGACTGAACAAAAATTATGTGAATTCAAAGTTCCTTCTTTCTATGACTAATAACACTCTAGTTAAAACCCTGTGATTTCTGAAGTTGTAATATATTTGTTTCATAATCATCATCATCATGGCTAGGCTTCATGAACGAAGATTTGGGGAGGGCTCTACCCACGTTTGTTACAAGCACGCTGGTGGCTAATGAGGCCAATACGAGATAGACACGTCTGGTTGCAAAAGGCACAGCAGAAAGACTCCTTAGGTGGTATATTCTGCAAGGTACGATTCTTTCTGCATTGTCTTTTCTCCTCAAGGGTGATCCTGCGTGCTTTCTCAAAAGCATCAGCAGCGTTATAGATGGTGTGTCTCCAGGCCTCCCAATTAGAGGCCAGAGTAGACCAGTTATGTTGATCAATATGGCCAAGACTGAGATGTTGTTTCAGGGAGTCCTTGTAACTTCTCTTCGGGGCTCCTCTCATGTGGCAACCGGTGGCAAGTTCACCATAAA